>NW_028288659.1:0-1208474 GCF_059628265.1 Tinamus guttatus | reverse complement strand
CTTGGATTTCATGCTTATAGATGTGATACGTTAATTTAGACTGTTTTCTAGAATATGAGCTGAATTTAGCCTTAATAAAGAATACACCATCTAAAGTCTGTTCTAAGCAACTCCACAAAACTGTGATTATGGTTCTCCCAGCAATCACAATCTAACCACCCTCTACATAGGAAGTTATTCATTTCCAAGTGTACTGGGGAATTCAAAATATTCAAAATGATCAAGCTCATATTTCTTGGAGAAACAATCTCTGTAATTTGATGTGTACAATTGATTTCTCAACAACAACAGACAACAGTTTTAATGTTTGCTTTGCATAAGAGGGAAAATCCTCTTACAAGGAAGCAGGAAAAGACAAGCCTGCACTTCATAATATATCTTTGCATTCCAGTCATACCCACTAATCTCAAAAAAAAAAAATCTCTTCTTGGTTCACATCTTTCTAGCTGCATTTTTTCCATATTTCTACACTCCCTCAAATTCTCTAATTTCAACTGCTTTGCTCAGGAATGATATCTATATCACTACAAACCAGCAAAAAAGAAAACTTGCTTAATGATTATCACCTGGTCAATACCCCGTCCTTTGCACTGAAGAACAATCACTTCCAGGAGTTTGGCAGCATGACACTCTGCATCTTCTCCTGCATCTCCTGTCAATACCTATAAACCAAATGAAAGCAGTTTATCAGTATTTATCAAAATCAGCTTTGAAAGAAAGTGCTCCTTTACCTCCATACATACATACTGAAAACTCTATCTGGCATCTATATATCCATCCACAATATATTTTGGGACGAATTTAAAAAGATAGGGAATCATCCCTACAGCACACAAACAAGAAGAGATGGTTAAAGGTGAACTTAAAAATTCAGAAGAAATATCTATATCTCTTTAGAAATGTTAGTATCTTTTAAATGCCCTTTATCACCTTTTTTATTTTTAAAGAAATGTCACCTAAAAAGAAGGTTAATATTTACTACATTCTGTTTTCATTTTGCGACTTCAGTTCTAACAGACACTGGCAGATTAACAGTCTGGCAAAGAGAAGTGCTTCTCTAGGCTAATTTCTGATTAAAAACGAGAGGCATGCAATCACTCCATGTACATGTGCAATGTGTGAAACTGAATGCTGCTTCTCTGTTCATTTCAACCCCATGGCCAATGTCAACCAAACCTGACAAAGGAGCAGAATTCTCAAACACATTAAATCCTCATAAAGTTTTCAAAATTAAGCAGGTAGCTAGATGCAGAAGACTCCATAACTTCCCAAATCAGAGAAAAGTTGTAGTGTGGTCTCATACTTTATTACACATGAGAGAGCAAAGTATAGAAGAGAAACATTATAAATGTAGGAAGAACTTGAGGTGAGTTTGCACCTTAGTGAGCAATTAGAGGTACAGAATCCAAGGTAATCAGGCCTCCTGAATTCCTCTGTTTACTGAATTAGCTGCTTGGAGAAGAGAGTCAACATTTGCAACAGCACTGCCACTTTCTTCCACAAATGTTTATGCATATAATTCCTATAAAAGTATGTCACTTGAAGTGTGAAAGTGCTCAGTCTACTTGAAATTCAGTTGAGACAAAACTTCATTTTGTTCTGATATGATCAGCCACCAGCTGACAGTATATTCAGGTCGCTCTATCATCCTGCATGACTGTTAAGTACCACTAATAAGCATAGCAGTAACAACCAGAAGACTTACCTTTTTACACATAGTGTAAATGATTTCTAAATTCTTTGGGTTAGACAGTAAAGTATCTGTGTCAATGGTCACATAATTATGCAACAGAGGCATCATATCTGGGCAGGAAGGAGAACAAAAAAAGAAAATATTATAAGCTAATCCTGAAAACTGCTAGCCAATGAGGCCCTAGTCCCATACTATAATTCATTAGCTCAGATTCCTGGACATGGTTGGGAATTCAACCTTTGCAAGTCTGTGCTACCAAAACTCTTTTTAAGGTGCTCTCTGCAAGATGCTTTTTCAAAATAAGAAACAGAATAGGCCTACATTTAATTAGTGAATTTGCAGTTTTATAATAACTTTGTATATACTAGTTTTCTTTGAGTTCAGGACCTTCTACAGTAACTGAGCAAACTGACAGATTTGAACAAGCTTCTCCCAGCTAAATATGCTCTTGCTATACTCCCACACTAAGCAGATGGTCAGGGCATGATCACTGCAAACCAGAACATTAGATGCAAGTGACCCTTAGAAGGTGGGATTTGGAGATGAATTCCCCAACTGGTGAAACAGCAAGAGAGTAGTAGTAGTCATACCTGCAAAGTATTCAAAGCAATCCTGCTGGAAAACCTCATATAAAACACCTAAGAGCTGCCACATTTGGGGTGAAATCATCTGGCACGTCAAGCTGTATGCCAAGGAGAGAATTTCTTCATAAAACTCTGGAGAGGGGAAACAATTTGAAGTAGGGCACTATAAAGGAGAAATTTTACTCACAAACACCATAGAATCTCAAATGCAAAGCCTCAGTCATATACCAAGCAGAAGCCAACATTTCATAGCTAAATCAATATGTAGAAAATTAATATAAATTGGAAAATATTATTTTAGAGAGGCCTTATGTTGGCTATAACTGCAAAGTTACACACTGTTTTTTATTATAAATGGAAAACTATATTACCACCACACTAAAGATGCTACTTTTTAAACATTTCTTGCACAATACTTGTATTATCTCAACTTTTTTTCCTAAAGGCCTTATCACAAAGTGTGCAGCTCTTTAATACAGGAAACTGATAAAACAGCAATATAATTGTGGAGCATAACCATAAAATAGCAATTTGATTGTAGACTTTGTCCTTTTAACAGAATTAGCCAAAATTATAATTAGAGCTGCATCTTCTACTTTAGATCTGACCTCCAGTAGATAGAACTGACCTGACTAGTGTGAAATAGGAAGTCAGGAGAAACAAATCATAACTGAAAATTATTTTTTTTTCTTGTAAAGAAATTGAAAAAAAAAAAAAAAAGCAGACATGAAATTCTTTCTGGACAAGACAACAGGACAGTTTGCAATAGATGATATATTTTCTGTGCAAGGATGTCTAAAATTTTTCTAAAAATTGGTTCTAGAAGATACCTATAACGTGTTTCTGCAAAACAAGGCCAATGATCTGTAAACAAATGCTCTCCAGCTGTTGAGTTATCTGAAATAAAAATATAAAGCAGTTTAGTAAAAAATCTAGAAAGAGTAATTTGGTCAATATATTTTATTAACTCTGTCTAAGTGAGAAATTCCTCAAAGCAAAACTCTAGCACTCTCTAAATGATGCTGTAGTAATCACAAAAGCATTAGGAAATAAGGTCTTGCTAAAGTAAGTACTCAAGTATTCAATAAGCAGTATTACTTCAGAGATTGTCACAACATTTTAATATTTCTTAGTTAATTCTTATTCTACAGATGCTATTGAAAACTCCCTGCTGCCTTTCCTGGATACAAGGCAAAGGTAACAATAACACTATACTCAAAGCATTTGAGACAAGACCTCCATTCAAAACCTTTGGAGAATGATGGGTAAAAAAAGGAATGAAGGAAGAGAGGTTTTCGTCTTAGGTCCATGGAGAGCTTCCCAGAGCAGGCTCAGCAAGGGGAGTCCATGCAGAAATTAGAATACAACTGCGTTGAGAAAATAATTTGTATTTTAATCAAACTATTCTTAAAATTATAAGCTTCATAAAAAGATTTATTTCAGAGTTGCAATGAAAGTTTCTCATTGTAAATCAAGGAAGCAAAACAAGCTTTAGTATTTTATATCAGCTAAGCTCAAAGTTACTGACTCTGACTCCTTAGTCAGTCACCAAATTCCTCACTACCTCCGTCAAACACGGTGGTACGGGCTGAAAGAATCAGTCTCATTAGGAGCCAGGCAGCAATCCTAATTCAATGCTTTCTTAAGCAGCGAAGGGTCAAAAAGGGTGGGTGCCTTCTCTAGTAGCTTCTCTGAACAGGTGAAATAGGTGATTTATATTGAACCACAACTGGGAGATCCACTGCTACCAATTCTATCCCAGAAACTGCTGGGGAAACAGCAAAATATGAGTCACCATTACCCAAAATTACCCTAATACAATAATGTTCCTCTCTAAAATTTTATTTAAAAGTCTGCTGCAATTGTCCAATGAAAAGTTTACCAGAATCATGGTCACGGATTTTACCCCCAGGAGAGAAATTTCCATCAAAGGTGAAGGTTCAGAAATCACAAACGCAAACTGAGCTTAGAATTCAAATTTGTCAGATATTGTTTCTTACTAACTCACCATCCTACCTACAGTACATAAATATTCTTGCCGGTTCAAGGGATGAAACACATACAAGGAACTTGCCTTTTATCATGAATGAAAGGAAGACAGAGTAGCAGGACGAAACATGTATAAAAAAATCTCACCTCCTTGTGGTCTTCCACAACTGTCAAGATAGTGTCAATTGTGTGCAAGATGCCCATGGCCATAACTGTTTTGTCCTCTACTTCTTCATATTCCTCACTCTGAAGTACTTTACCAAATATTTCAGCCTATGAAAGAAAAGCAACCAACTTGACATTCAGGAGCCAACCTACTCTTCTAATTTATCAGGCAAAACCAAGACAGCAAATGAAAAAGCAGTAACGTCTTATCTGTAACAACTGTCAGTGCTGGAAAGTATGATCTTTACTTTTGAAAGCAGAAGTCTGGCTCCGTTAAGTCACTCATAATGTTAAATAATCAGTTTGGCTCGTTAAAATCAATGACGCAGTATCTCTGAAAAACCTATAGGTTTTAAAGATGCTTTATATTGCAAATATATATATATAATGAACACTATGTATGAAATCTTTATAAGATTCTCTTGAAACAATGGGAATTTCAAAAAAAAAAAATCAAAAATGTTTACCAAGCCAGTCATGTGCTTATGATTGATGTGCTACTCTACTATTGTCTCTTACCAGGTGTTGTGTCATGTCAACAGCGATGGTAGCTACCTCCTGACTGTACTCACAGATCATCTTCTGAATTACATTAGTAAGATCATCATTTTCCGTTTCTCTAACGATGTGCAAGAGCTCTTGCATAACTGGCCTTACATACGGCTTCACATACTCTTTGGCTGAAATGACAATCCAAATGAGGTGAGATGAACTATTCATAAAGGGCAAAGATACAGTACCTCTAAATTACCAGGTGCCTGACTATTCTTGAATAAAATCATCTAATCAAAATTAACGCACAAAAAAAGCAATTATCCAAGGCACTTTTGCAGCCCACAGCTAGTAGACTAACAAAGTAGCTATATAAATTGTACCTTCACCACATCCAACAGTGAAAAACAAAAACAGATTATTATTTACTCTGTAAAATAAAATATACTGAAGTCAGAATTCTGAGATGAACAGAGCAGCAAAAGAGATCCAGCAAATTCTGAGATGAACACAGTAGCAAAGGCAAGTGAAGCTGACTAAACATGACAAAATAGTCAGAAAACTATGTCTTTAAGTGATAGAAATGTTTAAATATATCTGCACCAAATGATAGCAACTACAACACAGAAAAGAAAAAAGAAAGAAAAAGAAATCAGTACATATAATCAATGAATCACTTGATCTTACCTTGCTCCTGGTTGCTTATTAATGTTTGAAGAGCTATTGCAGCTTCTACTTTGACAGGCATTTCCTTATCTTCAATCAGGCTCTTCTTTGCCAGCTCTACTGCATTTCTTAAGTTTAGCTCATTGTGGAATTTCAAAGCACTGAATGAATGAAGAACCCAGCAGGACTGCATGGCAGAAAGAAAAGCAAGTTAGGGGCTGCATTTTTAAGCTAATTTTAAAATGATGCTAACCATCGCTGCTCACATACGTTTTTTGCATTCTAAATTATGGTATACGCATGCAACATCAAGTAATACAGTTTCTGCATTCAAGCCATTCTTTCTTTTCCTTCCCCAAATTCCAATATATTCAGTATGCATAATTGATATTCACAGTTTCAGTCCTTCTAGAGAAAATTTGAAAGGAAATTTAAGAAAATTAACAGCTTAGTGTTATGGGCTGATATGGACATTCAGGAATTTTGCCCAAGCAACACTTTAGCTGGTAGACTCTTTAAAGCTGGTAAACTCTGTAAAAACCCTACCCGTTTTTCACAACTGTCAATAGCTCAAGCTATTGGGAGATATTAATGAAAAACATGCATAAAGAGGCCTTTATAGGTCACCAAACCACCACTGCTCAAATCGTCCAGTCTGATCAAAGTGAACAACGACACAACACAGATTTTCTTTTAACTCCTTTAACTGAAAATTCATTTTTAAAATCAAAACACTGAAAGATTATTGTCCAAGCTAGTTGTTTGAAAGTATACTATGTATTTGGATTGTTTTATGTATTTTAGTAACGTTCAGAAAGAAAAACTACAACAGAAAGAATCCCGGTAAATACTGAAATCGATGTGCTTTGTGAACTTACTCTAGCTCTGAGGTACCCCAGGTTAGACATGAACAACGGAAATACATGATTCTGTAACATCAGCTCCATCTGATCCTTGAATACACTCTTCTGTTGATGTAAATAAAAACAATTTTGGAGACTGTTCATCTTACATACTCCATTTAAGCCGCTGATCTATTTTAACCAACTTGTTATTGGAAAATACAGTGGCTTGTAAACCTACTAAAGGTATTCTCTGCCTTAAGAAGAGCTCTACACCTCATACTCTGAGTGGAAAAAACATTGTAAGGATAGGAAATCAAAAGCCAGACAAGTGAAGAACCTGTATATATAACATTGAAATCTATATTACTGTTTATAACATTGTACCTGGAAAATATATATTTTTTGTAACGCAACTGATTCCAGAAGATTTTTTGCTCTTAAAAATGACTGAGGATCGAGTCTAGTGTTCCGTGTCCTCCTACAAAGAAGTGCATACATAGCTGAAGATAAATAGACCATACTAAACGGTCAGCTAAGTTAATCCCCTTGTGACAGAAACCTCCTTGGCTGGAGAAGGATATTCAGTGAAAACTATTCCTCATTATTCCAAACTTGCCAAATCCCAAGAGTTCACAGAAAGCCAGGACCACCAGCATAGAGACTTGGGACTTTTCTAGCATCTACAGCTCCCATATATGAGGAAGGATGTATGCTGGGCACTGTGTAAACAGCTAAGATAGGAAGAGGGTGAAAGGACACATACAATACAAAATATATCTTAAGTGATCACACTTGTGCTTCACTAATCCATACATCAATTTTTCACACATGCATTTCCAAGCCTTCAAGGAGGCAGATGAAAAAAACTGGGGAGAAAAAAAAACAGTACAGAGAAGCCAAAAGAACATTCTGTTCTGCACACAGGTTAAAGATTTGCATGCATTAAACTGAAGCGTCTATGGAGATGCAGGTGGCTAAATCAGAGTCACAGTGTGCACAGGCTAGTTACAATCTCTATCTCACTCAACTCGTCAAGTCAGAAGACACTTGCAACTCATATATTTTATGCAGAAACAGATCACAGAATTTTTCTGTCTGACAAATCAACAGGAAACTCAGAGTAGAGAGAGGGAGTGTTTGGGAATGACTGCTTTTCTATGAAGCGTATTATAACCTCATGTTTCAAGGCTGCAAATTTCAAATAGTTGCAGTATTCTGGAATAAATCTCCCTTTTTCCTCAGGGCAGCAATAAATGGGTTTAAAAACCCCCTTTCAACATGAAAGGCTCCTCACAACAATGTCTTCCTCTTCACTGTCACACCCCAACAAGAGGGAGGGCATTTACATTCCAATGCAATCTACAAACATTTGCAAAAGATATTCCAGGATTTCACATCAGCTGATGGGCAGGTACATTGGTAAAAAGCTAAATGCTGGTCATACTTTCTATGAATCCTAGCTGACACATTTTGTACAGGAAGAAAACTCACATAAAATATTTTTTGTGTGTATTTCCAAAAGGAAGCCTTCAGCACAAGGCTTGTCATTCTAAAAGTGTCAGCTTTTCAGCATTACTTTTGACATGGAGAGAGAGCACACCTTGGACTCCACACTGTACAAAAGCATAAGGGAAACGGTAAAAAGCATCTTCCACCGCACAAGCATGGATTAAATGCATTCTCAAGCACACAAAACAGAAAAATACGCAACACTGTGAAGATACAGTGATAGAAAGAATGGAGGAAGGACAGAAGCTGTCTGCTCCTTCCACTTTTATTTACAAAACTCTCAACTGGCTGACACAATGAGACTTAGAGCCACATATTGTGCAGCAAGAAGGCTGAAAACTAGACAAAACATTCCTGCAATGTGTTAAGCAAACATTTTCCTTGAACCGAAGAAGCAGCCCACAACAGTGTAAGCTGTTGGGTTTTTTGCTAAAAAATCATAAGCAATGTCACTGACAGAATACATGTTTGTTTTCTTAACACCCTTCCACTTTCCTAGTAAAGCAGAAGAGGACCAAGGGACTGTTCCATAGCAAAAAGAAGAGGAGTTTTGGAGAAACTTGGAAGAAAAATGGGAAGATAATAAATAAATAAATGTTAATAGTGTTAAGGAAACCAACTGTCAAGTTCTTACTATACAGTGCAGTCTCTCTACAGATTTCACAAACGCAACAAAGGGCTAAGAATACTTTATAAGCTACCTTTTGTGGGGGGGAGGGAGTGGAAGGGAATTACACCTGATAACAAGACTTACAAAATAAACCTATTTCACTTCCTTATCCACTTACCTTCAGTAAAATATCAGCTAGGGATCCTATAACATGCAAAGCTCCATCCTTTCTTCTTGGATCAATGTTTGGCTCTGTCAGAATCTGGTAGCAATATGCCATCATTTTTGGTAATACCTAAATACGAGATAGAAAACACAAGATTTCCTTTTGTCAATGAGGAATCTAAACCAAATTATTTCAATAACATAGTTTTAGTTAAAAAGATTCATATGATTTTCATAAGTAGAAATTTTAACTGGTCCAAGTAACTGTGAGGTAATATGTGTAGCACCCTTCCACAGTTAAAATTTAAAAGTTTTTTTTTCAAGCTTTTTAGAAGCTGCTTTTTCAGTATCCAGTATTCGTGTATCTCTGTAGAAATTATGACAGGGAGATCAAAAGGCAAGGACTGTTTTAACAACGGAGAAGTAGAAAGCTCAAAGGCTATTCCACTCGACATAAAGACTAGGCTCTTCTCTGAAAACTCATCAAGAATCAGAGCTCTGTGCTTGCTGTGTATCAAAATGGCATGCAGAAAAAAGTTAGCAGCTTTAGCAAACTGACACACATGTTTCAGGGCTAGGCTGACTTCCCTTTGCACATATCATTGTAAGTATTGAAAGAAATACAGAATAGTTATGTCCTCGTCCACAGAGCAGCTGTATGAAATTGGTTTCGTTCTTGCTAATTTCATTGCTGTCAGCACAAATAGCATTTAAATAGCAAGGATTAGGTTCACTTTTCCCCCTGTTCCAGTTAGGGAAGTTGGGAAGAGCCATGACAGGGAGGCTGTTTGTAAACCTGGGAAACCATCACTACATCTGTTCCAGCTCAGTTTGTATCTGGCAGGTCAACTGCTCCGGTGCAAGAGGAATCCTTTTATTTGTTTGCTTGTTTACATTTTAATTCTGGCAAAATTGTTAGCACTCAGTCAAGAAGGCATCTGACTACCTACTAACAGATAATTCTTTCACAAATGCCTTTCTACAGCATCTTCAAACTTAAGGAAAGACAACATTTAAGGAAACTTGAAACCGTTAGGAAGGATTGGTTCCATACCTCTTTTCTCTTCTTTGCTGCAGTATAAAGGAGATTCTGTGCTGCTGTTGTAGTGGATGCATAATCTTCAAATACATCTAACAAATAATAACAACAGAAAAAGTCTCCTCACTGAATATAACATAACAGAGAGCAGAAAAATTCTGATAAACACTTTTGAGTTTTCTGGGACATCAGAAAATCAGGTCACTGTATGTCTTCAAAACCTTTTATGGATGTTTTCGCTTCATGGTTAGAGTTTGGATTTAAGTTTAGATCACCTGCATGAAGCATTTACTTCTTGCCTTCCTAACCTACTGACCACTTATCATTTTTATATTTTTATTTATTCTTTAGTTCTTTTGAGAGTTATGTATTTAAGGGAGGAAAAAAGTTTTTTTTTTTTATTAAAACCATTATAGGAAGAATAACACTGCATTCCAGTGCCATCTGTATATCAGGCTTGATTTTATTACAATCTTATGGGAAACTCTTCATATGTAAAAAAATATTCTGATCTGGGAGAATCTTAAATTTGCTGAAAGTTGAAGCTTTTTACATCTCTTTTCTTACAAGTAAACTCCTTTCATCATACTGAACTATAATTTGGACCTTGAAAAATAATAATCTGTGCTGCCAAACATATTCTAGCCCAAACATCTCTACACAAATTGAATTAAATGAAAAAGGCAAAGATAATCTCCAAATGTGGCTGAAATTACAGAATATCTTCTCCTAAGATTTTGAAGATAAAATGAATTGAAAAAAGAAGAAAACTATTATACTGAAATTCTTGCTCTAGACACAAAAATACTGAACTTCAATCAAATGTGCTTTTATGTTTTTTATCTTTTTTTACCAATTTAACTCTGTATTTGTCTCAGGTTTACATAGAAATAGAACTGTTTGCATAGAAAGAACTAAATTCAGATACTGAAAATCAGCTATCTGTTTACATCTCAGAGATGAACACTATCTTGTGATTCATTATTTTTCTATAATAGCTCTCTAAGCTTTTAAGATTATTCAATGAATGCCTAAATTCTGTTTTTACATATACTAGTCAAAAATCAACTAACTAAAAATTCCCAAATACTACATGTCTCTGTGCTGCTTGACTTACTGCAATCTTCCAGTTCAATTAGCTGTATTTTCAAGTACCTTCTCTTTTCAATGACAGCAAACCTGTAGTATGAGTAATTCACAATACAGTCCAATGAGGTATTCCCAATTTGGGGGGCAAAATATACTGAAAACAAAGCATTTTTCAATAGTGAAAGAGCAAGTCGGGCCTCTTCTGGTCAAAGAGAATGCTGCAGGAGCTTGTGGACAGCTGGCACATCTGTGGCAAGTTAACAACTCCACACTGCAAAACTGATATTGCCAAGTTAGTTGGCGTGTCCCTTGGGCTGCTTTTGGGACTGAACACGTGCTGTGGAAAAGATACTGTCAGAAGATCACCCTTCTTAAGAGCACTGGCCAAACAGGCAAAGCTCCCTCAGTCTGCCTTCTCTTAAATATTAATGAGTGAGATTTAAGAAACATGTTTTCTCCTCCCATTGTTCATGAACACTGGTGAGGATAGAGAAATTGCAGTGGCAAATGCAGGCATCCCATGACTGGGACCACAGTTACAGTGACAGCAGAAACCGAGTGGTAAGTGCAAACATGTACCAAATTTCATGCGGATATATTCATACGGATCCTCTTGCCAGAGTTCTTCATCCTCATCTTTGTAGCACATCAGGGAGAATATGACATCTTCTGTTATAGTCTAGTATTAGAGAAGTTAAATACATGTCAGCACAAAAAAATCAAATTCCAGTACAGCTTCCCTGCACTTTTTCCCTCCCCGAACTTGTTTTTGAATAGTGCTCTTTTATTTTGGCTAACACAGATAATATTTTAATACACATGCCTTACTTTTGCAGCAGACCAAGGCAGCAGGAAGAATGTAAACTGACTTTAGTACAATTCAGTGCCACCCATAAAATACACCTCAGGACATAGTTCACAATCAGCAGAACACACCAGAAAACAGCAGAACACAATGTCTACATATGAAAGGGTTTCAAAGTTGTTCCCGTTAGTATTCATGGGACAAGGGAGTTTACAACATGACAAAAAGTATAAAAATCACTTTTTACTTGTTCTTGTACATACTAATTACAAAACAAGTGCTTAAAATAGGGTTTCATTTCCTTACATTTCATATTTCTTTGGTCACTCTCTTGCACTACAATCAAGCATGAATTTCTAAACACTAACAATAAATAAAGCAAGCCAATCGTTATGATTTTGTTGCAGATTTCATTAAAAACAACTAGAAGAGAATCTTTATTTCAGTTAACAATATTTGTAATAAATGATAGTAAAAACTAACCACAGTGTAATTTGGAAATGTTATTTTTCCCCAGATTGATTCCTGCATGAGAGATTCATGAAACTGTCTTTAACATATCAAAATCCCTTTTTGTTTGCTTGCTTGTTTTTATGCATCCTGTTGACATGCAGTGTTTACAATAGGGTCTTATGCACTGACCTGTATGTGTGGCTTCATCTGCTTCCATGTTACGGAATGAATGACCCCTTGGTTCAGATAATTTAATGTTTGTTGAAGGACACGTGGAGCAACATAGTCTTTTTGTCTGTATTGGTCTAAGATTTTTAAGAGAACCTAAATAAATAAGAAATTTATATTTTTAGAGGAAAATCACAAATTATGTCTTATGCATCCAGATGCAGTAGACCTGCTCTGTGAATATGCAAGAACAGATGCATTAGTTTTACAGCAAAAGTTCAGTGTTAGCAACCACTGCAATACCTGTGATCCAAATGTTAGAGATCATTTTAAACTTTAAGAATCTGGTACTGCAAGCATTTAACTATGTCTTCACCTTTGCTACTCTAAATAATCCGACAGTGTGATCACTTGCTATTGCAAACGAAGATGCACTTAAACATTCACAGACTTGGCTTACATATGCTTCGGCAAAAATAGGAATAGGTAAGGAAGAGGTATAGGCAGAAAATCTCTAAGTTGGCATGCCTATAGTCTGGCTTCTAAATCATTAATGGTGTCTTTATTCATTTGTAAAGCATAGGCCTCTAAAGAAGATGAATGACTGTGGAAGAACTGAGATAAAAATAGAAGGATGAAGCTAAAAGGGAAACTAGGTTAGCACCTAAATCTGTTAATCAGAAGAGATGCCAAACCCTAAACCCAGCTATTTTTGTAATAATCAGATAGTATTAGCTAGCATGCTACCACAAATCCTATTACACAAGGCTTCTTTATTATAAAGGTTTGCTACAGTAAAAAATACCATAGTGCAAAGTCATTAATCTGCATATAATAAATTATATGTGTGTTAATAAAAACAGAGTATTGGCAAGTACATGAATAACAATAAAGAATAATGTATATCAAAATATTCCAAAGTAACCTATTTTCAGAAGGACAATTCTGCTTGAAAATTCTCCCCAGCACTCTTAATATAAACCTTCCTTTGAACATCACACCTTCCCTGGCATCCTGCATCTTCTCTTGGTCTCTTATACCATACGTTCCCTGCACAGGGATTGTCTGTACCTGCTACAGACTCTAGCACAAGGTCAGCACTCAGCAAGTGATAAATAAGTAAAGAAGCCTTCCTAATGATACTCAGCAGCACTGTAGCTCTGCAGAGAAGTGTAATGAATCAGCATTTAAGAGGCAGAAAGGGAAGAAATGGGCACATCACCCACTCCATTTGTCTTGAAAGCTTAACTACTCCTTTGCTATGTTTCCTAACCCTCTAGCAGAGGTAAATTTTAAGTATTTCAAATTAGTATTGCCCATGGGAATCTATTTCACCACTCAGGAGTTAACCACTGCAAAGATCTTAGGAAAAAAAATAAACTGTTTCCCCTTTCTGCTTATTTCATACTTATAGTCTTACCACAATCATTTCCTTCCTTCTTTAGCTCCTATCATTTACAAATATCCACAGAATGATGTACACTGATGGATAAACTGCTCTTTTTTTTGTCAAAATGGATGTAGAAAAGTAATTTTCATATCATCTTGGTATTCTGAATAGTTCAATTCTGCCTTCAGGTTACAACAGTTTGGAATCCTTCACAGAAGACACTGGAAATATAAACTTGTAAGAAGGTTGCAGATGCCATGTCAGGGACATTTCATCTGGAAGAGCGCTGAGGAGCCACATACCCTGAAAATATAAATTATCCAGAGAGCTGTCACTCAAAAACCAGCATTCCCAGGGGTTTGTTGGAGTTTGCAGACCAAAGAAAATCAAGAGCCCAGAATCACAAGCAGAAAAGATTACTGCCTTCTCCCAGCCTCTTAGGAGCCTGTTACGTAAACATGTTACTTGTAACCCAAAAGAGTCCGGATGCCCAAGAGCACCTCTTGAGCCAAAAACCTGGGAACTAGCGCTCCCAGGCATCCAGGTTATAGCTGGCTGAATGAGAAACAGGAGGAGCTGTGCCACAAATGTCTGAGCTTGGGAGCCGACACTTTCAGGGTTTCCAGCACCCAATTCCTATAGCCATTCCACCAAGTCAGGGAGATGCTGGAAGTCTGGAAGCCCCGGTTCCAGGGGGCTGGGAGCTGAGCTGGCAGAAAAACACAGAAAATTCTGAAAGGAACTGCCTCTCTCCGATGCAATCTTATCAAAACTGAATTGTCTCCACAATACAATGTTTATCACAAACGAGCATTTCCCAACAGAAATAATTTTTCTTGCAAACTGTGAATTTATGCTCTATTTTCACAAAACTTGCTTTCTAGGCTTGTATTAACTTCTGTTGTTGTGCTCAAAACACCTTCTAATCTGCTTCTATCTTCCAGAAATAAAACAGTCAGGCCAGAATCCAGTGTTCCTAGGCTGCTTGCAGCCTAAGTACTTACAAGACGTATAGACACCATATGAAGAACTGCTTTCTAAGCACTCAACATTTTATGAGAATTTACTGCATAGTTTTTTTGAATCATGGAAAATTTGTGTTGTTATATCTCAGTTGAGGATAGCACTAAAGAGTTCTAAAGAACTTCTCAATGATCACAGTGAAAATTTGCCCAACTGTCCAGTTTTGTTTCCTGACTGCACTTAGAGTCAGGATATAGATGAGTGCCCTATTGAAAAATAAGTTTATTCAGAAAAAATAGCAAATTCAGAAACAAATTATTTGTTCTTACCTGTTGTATTCCAACAGCATATGTTTTTAAGAAAAACTCAGAGAATTCAAAATATTCTTTAGTTACATTTCCAGGACTTCCATACCTTTAAAAAGAAGAGAATACAGATATTTACACTGTGAGAAGTCTTGCATGTCAAGAAAATACAGCACTTTCCAATACACAGAGGACACTGAGCAGTCTCCCATCCCCAAGAAATCTTTTTTCACAAATATCCTTTTGGGATTACTTTTCAAATCTTTCTATGCCTTTGGACTTGATAATATGAGCATTTGTAGGGGGTTATAGGAAACAACAACAACAAACCCTGTACTTTTCTTGCAAAGCTAGATCACTGCCAGCTTAGAGAGCCAAACCTTTAAAGTAATTTCTCGTACCAGTGGCTGGGATCAGTGTGAGGCAGAGAAAAGCAGCAGGACTACTTTTTTTTGGTGATGATGAGCTCTTAAATAAACTTAGCTCTAACTGCATTCAAAGTACATTAAAGATTTGCAATCCCAAGATAATTTTTAATCTGTTCATTAGCTCATACCGTTCAAAAAGACGAGCTACAATATGCAATGCCCACTTTTTGCATTTCCACCATACCAGCTCTGGCCTGTCATCTTCATCAATTTGCAAAGTCTCCTATAAACAAATACATTTGTTTTTAATTAATTGTGTGCATGCTTGACAGAAATGTTTCAAATATTCCTTACGTGTGTGGAAACCAATACAAATTCATAGCATTGAGTAAAGCTTTGGTTCTATTAACAATTGTACAACTTTCAGGATTTTTTAATTTCTTATTTGGACAATAGAACTCTGTACGTGCAATACCCATACAATGTCTGTATTTTTGATTTTCAAAATGATGGACCTTGAAAAAACTAAAACTCTCACATATACTTAAATAACATATAGTAGCTTCCACTTTTGCTTAAAAATCAAGCATAATACTATTCCCCCAAAGTTACATACCTATAACATATATTAACACAAAAAAAAATTAAAATGGTGTGAAATATACTTCTAAAACTAAAATCCAAATAATAGGTAATGCTATACAGAAAAACTGAATTACTTTTTTTTTGTTGTTCTTCAAAAAAGTAGAGAAGGGGTGGAGAAAAAGACAGAGATAAATGATGTTTGTGATGAGCTTTTTCTTCTCTTTTTGAGAGAAGATGATTAAAATACTCGGAAACTTCTAAAATATCTAGGATTATCACTGCCTAAGGTATTGAAACCATGACAAGTCTGCATGATATTCCTGCATTTGCATCAGAAACAGCACTAAGAGTCTGAAACTCCTAATTTTAAGAATCTAGAGAGATGGCATCTTAAAAAAGAACACTTAAAAAATCTTCACGCTGACTGGTCTTCCTATCCCAGAACCCAAGTATTAAAAGTCTTTAGGGAAACAAATCTTACAGGAGGCACATTTCTATCAATGACAGTACGGAAGATCTCCATCCACTGAGTCATAGTCTGGTTATTCACCAACTGGAGTGGCAATGCATACTGAAATAAGAAAAGAAAACACAGTCATGAAATACCTTTTTTTCTCTCTGATGCCTCTATAGATGTTTTTAATGTAATTACATCCCTAGGAACACTAGGTTTTCAATTATGTTTCAGTTAATTATGTTTTCAATGATTGATTTCAATACTGCTCTAATTGTATCTTCCTTAGCAAAACTGACAGGAATTTCGGAGCAGACACTATTTCTGGGAGTCCTGGGGCCTGAGAATCTACAAATTCTTTTTGTTTCTTCCCCTTATTCTTAATAGTCTAGCTCACTTTTACGGACCTCAGCAGTGTCACATGGCTTCGGGAAACCAGCAACATTCTACTAAATGGACTTTACTTTGCATGACTAGCTAATAAATTTTATTTCTCTACAAAATCCAAAGCAACACAACAATATGCAGCCAAATGTTTAGAAAATAAAATACAACCTTTGGTTTCCTTTAATCCTTCCCCTATATGAAAACAAATTATTTTAGCTTTCTAATCCTCAGTCAGATCTTTCTGGCTGCTCCTTATACATATGATTTATTCTACTTCTTATTCACTAAGAGTATCACCTTCACCAAACTCATCTCTGTAGAAGGTGACTCAATAAATATTTTCTATACCAAATTTTTGGAAGAGAAATGCCACCTACTGAAGAGCAGCCCTACTTGTCAACTATACTTTAATATGCAGTATTGCCACTTTCAAAGGCTAAACAGTGCAAACTAGGTACTCATATATTTTCTATCAGATTATAAGTGACTGCCAGCTTTAAAAAAATAGGAACAACCCTCCAGCAAGTTCACAGGCAGAATGTGCATAAATACCTAGGTTCTTTAAAAATTTATTCTGGAGGATCACATGACCAGTTTTAGCCCAGAAAATCTATAAAGGTCATCTTTTTATAGAAGGTATTCAGTGCATTTTTTTCCCCATCAGCGCTGGTATTCTTATTCAAACACAACCACGTGGACACTGAAGGGGACTGCTGTTCCCAGCAAAGTAAAATTTTGGTTTCCATGTACACAGATGCCAACCTGAACAAGAGCATAGAAGATTTTTAAGATTTGTTTCTGAAGCAGTACAGAGTAATGGGAGTTATCAGGCAGAAGCTGTATCATCTGCTGCTGAATCCGAGGCAAAAATATCTGCATTGCTGCTATGAGAGGATCTCGTTCCTCTGCTTTCTTGTATCTGAAAGACAACAAAAATACCGGTCAAGGTTTACACAGTGGAAGTTCTAGAGCCTACTCCCCACCAACAATTTAATTACTATACCCTAAAAAATCAATATCCAACACTCACTCAATCACTCTCCCCTCCTCCAACTCCCATCTCACAGTTCACGCAATTTGTGTAAATTCTGTAGCCTATAATAGAGAAATTAAAAACAACAAAAATTACCTCATATAACTGCATCTACTAGAAAGAAGGGTTAATGTTCTTTGCTACTGGAATGTAAGTTCATAGTAGCAGGGACTTGTCATTTGTATCAGTGCCACATCCATACTGGAGGATGAGCAAGTAGGAGTGAACATCTTTTGAAAGGGAAAGACAACTACTTTGTTTTATCAAGATTCTCCCTTTGTCCACTTACACTTCTTTTATACAGTTTTTACATATGTTTTTAACACAGATAACTTTAAAAAAATGAGTGAGTGGGCTCATAAACTTCTGTTAATGTATGCTTAGCAGATGTAGACCATGAGGAAAATGGTATAGATAACAGAATGAAATAGGACTATGTGATGAAGTCAGTACTACATTCATGACATGAAAGTAAAAAGTAATCGGCACTGATACATCCAGCATTTGGAGGACCCTCGAACAAAATAAGTTATAAAATTAAATAAATCTTTCACAGGTATTACAAAATTCAAACCTCAAAAAAAATGTCAGTAATCTTACATAAATTCTTACTGGACTCTTTGCTTTCCCAGATGATATAAAGAAGATGAATAGCCTTAATTTATTTGTAGGAAAGGAAGCATGCGACAGTGAATTATTCCCATTCTCCACCTGAATTCCTTGCAGAACTGATGGTGCTCTTAAGAACTTCATTTGCAGGAATCAGCCAAAACCCAAAGTGCTGACTGATAGTACACAGATACACAGCAACTTACTCATAAGTTTTCACGAGCTGATAGAGGCACAGGAGGCTCCCTAGCCAACTTGCACTGTTCTGAGATTGCAAGTAGTAGCCTATCTTGTCTACCACAGCCGTCCAGTGGCCAGGAAAGTCGTGCTTGATGATAGCTCGGAGGCACATGGTCAGCTGGGCTCTTGGGCAAGAGGGAAACAAAAAAAAGACATTGTAAAGTAAATAAGATTCCAATTCTATTGTTTAACTGATACCAAATACTGGTTTAATGGATAAAATACACATTAGATCACAAGTATCACACATTTTGACAGCACTGAAAGCCTTCTGGGAAATGGTAGAGAAAAAGCATGGGGGAAAAAAGTCCCAGAGGATTTACCTTTAAGGAAGAAACGAATTTCAAATCATTTTAGCTACTTTTTCTCTTTTCTTTAATCTCCACACCTACCAGGCAGTACTTAAAAAAAACTTGCTTATAAAACAAAGCCTTTGGAGATTATGTTTCTTGCTGATTTGATGTCTTTCCCCCCTCTATTCTCACAAAGAGACAGTAAAATATCAGTATCACGGCATGATACTAGTTATAATAAAGTTTCTTGGACATTTTTACCCATGTGGTAAATCTACAGGCTATTACACAGTGTTTACAAATCTCTATTTCATTTAGGGTGATTTTCACAGAGTTTTTAACAATCCTTTCAGATATAGATTGTCCCTGGAATGTCATGACATTTTGAGTATAAGGCTGTGAAAAGATGTCTGGACTAACTTGACAAAAACTTCTCAAACCTCTATCATTGTGGGTTCTTTTGAATGAACTTGAATATTTGCAATTATGATACGATGGTATGGGAAACAACATGCCTTTGCTACATTGTGACCAAAATGACACAAGTTTTCTTATATCGTAGCACAATTTTGGCACAGAGCAACGTCTTTTATTTGGGATTCTAACCATCAAAGTTAGAAAGTGTAAGAAAAGCCAAACTGGAAAAGATGTTTTAGTTCATTCTTGTCCCAATACGGAACCATCTATATTCCATGCATTCATGACAGGTGCCTGCAATCTATTCATGAAGACCTCCAGTCTGTAAATCTTAACTATTCCCCCAATAAAAGGAGAGCAGCATTTCTTCATTTTTCTAACATCTTAAAAACATGAATGCTAAGTGTATTTAAAAAAACTGGGAATACATCTGTAAACTGAGAAGAGTATTACTAGGGAAAAAACAAAAACAGATCTTAGACAGTATTTCTCCAAATGGATAAATTCTGCATTACAGATAGTCCTCTATCTGCTGTCAATCAACGAAATAGACAGGAAATCACTAGAGAAAGTTTTAGAAGCTCATTTAATCTGCCCATAAAATGATAAAACACATCAGTGCTCTTAGTCGGGATAATGTATTTCTGAAAAATAATTGCATATGAATATTTTAAAAACGATTATTACTATAATTATTATTATATTTCAAAAACCAGTACACGCTTTATCTCTCAAGAAACTAAGATTCTCACACCAAGTATTTCTAGATCAGTAGGTCTGAAGTCCTGACCTTTAGTCATATTTCTGTATAACACAACATACCTCACAAGGTCAGGAGAACGAATTATTCCTTCTACAATGTTATCACGAATCTGCTGGCGATCATTTTCATGAATGTTGAATGGAAATACTGCTTCTCCAGGAGGTGGTTCACGGTCTGGCCAGTACTGTGTCACCATGTTCTTTAGGTAAATGGCAGCTAAGTATAAGCATCATGGAAATAATAATTTCAATTTAATTCTACAAAATCTCCACAATACTCTGTGCTTAACATGTAGTACAACTGAAAGTAGAAAAATGAAAAGAAAAGATGACTGGAAACCACTATAAGTTAACAATTATAAGCACTAGCACAATTAAGTCTGATGTCTGTAATTTTTCACCATTACAGTCATCAGACTTAAGTGCCTCATGTTAAATAGAATAAGGCAGTACTTCTGTCAACTTCTACTAGAGTATATTCTTCATTACAGTAGTCTTGCATATGGACATAATATTTTACCATTCTAGACAAGCAAACAAAAATCTACTTATCTGCATTTTTACTCACCCTCACAACAACTACTCAGGCTTACTAAGTAAAGTTGTGCAAGGCTCATTTAAACAAATCATAGCACACACAGATAGGACATTTGGCTTGGGGAAATGCCCAGTATGAAACTGGCACAGAGCCTACCTTCTATTCAGACAGAAATGTTTGTTGTAAATTCCCTAAGCTTTATCTCAATATTAGGATTTCCCATAATCCTTTAGAATTGTTCCTGACTATCTCACATGCAACACCATGAAAAAATAAAGTTAATCTTCAACTGAAAGCAAGTAGCATTTATGCCTCAAAATACTAAAATGCCTGTAGATGTTTTTCAGCAAACATTGGAAACATGGTGTAAGATATTAAAGGAACGTTCATAAAAAATGTTATTCCTTTCCTCTTCTGGTTGATTACTGACTAGGGACTTAAATATAAATAAGATAACCTTGGATACAATCATTTTTCTTGGTTATGAAAAATTACAGAGTATGAAAACATATGGTTTGTTTGTAAAATAATCTACAGTCGAAAGAGGAAAAATGTTATTTTTCTACGACATGCCAGAATATTCAGACAAAAGCCAAGTCCAGGAAGACTAGCCCAGGATTTTAATTTACTGAGTCCACAGATCATGATGGTATACAGATTCTGGGCTTTTTACAAAATCCCGGTGAAATCTATTGAATTAGAAATTTAAATGTGTTTTTTTATTTTACATCCCCATTGTGTAAAAATACTGAATTATGTTCTATCCTCTTCCTTGTTTTTTTAAAATGAATGATACTAAAAGGAGATTTTTCTTTATTACTTCATCATTTCATTTTTACTATTTTATGAAAATGGCCTTGTGGATTCTGGATTAAGCATCCAACTTGACCCTGGCATGTTTTAACACCACCATTCAAAGTTGGATTCCCTTTGATAACGTACACGCCAGCATGACAAACAGCCTATGTCAGCATGCCTCAACATACGCAGGGGATTAGTAGGATCTGTGCACACAAAACAGAGCTTCTATGGGAAATGGTTTTCCATAGCATAGGAACAGCTGTGAATGAAGCACTGCTCATCTTCTTCCAAAAGCTGAATATTTTCTGTGTCCATAAAAAATGTGTAGAAATAGTTAAAATAGATTATGAGAATTTTGAGTCTGATCCTTCACTCATGTATGCCTTCAGGTTAACTACATCACACATGCAGTTAGTCTTTCTAGAGGTGCTCAGACTATAAGTTTATGATTACTTTTGATGTGGCCTTCCTTCATATCTACTTTTGTGAGCGGACATCAGAAACATGAAGCATACTTGGGTGCCCTTGAAAACTTTGTTTTCATTTTTTTTAAACTTTCTTTTTCCTAGAGAAAAAAAAAAAAGGATTCAAAGAGAGAAACTTATTCGAACAAGAACTACTTAAAAAAAAATCTTCTATTTGTTTTGTCACTGTTCTGAGAAGAAAGGGAAATACCTTTTATAACTTACCCTTATAATATAGGAAAAAAATATGTAGAGAAGTTGCCCTGCCAAATCTTTAAATTTCCATGGTCAGAGCAAATATGAGGTTGCTTACATCAAAGCAATTAAATACTCTGTTGTAAGAGCAAGAGACTTACGTTACATTAACATAAAATGAAACAAGAATTTTAGCTCACCTGCTTGACGTACTGGAAATTCAACTTGATCCGATACTATGATTTGCAGTAGACTTGGAGCAAAATTGATAATTTTGTAGGACTGAAATACACAAAACAGAGCAAATCACTGTATTTAAAGAAGACTGTATTAGCAACAGCTGAATAAGAAACACAAACTAAGAATTTTGCACACTGTTTTTTTGACTTTCCTCATGAAGTATGAAAGGAAGGTTTTGGCGCTTGGATTTCCCAAATCAGCAGCATTCCAAATAACTACATGCAAAAGTAGAGCATATAATGGCATATAGGTGGAAGCAGTAACATGACAAAGCACTCCGATAGAGATTAACCGTAGTAAACATTTAAATAATTCTGACTATGCATAATGGGGAGCACTACATATTTGTCTCTGAATTATTTAACTTAGCCTAAGTAAATCAAATGGATGTTGACTCATTACATCAATATACAATACTCCTTTGTGAAATGGGTTGTGTTTTAATATAAATACTTGAAAATTATTCTAAGTAGGATCTACATAAACCATGTGCTATTCAGCTATTTGTCAATTAACTAGATGTATACTGCATGGTAATAAAAGAAAAAAAAGGCAGGAGGTGGGGGCAGAAATATAGTGGAATAAACATTTTTAATTAAAACCAAGTGTGGACAGCTAACTTTTCAAAACCCACAACTTCCCTGGGAACTGTTCAAACACCTCATCAACTGCACAAGTGAAGAATTTCAAAGAGCAAGCCCCGCTCAACAAACTTCTGAGCGAAGTAGCCAGGTTTGAAAGATGTGAAAATCTCATAGTCTTGCACTGCTGTCATTCAACAGGGATCCTCCAATGTGAAGAATTGATGATTCAGCACGGTGCAGTTACTGCTAAGCCTTGGCAACATCAGTAGTTACTACCAGGTCAGACCTTTCATCATTTAGATCCATGAGCTTGATGTTCGAAGACAGATGTTTCTTGGGGGCTAGATGACAGAAACTTTCTTTATTTCACCTTTTACAGTATTTCTTTTCAATCAGATTATGTCTGGCAGCTCTTCAGTTATTTCCAGAGCTGCAACTGACAGAATGCTATAACCCTTCTTAATGTCATCCAAAAGCTGTGAAATAGAAATATGTTCTTCTCTTTGCATGCCCAATTCCTTGATCTAGCATTTTCATAGGGAAGTAATATCACATAGCTTTCATGAAGCAGGAGTGGCAGATCAAAAGCACCCTCTCCTGCAATTCCCTTCTCATTAAAAATGAGTTGGTCTCACTGCTAAAATAAAACAAAACTTTTAACTGAAAGCACAAAATCTCCATTTATCTATTGAGGCACTGAAATACCAGCTTCAAAATCAAATGGTTGAAGCATACTGGATTGCAAAGACCACGTTTTAATCGAGTATACTGGAGTCCGAAGACTCACCCTCAATCTTTACGGGGCAAAATCTCTACAGTCTTGGCACGTTTGAGCCCAAGGCTCTGAGATGCACCCTAGCAGGCACTACCACTCCATGCAGCTTCCAGAGATTTAAGGAAAGTGCTGTCCCTTTTCTTCAAAATGATGTCAACATGCTGTTCTTAGACCCAATCTGCACACAGCTTTTACTGCTGTAATTGCATTAATTATGAATGCAACTTTTTTTTCTTTCTTCTGCAATAAACCTACCAGTATCGCATTCACAGTGAACACAGTGCCAGCAGTGCAAATTATTCCTCTTTCTCTATGCAAACACCTTTTACTGAATCTACATTAAAGCCACAGCTACTCCAGGGTGCTTTATTGCTACCACTTGTGCTGGCACAGGACTGCTAGCCCTGAATTCTTTCCAGGATATACACACATATGGTTATTTGGCCTGCACAGTGCATCATCTCAGCAGGGGCCTGCTGTGACAAAAGACACATCACACAGAAGATGAGCAGCATCTCAGAGGAGGGCTGCGGAACAGAATGGATCTGAAACACCAGCATCCCAAGCAAGACTGCATGAGCATGCTATTGAGTTCCCACCAAATCCTTCTATCCCTTCTATCCCTATCTTTACTTTTACATTACGATTTTTAACAATGCCCTAGTTTCCTCATCCATCCTATAGCTCACAATTTCACAAAATACTATTATTAGGAACACAAAAATTGCCAAGATCAGAGTTTGTGTGCCCTTTTCAGAATCAGGACACCTGATGCTCTCATATTTGTGAAGCTGGGGTAGCACAACGCTCACTTCTGCAGCACCAACCCAGGCAGGAAAACTCCCCACTGCTTGCAATTTTCAGAACAGAGGACTTTTCAAAAAGCTGCGTGCAGCAACATTTTTCCCATAGCAGCACATTCTCACTGAGTTAGTTGTCTTGCTAATTGTCAACTTGGGATTTATCCTTCCCCTCCCTTGCTCGAAACCGTTTAACAGGCACCTGCGCAGCAGCAGCTACAGCTGTAGGTACCCTATAAGCAGGTGCAGAACAACTTTCAGTTGGGCATCGTGTAAGTAGGAAAGACAATAAAGAGATCTCAGAGCTGGACCAAGGCAGTTATTTGCATTTCTATAGCTGCACATGACGACATACATAGCATTTACAAATGAGAACAGGAGCATCACTGGTCCCACGAGGATAAGGCAGAAAGCTGCCATTTCCAAGAGCTGTTCACAGGAGCCACAGTGAGGCACCACATGGCTGAAAAAGATCTTCAGCCCAACGCCAGCAGCACCCAGTTTATCCAGCAGCACCCTGCTTTGCATGAGCTGCTGAACAAGGCCATTTGTCTCGCCTTTAGATTTTAACCATTTGGTAAAACTTTCTACGAATGTTCTGATCAGTGGGGGCATGTTTGTTTTGAAGGAAAAGACAAAAAAAAGATGTGAAAAATAAACTCTAAAAAACAATTTTTTAAAGAACAGCAGTTATTTTAAAGCTGTGTGAAGCACATACCAAATACTCTTGTATGAATCACAGATGAAAGCAGTTATATTTTAAAAAATAGCATTTAATTTCCATGGGAACTAAGAGAAAGGGGCACAGCAATGTCTGAAAGTAGCAGGTAAGCTGGAAGAGGCACATGGATAAGCACACTGGGTATAGTTAAAGCAACGCCCGAGGAAATGCCTGTGTCCCCAGGTGTCCTGTCCCATCGTGTTCACTGCCTCAGGATATACACACTGGGGCTCTATGTCTCCCTGCATTCTGCTTGTCCTTTTGCCTTTGGACTAACATGCTTCTCTTCTACTCCTCAGCATCACAGGTGCACTCTTCAGATCTCATCTTTTTGCGCCTATTTTCTCTTCTATTTGATCTCGCATACAACAGATGCCATCCAAGAAAGCCTCAGATGGGTCACTGAAAAACAGCAAGACGAACACTATTATGTGTAAAGGGCACAAGGAGAGATAAGCAAGAAAAATGATAAAAAATGGATCAAACGGCTCCTCAAATGGATGCCAAATTGCCACTACAGCAAATACTTTTTCAAAGACAACATGTCGATGTGGCTCTCAAGATATCATTCATTACATACTACTAAATTTATTTCACTGTTATTCTTGCATCTTGCCCATTGCAGTACCAAAAGCCTAAAGCTAGCAGATATTCAGTAGCCACATTTGTCAGTCATGTTCCCACTGTCACAATAGCAGCCACTGGGGCTGACCGCAGAATGGCACAGGAGGGTGCTTCTTCCTCTGCTGAGTAACAGCAACAAAAAGGGAGTCTTCTATCCAGTTCTGCAAGCCACGTCAAGACCATCTTTCTCTGTCAGCAGTGAACATCTTCTTTTTAACTTCTGAATCCAATATGGCACTTAAAAAAAATGGCTTTTCAGCTCTTGAACTGAAAAAATCAAAGCACTGCATTTTTGTTCATAAAGATAAATGCACAGGGAAAAGAATGTAACCTGAATATCTAGCCAATTAACTGCTTGAAAAGATTATTTTAAGGCTTTCATGTATTTGAGTTGAATGTTCTGCTATCTGTTTTACGAAGCCTTATTTTCTGCTTGCTGAAAATATGTTACTTATAAACTCAGCCTT
Source organism: Tinamus guttatus (assembly GCF_059628265.1). NCBI lineage: Eukaryota > Metazoa > Chordata > Aves > Tinamiformes > Tinamidae > Tinamus > Tinamus guttatus. Next base: position 1,182,187 of record NW_028288659.1, on the reverse strand, counting down.
TTTAAATTTGGGAATATTTTTGCAGCTGCTAATAGAATTCCCTCTTGTTTTTAACATTAGCAACCACAGACAGGTTGTTAAAATAAGCTAGCACTTCAGAAGACACTTCCTTCTTTCCTTGCCTACACACAAACCATTTTCTTTTCGGGGAGGAACAGGGGGAACCACGCAGCATTTCCACACACAATGAAGATAAAGATGCATAAGATACTTATCGAGCTTCCTCCCTCCGCGTGTTCTGCTTCCAAACTCCTCCAATCTCAGATAAACTCTGCTTTTCACCAAATTTCTAAAATGCAAGTCAGTCTCCTCATTAGATTTGTCTCAAGTGGGAATCTGAGATTCCTTCCTCTTGATAATATGAAACATTTATTAACTTTACTACAGTGGCCTTAAGATCTCTGACTACTACGATACTCAGCTCAGCAAAGATGTGGAACAAGTTGAAGGATGTCTAATTTCATTCTGGATTCTTCTGTGTTTGGGCAATCTCATAACATTTTCTTTTCTCCCAGCACTGCCTATCAGTTTCTGTCAAAGCAACTTCTTCTCAATGTTAGCACAAATATCTGTATTTCTGCCATTGTGTTCACACTGTCTCCTTCATCACAGGCCAAAGAGATGTATGAGAGCAGGCTGAGCAAGAGAAGATTAACATACAAAAACTGTAACGGTAATCCTATCTGAACTGGAATTAGTCAGAGAAGACTTCGTATGTCCATATACTTAGACAAAAACCTTCCACTATATTCCAAGAACTGATGCACAGAAGCCGCATTTAACAAAAAAAAAAAAGCCTTTTAAGCAACAAAAAAAAACCTTAAGTCCATAAGTCAGACCAAAGAAGAGTTTGAGCCTAGAAAAAATATCAAAGGTTTTATAGGCAAGGAGGTGTATCAAAATCCGGTATCTTTCTTTAACATGATAATTGAATGATCGAGGAAGTACAGCGTGATTGATCAATATGTTCCTATACTGCAGACCAACTATATTGGGACAGAACAGGAAAAAAAAGAAAGAAAGGGAGATGGAAAGATGCGTAGATTTAGAAAAACAACAGGCTAACAGGGACATGACAGTGGTCATGTGAGAGAGATTACTGATCTGACAGGAAAGTACTAGTGAAGTTTATCAAGATTCATATTTCAGATCAATCCCATACTTGCACCTGTGTTTAGGTCATTGAGAGAAGTGACGTTGTCTAATGACACAAAAGCTGCAGGCACCACTAGCAGGGAAAGATTTGAAAAATCCTGCCAAGAACTGGGTCATCTTTAGAGCTAGAGCAAGAGAAATGGAATGGAATAATAAGACAAAGTACAAGCTCATACACCTGAGGGCTAATAGGTATTCCAGGTAAAAGCTAGAGGTTTGTTAGTGAGGAACATCCACAGCAAAATGGATGTAGAGATATTGGGAGATAACAGATATATAGACCTTCAACATGAAGAACATACATGCTAAAAACACATTTATCAAATGAGGCATCAGTGGCGTTGAACATGAGGCTACCTAGAATGCTATGGCCATTAAAGGACCAGATTTGCACAATAATGACTAATTCAAAGGGAAACACGTGCACAGCAGGGCTGTGATATCATATAATTAGATTTTATAAATCCAATTTTATGTTACAGCAAAGGGCACATAGTTTATTGAAGCTAGGAAGATACAGGCTGGTTGGGTCCAGTTTACTGAGCTAATATGTTAGAGTGGACATCAAGGACCAAAGAAACCTCTTCTAGGTAAGAGGTACAATTGGCACAAATAGACATGAATGGGCCACAAATTAATTTAATTTGGAAAATGACGATCATTTCTAACTAAAGGAGAAAGAAAGTTCACAAACAATCTTCCAGTAAAAATAACACAGGTGAACAAGAGCAATTTTTAAATTGAATCTTCACTCCATTTCTGAATGCAGTGGGATGATAACCCAGAGGATAAACAGCAACTTCATCAGTTTAGTTGGTGCATAAACATACAGAATAGAACAACCGCTATTTTCAGACATGCTGGTGACTTTTAGAGGTAGGGATGTTTTCACTCTAACTCCATTCAGTGGAGTTCAACACTGCAACCTTATTAGGGAGTCAAGACTAGTGCAAGAGCAACACTAAAGGACTCTCTATTTTGGTTCGAGCAATGAGCTGTCTACACAGAGATGAGTACCAGGAGGTTCTCTACAGTGTGGGGGATCCAGGCACAAACTGGATTTAAAGCTGAAAGCAAGTGCACCCTGCATATGGACAAACACAGCTTCACCTCAACACTCTTCACTACGTACCACAAGCAGCATCACTTTAGCTACTCAATAGAATAAGGTGACTCTCCGTTTGTTTGGACAAGCCTTGTACTACCCCTTCAAGCTCTGATTTTTTTCCTTTTATTTTTTGTTTGTTTACTTGTTTTGTTTAGGACAATGTAAAAGTTCGAACAGCGTCTGGATTCCAGTAACTGCAGGAACAGCTACATGTCAACGCTATCATGAGATACGGAAAAGCCTGACACATTGCTTTGAAGTTTTTCTTCAAAAACACTAGAAGACTGCAAGATGCTAAGGGCCCGCATTAGCGACCTTCCTCGCAAAAAGTTTTGTTCCACTCCTCACAAATCCGCATAAAATCCAACACTGCATACTGATGCATTGTTATCACTCAGATATATCACACTCCCCCTAGTAACAGAAAGCACCTACAACAATAGCTATGTCTTAATTTCAAGACATCTTTTATGATCATTAGAGAACCAAAAATGCATCAACTATTTTAAATAAAAACCTCCATTTCAAGCTGTTCTCAATAAACATGCTTGTAATCCTGAACCTAAACCCTGGATTTTCCACAAGGATGGCATTATCCACTATGTGGCTTTAGAATATTGTAGGTATTGTGATCTCAAAACTCTTCCAAACTTTTCTGGAGCTTTATGATATTTATTTGCGATGGTAAAGTGACAACATTAGGAGTGCAACCCAGCAATCTGGACAGCTGCTGCTTTGTTCTGAGCCTGCCAAACACGCGACAGTTTATTGTTGTAGCTTTGGTCCTGTGCAACAGGCTGCTGACAGATTAATTTATTTTTAATTCCCCCCTCAATTCCTAATGCTAAAAATAAATACTGATTTTTTTTTTGTAATGAGACTTTTTAAAAGTAACTATGCCAAATACAGAAAAAAAAAAAAAAAGAGGTTTGCACGTTCATCCAGTTATTCCCTAGGGCATTCTAAATGCCCAACACTTAAATCCATCCATTTAGCCAAGCTAAAGGAAGGATTAGCCAGAGGCAATTCACAGGGAGTCTTAAAGTTGCCTGTGAATTGAAAATTAAGCTAGGGTAGCAAATCTGAAGTAGCACTAACTCAGTCCCTGAGTAATAGAGCGAGTCCAGACCAATCTGTTAACACATCAGTAAAGTCCAAAAATCAAAGTTTTTGTTTGTTTGTGGGTTTCTTGTTTGGTTGGTTTGGGTTTTTTTTTCTCCCTAATATGGTCTATCACCCATTGCATGCAATTGTCAGCGCTAAGGCATTATTGATGCTGTGAAAGGGAACTTGTTACTCTCGAGACTGCGGCCACTGTCTTGATGGGGCGCTAACACTGCGGTACCAGCCGCGGGACCTTGTGATGTGTCACCCAAAGGGAAAAAAAAAGGGGGGGGGGGGGAGGAAGGACGGGAAAAAGGGAAGGAGATGGAAAAAAAAAAAAAAAAGCCCGCGTATCTCGGCGGCACCTCACGATCTGACACAGCAGACCCGCGGCTCTGGGACCTGCCCCGCAGAGCCGCTGACAGCCAGCGCGGCGCGGGGCAGTTAACGGCTTTAACGGCCGCTCCCGGCTGCGCGGGGCAGCGAACGGCTCCAACGGCCGCTCCCTCCCCGCCCCCCACGCGCGCGCGGGCGGGGGGTCGCCGCCCGCCCCTGCGGCCGGGCCGGGCAGCCCCGTTGCCGCCCGGGCGGCCCCGGCGCGGCGCGGAGCGGGGTGGGGGCAGGGCCTGGCGCCGCGCGCCGGCCCCGGATGCCGGGCGGCCGCTCACCTGGTTGAGCTCGTTCTCGGCTGCGATGCGCAGCTTGGGGTCTATGGTGCCCTTGAGCGCCTGGATGATCCTGTTGGGATCCATCGCGCCCCGCTGCCGCCCCGCGCCTGCCTCGCCGGGAGGCGGCGGCGGCAGAGGAGGAGGAAGAGGAGCCGCCGCTGCCCCCCCGTGCCACAATCACAGGCTCCCGTTCCCCACCCCCCCGCTCGTGCTCCACGGCCATTCACCGGTTTGCGACAGCCGGCTATCGGGAAGCGGGCACTGCTTTACGGCCGCGGCGCCGCCTTTTGGCTGCCAAGCGCCCTCGGCGACTGGAGGGCGCCATGTTGTCGTACGGAAAATATATATATATATATATATATATATATAAACCGCAAACGCGGTCTCTGCGGAGGCGTTTCTGCACTCCTTTACCCTCCGTCAGTGTATCCACACTGTGCTAAAAACAAAAGGAAACCGTCTTTTTTTTTCCCTGCTCACTGTGTACCTGTGCTACACGGGTGGCTAAAGCACACAACTTCGCAGGATGTTATTTCAAAATGCGTTTCGTTGCTGCTCAGTTAAGAAGGCAGTAACCTGGAGCAGCAGTGCTTCCCGCAGCCTGAGCTGTCCTGAAGAATATCCCTCACAGCCGTGAGCACGCACCTCATTTTTCCCTACCACTTCCTCTGCGGATTGGAGCTTGAACAAGGTGGACGATGTTTGCCGAAAACATCCTTACTGCAGCCGAAAAACCTCAGCACCTAAATTACAAGAAAAGAGTTAAAACACCTTAGTGCTATAATTATTTCCGATAGAAGGTTTTGTTCCACAACAAGTAGATTCGCCTAAGTTCAAGCAACAATCTCGCTGTAAAAATGCATTGCACCTACCCAGTATTCACAGACTGTGCGCTCCCTTGGGGTTTTCTTCACATTTTGAAGTGGCACAGAAAACTGGTTATGCCAAAAACTTCACTTTTCTGTTCTCCCTTAGTGCAGCTCTTAGAACATGCTGCAAGAAATAGTCATGGGTGTTTCACAGGTATTTATCTTTTCCCATTTCTTCTTAGAAGCAGGGAGAGCATCATCAGTAAATCTTGAAATGATACCAAGGAAAAAACAGCATGAGTGTAAAATGCATGTATTGCAAACTAGTTCTTTGTCATTTTGCTATTTTTGGCTTAAGCAAAGGTTAGCAAATAAAACAAGACCACTGCAGTGAAAAACACCCACTTTAAATATCTTGATTCATTTATCAGACTAAAAACAACTAATTATTTTAAGTTATTTTTAATGTTATATCTATACTTCCAAAATCAGCATGTTAAGATAGTTTAAAAGCACTTTTGTTTAATTCTCTTTCTATGTATAAACCTGTGGTACAAGAAATCAAACATGATAAAATTTATTCCTTAATTTTGTGGAGATGGTAACCTTAAACTTATTAATATAATAGAGAATATGCCCAAAGGCTTTTTAAAATCTTTTTTTTTAATATTTTGCAGATTTTTCTTGGGCTTAGAATTCACATTAAAAGTACACCTTTTAAATACACCACATTCAACACCAAAGATTTTACTTTTAAGACTCATTATTTTTGCGTGCACACAGCAAACCCAAAGCCAATGTCAATAAGTCTCTAGAGCGTCACATCCAGTTCAATTATTCTTATTATTTCCTTTTTAATATATTATCAGTTTTAGAGTTGTGGATAGCGTTATTGCAAGTGTTTTAATCTATCTTTGCAGTGTTTTTGATGTGTGTCTGATATATCTCTGGAAAACATGAAGAGACAGACATGAGACACTATAATACTCTAATAAGGATATGTTCAGCCCTTAATGGAAAGATTTTTAACATCAAAAACTTCAGAATGAAAGTATTAACTTCAAATCAAAACCTCACATGCTTTTTTTTTCTTTTTTTTCTTTTTTTCCTTCCTTTTTTTTTTGGGGGGGGGGAGATTTTGGCTTTATTTACTTAAAAAGCAACAGGCCTGGAACAAATTAGAATGTCTTTTTTTAAAAAATCATATTTTGCTGGTCTGAAAAATTAAGAAGTCTGAGGTCAGAATCTCTACAGATTTCTCTGGCAACTAGTAGATCTATTTCTGCCTAATGTGGCTGCTGAGGTAAGACTCAACATGAAAGGAGCAAGGAAGTTAGAAGAAACCAAGAATAAAATCCAAGTTGCATGGGCATACAATTGTGAGGGAAAGAAAAAGATGAGAATAAAAAAGAGGGGGGATATAAGGGAGCCCAAGGATTTAAAAAACCTCCAAAATTGTTCAGAAGAGCAAATATGGAATTACAGGATGCTCCGGTAAGGGTGAAAAGGGCTTTGCCTTAGTAAGCACAGCAGAACTGTGTGCAGAAGGGAACTGGAGTCACCCAGATGGAAGAACAAAGATGGAAGGAAGGAGACCTGTAATCCTCTTTAGGAAGTACAGATTAGGTTACAAGCAAGTGGTTAGCTAGGCAAAGACTGAGGTGGCCAAGGAGCTAAGGCTAGGACCATCTATCTGGTCCCAACTATACAGGTATATGCAAAGCAGCAGTCATTCTAGGACAGGTTGAAGGATAGTAAGCAGAAACTCCTAACTTCAATTACCATTCCAGATCCTACAGAGAAAGGAGTATTAGATACCCAAATTTCAGCATTCCCCTATTGTCGGTAACTGTATACAACCTCACAAGAAAAAAAATCTTTTAGTGTTTGTCCATACAAAAGATCTGCTAACTATCACCACTGGTGGCTCACCACCAAGCCCAAGCATGCTTTGTGGCCACATGATTGCCTCCTGAATTCATGGAGTGAATTACAGGCCACAACAGCAGGTATCATTGAAACATCAGGTATGGAATGCATTTATGCAGTTCTCTTCTTTAAACCTCTGAGGAAAGTGAACTGCATTGAAGTGGTTAAAGCAATTACAAATCTGGAATTTCCTGAAGCTAGGATTTATTATCACTATGCACATAAATTGATTCAGTGCAACTGCATGAATGCTGTTGGCTTGTTTGTTTTTGCCTGAGCCAGAGAGTTCTAGTTCAATGCAAGCCATGACATAAAGCCAAACTGAAGAGAATGTTCCTCACCTTTAGAAAGATTAAATTTTTATCGCTGCTACCTAGCACGGAGATGCAGAGCTGTAATGTTGAGTGTAATTAATAATTAACTTTTTGCCACTGTCAATGAGATCCAAAATGCTTTAAGTCAGACTAGAAATTCTTCTACCTTAATCTCCCTCTTCCTATGTTCCTCATGTACATGTGAGACTGAAGAGTAGGACCACAGTTACACCACTTCTGCTAGTGGTGTAGGTTAGGCAAATCAAGGGTCAGTATCCAGTCCCAGCAAGAGCCTGGCAGGCCTTAAGAGGACTAGGCACAGGTCAAGTAGGACCTCCACTTTCCAAGTACTCTGCCAGCCTCTATTTTTTTCAGACAAGTAAGATTTTTTAATTTCTTTTCCAAATATTTTCTGTCTCCCCTTAGATCCTGATAGCTTAGGGAGCAAAGTTCCAAGGCTACACAGCAGACAGTAACAGACACCAACCTCACATCTCACATCCAGACTTTGGAATGTTTAACTGCAGCCTTCATCCCGCTTTCGAAAATCAGTAAATATTCTGTAATTGTTCCTGTGTCAGATGCCCTCAGCATCCAGGTTTGTCCAGGTAACGATACTGAACATGGCTGCATGAGAATGACTACCGCACCTTTAGTTTCCAGTTGCTTACGTTTGGGTATGTTGCACATAATCCTTAGGAGTTGATGGACTAAGCACGAACGTCCTCGAGTCGGTGAAATACAGGTACTTTCGGCAATTTAAAATGCAGAGCTACTGCAAGAGTTCTACCCTTGTCTCTAAGAACGGCAATTTTTACTAGTATTAGTATCACGGCTTTAAAGAACTGTCATGCTATCCAGCCAAGCGAGTTCCTTTAGGTAAAGCATCCTCTTGTAAATTGTACCTAAAAAAAAAGATTCTCTTGGAAAAATGATCCTTTGCATAATGTACTCGAACCTAAAAATAATCCTCTGTGTTCAATATAGGGTTGTTTGCTGCACTGAAGTGAACAAATCACAGAAAGCAATATCCTCTGTACTTCTGTACTTAGCACAAAGCCTTCATTCCAATTAACTACAGTACTTATTAATTGAACACCTAAACAGCCCAAAGTACAGTGAACTAGTATTTTCCAGCCAAATCAGTATTTCACAATAGATTTTTTCCAAATACAACAAAACCCAGAGACCTCCAGACAGCAGATAAAAATTTATAAGCTTTTCCTCTTTAATGGTATTGTTTATAGTTGGAAGAAAGATCATGCAAAAATAAGTTAATCAGAGACTTGTCAACAAGTGCTTAGATAAAATTAGGTCATTTTTATCTTGTTACAGTACATCACAAGACCATTTCTGAAATTAGAATACAAAATTCTCCATGTAACTCTAGTACTCACTTTCTTCAAGAGACATGTATAAATTTGACACAGAGCTAGCCAGGATGATCTGCAGCAGGCATATGCCAGACCTACAGATGCAAAGCTTTGATTAGAGTCAGAATTCAGAAGCAGCCTTCCCTACTGGTCATTTTGACAGAGCAGCTATAGATGTTTTCTACTAGGCAAGGAGAGAAGGGTAAATGAACTGAACGGCTACAGCAAAACCGTGAAGTCCTCTGTGGGCACAGTCTAGCGCATGGGATGGGGGTTTCCTTAGTGGCACTAAGTTAGTCATGAGAGTTTTGGTAGGTCATTTGTAGCTCACACCTCCACGGCCTGGGAAAAAGGAAGAGGGGGAGAAAAAAAGTCATAAAACCTCTAGTATGTAGAAAGCTGTAAGAAACCCTTCTATTTTAGAGTGATTCCAGTATTTCACTAAAAAAGGAAACATAGACATTCACTAAATCCAAATCAAAGCCTTGTGGTAGTTCCTTATCTTGAATACTGCAGACTATCCAATTAAACTGGATAGAATTTAGATTGTATCAGATTTCCATAATAAAGATGGCAATAGGAAATGAGCAGTATTGAGATACCACTTTGTAGGTTTTTATCTGATCTGATTATTGCCCTGCCACAGTTAAGCCATGTTACTAGCACAACAATTCAAGGAAGCTGACTAAAAGACTAGAAGAAAAAGTATTTCTGGACAATATTTACATAAAGTTCACAACACACCCAATGCTACTTTAAGTATTTCCAAATTTTGAAACTCACCTTTCAAAATGCTGTTAAATCCTTCTCCCAGAACAGAAAATGGATCTATGCTTTTAGTCTGGAGATACTCAGGTGACTGAAACCATGACAGTTGAAAATAATGGAATATTCCAGAGTACTTTGAGGAGCTTTCAAGTATGTACTTGGAACCTAAAGAGTCAGGGTAAATGCATGACTTCCATTATGTGGCACTACATGAAATCATAATATGTTATATTTTTATGTATTTTGGACATCAGGATACCAATTCTTTATCAGTAGATTTTGGTCAGATATTGAACTGGAAAACCGATTAGTGTTTTCTTTGGTAATGTCAAGTTCTTTAAACAAAGAGCATAGTAAAGAGAAATAGTTCCAGCTAAGGAAGCATAAAAATTCTGTAGTGTAAAATTGATCTTTTCAGCTGAAAGACAACAGATTCAAGTTGTATAGATTTTTTTAAAATGGCAAATATAGTAGAAAAAACAAGAGTTTTATTTTTAAGGTAGCTGGTACTGTAGCTTACTCGCCTGCACAGTTATTGAAGATTTACACGATTTACAGTCAAGCTTGCTCAAGGCATGATGCAACAACTACATTTGTTTCATATCTTCATTCGTCTTGTTGCTAGAGTGTACTCCTTTTGGGAATTTAAATGACCATCTTATACAAATGGACAAACCAGCTTTTTGAATCCAAGATATTTTCCCTATCTTAAAAGAGGCAAGGTAGAGACACACAAGAGCTTTGCTAGATACATCAGTGAGAAATAAGATTAAGTCAAACAAATGATCCCTGTATGGGTCAACAGTCATCAGCAGTTTGGTCAGCAGCTGTCAAGACTGATTAAACTGAAGCAGCACAAAGCAACCTGCAAGTCCTATAGAAACATAGTAACCATGTTAAAGACTGCCCAAGGCCAAGCTTATTAAAGTTTAAAGGTAGAGGTAGTCACTCTCAATTTAAGAAATCCAAAATACTGACACTGGAATGATAAAAGTCATACTAAATGAAAACTGGAGCACACACAGTTGTAAGTGTAAGGGACAGCCTGGTTAGGCATAATATAGCTCACTTGTTGACTAGTGCCTATGCAGATAGCATAGGAGCAAAATAACCAGGTAGTCATCAGTACTTTAAAGTAGATACACATCTGCAACTTGATTTTGAGCAATGCAAGCTGAGCTTCTTTATCTCATCACTGCACTAGCCTTGCACTTAGTATGAGAATCTACCACATCCCTCTATTAATGAGGAGGGAGAGTTGACCTGAAACCTAGGAAAAAGCTTAGGAAAAGACCCTAATTCAGTACTGAATATACTCCAACTCTTGTTTTTTTTTTTATCATCAGTATTTGAAGTCAAAATTAGCATCTTCAAAAATATAAAGTATAGGTTTAATAAATAATGGTTAAATCTCAACCTTTCCTGTGGAGTGGCAAAGGTCCAGGCCCCAAAAGTTTTATCCCAAGCTTCCCATGTCAGAGCTTGCCAAAGGAATCAAAACATGCTTTCAGTGTGATCAACCTCCAAAAAAAGCATCACTGTAAAATCTAAGCTTGGAATAAAAATCAAGAGCTTAATGCCAGTATCTTTAGGAAGTCATGCCAGTAAACCTGCTTTGACATCTGTATGGTAAACAAGGGTAAATTGTTTCAAGTTGTGAAATGTGGGGCATGTTTCCTACCAAGGAGGAGGAGCTTTAATTCCTTGTCACTTTTAGAAGTAGCTAAGCTGCTTTTAACTGTGAGTGGTTCTAGTTTATCTTTGGACATACTGGTCAGACCTTTACCTCAGTAAGCTCTAAGTGTACAGTAATCCTAGCGCAGTGATACATAGCCCTTACACTGGTTAAGTTTTAAGGATAGACAGAGGTAGTGATCTACTGACCTCTTACCACTTCACACACCTTTTAAGCACTGTAAAGCTTTATAAAAAGACAGCTTAAACAAGTACATTCATGGTAAGAACATCTCAGTTATATGGACAGAAAGGTCATGAGATCGCTAAAGACCGATCATAGCCTCTAAGAAAAGGATTTCATGAACACAAATGCTACAGAGTGCAGAAGCACTTGAGCAGAGGCCTTCAACTGCACCTCCATAGTTCTCAGCAGTTGTAATCAGGTTGTAACAACTTGCATGGCTTCTGCTCCTCCATAAGGTTTCATGACATGTGGTTCACAAAAGTCAGTTTTACTAGTGAAATATGTATATAGGAATACTCTAGGGCTTGCTCACACTGTAACTAGTTGGAAGTTTAAGAATTTCAAGTTACACAACTGAAGAGAAATCAACATGATAAATCTAACTCTTGATTAAGTTTCACAGGATGTATATTTAAAATTGGTACTCTTAATGAAGTGTATAGAGTATCCCTAATTTCTTGACTAGCAGATAAAAATGAAGCAGATATTTCTTTCTTCATCAAAATGAATTCAACTTACTTGAAAGCTACAAACAAGAACCAAACAGCAGCCTCACTTCAATTATACCATTTACCCTAAAGTATTGAAACTTATGACTAGGTGCTATAAGGAAATGCATGCATGTCCCACAACAGGAGTTAACTCAGTTTCTTTTGAAATATTATTTTGCAAATAAAGACAACTAGCAAGATTAATACTAAAATGCATATTAACTTGTTTTATTGAGGCACAACAAGGCATTGTGAATAGCCCATACTTGAGGCAATCAATAGTGTAGTAAGCTGGACATTAATACAGTTTAGGGTAAGTGCAAACAATATACATTCACAGCTTTACTAGCAAGGCTACATCACAACTGATAAAGTGCCAAATTAGTGCTGATTCAGTACCCCAACTCCATGATTTCACCTTGCACAACAGAACCATCATTTCCCCCAATAATGGAACCACTTATCTTCTATAAAGTCAGTAGTAAGTGCAAAGCTAGTCCCACCCCCCCCTCCACCAAGGTGTTTGGAGCAGCTTTTTTGTAAACATTGCACTGGATTTCAGTCCTGATAAAGGAGGTATCCCGAAAAGGTAGAATATTTCCAGCTACTTCCATAGATGGCTCCCCGGTGCAGACGCAACCAGATCTGGTCTCCCTGAAACAGCTGCAGGACTGCATGGTTACTGGCTGTTTCGTGATCAGGAGCCCCATCGTTTGCGTATGCTGACACTAGGACCTCTTCATTCTTCATGAGATTCACATACAGGGGAACGTTTACAGCCAGCTTCAGCATGTGGAAGATGAAGACATAAGTACCATTCACTGGACAATTGAACCTACCAAGCTGGATATCGAAAGTTTCTCCAAGGTTGTTCAACAGCAGATCAAACACAATAGGCTGGTCTAGAGTCCCAGGGGCCAAGTTAGATGTTCTAGCAGCAGAGAAGGCAACTCTCATCTGCTGGGGGAGGGGATAGACGTGCACAGGTAGGATGGTGGCAGCTTGGCTTGTCACAGGCATATCCACAGGAGTGATGCTGCGGGAGTCTCCCTGGCCAGAGTCTCCACTGTTAAAGGTCTCATTGTCTCGTTCTGGGCTGCTCACTTGAGAGGAATCACTCCACCCTGCTGTTAGAGATCAGCAGCAATGGTAAATAAGTCTTGTAATAAAAGGATAACCTTAAATCTGCACGCCTATTGAGATAAACAGCAGCTATACAAGGACTGCTTTATGGTCTTGTGGCTGCAGTAAGCTGTCAAAGAAAGTCTGAGAACAAGATTTTGAAGACAATTTACCTTCACAGCACTTGCATTCAAGCAAGAGAGACCATAGTTTGACCAATGACTTCATACATATATGACAGGACAAAACAGTAGCTAGCAACAGTATTTGCTGCTTGCATATATGGCTATAAAAAGTATGTGCTAACTTCTAGCTCGACAAGAAAACAGTCATTTCTGAAGACCAAATAATTACACATGACTGGTCCTTTGAAAAGAAGCCAAAAGCAACATTGGCAATGCCCTATATGTACTTCCTAGCCAGTTTATTCCTGACAAACTCAGGAAGGTACCATTTGTCAGAGAACTAACCTGGAAATCACCAGACTAAGAATAGTGAAGTCAAATTCACTTCTATGATACACTGACACTTTAAGAACAGTCCTCAAACGTGTACCTTGCTCAGTTCACTCTGTATTAAGCTTGAGGTGTTTGGTAGCTGTGATACTACACTGTTCTTGTTACTGTACTAATAGAACTTCAGCATCTGCTGCCCCCAAGCAGAGAGCTGAGCAACTGGGAAGCTGATGTTAACCTTACCTCTGGAATTTGCTCGAGGACCACTGGTTATTCCACCTCGCTTATAGCACTGCTGGTAATTAACATCCTAGAACAAAATATTAACAGATAGCTATGAGCAAATTGCAAACAAATGGTTACCAAATAAACAGTATGTTCTCATTCAAACCCTTAAATAGAAGATGATTAAGTTGAGAATTAGGATGTTAAGCATTTATTTACAGAAAACACTTTACAACTACTCATGATATTGAAGAGCTATCCAGACCCTGGCAGGATCACATCAGTTTAATTGTTCCCTCAGTTCAGCTGTTTTAACATTGCCTTAAATCCCAGGCCTTTTCAAGTTATTATTTTATATAGAAGAATACACTTCAAGATCCTCATCCAGCAGGAAGTAGGCTCTTACCATCTAGCTCTCCCTTTTGCATTATACACACAATTCAAAAGCTTACAGATTAGCCTGAACCTAGAGCCAGGTGTTTAAGTCACCAGCAGAAAGAAGTTTGAACACCCTATAAAAACAGCCCCAACAGAAGCACATTACACTTTGATAAACCCAGCAAGGCAGAAGCTTGAAAACATCAATTTGAAAGATATAGACAGCCAAGACTATGAAATATCTACTACTGCTTCTCAGAACTTGTTACTGCACTTCACAGTACCTTCCTCCCAAAAGGGCACAACTTCATAGATGTGATAGAGCAAGGTCATTCTCAGGACTCTCCCCAGATTAGGTTTTACAAGCTAATACTGGACATTACGAATCATGCAAGTCTGTTGTAAATAACTCTTAAGTTAGCTAATGTTCCCTATGAAACATGCTATATAACTATTCTCATACTGCAGGAAAAGATTTATTCAAGGTGACTTGTCTGCACTGCATTGAAGGGCTTTTCTGGAAACATAATGAAATGTGAGCAAGTATGTAAGCTCCTGTTACAGAATGCTGCATCTTTTCAGCAATAAAGGGAAATGCATTGCACAAATACAGCCCCCTTACCTCTTAAGGTCTAGCACATACCTTTTTAAACAAACAAAAAGATTAGCCAGGATCCCACTAAAGGCTAGCACAACCACAACAGTAGTCCTTTTCTTTTGTAAACTACGAGTACTAATCAACATTAGAAGCACTGTAACATTTTAAGCACAAGTCTCAAAGTGTGGATTTCTACCCAAGTGTAATGAATACTAGAAGTTTAGTGTTCAAACCAATGCAAAAAAGTCTATTCCATCTGCTTAGGTGAAGAGCAAAGACTAGCACATAAGCAGATTCCCACATTTAGAAGAATGAGGGTATGAGAGCACATGGTTAGGAAATTGCCGATCATCCTGCAGTCGGCCAGGGCGTTAGAGTTTCAGCAGGGTTAGGCCCAACAGGCTTTGGTTTGTAACAAAGCACCTGTTGGATGAATGAGAAATTACTGGAACAGATCTAACAGGCTGCCGAAGGGAAAAAACCACGCATGCAAAACTTGTGTTTAAATATTATAAGTTGCGCATCTCATCTAAAGTCTATCTTTAAGGAAAACTTTAAATAGCCAAAACAGCATAATTCTGGTCCAAATCTAGTTGATTCAGCAATAACAATCTACACAAGTAAAACAGAAGTTCAACAGTAGAGGTCAGGAAGACACATCTATTCAAGCAAATTTATCATACATCATACTAAAACTAAGAGTTAACCTGAACAGTTGAAATTTCAGCACTTTTTAAAAATGCACTTCACAGGTTAAGGTAACAAATAGCTTAATAGCTATTCTGATCTACATGAGTAATACACCTTGCAAGACTAATTCATCCAATAGCAACAGAATTACCTTAAAATAGTTTATAGTAGTCCAGAGATTTCCATCTCAAAAGAAAAAAAAAAAAAAAAACACCTGTGTGCCATTCAAAGGTGGAAGCAAAATTCCACATCATCTATACCAAGCAGCAAATCTATTCTTAACAAGTAAGTAGGTTTGATGGGTATATTAGGACTACCATAAACTCTCCGTATTCAGTCCTCTTGACAGTATCTTGGCAACTCAGGCCCAGTCATGCACATTATCAGCACAGCTCAACAGAAGTCCACAGTATTACCATTTGATGCAAAATATCCATTTATTGTCAGAAGCACTAAGTCCCAGTATACACTAGCCAATTAATAGTTTGTCACTGATGCATGGTGTGCAACGCTGATATAGCAGGACGCTGCAAGAGTCCACAAGCCCAGCATCTTCTATAAGTCATCCAAGCAACTCAAAACACTGTAGAGAACTAGTCTAAAATGTTAACAAACTGAAGAGACAAGCTGCATCTGTAGAGCAGATGCATCTGCAGGAGCACAACTAGATATAAGACCTATTCCAAAGATGAGATCCATCAAGGAAAGGGGCTTAGGACTCAAATCTATAAGCAGCAGTTGGAGCAGTGAACTCTGCCACCTCAGAATGCCACAGTTTGAGGCAAGCAAGAATATTCCTTAGGAACTCAAAGGAAGTTCCTGCAGGACTTGATATGTGTTATATGACCAAAGTATTATTGCCAGCCACTTCACTGATGCAACACCATCATTTCACTGTTTCCTGCAGGTACTACAGAACCAAAGTAGGAACCCAGTCTCCCATAGGGAAAAAACACCATATTTGTCAGGAATGAAAATTACCGCCTCAAGTGTTTTGCAAGAGCTCATGAAATTGAGGCCTACAGCTTTTCAAGGACTTGATACTGAAGGTACAGACTTTAGCTTTGCCTTTTGCCATAACCACTTTTAGAATCCCATAAATTCTAAACTACAGAGGATATCATGATATCACATTGGCTTCTTCCAGTTCTTCTCTTCTCATACCCAACTACACCTTCACCCCTTTGAAGCCAAAACATCACCAAAGATTTGCTGGCATAGCCTAAACTCCTATCAGGTAGCTCAGGGTAAGCCAGATAAGCATTATAGGTTTGCTTCAACCCCTGTAATGCCCATTGCTGAGACATTGCCTGTTAACTGATGGGAAATAGCAGTTTAAGCTCTCTTGTTTTAGCTTTTCTTGGAGAAAGATGCACACACATTGCAGAGAAGTATAAAAATCCCATTTAAATGACACCTAAGACTTAGCCAAGGCTTTATGCACAGGAATACATTAAACCACTGAATTCCACTTTCACTATTCAAAAGGTAGTTCAGCAGCTAAGGGGTAGTTATTGAAATACACAAGCAGCAGCAATCAGGTTTAAGTGGTCTTAGATATGACCAATTCAGGAATTAAGCCATATCAGTCACAGTTCTTTCTGCACTAAACTCATTTACCTATTCCAACCAGCTTTTACACTGCTCTTATCTTGCCATCTCTGACAAGATTCCTTAACTTGACTCTCAGCATCTTCTGTACCGTGTTTGTTAAAAAGCCTACCCAAAACAATGTTCCCATTGTACTTACCCTCTGAGAATATGGCATTCCAGGATAGTCTCTACCAGGGAACTGCAGCTGGCCATAATTGCCATTAGTTATTGAAGGTGAGCCTCTGTAAGCATCAAAGCCTGTTCAAATAAAGTAGAATATTTAATATTTTTGAATGATCTAGTTTAGAAGTACAGAACAACCATAACTGTCATCCTGGCAGTTATCTATGTTATGTAGCTCCATATTTATTCCTTCTTTCAGAATTTAAAAACAGGGCCCATCACTACTATAAAGAGTGTGTTTCACTCTGGTGGCTACCCAGAACTATCCACTTGGCATACATTAGAGTTAAAGAATTAGAAGTATTAACATTGAATCTTAACAGTTGCCTGTTTGGTATTAATGGAATATTCCAGAGCAGCTGAAACTTTCCAGATGCAGAAAGAATGGTTTTGACAGAATTAATACATCATCTGGCTATTACAGATGCTTATGTATAGGTGCTTAGGTACCACCATATTCATCCTTTTTACTAGATGTCTACCAAACTGGATCTGAAAGCAACTTTGTACAATTAACTAAAATCTTAACTGCTGATAAATTAGGACTACATAAGCTTCTAGGGGTATATATTCCTAGAAGACATTAAGCAGTGCCAGCCTAATAACAGAAACTACCTCTGCAGGTGCACTGCAGTGGAGTAGGCTGCAGTTAAACAGATAAGGTAATATCTGCTGAAATCAATATCTACTGAAGCTTTCCTATCAGCTAAAACAGCAACTGATTTACCACAACCAAGCATTACTTCTCTTGAAGCTCTTCAGTTGTTATTAATCCTGAAAGGCTCTCAGTTACTAGGAATCTCTTCCCGCATCCCCATTTCTGCCACTACTATTAAAGCCACTAGTGCTGAACAAAGAACATCTTCCTTCAGAAAGAAGCAGACACATGGAAAGGAAATACCTGCCCAGAATTTAGTGAGTCAAGATAAAGGCCAGGAGAAAGGGCAGAAAGGATAAGGAGTTGAGAAGAGCAAACAGATTAACAAGCAAAACAGTCTATATAATTGTGATTTATCAGCCTATCCATGAAAAAATCTGTTTTCGTAACTCAAAGGGTTATGAAGTTGCTCCATCTGTTAATCTCTATACTTTCTGTTTGCGGTTATGAATAAATTAACACAAAGCCCACAAAGGAAAGGCCTTTTCATGTATTAATACAAGAAATAAGGAAACCATATAGAAAGTCTAAATTCAATACCATGTTGTGTTAAGGTATGTCCTATTGTTACTACATTAGAATTTTCTTTCAAGATAGTAGTAAATAAAGCACATACCTTTGTATCCACCAGGGGAACGATAGGAATTGGCCAGTGATCTTCCACCTCTGGCAGACCCTCTAACAGACCCACGACTGTTAAGGTAAGGCTGAGGCGGTCTGGGAATAACATTAGTCTGTGCTGGATAAAAGGCAAGGCTACCATTGCTAACAGGAACAGCTCCATCAGGTTGGTAACTAACTGCTCAAAACAGAAAAGCACAAATTTAGAGTTTATTAAACTGTAGTATATTACTACACCTAGAAGTTAAAGCAGCATTAGGAATGTAAACTGGATAAAGCTGCTCTGAATTTCCCATTCTTAAGCCTGTCATACTCCCCTCTTTGCTTTGTAGATTTGAATGATCCTTACAAAGTGCACTAGAGGCTAAAGAATTTCAGCTGCCACTGAGTCCTTAACATATCTAACAAGCTTTAGTTGCTTAGTTCAAAGCAACTTGTTACAGTATCAAGAAAATAGTAAAGCTAGAATAAAATGAAGCAAGCTTTGGTGAGAAATTCACTGAGAAGCAGTACTGCTCTACCAACAAGATCTGAATGTTTTATTTCATGATCTAGATCTTGATCTTAGATCAAGATCCTTCATCACAAGGAAACAAACTCAGGAGTAATGACCAAACAGCTACCAAAAGCTAGATACAAATTTAGCCCACTCTAAGGGCATATTCCTCCAACAGGTGACTAAGCCATTCAATCTTAATTAAGAGATGCAGCAGCATTCAAAATTGCTTTCCACTCCAGTTGGTTATGTGGTTAGGTCTGAAGAGACATTGTAACCATAAATGCTCTCAGTGTCAGGCTTTATACCAATTCAGAAGCTTAAAAAATCCCAAAGGACAACTAAAGTCCTTTCTGAGATTTAAGCAGAACTACTGCACAACATGATTAAGTCATGGAGATTTTTGTTTAGAAGCTGTAGAAGGCTACTGATCACATCCAGGAGTCTGATGAAGAGGAGCATTAAGATAAACCAGCCCTGCTGGGCTGCTATACTTGTTCTTTGGTACTCTTACTCTTGGAAGATCTCATCAACTTCATACAATATCAACTCACTGGCAAGGTAATTACTATTAAGCAACCTTTACAAGAGAAGCAGAGTATACTGGAACTGACTGGATGCCTTCATGCATTCAGATTCCTGTTTCTCATTTTTCACCCTGGAATCTGTTTCAGACAGACTCAGAAGTCATTGTCAACTACACAAACTCCCCCAGTATCAATATCTGAAATGACAAGCAGGTCTGGTTGTGTTGAATAGTGTAGTTCAGTTCCAAAGTGAGTATTTCATCAACTCTTCAATTTCAAAGTTGTTTGGCTTGAATAAATGTCACTGCATGCTTTCCCCCATGCTCCTGGAAACTGACCTGTATTGGGTAACACAGGCAATCCTGTCTGTACAGCTGATATAGAAGTTGTCATTTATTCAAGTTCACATACCATACTGTCAACTAGGTTGTGGCATGGTCTAACTCTAATGTTAACAGACATTGCTTAAGCAAGTCAGGAATTAAGAATTTCACTGAATTAGAGGAACCACCATAAACTCATGCCATAAGTCAATGAATTAAATAAGGTCATTCAGGTTATAGGATTATTAAATGCTGTTGGAAATACACACAAGAATTTCTCACCTGAAGATAGAGATTCTTGTGAAAGAGATGTCTGTTCTGCAACATGAGAAGACTGCAGCTGGCACTGAGGAGGAGTCTGCGTACTTGCTGTAGAGAAACTCTGATTATATCCTGCAGAATATGAAGAATCCTCTTTAATTTCCTGGTCTTTACGTGGAGGCAGCGGTGCATTCACTTTGAATACCTACAAGAGAAAAATGCTTAACATTGCCAGCTGGAGTCTATCTACAGCTAATACTTATGTTCTGGTTTAAATGCATATGCCTAGAGCAGTTTCTAGAAGACCACCTGTTTCTTAAGATGAACAGAGAACTAGAAAGGGAGGTTTACACTGCATCAATAGTCTTAAAAGTTTATTCATAGTTAATTAACCCAATACCCTAGAGATGTATGTTGGCTGATCATAGCCTCCATAGTCCATCAACAGAAAAGCTACTTGGTAAAAAGTTTTGCTTCCATGCTAAAGCCACTTACATGCTCAATGACTACCTGTCCTACTGCTTTTTATCTAAAGCTAGGACAACTTGTACTGAGATTATATGAGGTTTGGGAAGAAGGTTGGTCTCTATCCATGTATTGGATGCTAGCCTAACTCTGCCATCCACTGAGACATCCTCACCAACAAGTGCAGAAATTAACATGTAATAGTTTGTTTAGAAAAATCACTCTGCCATAAGACTGAAGAATACAGTAGAATCAGGCTGGTATTAGCCACATGTGCACTATTTGTAGCAAGATTTGTATTTAGATCATGACATGCTTATCTGATAAAGCAGGTCCCCAGAAATGCTCTGGTTTCCTTGAATACAGGATGCTGCTCCAGAAACATTATAGAACAAATGACTTAAGCCAGGCATATTTTTAGTCTAGCCTTGTTAGCTAAAGATGCTACAGCACTTAATGGTCTTTGGTATATGCATGCCTAAACACCACAAGGAACACAAACCTCAAGCTGTGACTTAATTAGCATTTAGTTTCTTCTAACTAGTTATTCTAGTAATGACTTTAAAAAATGGATGCAACTTAGAAGAAACTCCCCAACGCTAGTAGTCTTATGCAGAAAGTGTATCCAAATTGCATGCCTGAGGGGAGATCTCCATAGCTATTGTCTTTCTGTAGTTGTAGGAAGAGTAGAAGCATCACGAATAGCTATTTATTACTGACTACTAAATTAGATGAAGTTCTAGACATACATAACAGCTTTTCAAAATATAGAAATTTTAGCTAGAAGAGCCACACACACACCCCCACTCCACCCCCAGGATAGGAAAGGGGGCCATGAACAGCTACTATATGGAGACTCATTCCAACAAGGTCAGAAAGGGCTTGTACCTCAAATTGCTAGATGGCAGGAAAACAGTAGTAATAGTGAATGCCCTGAAGACATACTGATATATGCAAAATGCTGTAGACTTTGTAAAGTCTTCCCTAGAGCTCTACTACTGACTGCTTTATTAGCCAGGATAATGACTTGGATGCTTGCTTATAAAAGACATGCTTCCTATGATTCCAGTAGGATACAAGTGATTTAAACTGCAACAAGATGAGTACAGGCTATAGAAAGCTTTACAGCACTAGAGACATAGAAGAACTTAAGGATCCCACATTTCTCTGAAGTCTATTACTTGATGTTTACATACAAGTACAGCAAATTACCTTGAAGCATACCTACACATTGATTTACTCTGCATCTGACTTCTGCCTGTTAATTCCTTGAGGATACTAAATTATCTTAATATTAGGCATTGAACTAGCCAGGGACCAAAGGAGAATCTCTGTTCTCTGCAATGAGCTGTTCTAAGTTCTGAAGGCAAAAGAGAAACAAAGTACTAAATTGTTTTGATATTAACATCAAAATGACTTAAGTTCTGTACCATATTATGGACAGTCAACATCTAAGTATTAAGACTAAATTATGGACATGCTTATGAATCATTTGTGTCAAGTCACATACTTACAGTCTGCATGGCCTGAAAGGGAGCTGCTGTTATTGTGACAGAGCTGCTACTTGCTGGAGGAGACTGAAAAGTTTGCCCTGATGGTACTGGTGACATGGAGGTGCTTGAAGTAGGCAATGGTGACTGTGGCTCACTTGAGAGGGGAACTGGTGCCTGAGGGAAGAACAAAAAATTGTAATAAAAGGTCACCTGATAGTTATCAGGCAGCAACAGAAGCAGTTAATTTGCTCTAAAGCCTGGACTGTCCAAAGTCAGCAGTTTCTACAGGATGACATTTGGACATAGCAGAGCTACAAAATAGCTTTTGCTTACAGTTTCAAATCTTGCTGTGCATCCTCAGCAATCAGTAATTCTATTGCAGTCTCTGCTGATTAAGTGAAATGTGCCTATGCACTGCTATACATACCACTCACTAATAATTTCACCATAGACACATTAGGGTATTTTCCCCACAACTAATGAACTATGGAGTGCTTTATCCAATTTGTTAGAAGACAATTCATTCTAGGTAAGAAGTGACTTCTGCCTCTTTCTAAAGAAACTCATGACTGCTTTCGGAGTTTTTTGTTTTTCTTCCCTCCAATTTATTAAGTTACAGCTCAGACTAGAAGAGCTCAGTCTTCCAAACACAATATTAACCTGCATTAAGGTTTATCTATGCAAGTGGCAAAAAAAAAAAAATAAGTGTTTGTCTCAGGTATAAGCATATTGCAGGAACCACAGTCCTAAAGAACCAGTATAGATCTCTGTACAATTTAACAACCAATATTATAATAGTAATAGTACAATATCAACTCTACTTGTATTACTCTATCCCGCCATATCATTAATACCTGGCCTGCAAGTTCCTGGGGATGGCTCACCTGGGCAATTTCAATCTTTTTGGGCATCAAGGGCTCAGACATACGAGAGCTTGTCTGATACAGTGGCTGGGAAGTATATTTCTCCGTCTCCTGAGGAAGTGATGTTGGTGCCTGAAAGAAGCCATACATATGCTAGCTGTTACATGAAGCATTGCAGAAAGCCCAGTTCTACTAAGGCTATAACATTACTAGTCTATGACTTGGAGCAGGTAGATTTTTCAGAGATCAAAGCAAACACGGTAGGTTCCAAGAATGCCAGTCAGTTTGGCTAAATGCTTCAAGTAATTGGCTTTAGATTATCTTTCCTACAATACAAGTTTTACAATTGGCCTTTTGAAATCAGATATTCTAATAACTTGAGTGACTCAAGCAGTTTAGTGAAGTCTGACACACTGCCTCACTGATTTAAATCAAAACATGCCCAATATTAAGCTTCTGACAAGTTTAACAAGGTTTCAGAGAGACCTAAATAGGCAATCTCTGCAAAATCTAGATGTTGTTCAACTGGCACCTATAATGGTGGTTTTGCAGAGTTGCTTATATACTTAGAAACCTTAGATAAGCCTTAGGGCTAAAGACTACCAACCTTGTTCTTACCATCACATGGTATTTCAGGCAGACCTGCCTTTACATACTGGGAGGGGGCAGTGTCAGCCTGGAATGCATCCCTTTAGGTCTGTGCAATCTTCCTGCTGCTTGTGGAAGAGTAAGCTATCACACCTAAAAAACTAAGCCACCAGAGAGGGACCAGGCACAAGAAACCTGAATTCCAATATTAAACTGGTAAAAACTGGCATTTAATCAAGAGTCCTATACTACAGCACAGCAAAGTTGAACCCCCACTGACACATTAAGTTTGAAATGATGGAAACTGTCAAGAACTATGTCAAAAAGTAGCGACATAGCATGGTCTTGACAAGTGTAGAGTTGGCTACATGTAGGATTTACTCCTACTCCTTAATATATTGTACAGCCTACTGAGCGTACACACTAACAAAAAACACCAGAAAAATGCATGAACATTTCCTACACAGGACTAGAAATTCTAGTGGGGAAGACCACACTGCTTTCCTGAACATATTTAGCAAGAGTTCTTCAGTCAAACAGTTCTGTCATAGCATAAATTGAAACGGTATCTTCAGCTGTAAAGAAATGCATGCCAGCTGCAGTGTTTCTTTAGCTCAGACTGCTTGAGAGCAGTCTTACACAGCTTAGACAAAATTAATCTTACGACAGTATAAAATACACGCCTCTATGTTGTCATTAGAGGGGATGTTTTGTGCTAACCAAATCAAGCATGTGTGTTCCTCGGGGTACATGTCAACACCACTTTCCACCCTGCAACTTTCATCCCACAGCCTTCCTATTTCACAACCCTCATGTGCTACAGAAGTGCATGAGTGCAACAATTCACCTATTCTGAATCATTATAGGACATACTGTCACTTCTGCTCTGACCTGTGCATTGTCCCAGTATGGTTTAGGGGATGTCTCAGTACAACATTCAGTTTGGGATGGCCATCTCAAACCTGAGTGCCAGCAAACTACAGGCAATTTTACCTGCGGTGTCTGTGGTGTTGCCAAATCTTCGGTTTCAGAGCCGGACAGTGTATGATCAGCAGATGCTAGGGAAGTATTTGAGCCATGCAAAGCCACAGGAGAAGCAGCAGCCTTAGAAGAGAAACCTGAGATAAGACTTTTTGAAATACTGTCTGGAATATCTCCTTGAGACTTGCACTTCAAGTAAGTGAGCAGAGTCTGCAAGTCAGAATGACAAGCTGTGTGTTTTTGCCGGTCTTCACATTTCTTAGGAATTCTTATCACTGGCAAGTAAACCTATTCAAAAGCCAGTGTAGTAAGACATGAGCATCCTTAAACAGCTGTGGCTGAAAGTGAACCTTAAGTTTGAGATTTAAGCTAAAGTGAAACATGAGCAAAATTTAAGTGGGGTGTGCAAAGCAGCACCTTTCCCTGCACATCAACATTAGCTATGACTTGACTACACAGGTTAAATATTAAGACTACTTCAGAACATCTCCATACTGTTTTGCTTCAAGAATTTTGAAAGTTTACTACCTATGAAAAATTACTCATGAAAAAATGCCATCAACATCAAATCAACATCTGAACGATCTTACACTTGCAAGCTACCAAAATTCAAATTATGTTGAAAGATTAATAAGAAGAGACAGTTGAGAAACTAAATCTGTTCCAGTGAGTAATTTCCAATAATTCTCAGGCTACCACTTGACCTCTTCAGGAGAGCCTTAATGTTTACTTACTTGGAGTGGCTGTTGAAGAAAATCACTTTGACTTGGCAGTTTTTGTTCTTTTGAAGCTATAAAAGAATAATCAATTAGCCAAGCTACAAAACATTTGCTCTTAAGTTCAAAAAACTATCTATAATTTCAACATGAACTTTTTGAAAACAAGGATGTATACTATCTTTGGTCTATGCAATGGAGGTGTTCATGCTTTATTCAGCATCATTAAATGTATACATTTGAAAATCAGCTCTTCAAAAAGTGGTAGTTGAGTGACAATTAAGGTAGATACTTTCTAAATAAAACAAGGAGCAACTGAACACTTAACTGGTTATGTCTATTTTACAGCTTTATTAAGTCCTACATGAGCAGTTTCATAGAAAATTTGAACTAGGTAACTGCACTTCATCCTGAGCTCATTTCTTGAGCTACATCTATTTATGCTACATCTGGACATTTGTTACTCGAGCATGGCATGGCCATTCTGCACCTGGGTATCTCAGGTCCATATGCCAGGGGTTATATAAAAACTACATTTCCAGACAAATGAATCAACTTAGACTGTCACCAGCAGGTGAGAGTGTCTTAAGCCATTCTATATCAGACATCAGTATTGCTTATTAAACAAACTGCTTTCCCCCTCTGGCCTAGTACTCTACAGCCCAAGCCAAACTAGGTATTCTCAAAAGCTTACATACAGTTAATACTTATGTTATTACCTACCTACAGGACTACTTGCTGGAGTAACTGAAGCTTGTTGAGATGAACCAATGGCACTTGGTGAAGCTTTATCAAAATCCAGAAGGGACTCCTTAAAAGGAAAAGGATCATCAGCTGGGGAAAATATTAAATTCCAGATACAGATTAAACCTCCTAATTTGAAAAGATGCTATTAAGTACAGGTAGATGCATTTATTCCCTGTGCACAGTGCATGTGTGCTCTCTCAGCACATTTTTTTCTGGTAGGTGTCAAAGATTTGTGCTGTTACATAAGTGGGGAAGTGACACATACTTGCATGAAGTTATAAGTCCCTTGTATCTGAGTCATCAGATCTTGAAGCTTTTCCCTTCTTAGTACTGGATCTTTTGGAAGAGTGGAAGTAGAGCAAAATTCTGCAGCTGGCTGATGCACGGGTTTAGGCACCTAACAATACAAAAACAGTATTAAAAAATACTGGAAGACAGACAAGCTGCATTATCCAACACAGTCCCAGAGCAGGTTAGAGATGTCTGACACCACAAAGAATTTTGTGCACTTACTGACATTTTCCAAATCAAGCTTTCACTTCATAAACAGCTTACTTGGGCCACAACTAGAAACAACCACAGAATTAACTCATTTTATTTTTCCTAATAACCAAGTACCCTAAGGCAGTAAGTTTTCTGCATTTAGTGCTGAATTAAGCACATCCATTCAAAGAAACCCACATTTAAGTTGAGGGCCAGGACAAAACTTAAAGCTGTACTACCCAAGGTTTAATACATGCTTCTTCCCTGCAGGCCCTGAGCTAGTAAGTACAGATTTATTATTATTATTACTACTACGATGGCATTTCCAGAGTTTGAGGAAAGCACACCTAGGATATATTGCAGGCAAGTTACCTAGCATTTCATTCAAGTGCTTGCATTTAGGAGCCAGATACCCTGAATGCACCAGCTCCTCCAAGAAATTACATTAAAGTTTGAGATTTGTCATACCTACAGCTGTGCCCCTCATGTCAGCCTATTGTGTTCACAAGTACAGGCTTCTCTGAATACTTCAGGTGGTCCTTAAGAGCTCATCTCAACTGATTCTCACTTAGTAAGGACAAAATTTCAGAGAACAAGCAGAAAGTCAAGATAGGCTCCTTAAAGAAGCCCTGTTACTTGCAGAGTGACAATAACAAACTGCTTTCTAAATAGTCTTAACATGTATTGAGTAAACTGGGGGGAAGCAGACTTTTTTTAAAAAACTACAACTTAGATGATTCTGTAAAGGCTCATTGCTCTTCTGCTTGTCTCTGCAGCTAGAGGCAAATCAGAAACCCAAGAGCTGCATTATACGATCAGCTGGCCCAAGTGCTGATGCTCACAGGAACAGGTCCTCACACCATGTGGAAAGCAGAGGCACACTGATCCAATAGGAGGTTGTGACTTTAAAACACCGTACTAAGTCACTACAAAATATGGCAAAAGGCTATACATGTCATAGCATTCTGACTATCAAGCTAGATTCCAAGCAAGTTGAAATGCTCTAGCTGGCCAGTTTTAGGCTAACAAGCTCAGAAATGCATCACTCCTGCATTTCTTCAACAGTTATCTGAAACTAGTTGCTGGCATTTGCAGAAATTCCTCTAACATGCACAGGAGGCTGGGAAGGTTTAGGGAATTTCAAAGCATAATCTGGGTACATGCATTAACTCTGAATAAGACCACTTCCAATGTGGCATACATGATAACTACATGTTGAGCTGTGAGAAATTTGGCTCTTTTATTCTAGAGCAAGGGTAATACAAAGCTACACCAAGTATATCCTTTTAATTAGGATTTCTTATCACAGGAGTTTTTTTTACTGACTGTACACAAGTTTATCTTGCTGCAAAGCTTCCTAGAGTAACAAGCAGCAACTAAAGCCTTTAGGGATCCAAACCCAGGACAGAAGTAATATTCTTATTTAATCATAATTTCCTCAGTTAATTATGAGTTAAGTGAATAACAAGTCCATCACTTCAGTAGCCCTCCCTTGTAAACACAAATAATCTGAAAACACTAGTCATCATAAGCCTATTATGCAACCTACTTGATAACAAAGGGTAGTGAAGAAAGATTTAAGTTACCACACACATTCTGCAGTTGGAACTGCTAGCAGAAGAAGCTTGTGCATGTACTATTTTGTTATAGTCATCTCCTTCCCCGGGTACCCTTGGCATTGTGCTGTACACCATTATGCTCATAGCTCTATCCTAACTGGAAAAGGCATCGAGGCTTGTGTGTACCATGCTAGGGCATTAAGCCTGCACTGAAACACTGAGACACACCCTCAAGTGAAGCTTGCTTTGATTGCTTCATACATTAAAGTAAACCAAGCAGAAGTAGCTATAGCACCTTGCCAAATACAAATGTCATTTTGCTACTTCTTCAGCTTAGATGTAACAAACTTAAATTTAAGATAAGCACAAGATAGAGTATGTATAAAAAAGCATTAGTAAGTTGATGAGTACTTCAGGTTTTGTGCCTTCATGCTTTGAAGGAATACATCAAATTCTTCAGAGGTTCTAAACTGAAGTTTCTCTGGCCTATGATCAGATGCTTCAGAAAGTAGTTAGAGACTGGCAGCAGATTCCTTCGTAGAGCTCAGTTGCCTGGTTATCTAGCTCACATTAGATTTAGGTTTGCTGATATCCTGTTTAGCACAAATGCTTCTTGAAGCACTCAAGTTAGTTTTACACTGCACTCTTGCAAGTTCAGTTTTCACCAACTTATTCTTACAATTTAGACCTTGAACTTCCACTTTATGCATTCAGCAAGGGGTATTATTTACATACAGCACATAATAGCTGGGAGTCTCAACTACTTTTCTTTTTTCTCTGGAATATCTGTGTTTTTACTTCTACTGATTAGTAGAAATAAACAAGGCTGGTCAGTGTGCCTTGACCAGTTTTAGAATTTTACTTAGTAAAATTCTAAGTGTTAGATATATATTTTTTTTCAGATACTGAAGGCCTATTCATACATGCCAAACCTCTTCCAACATACACAGCAGCTATCTTGCATGTTAGTAATGCTCCAGTCTAAAACCCACCCTCGCCAGGTTAGTTGGCTGTAGCATGAGATGAGCTCAGGAGGTGACAACTGAGTTGGAATAACAACAGTCAGCACTGTCATGTAGTTAAAACCACCAATCTTCACTTTTACTCAGAGCAATATTCACAGCAGGTGGGGATTAGATAGCCCAATAATAGCAAAGTTTCTCTGTGAAATCAAAACTGAGAAAGCTACAAATTCAGCCACAGCCACATTTGCTTGTCCAAGGCTGCACAAATTAAACATACAGTTAACAGAACTGTGCATCAACTCACTGTTTTCATAGGCCCAACTTAAGTACTGGGCCTTACAGTACACTTAGCTAAATGAGCTTCTTTCGAGACATACTAGAACTGGAAGTTCATTAAGAGATGTCTTGAAAAATTAAGATTTATTCCAGGTAATAAAGGAAAGGCTTGGTGACAGCTCCACAGCACCAAATGGACATGAGCCTTCATCTACCATACCTAGACCCATGCCAAGGTCAGTTTAGAGGTTCTCCCAGGGAGCCAAATGAAGACAGCTACAGAACTTCACTGCCTTCTCTTGACTTGGTTCATGTGAAAGAAGTTTCATGATCCCTCCTAAAGTCAAAGGCTATTAATTATATTTCATATATAGACATATATGCACAGCTCATAATAGAAACTACCCTAGCATTACCCAAAATGGTTTCAAGAAAGCAGTTGTAAGAACTAGCAAGGTTGACAAATACACTACTTAATCTTTAAGTACACTTTTTACATTATAATCTCTCAAAAGCTCCTAAGAAAGATAGCCAGCCAATGTTTGATGTTTTCTGTTCAAGTACATCTCCCCAGGTAGGTCATTTCTGGAGTACTTAGAAAACATGCTGAATTTACTCCATTCTGCTAGGCAACCTTTAAGCAACTTCAGAGTCCAACATTTGATTTAGTTTGATCTGGCTGACTTGCACACATGCGCATGACTATGAAGACTCCCGGGCAGCTTGCAAGTTTCTCCAACTGACAGTAACCCCTTTTCTCCTTGCTGAAAGGCTTTGTTCACCACTTAAGCCATCCATCTTTCCATCCTATGGAAAATAGGAGGCCCATCTCATTAGGAAGTAGCCTGTAATCAAGCTTTATAAATGACCTGAACACCAGAAACTCAAAGTAGGGGCAGGCATAGTTAGGCACCCAACTGGGCGCAGAGTTGCTTAGGGTGAAAGAACCAGGTTTTGCACCAGTGCCACCACCACCAGTAGACACAAGAGTCTAGTCAACTTCAGGCAGAGGTAAAAATAGTCAAGCTGAAACACCTTACTCCCATTTTGTTACCCAGTGCTACATGTTACCCACTCTTTTTATGTCCTGTTCAATCTTCTGTTTGCGCTCCCGCTTCTAGGTACAAGAATATCCGTTTTTCAGTTATATCACATTTACTGACAAGCTTTATGCTTAACCATTTATTATGAATAATATGGAATTTATTGATCTGTTTTCTTACAGAAACAAGATCATGGTGCTCACAGTTCTCATTGTATGCGAGTTCAACTCCCCTAACTCTTGTGTAAATGCTGCTCCTGAGGACATATCTGAACTCTGCTTTGCTTACCATCTTCATGGCATCAGAGTTGCAGCTACCAAGTACAGACAGCTCCCCTTTGCATTTCTTCTGCTTTCCTAACTGTCTGTTCATCTGTAAGCCCTGCAATAGCTACATTTTACATCTCTAAAACATTGCTATTGTTACAATATACCGGATAGCACTATGGCTTATGCATTCATCTGGAAATACATATTTAAGCCCCTTTTACATTGCTGTTGCTTGATCTAGATGTTAGATATCTCTAGAATTAGCAGCTGTTTTAATCAAAAGCCTAAAAAAATTACTGAAGTGCTATTTGTATGCAGTCAGACAAAATATTTGATCCCTGGATGAGTCATACCTGCTTTGTAGTGATGACACTAGACAGAACCAATAGTTGGGATGAGCTAAGTTCATTCTTCTCTGCCTTATGCATAAAGCAGTTATTCAAGGCTCAAAAGAAGTAATACTGCATGATGTATGTGGCAGCAGGAACTGTCTTGCTGTTCAAACTTAATTCAGTTCTGGCAGTTAAGCTTTATTTCCCCAAAGCAAGAGTGAAATGGAGGTCTAAGTATAGGCCTACAAAATGCACCTTAAAGCTTTAGTCAAATACACTAGTGCCAAAAAAACTTACAACAGATAATACTACATATGCCAACTCACTTCTTTGGGTTCCATATCAAACTTCTTTGGCCCCATCTGCTCCTTTGGCCCAACACTTGCAGGTCCCCAGGACTTCGGAGGATTCTGTAATGGCTGGGATGTCACTTGCTGCTGCTGCCTGTCAGCTGCTTCCCAAGCCTCTTGGGTCTGCTGCTTCTTTTGTTCAGGCTCCTCCCTAACACGGGCAGCCCAAGCCTTCACAGGCTCCTGCCTCTTTTGCTCTGGCTCTTCCCTAACATGCACATTCCAGGATTTCACTGGCTCTTGCTTCTTTTGTTCTGGTTCCTCTCTAGTTTGGTTTACCCACGGTTTTGGCGATTCCTGCTTTTTTTCTGGCTCTTCCTTAACCTTGGGTGACCAAGGTTTTGGAGGTTCCTGCTTTCTGGGTTCCTGTTCTTCCTTAACTTTTGCTACCCATGCCTTAGGCGACTCCTGTTTCTTCTGTTCCTGCTCTTCCCTCACCTTAGCTACCCAAGGTCTGGGTGATTCCTGGTTCTCTCGAACACGTGCTACCCAGGCTTTTGGAGTTTCTTGCTTCTTCTGTTCTTCCTCTTCAACACGAGCCTCCCAGGGCTTTGTAGACTCATGTTTTGGTTCCTCCTCTTTAACACGGGTTTCCCAAGGCTTTGGAGACTCTGGTCTTTTTAGTTCCTGCTGCCTAACACGAGATTCCCAAGGCTTTAAGGTCTCTTGTTTCTGCTTCTGCTCCTGTTCTTCAATATCAACAAGCATTTCCCAGGACTTCGGAGGGTCTTGCTTTCTAGCACTCTCAGCTTCCCAAGATTTGGGCTCTTCTGGCTTCTTCTTGACAGAGTACTCTGCTTCAGGCAAATAACGCCTGTTGAGAAACTATATAGACCAAAGAAACTTAATGGCTCCCAAGAAAACATTTTGCTGCTACAATTCAGGTCAGTTAAGATAGGTCACCCAGCTACTGAAAGCTCCTGCCCAAAAGCAGAACCTAGACAGTTTAATCACTGGCCATAGAAACTATGTAGGCAGCCATGGCTTTGACTAGACTGTAGACACCAATTATATTTTCTTGGCATGCCAGAGAAGTATGAATGAGTCTTGAACAGCAAGAGTGAAACATGCTAGAGCTGACTGGACCTGTGATCATTTTTCTCTAACTGATGGTCATAGGCTGTGCCATATGAAGTCCAGTTGCATTTTGTGAAGGTAATTCTTATCTTCAATAACATTTACAGAGCTTTATTACTGTATTAGCAGCTGTTCTGATAAAGTAGCATCACTTCTCCCAGCAGCTCCAGTTGTTTGGAATTCCAGTAACCAAATACAGCCAGCCCTTCTTATTCTTAATAGGAGTTTGAAAACTCAAGTTACCAGATCTGAATTAGTAGAACTGGATCAAACTCCAGCCTGCTTATTCTCATGAAGTTTAGGAGAACTTGAAAGTTTGAGTTTGCTCTTTATGACAAAAGAGTAAATATCTAAATTGTAGGCTGTACAAGGCCTACTGGCTGTGATTTTTCTGACAAGTCACCAGAAAAAAAACTCAAGTCATATGTTACAGTAGATTGCAAAAGCCTGTTCTAAAATACTCCCTCTAGTGGGATATCTGAGAAATAAGAATTCAGCATTAAGCATCAGCACATCTACTTCCTAAAGGATACCCCTCCTCCCTTTAGGTCTAAGCCTAGTAACTTTGGATATTGCCAGTTGAATCTTGTGTACATCAACTCAAGAGTTTGAAGGACTGTTTAAACAGGTCTTGTGCACACAAGATTCTATCTAGGGAGCTCTACTTTTCTGACAAATCAGAAAGATCTACATCTTTCTCAACTCTGCCAATATTAGGTCTATTACAACAAGTTCAGCTTTTAGAGACAGCCTTAGTAAATTTTTCCTCTATACTGTAGTACATTAAGTATGTTCATGTAAGTGCTGATGATTTATTTTTCTGACATGCTCCAGCACAGTGAAGTATTACTCTTTCACATCATAATTCCTCCCGATTTACCCACATACCTCAGAAATCATAGATTTGGGGTTAGAAACAGAAATGCAACCAGATCTTTAATACTTCCTATGTGTGGTAACAAACTGTTGCTCAGACTCCCCTTTGAAGTTTAGGTACTACAGAAGTGCAGATAAATTTCTGATAGGTAACAATGCTAAAGGAAAGGAGTTAGTGAGTTGCTTACCTCTTGCGGCTGTATTTCAGACTTCATAAGCTCCATAAGGGATTCTAGAGAAAGGATGTTAATTTGTTTCAACTGAGCAACTGTAAAGATGCAAATTAAACATAGTACCAAGTCTCCAATTCAATTAAAATAGTAATACTAGCTGCTAAACCAGATATTCTCAAAGCTCAGCTTGTCATTCAAAATGAAATGATTAGACAAGCTTTGTTAGACTAGGTTTTTACACTTGATTTCTGGAATTAGAAATATTCAAGTATCCACAATTCATTATTGCAATATATAATACTTATATCAGGCATTTCTCACAGCTTCAACAGAGGTTTAGTCAAAAAGCACAAACCCATCCTATTACTATCAGCAGTGAGACTGTTTTCTATTATATTAGTCAGAATAGGGTTGCAAGCCTTCCAGGTTTTGGTTACTGTATTGCAAGTGAGCTATAGCAGAGGATTAGATTTAGCAAGAAGCTACGCAAAGTCAATGCTCAATTCAAGCTTATCCCAACATTAAACAGAAATTGAACCCTAAAAATATTCCACCTGGTTCTTTGACAGACTCTCCTTTTGACATCTGCCTTGTCCTCTCAGATTTTCGATTTACTTCTTCCAATTCTTTTACTGGCACAGTGGTGCGAGGAGTCGGAATACTTTCAAAGTAACCAGAGTCTAGCAGTTTGGATAACAGGTCCTTCATGTGTTTATCTGAAGAGTAAAAAACCCATTAATTTAAGATATGAAAACTTCCAAATAAGCATTCAGATTACAGGTCTGACTCCTTATCCCTTTGGATAGGATCTTCCTACTTCAACTTCAAGTTCTCAGGTCTTCAGCAGTCGAATGTTTTAGCAAAGGAAATTGTCAGACTGGTTCATATATTACAGCAAAGGGCATCTTTGCAATGAAGAGGTAAGATTGCAGTTTGTACTTAAAAGCACGCATTAGGTATTAGCAACACAAGACTAAGTTGTTTAGAACTTCCTTCCACTTCCTTAAAAAGGGATTTATCAGCTGTACATTGTACAGACTAGTGCAGGCAAAGCTAGCCAAAGCTGTTAAGGAACTGCTCTGCAGATCTCTTAATAGTAGAGCAGCATGTTAGGCAAAGAAATTAAGAAGGAACAAGGACTGCAAAAACAGGCAGGGGAAAAGATGACATCCTAGACCAAGTTTAACCCTCTGAAGTTTTACTAAAACATCATGTAGAGTGGACACATACAAAGAAGCTTCACCGAGTATTCCTTAATATGAAGATTATGTAGTTTCCTCTTAATGTAAAGGGGGATAGCAGCTGTGAGTACAGAGTAAGACCTCAAGAGTAGTAATACTAGCTACTGTATCAGAGGGGGCTAGAGACAGGGCAGTTGAGACCAGTATGTATATCCAACAGTGAAAGAGCAATCCGTCACAACAGCAGTAATTAAATGAACAAGAAAACTTGTAGCAGCCTCAAAATCTAGGTGCCTTCCAAGGCAATGAAGGCTAGTAAGAAACCCAAGAAAACATAGTGGCTTCTAGCTGGCTCTCAACAGGAAGACAATCACTGCAAGTAGAAGGGAGACACTGGCAAAATCATCCCAGGAGTAGTTCAGATGTTAGCCAGGAAAAAAAAAGAGAAAGGAGAGACACACGAAAACAGAGCCCAAGATAGAGGCAACTGTTTGTACATGTCAACAAAAATAAGACAAAAGCCACCAGCTTGTAGCTTGACAAGGCCAGCTTGCACTTTGTCTATAGCAGTGCAAAAAGAGCAATGTTAACATTGGCTTGTCAGTTTGACTATCCATATGTGGAAGCTGGATAGGGCACATTAGTGCTCTGGGTTAACAGTTTCAACAATGTTATTGTCAGCAACAAATGACAGATTACTACCACATAGCCTCTACAAGACTAGAATAAACAGTACAAGCAAAGTCTGCTTGCAATGGGAAAGACAGCCCAACCAGAGTAAGCAGTTTCTACACTGAAAAGATCTAAACAGGAAGGAAAAGCTCTTGAAGCTAGAGTGAAAATATATTCTCTGGGGATGTCAGTTTACAAGCAGGGCTTTTAATTAAAGAAATCAGAGGCAAGAAAATGTGACAAGTCCTACAAATTTGAACATGCTTGGATAACAAAGACATTTCCAACAGATCAAACCAAGACTGCACTTTGGACTATTACAGCTCACAGAAAGTGCAATTAATACCTCTACCATCATGGTGGCATCTTAGCACTCTGGACAGATACTGGGTAAGAACCTGGAATGCCTACAAGATGAGAAAGTCTTCAGTGCCAGGGACCCTAGCTCTGAGGTCGCTGAAGCTTTGTAATGCACTCAAGTGTACTGAACTACTAAGTATTTCATGAAAACCTTGTTCCAAACTTAATATATTTGCAGAGATAGCCAAAAGCTTTCCCCTCCTGCTTCTGCAACCTACTCATGCATTAGTTTTTGAATTACTGCCATAATTACTCCTGGAAGGATCTAGGCACATGCATGAGAGCTGTTGGCACATTCCTACCAACAAAAAGTGTATCCCTTTCTAAGGCAGAGACCATTACAGCAAAATAGTTACTGCATCTGTACTTAAGGTAGAATTTAGAACAAACAGCTGCTCAACTTTGGAGAGCTGAGTTATACATGACATTTTGAAGTGCTCAATCTAGCAGACTTCTATATCTATGTTAATTTTTTAATGTGTTAAAATAGCATTCACGCTTCAAGTTTTAGAATAAAGTTCCATTTTTCTAAATAATACTTACATGTAGTTCCAACCACAGGTTTCTCACTGCCTTCTAGAAGGTCCCAGAAGTAAAGAGATGATTGTTCCATCTGGTCTTCAACACTAAATCAAATGAGAATTTCACCACATAGAATCATAGCTGAGATTTCTAGTTTTGTAGTATTCCACCACCTCTCTTTTTTTTTTTTTAGATATTGTTTAACTTCCAGCCTTCCAGATTAAGACAATGTGCCTGCAAAGTGATTCCTGACTCCTTTAACCCCTATGAAAAAGGATTCATCTACACTTCTGTAGAACTTGAGTATGATCTAATCTGGCAAGTGTAAATTCTTCTACTGATAATTAAGATAAACAGAGCCTAATGAGGCCGTAAGGCTGACTTCATTCCAAGACAGGAAGACAGCTGTAGCAGATAACCACTTTAGGGAACAGGTACACACAGGGGCTACCATCAACAGCTCCTGTTATTCTGCTGCTTGTTGAGAAACTTTGACATAGGTTCATCACCACTGATATACATTATGAATTTAAATTTTATCATGATGCACTTCATGACCCAAAGGGCATTGTGGATTACACTTTTGATGAAAGTGTAATTGGAATTTTAAGCTAAAAACAGCTCTTTTACTGAGATGAGAAACAGACATTCAGTATCCATTAGTAAGCAGCTCTCCCTTAGTGTTAACTAAGAGCAAAGATTAAGCAAAATGAGCGCATTAGCAATATTAAGTTTAGGAACATAAATCATGCTTGAGTGTGAAAAGACACTTGTCCATAAGATGTCTTAGCTTGCAACTTAATGACAGACTTTTCCTTTTTAAAATTGAATTCTTACTGCACTTATAAAACAGACTAGTCCTACAAAACTTATAAGGGGTAATATTATGAGCATGATACCAAGTAAATGCTTAGCACACACTGTCTCTTGAGACAACCTGTTGGTGACACTGAGTGACATTTAGAGCTAAGGTATCACAACCCTACTCAGTCAAATTCCTTGAATTGCTTTGAAGATGAGTATAACCACCTCCACACAGATACTTCATATTTGTTCATAAACAAATACATCTGTATCATCAGATTAACAGGAAACAGTTCTGTGTTTATTACAGTTAATTTCACAGACAGTGGAGAGCTCAGTGAAACAGCATGCCACCAGCTTTCCTGCTTCATGGTGGCATTAGACCAATTCTTTCCAGAAAAAGACATAGTATTTCAGGGCTTGTGTCTCTACCTTGTACAACTAGGGTCATAATTACTCTGAGCCTTGCAGAGAGTCTGTGGTATGATGTATTCCTGCTACATTCCCAATCTCAGACAGCTGAGAACACTAAAACAGAATTTTAATTAGCGTCCTAAAACTTAATATTTCAAGATATGGTACTGTCAAATAGAGGACAAGCACTGTTGAGTGTAGCATACCAATTAGACAAAGATAACTTTGAACATACCTCAAGTTCTCATTTCTTTCTGGACATGTCAGTTTTGCAAATCTTATGAGGTAGTCTAGTTCTTTAGAAGGCAAGTATATTGCACCATTCACACCACCTTTGAAATCCTTCTGGACATGCTCTTGTGTGAAGTTCTGCAGCACATACTGAACTTGAAGTATCGTACGCAGCTTTTTCTTCTCTGCCTCAAGCTTCAATAGACTCTCTCTTCGTTGAGCCTTTCTCTGGGCTTTCAGCAGCTGTTTTAACACACACATTCAACAATCAAACAATGGCCAAGTAATATTGACCATCCTACATTGATTAAAAATAGCTATTCACCTGGGGAAAGTTACAGAAGTTCCCAATTCTGTCTTGAGATATCCAAGACCTTCGATGTTCCTCCCCTAGCTGAGCTCCTGTACCTGCACTCAACTCCATCTAATGCAGCTTTAGTCAGCCTGAAAGCTGGAGGTTTCACTTGCCTTTACTAGGCCTTTAAGGCATTTAGATCTTGATTCTAGATAGCACTGATCCCTAGCTGCTTTGTTCTAGCTCCTTTCACAAAAAACAGAACTGATAAGTTACTACTAACACGAAGTGATCACCTAGGCTTTGAACATGCTGTTTAGTGATACAGAAGTCTTCAGCTGCCTTCTCACTTCAGTTTGAAGGATGTACTGGAATTCTACAATACTCCCTTCTTTCTGTTGGCACAAGACTGAACCACTTCGTTAAATAAGTGACAAGAGAAGTCTGAACACAGATAATAGCTCCCAGATTTGGCAAGAGGTTTTGTATCACATTAATATAACTATGCAGCAGAAACTACTCTAACAACTTCAGAACTTAAAATGTCTCAGTATGGGGCATTGTTTCATAGCAAGATCTGAAAATTCACAGCTTTTCAGAACATACTGCAAAGAACATTAGGGGCAATTCTCGCATACCCATGTATTTGCCATATTGGCTATTGAACTCACATTGGTAAAAGTGGGGCCAAAGTGTTTTAGCTTTAATTTATAGCCCAAGTTCAAGAACAAGCATGAACTGGTAGAAATTAATGCTAGGTTTGTTTAGTAAACATGTACAGAAAAAACAAGGCCACAATATTGTTTAATTTATGAGCAGCTGCATATGAAAACAGTGTGAAGGAATCCAGTATTTTTAACATTCATACAACATACACAATATTTTATACTTGACATACAGTAACAAAGAGAACCCAAAGCAACAACATGGCTGAAAAGATTCTGCTTATGTGGTGCAATAAACCTCAAAGCAGTACCTGTAATTAGTATTACACACAAAGCCTCTGTAAACAAAATTGTTTGCATCTCAGCCAACACTGAAGAGCCATTTGCCAGCCCTTCGGACTTCTAGAAGTGGGAGAGAAGCAATGCCAGAGCAGTGACTAATCATGTTTAGGATCCCCAGCACTAGCTCAGATCAGATCTTCAAGGACAGCATTTGCTTAATAACCAGGAGATCAGTTTCTTCAATAAATAAAATGTTGCTTGTATAAAAACACTGCATACAGTGCTTTAAACCCTGAATAAAGCCCAATAAAGCTGTATATCTATAATCTACTGTAATTAGAGACAGACAGCCATAGAAAAGTAATTACCAGCAAACTCCTCACATTTTGGTGAAGTGTTGCTGAGAAATGTATTCTTTAAAGAAGCCAAAGTGACTTACTGTTAATCCCAGCACTACCGCTTGCTGAAAAGGGATCATTAAAAGAATCTGGAAGAGACCTCAGCAGGTCATTTAGCACAGCCTCCAGACCAAAGCAGGGCTGGCACTGACTCCCCAACTAGCCATGTTCTGGGATGCTTTCAAGATCTGCCTACATACAGCTTAAATTCCACAGCTTCTCTAAGCTGCCTCTCCCATGCTTAATTATCCTCAGAATAGTTATCCTACCTAGTTTGAACCAGTTTAAAATTTATGGCCATTCTCCTGTCATCTACCCTGGCCTAGCTCTATCCCCTCAATAATCTTTGAGATTTGAAGGCTAACATTACATCTTCTGGCAAACCTTTGCTTATCCACACTTCAGAAGCCAAGTGCCTCCAGGCTCTCTGTGGATGTTTTGGTAGGACATCATCCTGATGTCCAGCACTGGGCTAAGCAAAGTTTATCTACATCTTACACTGGAAGACCAAAATATACTGACCTGGAGTCACTAGCAAACACAGTCAAGTTCTGATGACTTTAGTTTTATATACCTGCATAAGAACTTGTACCTATCACAGAGGCCAGCAATAAACCAAGCTGTCATTCTCTACTGTAATTACTACTCCAAACAGTTTAAACTCATTCTTTCCCTGAGATCCAAGATAGAAACTTCCACATATTTTGCCCACTACTATATGAACACAAGCATTAGAAGAGCACAATCATTTTAAGGAGGGTAAGTTTACCCCACAAACATTGGTTATCTTGTAACAATACAGGGAGCATCATTTTATACTTACATCCTGGCTAAGGCCTGAAAAAGTCTTCTGAAGCTCCTTGGCAAATTCTAAGTTGTGTACTACTTCTTCATATTTCTCCACTGCCTCCTACAAAAGAGGAAGCAGGAATAAAACATAACAGGTTCAATTGTAAGACCATGCTATTTTATAGTTTCAAACAACTAGTTTTCAGACAGATTTTATTCTATTCTAGATTAAGTACCAGTTACAGTTTACATAAGTCATTCATGGTTGCTCAAGATTCAGTACAAAGCCAGCTGCACAAATAACCTAGTATCTAACCTGGATTAGACTCTCTAGGCAGAATCTCCTACAACACTTAGTATATTATTGTCAAAAGAGTTAAGCCTACATATCAGTTAATTTCTTTCCCCTCAGCCCCCCCACCCTTTTGTTTCCAAAGGCTTCAGCATCAACAGTAAAGGAGCTATTTAGTCAGGCACTGATATGCAGGCTTGGAAGAAATACAGGAGAAATGCAATTTCAGCACAGAATGTTCACTTACAGCTAAGCATCAGAGTGCTTTCGGGTAACTAATTTCTACGAACTTTAGAAAGCAGGTCAGGCAGAAATGAGTCATTCTGAGTTTTGCTTCCACAAATGAAGCAATGCATTCTATCTTCTTCATTAAGAGCT
Source organism: Tinamus guttatus (assembly GCF_059628265.1). Taxonomy (NCBI): domain Eukaryota; kingdom Metazoa; phylum Chordata; class Aves; order Tinamiformes; family Tinamidae; genus Tinamus; species Tinamus guttatus. Next base: position 1,141,878 of record NW_028288659.1, on the reverse strand, counting down.
TTAACATTTTATTCTCCAATCTTTAAAAAAAAAAAACTAGATTCTTAAAAGCATTTCAATACATTTTTTTTAAAATCTCCCTTTCCCCTCTAAGTCTGTTCATTTTATGTCTCCTTCATAGCTCTGAAGATGCAAAATGCTATAAAACAGATACGATTTGAAGGTATGTGCAACATAAGACATGCCTAGGTAGTAACAAGTTAAATAGTTTCAGATTCACACACATTTTCCACTTCTAGTATAGTTTAAGAGTTAAGAAATTTTTAGGTCTATTTAACAAAACCATTTTAACAAAAGAATGAATATTAATGTTAATGCATATGTTTCAGTACTGCAGTGCAAGTTTAATCTACTGTCCTGATAACACCAAGAACATCCAAATTGACCATCTATTTTTCTTACATAATTGGAAAACAAGTTAGATTTGCTCTGCAGTCTCAATCTGCTTGTTCAGTTACTTTTTTGCTACTTGTAATATACTACACATCTCTAAACTTGAATGTTACTAACAAGTAAGTAACAAGTTTTCGTAAAGCATTCCGTTTAGTTTTAAGTTCTCCTCACACAACTTACCATGCAATTTTAAAGAACTAATGAGCAAGTTCACTTAGTACTTTGGAGAACTTGGCTTTTAAGATTCAGTTGTGTGTCAGATGTGTGGACACTATCAAGAGTTAACAGTAAGTTATTAGGTAGATTGTAATAATTTTACCCTTGACCCTACAGGCTCCAGGGTAAAGCTAAACACCTTAAAACATCAAAAATCAAAAATCCCATCATCACTGTTGAGAGAAGCTACAAGTCAACCCACAGGAAAGCATTGTCATGCAGTCAATACTAATATTTATCAACAAAATGACTCAGTGATAACACTGAAAGCCTGCTCACCTTGCAAAACAACTTAAATATTGACAGGGAAAGGATATTTAACTTGCTGTTGCTCATCTTTGATTTTTTTATTCCCTAACACAAGGTTAGCACACCCAGTTAATTCTACAGGTGTTCATCATAAGCAGTTTAGCTCAAGACCCTGGTGAAACAAGTTGATCTGATGTGTACTTCTCTCCCTTTATGAGAGGCAATAAAGATTACATGAAGTTATCATTGGAGATGGAACTCTGACAAAGCATTACATGCAACTAAGCTTTGCATTAGACAAGCTATTAAATTCTGCTCTAGCTTCAAACACTACAGCCAGCTATCTGTACCCACATTAAGAAGGTGCGTCTGAAAGACATACAAATGCAGTGTTCCCGTATCTTAACTGCTGAAAGGGTAAGTTAGTATTAGTTGACTGCTGAAAACTATTGTAGAAGTACCTATCAAAGGCAATAATTTGAACAACTTGTCCACCATTGTCACTTTAACAAAACTGAATCTTATTTGCCATTTTAGAAGTTTGAGATATTCTAGAAACTGAATTCAAACCCTTAAATCAACCTCAGCTTGCAAGACTGAAAGCCAGTAACTGAGACAGCACACAACTTCCAAAGCTGTAGGTAAATGTCTGCAGCAGCAACCTGCAGACTTTCACTCCCCCTTTAGTCTCCCACTTATTTTTATTTCATTTCCACTGGATAGTCTGAAGGGTCTACTAAAGATATTTGGAGTAGCTTTCAAACTTCCACAAGGCTTCTAGGGGAAGTAGACTGTTCAATAGTGTCATTCCATTAGTGACAGATAAAAAGTGTTGTTTGTAATACCTAGCATCTAATCCCAGCAGACTTGAGTCTATACATTCCCACATTTAGTCGGAAGCCTTTGGGGGAACTAAAAGGTCACGCACTCTGTTTCAAAACATCACATTTTATTTATTCTACTTCCATACTTACAAAGGCAAAGCAACTTACCCTGTTTGGTTCTAAAGTATTAAATAATCATTCACTTCAATATCTACTCTGCTTCCAAGCTATAATTTCCCCTATTACCCCATTTTTGACTAGCTTTCATTTACAAAGAACTCAGTAAGAGAACACTATGTGTTCTCTCATACTGCCACCCACTGAAATAAATGTTTCATTGACTTCTAGCTTTAGAGTTCATCTGCAGTATTAGTACTCACTCAAGTATCAGTGCTCCTTATCACATGATTCATCTTTAAGGCATCCATGAAGTACATTAAAAGACAACTAAGATAACCAAAGTGATAAACCACAGGCCTCATTTAAACTCTTTGGATTATGCAAAATAAAGTTACATAGATATGCTAAAAAATTTAATTGTCATATTATAGTTTGTTCTACAGTCCATTTTAGTCCAAGCTGGGGGAGGGAAGAGGAAAAATAGTGCTTTAGTACCTATTCAGTACCATTTCTGAAGCAGGTATAATCTAGCTTTACGAAGCCTACCACATCTGCTGAGTAGCAATATTACATTGTGGCATTCCAAGTTACAGCTACCATAGGTACAAAAAGGGCATATTATTCTGACAGCATCTAAGAGTAGTAGCTACTCTCAGCCATCTAAAGGCAGCGCTGGAAGGACACAGAAATCCCAAGGGCACCTCATAGCTAAATTACTGTATTAGGGAAGCCTTTAGGTCCTGTACAGTCTAGGCTGGAGTCTCCCACTCTACCAACAGAAAGTGCTGATGGATCCTACTTTAACAGCTACCCATAACAGACAGCATTGCACAGCTAGCAAGGCAGGACATTAAAACACCTCTTGCTGAAGAAAAGAGAATTTGCTACTTTGAGTCTTGAGGGTTGTGTTTACGTATTGCAGTGCCATGCAGATAAACTGCATATGGACATTTCATCAACAAATATGGGTGTGGGAGCACTGGGGCTGGAAGTCCACAGAGCAAGGATGAACAAGACCTTTTACTACTTCATTAAATATGAAGGTTAAAGCAGGAGACAAAGCCTGCATGCACTCACTGTTCAGCTCAACTAACAATAAATTATCCATTTGTTTTGTGAACAATACTGCTGGAAGTCTGAAGCCATGGTTTCTGGGAAGATTTACCAGCATCCCCTTCAGCAACCTGTCTTGACATGCCTGAAGGTCTCAAGTCCATCCCTTCTCCCATGTCAAGCAGTTCAAGCTTACCAATTGGTCTTGATTGAGAGCTTCTCCCTTCTTGAGGCGATCTTTGTAGTCTTCCAATTTGAGCTGGAAAAAAATCCAAAGGCAATTTGTTACACTGATTTCTCTCTAATGTAGAGAACTGGGCACAGGGAGTGAAGTTAAATACTCTTTTGTGTATTTTTGGTAGATTTGCAGGCCGTAGCAGAAGAGAAATTTTATTGTCTCCTCTTACTTTCAGAGGACAGGAACATTGCCAGCTCAAAGGCATGGTAATACTTTGTTTGAGACTCAAGGCTGCCTGCTTCCCTTTAGACCTTTGATCTTCCATTCCTTACTTTCTGCCTTTCTCTCATTTAAAGACAATGCTAGTATATTGACCGTGGATCTTTAACAGCTTCAAAAGTTTCCAGCACTATCCTTGAATAATCCTACTTAACTTTTCACAACATCCTTGCAAAAAGTGCAGCTTCAGTTATGTCAGAATTTCATTCTTTAATTTAGGGGGAAAAAGACTTATTTTAATATATTGAAACAGTCTTTAAAAGCTGAAATGACCCATGCAAAATTAAGCTGTTAAATTCCAAATTTCTTTATATACACAGGAAAAGGAACAGGGAATTCACTGCTATGAAGTCATATACTAGTTTGTATCTACCCATACAGAACCCTGTTTCTAATCTAGCACCAACACAAGGCTAGGACTAGGAATACCCTGCAAGTATCCAGCAAGTCCCAACACTTCTCATTTTCTTGTGAGGCTACACTCTTGCACATAAGAGAATCAGAAATACTACAGAAATTCACAAGGATAAGCTTCCTTCAATATCATTAGCACAGAGTAGCTTAATCACACAAAGAAAGTAAGTTTATCTGACATTATTCAAAAGTAGTTATGTATGCCTGCCATTTGGATGGGAGTCATCAGCAAGACAGCCCTTCTTACATGAGAATTACAATCATCCCTCCTAGATCCAAAAACAAAGTCTCACCTAGTCTCTCCTTTCACTTTAAGGAAAATCAATGGTTTTTCTGACATTTACTAGAATCCACAACATACTGAAGCGGTTTCTTCATTTAAATGCTTCTCCTATACTAGAAATGATAGCACCATGATTTCCTTAGTTTTTACCAAAAATAACATGAAAAACATGCATAGTCCTAACTTTCAGTCACCTGGGATGTACCAAAGTTTTTGGAACGCAAATGCCTCACCAGCTATAGCCACAGTATTTTACGTGCGTAATTATTTTCCTTTTTCCCCCCTCTAATACTATCCTCTCTCCTCACCAAAATCATCTTTAAGCTAAGTCTGAGTTAGAGCTTTTATATTCAAACCTCCCAATCCTTTCTAGGGAGATTGGTCTCTAAAAAAGAAAAGCCAAAAATTCTATGTGAAGTGAAAGGCAATGCTTTGCTTAGTTAATCCAGTTTAGCATTTGCATGGGTCAGAATAAACACTGTTCCTTATCCGCAGTTTTAGATTTCTCTCTACATCCTGATGAGATGCATGCAGTCAATAAAAATATGAAGATTGACAAGACTATAAGTCATTGCCAAGTCAGGTCTAAACTAGCTCTGATCTAATGCAGTCTAAAGTAATACCCTGATCTTAATGAAAAGATGTCAGCTTTGCTAACTACCAGAAGTACACTGCAAAACCAGCAAAGAACTGAGTTACAGAGAACTATTTAGGTATATTCCCAATTTCTTGAAACCATAACACTATCCCAGTGCCAAATGCAAACAGTCTGTTTCAGAAGTTTACAAAACTTGTTTGCTTTACACTTGCTCTAAAAGATAACCCAAACAGCACAAAAAGCCAGTAGCAAGCCTGAACTGCAGCCTGTGCTCAGGTCTTCATATACATTCTAAAAGACTATTTTTCAAGAAGCTATGTAGCTTCATCAAGCACATTTTCATTAAACATTAATTTCACAAAGGACAAGTTAAGCACACCAAAGCAAAGAACAATCAGTTACCTTCTTTTTCTCAATGTTCCTGATCTTGTGTTTGAGGCAGATAAGCCCATTATCAATGTAAGTCTCATACGCCTGGGAAGGAGAGGCTGCCGAATTCAGAGCAGACTGCAGGGGGCTAGAGGGAGGCTGGCTCTCCCCGGCCGGGTTCACCTGCTGCTTGGCCGCCTTCATGCTCTTGTCCTCCCCCTCCTCTGAGCGGCCTGAAGGCGAAGGGCGACGGAAAGGGGCTTGGGAAAGCTGCACCATTGAAATGGAGAGAGCTGCAAAGAAACTGCTGGCGTTTAGTTGGCAGGCTTCGTTTGAGGTTACTCCTTCTCTTAATACATATGAGGAAGGACAGGACATGCTGCCATGGAACAGAGACGGAGGAAAAATTCAGAGCTTTCACTCTTTTGCCCTCCACCTTCCAAAAAAATATCTATAGCAAAAAAAACGTGAAGCAAGAGTCTAACTTTGCATTGTTTAAGCCTCCCCACCCACCCAGACACCAGAAAACCTCTATGTCAGCAGAATCAGCCAGCACAGGGGATGATTCGAGAAACCCAAGTGTCCATATAAAACTAGGCTCATTTCCTGCACGCATCACCCACAGGGGGAGAAAAACTGCAAGCAAGCAACTGCAGACCTGCCGCCGGCCTCACACCCTGCCTTGGGGAGCCGCGAGCTGCAGGGCCCCATTTACACTTTCCTCCCCCCCACACACACTCACTCACTCCATTAGTTTTATCCCTTCGTGACCTTAGCAGCAACCTGAGCATGAAGGTAAGACAAAATAAATTCACTTCGGAAGTGAAGATGGGAAAAAAATGCTTATTAAGGCAAACTGCAGCTGCCGGTTTGGTTCCAAGAGCATCACCCTCCCCAGGGCGGCAGCCTTCACCTCCACGCCAGGCTTCGGAGGGCAAAAGATTTAACCTTGAGCACAGGTTGGTTAAAAAAAAAAGCAAAAAAAAAAAAAAAAGCAGTAGATGCAACTATCATAGCCACCTCCCAACTACCTAAAACGACTCCCCCCTCCCCCCCGCCCTTCCCTCCTCCCTCTTCTCAATCCACGCAATGACACTACATTTCTGCCTGCCCTCCAGCCACGCAGGCCCGTAGCGCGCATTATCCACCTCACGGCGGGGATAAGCGGGAGGATAAGGGGGAGGAAACAACTTAAAAACACAAGACAAATAAACCGACATCCGCCTTTTCCCCGGGCCAGCCCCTCAGCCCGCCGCCCGCCCGCCGGCGAGGAGGCGGCTCCAGCCACTCCAGCATCGTTCACCTCGGCCGCCGCCGCCTCTGCCGCAGCGGCCCCGTAACGGCCGGCCCGGCCCGGCCCGCGCTCACCTCGGTGCCCGCACGCGCTCGGCCCCCCCCACCACCCGCCCCCCGCCTTTTGTAGTGGCCGCGGCGCGCGGGGCGGGGCCTGCCGCCGAGCTCGCCGCCGGACAGCCAATGGGAGTGCCGCCCCGCCGGCAGGCCCCGCCCCGTCGCGCGCGCCCCGCGCGGGGGCCGTTACGCGGGCGCCGGGACCGTTACCGCGCGCGGGGGAGGGGGCGGCGCGGCGTGTGCTGCGTCGCCCCTCAAGGTGACCGGGAGCCTCCGCCGCTGGGATTTGGGAGCTGCCGTGGCCCAGGTGCCCTAGGATGCGGGATTTCCTGCAGGAGCTTCCTGGGAGCCCCAGGCAGCAGCAGGTGCAGGGCAGGTGGGCCTAAGTCTCCAGGCCGCGCTCCGTGTCACCTCGGTGGAAGTCGATCCAGCTGCTGAGCTGCTTCACTGGCACCTCTGGGTGGCCACAGGAAACCTCAGGCATTTTCGTTCATGCCATTTCATTCATTTAAGCCTAGAGGAGGGTTCTGCCACTCTGTGGCAGAGCCCCTTGAGGAGATTTCCAAGGCTGGGTCTTTTTTTGTGTAATAAAAGATGTCTATGTCCCCTAAAAATGCAAGCACTTCGTGTAAGCACTTAATAGCGAGTAATGTGTTTAAAACCACTTGCAAAGCTCGAACCTTAGATTTACTCACCTTCTTAGGGTGCTACCCACAGCAATAAACATTACAGAATATTTTTGCTCTTACAGAAGATCCCGTGCATGCTCGGCTTCCTGCCCTTGACTTCAACAGGACCTGTCATAGTATCTGACAAAGTAAGGCTCGCTTATCTTTCCACTATCAAAAACTTATGCTGAAAGTTTTTCAAATAGATCTCTGTTCTTTGTGTGTTTTTGTACAAAGCTAGAATTGATGGGCTAGATCCTTTCAAAGTAATTATAAAATGAATGATTAATTAATGCATATATTAATAACAAGTCATAATTAATGTTCAGGCACCTGGGACTCTTCTAGAAATCATAATTACGCCTGACAAACTACATTATGGTGCATTTTTACAATTAGGAAATTGTACAAAAGAGGAAAAAGATGAAAGGAGGATTCATAAGAACCCAAATGATATTTAAACCCAAAGGATAATTGACTTTGATTATGAAAACAATAGAGAACACCTATTTGAGACTGACTGTATATTTGGAGTGTTTATGTGTAGCCTCTACACTAACTTGAACAGTATTAATAATGCTGCAAGGTGAAGCACTTCAAAATCAGAAAATGCCAGAATAAGGAGCTGCCTAAATTAATTAGTTTAGCTCTGTTTTGCAGATCCACCATGATACCATCTTTAAGTAGATGATTATGGGTTATTTTTGCCACACAGTCCTAAACTCTTTCAGTAGTCCCAGCTCAGGAATGTGTGTGTTTTATTCCAGGATCTGAAGAGGATTGCTCTCTCACATGAGTTAGAGGAATATTAGTCTAATGTTAGTTATTATTCTCAGAGGAACACTAGCCTGAGCTGCAGGCAGGGTCCTGGAAGAAGCGGAGGGATTAGGAAGCATGTTGCTGCAGGCTGTGCTCTGCTGCAAGGCGTTTTCCCTGTACACACTGGGGCTCGCTGCCTGCTCCTCAGAAGCAGAGGCCAGAGAGTCTGGTTGAAGGACGCTTCGCTCAGTGTCCAGAATGACACAAGGTGTCCCACAGCATGATTTCTAACCACCTTTTGCAAATGTTTCTTAAAGATCCAGTTCCTGTGTCCCAGTGTCTTTCCTCAGCTTGCTCCAGTTCCTCTTTTATTCTCCATGTTCTCCTCAGGACCTTCTTCTTCTACCTCCATGCTCAATCCTGCCCACCAGACCAGTTCACATTCCTGCTTTTCTTGTGCTGCCACTCTCGGGCAGTCCCCTGCCAGTTTCCTCTTCTCCTTCAGTCCTAAACTCACCATAATTCTGGATTCCTTTGGCTGCTTTCCATTTCCTTCACTTCATATTTTGTCTGTCTTCTGCATTTGAATCAGATATTTTGGGTTTTTTGTTCAGTTATTTCCCAGGGGAAGAGCAAAGGGAGACGTAACGATAAGCAGCAATAGTTACTGTGCCTGAGAACAGCTGTTACAAGCTTGGTCCAGTTTTGCCCATGTAGCTTCAGGCCAAAAGGGGTGTATTCAGTTAAAATCTATGTTAACACATACAAAATCTGCAAAGGAATGGAGTTGTGCTCACTGGCAGAAGCATCTTTGGAGAATTTAAAAGCTCAGCTGAAAGAACTGCCCGTGGAATATGTGCCAGCTGACTACCTAAAAGCTGATTTTCTTGGAGACAGGAGCAGGCATGTTGTACAAAAGCAGGTACTCAACAAAGCTGAAGTTCCTGTTCCCAGGATTTGGGTTACTGGAGTTTCAGGAAAATAGTGAAAGTGCAAAAACAACCCAAGGAGCTGTTTTTTGCCTCAGTCTCATTCTTGAAACCTAGTGGGGGCAAACACCAAGATTGGAAGATTTCATTTTGAACTGAAACATCTGTTAAAGTTAAATAAATAAATAAATAGATAGAACACCTGGGAAGTACAGGCAACCTTAACAATAAGAGGGACCAGCTGAGAAGAAGAAAAAATTTGCTCTGGTCCAAGCAGTACAAACAGCAACACCTGCTACTGTTTCTCTGTGCTTACTCAGAACTTATTCAAGCCTCAGCTGCAAAAGATGAATCATTGCAGAATAGGCATTCACACGAGGTTTCTTCTTTTGTGTGTGTGAAAGAAAAAAAGAAAAGAAAAAAATACCCAAGAAACCATGCTCATTTCCAATGGTGAGATTAAAGAGAACATTTGCCCATACACACTTTGTAATAAGGACTGGTAAATGAAAGTGGGTATGTCATTTATGTCCGAAACAGAAATATGTTTTATTTACAATATGAAAAAAAAGTTTGCGTGCTTATAAGCTTTTGAAAGTTGCAGCTCACATGTGTGTGTGTTAGTGCTTTGGTAGCTAAACTGTCTCCAGCATTTACGTGTGGAGAACATTAAGTCTCCAAGGCTTTGAGTGACTTTCGCAGTCTGGTGTAAGGTCCACCTTCCTCTTCAGAATACGGACTGTCCTCCCGTGTTTCTGTGTTTCTACTGCTGGGCATATGAGCAAGAGCCTCAAATGATGCAGAGGAGGTAAGAATTAGAGGACGTCAGGGAAACACTAGAAATTTGATGCAAAAATACTGTTAAAATATTAGCAACCTTGCAAAATTAGCCGCTTAAAAGCTAGAGTGTAGTGGAAATAACATTTCCTGTACAGACAATACTAAATCGAGTCATTTTATGTCTATCTGTTAGCATTTTGATAAATCATTTAAATATATTTAAAGCACTATTTTTCTCCTTAAATCCCTCCCTCTCTCCTCTTTTGTTCTGTGCCCAGGATGGACGTGCCCCAAGAACAAAACTGGATCACGCACTAAGGCAGTTTTCGTGTGCAGGGCTTGTACCTGATTTTTGCAGAATTTAAACTTATGGTGAATGAGCAAGATAACTGCAGGAAAAGCCAAAGTGATTTCATGGTCAATGGAAGCGAGCACTGACTTTTAAACTAGATTTATTCCTACCTCTGCTACAAACTTCCTACATAATGTATAGGCAAATCACTGCCCTAGAAGTTCACGTGGATATAATCTTCATCTCTTGCATGGCCTAGGATTGGCTGCAGTTTTCCTGAACATTCACAGCTTCAACTAACACGAACAGGAGAGATGCTCTAAGCATAATATAGGCCCTCGTACGCAAAATACGCTGGAGAAGGAGGTATTAAGTGTCTCATATTCTGCACTCAGAGTTAGTAACATCTGTGACAATTTCTCAATATTTTGACTTTTACTTATTGAAAAGGGGGATATTCCCCTCTCCACTTTTCACACATATGCTGGTGTTAAAAAAAAAAATAGATACCTCTGTGAACTAAATATGAAATATTGTAGAGCCAAAGAGCATGTAGAAGAGTAACTATATTTCAGGTTAGGAGCAGAGTGGAACAGAATGCCATAAATAAGGAAGTGGGTCATACCATGGACAGTAAATACTAAAATATTTAATAGCCACTCATTTGGTATGCACTATCCAGCCTATGTATTGTTCAAGTCCTACAGAAATACACCATGTTATTAACCTCATAATAAGACTTTATCATTTCTATAGATAGCCACATTTAGGAGCTGAACTGTGAGGAATCTTGATTCTGGTGTTGTCTTAATTTCTCAATGCTTCAGCTGGAAGCAATAATGTTCGAGTAAAATAAAGACAGGAAGTTAAATGGAAGTTAAATGCGTGAGTAAATGCTTGGTTTATTTCCTCACATAAAACTAACTGTTCTTTTTTTTAACATACCTTTATTATTTAGTTTTGTTAGTCTACAAAAATATTTTATTCCTAAATATAGTGGAGAGTTCTGTGACTGAAAGAGTTTAATATGGATACTAGCTTTAAGGCTGCACATATTCACAGTTCTGCATAGGGCCTGACTAAATGATCCTCCCAGCAATTCATTCCCCTGGCAGACTCCAGATAGTCCTTTGCTTCTCTGCTTCCCAAGAAATAACCATAAATTGCTAAGTCTCTTGGCAGTCTTCCCCCTCACAACATTTCTCTGCATCATTTTTCACCAATGTGAAAGACAAAAATGGAAGACCCCAGAGTACAGGGTGAAGAAGGGTGGCCTGTTAGTGCCATCTCTATCCTCTAGTGCTTTATAACAGCCTCAAATCTCTGTTGCTGGTGCCCTGTTCTCAAATTACTCCTCCGTCGCCTGGGGAAAGCCCAGTTCGACAGGGCCTTTTTTTCCCTGTGTAATTTCTCCCCGATCGAGCTCCTTTGCAGCAGCAAGATCCTGTAGCCACTTCACCTCAGAATTTCCCTTGTGCTTCTCTGTTCTTGCCTTGTTTGACTGAATAATAAAAAAAAGTTCATAAATCAGCATATTTAAAAAAATAGATACAGATATGTATCAGAAATAATGCTTACAGTTTATAACAGCTTAAATCATCCCAACAATTTCATAAAACTCTTATCAGAAAATGAGCACAATATGTTTATCTGGGGAACCTGAGAAATTGTGTCTTGATGTTTTTTTCTCTGCTGTTAAAATCAAGTAAATGTGGGATATTGTTTTAGTCACCTGCCTCACCTAACTCCTGTTTTCATCTCCTCAAAGTAGTTATTACAAACAGTAGTTCAAATGCTCCCTCTTAAAACACCTGCATAGAAACTAATCTGTTTTTTGTTTGGTTGTTTTTTTTCTCTCTCTCATTAATCAGCCATGCCAAAAAAACCCACACACTCTCAGGGCAACAGTTTGATCAAGTACTCTGCATTTTAAAGCTGGAGCTGGCAATATGAATGCAGCCAGTCACACAGGTACCAGCACATGGCAGCTGGCACCACAGGGAGCATAAAATATGCTTGATCCTGCAGGTTGTTTTTCCGGTCCCTAATTAAACATGCCTATAAAGCCCTGCTTAACTGCATGCTTTTGAGTAATTCCACTGACTTCATAAGACAATCTATATACTCTGTGGATTTAGTTTTTGTGATAAATTCATATAGAAAAGCATCCTTGTTTGAAGTCGTTTTTCCTGCTCACAATAAATGTGATTTTAACAGGACTGTTCATATTAATGAGAAGTAGTAAATGTTCTGTCCGGATAAAAATCTTGACAGCTTCCCCAGCATAGTGTCTGTGGGCTAATGGAAAGGGACATGAAAGGCCTTTTCCTTAAAGTGTTTATGAATAACTGCTTACTCTCTGTATTATTCATGTAATTCAGATGCATATGTATTACTAGGTTCTAAAAGTTATGAACACTGCTCAGTGCAGTGATCCTGATTAACAGCAACAAAAAAAAAAAGGAATACAAAAGCCCTGGTGTTTCTGCAGCACTTTGAACATGTGAACATGCAGGGATGTACTGTTACAAAAACAAGCAAACAGAGCTATGAATAATGTTGTCAGAAGACACTTGCCTATTATATTGCTATTATATTGCCTATCCATGATATTGTTTCTCTTGTTCTTATACTGCCAACCATTTAGTAGTCGCAGCTCTGCCTTTTTCTTTGCTTGTGACAAAGTTTATTTTCCTGTGTAGGTCAAGTTCATGTTACAGGAAGCTCCCTAAACCAGAGCTACACTAAGCTAGGTAGACGTATCTGCTCTCTGCAGAGAAACAGAATACAGACACCACACTGCTGGCTTTGATTTTATAAAGATATTTGTGGCCGTATTAAATGCCAGCATAGTTTATAACTATTTTTTTATTTGTCTTGCTTCGTTGTCTTTTGAGCTACGTCTCAGCCTGTCTTACCTAACAGCTGCTTTTCTTTTCAAGTGACATAGAGCATCCACAGACCAGACACATTCTCAAGCAGAAAACCGCCCCGCTAAGAGCAGTACGATGCCGCTCAGCTCCTCTTCTGTTCTTTCACCTCTTGTTTGATGTAGCCGAGGCCACAACACACCAGACCTTGATGATTACAAATGTTCCTTCAGGTGGAACCTAAATTAGTAGCATAATTCACCTCCGTTCTCTTTGACAGAACGTGAATAAAATGTTTTTCTGAGGCTTTCTTTTCCCCCACAAACAAGCATTTCACACTGCTAATGAATACATAATTTTATATATATGTATTAAAAATATATATATAAAATAATTATTTACTCTGAAATTCTATATGTAGATTTCATATCACTGAAAAAATAATACATTAAAACATTTCTAACTTTATTTTTTCAGATTTAGCTGATGTTACTGTTAAAGTGAGGAACACTATTTAAGCCCACATGCTCAGCTGAGCATAACTTTTCATGGGAATGTACCTTGAATATTGGTCTCAAGAACCAAAAAAAAAAAGCAAAATAGCATATTTGGATTAGATGCCTTCTCAGCCCTGCAAGCAGCCTGCCCCTCTGAGCGGAAGGGACAGCACACAGAATCATGTTGATGTTGCAGAAAACTGTGAAGCAAACTGTCAAATTGCTGTAAGCATCGCCATGTGTGGACACAGCAGCCTGCTTGAAGGGCTAAGTGTGATACATCAGGCCCCTGCCCTGTTTCCTGAAACAAGAACTGAAACTCAAATATAAGCTAGATTCTGATAACATTTTCCATAATTGCATTTAAACTTTCAGGTTGTATTCACCACAAGGATCTGAAACGAAGTCACTACTATTTTACATTTACACTGCTAATATTCAGGAGAGGAACATGCACTTGAGTGTGTGTGCACTTGTCTACCATTTGCCTGGTAGACTGAGAAGTACGACTGAGTGTCTTCATAAATGTGTTTTACGTGATTACTATGTTGCCAAGCCAGCAAAGCACCCAATTCAAGTGAACAAGAAATTCAATTGACTTCAATCTAATTTTAAACATGCTTAGGTACCTCACTAGTTAATTTCTAGGTTTCTTTAGACATTTTTAACATACATTGCAGAGCCAGTGAGTGGTTTTTAAGCTCAGCTTAATCTTTATCTTTGTTCTGATTGCATAGACAGAGTTTAGGTAATTTTACCCATCACCTTTTGCGGGAATCTGACAGTTGTTCAGCAGTTCCCAAACCGGGAGAGAACACTGCGGGGATAAACAGCAACCTAAGGAGGGAGGACAGTCAAGCTGCTTCCTTCTCTAAATCATCCGTTGACTAGTTCCATCGATGCCTTCCTCTTGCCATCCTCCAAGCAGCCCGTGGGCCCTCTATGGGCTAACGCCTACGTTTTTCATTGATGCTGCTGTGGTTGGTGCCCGGGTGTAAGCGCTTCCCTTCCCCATTAGGAACAGGCAGGGAGTCCCCGTGGGACGCGCCGCGCCGGGAAGGGGCCTGGAGCGCGTTATCCCACGCGCGCCGCAGCAATGACCTCCTTGCGACGCTGCTGGAATAACGTGTGAAATGAATTAAGTGGAAGCGACTTTGTCATTTTGCATGTGGTAATGGAGAGTTTAAAAGCAACGCTTTAAGAAATTACGAAGCTGATTGAAATGATTATACATTTATTTTCTGCCTCATACATCAATAAGAGTTGTGACAGTGTTTTCTAAATAGATAATACAGAACAGTGAACTAACACACATGCTTCAGGACTGCGCGATTTGAAAATGTCTTACTTTGTTGCATCGTCATGAGGCCTATTACTTGCACATTTAATTTCCTTTAAACACTTTTAGCCCAGTGAATGACGGTAATTACTAAATGAATATACTGAAGACTGAATCATTTTTTATTTCTATCTAGATCTTAGGGCAGGTATAAATGATGATGAATGTGTTTATTAAAAAGCCAAGCCTGTTTTATTTATTCTGCTGGGCTTCAACTAATTTGAAAATTTAAATGAATTTACAGCTTACAACAGTAAAGCTGTAAGAGACAGATTGCTGAAAACAGCAATCTCATTTTATCTTGTGTTGTGATTATAAAAGGGCTGTGATAAAAAGCATCCTGCAGTGGTCAGATAATACCGGTATCATATATGGGTCTATAGCCTGATCCATCCTCTAAATAGTTACTCGGCTATGATGTGTTTCCTGATTCAAGTCCTAAATTTGGTATGTTTAGGGCTGTTTTTGTTATAACAAATAAAATACCAGGGAAGATGCAGCAGAAGTCTTAATCAGTTTGTGAGTTTGTGTCCAACTCGCTCACCTTTGTGTCCATCAGGACCCCCACCTCCTTTTCTGCAAAGTCGCTCTCCAGCCAGGTGGCTGCTAGTGCATGGGGTTAACTCCTCCCAGCTGCAGGACCCTGCACTTCTCCTTGCTGAACTCTATGAGCCCAACATAACACAATAGATGTCAGCCCGTTTCTCCAGCCCGTCAAGATCCCTCTGACTGGCAGCACAGCTTCCTGTGTGCCAGGCACTTCCTCCCTGCTCTGTATCACCTACAAACGTGCCGAGGGTGCCCTCGGCCCCGTTAGCCAGCCCATTAATGAGGATGTCGAACAGTACTTGAGCCAGTATCAATCCCTGAGGGAGATATCCCCGAGCCAACACTTCCTCAGCTTGTCTATGAGGATGCTATGGAAGACCACGTCAAAACCCTTACTGAAGTCAAAATGGTAACATCTACTGCTCTCTCCTCATCCACAAAGCCAGTCATCTCACTGTGGAAGGCTGCTAGCTCCACCAAGCACACTTGCCCCCTCGTCGAGTCACGTTGGCTGCTCACGATGGCCTTCTCGTCCTTCATATGCCTGGAAGTAATTCTTTCCAAGGTTATTTACTCCACCTTCCAGGGACTGAGGTAATGCTGACCCATCTGTAGTCACCCAGATCCTCCTCATTGCCCTTGAAGGCAGAGGTGACATTTGCTTTCCTCCAGCCCTCAGGAACCTCTCCCAGTTGCTATGGCCTTTCAAAGATCATTGAGAGAGGCCTCGCAACAGCATAGCGCAGCTGGGGGCATCCTGTCAAGTCCCAGGAACTTGCCCGTGCCCAGGTTGCTTAAATACTCCCTATTATATATTTTTATATCCTATCCTAGCCCTTGAATCACATATATTGTCAGATAACTTGCACAGACCCAAAAGAAGATGCAATCAAGGGAAGAAAACGTCTTGTGAGGAATCGATAAAGCTGCTCAGAAGTTTGAAGGGGGGTTTACCCAGGGCCCTACTATGTACGCATGTATAGAACTTACACTGCTGCTGTTTTGCAACAGTGGACCTTAGAGATAGTAAATCAGCATTACATGTACATTTACAGCCATGTTAAAGCCCATTTATGTTGTCAACAACACAGGGTACTGTGAGGTTAGTGTAAACAGAAATCAGAGAGTTGTATCTTCCTAAAATTTTCGATTAGTTACATATACTTAAGTGATGGGAAAATAAGAAGCACATACGAGCAATTTTCACCTGTTTCCATTTAATCAAAGAAGGGGTGAGACCATACATTTTGAACTCTCTTTTTGCAAAGTCTGACCAATAATTTGGTGGGAACGACAAACCACTCCAAACACACAGGCAGGCAATAAGTTACCCAGTTTAAAACCACATCTCTATTCTCATTTCTGAATATAGGGCTGGGAGGGAATTCCTGGGTCACTGAGTCAAGTCCCCTGCCACCACAGGCAAGCAGAATACGTAATCCCATACATAAACACTCATCTTTTATTTTGGCCAACTCACACGTACATAATCTCCAAGCTATGAAACAAAGAGAAAACTACCTTTTTGCAGATATCACCGCTTTAGCCTAGCTCTTACCCAAGGGATACAGGAAACAATAAAGAACTTGCATGTAAAGAGGAAGACTTGACTTTCATGATTTTATATTTGAAAGTTAAACCTAGTCTAACTATATACCAGACTGCCAGAAGCATCTTCCCTCCCTTCTGAAGTCCCCTGCAGAAATCTCAGCCCCATAGCGTCTCCCTTGCCCCTCAAAGCCTGCAAAAGCCGAATTGTACTTCGGTGCTCAGGTATGCCATCGCTCTTGTTTAGTTTCTTTGTTTTCTTTTTCCCTTCAGGGAATCCACACAGGACACTGCTGTCAGAAATTCCCTACAGGGAAGGAGCCGGGAGAGGCCGGAGACCCTCTCGGTGTCGGGCCGGTTGCTCTCGGCGCGGCCGGCGGCCTCTCGAGGGGCCCGTGCTGGTGCCGCGCGGTCGCCCTGCTGCTCGCAGGCCTCCCCTCCAGGGCCCAGGGCCCGCCGCAGCACAGCGCAGCGCGGAGCCGCGTTCACACAGGCAGGAACAGCACCCGCCGCTTCGTTTGTGAAAAGGATCCGCGGCGACGGGCTCTTCACCCACCCGCCTTCAAAACAGGAGAAAGTGCCTGCCCAGCAGACAGCCTGTGTCACACAGAAAGCCCCATAATACCAGCGAGGCCAGGCTCCTCCGTCCTGTCTGCTGACACGGAAATCTTTTGCCTTCCGAAAGCAAAATCAACAACTGATAGTGACTGGATGTGAACGCGACTGAAAGACAGTTAAACGTCCATGCATTTCCCAGCTCTCCTTTTATTCCCCACTCCCATTTATCTCTGTGGTCTCTCAAGCCTTTCCTAAAAGCCACATCTGCAGCTGTGAACTGCATTATATTAGTGCCATCTCTTACATTCAGAAAACTCATCTGCTTCACATCAAGAAACCCTCCTCTCTTGCGCTTCTTCTGTAAGAGCCATGTCTCCTCAGTCTGCCTTTACTGAAACCCATTTGGACACTGTCTGTTCTTCTTTTTCTGTGTGGCCTTTATCTTGCACATTCAACTTACGTCAGGACTCTCATCTTCTCCCCAAATGGTAAAGCACTGATCATAAAAAGACATTACGATTAGTTATCATCCATACCTCAAAAGCATGCCTGGATCAGAACCACTGGGATAGATGCAAGTGACAGAAACATTACTAGAGGTGGAGAAAAATCAAGAAGATAGAAAAATACAAAAGAAGCAATGTCTAAACCAAGAAGATGATGTTAATGGAACTAGTATGCAATATGATTACATTTTATTCAGCTTCTCTTTCCAGAGTACCTTGACCTCTGTTTATGACTGCTTTAAAATTTAAGTATTAGAAATTATGCATTTTTTTAGCATTAGATATTACGGGAAAAGCAACAAAGTTTCCTAAATTCCTGATTTATTTCATTCCAGCACAAAGGAGGACACTGCACCACACGCACACTATACTAGGGCTGCCCTGCTCATGCCCCTGGAGCTGCATCAGCGGGAGGGCTCTCCGTGGATGCGGCTGGTCCACGCGTGGTGGGTGACGCTGCTTCATGCCGCACAGCGATACCTCCTCCTTCCCTGCAACGCACTTCTGTGGCACAGGGAGCTTCATCATCAGAAAGAGAAGAGGCGGCTGCATTCACTGCTAATTACTTACATGGAATTAATGAGCTCCCCAGGAACGAGCCCTCTGCCACCTTCCCAAGGTAGCCTTTCTGTAAAGGGCTCGCAGCAGTTTGCTCTCTGATTCCTCTTGCCATTAAAGCGATCCCTGCTAGAAGGCATTAATAACTGATCTATGATGTTTCACCTGGACTCAGTCCACTCCACCGTTGTAATTACCTGCTCATTTTGTATCAAAACTCTGCTCTACTTACTACCATGTTATGGCAATTCAGGTGTAACCCATGGCCTAATAAGCTAATAAGCAGCAGCACATAGCTGTGAAATCTCCTTGGAGAGGAACAAATGTTAGTGATTCGTCTAGCTAGGGCATGTCCAAGAATCAGCTGCAAAATTCACAGCCATCTAAGTTGCATCCGTTCTCATATGAAAGAACAGGGCTTCTGTTGACTCTACTGACAAGCTCTGTTTGCTTGAGCAGGATTTAGCTCTTGATCCTTAGTGGCCTCTACAAGAGATACATGCCATGCATGCCTCCACGTCCAACGTTTTTGCTCTGTGAAGATAAAAAATGATAAAAAAAAAATCATCCTTAGTTCCTTTGCTATACAATCTGAAGATGATCATAATTCCCGTCCTTTTAAGATATCGCAAATAGCCCCTATACGAGTTTTTGAGGGAGGCAAACAAAAGACCCTGCCCCCAAACACTGAGCTCCAGCTATGAACGTGCGCGCAAACCCCAGCTCGGCAACGCGTTTTCACCTAGCTGCAAACGCTCTTCTCTTCGTATCAGCGCACTTGTCTCAGGGCTGCTCAATGGAGTCTTTGTGCTAGCTCTGTGCCGCCTGCTATCCCACCTTCATGTTCTTTCCCTACTAAAGAGGCTTTCTGAACATCTCCAAAGCAAAGAGCGGCTGTGTATACTCCACACCCATCAGGTGTGTTCAGCTCCTTATTCAAGGAAAGAAAAATTTAAGATATCAAATACATTGCTGTTTCATTTGTATTTAATTTGAAAACCTATAGAGTGTTCACATTACAAATAATTTTACTCAAAACTACCCTGTATTTTAAAGTACAGAGACCATAAAAAATGCAATTCTAATCAGAATAAATGGGAGGATTTTCAGGACTCTGCTTTAAGCAAAAACTTGATTGACTGAAGTGCTGATAGTCTTAGACCTTAAGTACCTACTATCAGCAAGGAGGTAAATTTTATGACTGTTTTACAATTTGAAAATAAGAATTTATGTGAAAACACTCGAGAGGTCCTTAATGAAAATGTTGCTACAAGGCACTGCTGTAATAATATTAATATTTCTGTGTTCTAAGTTTTAACCTGCCCTCCCAGTTAGGGCAAAGATGCCCAGGTTTGCTACAGCAAGCTTCAGATGATGACTCACCAAAATAATGAAGTTGTTATTATTTTATAATCATGTCTCCTGTCCTCCAACCTTGGAAAAAAATAAGTGTTTCACACTTTTATGCCTTTTATTTAAGATCTCGTACACAGTAAGAGTTTGATTGCGGCAAGGGGAGGAGTGCTAGAGTGCCCCCAGCCTCTTCCACAACTTGCCTACAGGCAAGTGGCCATGCTCCAACTTGTGCCCTGTACAGGGTAACCAACCGCCTGGCAGAGGTACCAGCCCTAGCAGAGTCATGCAGACAGGTGGGAGTGCAAAAATTAGAGAACTCAGGTCTACAGGAGAGGGAATTGTGGGGCCTGGCAGTGTGGGCATGAGAAATATTGCTTGGAGAGTTTCAACGCTGATGGAGCCAGTTAATTCCCTGCAAACACAATTCCCTGATTGTCACCAAGCACAACCTCCTCTACGGACTAAGAGCCCTAGTGCGTGGGGATGGGAGGGCTGAGGGACAGCAGGCAGCGCGAGGCAGCCAGAGCGAGCTCTGGAAGGCCCAGCAGCTCGGGGTCTGCTCACCACCACACCAAGCACCTGAGCACAGATTAGGCAGGGATGCAACGCTGAGCCCGACTCAGTGTCCTGTGGTGTCCGCAATCATGCTGGCTTAAGCACGACCTGTCCTTGACCTGCATGGGGCACTGTCTGAAATCCAAGTGCTTTCTGCTCTGTCTTCTTCCGACTTTAAGCACAGCGAGTGGCTCTTCTCCACAGGTAAGAAGCAGCTGAAATGGGTTAAGTGCTTGGCTGGGACATGCCGACCCGGCAGAGGAAGAGCTGCCTGTACCAACGAGACACTCGGCATCTCTGCTTTTCAGGGTTGGGCACGTCACCTTCCCAGCACATCCCCCTTAATCTAGCCAGCAAGATCAAGCAGCACGGACTGGCTTTCTGTAACTCCCAAGCCTCTCTCTCATCAGTGATTTTCCAGGTTGTCTCCAAACCACTATCAGGCGGTCAAAGCCCCACAATCACAAAATGCTGCTTGGTCACAAGCCTGGGTTTTGCCCAGGCAAAAGGATTTTCATTTCTTTTCTCAGCAATGCTTCACTGAGACTGAAAATAACTAAATACTCATATCCAGAGCGCATCTCAGCATCCAAACCTGCTCCTCACGCCGCCTTGCTCATTTTGCAGCTTGCGGAGGTGAAAAGATGGGAGATAAGAGCGGGGTGATTTATTCTCGTGTTTTATGAGTCGGAATCCCGGCCTGCTGGCCCCGCAAGTGGAATATGCAGTGCTGAATATTGATAAGTGACTCAGCCATCGCCACAGCACGACGAGCAGGAGCGTCGCGACCGAGGCGGCGGCGTGAGGAGGTCGCTGCTGCCTCCGCAGTCAGCGGGCTGTTTCCACGCACGGCAGACGCGGGGCCCGCTCCCTCCAGGTCACCCGCTGAAAATCACCGATTTCCGCTTCTCGCCCCAAAGGGGCCGCGCTGGCCCGCAGGGCGGCGGCGGCGCCCCCTGGTGGCCGCGGGGCGGCGCCGCGCGAGGGGCGGCCGCGCTCGCCCGTTTCCATGGCAGCGCCCGGGCCTGGCGCAGCGCGGGCGCGCGGGGCCCCTCGTAACGCGGCTAGGGCACATGCCCGCCATATATAAATACCTATTCAAATATATATATTCATATATACTTACATTTTCAGCCTTTGGAATAATAGGGTTTTACACACCGCTTTGTTTCTCAGAATATTTTACTTCCTCTTTAGGCCCAGTTGCGTAACTTCTTGCAGCACTCATATAACCCATCCAAACACGTACTTTTCCAGGGAGAAGTACAAGGGAAAATATGGGAAAAAAAGTATGGGAAAGTCCCTTTGCCCAGGGAGCAAATTGTATCAGCTGGACCGATAAAGGCTAATTCCATACCTGATGCCAATTGAAAAGGGACAGATACCTTAACACCTTCTTAAGCCGCACACAGAGATAGGTTTTTGGAAATGCTTACTGCATTTCCAGGTGAGCTTCCCTCTCCTTCACTCTTTTCTCCTCTAAATGACATTAAGCGAAGTGTTTATGCTACATCAGACTGGAAGTACTGCAACTGTTTAGCGGATGGCAATGGATAGCACCATATGCCACAGGCTCTATGGGGTCTAAGGCACCGCATACAAATCAGAGTAAAATTAGCTGCCACACATTACAGTACAAAAACAAACAAATCTCTTTTACTGACAAAACAGAGAGATGAACTCAGGCTTCAGAAATCTACAATCTATTCCTGTCTATTGGTGAGTCCCAGAGAAGTCACCTAAGCAGCAGAACAAACCTCCTTTCTCATGTCTTCGAAGTTGATACAAAGCTGCCTTACAAATACTATTTCAACACTATCAGCGTCACATTACTGTTTTAGTAGGCATCACACTTATTGTCACAGCTGACTCAAGTGACACACAGTGCTCTACCCAGAAATTTGCACCCTAGCCTCATTGCACATTGCCCTAAGATGGCCAGTCCCATCTCCTCATAGGCACACCTTTCATGTCCACAGCTGTACTCCTCCACTAAACCCCCTGCCTCATGTAGAAAGCACTTTGCCCATCGAGAACAGCCCTGGGGTTACCCAGACAGCATCTGCAGCCACAGAAGTGAAGCCAGACTAAAGAGAAAGTTACATGAAAGGGGGTAGAAGCTACAAAGAAAGTCACACTTAAGTTAGATGATGCAAAGAATCTTCTGGCGCACCAACTCACCATGCAAAGATTCTTTTGGTGCACGTACTCACCTCCTGTGACACTAAGCCAAGTGAACTAAATTATGCCCCAAATAGTTTTAAGCACCTACAGCAGATAATATGAATATGCCCAAGAGACCCTGTTGTACTAAAAATCACATGCCACTAAATCTTGCAGTCTATGAAGGGCTTTCACTGAGGTGACTTTGTTACCAACCTTGGGCTACCATCCCACTCAATTTATAGGAAAGCATCAGTATTGCAGCAGGAATAAATCAAGTGTCACTCCACTGAAGTTCAGCACAGCATCTCACAACAAACTATCATGCTAAGGTTGGCAACACTTCCTCCGCTGTCAGGGAATAGCCTGTCTTCTAAACTCAGTGACTTGCTGCCATCTTCTGACAGAAGCCCCTGATCCCACCAGTCTGCTGGGGCTTATCCAGCTAACTATACCTGTCACAGAAAGAAACACTCCAGGCTCCAGCTTCAGCACAGGCGTACCATCCTTGTCCATCAACTTGACTGGATCTGGAGAGCAGTGTTTCCAGATGCTTGCGAAGCACCCGATTTCTAACAGTTACAGCCTCTACTGAATGGCGAGCTAGACAGACAGCTAGTGAGAGAGACCACTAGAAACTCCAGATTTCCTTGTTGCCCATTTCAAGTTGAGAAACACCTTTTAGGCATATGCTGGGCCAAGGGTAAGCTTTGCATTTCTGCCATAAGAAGGCTAGCTGTCACAGTGAGCAACATAACCTTCCCTTGCCCTGCTCCTCCTTTTTTTTTTTTTTCCAAATAATAGATATCTTTCTTCACATAAGTCTTAAACTTTTGTTCAAATAGAAACATGGATCACCTGAGCTGGTTCAAACACTTTGTCAAATTAATGGGATAGAAATGAAATAAACAGAAGAGAAAATGTTTATTTTCTAAATAAGTCTAAATTTATTACCCTAGTAAAAAAGTTTGGATTACAAGTGTCCGAACAGTATAAAAGTACAAAACAGGTTCCATAGATTTCTAATACATTAATACAAAGTGCATGACTACATACAGTTCATCTTGCATTACTACCAGGAATGGAAGAGGTGGGAGGGAGTAGGGGAAGCAGTTGGCAGTTGAAACCTAGCAATAAATAAATAAATACAGAAGAGATGATCCATATCAGAGCACATCCTACCACCAGTACTGCAGCCTTAGGTGCACAGAATTGTTGTTGCTGGAAACACAAATTCAAACAGAAACAGCTAGGACTTGCCCAAGCCCTTATTAGACACGACCAACCTATTAAAGCAGGTACACAAGCAAGTATCCATTTATTTGGTTGCAGATGAAAGAGTTTAGAAAAAGCAAAACAGCACTATGAAGCTGTAAGGCTGTGATGAGTCAAAGCTCTGTTTCCCCTGATGTTCTCTTCAGGGTTGAGTTTTCCACTAGAAGGAAAAAGAGCTTTGGGGGTGGAGGCTCCTCTTAACCTGCATCTTTCCCTACCCATATTTTTATTTGCTAACTATTCCCATTCCAGGAAGTGAGATTACATGGAAATCCAGTCCTAAGCCCTACCCACCGAAATATTATGCTGACAACTCACACAAAAAAAGAAAGCTTGTAGCAGTCCATTGCAGAGTATCCCAGAAGAGCAGTTAAAAAAAAAAAAAAAAAAAAAAAAAAACACCCCAAACCACAAACAAACAAAAAAAGCGGAATTTCCAGAGTACACAAACCTTCATAAAAGGAACACGAAGCACTTGGGAACTAGACCTGCAGCACACTCTCCATGAAAGCTGCTTTTACCCTAAGGGCAAAGCTGAGTATGAAGAAGTGTCACAATGGTTTGCACACAAGTTTGATGGGGAATGTGTGTAGGATATGCCATCTTTTGCAAGCAAAGCTGCCTCTACTCAGTACAGCACCATTCTCGGCAGAACTCTTCATAATTTGCAGCAAGTCCAGTATTCACAAAATTATCGATCCGCTGGTTAACAAAAAACACAGATGCACTGCAGAGGGGAAAGGCCGCAAAAAGGCAATTTTGAATCCAGACCCCAAGCTAGGACCAAGTTACAACCCTGGAGCAGAATCTGTCAGCCTCAACGCCAGCAAGAAGTCTTTTTTCGCAGTCACATTCCAGCTGTGTTGGGCCAACAAATACCAGTTACTCCTTTTGGCCCCCAACTACACCTAACTTGGCCTAGCCTGGTTGTTGTCTTGGTCCACTTCTACTCACCAGTCAGTTACCACAGGAGGTCTAGGGTACCTGCTGCTGGGCTAAAAAGAAGTCGCCTCCCATTTCACTAAGTTCAGTTCCTCAGTAAATCTCCTCCTCCGCTAAGGCAGCCAGGTCTCCTGCCCCTTCTTGAGCGGATTTTACATGGGCAGCCTTCTCATGTAACTATACTTACACTAGGGATGTCTGCAGTTGCCAGTCAGTGTCATGTAGGAGGGATGCAATATTTGTCTGTCTTACAGTGTCAGTAGTATAGGGTGAGATCTCCACACCTTTAAAAAAATAAAGATTTATTTAACTAGAGAGGTGACTTATAACCTTTCTATGTATTAATTCATCTTATTGACTCATATGTCTAAATGAAATATTTTCTTGGGGATTTAAGGAAGGTTATCAACCAAAATGCCTGACAATCACTGCTTCTCTCAATACAAAAACATAAACTACATATACTTTAATATACAAAACGCCATCCTCAAATTCATTTGTGAAGAGAGTGGAAGAGGGAAAAATATTAGAGGGACAACCTTGCAGCAGCATTCAGCTTTGCTAAGTGTTCCATAGCATCTTAAATATTATGTACAGTCTTTCAGAAAGGATACAAACTGGCTTCAGAGTTTGTGGAAGTGTAGCAGTAAAACCCAAAACAGTCCTAGGGAATAGTCTTTTGGCAGCATAGCAGGTGTCCGAAGTGAACAGTCACTTTCTAGTATTTTTCCAGAGAATGAAAGGATCTGTATAACCTTCTGCAGCTCTCCAAGAAGTCACCACTCCTCTTGGGTAGAGATTGATGGAGATTGTGATCCCTCTTGTTCTGGCTTCTCGGCGGCAGACTTTTTATTGCTACAGCAAGGTTTGAAGAGATGAGTGTCTATGAGGACTTCCCCAAAACGGCCTTTGTAAATAATCCCACAGCAAACCTTTTGCCTGGAGGAAACAGCAGGGACAGAGAGGTTTGAGAGTTTAGAATATACAAAGGTTACAGAAAGGTAAAAATCTGTATGATGGATGCATTATTTTGTCGATCACAAACACTCTGGGAGGTTAGGACAGGAGGAAAAAAGCCACTCAGAAAACACATCTGTCTAAATCCACAAGATTTACTTGAAATAAATCTATGCCTACGCAGGACTAATTCCTCCTATTTGTCATCACAGGGCAGTTTCACATACATGACTGAGTGGAACACTTGTAAAAACTGTTTGAGAGAGCACACCAAAGTCACAATTTCAACACACCAATTGGCTAAACAAGGGATAACTCTGTCAGTGTGGAGCAAAAGATAACAAACTGATCAGCTCTGAAAATCTTGTGGTTTTCCTCTCACTTTTTCGGACTACCCTCACAGGTCAGTTCAAACGTTATGTTTTGCTGCCAGGCTGAGAGCACTTGGGTATTTGATAACACATCTACAAAGCACAGTTTTAAGATAAATGATGATGATCAAGAACATTACCTATCACTCCCAAAGCACAATCTTTTTTTCCAAAAAGAGGTGGATACTTAGTTTAATAATCAGTGGCTTAAATAACATCCCTAGCATAAATTAAGTTCAGCAGCACCTTGAAAATTCCTGAGGAAGTGGGATCAAGCACTGTGCAAACAAGGCAGATTGTATTCTGTGCCATCAGCACTTTTTACCTTTTCCAGTACGTGAGATCTAAGAAGGAGAAGACGGGTGTTCTGCTGGACCCAGCACTCATCTCCGTGTCAGAGCCATCATCAGACTGGTTACTGTAGCAGGGAGACTGAGCTGGGGAGGCACTTGAGGTGGTACTGTGGGCATCAGAATCTGCAGGGAGGGAAGCACAAATGCAGGAATCAGGACATACATCTAACTAGTTAGTCATCCTCCTCCTCACTCAAAAAGGGGGTTGGCATTTGGACTAGGACCGGAAAGGAAGGCTTTTCATTGGGGAGGGGGGGGGGAAGCAGGCAGTAACAACATCCCCATTTTGACTTTCCCCTGCCAGTTTCAAGAGATCCCTGGAAGCAGCTCAGGTGGCGGCGTTCAGGAGACAGGCCTGAGCCAGAGGGGCATCCTCATACCCAAAGGACTGGGAAGGAGTTCAGATCCCGACTCCAGTTCCTCTTCTCAAAGGCACCTTGTGCAGGTCACACACTGGACAAAACCCTAGTCCCTCTATGAAATCCCTGCAACACTGCTGCAGATGACCCTGACCTGTACTTTAGACCCATCCCCATCTCCTTTCCTACCTGTCCCATTAAAACCTTGCCAAGCTCTTCTCATTAGTGATTATTCCTCATGCACTGCATTAGGCAGCACTACATTTTTTGCTGAATCAAGACTGTGAGCTACAAACTCGGTGCAGAGTTGCACAGTGCAGGGACTGCTAGCCTCCCTTTCAGTTTTTATCCCTAGCAGATACGGTAACACAATTAAAAAGGATTAATTGCAGCGTGCTGGATGAAGAGACACAAGCTCTCCCGGTCAGGGCCATTTGCAAATTCTCTCAGGTGAGTTTGTGCTCAGTACTGCAAATGCTTTTTCACACTAAAGAAGCCTTTAGTTTTACGGGATCTGCTTCATATTCATTTCCTTCAGGCCAGGTAGGACAGCTGGAAGAGGGGACTAAGCAGCAGTTAGAGGTTGGAAGGCTTGGCTCTAGAGGAGAAAAGCGAAAATGCGGACACGTGTAGAACATGACTGGCAGGTGGCCTTCCTGGGAAGCTATGACTCCAAGGGAAGAAATCACCAAGACTGGCAAGACAGGTGTAAGGAAACTGATCCAGAGGAAACACTAAAATTTTAAGACAAAAAAAGCAATCTAGGCTAAATAGAAGCTTAAGTTGAGAAAAGGTACCAGTCAGTCTTTCAGTGACAGCAGTAGTGGTGTCTTCTTGAGAAGAAACAGCTGAAAAGCCCCTTTGTACGTCAGCAAGACCAGGAAGAACTACTTCAGCTCGAGCTGCAGCGAGGATTTCACCCAAGCGCTTTCCCCAAGGGGCTGCTCAGGAGCAGGACTCCCGCCGTGCCTGCCTGCTCCCAGCAGCCAGGCTGCCCTCCGGGACCTGCCCTCGCCACTGCCCAGCCCAACACAGCCCATCTCCGCGGCCACCGGCTCTTCCTCTTCACCACCCTCTCCCCGGGCCAGCAGGGGATGAAAGGCTGCCCAAACACAGAGCATCTAAACCTATGAGAACACAACTGAATCTAGGCAGTAATTCAGCTTGGCCCGTTTACAACAAGCTATTCCAGGGGAGGCCAAAGTTCATTGCCAAAATCTCTTTGGATCAACTTACTGTGCCGCTTGAATTCCTTTTGCAGTTTGCTGATTTGATTGCTCTTTATTCTACTTCCAGAGAGAGTTTTCATTTTCTTTGGTTTCAGTGTTGTTTTCAGACTGGGTCCAGCTCTGGCATCTACCACCTACAACACAGAAAACCTGTATCTAACACTTCTGATTCATGCTCAGACACTGCACTAGTCAAGGGACTTGAAGTGATTTAGTTGAAGGGGTTCAAGACCAGATCAGTTAAACCGAGGTGCTTCTGTGCATTAACACTGTGTTTCATTTAAATCTGGTTCCTAAGAGGCTGAGTCAAAAGGAAGAGAAAGGAAACTAGTTTTAAAAGCACATTCAGTTAAATTTCTTCCTTCTTCCAAATCGGATAGACTCACTGTAGTGGACAACCATTAGACACACACATGAAAACATCTACCCAACACTTCCCCCCTACCCTCCCACTAAAAATCAACATGCATTTCAACTTTGAAAAAAAGCTAGAGCTAGTAATGACCATAGCTCTGGCTCCTGTTATCATCAAGGTCTCCTGACAAAAGATTATAACATACCCAAAGAACCCTGATAATCTTCCCAGCCTCAGGCCCAAAATGAATTAGATGCATCAAAGCAGAATATGAGAGTGGAGATGGCGGTGAGTTATTAGTCATTTTAATTATCTGACTAAACCAAATTGATTTATATGTTGCTTGAGCAAGTCACCTTGCTTGTTCAAGCTATTAAAAACGAAAAAGAAAAGGGAGAACCACCAATTTTTGGACAGAGGCCAAATCAGGTATGTTTGAGTGACATAAGAGAGCTCTGGACAAAAATATGAGCTTGTGAAAACAAGGAATTACAAGGTAAGTCTGTGACTCCATGCAAGGCTTGCAAGATCACAAGTTGAACATAAAGCAGATGAAGACAGGTGGTAGGAGCCACGCAACAAAGTATTCTGGGCACATTTTAGGGCTGCTCTACGTGTGTCAAGGAATGAAGGGAATAGCAAACCCGAAAACTATGTTAGTGCTCCCTTCTCTAGTGGAACGGACTGTGCCACAGAAAATGAGTTACCTGAGGGATAGGGAAGAAACAGCCAAATAACCAACTCACGTGATTCCAGTTCTTTTTGGATCCTGCTGGCAGTTTTTTCCATCTTTTCACCAAAAGCACACACGCATTGCAAATATCTCCTGAGCGGGCCTCATGGAGCCTGGAAAAAAAAAAAAAAGAAAAAGAAAAATATATATGTATATTTGTTAACAGTTAGTTCCTTAAAGCAAGTAACAAAACCTGAAGGGTTGAAGGGGGAGAAGTTCAAGGCTTCTTTATTCCAGACGTGACCATCTGGGCTGCTCCAACAGTGCCATTTAAATAACGAGCTCTCACTTTCAGAAAACACTCTTTTACTGAGATAAAGAGAGTCAGGAGAGTCTACAGAAGGGCATTACAAAGACCAGCTCCATCCCTCCAGTTATTTTTTGAAACCACAGGCCTAGTGAGCTGGTTGGTTTGACTGAGGACAGAAGAGGAATAATCATATTCCTTGAAAGCACATTTGAGAACGAACCTTGGAGATCTGACAAAAACTTTTTCAGCTCTTAACCTTCTTGCACAGAGCTTCGGGAATGAGTAACCAACACCACCTAACACACTCCCGCATACTTGTAGGAGAAAAGTTTAGCAACAACAGTCTCCGCAATGACAGCAGTTCGGTTCTCTTCTAATAAGCTTTCTTCAAAACTGATTCCTACACCTAACCCTCACTAAAAGAGTCATAAATACTGCAGGATTTTTCAGTCATTTAAATGGGAGGACTTTGCAGCATGTATAGACAAAAGGGACAGGCTCAGATAAGCCAGTGTTTGCTCAGTGTTAAGACTACATTTTTACCTTAGCAAGCATATTTGAGACAGCACAAAACCAAAAGCCCTGCTA
This sequence comes from Tinamus guttatus, assembly GCF_059628265.1. Classification (NCBI taxonomy): domain Eukaryota; kingdom Metazoa; phylum Chordata; class Aves; order Tinamiformes; family Tinamidae; genus Tinamus; species Tinamus guttatus. The sequence goes on along the minus strand of NW_028288659.1, from coordinate 1,112,213 downwards.
TACTGCAAGCTTCTGTACTGTAGTTTATATAAAAAGGCAATGGGCCTTTACAGAGTCTTTCTACTGCCAAGGATAGCAGTCAAAACACATGCCAGGGAAAAGTCACCAGCACCAGATTTATGTACAAAAACCCCACATGGTTAATAAATACAAAAGACTATAAAACCATACATCAAAGTAATATTTCAAGATAAAGGGAAAGAGAGAAATAAGGAAGAGATTTACAAACACTGCAAAGTTTTACATATGTGAAGTTAAGCACTCAAGTCAGCAGCAGAACCTATATGCATATGTATTTCTAATATGATGCATGTAAGTTCCAGATGGCTGGGAGATTCTCGGGAGAGTAATTCCAACAAAATTAGGGTATAAAGCAGCATAAGAGTGACAGCTTTGACGGGTTCCTAGGGAAAATACTTGAGTAGAAATCTACAGCATAAATACGAGAAATTACCCGAGACAAATTTCAAAAACAAACAGAAGTAAAAACTTTTAAGGTGTTACAGGAATTTACTTGCTTGAAGATTTCATGACAAACTTAGATATAATTTCAAAGTCTTCAGACAGTAGCTCCAAAAAGCTGAAAGGTCATAGTAGCTGGTGCAAGAAATAATATTGAGAGAGATCTGCTAAAGATGTTTCCAAGCAGCACTCTTTGCAACATTACCTAATTGGAAAGCTACTAACTTAGCACTGGCTTTCTATCACAATGTTTGCCATCAGAAATTAGCATATATCGATATCTCCTTTTTAAGCTAAGGCCCTAATACCTGAACAAAATAACAGCTTTGCATAAAATCCCCTCAAATTGCTAAACATAACCCACTGAGTGTTGTCCATCTCTCCAGAACCTTCAAAGCTACAGAAAACCTCCATGGTTCTGCCCTGCTTTGCATCTGGGGCCGGGATTTACACTTCTTAAGGAACAGGTGCAGCAATACAGGTGCAGCAATAAACCAGCAGCCAAATAGTATAAAATGCAACAAGAGGGTACCAAGTCCCTCCTGGCCTGGCCTGCAGTGGGAGACCTGGAGGAGGCTGAAACCAGCACTCCTTGTCCCCTACCCAGGCCAGTCTCAGGTCCAAAGCTTAGAGGTGGATGCTATGGCTGACCACAGTATTGATTCGAGAGAATCTTACCCAAAACAGTTCTGGAAATCCTTCTCGTAGCGCTTGCTGTCAGTGAAACGAGAACTGGAAGACTTTGCTCTGCAAATACAGCAGCCCTCTATACTCCGGTACATCTTCGGTTTGTGGAAGCCAAACATCTTTTCCTCCCTGCTGTAGCCTGTGAAAACAAGCGAGAACTGGTATTACTTATCGCTTTTAGATACTGAAAGAAAAACCTGTGCAACTCACCAGGCATTCCAAGATTAGTTTACAATTCAGGATTGGAAACTGCAAGATTAGGTCTTAGTTCTACCCTGCCTCGCCTTACAAGAACAAATGCACCTAAAATAGACTTTTTCTTATTAAGAAAAAAAAAAAAAGAAAGAAAATCAACAACATAACAGCTGGAATATCCAGCAACGTGCAGCAGGACTCGTGACAAGGTCATTTACGGCACCCTCCTACTCTCAGGGCTCATCTACAGCAGCGCAATCCAGAGGCAGCTGCCCTGGCTAACGGCAGTCACACACCTGCAGCAAAACAGGAGGCAGCAGGAGCTGCAGGAGCCGGGACCACGCGGTCCCTGTGGGAAGCCTCCCCGGGAAGCTCTGCTGAAGGCGGATGGGAGCTGCAGGAGCCGGGACCACGCTGTCCCTGTGGGAAGCCTCCCCGGGAAGCTCCGCTGAAGGCAGATGCGCCGCAGCCCCGGGCTGTGGGGCAGAGGCACCTGAGGAGCCGCGCAGGGCGGAGCGGCTCCGCGGGCAGCGTGGGAGCGGGAGCGCTCCCGGCCGGCCCGTCTGGGTGAGCACCCAGCCGCATCCCCGCGCTGCGCCGTGTCGTGTCAGCACAGGCTCCAGGCTCGGCGCTCGCCCGCCCGCCCTGCCCGCCCTGCTGTGCTGGGAAGGACACCCAGCGCGCGGCTGGAGACGGGCTCGGGGAGCGGAGCACCACCAGGCCCAACGCCGGCAAGAGGGTCGTCCCTGCTCGCCCGCCAGCTCCACCAACTCGGCTAGCGTGAGCCAAACCTGCGCTCCGAGAGATTCGCCTCTCCTGCTCCTCCCAGAGCGCTTCCACAAGGAGCAGAGCGGGTGCTTTCCTGGCTCCGGGCCTGGACACAAGGCAAGTTTTTACAGGCAAGGCAGAACTTCTAGCTTTTATGTCATAACAGATGCAGGGACCGTTCCAAGAAGGGTTCTTCTCTTTTAAGCAGTGTTGCAAGGTTTACTTAAACAACCCACTGCAGGGAACGAACAGCCACCTTGACTGCTGGGGATCCGCATCAGCCTGCAGCTCCACGAGAACAGGTTTTTCACCCCTGAGAAATTCTGATTCTAAAAACTAGTAGACAGAGCTATGCAAGCAGGTCAAGATTTCCTCCTTTCCCTTAAAGGCCAACTCATTCTTGCAGACACTAGCAAAAAAAACAACAACAACAACAACAACAAAACCCACTACTCTCCTACTCTCCACAAAAAACCAAACACACCAACACACTCTCAGAAAATTTAGTTCAGCTCAGGCAGGATTTTCAGGAGCTTGGCAAATGATGAAGATGCTGTCAAGTCCAGAGAGCAGGAACTCTTGGTCACTCTCAGCACAAGAGACTGCCAGGGGACCTCGGGTTTCTGGTGAAGGTTTGAGGCATAGGGGTCTTGTCCCCAAACCTTCACCAGCAGGAGGGCAAGTGATGAAGTTCTGATTTCTACCAGATGGACAGAGGATGCTAATTTGAAGTCTACAATACGTAACACTGAGCCTTGTCACATCATTACAATAGTAATTTGGAATTTAAACTGAGGTGAGATTGGAAAGATGCTTCCATAAAACAGCCATGAGCAGCACCTTGCTTACTACTACGGATTTCACGTGGGAAAGGATGCTGTACGTTCCTGCAGGACCAAGGCAAGAGCCAAGATGCTGCCTTGGCCTAGTCACAGCCCTCTGCAAAAAGCCAAAATCACGCCCAGCATCAGCCCTCTCCCCCCTCCAAATACCAGAACAAGGCAGCACTGCAAAGCGAAAGCACAGTGCTCACAGGTCCCAAAGAAAAACAAAGTATTGAAAACCTTACAGAATATTGTTGGTCAATACTCCCGCACAAAACCCTTTACAGAACCCATATCCAGCTGAAAATACATTTCAGTCTAGCATGCAGCAGGGGCAAGTGGCCACTGCTCTCTTCTGCTTGAATATCTTTTCATGACTTCTGCTTGAGTATCTTAACCAAATCTCGAGTATGTCAACCGAAGAACCTGCCCACACAGCCTAATCTCATTTGCCTCGACTGCGAAGTGTCTAGGCAGACATGCGGAGCACATTTTCTGTCTTAGCACCCAGCGTGCCTCTTCAAAAGAGAGGTCTCTTGAGGATGTTGCATTTAACAAGCCTTTGGAGATCCGACCACGTGTCCACCTGGGAATTGCCAGCTACCTAACAGTTATTTTAGATTTTGTTTATGATTACTCAAGTTTGTTTATGATTACCCGGTGTTAAGTCTGTGGTCTGTTCTTCAGAAAAATCAGGGACTAACTATGTTCATGAGCAAGGCAAACCTTAAGCAGCAAGAAGAACAGTTTGATTTACTTTCTAATCCAGTCTCAGAAAGCGGAATGCTGATGAGATGATCTCCATCACCAGCTGGTATTTATACCATAGGAGAACAAGATGCGTGTTTTACAATTTGTGCTTCCACAAGGCCTGGCATCAGACGTGGATAATCTGAAAATATTTTGTCTTGCATCATTGCTGCCATTCTCACAGAAGCCGCCTTTCAACGCAGCCTTTCAATAGAAGGGAAACTAGTGCCATCTGTTTCCCACTTGATGAATGGTCAGCAACGGTATTACCATATATCATTCCTGAATGGGGAAGAGCTGGTAGCAAAACCGCAAGTAAAACAGATTTCTGACAACTGCACCAAACTGCAGTTATAAATGGAAGGCGTCAGTCCAGTTACGCATTTAATCTTAAACAGTTGTCATTTAACCATTATGTACTTAATATTATGTCAGCTGGAGCGCTTAATAGCCAACGTGAACTGCATTTGAGTCTACAAGTAATCAGCACTGCAAAGCTTAAAGCAGTTTGTCTCCCCTTCCCTCCTAAACTGTAATTACGTGTATAATGCTAGTGTTGCTGTTGACACTATTCTACAGACCTAAGTGTACTTAAAAACAGCATATGACTGGGCTCTTCGAAAGGTTTAATTTAGAAGTTTTCTAACTTCAATTTCAATTTAGCAACAGGGAGTTCGATTGTCAGCTACCAAAATGCACTAGTGTCTCTATGGTGTTTAGGTCTGGGCTGTGGAAATCTAACCATGTGCATGGGGCACATTAAAAGAAAATAAATAAAGTGTCAGGTAGGATGTTCCCCCACATAAGTTAAAGGACTACAACTTTTTTTTTTTTTTTGCCGGTTTTAAACTTGTTACTTGACTATGTACGTCTTTCAAACAAGAAGCTGTACAGAAGTGAAAGGAATCGCTCATCAGCAGGGAATCAGAGGTGCATTTGCCACTGTGTAAAGTGGAACGACTGGCAGGAAGGAATTCCCAAATCGGGGAGAGGATGAGTTATCCTTCCTGGTCTGAGAAGTGCAGGAAGAGCTGCTATTGCCCTGCATCCCGCTCTGGCGGCTTGAATGGACTCCCAAAGACGACTACAGAACAACTTTTCTCCATCCTCTCACTTGTGAGAAAGAGCATCAAAAGTCCTTTAAAAAAGGAAAAAAAAAAAAAAAAAAAAAAACAAGCAGAGGGCAGTAAACAAGGAGAGGAAGAGAAAAACCCTGCTCGTGCATTTGAGAGAGGCTGGTGCAAGGCAGGAGGCATCACACGTGAGAGTTGCTCAGCGCTTTCGTCACCTGTCACAACTCAAACTTGGGATTCATTTCTGTTTGCAAAATTTAATTTGACTGTCTAAAGCAAAAAGAGGAATTGCTTCAAACGCTTGTTAGATTTTCATGTTAGGGAAGAACTTCTGAACTCTCTAGATTTTTAAAATAATGAAGTCACCTCCACTTGCCTTTCCAGATTCTTTCCGATCACCCAAGAACGAACAAATTTCACAGCAGAAAGGAAGGCATTCCTTGAAGACAGGAACATCTCCTTTTGTAACTAACAACAACAAAAAAAACCCACCCAGCCACTCAAAAAGAACATGCTAAACTGTTTCCTGGGACACTGAAACAGGAGAAACACCCCTTGGGGTTGCAAGGCAGCAGGGGGACAGCAACTCATCTGCTTAACACCTCCCTCGCTACCCATATCCTCCTTCTGAGGCTGGATCTCCCTCACTTTGGGCATGCCAAACCTCCAGGGAATTGCCCGGGAGAGCGGGACAACTCCTGACTTGATTCCTCATTCTCCCTACAAAATGCCCTTGGCACAGCCGCTCTGACGCAGAGTTACAACAAGGATCCAGCCTGTGTATGTCAGTGAGGCCAGCTCTTGTCAGACAAAACTCACAACACTGATCTCTACAGCATTTCCCTGGTACTAAAACTTCCAAGTATCACTTTATTTTTATTTTTTGAAGATAGATACATACATGCTATAGCTTCTAGATCTGCAAGCACACGTGCACACACATGAGAAATGCTTCTAGAGCTGTGTAGGGTGCCAGGAGTTGAGCTGTCAAGCTAATAAATTCCTGGGCCTGTCCTCTGCTCAAGTGAGCCGCAATACAACTGTGTATCTACAAAAGAGCTAACCTGCATCCGTGTAAATGTACTCCCCAAGTTTGCATGGTCCACACAGCAGCTTTGGAAGAGAAGCAGAAAGTGAAAATTGCAACTCAGAAAACTGTATCTAAACATGCTCAGAGTCAGAAGGCTTCAAGGAAAGAAATGAGAGATCAAACTAATTGTTTTTTGCGCAAATATGTAACTTGAATCTTCGCAAAAGTCATTTTTACACTGGTATCTTGGTCTTATAGCTCAAAGCATACGCACTGATTTCTGACAACCAAAAGTCACAATTTCATGGTAAAAGGTCAAATTAGATCTTCAGTTATCCTTCCTCTGCCGAAATAAGCTAACTCTTCCACTGCTCATCTCCTGCAGCTACCGTTGCATGCTCTGCGCTGCACTGAAAACTTAGCATATCAAATACAGCCAGCAGCAGCGACAAAACCCCGTATCCAGACTCAAAACTGACCCTTCCTTCCCATGCCTGAGCCCCCCACAGCAGCCTAGCCGAGTCACAAGCTATTGCGAGAGCAGTTTTCAAAAGCAGCCCAGTTGCAAAGGAGCCTCCCGGAGCCTGTGACCTTCGGTGGGAAACAAGCACCTCGCCGGCTCAGACAAAGCGGGAAGTGAAAGGCTAAACCACTTGGGTGTTCCTGCAAACTGCTCCGCGGTCGGGACTCCTGAAGGGATGGGCCAAAGGAAGAAAACAGTAATCAGCCAGATTTGCATAGGAAAAAAATCCCAAACCTGTCCCACCTGCACACATTCCTTCCTGAGGTGCTTGGGTTGTGGCTTTTTTTTTGTTTGTTTTTTCCCCCTTTTGGAAGCTCCTGTTGCATAACTAAGTCCCGCGCAGTCTAACTGGGAGCCTGGCAGGGAAGCGACGCGAGGGCCGGAGCTGGACCGGTGCCGCTCACCTGGATCCACCCGCGGCCCCAGCGGCATCGCACGCGTCCCGGCTCATCGGACACGGAAAACCTCCTTTCAGAAGAGGATAAAACACCCAAGCGGGACCGCAACTGAGCAAGGAGACACCTGTAACCCTACTTCAGCAACGCGACCGGAGGGGCTCCATTATAAGGATACTCTCAGGACATCCTTTAAGTGTTACCGGAGATTTCACTCAGACTTTGGACTCTGAAGAAACGCCAGAGCCCGCGCCGTGAAACGGAGCCCTGCCCCTCTGCGCTGCTCATGCGTGGGGCCTTCAGCCCCCTGCTCGCACCGCGGCCCCGCTGGCTCCCTCGTGCCCTTGGAAAGCAGCAGCAGCTACAGCAAGTGCAGGTGGTTCTGTGCAGTGCGGGGCCCAGGACTACGTGCGAGGGACAACCAAGGCAAAGGCAGCGTGCACCACTAAAGACAATAAAAATACTGCTAGAACTGTGCCGGGTTTAACATGTGTGAATTTAACAGCTCATTTTCTCCCACTAAGTAGTAAAGGATGCTTTCTTTTTAAAAGCAATGCAGGCAATTAGCTCCCCTTTGAGAAGCTCCTACTGGCTGGGGAGGAATTTTTTCCATAGCTCTGGAAGTGGATTCCCACTCCTCTCGGAAGCGGCTGGACCCTCCACGCCTGCAGATGCGTTTGGAAAACCCGGCGACTTGTTACTTAGCGATTCGCTGCCGCCGAGTGCGGATTTCCAAAAACCTGGATGCCCCGGGGGCTGGGGAGGGCAGGGGAGCTCCGTGCCCCCCGGCGCCCGCAGGGAGACCCCGGCGAGGAGCGACAGGGGCTTTCCAGCCCGCCCCGCACGTGGCAGGGACGGCCCCACGCGCAGCAGCCACCCCCGGGCCGCGGTCGCCAACCCGGCCCCACGCAGCGCCCGCGGCCCTCGGGGCACTCGGCCTCCTCCTCCTGCTCTCGGCGCTGCTCCCAAGTTTTACTCGGGCCCCACGGGCTGCCGCTGCCCGCGGGACGGGGACGCGCGCGGGATGCCCGGGGGGACGCGGCCCCGCGCCCGCGCGCAACAGGTTGCGAAGGGCCCTTTAAACCGCGCCCGCTGCGCAGACGGAGAGGGGCGCGAAAGAGAAAACAAAACTTAAAAAAAAATAATTTAAAAAATAATAAAACTGACGGTTTTCCGTCTAGGGCAAGCGAGGGGTTTGGAAGGGAGCACGTCCAGCAAGTAAATGGGTAACAGCGAGAGGGGAAAGCGCGGAAAGGCGCCCGCGCCGCCTCTGCTCCGCGCACCGCGTGGCGCGGGGGCAGCGCCGCACAAAGACACCCCCCCCGCCCACGCCGCGACCCGCAGGGCCCCACGCCCGCCACCCCTTCCGCCCCGAGCCGCGAAACGCGCCACTTCCAAAAAGAAACACGAAAAGGACAAGAAAAGGGCCCAGTAAATAAGAGTTGTTCAAAGTGGACGAGCGCGCCCGGCGCGGGCTCCTCGTGGCTCTGCCCTGACGTAATTCAAACATGGCAACGGGCCCGCCGCGAGGAGCAGGTTTCCGCCCCCCTCCTCCCCTAAAACCCCCCAAACCTCCCCCCGGGGCCGGCGCAGCCCCCGGGGCCGCGGCCGGGGCTTTCCCGCCTCCTCCTCCTCCTCCTCTTCCTCCCCGCACGCGGCGCGGCCGCTCGCGGCGCATCCGAAGTTGGGGCGACCCCCGAAGCCGCGAGCAGCCCCGCGGGCCGCCCCGGCGCCGCTTCCCCCCACGCGGGGCCGCGGCGCCCGCCGCACGTGGGCGCCCTTTGTTTTCCCTCCGCCCGCGCCCGCCTCCCCCGCCGCAACGCGCGCGGAAAAACAGCCCGAGCAACACGAAAAACAGAAGAAAAAAAAAAAACAACACACTCGTATATATATATATTAAAAAAAAATAATAAATTCCTCAAGCCGCTTTTCCGCCCCCCCTTCGCCCGCGCGGGCGCTACAGGTGTGAGCGGCCGCCGCACCTGCGGCCCCCCCGCCACGCGCGAGCAGCGGCGCTTCCCCGCGCGCGGAGCGGGTTTAGCGCGGCCGGGGGGGCTGCGGGAGCAGCGCGGGAGGCGCCTCGCGACCGGGCGCGCGGCTCGTCCGGACGCCTGGAGTTGAAAAAGAAAAAGAAGAAAAAAATAATAAAAGAAAAATGTGGGAGGCGGGGAAAAGGAAAGCACCGCCGAGCACAGGAGCCACGCGTGTCAAACTGCTCCAGGCGGTAAAGTGCTTTTGCCGCGGCAGAACTCAAGACAGCCCCAGGAGCAACTTGTCCCGGACACAAACGGCCGCTGTTGCAAAGAAAGAGGAGAAAGAAAGAGCGAGCAACGCAACACCCCCACAGCCGGCGGCGCAGCCCCGCGCTCACCTCCGCGCCGCTCCGCGTGCAGCCCGTGCCGTGCCGTGCCGTGCGCGCCGGCCGCGCCGCGCCGTTCCGTGCCGTGCCCCGCTCTGCGCAGCCGCGCGGCCGCCGGGCCCGCCAGAACGCGCGCGCGCCCCCGCTCCCCGCGCGCGCGCGCGCCTCTGCGCACGCGCCGCTCCCGCGGCCCCCATTCAGCTCTAAGGGAGCCGCGCCCCCGCCCCCCGCCCGCGCGGCCCATTGTCCTTTTAAGGCAGAAAGGGCCGCGCGGGAAGCGGCGGGCGGGGCGGGGCGGGGCCCATTGTGACGGCGCGGGTGACCTCACGCGAGCGTGGGCGGGGCGCCCCTCCCCCTCCCCTCCCCCCGCGCGCGTCCCGCGCTGCCCCACGCGCGCGTGGCGCCCCCGGCCCCGCCCCGCGCGGGAAACGGCCCGCGCGCCGCGCGCCTTCCCCCTTCAGCGCTTTCCCACGCGCAAACACCAAATCAAACGCCGGACGCGCCAGGAACTACCCCGCGGGAGTGGAAATCGCGGCTCTGAGGTCACTCCGCGTTGCGCAGTTCCACCCTCCCGTCCCTTTTTCCTCAAAACGCCGGCGCCGATCAGCAGCAAACGAAACTCGTCGCTGTCCCCCGAGCGTGGCGTTGTGCAAAACACCCGTAGCTTCTCCCCTCCCCGGCACCGCGGGCACCAGCGACAAGAAACGCGGCGGGTTCCCTGGGTCCCGCCCTCCGCACGTGCGCGCAGGGAGCGTTTCCCTTTTCATTTTTCCCCCGCGCCGCGTTCGTTGTAGCGCGCGGTGCGAACGCTCCGCGTGGCTCCCGCTGCTCCCCACTTGGCGCGCGCCGCCCTTCCCGCCGGCGCAGCCGTTTTCCCGCGGTCCCCGTGCCCGTTGGGAAGCGTTGGGATGGCCGCGCCGCCGCCGCGTGTCCGGGCGCCCGAATCCAGCAGGCTGCGTGTCCGGCTGCGCCGCCGCGCGCGCTGCGTGGGTGCTCGGGCGGCCCGCGGGACCCGCGCCACGAAGTCACCGTCCGAGGCACTGCAGCATAAAAACAGTGGGCATGAGTACCTCAAAAAAAAAAAAAAAAAAAAAAAAGATTCCAACCTGACAGTGGCCTTATGGATCTAATTTAGATGCAGATTTAGCAAATTTAGCAAATTGCCCGGGGCACTTGCCCAAAGTGTCCTGTCAAGCTGCGCGGCTTTCAGCGGTAGCAGGGCTGGCTACTCCGCTTTTTGTGCGCCTGAGCACCCAACATGAGCTCTCCTTGCTTGCAAATCCCTGGCGGTGCCATGCATGCCGCTTCGCCCCTCGGTGTGACAAGGGAGAGCCCGTCTGGGCCCAAAAAGGAGCCCCGAGGGGGCGGCCGGGCCGCTCGGGGGCACTTGTGTGACCGATCCTGTGGCCTGGCCTTGCTTCCAGGCACCCCTAACCGCGCGTGAGGCTGCGTGGCTCCCCCGCATGCTTATATTTTTAATTTTACCGTTTTTAACTAACCTAGGGAACTTTACTAGCGCTTCGAGCAGATCTTGTAATACCTAGAAGCGTGATCCACCAAGGCCCAAAAGTGCTCGCTTCTGAAACCTTCTGCAACAAAAAGGGTTTGCTCTCATGTACAGCACTAGTTGAAAAGCATTTGCCTTTAAGTATGCACGTGGTCCCTGGCAAGCTAGTGGCCTGTTACTGTTTTCCAATTGAACTTGTGCCTTTTATGGATGGGATCTTAATAGCTTTAGTTGGAAAGCTAGTATTGGAAAGCCAATGTTGTGATAACAAAGCTAACCATTTTTTTTTTTTTAATACAAGATATACAGACGTCACGAGCACTGGGAGAAAGGAGCTAACCCAGACAAAAAGACGTTTGTCAGCTGAAACATCCGATCCCGTTGTTATTTTTCAGTGTTAATGAATAAATAAACACAAATAGGCTACTTGTTGTTAGGTGAAAAGCAGCTGTCGGAACCAAGCCCAGGCAGCTGTTGCTGCCTCAAGATTTCACTGCAAATTGCTTCTTACAACTTGAGTCATTTTAAAATTTGCTTTATTGGCTAAACACGTATTCAAAGGATTTTGAAAAATTACTGGAGATTGTTCAGAAAAAAAAAGTGTTGATTCTAAATTCTAAATAAGATTTACCAGGGGCTAAACTTTAGGAGGGAGATATCAACGGATGAATTTTGCAGGCCTCACCTGCAGCAGTTGTCTGTACGAGTAACAGCATATTAGTTTTTCAAAGGTACAAAAGCTCATAGGGTTGGATTGTTGAGAGCAAACAGGATAATAAAGAAACGTGATCTTTCTCTTCATTATGCTTTAGGCCAAATGTCAGGTGTCTGCAAATACACAGCAACAGCAAAGCTTGAAGATAACAAAAATAGGTCCTTGTGCTGCCAGGGCGAAGTACTGGGTGGAGCATCCAGGTTTTGCAGATCAGCACGGCGGGTTCCCTGGGCTGATTCACTCCCATGAACAAGGCAGCACATTTATCGTTCATCGTAAATGAGAAAGCCCTGATGGTTTAATAGACACTGATAACCTTGAATATTTTTTCAATTGATATTTAGAATTCTTTAACACGAACATAATTCCCTTAAACTCTTAAGGACCGCTCAAATTCTTTAGTGAAACAGATCAATTTCTATTATTGTTCAAAAATCTTTAGTGCAACTTCCCACAAGTGCGACTCATTTCTTCGCAACCCTATTGCTTTCATGCCTATTAAAGCCAATAAGGCTATTCTATGAGGATTTTTATTAAGGCGATTTGAAGATGCCATTAAGAAGATCAGCTCTCTCTGCCTGCCAGGCTCTTTCCTGTCAAGGAAGTTATCCCCTCTTATCCTGTAATTTGAGGAAGTTCTGACAACAGAGACCAAATGATTGCAAACCCAAAGAATACCATCCGTCTGGACCAGGTGACCAGTCTTTCCCAGGCACATGGGGATAAATTAAAGATTTTCCAGTAGCACTTTCAGACTAAGTTGTGGGCAAAAGGAAGTCGTGATCTGCTTTGGGCGGTGTCGAGTACAACAAGAAGGATCATTTAGGGGAAAAGAACTGGGTCTTCGAAGCTTCCTAAGCAACCTAAGCTTCCTGATCAAAAGTATCTCCTTAACCGCGTTGGCTGCTACATGGCCTTAAAGTCAGATGCGGGACAAGAGAAAAGCAAGGGTGGCTTGTCACCCTTGCAGAGGTGACAGCCAGAGAGCACCCATGGTGGCTAGGAAGCAATGCTAGGAAGCAATGAGAGTTTTTTTTCCCTCTTGACCTCTATCTACGCATGCCAGCTCAGAAATCAATCAGATAAATAGGGGTCTTCATGCCAAGCTGCCAACGATGCATACAGTACTTACAAGTCACCTGGTGTGGAAGAAGAGCTGCAGGCAGCCTTGGCCAACCAGGGATGGAGGCAGGTGGGAGAAGATGGATCCTGGAGGAAAGCGGCGGTACCAGGAATCCCCACATCCCTGGCTTTGATCAAGCAGCCAAGGGAAAAAAAGTGGAAATCTGCCCCTGAGATCTGGAGGGAGGAGCTGGAGGCAATAATCCTCATAGGGTAACAGGGAATGGGGTCGGCTAACAAAGCCACCGCATTACACAGATAACTTTGGATTGCTTAATTGGATTGAATCAGCTAATTGGGCTGCAACAAATCAACCAAATTTGACATTTAACTTCCTCCAGAAAAACAAATCAGGGCGGACAAAGGAAAAGGGTATGTAGGGAGAAAGCAGCACCTAAGGAGCAGGTACTGAGGAGGTTGTAGGATCCATCTCCTTTCTCAGGACAGAGGCATCCTGTTCTGAAAGTTAAATGAAGGTAAGGAAAGGTGGAAGATTTTCTGGAGGGAGTATCGCTCACAAAAGCATGCAGAGAGGGGAGGACAGAAGCAGGCTCAGTGCAGCAGGCCCGAGGAGCTGCAGGCAAATTCTGAGCAGATGCTGATCACAGAAAGCGCCAAAGGCGAGCGGGGTGCCATAGGGGATGTTCATAGGCAGGAACAGGCTCTACAGGGGAGAATGAGAGAGCCTCGGACAAACCTACCCGGCACACGTCTGACCTTAGTGACTTCCCGCCAGCCTCCCTGCCTGCTCATACTGCAAATTACAGCGTGCCAAGAAGTCAAGGGAGCCAGACGCTGCCTCCAGCCCGCCCGCGGCAGTGGCTCAGGCACAGCTGGGGGTAGCACAAGGTCTAGGCATAGGCTGGTTTGGTAGAGCTTCTGGGGTCTGCAGGGAAGCTCCTCTGCCTTTGCTGGCCCCGTGGCGTAGGGATGACCTGGGAAGCTAGCACCAGTGCAGTAGTGATGCAACACGGTACAGGTCCTGCAAGGCTGGAGGAGATAGTTTGTAGCTTCATGAAGATGTGTGAAGTCTTCCCAGAAAACCAAGGCTGACAGCGATAGTTCATGAAGCAGGAGGGTGTGGGACATCCAGACCCAAATAAATGTCTTTAGCGTGGATGGGGCTTCTCTCCTCCACCACTGGCCTGGACTGGAGTGGTTTGGCTCACCTGGGAGGTGTTAAGGCTGACGTGGGACTAAATACACTCCAGCTGGGAGTAACCCACCCTGAACATGTTGAGAGCCAGCTAAGCAGCAGCACCCCAAAATCTGTAGGATTTGGGGGTGCCTTGCCTAGACTTGTGGGGGATGACTGGGAAATGCAGAAGGCCAGTGACTGCACGGGGTGTTTCCTAGCACAGTGGGGTTCCCCAAAGGAGTTCCTACCCCTTTCAAGGCGCTCCAGGGAGAAGTGAATGAGAGCAGGGCCTCTGCAGGGCCCTGGGGCCGTGCCCTGGGCAGGCATTGCCCTTCGGTCATGGCACTCTGAAAAACAGCTAAACAAAATCATTGCTATTTACAGAGGAGTGAGCTGGCTGCTCAGAAGCACTTCAAAAACTGCCCTTTCTAAAACCAGCTAGTGGTGTGGTTTCCGAGATGCTATTCTGGGCATGCTGTCAAAACAAATCTCTATCCATAGCTGAGCTGAACTGACTGACTTTTCTTGTCAGGACAACTACTCCTAGCAGTGGCTAAACTAGTTCTAACTCAAGGCTTCAAAAGCCAAAGCCATATTTACTGAGTGATTTTCATTGTATTAAGGACGAAGGTTGGACTCCTGGATAGCTACAGAAGTGACCTCTTGAGCTGGTCCCTCTTTGCCCTGGAGGCCACAAGTGAGTACGTACATGAAGACTTGAGTTGCTCCAAAACAGAGGTCCAACACTTTCATTTGGACACACACCACAGGTGGGAGCAGCAACTCGATTGCAGCCCTCACACACAGGGATGTTTTGGTGCCCAGCCAGCAGAATCTGCGCACTGTGAAGGCCAGAGGGCCAACCACATCACATGGGGACTGGCTCCAAAGTGGTTCCATGATGTAGTTTGCTTTCCTTGCTAAGTTGACTGGAGCAAAGACTGTCACCATCTGTGTGAAACACATACAGGCTCTTCCTTGCTGTAACATGGACAGCAGTCGGCTTCAGCATCTTAATTACACTCCTCAGAGGAAATTAGGCAAAGACACTGATGTGCTATTGCCAGCGTGGAAGCTCAGTTCAGGCGGACGGGGTAGGCGACAGCTCCTTTAGAGTTGAAAACCTTCCATCCATCCTGAGGAGGATGGATGTTCCCTTTCCTACGAGTTCTCTGTGCTGGTGCTGGACATTTCTGTTACCGGTACTCTGGAAGAAGGAATAGAGCAGTACTCGTAGTGGTGCAGAGTGGCCCTGCTGCAGAGCAAGCTAAGCACATTGCAGTTTTTCTCTGCTCAGGAACTGTAGACTGCTTTGACTTGCTGAAAAACACCTGGTCTAGATTGTCTCAGATATTCAACTACATCAGTAAGAAAGGCATAAAACTTGCCAGCTTTTACATCCCACATTACCTACCAGGGCAGAATGCTTAGGATGTGACAGAAAATGAACTTGATAGAGCAAAACTAACTGATAACTATTACCTGGTATTGCTTCTGGGTTGCATAACATCTCCACGAGTGGCCTGCTCACTACAGACTCCTGCTAACTGCAGTGCCAGTGCCCGGTGCTAGACAGGGCAGGATTCAGACCAAAAAGCGGCGTTGTGGACCAGCTTCCAACAGTAAAACAAGACAGAAAGTGAGATTCTTGGTTTCGCTGTGGGGTTTGATAATATTTTTGGCTCTGATCTGCTTGTAAGATGGCAAACCAGTTGACTCAGTAGGATGTTTGTGGCTGTGGATTACTTTAGGACAAGCAACTTAACCTGAGGTCATGCAATGTGATGAATTCTTAGACTGTTCTGAGCAAATCATCCTTAACATACCTATTCTCACCTTTAACTTCTCCAAACTCCTTATGAGTGATTTGTACGCAACTATAGGAGTATATAGGTTCATATTTACCTACTGCATAAACCCTGCAGACCGTTCAAAAGCGGCAGAAATGGCCTCTTAAATAATAAGTGTTTTATCAGCACCACAGAGCTGAGGAGAGGAGCAGGATCCCTTCCCTTGGCCTGCTGGCAACGCTCCTCCTGATTCAGGCCAGGATCTCATTGGCCTTCTTGGCCACAAGGCCACATTGCTGACTCGTGGTTAACCTGTTGTCAACCAGGACTCCCAAATCCCTCTCCACAGAGCTGCTTTCCAGCAGGTCAGCCCATAATCCGTACTGGTGTCTGGGCTAATCCCTCCCCGGGTGTAGGACCTGCGCTTGTCCTGGTAAAGGTACCTCCTCATGCCAGTCCTCTCCTCCTGCTTGGAGGGGCTGCTGTGGCTCCACAGTCACCTCGGTCAGCGCGTTGATGTGATCTCTGCTCATATGTGACTCACTGCCCTGTGGCCGCACAACATAGCACCCACTACAAATGCTTCTTCCTCTGGCTTCCTCCTCCGGCTGCATGTGGCCCCGCTGAGGTTTTGGCTCACGCTGCAGCGCATCTCCTACCCGCCTGGCATCCCTCGCTCCCTTGAGGCCTCTGCCAGGGAGGGTCTTTGGCAGCTCTAGCTCTTGTTGGTTCCCCGTGCCATGGCCTACTCCTTGCCTTGTCCAAGGGCTCCTTCTCCAGCCCTTCTAAACTGCTGGGCCTCGAGGGAGCTGCTGGATCAAATCACCTTGTCTCTGGTACTAAAGTTCATCCCATGGGAGAGGATTCCCCCCTGGGAAGCTGCAGCTGGTATGCTCTCCTATCAGCAGTGCGCTACTGCTGTCCCCATCTTCTGACCTTCCTTTTCAGAGCCCAGAGGTGGCAGGAGACCTCTCCCTAGATTTCCTACAGCTCTTGTGCTGCTTCTGCACAGCTGCAAACCCACAAGCACAGCATTTTCCTTCCGAGCCTCTCGTCTGGAGAGATATCTCCAGGATATATGGAGCAGCTGGCATTTTTTCAGAGCTGGGAAAACAGTCTGCTGTAGCCACCAGGTGGAGACCTCCTTCTGAAGGCCCTGGTGCAGGGCAGCTGCCATGAAACCTGTGAAGAAAGCTGGGGCCTTCCGGTACCACAGGGTCTCCTACACCCGTTGGGAGAACCAGGTGTCCCTGCAAGGCTCACACATCTCTGGTGTGCCTTTCTGGGTGTGCTGAAGATAAAAACTCACCCTAATACGAGATGGCAGGACCATTCACTGCATGGGAAAGGTTTTACTTCAGCTGGACAGAACAACTCAGTGGCAGCATTAGCTGGCAGCTCCTCTGCAGATGCAGGTGCTGGAGCAGCCTGTGGGACTCCCAGCCCCGCTCCCATGGGGCAGGTGAGGTCTGCGCTGGGTGGCCGCAGCCGTGGCCGCTCGGCTGCCTTGGACAGGCTCGGCTCTGCTTTGCCCCAGCGCTCACACACTGCCCAGCTCCAGAGACATCCACCAGCTCCTTGCTGGCACGAGCTGAAATGGACCAGGGTACATCAGGCAACACTAGAGGAGGAGGAGGTGAACTCCTTGTGCTCTGGTGATTGCCTCACAGAATCACAGAATAATTGAGGTTGGAAGGGACCTCTAGACATCATCCAGTCCGGTCCCCCTGCTCCAGCAGGGACACCTAGAGCACGTGGCACAGGGTGGCATCCAGGAGGGTTTGGAAGATCTCCAGAGAAGGAGACTCCACAACCTCTCGGGCAGCCTGTGCCAGGGCTCTGTCACCCTCACAGGAAAGAAGTTCTTCCTCACATGGAGGTGGAACTTCCTGTGTTTTAGCTTACACCTGTTACCCCTCGTCCTGTCACCGGCCACCACAGAGAAGAGCCTGGCCCCATCCTCCCTACAAATCCCTCTCTGCAGAGCTGCTTTCCAGCAGGTCATCCCCTAATTTGTACTGGTGTCTGGGGTTATTCCTCCCCAGGTGTAGGACCCTGTGCTTGTCCTCATAAAGGTACCTCCTCACGCCAGTCCTCTCCTCCTGTTTCCATTCGCTGTTTTTTTTTTTTGTTTGTTTGTTTACAGACCCCCTCAACTGCTGTTTCTTCGCAGACCAGAGGAGCCTTTCTGCTCAGATCTCCTTCTCTTAGTTTTCATTTTGACTCTGCATTATCTTTCTATAGTTTTCATCTTGCATCCTCAATAACTGTTTGGTCACCCCACTTCGTTCACTCCTCTTCCTTGATGCAGCAGCTCTACGTGGATTCATCCTGGGGGATAGCTGTTGGGATCAGCCAAGACTGCGCCACGCAAAAAAACAAGATAGTTTAGCTCAAGCAGACTCTTTGGGAGCTGTGGAAGGACCAGCACTTACGTTTTTCTCAGAGGTGAGTTCTGGTAAAGAGCAGAAAGGCTAATTTATTTAGGTTAGCTGCAAGTATTTAAATATAATTATGAGTACACGTCAGATCTGAGAGTTTGGCACTATTCATGCTGAGCAGAAGTTAAAAATTGCAAATCTAAGAACCCAAGAAAAGTCAGGCAATGTAGTTAATGTGCAACTTTTTTTGGTGAGCCATGCTTACCTGCGCAGATTTACATAAAAGCAAAACAACTTCTATCCATTTCCTCGTGATTTCCACTTAAGGAGTGGGGGACTGTTCAACTCAGCAAGGCTAAAGTACACACCTGGCTTTAAATATTCACATAATTCCACAGAAATCTTCATTTTTTTATCTTACACTCACTTTTAAAGGTTTTACTGACTCCAGTTAGAGAACTCAGAAGCTGAAGTGAGGCCTTTCATGCCAGACTTACATTGCTGCAACTTGAGAAGAATTAAATCAGGCATATTCTGTAACATCCTTATCAGGTGTGTGGAGCAACCAAGAAGCTTCACTTGCTTGTTTTGCCCCAAGGGTTCATTTTGTGCTTATACAAAACATGCTTGCTTTTTGATATAAATGCAAAGACACAGAAGCTCCCTGTCCTTATTTTGGACTCAGCCTTGCTATCAGCTTCACATTCACATTTTGTCCCTTTATTTTACGTTACGGCCAATCTGCTCTTGGACACACATTGCGTGTTTAGCCAGAGGTTTAAGAACAAACACTGCTTCTGTCTCATCAAAACTTTAATATCTTGCTTTCATGTGTTTTGCCTTTTGATTTCTTTGCTGTTTGTGCTAAGAACAGGATGGTCGTGGAAGGCTCTTGCTGCTTATCCCGCACCCTGAGATAGGTGCTCAGCGCAGAGATAAGCAGAGCACATGAGGAAGGTGCTCAGACCGTGCTGGTCCCTGCCGGCTGTTTGTCCTTGTGCATTTCATGCCTTTTTATTTGGACGCACTTCTGTTTGTCCCCAGTTTAATGCTTTCGTAAGGAAAGCATGGCATTCATTTGGTTTGCAGCCATTCGCTTCTTCACAAGCAAAACCCTGTTTCATAACAGTCTTTCTGTGACTCGGGGACTGGTTATACCACAAAACAATGTTTTAATAAGCGCTATTTACATTTTTCGGGGTAGCTAGAGGGGTTTTGGTTTTAATTAGCTGAGTAAGAGAGCCATGAGTGGTTATAGAGACACAAACAGAACTGCCACCATCATCTCCCAGCTCCTTACCCATGGTTCCTGTGCCAGCAGAGCTAAAACAAGGAGAAAAATAGGCCAGGCCCTTGAAGGCAAATATTTTTGAGCTGGGGAGAAGTAGCTGAAGACGTTACAATGTGTGTTCTGCATGGAGTCCTCAGCCTTTTCTGCTTTACCTGATTCTTGCTTGGGCCAGAGGCAGGAAATCTCTTCAGGCCCGGGAGGGGGGAAGGCAGCGCGCTCTCTCCTGCCGTGCCCCCCAGGCAGTGTCAGGGTTGCTCCTTGGTTGGAAACGCCCCTGCCCAGAACGGCTTCAATGAGCTGCAGCCTCCATCCTTCCCCTCTCGCTGCTGCAAGCTGCAGCCTCCTTCTCCTTCCCTTCCTAACCCCTAACCTCACCGCAGAAGCCGCTCGGCGTCCTCCGGCTGAGGAAGGGGATGCCGGCCCAGCAGGATTTATCGCGCTCCTCCTGCAGCGAGCGATACGGCAGAACGTGCTCACCGCTCTACCCGGAGCCAGCAGTCTGTCCACTCCATCTCCCCCGTGCCAGACGTCGCATCTTGCCACCACTCTCTCACAGGCTGTCAATCTGCAGCTAAACAGATGAACAGAGGGCTCTCGGATGTCTTCGTTAGCACAAGCCCTTCACGGAGATAAGCACAGCACCCAGGAGGGAGAGGTGACAAATTGTGCTTGAGGTGCTGACATCACCTAGCAGCAAACTCTTGTGCGTAAGGGTAGGGCCGGCTCGATAAACACTGGGGGCTGCAGGCAGCAGCAGTAATCACTGCGCTGTTTGCGCTCTTCTCCCATTGCAGAGCTGCTCCTTCTCTGTGCACAAACTAATGGATTAGTAGACAACAGTGCTTATGAATGTCTTTCTAAACTCTCCAGTTTTAGGAGATTCCACTGACCTCAGCCAGGATATGAGCGCTGTGGTGCACCAAGTTGTATTTGCACCTCCTGGGACACATATGTGAAATGAAGGTAGGAGACTTCATGGCTCTTCTGAACTCGCTCATTCCTCGCTTCTCCACATTGTACCAGTTAAATAGACATGACTAAGCCTGGAACAGATATCCTATTTCTTATTCATCAGAGCTACCCACACAACTCATGTCTAGCACAAATTCATGCTGACATCTGAGTTCTGCTGTAATGAAGTCCATTCAGAGGATGAATTAAATAGCGTCTCTGGGCTGAAAGTTTTTTCTCAGTTCTTCTGTGTTCCCGTTACCACGAATGGAAACCTTTTCCACAGCTTTCAGAACATGAAAGCTGCGTAGAGCCACTGGGTGGTGTTTCCACTTAAGTTCCCTGACTGCAGTTTTTCTAAAAGTTGTTTTTATATAGGGAGGAAAAAATGTCCTGCGCACCGCACCCACTCTCTGCCATCATCAGACTATTTATATGGTCAGGAGCCACAAGCCGTCTGCAAGAGGGTTAAATCCCAGGCAAACCAATAACCACACTGATTCCCAGCTGTTCATATTACACAGCCAGATATAAAGAACCTCACATGTATCTCATCAGGGAACAACAGCTCAAAAGCCACACACATGCAAAACAGGTAAGGTTAATTCGGGTGAGAGCACTGAGCAGACAAAACAGGCTAAGGAGAATTAACGTGAGAGTTCACAGGTACCTCAAGCACAGGAGCAGAGCCAGTGCATGTTTCTCGTATGAAGTCGTATCTTGCATCTGAAATGGCCAAGCATGTGTTTCTATGCATTTTTGTAATCCTTAATCTCATTGCAGATAGGAACCATAAACACCATATTGTAGCTTTGTATGAAGAAAGCTTATTCTCCTGCCCGAGCAATGAGAAAGCTCCCTAACCATACACAGCTAGGCAGACTTGCACATGCCCACATACCACAAATCAACAGGTTTCCGAGATGCCTTTCAACTGGAATTAGCCACAGATGAGACCTCAGGGTACTTACGTCACAGCAGCACTGAAAACTCCTCTCGGCCACACATCAGTGGACCCTGGATGAGCCGTTACTAATCTGAAAGCTGAACTGCCTGGACGGGTGAGCACAAAACAGCCAAAACGAAGCGCTCTCCCCCCGTCACCCACGCTCCACCTCAGCCTGTCTGGCTGCAAAATAGGATATCCTGTGAGCAAGTTGCTTAAAATTCCCCGTGGAAGTCAGAGAGACCTAGAAATTGAATCCACATTTGCAATCTGGTGCCTCTGTAAGAAGAACAGAGAACTTATCTTCATATTTAAAGTGTTAATGTATTGCAAAAAAAAATACCACTAACTCAGCCTCTAACCACCCTTACATTTCACTGCCTGTAAACTCTTTATTTTTTTGATGTGCAAAGGGCAGGCTAATGCATCACTCAGCTCCACCATGGCTTTGAAGAAATGAATTTGGTATGGGCGTATGATGCTGAGGGGGGTATTCATAAAGATTAATGCTAGCTTCGCTCCTCGAGCTGTCTCTGCTGGACGTCCCTAGCCATAATTAAAAGCAGCCAAGTTGGGTTTCTCTTCTCAAGGCCTACTAAAGCAGCCCATCTTCTCCCTCTGTACTGCAGAGGCCGTAGAAGAAAAATGCCTTTCCTAGGCTAACAGGAGCCTTTGAGGTGACCTCTCTTTGGGAGCAGGAGGACGGGAGGACTGCAGAGCACCAGCCCCAACATGTGGCTGCTATGGAGGGAGAGGTTTGGCTTTATTTTCGCCTCGGCCCACGTCAGGCGGCCGTGGGAGTGGGCGGGAGGCTGGCGCGGACGCGCGGTGTGAACGTTGGGTTGTCTCTTGCATTCGCCATGCCTGCCTCAGCACGGGGAGGACTGGGGCTCTGGGCAGCCCTCGGCTCCTTGGAAATTACATCTGCCGCACGGTCCTGCCACATGCACTTTGTAAGTGAAACTTGATCCTTCATTCACCTTGTTTGGGTGTTTAGTATTTACCCTGTAGCAGCACGTGAACCCCTGAGGCTCGGGGTATGGGCCATGATTCATTCATTTTAACTCACTGTTCTTGCCAGATCTAAGAGTAAAGGGATCATACAGGGACTCATATAGGACTAAGGGGTCTGTATGAAGGAGAGGACAGCTACTTTCTACAAAGAGACAGAACTAAAAGCCTTGGATATCTTCTACCTCTACCCTTCATTTGAGACAAGTAGACACACACAAGTCTTGGCTATCCACTATGGGCAGCAGGAACATCATCGTGTTGGTTACTTACATTACAGAAACTCTTGGGCCTCTCTGATACAAACCATAACTATTTTACACGTATGACTCCCCTGAATCAATTACTGGCTGCTCTCAAGGCTGCCACTTGACCACACAGCAACCACGACCACTGCAGCAACCTGTCTGGGGAAACATACTGCACGTAACATCAGGGTTGTTTTTGCTGTGGGTGGTTAGTTTCTTTCTTTTTCTTTTTTTTTTTTTTTTTTGAGACCAAGGTGGGCTTGGTTAAAGCAGAAAATATATAATTTGCCTGGCCACGCCACCAGCTCCTGGCAGGGGGTAAGGAGCCGAGGTGCCCTGCGAGCTCTCCCGCAGAACACAGATGGGCTGTGGGGGTGTCAAACCCTCTCAAGCCATTTCACCTCCTCCCTGTGCAAGTTTTCTTGAATTTCTTCTCTGGGTGCTGTGCTGAAAGCACCGGTGTGTTCCCAGGTTGCACCAGTGACAGTGAATTGAAGGGGATGTTACTTGTACTTCCTCACCTGGACAAGTTTAGTCCTGCTGTGCTTCTTTACCGCCTTTGGGAAGCCAATCAGGCTCCATCATGCCTAGTTTAGATACTTAAGCCTAATACATTTAGTAAGAAAATGAAGCGCAGTCACTCCTGCCTTTGAAATTTGTCAGCAGTGAGCTCTACAGCTTTCATTCACCTCCCCGGGAGCCTGCAATGTGCTGCTGCACTGCTGACAAACGTGTGTCAACCCGGGATGCATCTGAGGCTTCCCACACAGAGTCCCGGGCCCTGAAACTTTCAATCCTCCTTGGAGATTTTTCTCCTTTTCAAAACCAAGAATTAAAACGAATGACTCCCTCCCACAGGCTGCAGACACACAATGTGCAATTTTCAAAAATTCTCATATTTTTGTCAATTTGAGCAAAGCCAGAGCTGGGGCAGACAGGATGGGGGGAATCTCTGAAGATCCAGTCTAACTCACAAAACTCTAGCTACCAAGTACGACCATTTCACCACCCACCTTTCTCATTTCTGGTGTTGCTAGCACCCCATCTCCCCTTCTGCACCAGCCTCCCGTACAGCACATGTTAATTAACAGGCTGGATGGCAAAAGTTGCCTTCGAGCTTTTCAACCCCAAGCTCGAGGATCAGAGCAGACCAGCGGCAGAGAGAAGTCCCCAGATGCAGTTGGCCCTGCGTGTCCCCTTTTGCTGCCAACAGAGCCGTGACCAGACCATGACCATGGCACTCGCTGTGCCCCCCTTCCAGCCCAGCTCTCCCCCTAACCTTCAAGGGGAGCAGTGGGGCAAGCTCAGCGCAGGCTCCCGCTTCAGCTCGGCTCTCGACTTGACCCTTTTGGTAGCCATTCTGCAAGGAGAAAGCGACACAGACCGTTATTCTCACAGTTTTTATTTGTAAAGGACATAGCATGAAAACCTGGTATTTCAATGTACTTCCAAACCTGGAAAAAAAACAAAAACAAAAACAAACCCATGTCAGTTTGTGATCGTTTGTGATATGTACGTTAAAGTGCTTGATTTACCAACACTTTTACTAATGTCGTCGCCTTGAAAATAATCCAGTTCTTATTCAGTTATTAACAATGTAAAGACACAATGTACTCAGTGGAGACACTGGGGGTCATTTGGAGCTCTACAGGGCATGTCCATACATGTCAAGTGCAATGTAGAGTATTCCCCCCTCAGATGCACACCGCCTTGCATTGAAAGAAGGGATTTCCTCACACATGCCTTTGCACAACTAGTTTAAAAAAGATAGCGTTGACCAATGATGCCTACTTACACATGCCGGCTCAAAACAAACATGAGTAGAGTTTTCACTAAACGATACAATTTCATTATTTTCAGAGAATTATAAATACATGATTTGTACACAGTGAGGCATCTGATTCTCTGGCGCTTTCAAGTGGTATTGAACGTTAGCAAAACAGAACGATGCAAACTCAAACATTTGCAAACAGATACCGGGGCGGAAACTTTGTAAAAGCAGAGAGCTTTGGTCTTTTCCAAGATTCCCTTTCTTAACCAATGAAGGTGCTTTAACACTGAAGGAAAAACCTGTGTCAGCTTAGACGAATCCTGATGGGTTTCTCACCATTCTAGCAGATGATAGAATGATCTGTGTAAACCTCACAGAAAAAAAAATACATTAAAAAAAATTCACTACAAAATCCATACTCCCAAGGTTGCCAAGTAACTAGTTTTCTATAAATCAGAGGTACTCAGCTGTGCCCCTTTCAACACAGCTTAGGGTGCTTTATTGCCTACAAGGAAATATCAGACATACATAATTTTTATTGAATCATTAATATGGTGTGAAACCTGACAAAAACAAACAAGTCAGCACCTGCTAGAAAAGCTGATGTGCAGTTGTGTTCAAGTCAAGTGCTAAAGGTTCCTCATAATCCTGTTTGGAATGAATGAAGTCCCTATTTTGACTTTTCAAATTTCTCAGGTTTAGACTTACTCTTTTAAGATGCTTTGAGAGGTTATTGCCTTCTGTGGGTGTGATTTCTCCATCTGCACTGGACCTGCCGAGATGCCCGTGTTTTTACTTCATTCTGCTTGCACTTATTCTGTGTCATGTTTGCTGAATGCTATGGATGTTTAAGTCATACATTTATTTTGAGGAGGAGGGAAATGCATCCAGCCGGCAGCTGCTGCTGCAAAGAAATCCCGTGACTGAAGAGGTTATTATCTCAGTGAAATGAAAGTCACTCAGACTGAGCTGGGCGTGAGGAAATCGTGCACAGCAGCTATTAGATACAGAATGCCCGAATTGTAAGCAACAGAAAGCAAAATATCCCAAGCAGTCATTACCAAATAACGCTGCCGTACGGTTTCTGGTACTCGGTGTATAATTTTTTGATAAAATAAAGCCCGAGGAGCGCATTTTCGATTGCTGATGAAGGTGGGTCATGGGTCTTCTGCTGATGTTGAGCAGACCTGCGTGGCCAGCCGAAGGCCTAACGCCTCGAGGCGCCGCGTGGAGCCTGCGGGAGCTCTGGCTGCAGCTTCACGGCACCGTTCACGCCGCGTGAGGAAGCCTGAGCCCTTCTCCCTTCCAAGGACACCGGCAAACGTCATCAGAACACGAGGACAGGAGGAAAACGAGGGAGCTAACCCTGATTTCTGCACGGTGGGCACGGCACGCCGAGGTGAAGTAGCGCCCCACGCTCCAAGGCCTTTCCGAGTGCCACGGAGAGCAAAGCGCGCGGCCGTGCACCTAGGGGGGAGACCAGCTAAGGGCCTGTGCAGGCCGCAGCTGGTGGTTACAGCAGGGAGGTGCCCACCTCTGCTGAAGAACCGGCCAAGACCAAGGGGAATAAACACGTGAAAAGCAAAAAAAAAAGAAAAAAATCACATATCTAAACTAACCTCTGGGAATGGAACCAAATGAGGCTAACCCTGCCCTCAAACCCCTTCAACACCCACCTATACAAGAAAGGAAAACATAGCCTGTATTTTCTGCGTGGTATCCACAAGCTGATTTTAAAGGAATCTGCTCTCTGTTTTTAGTGCACAGGATTTCACCACTTCCCAGTTTCTCTTTAAGACCTGGATCTATACAGATGCACTGTATTTCTAACACAGGAACGGGAAAGACTGCAGAAGAGGCACCTCAGACTACCACAAGTGGGATTTTTTCCTCCTCCTTCTACCTCATTCTTGTTTTGTAACTGAAAGAAGAAAAAAAGAAAATAAGAAAAAAAAAAGTAGTAATGAAAGCCCCTGTGCTTGCTAGGAACTCTTATTCTGCAGGATAGAGGAAGACTAGTAACCTGTCAGCATTTCGAAACCAGCTGAGATAGTTCAGTAGCACAGCAGCATCGGCGTTTGTGTCTCTACAGCAGTGATTCTGCTCAAGGACAGCAAGAATTTGATGCATCTCACCAAATTCCTTAACACATATATATATGCATATATATATATAAAAGAAAAGAAAAAGTCACCCATGACACAAACTGGCGGTGGGAGGGTTGTGAGGAGGAGCCCTCAGAACGTGTAGGGGGACGAGGGACAAAGCCAGGAGCTCCTGTTGTTCCTCGACCTCCGCAGCTTCAGCAGGAGCCTCCTGGGCAGTTCCAGCGTTTGAGTCTTTCCACAGAGGTGACACCAACGACCTCGCAGGAGAAAAAGAGGACAGGCCACAGCTTCCGTGCGTCGGAAACGTGGCGTCTTCGACCAAACAAACAACAGCAACAACAAAATCAACCCGCAGGGAGACCACGTACAGCAGGGCAGACAGCACACGCTTACCACGTGGCCCGGAGCGAGACGCCCACGACGGCTGCGTACGGACAGCTGCTGTACTTATCTGCAACACCTGAAAAAAGCCCTGCTGAGTTGGCGCTGTATTTACACATCAATTGGCTTCTTCCTTGCAAGCAAGCAGCAGCATCCCTTCCAGCCTCGGTACTGCCCTGCCTCCCAAGTCCTTCCCTGGGGCGTAAGCTACTCATATCCAGAATGAGAACATTCAGCTTAAGAAAATGTTCTTAGAGCAATATAATTTCTTAAAGAAGATAGCGTATTTACACACATCTAACACATGAAAATACTCTATTTTATACTAAATTTCCGTTTCAAATAAACTACAATACTGCATTTTCGCTCGTGGCGGCCTCGGAGGACAGTCCCGCTCCGGCGCCACGGGGGCTCCGAGCGCTGTGGCCGCGTCCGAGTCCCACCGCGTCGCCGGCCGCAGCTCCCGAGCGAGGAACAGCCAAGTCCTGGGCAGAGCCCTGCTAAACATCCACTCCCTTAATGAGCGATCCCTCCAGGACGATGTTGAAGTCTTGCAAGGTCTGCAGGACGCGGATGAGGGAGTTGACGGTCATGCGGTCCCGCAGCAGCGCGTTCTCCTCGTACATGCGCGTGATGGGCGGGCACTCGGCCAGCAGCGGGAGCCACTGGGGCAGCAGGTGGTCCCTGCAAGAGCCACGCGGTGGGTTAGCAGCCAGAACCCCTCTCTAAAAACGTGAACTCTCCTTTCTGTGCGGGATGCACGGTGTTTGTGCAAAAAAAAAAAAAAATGAAATAAAGAATCTTCTTGTGTAATCCTGGCTCTTAATTTTTTTAGCAAAATAGGATAGATATAACTGACCATACTGTGGCAATGAAGATGGAAACATATCAACAACAACAACAAAGGACAAATCTCGAAGAACTCAATAACAGGGAGAGTAAAACCCAGGAGAAAAAAAAAAAAAAAAAAAAGGGCAGAAAACTGTTGTCCAACTGGGTTTCAGGACACAAGTTAAAATCAGTACCTATTTCAAGACATACCACCTTCTCCCAAATATAATCACCCCCCTCCCACCCAGCCCAAGACAGAGAGCATTGAGAAAGGAAGAGTCACCTAACACAGTTTTGTCAAAATGGTTAACATCTTTCAGAGCTCCACTTTCACATGTAAAATGAGGCTTTGGAAATGCACCAGCTCTTGTGGAGGAGCTCTGCATTCCCAAAGCCTGCAATTCAAAGGCACAGTTTCAAGACAGATTTCTTACCCACGACTCTCAAGCTATAAGTTATAGGAAGTCAGAAACATTTTTAGACACTAAGCATGTATTATTACTGTTTCTTTGCTGCAATTTTCTGTCTGCTACTCAAACTAAATAGGAACTGGATAACTGACAGGTATAAAATATCCTAAAAGAGAAAAATAAAGGCTTATAATAAAGGTGTCAAGTGTTCTTCTAGTCTAATGCAAGAGGACACATATAATGGAGAAGAAGGGTTAATTACCTGGTCCCCAGGCAAACCAGAATTTGGAATTTGCCATCCTTCCCAATGTTCCTCGGAGCTGTATTGATGGCATTCACGTAATGACAGAAGGATTTGCACGAAGATCTCTGAAGCAAAAGGCCCTCCTCATGGTCTCCAATCTGGTCACTGGTTTCAAAATAAGCAAGAGCTTTTTCTGGGGTACGAAAGAAAATAAGAACTCAGTGAGTAAAATGTGCCTTTGAGAAGCAGCTTTATGGCAACTCAGAACTGCACAAGGGAGCCCTTAAAAAGTGCGCCTGCCAAGAGCTATTGCACAGTTTTCACACATTTTCCTCATTCTAAAAATAACAGGTAGCTGGAAAACTCCACCCCGGTTGCCCAGCGGTGGCCAGCAGACTGGCTGACGTGCAGCAGAGCTGTATAACATCCACCAGCCCCACAAGAGCATCTGTCACTGGTTTCATTGTAAGTGATACCATCAGCTGCGATTTTTCATTTTTTTCTGAATGAGAACTTGCCCTCAGGCTAAGAATCTCAACTTGTGAGCATGTTTTAAGAGAATAAGTAGCTTTTACATTACCACAACACAGGCCTACAGATAATTATCACCAGAAGACCAGTCCAGTGGTGAGGACAGTTCTCCCAAACAACTACAAATCTAAGCCATCCACTCCTTGCCCTTTCCCAACTTCCCTTCACATCAGTAGCTACCCTACTGCAGCCTCCAGTCCACCTTCTTTCTGGACAGAAGAGCAGCTGTTTGAGCACTCATGTTTCAGTGAAATGACTAGAATTTAAAGTGTTCTTAAACTTCTGCAAAGATCCACATTCATCCTTTCCAGAGAGCTTATTATTTCTCATCTTCCTTCTTGTTTCTCATTCGTTTTAAGTAACCTGGAGCAACTGCTAGGCAGGAGCAGATGTGTAGCCTTGCTGATACGGACCTGAGGTCTGCACATGAGTAGTCCTTTTGCCCTCATGAGTAGTTCTTTTGCCCTCATCTTTCTTCTCCTTTTGCCTCCCAACCATATAGCCACTTACCTATGAAATCCCAGAGGAAGACATTCTTATGAAACATGCGAGATGACTTGAACCCGTGGTGGAAGACCTGCTCCAGTGCAGCCACGAGGCCGTTTTCTCCACACAGCAGGATGGTCAGGCTCCCTCTCTGAGGAGAGGCAGAGGCTGTGAGCACACCCTGCCCTGCTCCTACGCCAGAAGCTTCAGCTGTAGAGGTTAACACTCTCTACAGGTGCTTCAATTCCATTTCTGTCTGTAACAATATTTACATCCATAGTAGATACAGAGCAGGCAATGGTAAATAGGAAGTACCTCTTTCTCTGGTTTGTGAAAATGTTTCACGATATTGTTCACAGCTTCTCCGATTCCCTCCTGGATCTGCCCCGCGTTAGGCTCTGTAAAACGAGGGACAGCACAGTAGTGGGAGACAGCAACTTTAAAACATTGAATTGTCACAATGGCATTGCTTGAACTGCAGGAAACATTCAGTGTTTTCAACAGGGAAGACTTCAAGGATTCATTTGTCATGAGTAAACCTGAGCCTTCATTATAAGCAAGCAGCTTATAAGAGGCATCTTTTCCAAGATGAGCAATCTTGGAAAAGGCAAGTAAATTGCCCCACTTAAAAATGCACAACTCAAGGATCTGCCTTTACCACCATTTTACTTCAGTTAATGGTATCTTGCCCATCACACAGCCCACAGCAACCCTCGTGCTGGGAGACATGGGCTGGAAGGTTATAGCCCTGCCATTCAGCTCACTTCTACATGACACAGGCCAGAACACCTGTGCACTCCTGCCTTGAACCCACACGGTTTTACGGAGCCACAGGAGGGATATATTTTATGGGGCTTGTCTCATCATCGGATACCTTCAATGCTAAAACGTATGCCCTACTTCTGCTCTGACTTTGTTTGGCTTCATGTTGCTGCTGAATTATGCTATGCCTTCATGTGCTGATTTATTTAACCACTCCTCTTCCCATGCAGATGCCTGCAGAATGTTTCTGAGTTCCTCATTTGCTTTCCGGACTGAGCTTTTATTTCCTCCAATTTTGAGCAGGCTTCTTCCAGACCTTAAATAATTTTCATAGCTCTTCTTTTAAGTTCTTTCTAGCTTTTCAGACATACACTGGTTACCATGAAATCGTCATACAATTGGTATTTTGGAAGTATGGTTTAATTCAGTATCATTTTGATATGTGATGACCTGCATCTCCAAGAGTCTAAAAATATATCCTCGTGTGGTTAAAAGGCAACTGAATTATTGGGTTTGGCTTTTCTCACACCTAAAGAAATGCTTTGCAAGTAGCTATGGTGCCCTACACCTTGAGCCAATACGGACTTGCACATGTAGACAGCTCCAGTGACTTAAAAATGACAATTTTTAAATGTTGCATGACTCTTGCAAACAATTCCTTGCCATTTTAGCAGCCACAACTTCTAATTTGACTAGAGCTAAGACCAGCTGACGAACAGGACTCGTACGGGGTCATGTGTACCCTTGAGCTGACAGGGCACCACGCAGCCCTTGCAGCCCCGTGCCTCGCTGCAGCAAGGTGGAGTTACCTGCAAAGATTAATGGTAGGGACATGAAGGCTCCCTCTGGAGAAAGGCTCCTCCAAAAGGCAGCTCAGAGCATCCCCATCAGGCACTGCCTCTGAAGTGCCCTCCAGAGAGGCTGATTGCCAAAAGGGCCCGTGAAGATGAGCAGTATTAGCTACGGCCAACCCTGCTTCCTCCTCCACTTCACACCCCTGTGCGCCGGGGGACAGAGGTTATTCCCTCCCAGCTGGGGGACATTCAGGGAGGCCAGGCGCACGATCCTGGAGCCACGCAGGGATACGGAGACGGCGCAGGAGCAAAGCTTGTCCCTCACGCGGTGCCTGCTCTTCCCCCAAGCCTTGGGTTGCTCCCCTGCTAGCAGCGGGGCTCCTTCCCCTCAGTCCCCGTCCCAGGAGGGAAGGCCGGGACTCACTCGTGTTCTTCCCGGTGAGGGAGGTGATGCTCAGCCTGCGCGCGGTCGTCGGGGACTTCTGCTGCGGCGGCGTCCGGCACTGCTTGCCCAGCTCCTCGTCGCACGTCGCCGACACCAGCTCCCCGATGAGGATTCGCTCCAGGCTGCCGTCGTCGACCCCCTTGCCCAGCCACCGGCCGCACGGAAACCTGCCGGTAACAGGCTTCAACTCAGGGCTAGAGGCACAGCCAGCACCTGCACACCCTGCCAGGGCGCAGAAGAACAGCCCCAAACTTCTCACAAACCGCCACCGAGCAGGCAGCGATCGCCTCAACGGTACCAACAAGGCAAAGACCACATTCACCTGCATCCCCAGGGAAAAAGAACTATGTGTAAAGCTTGCTGAAGAGCACTGGACACACAAAAATGTTATGCATGGATGTAATTTAGGTTTCTGTTAGTGCTTTTTTTTTTTTTTAAATTCTTGTACAGTCGTTAGCATATTTAGGCATGCAAGAGTTTTCATTTATTGGTTCCATTAAAACAAAAACCCAAAGCTTTTCCCCCGAACAATCTTTCCAGCTATTGGGGTTTAAAGAGCTCATTTATGCACAATTGCAGCACACTGTTTTAAAATCAAGAGTTTATCACTGCACAGAAACATATGAATCACTTCAAAAGCATCCATGAAGCCTGTCTTATCTCAGAGCGATAGGAAGAAAACCTGATATTCAAATCACATCTAATATTTACCAGATTTTTTGACTTCTGAAATGAGAGACGTGTGGTGCGATAACCCAACCCAGCCCTTTCTGGCACTCAGACCAGCCCTGCTTTTCCATCGAAGCTCTGCCCGCTGGAGGAGCAGACAAACATTTCCTGGACAAGGCCGCGCGACCGCTAGCAACTTCAGACATGGCAAAACAGAACAGGAATGAAACTTGTTGCTTACTTGTACGTGTGTCCCGTTATTTCGTTCCTGACCATGACACAATCAACCAGCCACTTGGCTAATAGCCCTGAGTTGTCATGACCGATCTGAACCGTCGTCATCTTTCCTAAATTCTGGCACTGAAATGAGTAACGGGTTTTACTCCATTTGAGTAACAACAGAGCACTCCTCCCTCCCACCACATGCACACAGATGGCCTCTAATGCATGCTCTTATTCAGGTTCTTTTGATTTATATAGCGGGCATTTTCTACCAAATACACACAGCTTAAAAAACAAAAAAGAGGATGGGGGGGGGGAGGAGAACACAAATTTCTGTTTTGAGGTAAGACAGGAGAAAAGAAGTACCTTGAAATAAATCTGTTAAAACCTCGTGAGGATAATATATTCTTTGCTGTGAGAACTCACCCTGAATAATTCTGTGCTAATTACAAGTTTCTGAGCTAAGGTGACAAAAAAGGTGTGCTTTTGTAGAAGAACGAAGTCTTCAGCACAAACAGCTCCTCAGAATAGCATCTCTAGTACTGACCTTTGCTAGGGTGGGATCACTGCCCACTGTGAAGTGGGCCCTAGATCCCTTATTCCTCTTAAAGGTCACTCCGCCTATTGTTGGGCAAGGCCAAAATCACGATTACGATAAGATGAAGATCACCATGAGATGGATGCAAGGAAAAACGGGACTCTGGATTCCAGTGCAATATGTAATTGTAGCTGGGGCTGGCAGCTACATCTATTAACATCACCCAAATGCTTCCCTTACAAGACCTTGGGTTTTGCTGTTTTTAACACTGGCAAACAAGCAGTTCAGGCTGACTCTTTCCACAGTGGGTGGCAAGTCTATGTTTTGGGGAAACTTCAGTCAAAAAAGTATTCCAGAATAGCATTACCATAGTCCTTAGAAATTCTTGTTATTTTGCCTTTTAGAAGTCTTGAGAGCTTCTCTACCAAATATTGATATCTAAACAGTAGGCAGCTTTTGAGCAGGAAAATACCATGCCTGCCCAAATCCACCAATATTTGGTTGTTGCTTTGGATCACTTTGCTTATGTTCAGTAGATGCAACTTTAATTTCAGTAGCAAGTACTGCTAAGTAATCTCTCCTTACCAGGGCTTGAGCCAGGCTGAAACCCAGGGGCGGGAGTACAGGAAGGTGTCCAAGGCAAAGAGGGAAACACCTCAGCAAGCAGGGAAGAAAGAGCCTGCTGGGGATGGGAGCTCTGCAGTTTGCCCCTGGGCCTGGAAAGCTGTTGGGTACAGGAGCTGGGAGAACACGAGCAACCCCCTCAGGAGAGGTGGAGGAGACCCACCGTGTGCTCATATGAGCTGTGGTCTGACCCAGGAGGGGCAGGCAGCCCTATTTCCCTGCTTTATTTTAGATGTTCTGCAACCTGGAAAAGCTGGACAGAATGTGATTGGGTTCTTAACGTGCTAAATCCTTGCCAAATAAATATTTATTTGGAAGCACGTCCCATATTGGAAGTTAAAGGTAATGAGAGTGCACTCACCTCAAATGTCATTTCCAGGTGGTTTTTAGGAATCTGCATTATGCCGGTATCTCCTAGCTCTCCTGAGACGCAAATCCACGGGTTTGACGTGGTTATTGCATTGCTCAGCTTTTTGATGGGGATTATCACCGACCTGTACGGGATCACTGGGAGGAGAAGGAAGAAAAACAGAAAGCCTTGACCATTTCTTTTCAGAATGAGCACAATTCGCAGAACCAGCCATGCCTCCCCCCTGGAGACCAGCCCCGTGTCGGCAGTGCCGCTCTCGGGAGGCTTCCACGCGCGCTCCCTTCTGCCAGCGAGTTGCAGGAGCAGCCTCCAAGCGGCTGCTCCTTAAACCCGGGGTAAGCGGCTCCTTAGCTCTTCCAGGAGCCCCTCACCAGCTCCGAGGGGAGGATTTTTGGGCCGCGGAGGCACTTCTGGAGCAGCGGGCGCCGCTCGGGTGCCGCAAGGTGGTGCTGCGCAGTCGCGCCAGGCGTGAGCGCTCGCCCTGCGGCCGCTGCTTCACCGGAGGGAATTAAAAATATAATAGATTACGAGGGGAGTAAATCCCATCTGCGTCAAGCCATCGCGGTATGGTGAGTGTGGGACGCGCAGAAAGCGACAGGGGGGAGCTGGGAATGTCCGGAATATTGACAAGGCTGGTAATGGTACAGGCAGACCTCAAATCTGAGGAGTCTCTGCCAGCATCTCCCCCTGCAACACACACACTCTTTTTTGGCTCTTTTTTTGGCTTTTTTTTTTTTTTTTAATCTGTACCATTTATGTCTTCTTGAGACAGCAGTTTGGACTTGACTGCAAGATATTGTACGACAGCACCACAAGGTGGTTTTTCCTTACGTTTAAAAAGCTGAAAGGCCACTTTTGGAGAAAATAAGCCTTTTTTTTTTTTTTTCTCTAACTGCACTGTATGATGACACTGCACTCAGGAAAAATATCCCAAAGCTCCAAGCGCTTGTCCTGCAGGGGAAAGCTGCCAAGCCAAGCAGGATGCCCCAGAGGAACAGGGTAATCAAGGATGAATAAATCTCCTTGCACTGTGCTAGTTCTGATGAGATTTTTTATTTTTTAAGAGGAGAAAAAGAGTAGAGTAAGTGACTATTCTAATGTATAACTTAATTTCATTCTAAATGGATTAGGAAAAAAACCCCTAAAGTCAACCCCCAAAATAGGTCATCTCATGGGGTCCTGTCTTCTCAGCCGTGTCCAGTGTTGGAGGGACAACAGATTTCTGTTCAGGTTTTGATGCCACCCCTCCTCTCGTTCTAACAAAAAAGGGCGACGGAAGGAAACCTTGTGGCCATTTAACGAGAGAGGAAGAAGTGGAAAATACACAGGGCAGCACAAAGCGCCTGGTACTCCATCCTCCAAGACTTCCCTCTCCTCCTCAGCTTGCCGAGAGCAGGCTGCTCACAATGTACATTCAGCGCAGGCCAGAAAGCCACTTCAGGACGCAGCGGGGCTTTTCTTGGAGGAATGATGAAAGAGGAGCAGCTCCGCAAGGAGGACTCCAAGTGCCAGAGCGCGCTCTGCCATCGCCCCCCTCCGCTCTCATCCCCAACGCTCCGGCAGGGCCGTGACCTCCGGCTGGTTTCCCAGAGGAACAGGGAGCTCCGGCCGCGGCTCCCGAGCAAGGGCGCAGCCGGGCAGGCCGCAGAGACACCCCCTCACAAACACCCACCCCTCGGCAGCACCTAGTTTATCTTGAGGGGGCTAAGAATGATTCTCCCACTCACTGATGGTGGTGAAGACGCTCGTGAAGCAGAAGTAATCGACGGCGTTGAGCGAGAGCAGGTGATACAGGAACTGCTCCCGCTCCTCCTCGCAGCGCAGGAACGCGTAGCGCTTGTAGAGTTTCCTGGGGAAGCAAACACATCGCTGTCTCACTGAGAAAGCCCACACCTCCTGGGCACGCCTGTGACGGCTCTGGAGGATGGAGGCGCCTCCGTCAGCACCGCGCTCGGCCAAGGGCCGGGTGAGCCCTGAGCCCAGCTCACACCACAGACACTAGACTAGAATCATAGAATCACAGAATCATAGAATGCTTAAGGTTGGAAGGAACCTCTAGAGGTCATCTAGTCCAACCCCCCTGCATACGCAGGGACACCTAGAGCACGTGGCACAGGACTGTGTCCAAGCGGGTTTGGAAGATCTCCAGAGAAGGAGACTCCACAACCTCTCTGGGCAGCCTGTTCCAGTGCTCTGTCACCCTCACTGTTAGAAAGTTCATCCCTTTAAAACACCAGTTTTGTTTATGTTGAATCAAAGCACAGACTCACATCAAAGCACAGACTCGTGCTACCCACAACGGCAGATCTGAGCCAACGCAGAGCATCCCCATTTAAGCCCATTCATGGTTTCCCCTTATCATCCCCACCACGGAATAAGCTTGCCTAATACCCTAAATCTTCCTTCCACTCCATCCTCCAGCACAGAGAACTAAACAGAAGGCATCAAAAACCAGGATGCGCCAAGCCACGCTAGGTGCCATCCCTCTGTGCCTTCAGTACAGGGACACATCACATCCCCACCAGCAGGTCTGCGGCCTGGCCAGCCTCTGCAGCAGTCCTTCACACAGCTCCTCACAGAGCCGGCCCCGCTACAAGCTGCATGCTTCAGCTGGGACATTTGCTTTTCAGAGGATTTGCTTCTCCTACAGGGATTGCTGTGAGGAAATGAACATCTCTGCTAGGCAACATCTCCACCAGCACTTACATGGGCAGACCACAGCGAGCCTGAAGTGCCTGGGTATATGTGCTTGCAAAAGGAGGGAAAAGCAGGAAAGCTGCGAGACCTCTGAGCCAGCCGGGCTGCAGCAAGGACCAGGGGCTGCAATTCACTTGGGGCAGCCTAACTCAGGGCTGCTGGGGGAAATGGGGCATTTCACTGCTTCACTGGCACGAGGTGCTAAGACAGAAGGGCTGTAACGTGAACGGGAGGTGAGAGCAAAGCTCTGGGAACAAGGGCTGACTTACTTGGCGAGCGCCTGGTTGGAAAGCAGCTGCTTCAGGTGCTGAGACAAAAGCTTCTTCTCCAGGGAAAGCCGTATCCAGGCTCGGGCTCGCCCCACGTCTGTCTTGATCTCACTCATGTTCTGAACATGCCTGAAACGAGGGGAAATAATAAATCAATCGCCACGACCCGACATGCTCCGAGCAGCAGCATCCAGCACGGTGCAGCGGCTGTGCTGGGAAACCTTCCCAACAGGAACTGCTGCGGGGCAAGATGGAGCCAAATCCCGCTTCCCCGGAAGCGCAATCAAAGTTCACACAGTTCCTGGTAAACCCCAAAACCTGCATGAAAACAGTTTCTAGAGAAGCTCGACCCTAGAGAGAAAACCCTTAAAGAAACCGCACTGAGCAGGAGGAAGCCCCGAGTGCAACCTCATAGCGAGGTCCCCGAGCACTGCAGCAGCCTGGATGAGTCCCGACGTGGCCCGGGGACACGGTGCCCGGCGTGGATGGCCCCACAGATGCTGCCTGTACTGCTAAGAACGCAGCCTCTCTATGAGGTCCTGTTACAGCCCCTCGAGGTGCCCACGCAGACCGGCAGTCTGAGGGCCGAGCACAAGCACCTTAAGAGCTTCTCCAAACCATGATGTCATCTGAAGATAAGCCTAGATGTAAGAGTGACTAGAAACCCACGGGCTCTAACAGATCCCTCAATGGCAGCAGCAATGGGGTGTCCCAGGAAAAAAGGATTATTAGAAAAAACAAGCGGCAGGCACACTCCAGAAACAATATTACTTTGGTCCCCACCAACCTATGTCAGACAGGCCTGGGAGTCTACACAAAACCCTTCCAGGAGAGAGAGTGCAGATTGCCTTAAAGTACCAGCTCCTTTATCCAAGGAATACCCTCCCAGTAAGATCGCCCCACTTTTCCAGGATGTAACAGGCCCTTGTGCAAGGGGTTGTCTAAAACGAAGCAGCCCACAAGCTCCACAGATTTGGTTTGTAGGAAAGCGGAACTGTTTCGTGGGGTTGTCTTCTTTGGTTTTGCCTATTTTTTTTTTTTAATCCAATATTTCAGGTTGGAGAATGCCAGAAGCTCCAGTCCCCGAGTACAAGGAGCTTTGGAGGAGGAAGAGACCTGCCACGGCGGATTGACGCTGCTTCCAAAACCCCCTACCTAGTTAAAAAAAACAGCCACAAAAGTGAGTAACGGTTTCCAGCAGGGGAAAGAAAGGGCAGCAATTTCTTAATTTTTCCTCAGTTTGCATTTTAAGTGCACAGACACTTAGGCAATTCAGCACTAAACCTCTGTGGCAGGCCTATAGTCTCATCAGCTGAGTCTGAACTGATCTTTGTTGCCATTTACTGCCACCTCCTCCATCTTCCCTTAAGGCCCTCGGCGCACTGCAGAGCGTTAGGAAATCTGGCTGTGTTTACTCCACAGAAAATCCAACAAAGTCATGCTGTGACTGATGCTTTTTACGTTGACTAGTACAGTCTCACTGTCTCGTGCTTTTCCCCATCTGTCTCTTGCACCCAAGCGCGTGCTTTGTGTTATATTTAGACTCTGCATTATTTGGGAAAAATACTCCCTCGTGTTTACAAGAGTTTCTAACATAACAGGACCATGGCCTTAAAGGCTACGACTTAGTGCTGTCCTGGAACGCAGGTTAGCTCGGAACAAGCGAGGTGAGAGGCCTCTCAGCAGCACCCAGCTCTGCTCTCTGCCCAGGCGCATCTGCCCCAATTCTCCAAATATTGGTTTGTGCCTTGGCAAGACCCACTGAGACGTCCGTATCGCCCTGCTCTGCCCTGTAGGTAGACACCTGCATTGCCACCAGGAATAAACAATCGATAGGAGCAGCCGTAGCAGCTTGCCAGTGACAAAATCCAGGTTACCGGGTAAAAAGCTTCTAAAAAGAAGTTTTCTTCCTCTTTCACATGATGCCACGTGGGCAGCGGAACAGATGAGGAGCTGTTTCTCTGTGAGCTGCAAAAAGGACACCCGGAGGGCACGTCCGCGGGCCCGCGCACGTCCCTGCCCTTCCCGAGCACGTTGGGCAGCGACGGCCCTGCAGCCTCCCGGCTGCATCCCAGCTCGGGAAGGCACTTTGGGAAGCAACTCCCCTTCCCAGAGCACCGCAGCGAGGGGGAGGCCTTCCAGCACAGACGGCCGGGCTCGTGATCACAGCTCCTTGAGAAATAGGATGTGCACTTCACTCAGCTACACCACCGAGACGCTCTCTTCAGACATTTAAAGGCTTTGAGATGGGAAGATCAAAGCCCAGGATCTCCCCCCTCCCTGCGGTGCTTGGCTTAAATTACATCCAGTATAAAAGGCAAGCAGGCTGTGCTATTTCCCTGTGAGCAGACTCAAATAGAGAGGGGCTTGAGCCTCATTTCATGCACATTCTGTACGTCTGCTTTACTTGTTTCTGCTTCAAACCATATTTACATAAAAGTGTGCATTTGGGGAAAATAAGGCTCTGCAACTATGCAGCTTAACAAAAATGTTAAAAAAAATCCAGTAATCAGCCTTGGTGTCAGCAAAGGCAGCTTAACAGAACATTTAGGAACTCAAATTTATTTCTTTCTCGGTTGCAAGAGACAGAACTGCTCTATTTTTAATCAGTGACCTAAGTGCAAGCACTGCATGCTCTCCGCCGCACAGCAGTGCGCTGAACAGCAATTTCCATGCAAGTCCCTGCGTTGAGACGAGCTTTTAATCCCATTAGCAACAGAGAAAAATCTATATTCCGTGTCCAGCGCGAGGCCGGGCTACGGCGGGGGCCGCCCTTGGCGAAGAGCAGCGCTGCGGAGGAGGTTCCCCGCTCCGCGCCACCGCGTCCCCAACGCTCCTCCCGGTTGTGCGCGGGAGGCAGAGGACACGCGGCCTCGCACGCAGCACAGGCGCATCCCGAGCGCCACGGGGAGTCAGCCCTGCCCTTTAGCTTGTTTGTGCAACCTTGTGCGAGCCGCGAAAAACAAGCCGTGCTCGAGGCCACGCTGCGTGCGCCGCGGAGCGCGCGCTCGGCCTCTGTGCGGACACGGGCTCAAAGTGACCTCCGGACACTCTATTCCTAATTGTGCTGCATATACTCCCCTTCCTACTCTGTCCCACCTTGTGCCTCATTTTGGCCCTACAGGGCATGCCATGCTCTTTAAAAACAGAACGCAAGATGTTTTAAACTACACTACATAAAACAAATCAGTTTCACACTACAAGTGGGAAGAAAAGTCATTTTCTTTCACGAAAGCCTGACTAATCTGTGCACTCTCATATCTGAAGAAAGTTGGTAATTGCGCGTGCGGCGAAATCACATCAAGGTTATCGATGTCTGGTGAGCTAACTGCCATTAATTTCTTGGCTGTGCCTCGTTTTTAGGTGGAAGAGCAAAGCAACGTTACAGGGATGTCCCCTGACACGCTGCATCACCAGCAGCTCCTCGCGGACGAGCTGTGCTCTCTTGTTCCTTCCCGCGGCCCTGCTGAATCACTTGGCCACGGCGAGGCCGACATCAGAGCGGCGGCTGGGCCTGGCAGCGCCCGCTCGGGGGATACCCTCAAGGACAGCTGCCTGGAGGCGCCGCGCCAGCCCCGGCCCTTCTCCTCGCCAGCCGGCCAGGTGTCCAAACGCCACCACGTGAGATGCTCTCCATGGCCAGGCTGAGGCTCCTGCACAGCACTTCACACGCTTCACAATTCAACTTTAGATTCCCTGAGCTACTAGACCTGCGACAACAGGGAAGCCAGTGAGCGCTGGCTTTGAAAAGCCGCCAAAGTCTCTGCTCCAACTGAAGGAAAATCCAAGAAATCCAAGTTTCCTACCGTCCCAAAGGCCAAGGGACGGGCTCCTGCAGACCTCAGAGATGACCAGTGAATCTCAGTCTTTAGCCACAGAGGTTTCCCTTGTTAGCTCAGCAATGAACCCCACTGAGAGCAGAGGTTGCCAGCTGTACAGCAGTGCCAGCAGCCACTGTTGTACACGTTAAGTATAAAATTCAGGAAGAACAGCTCACTCCAACCCACAAATTGCTTTCTTGCTCTATTTTTCAAGGATTTATTTACATCTATAAATTTGCACAGCTGTTACTATTTCACATGGAATGCTAGCTGAAAAGAATACTGCTCAGACATTGCTGGCAGATTCTTATGTCCCTTGCTTTGCCCATTATCTATTCTTGTTTGCTCAAATAAAAGCAAACAAAAAGGAACAAACTCAGAGGGTACCACGTAATTTGACACATTAAAAAATGTGAAAGCATTATCTGTAGAAGTTAGCTGCATCACCAGAAGAAACTCTCTGGGGTAAACAAAAACAGAACCAAGAAGAACAGAGCATTTTCCTCATCTTTTAGCTAAAATAAATCGGGTAAATACATGAGAAATTTTGTAAAATAATAATAATAAAACAAAAACACCCTGTAGATTTGAATGCAACACTGAGGATGTTTTAATTGTACTTTGAAAATCCAAAGCCCATGAGGATCTTGAACTTATGCTACCAAATAAAAACAAAAAATAACAGAATCAAATTATGTACCTCATATCTTGTATCAGGGAAACCCTCAAAGTAGGCAGGGTAATTCCTGTATCAGACTTTCTTCTTTCTGTTCCAACAGCAACTGTATTGGAGGAAATATACAAAGTTAATACGGAATTACACTTACGGTCTGCAAGGCATTTGTTTACATAAAGGCTAAAATCTTAAGTCACTGAGAAACCCAGTGTTTCTGTGCATTCTCATCAACATTATCCTAGAAACATGGACAGTGACAAAATGCTGTTACCTGATTATTTCTTCCTTAATCCAACACTGAAACTGGATTCGAAAGCTGCCTTTTTTATGCGCGCAATACATTCAAACATACATATATGCATATACAAACACTTATATATAGACATATACACAGTGAAGAGTTTTATTAAATCTTAATCTTAATCTTAAATTCTTACAGAAAATACAGCTGAGAAGGGCACAATAAACTTAAAGAAGCTATAGCAGCATATATTAGATGCCAAGAATGTCGAGCAATTCTGTCCTTTGGTATTGGGATCAAAGTACTTTGTGGTGACACATTTCGCTCTCAGGAATTTGTGCCTGCCGGCCAGATTGCTTAGTGCATTACTCACTGAAGCTTATTAAAGGGCTTTTAATAAGTGAGACCAGTTTATTCATAGATGTGCTTTTTTAGGACTGATCATGCATGTTCCCCTAAGTAGGATTGGAAGGATTTTGAAGCTGAACGTTGATATTGGGCCCTCTTCCAAATGGCTGTTCTCCTATAGCCAAATAGTGAAGGTCAGGACGGGCCCGCTCATGCACTGAAGACATACTTCAGATTTAAAATTTTTCTTTTTTGTGAAATGCCTAATCCAAAATGCACTCTGTAACTAACTATTGCTATAGGGATTCGGGATCATTAATGAGAAGTAGCTGCTTGGATCTGCTGCTGCTCGGAGGAGGCACTGTCCTTGGAAGATAACCTGCTAAGTTCAGAGACTTGGACTGCAACGTTCAGCAGCAAACACTGGGCAGGCAGATCGCAAGGTCAGAGAAAACCAACCTCTCTCAACACCAGGGAGGTAATTTAGTGACTGTAAAAGCCCAAACAAAAGCAAAACTGAGAGTCTAGGACCTGTGGATAGAGATTAGTCACACAACTTCTCTACTGTCCACCGGGACAGATTTATTGAAGACAGATTTATTCACACAGGTTTTTCAGACAAAGCTCCAGACTTAAACTATCCTAGATAAAACATACAGAAACACTGCTTCTCACACCTCGCTTAATGCTGAGTGTGAGTTAAAAGGGAACAAAGACAGTGAACTGACAGCAAGTGATTTTCCAGACAAGGATAAGCACATTCATTTGCCTCCAACAATGTCCATGCAGCTTCATAGTGTTTATGAAAAGTCTCAAATTTTAAATGGGGCATTAGTAAACAAGTACCTTGGAAGTCCTGCATGGATTTTACGTGGTTGCACTGTTCCTACCAGACCCAAGTTCATGCACTGCTAAGGGATCCCACACAGAGGGAATTGCCAAGTACCCACCTGGGGACTCTGCACTATGCTCTTGCTTC
Source organism: Tinamus guttatus (assembly GCF_059628265.1). Classification (NCBI taxonomy): domain Eukaryota; kingdom Metazoa; phylum Chordata; class Aves; order Tinamiformes; family Tinamidae; genus Tinamus; species Tinamus guttatus. Next base: position 1,069,830 of record NW_028288659.1, on the reverse strand, counting down.
TCTTCTCTCTCCTGGTATTGAAGCAAATGGGACCACAAAGCTGATTTCCCCTGAAAATCAAACATGTATGTAGTAAATAGGTTTAAATAAACCAGGAAAAAGAAACCCCAATGAACAAGGCAAGACAACAGGATGGACTGGCATTTCTGTGGGCCAGAAGTTGGGTGACGAGAGTTATTTCTTTCCTTTTGGGCCAGGAGACTTACAGAATAAGGAGCACAACCCCACTGAGCTTGCAATCATGCTGCTTGCCTTGTTTCATTCACTCCTCTCCACATGTCTCCCTTCTGCAGGTGGGAAGAAAAAAAACCAAGAACCTATCTGACGACATTTTGAGGTGCCTCTCCAAAAAAACTCACATGATATGAACCAAGTTCTCTGAGCCAAGAGATACCTCTCATTTTATATTGAAATTATTCCAGTAAGTAGCAGCTTAACGGGTATAAATGGCATTCAGTATTTGCTAAAGAGTATGTATATATGATGACCCAAGTTTCCAGTTACCAACCTGCTTGACTTGCAGACCATGGCTCCAGATTCTTTCTAGCAGATCACACAGACTGGCAATTAACGTATTTTCCTCCAGACCTGTGATGTTGGCTTCTCCATGTCCAAGCTCCACTGCTTCATGGCCCATCTTCTCTACCAACATGCGTTTAGTCTAAAAAAATCCCAAAAGGTTTCTAAGGGTGTCATACCACCAAGAGCAAAACTTATATATTGAATTTATTTGTACAGATTTAGGGCAGGTGATCTCTAATGGTTATTATGATTATCTCTATGGTCTGGCTGGAGAAAAAAAATCTTCATACAAAGACTGCATATTAAAAATAACAATAATAAAAAAGTTTGTATTAATACTCCATAATATCCTATCCCTATACCTTTATCTGTTACTGATTTGTATCAAAGACAGAGTACTAAGATAGATGCACTTTTAGTCTCACCCAGTGTTATCGTGCTTAGATTACAACTCTTAAACGTTAAAACACAGGTAATATGGTATTACAGCAGCTGCAACTGACACAAAGATACACAGAAATTATGCTTTTGTGGCTACCAAAACTGCTTTAACAGCAAGAACATTGATACTTCACTTGCTCTGCATTAACCACTGCACAACTGTTGCAAATGCTCAACGCTTCCTTTTGGTCAGAAGGCTTTGAGTCCAGAATGTTTATGCTACACTTAAATATGAACAATTAAAGGAAATCCTCTCCGAGATGTCTGATCAGGTTGATTCTCCTTCCTGTCCTTTCTACTCTTTCCATCAACCCTGACTGCATAAACAGAATAGTAGCAGCATATATTCTTAGGTTCTTTAATTTCCTAGCAGCTGGAAGTCAGAACACAAAGCAAGATCTACCCTGCAGTAGTGCAGGATACCAAGAGACCAAGGGTGCTCCAGCTGTGAAGGACTTTGGAGACAGGCTGCAGCAGCTATTTATGTTCAAAGCAAGCAAACAGGAGAGCGCTCAGAGGGGAGGGGGAGAAGGTACCTTCATGCGACATTCCTTCAGTAACCCTTCCACAAATTTGCAGTTGGTCTGGGCAATAACAGCTGGAGAGAGGTCCGAGAGTTTGGGCTGCCTTAGATTTTTTCCTAAACTTCTCGCCTCCTGCATGTATTTCTAAAAATAAAGAGAATTATTTTAGATACTGCAAGTTACAGAGATTCTCCTCATCCTAATCCTAGGCAAGCAAATGCTAGCAAAAAGGAATGAGCTACTGTTAATCCTGGAACAACATCGTGTGGATAAAAATCAGTAGGATGAAAAATTAGAAGTATAAAAATTGAGAAATATGGACAAAATAAAAAAGGGCAACTATGCTTTTTAAAAAAGAACCAAACTCTAATAAAAGCCTTTTAAATATTCCTGTTCTACTACTCTGGTGGGGGGAGGGGATTAAGACAAGATTAAGACTAAAACTAAACTAAACTTCAGCAAGTGTCAGCTACCCCTGGTACCAGTAAGAGGTCTACATGCTCAGCAAAACTAAGCAGCTGACTGTGTTGAGGTGTGTAAATATGAAGGTCGTCAAAAATTTGCCCGAAGATTATTCCTGAAGATGTTGTTGAAGTTCATATTCGAAGGCTGGAATTCTCTGTTTTCATGCAAGGCCTGTGGGTTTTCTGAGGAAGGAGCAGCATGTAGTGACAGAGAACGCTGCGCCTCCAGCCTTGCAGCCTTCTATTTGAGGTCAAAATCATTTAGTTAGCAAGAATAAAATCCAAACACATGGAAGTTAACTGCAATTATTCACCTTTTTTTTGTTGTTTTGTTTTTGTAATGGGGGTGTAGAGATGTTCAGACTCGTCTGGCTTTTTTGGTTTCAAAACTGGGACAAGAGCAACTTAATATCAGCTCAACAGGTCAGACAGGAATGCAAGATCACGACATGGAAAAGTGTGTTCAGCTAGTTAGTAAGTGCTCAGTGAAGTAATTACAATACCATTGATACTGTAAGGACTTTAAAATAGTTGAAGCACTACTGTATACAGAAATAAAAATCACAGCTGCTGACAAGAGTGTTGTTCAATAAGCAACCTCACAAGTGACTTTCATCTAACTTAGTGCACAAATTAGCATTAAAAGCAGTGAAAAGTCATACTAGGGACAACTAATCAGGAAATCTAACGTTTCTTCTTAAAACGAAAGGATGAAAAAAATGAAAAGTGCGGTTATAGTCTGAAGAGTCAAAAAAAAATCAATAAACTGACTTTATTCATCGCATACCTTGGTATTAAATGAAAAACAATGAATACAGTTAGAAGTTCAAGAGAAGAATGATTGTGGTGTGGGAAACCAGCCGAATGCTGCCTGCCCGTTCGTCGGTGTCTGGAGGCAGAACGCGGAGCTCTCGGGGTTCGGCGTCCCCGGCTGCACGGCCAGGCACCGACACGGGGAAAAAGGAGACAAAATGAAATGGTCCCGCTTCCGATTATAACCACACTTCTGGTCTGGGGACGTGCTCGCACACGCCGAGGAGGGCAGAGGAGAGGTTCGCAGCGTTTCCTCGCACTAGCAGCACACCAAAGCAGCTTTCAACGTGACAAACCAGAACGTACCAGGCAGCACTCAGAGAAGGATTTTTTGGGAGGCCGTGCAGGAGGGGGTGGCCCCTGGTCCCACTCCCAGAAGGCCATTGAGTTCTGGCGAAGCAAAAGCTCCTCCGATGGCTAAGAGGGGGCAGATGCCCCAGTGGCCGAATAGCCGGGAAGAAAAGAGGAGAGAAAGCACGAGAAGCATGCAGATGACCCACAGCCCGAAGGAAGAAAGTAAAAACACATGACAAAGCACTGAAAAGGCTCTGCTGCAGCAAACACAAGGCCAAGTTCATGACATGCTTGCAATGCCACATTAGCAAAAGGAATGACGGGACGTTTGCAAAGGCCGTTTCGGTGCGAAACGGTGTCTGAAGCTGGGATTCAGACAGGCCTTTGAGTTCTTTAGAGCTGAAAATTATGACACTGGTCAGAGGCATTCAGCAAGATTCAGAGTGAGTGCTGCACTTCTGCTAGGGACATACAGAAGAAGCACATGGACATGAATGGAAAAATATGGTAGAAAATGTTTAATGAAGGACAAGGGGCTGAAAAGATAGGAAAGAAATGCACGTACATGACTGACATTTATGGGATGTGTGGGAGTCTCCAAGCTTTAGGCAGAAAGGGTCTCAAACTCTCAACCTTTCAAGCAGGCTTACCTACACCTGCAACGCTCAGGAAAGCTCTAAAGAAACACTCTTGAAAAAAAGGAGGGAGTCCTGCCTCGTGTGCCTCCAAGCAGGGGACACTCAGATCCGCGACTGTTCCAAGCCCTTCCCACCGGCCAGGGCTCAGTTCCCCTCCTCCCGCTGGCACCTACCTCGCGCAGGTCGTTGTCCAGCGCGATGTGCTCCGAGTGCTGCCGCAGGCGGTCCTTCCGGCGCTGCGCCGTCGTGCTGCGGCTGGCCCAGCGGCTGCGGGACAGCGAGAAACGGGGCACGCGTGAGGGAGGGCAGCGCGGCACGCGTGAGGGAGGGCAGCGCGGTGAGCGCGGCCAAGGCCCCGGGCACGGCGGGAGCGCGGCGCGGAAGGCCGCGGCACGGCCGCTTTGGGAAAGGCTCCATGGGAGAGCCCAGGGGCTGCCTCCGTCAGGCTGCATCCCCTGCGGATCGGGTGGGAGACCTTCCCTTTCTACCAGCCCGCTTCTGGATGCGCGACCTTGACGCCGCCGGTAGGTAAATCACTGCATTTGCACTTTACTGGCTGCGTTTGCCAAAACTGGTGCCTGTTTGAAGGAACAAACTGTGACGATGTGTCTCGAGTATCAGCTTGAAACATTTCTCCTCTCTTCCATGAGGTTTTCTTGGTACTTCTCTAGTTGGAATTACCCCTGAGAACCCTGCCACCGTGATAGGAAGTACTATAGTATAGGTAAGCCGACGCCTAACAGACATAAACAAATATTAAGATTGCTGGGATTAATCGTGTTGCTGATCTTCAGCTCACCTCTTTCTCCTCCTCATTAGGTTTCTAAATAGCACAGAAAAACAATTGCCTTTTTGCTACCTCTTCATTTATGTCCAGGTCAATTTTACTCATCTTAAGCTACTACCTAAAAGTAACCACATTGGAAACATGAAACAGAGCAACTTAATGCTCCCAAGTGTCCAAGCTCCCTTATGTCACATAAGCACAAAACACAGCACAACGTAACTGCCCCCCAAAATATACAGTCTGAAGTTACTGTACTTTGATGATATGATAAAATTCCATCGAAACCTTGAAACCAAAAAGTCCAACTGGTGCAGAGAATTTTTTTTTATAGAAGCAAGCTGAAAAAAAAAATGTAAAGCAACCCATAAAGCCTTAAAACTAAGCATCTTAATGCCCTATATCTTCCAAGTGATGTTACTGTGGCTGTGTTGGCTGTGTGTATAAGCCAGTTTTTAAATAACATAATAAATAAATAAAGCTAAGCATATGACCTTTGAGCTGCTTCTTTAAGTCACTCCTGCCTTTTTCCTGCACTCCCAAGTTAAAAGATAATCACGGTTCACCTCTTCGCCATCCCCTATGAAATTAAATCTTTCTTCCTTTTATAAGCAATGCAACCTCAAGTCTCTTAGCAACTAAATGAAAGAGACCAATATGTGCAAAATTTGTATCTTTTCTGAGGAATACGTTACCGACACAAGCATCTTCGCAGCTTACCAGAAGTTCTTAAAATACACAGCCTGTGACTTTAGCACCTCAGCATTTCTTGAAAACAACAGCTATTGCCCGAGGAGGTGGGAAAAAGTTACATTTTGATAATCTCGACTAGTAGAAATGTAGCAGAGAAAAATCACCCTTTCAGAGAGCTCAAATAGAGGGCAGTGGAAGTAAAAATAATTTTAGCTACCTGTTTCCAGGTATCTCCTGTTTATTGCAAATTATAATGCCTGCACAATACATAACACAATGTTAACACCACACTGGAAATTAAAATTATTGATTTTTTTTAAATTATTGATTTTATATGATCTTATTGTTTTTCATATAAGAGCAATAATTTTAATTTCCATTTTTTTCCCTCCTCCAAATTGTTATTATAGAGTCTGAATTCTAGGCCAAGGTTGGACACCTTTCCACTCGCCTTTTTGAAGCTACTAGGAGATTTAAGGAATTGCTGCTGGCTTGCTTCAAGGGGACACGTCTCCCTGGAGGTGAGGACAGAATAGAGCCCTCCAAATGAGCACCCGTCACACACCATCGCTAGAAAGTCCTGGTTATTAATCCAGACTATCTGAGCACTTCTGGCATACAAAGTGAAGATTATTGGCTGTTTATGGAAGGAAAAAATAAATTTAAAAGAAAGGGAAAAGGCTAGTTGTTGGTTATTTGGAGCAGCATCCCATGAAGCGAGCGCGGAGGTCGGTGCCTTCGGCTCACATGCCGGGAGGCCGGCTCAAGCGCTAGCAGCACTGGGGCGGGTTTAAGCAGCTAAATCTTTTTTAAGCCTTTTCTTTTATGGCCTACCTAGAATTTTCCTGAAATAAATTAAAAAAGGACATGTTTAAACGTTACAACAACCACTCCCTCCCGCCTCGTCAGCAGAGACGAGATTTAGAATTTTTCATTCCTCTCCTTTTGGTCACTCTGAATGACTTGGATGGGGTTTACTGCCATTATTAAACACAGGAGCTAAAGCTCCACGGTGCCAGGAAGAAATGAGGTCGGGCCGGAGCAGACACACGGGTAAAGGGCAGGATACCCAGCACAGGGTGCTAGAGAACCTTAGACACCCATTGAGAAGACAACTTCATCAGTGTGCTAAAGAATTCACATCCCAAGTCACCCGGGCTCAACAGTTTCTACTTCAGAAATGATTTTTAAGCACGTATTATCAAATTCAAGAATGAAATTTGACTTAAAAGGAGCGTATTTGGACAGAAACAGTTAATCTTTTCATTGCACCTGCCAGTAGTTTGCCATATTACATTTATGTATATTAAATCCTTGCTTCAGATTTCATATTCAAAAAAAGGTGAGCTTCTACTGTTTGCAAACTTTAAATAAGATCAGTGTTTTTGAGGACGGCTCACTGCTGACTCATTTATGACTCATTCAGATGCAATGCAGAGTTGCTCTTATATAGGATGTGAAAGCACAGTAGCTTGGCTGGATTGCAAAAAAAAAAAAAAAGGTTGTATTTAATACAGGCAGCCTTAAAACAGCACCCAACAATGGGGAAATTGGTGGGGGAAAAAAAAAAAAAAAGCATGTATAATATGAATTACTCCATATGGGACATACGGATAATTTCCCCAAGGGAAGAGAAGAGTTTGTTTTGCTGAAACCAAATTTAATTCTATCACAGTATTTAGCAAAAGGTACTACTTTACATTATATACATCATAGCTGATATTTTCTTTTAAAAACAAAACCAAAAAACAAAGGAGAAGATTAGCCATGTTTGTGTTATTGACTAAGCAAGCAGGAGCTCTACCTCAAAGACAGAGCACCAGGACACCGGGCATATAAACTTGGGGCAGCTCAGATATGGCAGGGACAGAGCAACACAAGTCACGAAGCCATGCCATGAGCTTGGCACAAAACTGAACCCACTGTGGGCATTGCTAACAGCATGGCCTTGCAAATACTTCTACTGACACAGTGCTGGGGTCAGCAACACACAGCACGGGAACAAATACCTGTGCGAGAAGCAGCTAATGCTTCTGCAGGGAGCTTCAGGGTAAGACCAACACGTGGCTTAGCTAAACGTGAGGCTGGAAGGCTGCCTGTGGAGGGGTCTGTGCTCGAAGCCTTGGTGTGCACCCCCCGTGGGTGCAGGACCAACCGCACCGGGTTCACAGGAGCCAGAGCACAAGCGAAAGGCCTCGGAAAAGACAAGTGGCTAGGGTGGAAAGAGGAAGCGCTCCAGTCAGGAAAGGAAGCACGGAGGAAAGCAAAGTGTTGATAAAGGAGGTGGAGAGAGATGAGGGAAAGAAACAGGGGTAAACACAGAGAAAGGGAAAGAGAGAGAGAAAAAAAAAAGACAATTCAAGCTATCTACTGAACGTGGAATAAAGCAAAGCCTGCCCTGAAAAAAACCTGAAGCAATCAATGAAAGAAATGCCAGTTCAGTTGTTCTCTGTAGGCATTCACTACAAATTGCCAAAATGTTAATGTATTCCCATGCTTGATGTGCAATCAGTGTTTTCCTCTACAGCATTTAATCTCATTTATCAAGCTTCTTAGTACAAATTGAGTTACAAGGTAATCAATTAGATTCAAAACACAGCTTGTTTAGTTGTTTCAGTTTTGCGCTGCAAGCATATTCACCCCAATTTCACAATTAGCTCATCAAAAACCATGTTCAGTGCTTATGCGGTTCTGCTTTTTGTCATTCAGATGCCTCGCCACAATCACCCCAAGCGATACCGGTTTGCAAATCTCACTTCGGGCTTCTAAGAGCCTGGCAGGAAAGGCCCGTGGGGAAGGAAGGGAGGAACACTGGGAGGTCACAACGTGGGGACGCTGTTTGGAAAAGGGAAGCGGGACTCAGGAAACTGCTGCTCTATCCCAGACTGATGGACAACATGCCAGCGCGAACGGCAGCTGGACTCCTGTGGAAGCTGCTGTTTTATGAGGTTGGAATAAGCTGGATGGGCCATTTCTGGAGCTGGAGGAGCCTACAAATTCACAAGGTTTTCCTCAGCAGGTAGAAGAGGTGGCTTCGTCCTCAGGCTCCTGACTTACCAACGGAGGTGAGCGCAGGGCATCACTGCCTGATATGGAAGAATCTGAGAGTGTTTTTGGTTGCAGTCAGTTAGGTAGGGTTACTCTTTGCTCTTTTTGGACTGCAAATGCCAACTGAAACATTGTCCACCAGAGCAAAAGTACTAGAAATTGTAGGCGGGGATGCTGGAGGTCACAGGCAGCCTGCAGGCTCTTCCATCACCGATAACCGGTCCCCTCAGCACCCCTGCTCCTTTCAAGGGCAGCAAGGCACTGCACGGACACGCGGGAAGCCCATGCTCCAAGGCGGGCTCACTGTCATGCTGCCCGAGAGCTTCTAGTTGCCCCCTGCAACACCATCCCCATGTTCCAAGTTTGCCGTGTAACCATGAGCTGCTAGAAGAATTACAGAAATATTTGTATAGTTACCATCTTTTGCTTAAGTTTAGGTCTATGTACTCTGCACATCAAGTGTGTCCATGCTCTGGCATACTTGATCAAAAAGATGATTAGGGAAACTGCATATCTAGGGGCCTACTCTCCAGTTCTAGGGCTCTTTTGGGGTTTGGGTTGGTTTGTTTTAATTTGCTTCTCCTTCCATTCCCCACCTCCCCTTCCCATTTCCCACAATAAAACTAAGTCTCAAGTCAGTTTCAGAAAAGTTTTTGCAAGCTGAACAAGTCAATATTTCCCAACCATCATAGGGAGAAGGTAGAGAAAAGCCCAAATGACACCAAGCGTGCACCTGCAGCCCAAATGAGTTGGCCAAAATAGGAGCAGGTTTTTGAAAGCTCCTGACCTGCATACGACCAAGCAGATGAGCGTTCAGTCAACAAACCCACTGCTCACTGAGACAGGAGACATCCAGGCCTTCCCTTTGGCCAGGCTCCGAAAGGAGGTCTTGGGCTCATCGCTTGCATGACACCCTGCAGTGTTTTACCTAGAAATGTGATCAGCATTTGCTGCCAGATGTGTGTAGATGGAGGTGATCCAGCCCGTCAATCCTTCCCCTGTCCCCCAAACTGAATTTCTGCTTGTTACAGTCCTGTAAGCCACACAGTGCCCTCAAATCAGAGCCTGTGGTTAGAACTAAGCACAACTGAAAAGTTGGTTTGCTCTTGCATCTCATTCCTGACCTAGATATTAAAGGCATACGTATTACACCCTAGCAGCTCCAGTGTTCTGCCTGGATACAGGAAGACAACAGCAGGATAGCGCTACAAGCTCCGCATACAGATTTGCTTAGTTTATTCCTCCTGAAAGGTAAGCCGTAAACAGCTGGTTGCTGCCCTGGAAAGACAGGTTATCATTAAAATAGCTTTGAACCAGTTTACTACTGTGCAACCACCACAACAAAAATTCACGGGAGCAAGAGAGTGATTTTATTTTTTCTCCTGCAAAATTCTGGACAAAATTTGCTCTACATAAGCTGAAGTTTGGAAAAAAAAATCAGAGTGATCTATCAAACTATTTTAATATCCCTTCTGTTAACCTCACAAATGCATGTGAGATCCCTGCGAACACAGCTGAAGTGTTCTGCTCTGTATCCCTGACCCCATATGCAAAGGCTCAGTCTTGTTTGCTAGTATAATGTATCACCAAGAAGCAAGTACTGAGAAATTCAAATTAATGGAAGGCTGTAGCTCAATTGATTTTGCGGTCAAAAATATATGCTGTATTTGCAGAGAGCATGAAAAGGCTATCTATTTTATAAAGTGGGTGTAAATTCAGCAGAATTACATGCCTTAAATGAGAGAGAAAGAGTCTTCTCAGCTGCTCATATAAAATGCTGGGATGCAAAACGATGTAAACAGATGGTCCTGAGATTTCCCAATTACAAACCTTTCTGGCAATATAAAACTGGAGGAATTCCAGACATTTGTCATGTTGACATCACTTTGTGGTAAGTAATGGGATTTTGGCTTTTACAAATTGCAACACGCTGCAATCTGAAGACCACAACTATCTAAATCAAAATTAGTACTTGAGGAATTAAAGCCACATTTTAGAATAGTTCCCCATCTAAAAGCAGCAGCTCAAAGGCACAGACACATCTGTATTGAATACAATGTTTATTCCCAGCTCCACTAAGATTTTGTAATGTAGCCAAAACATGCAAGTAGGCAGGCATGGTCATACTGCTAATGACACTGTAAAATCCCAACTCACCATGAGAAGAAGGGGTAGACTGCTAAACATGACCTCTCCAAAGCCAAAGCAAGCCCCAATTTCTCAAGGGAGCATTATCTATAAGCCTTCAGTTTTGGTCTGATTTTGCAAGACGACTGCAAAAACAAAGGAGCTCTGAAACACACATTCCTCCTTTCATTTCTGTGAGCTAACTGCAACTCTTGAAAAATAAAGCATTGAATTTGATCATCGGCAAGTCTTACGCATAACAGGTTCTTAAAACGGCACTCGCGAGCGCCGGGGGGCCGAGGAAGGCGGCGGCAGGATGGTGTGGGCCTGCAGGGCCCTCCCGCCGGCGATGCGAGCAGTGGCGCGCAGGCCGCGTCCCGGCGCGAGGCCTGGCGGCGACACGCAGAGCGCCGCGGCTTGGGGAGCTTCGAGGTTCACCTGCACTGCCCTAGGCGGGCCACCGCACTGGAAACTGGGGCCCAAGGCAGCCATTTCAGGAACATGTGATTTAATTGACAACATAACTCCTGTTCTTTTGAGGGAGGGGAAAAAATCTCTTATCTGGGCTTGAAGGGAGAGAAGGAAGGTGACGTTCAGCGCTTACTTTCTAATGCACATTATTTGCTACAGATTCTCGTTTTGGCTTAGGTAAGGAGTAATGTAACAATATGCTTGATTTCACAGCTATAGTACGCCTACCATCAGACCAAGGTACACTAAGGACCTTATTGGATTTCAAAAAAAGCAACCCAAATACAAAACCACATGCTTAAACCAACCTTATTGAGCTATTCTTCTAGGTTATTCTACTTCAGAAATTGAAAGTGCATTATAAAAATCTTCTGGGCCATGTAATAACAGTTAAAAGTCACAAAGGAATAGAGCAAACATCAATTTTATTCTACAGAATAATTGCATCAACATGAGGATTTTCTTCAAAATCTGGATTTTTGTTTGAGTTTCCCAATTATTCTATTCAGTGGCTAACAAGGAAGAAATTCACTTTAAATTTGTTATGGCAATGGTAAAACTTAAAATATGCATGAGAAGACACAGTACTCACCACTAAAATGAACAGAAAATATTACTGAACAATCATCTCAAAACCAAAGCTAACAATTTCTAGCATCAGCCAAACTATGTCCAAAACTTCAAAGTCACAGCTGTAACAAGGCAGAAATGAAAAGAGTTGCTGCCTAATTAGACTGTTTGAAAAACATTAAAAAACAGGACTGTTGTCCCTTCCTGTGACTTTTTCATAAGAAAAACTTACTTTCAAGTCTAGAAAACAAAAAACTGTGCTTACTTGTTATTCGTGGGTCCAGTTGCCAAGACATCTGATTGCAACTTTGGGAAAAACCCTTGCTCGTATTTCCCCTGACCAATCTTCATATCAAGTAAGTGTGGGTGGATGGCCGTGTGATCAATCTTCATCAGCCGCTGCTCGATGGACTGGGCTACAAGTCACATTCACAGGCAAAGAAGAGCATTAGGGAGCTACCTGCAGATATGCACATCAACAACTAAAGCAGTCATTCTCCAATTCCTGGAAACTTAGAAGTTAAATATTCACTGTTGTGCCTGAAATCTGTCACTTACAAATGTGAGGAAACACCTGCACTGTTATTTCAGTTTTAGTTTCTTTACTGAATGCAGTTAGTACTGGAACAAATAAGTTAGCAGTTAAACAAGCAGTTATTCAAGGAAGCTTAATGATGGTAAGATGCATTGCTAAAGGACAACCCTTTTTCTTTTGATAAGATAGACGCAAATATTTTTAAAGAGCTGTGCAGTCTTGCTCTGCAGTTATGCGGTAGGCTTAAATGCTCTTCCTGCAGAATTAAGACTTCCTGCAACAGGAGCAGCTCTCTGTGAGGCCTGAGCATCTCGCTTTGCTTGACACATGTTTCCGTGGACAGATGTGTAGGGAGCAAAACCTGAATTCTGCAAACACCACAACTATCAGATCCTCCCCCTGCAAGTAGATACGCTATTACTGGCCACCAAATGCTGAAGAGAAATCCTTCTTGGACAGGCCTTCGAAAGCCATAGGTAACCATAGGTACCTTGCCTAAAAGGCAAGAGGGGTGCTGGAGACCAACAGAAGCTGGGATGTACTGAGGTCAGAGAGGGGCCTCCTGGAAACCTCCACTCCAATGAGGTTAATGGAGTTTAGTCATTTACTTCAGTATGTGAAGATTTCATCTCAAATCTCTACCAGACCGAAAACAGATCTGTCAGCCCCCTAACAGCGAGGCAGATACACTGTGAACAAGAGTGGAAAGGAGGTGTATGATGGAATCAGCATTTAATTAACATCTTGATTATTCCTTTTTTGATAGACCGTCCATTAACAGACGGGCTCACTCTTTCAGCCTATCATGGGTAGCCAATAAATATGCAAAATGTAGAAGCTAAATTCATTTTCCATTTGTTAAGAACTACTTAGAGCCCATGACCTATTTTATAAATCTGTGATGTGAAAGAAACTGTCAAAATCTACATATATTATCATTAGAAACTCAGAAAATTTGTATTGCTTTCTTTTGGAGGAAGCCAAAAAGGCCTGGGTAGTATGGGGAGAGAAGGTTTGAAGGGCTCCAAAAATAGCAGGTTAAACAAACAAGTGCTCGATTGGTGCTCGGTTCAGGTACGTGTGACTGGGAAACGCGAAGGGAAGTAGGCATTACTATCAGCTTGCTGCTTCTCACAATACAGCACATGAGGTTCTGGTGCCACAATGTCTACTGAAGCTAGGCGTTGCATAGACAGGCAACCTGCAAATTACAATTGTTTTTAACAGAAAAAAATTAACCTGTTGAAAGATTTTTTCCACATTGCTGCTACATTTGTAACAAGTAAAATGTTCTGAAGGGATGCAAAAAAAAAAAAAAGAAAACAAAAAACGAAAAAAAAAAAAAAAGGAAATGCATTTGCCTCAATTCATTAATATGTGACCAAATTCAAGAGTATAATTCCACTGTACTATTTGGAAACAAAATAAACAATTTCATGATAAGAAACTCAGCTGTCATTTGAAAATGTTCCCTGTGAATATACTGAAAAATTCCAAATCTTCACTACATACCATATAGTACATTGTATCGATTGCTGAAGCTAGTAAAGATGCCATAAAGGATTATGCCTCTGACATCACCCCCTGCTCTGGTCAGATAGGATGGATCAAAAAAAGTTCACAGGAAGGAAAAAACAAGGTCAGTGCACAAGAACAGGGACTCAGTTCTTCTGTATGGTGCTGGACCAACAACTAAAGCACAGGAATTGCATTCCTTCCCATCGCACTGATAACAGGGGTTGTGTGAAATGAGAAAGTGCAAGTCTCAGTGTGCAGCTTCGTGGTTTGGTTTCACAGAATTCCAGGATGGTTGAGGTTGGAAGGGATCTCCAGAGGTCACCTTGTCCAACTCCCTTGCTCCAGCATGGACACCCATAGCACATGGCACAGGGGCGCTGGGTTTTGAAGATCTCCAGAGAAGGAGACTGCATTTCAGAAATACCACATGGTTTGGGCTACAAAACTTTTTTTTTTTTTCTCCTCTGCGGAACATGCAGTTTGTGTAATTTCAAAAGTAAATGTGAACTGAGACCAGATTACAACAGGACAAAACTAAAAGTGAATAAGTATTTTTACTGCTGAGTCATCTCAATATTAAAAAAAAGTTTCAGGCAGGGTGATAATTTCTCTTCCTTGAAGTTTTTTAAACTCTATTTGGGGATTTGATAGTTATTCATGATAACAAGCAACATAATCAGACCCTAAAACAAGAGCATATTTCTTTTCCAGACACCAGTTATTGATCTCACTGAAGAAACTGTGACCTGGGTTGTGCAAGATGTCAAGCTACATGGCCATTTTGATTTTTGGAAACTTTGCCTTCATTTGGTTTGTTTTTATTAAAGGCATCAACCCAAGAGAGTTGAAACAAAAGGGCAAAGGGTTCCCTCTATTTTTAGCTTTGAAAAGAATAGTGACATTTTACATAGGGAAAATAAGGTGACTGCTAAGTACTTATAAGGTAACTCTATGACCTCTTCGCTCGCTGCAACTCTCAGATGACTGAAAAATTATATTTCTTTGTAGCTGACATTGTACTTTTGAATATTTTATTAGTCCAGCCGAACATACCTGCTTCTTTTAAAGTGGTGCATTTCTGGTAGTTGGATGTCCGCAGTGCAGGGGCCCTTACATTATATAGCCTTATTTTCTCAATCCGGGAGTCAAACACTCGCAGAAAAGGGTCCTTCTCTTCCCACTGAGAGATTATTTTATTATCTATGAAGGTTGCAAACATCTGCGTTTCAATGAAGTGAGAGAGGAATGGGAGGTAAGGCTCAGGTTGGTCCGAAAGGAAGGAAGCCTGAAATACAGAAGAGTTCATTAGTGCCACTCTTTACTTCAGTATAAAAGCCTTCCTATGGGAGAAGGCAGAAGCAACAGCTAATGGCCAAGTTTGGACAAGGCTCTTCCGCAACAACAGAACTTCTTATGGGGACAGCAGAACCTCGTGGGTCATCCCTTCAGTCATGGTGGTGAGAAGTGGTTAGGGAAGGATCACTACAGTAAAGGGAACATGGATATATGGAAGCAGTTCATGAACTGTCACAGAGGTAGAGCAGCTACTGTGGAACTACTAACTGCAGCAACTACAGAGGAGGGCAACCACAGAGTATCAGAGTAAACAGTGCTCTCCAGCTACTGCTCGTTTCTAAGACGGGCAGTTAACCATGAAATTCCAATTAAAAAAAAAAAGAGAGAGAGAGAGTGCCTAAATCTATCTGAACTTAGAAAACCCTACCCTTAGAAGACCACATTAATGCAGAAATGCCAGGAGAGATTACATAGGCAATCTCCTTCTCCTGAATGCAAGTGTTCAACACCAGCCTACAATCAAACAAAAAAGCCACGGCAGCGTTATTTGATCAAAAAAAGTCAGAAATCAATATTTAGTCTGTTCCTTAATGCTTTTCCTCTGCATGTTCTCCTTAGAGCAGGTTTTGCATCTAAAAAAGATGCTGGTCAGGAGCGCTATTACTTTGAGAACTCACTGAGAAAAAATAATTGTGCAGGCTTCAGAACATTTCTCTTTCCTTTTGTGGGTCTACAGATTACTCATTTCCCCACTTCCAATCTCAGCTTGCATGACACTCTTCTGTACACACTACAATACAGCCATAACAGTCAGCTTCTCATGTAATGAGGTGCTTGCCTTCTAAGAGGCAATGCTACACACTAATGAAATGCTGAGCTCTATCGTGAGATTAGGAAATGAGAAACATGAAAAATTTGATTTATTTTTTGTCTTATGTGTGAATCTCTCCTGTCAGTGAAGAAAAAAAAAAAAAAAGACCTTTTCTATTTCTACCTTTCCACCAAGCCTATGGTTAAAACTGGCTACTCAATGTGTCTACTCAGTTCATGCTGGTCGGGATGGCTCTGGACATTTCATTTCAGTTTACTTTGGCAGAAGGATCTGGTCCTGCATAGTGAGAACGGACAAATCTGTCTGAGGTAGATGAGGAATGGAGAATTAAAGTGCACCTAGACAACAGATACGTGATACAATTATTCTCTCCCCACCAGCCTCAAAAACCTTTTCAGATGGAGGAAAAAAATAAGTAAATAAAATAAAAAGCCATAGCTGTTTTTACTTTGTCAAAGTTTTGCATTTGTTCCCTGTTTGTCAGCCAGGACTCCATATCGGGTGCAGCTTGAATGACAAAAGCCTCGTAGTCTGCAAACATTTGCGTGAAGCGGTTGGCGAAAACCTCCCGAAGCTGCACGTTGAGTTTGTAGTCCCTCAGCTCCAGCTCCTCACACTGCAGCTTCACGTCCCCTTCCCTGTCCACCAGGGGAGCGGTGATGGTCATTTTCTCCACCGTGACGCCCGTCCTCTTGGCTAGCGCTTGCAGGCGGGCGATGGTTTCGTTGCCTTTTAGCAGCTCGTACATGTTGATCGCATTGCTGGGGATGTTCCCGTTCTTCTTGTCATTCACCAAGTCATTGAGAACCAAGTTCTTGAGTTTGGTGGCACTTTCGCTGCAGTGCAGGTTACCTTCCGGGGGGATCCCAAACTGGAGGAGGACCTCGGAGATCTCCTGGATGAATTCCAGTTTGTTGGGGAACTGGGGGAATTCTTCTGGCAGTTCTATGAAATGGTTATCAATATCCACAAAGCACAAGTTTGCCTGAAATACAAAGAAAAAAATACTTTCAGATACTACACTTCATGCTACAGAGACTGGATATCCCCTCGTGGAACAGCCACAGATGCAACTGCAGGAAGGATGAGCAGCACCGCTTCGCAGCCTGCACAAACACTACCTGTGGGTTTCACTGCCTCCCAAGGCTGTTTATTTCACCAGGAACCAGCTCAGCCACAAGAACTCTCTGTAGCAGAGCTACCAAGGAGCCAAATCTTATTTTCTTCTCTCCATCCTCCTTCCAAGGTGGCTGCTACTCTTGGAGATTCCTCTGCCTGAGATTTAAACAGAGTGCTCCTAGACAGCTTTTCTACACGTGGAAATAGATTTCAGTCATAACATTAAACCCGAATGGAGGCATGAATCTAGCAGAGAAGATATTTTTACTACAAACATGTCCACGGGGGGAGGAAAGGAGCTTGTATATATATATTAATTACATTGCAAATGCACCCTCAGGATCTTCTGAACTGCAGCTTCAATCTGAAATTCCCAGGCTGAGCGCACCGTGCGTTCTGAACAGCACCCTAAATCAGGTCGGGTTCCCGAGGGTTGAACCGGGTGCGAAGCGGCCAAGCAGGAGCCGCAGGTCCTGGCGGGGCTGCCTCTGCCCACGCTCCGACTCCGGGCACGGCCGGCTGCGCAGCGGAAAGGACCGTTCCCCCTTTTCTCGCTTTAATCAAGGCAATTTATTCCCACAGCAAGCATGGTTATAAGATTCTGGACATTTCAGGACATACTGTGACCTTAACTCCATTTCACAGATCCTTTAGAGGTTGTTAGGATTCATTTGGCAAAGTAAAAGTGTCCCTTCAGTTTCTTTTTCTATAATAAATTTGAAGCATACAAATAAAATCATTTCTTTGTACAAAACAATTTGCTTTACTTAACATATTAAAGAGTCATGGTATGTATTGGTGCCGTTGTTTAGCTCGGGGACCATCTTCTTATCCATCAATATTTCATTTCAAAGGCTTTTTCATTTCAGTTCTGCATATCATTTACAAAATTTGAAAAATGAGATTTCGATTCAGAAAACCCTCAGGGAATTGGTCTCACTTCTCTCTTCAAAAACAGCTGATGATTGAAGTTAATGCAAAGTGATTAGTAACCTTAAGACAGCACCATGGGCAGTTGCTGACGAGGGCCGTGCTTCATCACCGCTTGTGTGTTAAAGGATTTTCTATTTTTTATTGTCTATAGGAATGCAATAATCTACATCCTCCCTGCACAACACCCCTTCTTGCCCTCTCACACAGCAATCTGAACTGTAGTTTTCATAAATGCTGGTTTGGTATTTTTCCACTCATTTGTTAAACATTGTAACAGCTTCTTCTTCCACTATTACTCTTCTCTCACTGGGGATATTTAATTTGTTATTTCAGCAAAAACCCATCACATTAGAATTTTAATTTAAGGAAAATGACAGCTTAATCTACTAAGTAAAAGCATATGACTAATAACTTAAAAATACATGGTAATTATGTAAGATTAGCATAGTTACTGAAAAGCATAACTAGATACCCATTTCATTTCAAAGCCATTACAAATTTTGCATGATCGGGGCATTGCACCCACGTGTTAAGACTTGACTTGCTCTGCAACATGCCACGGGGACTACGGATCAGTCACCTCTGCCTATCACCTAAACCAGATCTCCACTAGAAAGGAAGCTATCCTGGCCCTCTGTGTGGATTCTCCACTGCCTCGTATGAATTCACACAGAAACAGCCTTGCTGCTTGGCTCCTCACTGCCTGTCTCTGGGAGGATCGCCCGCTCCCAAGGCTTGGGAGCAGCTTTGCACGGAGCCTGGCTCAGCAGGGCTGCAGTCGCTAGACATTACGGTGGCACAAACAGTCACTCCAGGGGTTTCCACGGATTTTAAGAGGAAACTCACCTTAAAGTGACCAACATGCTCAAGAATGGGCAGTTTTGGTATGAATGCAAGTTGAGCTCTTTCAAAGCCAGGCTGCTGTGCTCATGACAAACCCAGGGGCAGTGAGGAGAACACGGGGTTCTCCATGGGGTCGTAGGGACGAGCAGGACTCAGCTTCCCGCTGGTGAGGCAGGGACAGGCTCCAAATCAAACCCTCTGGCAAGAATACCTCAAGTCCGGCTTTCCCAAAGACCATTCCCAAATGAAATATCCTTTAGTCCTCTGCTAATAGGGCTGTGGCACCAACGAAGGACAACAAAACACAGTGAAGTATGTGATGAAAAGAAAGCAGAGAAGCATTTAATGACCCAGGAGGAGGCATTTAGAAGTCAATAAAATTAGTAGCACTCACTAAATGCAGACACACACCCGGAAATGCTCTAGGGATGTCACTCCCTCCCTCCTTCCCGCTGGAAAACACCGTAGCCCAGAGCTTCAAGCAGATTTACCAGTGGTGGGGAAGCTTTGTAACACAGGACATGGCACTTTCCAGCAGGAACTGGCATAAATACCAGTAACACTGGCACTTTGGGGCAGGAAGAGCACAGGCTGAGCCCCACGGACAGGACCTACCTCCTGGGGGAGCTCCAGCTTGGAGCGGTCCGTTCCCTCCTTGGACTGCAGGCCCATCAGGTAGGGCACGGGAGCGTCCAAGAAGTGCAGGAGGGAAGCGGGGAGGATGGGGACGTACACGTGCTGCCACTGGAAGGGGAACAGGAGCGTCGTGATCCCTTCCGCCACCGTCATCAGCCGCTGGTAATCTGAAGAGAGAGGAGAGATGCTGAGGCAGCTCCTGGGTTGCAGAGCTGCCCCGGGAGGACACCCGTGCCCCAACAAGGCAGAAAGCAGGCTTATGTGGCAGGGTTCTGAAAATCAGGCAGCAAAGCCACATACAGAAGCCTACAAATAGGAGACTAAAACATTATTCAACACACCAAAACTCATTACCCACCCCCCGCATGAAACTGCTCATCACCAATATTCTTATCTTAACTAGATATGCTCTGTTGCTAATTTTTTTTATTGAAAGGAAACCAAAACGTCTCTCTGTGCTACAGATAATACTAATAATTACCTGATTCTATAAGAACCATATATTTTTACAAGGAAAAAAGGAAGAAACTTTTCTGCTTGATCTTACCCGCCTACCTCTACACTCCACTTGCTACTACTTCTAAGACTGAGTGCTATTTTTCCAAGAGAGACATCTTGCTTGCATATTAGCACAAGTTTCTAGTCACTAAGGGCACAAAAGCACCTTTATTTAAACAACAACAACAAACACAAATTCAGTTTTCATAAAAATGTTCTCTGCAGCATGCCTGTATCACAGTACTTTCTCAGATTTGTATTTAGTCCATCTATTTATTGCATTATACTGCTTCTGACTCAAGTAAATGCATTATTCATTTTCTTTTAAATTAAAAATTAATTAGGTCCAACTGAGGCAAAAGAGTATTTTGGAGTTGAATAAGGGCAAGGTATTTCTCAGACATTCAGCTGCCCTGATGTAAACTTTCAGCTGGCACGAGGCAACACCACTGTCTATTTTTTAATATAGACAAAGCAATCCATATTTAAGAACACGGTAAAAATGACAAACTGCTATTAAAGAGATGGTCATTCTCATGGCAAATCTCAGCTGGTGGACGATCCATCACCAGACACGTCATGACCATGGAGTCTTGCAAGCTGTAATGAACCTGAAACCAGACATTTGCTTCTGCTCCCTATTATAAGCAGCCTATGTATCACAACAACAGCTTCCCCACGATTTCTAAGAACACAAAAGTACTTTAAACATAATTCTTTGGGAATCTGGACTTTACTGGGAGGCAGCAGCATGCCCCATTTAATGGTAATGGCTGGAGACAGGAAAACTGAAGCGCAAACATTCGTGAAGGACTTTGCGATTGCGCAGGGTATATTGCACAGACCAGAGCTGAGGTCAGTTCCGACCCCGTTCCGGGGTTTGGCTGCTCTTGAAGGATTTTCTTTACTCTTCACAGAGATCCTCTGTTCCCCTTCAGGGCACAGGTATCCGATCCGTAACTTGCCAGGCGGACTGGGGAGTTTCCACTGTGGCTACCCACAGGAATACAAGTGCCCATCAAAGATGGACAAACCTGGAGAGCTTTGGCGTGAGCAAGCAAAAGGTCTCCACGGTCACACGGGCCTGGCTCGGATCCCTGCTCACACCCAGAGCACTTCCTACCCCTTCCAGCCCCCCAAGAAATTACACACAGGAACACCCGGGTCCCGAGCGAGGCACGAGCCCCTTCCCCAGCTCTCAGCCTGGCCATCCGCCTTTCCCCAAGGAGGCGCCTGACATTCCAGCAGGCACCGGAGCAGGGAAGCGCTGCCGCCGGGACAGCCCCGCTTCCAGGAGGGCACTGGGATGCACTTGGGTGAGGATGCAGACCGAAGCACCGACCTGCACAGCCCTCCTCCTCGGGGCCGGCCCCGCTCTGCAGACGCCCGGCGTTCATCCAGGGCAGGGCAGAAACATCTTTCACCCTGTCTCGCTAACAGCTACTCGCTCAATCTCAAAAACGCTTTTTCATACATACACGCTAATCTCAAGGTTATGTCTCAAAACCCTTTCTAGCTACTGATTTTACACCGAAGACTAGTAATTTATGGATCTCTCCCCATGAGATGATGCATAACTATATACATCCATGTATACGTACAAAATCAGCGTTCAATACCTACTAGTGAAACGTAGTGGACTTGGGAATTACGACATTAGGTAATCATTTCATGATTTTGTGAGCTCCAGAAATTAAAAAAATAAAATACAGAAAGTATGTGTTAGTATGTACACAGCAAGGTTTCATAGAATCATAGAATCATAGAATCATAGAATGCTTAGGGTTGGAAGGGACCTCTAGAGATCATCTAGTCCAACCCCCCTGCATACGCAGGGACACCTAAAGCACGTGGCACAGGACTGCATCCAAGCGGGTTTTGAAGATCTCCAGAGAAGGAGACTCCACAACCTCTCTGGGCAGCCTGTTCCAGTGCTCTGTCACCCTCACTGTTAAGAAATTTTTCCTTAAGTTCCTATGGAATTTTTGATGTTTCAGTTTCCGGCCATTTCCTCTAGTCCTATCAGTGGCCACCACTGAAAAGAGACCATCCCCGTCCTCTGCACTCCCTCCCTTGAGGTATTTATATACACTGATTAGATCCCCTCTCAGCCTTCTCTTCTCCAGGCTGAACAGGCCCAGCTCCCTCAGCCTCTCCTCATAGGGCAGATGTTCCAGGCCCCTGATCATCCTTGTAGCCCTGCGCTGGACTCTCTCCAGCAGCTCCACATCCCTCTTGTACTGTGGAGCCCAGAACTGGACACAGTACTCCAGATGCGGCCTCACCAGGGCTGAGTAGAGGGGCAGGATCACCTCCCTTGACCTGCTGGAGATGCTCTTCTTAATGCAGCCCAGGATCCCATTGGCCTTCTTGGCCACGAGGGCACACTGCTGCCTCATGGTCAACTTGTCGTCCACCATGACACCCAGGTCTTTCTCCGCAGAGCTGCTCTCCACAAGGTCGGTCCCCAGCCTGTACTGGTGTCTGGGGTTATTCCTCCCCAGGTGCAGGACCTTGCACTTGGCCTTGTTGAATTGCATGAGGTTTTTCACCGTCCAGTTGTCCAGTCTGTTCAGGTCCCTCTGGATGGCAGCGCAGCCCTCTGGGGTATCGGCTACTCCTCCCAGTTTGGTATCATCAGCAAACTTGCTGAGGGAGCACTCTGTGCCTTCATCCAGGTCATTGATGAATAAATTGAACAGGACTGGACCAAGGACTGACCCCTGGGGGACCCCACTAGCCACAGGCCTCCAACTAGACTCTGCACCGCTGATCACCACTCTCTGGGCCCTACCATCCAGCCAGTTCCTAATCCATCTCACTGTCCACTCATCTATCCCACACTTCCGGAGCTTGCCCAGGAGGATGTTGTGAGGGACGGTGTCAAAAGCCTTGGTGAAGTCGAGATAGACGACATCCACCGCTCTCCCCTCATCTATCCAGCCGGTCATTTCATCATAGAAGGCTATCAGGTTAGTCAGGCAAGATTTTCCCTTGGTGAATCCATGCTGACTACTCTTGAGCACCTTCTTGTCCTCCATGTGCCTGGAGACAACAGCCAGTATGAGCCGTTCCATCACTTTTCCGGGGACGGAGGTGAGGCTGACTGGCCTGTAGTTGCCTGGGTCCTCCTTCTTGCCTTTTTTGAAGACTGGCGTGACATTGGCCTTCTTCCAGTCTTCCGGCACCTCCCCCGTTCTCCAGGATCTTTCAAAGATGATGGAGAGCGGCTTAGCTATGGCATCTGCCAGCTCCCGCAGCACTCTGGGGTGCATCCCATCAGGGCCCATGGATTTGTGGGTATCGAGGTTCCTTAGGTGCTCTCTGACCCAGTCTTCCTCTACCCAGGGCAAGTCTTCCTCTCCACCAGCTTCTTCTCTTGCCTCTAGGGCCTGGGGCTCTAAAGGGCTGCCCTTGGTAAACACCGAAGCAAAGAAGGCATTGAGCAACTCTGCTTTTTCTGTGTTATTTGTAACCAAGGTGCCCATCCCGTCCTCCAGCGGACCCACGTTTTCCCTGATCTTCCTTTTGCTGTTAATGTATTTGAAGAATTTTTTTTTGTTATTTTTAACGTCCCTTGCCAGCTTGCCTTCCAGACGTGCCTTAGCTTTCCTTGTCGCATCTCTGCACTCCCTGACTACGTTCCTGTATTTCTCCCAGGGGGCCTGTCCTTTTTTCCACATTCTGTATACCGCTGCCTTCTGCTTGAGCATTGCCACAAGCTCCCGGCTCATCCACGCAGGTCGCCTGCCCCCTCTGCCTCCCTTCCTACACACAGGGATGCACTGTTGCTGGACGTGGAGGAAGTGCCGCTTGAAAACTAACCAGCTCTCTTGGGCCCCCCTGCCTTCTAGAGCACTAGCCCATGGGATTCTACCGAGGAGGTCTCTGAAGAGGCTAAAGTTGGCCCTCCTGAAGTCCATCGTCGCAAGGCTACTTACAGCCCTTCCTCCTCCTCGTTGAATCCTGAACTCCACCAACTCATGGTCACTGCAGCCGAGGCTACCCCCCACCTTCACATCTCCTACTAGGCCCTCCCTATTTGATAGCACGAGGTCCAGTAGCCCACCTCTCCTCGTCGGCTCCTCCACAACCTGCGTCAAAAAGTTATCGTCGACGCTCTGCAGGAACCTCCAGGACTGCTTATGCCTGGCTGTGTTGTCCTCCCAGTTGATGTCGGGGTAGTTGAAGTCCCCCATGAGAACCAGGGCCTGTGACCGTGAGGCAACATCCAGCTGCCTATAGAAGGCCTCATCAACCTCCTCGTCTTGGTCAGGTGGCCGGTAGCAGACACCCACCACAGTGTCTCCCACATTAGCCTGCCCTCTAATCCTTACCCACAAGCACTCAACTCGCTCATCCTCGACTCCCAGGTTGAGCTCCATGCATTCCAGTTGCTCTCTCACATAAAGAGCAACTCCACCACCTCGCCTTCCCAGCCTGTCCTTCCTAAAGAGCACATAGCCTTCCATGGCAGCGCTCCAGTCGTGCGAGCTATCCCACCACGTCTCTGTGATTCCGATGAGATCATGACGCTGGGACCGCACACACATCTCCAGTTCATCCTGCTTATTCCCCATGCTTCGCGCATTGGTATACAGGCATTTCAGGGAAGCAACAGAGGCCACAGGTTTCCCAGGAGGGGTGAAAGAGGACCCTCTGTGATCATTTCCTACCCTCACTTCCCCACTACCATACTCCCGCTGGACGCCATCTGACCTGGGCTGTGCGGTACTGCTTGCCGTGTCAGTGTGCCACTCCCCTTCCCCCTTCTTGCCTAGTTTAAAGCCCTCCTAACCAGGTTGGCCAGCCTTTTTGCAAAGAGACATGTGCCCCTCTTGCTAAGATGAGTACCATCGTTCCCCACTAGCTGTTGGTCATCAAACAGAGACCCATGGTCGTAGAAGCCGAAACCCTGTTGCCAGGTCCAGCGGCGCAGCCAGTTGTTAAGCTGCCATATTCGCCTTCTCCTCCTTGAGTCCATTCCCCTCGTTGGCAGAATGGAGGAGAACACCACCTGGGCACCTGTACCTTTGATGGCCATCCCTAGGGCTCTGAAGTCTTGCTTGACGTCCCTCATTTTCCCCATGGCATCATTAGCACCCACATGAATCAATAGTAGAGGATAATAGTCCGACTCCTGAACAATTCTTGGGAGCCTTTCTGTGATATCCTTTATTTTGGCCCCAGGTAAGCAGCAGACCTCTCTGGATGAGGGGTCCGGTCTACATATCGGTGCCTCCGTGCCCTGCAGCGTGGAGTCACCCACGACGATCACCCGCCGCTTCTTCCGGGTGCTCCTTTTCACTTTAGGGGGAGCAGCCTTGCTGCATGGATTAGACTGCCCCTGTGTAGAGATCCCCTTAGACGGGCCTTGGTTCAAGGCCTCCTCTATCTGATTTCAAAGTCTATTTTGATCCCATGGTCATGTGAAATGCCACATCTTTACAAAAAGAATGCAAATGTCCTTTTGAGAAAGGCTCTCTACTGATAAATGCAATACTGGAAATGCAAGCAAGTTAGTAAGTGTTCCTACCTGGTAACAATTAGCCTAGTAAACATGTTGACTCTTACCAATAGCACAAGTTTTATCACCAGCTTAGTGGGAGAAAAATAATTAAAAATGACCATCTTATTAGGCTAATTGTTACCATGTAGGAACACTTAGTAAGCAGAGATAAAAAAAAAAACAATCACTTCCTTTTCTTCTCGTGAAGGGAAGGAAGTGCTCTAGAAAAGCAACACCTGGAAATGGTTCATTTGATATTTCTTTAACCAAGCAATAAATCTCAGTTACTTGGTGTTTAGTTTCAAGCCTGTACAAGGTTGGACATCTCCTCTTAAATTTCCCTCTCAGGAACAAATCCCTTTCCAATAGACCGATGCTTGTACTCATCAACATTTGCGGGAAGCTTACATGGTTAATGTAGACAACGTGGAAAGAAGAGACAAGTCCATTTTCCCCAAGCCAGAGAAATAAGTAGCAGGGAGGAAAAAAAATGAAAGAAAAAAAAGAAAAGAATGAAAGGAGAAGCAAAACCCAGAGTATGTACACACAGTGCGCAGTAGTTCAAGGTGGGGAACTTCCAAAAGCCATCCCACCATCACTGTTAGTGTTCAATAATACTCTCCAACTATCAGGAAAGTTTTGCCTGTTGTATTTTATGAATTGCAACCCAGGTGGGAAAACCATCTCTCCTCTCACTCCAACCTTTAGAGCTTGAATAGCTGGTAGGGGGTATTCACCAGCTTAGGAAGTGTGTTTTGAGAAAGGCTTTCTGGTTGGGCAGAGCACACAACATTCCCCCTTTCCACGCGTCTACCTGGCGGCAGGAAACAGCTGGGAAAGGTATGAAAACTAAGAACACCCTCTGGATGTTGTGCAGGAAGAGTCATGCACTCACAGTGATAAAAGGCTCAACGTGCAGCACGAGGCCCAAAATGCAAAATCCTGGGTGATTTCTACACAAGCAGGAATGACTATTTTGGGCTGGAAATGCAACAGTTTAACATTTGAACCTCAAACTCACTATAAATGCTTTTCTGAATGGGGACAGTGCTTGGCAAATGTTTGGTCCTGATGTCGATTCATTGTAATACAGTAATGGACAGTGTGATATCAGACACTGTGCATGCAGAAATGCTGCTCTGCCGAAGAGCTTGCAGTCCAAACACGTCAGACCAAGGCCATATCAATAATAACAATAACCACCTCTCCTTTCCTTTTACAGATCAGAAACAGAAGCTCCAAGATGTTAAGTAATTCATGAAACCCAAAGGAAAAACTGCTTTTCTTACACAGAGAAGTCTGGTATCTCCAAATCCTTCCCATACCACAGTAAACAAATCAAGATCTTTTGAGAGGAGAAAGAAAATATCCATGCTACATCTGCCCATGACAGCCAACCTGCCTAGTTTGAGTGCAACTCCCCCCCAGATGCTCCAATATTTGTTTAAATGAACGTATCACTTATGTAACAGTCAAACAGAAGTTTCACCTGGGACCTTCTCAGCTAACTACAGGGTTTTTAGAGTACATTGCATGTGTAGAAAAGAGCACACAATCACTCATTCAAACAGAAAACCTTGATTTTGCTGCAACCAGGACACTCTCATTTCAACGCATTGGTCTTTCTGATTAAAGATCAATCTGGCAGTTTTCCCATCTGTTCTGGCAGTGTTGTACAGCACAGCAGGTGTCTGAACCTGGATCTTCCAAACACAGTAAATGCTTTAAAAGTAATCCCATTTTCCTCTTTCTTTCTTTTTTAAAAGCAATTTGCAAGTACTTGCAAGTACTTGAAAAGATGGGTTACCCAGACACCACTTAATTTTCCCCATTGATCTTGAACATGTATAAATGATAGCAGCAACTTTGTAAAACCCCATGCTCAAAGATGTGTCCTGGAAGATGATGCCTACAGCACGTACACAGATAGTGCCTCTAAATAATAGTTTAAAATAGAAACAAACAGAATCAATGGACCCTAATAAACAAGAGCTACTTTTTCACAGGGAACCACCTCAACCATCATTAAAACATTCCCGTAACTGGAAGCCTTTCCATGTGCTACATTTTGAGTCAAAATACTATAAAAATATGTAGGTTGAGTGCTAATCAACAGCTCATTTCTCTACCATGATATGGATTTGTTAAGCTAGGTATTTTGGGAAAACTGGAAAACAAAAACTTGTGTTTTGCTTTGTACTCAGAGCATGATTAAGAGGGTGCACAACCAGCCCAGCAATTAGGAGCCCCATCTCATGGCTTAGCACCCGCTGACAGGTAACTGTGACACCTCACACACCAAAAAGGCAATCTGAAATTGACTTTCAAGACACAAATTCTATATGAAAGGGAAGTTTGAAAAATCAGATATCAGCAGATCCACAGGAGCAACGCACATGTCTCTTACAGACTTCAAAAGGCTGTGGAAACCTCCCCGGGCCTTTTGTATCTGCCTTGCAGCCGGGCAGCTGGGGTGACCAACAAGTCCAACCAGGTGATTTCCACCAACCAGGATGGAGATGTTCAAAGAAAACCTGCGTTTGCTCCAGGACACGCTCATTCCCTGTAGGAATCCGCTCGCTCCAGAACTGCTTTTTGGGGAGCTGCGAGCCACCCGCTGCCGTGGAAGGAGACGGGACACAGCACATGCACTGCTAGATAGAAGCAGAACAGCAATTTATGTAAATTTGAATATACTTTTTTTTTAAGCTAACGGCATGATCAAGACAAGCATGAGTCTAATTGCCCAACCTAGGAATTAGCTTCTCAAACTGGGGGTGAGCTCTGCCCTGGGGCCAATATTTGCTGAAGCCATTTCTTGCCATTTCCCCCCTCCTTGGCAAATGCTTAATGGAAAAAAAAAATCACCTCCACTTCTGTAAATTTCCATTTATATGATTTATCTGTGTCACAACCGGCCACCAGCGGTTCAGCATAAATTAATTTAAAAGCAAGAGCCACCCTAAGAACAAATTCACAGGAAAACTCGAATTAGCTCCCATTACTGACATGGTTAAGCCTCTGAGAGACGGTCAAAAGTCTGCGGGAAGGGCACAGCCTCCCTCCTCGCTGCAAACCAGGCACCAAAGCAGCTCCTGTTCCCGTCGTTATTCCAAGGGAAAAAAGAAAAAAAAAAGAAAGGGAAGAAGCCCCACAACACCAGACTTCCTTCCTGAAATAAACGCACCATGATCAGGCAGTGACTTTGTTTGCGACCACTTTTGATTACCGTGGCATTTGCCACGCTTGGGAATGCAAAGGCTTAGTCTTCCTGCTCTCAAAAGATAAAGATGTTTTTTATAATGGAAAAATCATAACATACAGTAAAAAGAAGAGGTGATGGAGCGTGTGCCTGTGCATGTGGCATTACAAAAGCATTGCCAACCTCCCTCTGCACCTCAATATTGAGACAAGCAGGAATTCTCAACTGCTTTAAAAAGCTCTATTTTCCAGGCCATATTGACTCATCTAACAAAATAAATATTAAAAAGAAAACTGACTTTGCTTTTTCGCTTAAGTTGAAAGCCAAGATGATATTTGGTTCTTCAATTTCCCCGTCCAATTCCTTGTCTCCTTTCCAAGAGCAAGCACTGCAGTCCCCTGTGGCCATGGCACCACTGGGGCTTCAAACACTAATCCCTGTCACCACATACCAGCATTTGGTCCCCACAGAGCTTGCCCAGTCTTAGTTCTGCAGTATGTTCTAATACATTCTTATAAATACATGTTTGGACTGCAGCTACTTAAATAATGAGCGGTGGAGAATACAGATATTCTACATAGCTGTTTGGTGTAAAAACGCTCTAACATACAAACATAGCATATATATATATAAGAAAAAAAAAATCCCCCAAACCTTCCCCTTCAAGACACTGCAAAAGTAAGATCTTTCATCCACCAACTTTTTCTAGGCCAAAACTATATATGCAGAGTCATTGTTATTATAATTCCTAAGCTTAAAAATAATGCAAAGGATATTCCAATCTTTGAGGCGCAATTACTCAAGCCCTTTGAAAAACAGCTTGGGAAACGCTCAACATTTTAATGAGCAGAAACCGCCTAAGCTGTAAGAAGTTTATCTTTGGCTCATCCTCATGTCCCCTCTCATGTTTAAATCCCTGGAAAGGCCGACACACAAGACGGATTGAGGAGGTTTCCGCAGAGCCCACAGTTTAATTCATCTCCCTCCAGCAGACATCTCGCCAGGAGCGTTTTGCTCCCGATCCTTGGGAAACTGCAGCGGCTGCCGCGCAACGTTATTAACTCGGGACCTGCTGGGAGCCCGGACACTCGCCGTGTTATTACATCCCTCCAGCCACACGGGAAATCTGTGCTCTCGATAAAACAAAAAGCTCTTGGAAAAGTATTAATTTCTAGGGATTGAGTAAACTGTAATGAAACTACAGCAGCAGCTCTGGCGTGTAAAGGAGACGCAGCACAAGCCTGCGCGGCCTGTCCAGCCGCAGCGAGCACGACTCTCTGCACCGGCTTCTTCTGCTCTGCTGTGATCCCTACGCCCTCCCTCTGAAAGGCACAGGAATGCATCGGAATGCGAGCATTGAGTCGTTAATTTTCCCAAGGTGAAGTCTTGAGAGGCTGCAATGCAAATGCACCCTGAATAAATGTTTGTGGGGAGAGAAGGCCTAAGGGAAGGCCCCAACTGCTCCCTCTCTTTGATTTTTAGAGGTCTCATGTTAAACTATGACCAAGTTTAAGTTAGAAGTATTCTCAGCAAGCCGTGACCTGAAGTCATGAAGAACGACCTGAAGACTTCTGTTTTGGGCATGGCTTCCTTCCTCATCTCTGCAGCCCCACGGCAGCGCTTACGGCAGTCTGTTGCACCTACCTACCCAAACCCACTTTGACTCATTCCACGTCATCTCCAGTAAAAGTTAATACTTATTTTTTGAGTCTTGTCATTTCAAGGGCAAGCACAGATCCCTGACGGTTACCAAGCTATCCTCTCCTTACTTCCCAAGTTTCGCCCAAGTGTTGCCACAGCCCACTGTCCCATTCCCGAGCAACCCAGCTGCTTCCTATCTTTGCTCTGAAATTCTTTGGTCACAGCAGCTTTCGCACTAGAAGGACACAATTATCTCCACCAGCAGTTCCCAAATTGTGGTTTCCAAAGCCACAGCGAGAGCTCTGCAGCAGCAGACTCTGCTTTAAGGTTTCAGCCACAAGCTTGTGACAAATTGAGGATTAAGGTAGTTGCCTGCAGTCCAAAAAGTTTGGGAATTGAGCAGCTTGAAGAAGAAGGAAAAAAAATGAAGCTGATCCTTCTCTTGCATTAATCTCTTCAACTCCACGTGTGACTGTCACAGCTGCTAAGTGAAATCACAGCCCAGTGCAACCCCTTTACTGCCCCTGTGATGGATGGGGTGCAGCTCACCCACAAAACGCCAAAAAAAACCCGTAGCAACTACTGAAGTTGGCTGCAGCAGCTGTGATGGAAATAGCAGGACCAAGTGGTCCGGCCCTGTGGACCACTTTTTAAAAAAAATTATTTAAAAAAAAAACAATTTTGGTAAGCTTGAATGAAAAGCTTCCTTCCAAATGGGTTCGGAGAACTATGAAAAAGATCATTATTTCCCCTCCCCACATATATGTTGTTAGCAGCTCTCTGACTGACGTTGTTCACTGAGCTGAAGCAGGCCTTGGTACAAGGCTCTTACTCCTTGAGGAGCAATCCCAGCATTTCGGTGAACACTAACTTGGATGCAACACTGCTGCTTGCCTGAAGCTGCACCCTGTGGGCCCACGACCATCTCTAGTCTCTGCTTGAGTAACAGCAAGGCTGCGCCGCACTCGAAAAAGTCACAGCTTATTCACCCTCTTCACACTAGGAAGGGAAGGACAGGCAAATCTGCAGGATCGACCTCATTCATTCCTTGCAGTGAGAGATATTCAAGCCAAAAACCTCCATACAGCTTTTACCTTGTAAAAATCTGGAATTAAGAAAATGCCCCGGTGGACCTGGTCAGAGCTCCAAGAAGAGATTTCAGTGGTATCTAGCTAGTTATAAATTAAGTAGAAAAAGAGCTTTTTGTTCTCTCTTTCAGGCATCACAAAAATGACATTTAAAAGAAGGGCACAATTAAGCAAGCACTCGGCTATCAGGATATGCCAATACTGAAGCTTTGCACTTGACCTCCATTCTGCAGTTTTCACCCTTGGGAAGGAGCATTAAATGTGATTTACATAATAACAGTATTTCCCCGATACATCTAAATGCATGTTTTGCCTCATGCTCCATCAAGATGCATTCAAATTACATAGGGAGGTAAAGGTCAGGTCAAGGATGTCTCTAGATTTTTAAATAGAAGGAGAAGAAAAAAAGGCATATTGGATTTTTGGAGGATGGAGGAAGCTAACCCTCACTATCACATTTTCTTTTTTTTTTTTAAATACACAATAAAAATGAAAACAGTCTCTTATATTACAGCCAATAATTAGAAGAAAACAACATTTACTTAACTAACATCTGGCAGCACTTTGAAAGTGCAATCAAAATTATTTAGTGGATACTTTGTATTATTTTCAAGGTCTGTTATAAAAGTAATGCCTATCAAGGCTGCTCTCTGTCTGCAGAGGATATCACTAAAGAATAATCCAACAAGCAGGACTTTTTCACTAATGCTACCAGCGTACGCAAAACACTTCCAGTTTCCAGCGAGTCTGCCACCAAGGACAGCGTGGGAAGGACTGGTGGGGATGGGGAGGCGTTGTGACAGCACCGCTGCTTGTGGAGAACCCCGGTGTCAAGTGGCAAAGGCGGCAAAAAGAAACCAGGAAAAGAGGTAAGTGTGTGCACACGCGCAGACACCCGCCGAAGGGGGTGGAAAAGCAGCGCGGCTCAATCGACAGCGGGATTTCTGCTCACGCTTCCAGCTGAGAACAGAGCAAGCCTCTCATTTCTGGTTCTTGAAAGGCAATCCCCGCAGCGTGGAGAGCGCTCTACAAAGAGCAGCCCATGCTTTGAATCCAGGCACTTGCAGAAGGGCAAGGCTCCTTCCACCTCCCTCAGCATTTTCCGTTCTCGGTCTTTTATTCATTGGTATCATCACTACACACGCTTGCTGATTTGATTTCTCTTTTCATACGACAAACGCAAACACTCGCTTTCAAGCCTGAGGTTTACCATCCATACT
The DNA here is from genome assembly GCF_059628265.1 of Tinamus guttatus. Lineage (NCBI taxonomy): Eukaryota > Metazoa > Chordata > Aves > Tinamiformes > Tinamidae > Tinamus > Tinamus guttatus. Next base: position 1,037,571 of record NW_028288659.1, on the reverse strand, counting down.
CGACTTCCCATCCTCTTTTTCTTCTCCACCTCGAGCTGTCTGACATCTGAGACGTTGTTTGAACCAGACCTCTGGAGAAGCTGGGGGATTCTGTATCTTCTGTTTTGTTTACTAAAACACATGCAATTCCCGGCTTTTTATCCTCCATGTTAGTCTTATGGAAGTTCCCCCTTTTTTTTTTCACCCAGGGCTTGCTTTAGTAATTTTGAGGTCAGCAACCCAGAAGATATTTCAAAACCCCTCTAATTAGGATAGCACCCAGTGGGGCTCCGAGGAAGCTCTGAGAACCTGGGCGATCCCCTGGATGTCCACACAAAACAGGAGCCTGACTTGCTGTTCCATCTCTCGGGCACCCGGTATTGCGGCGGCTGCAGCACGCGCCTTCCCGCTCCTAAATACCACAAGGGCCAGATTTGCAATCACCATCAACTTGAAAGAAAGAATTAACAGGAGGGCTAAACCTCAAAGCGCGCCCAGCGCAAACGCTGGATTCCCAAAACTTTGGGAATTTGTATTATTATAGAAAAACACTCAAGTTCTAGTCCTCCTAGAGTTGGCCTAAGAGGGACGGCTTATCTACCTCCACTCAGCTCCAGCACAGCACGGAAAACTCTGGCCTTCAAGCAGTAATAAATAGTCATTGCTTTAAGCAAAATTCATGCCAGCACAGAGGAAAAAGAAATTCTCCTTGAAATTCAAAACGCTGCTCAAAGTGGAAAGAGAAAGTAGAACATTTTCTGCAAGATGTATTACTTCATGCTGGTATTTCTTGCAGAAGATGGGATTAGTTTCATGCTGTCTTGCAGCATGATCGAGGGCAATGTAAGGATGATAATTAAGGGAATTCTATTGCTAGCTGCCACAAATGATAAATACGATGCATAATTAAACAAGCGGCACCTAGACTGCCTGGAGGAAACAATTATTGTTTTTCTTAGGACAGACTCATTTCTCTCCCATTTCTTCCATTACATGATTGCCTTTCACAAACCCACTGAACGCACCCAGGAGCTCTGCAGAAGCTCCTGCCAGGGCAGCTGCAGAGACACTGCCCCGACGGGGCGAGAAGCACGAGCCGCGGCGCGGGGCCCACCTTGGGAGTAGAGCAGGATCTGCATCTCCAGGAGAACGCACGTGAACACCTGCACGAGGTTCTCCAAGCCCAGCAGCTCAAAGACCTCCCGCAGCGGGTAGTCGGACAGCGGGAGCTCGTTGGGACCGGGCCTCTGGCAAACGATGGGCTCGTAAACGCCGTAGAACTTGAGCGACCGGCCCGGCGGCGGCAGGGGCACCTCGTACAGGATGTTGTGGATGTAGCTCTCCAGGGGCAGAGGCGGCGGCTGCTGGGAGGTCACAGCCTTGTAGAGCTGGATCAGGAACTTCTTGCAGGCCTGCATGAAGGGCAGTGGGGTGATGAGGCAGATGCATTTGGATACGTACAGCAGGTCCCTGCTAATGTCATAGGAGTTGTAGCGCTGGAGCTTGGCGAGGGACGTGGCGTCGCCCTCGTCGCTGCTGCTGGCCAGCGAGTCCATGCTGCACGAGGAGGAGGCGCAGACGCTGCTGTACTGCTCGGCGTTGTGCATCTGGTAGAGCGTCTGCATGGCCGTGCAGATCTGCTTGCTCGTGACCTCCTCGTAGAAGGTGAGCACGAAGCCGTAGGTGCGGGAGCCGTCCTCCCGCGTGATGAGGAAGGAGTGCAGCTGCGGCTCCCGGTTGTCCGCCTGCGTGCGGAAGGACAGCCCTTTGGGCATGCACAGCTAAGGGAAGAGGAGAAGAGAGGACATCATCGCAGCCACGATTTTATCGTCAAGAGTTTTGATCTACTGACACGCTCTTTCCTGCTGCAACAAGTTATTTAACACTGTTAATCACAGCTCCCCCCCGAAAATAAGCCCAAGGACCAACAGTCTGGAACCAGCATTACTTAAAAGAAGAGAGTGTCATGACAAGGAAGTAAGTCCCTGTGAACTTACATTCATTGCTTTGTAAAGTTGTTTTCACTACCAGATCGGCTCTGCTTCATTTATTTAAGCATCATATAAAAATATTCACCTTCTTCTTTCAGCAGCACATACTGTGCTTCCTGTACTCTAAACACAGTGTGTCAAGGGAGCATCTTATAGCACCGACTTCAAATTATGTGCAATTCTTGAAATGACTGCTCAATCATCCCTAATTTTCTTAGAAGAAAATGAAACAACTGACAAGCGGCTATTACCTTTACTTTCCTTCTTAAGTGTTACAAAATAGCTTAGATCAGCAAGCAAAAGACTAGAATCCACATAGGCTTAGTTTTTGATTTACCAGTCAGCCAGGTATTTTGCAGTAATTCTACAACATTGAAGCATTTCTCTGAAACATATCCCTAGGGATCATTTGAGGCATTTTTCCAGACATTCCTCTGGAATTCTATCAGCTGTCTAATACAAAATAGCTAATATCCCGCAAAACATGTTTGGATACGTGTCAGCATGAAACTCATCACGTTCTGACTGAATCAGTAGGTCTATAATCTGAGCATTAAAGCATCCAAGTGAAGCAAAGGGAAGGGAGAAAAAGGACAAGGGAAACAAATAACAAATGGGAGTTCTAAGTGTTCCTGCTATTCCTGCTAGTCCTCTCCTACTAAGAGATGACTTTGTGAGGTTACCATCGGATCTTCGTAAAACTTTTTTCTGATTTATTTAAGCATCATACAAAAACACTTACCTTTTGTGGCCCAGACTCTACACCACACTATCAGGCTGTATGTATTTATCTGGGCTTCCTCTTACCTGTTGCTCTAAAAGTTAAAGGACAGGGCACGAAGTGGCCTGTAGCTAGTAGGATTTAATTCAGTTGACAGTCTTTGCTGGCATAAGCCATGAAATTGTAGCTTGAGCCATTTTTGAACAGCAGCCACATTTTCACTCAAAAGGTTTATAGTTTTTATTATGGAGGCATTAACAGCAATGCCATGGTTAAGGCTGTGTTGAAATTGTGCAACAAAGCAGAAACAGAAAATCCTTGTTTCACATTTTATTCAAATTTGTTCTGCACAATAACTATCTCTCCACCTCATTTTATGGCAGACTTATTAAATAAAAGTTTATTTCTAGAATGTGACCTTTCAATAGTGCCTTATTAAGGCAGATCAGTCTGAAATCGTGGGTTTTAATGGCAGCTCTTATCGGTGAGAGATGGTATTTTCTTTGTTTTACAGACAAATACCTGCATAAGCAAGTTATATGCACTGGAGTAACCAAGAACAGACGAGTATAAAGGAAGTTCAGACAGTTTCAGAAGGCTCCATTAGACAGATCTCCTCCAAGCCTTAAAAAATCATTCCCTCCTCCTTTGTATAGTCATTGCACACACATCCACAGCAGTGCCCATCTATTAACTTCCAGCCACAGCATTTTCAGTTCCTGCCAAGCCTGGCAGAGAGATTGCTCTTATTAGACCCAGAACAGGTCAGAGGAAAGGCAGAGACTCCATACGGAGACAGAATGCTCACTTTCAAGCAACGCAGAAAGCTTCCAACTTGCAGGAGACTTAAGGCACAGAATCTCCTATTGTAGCGTCCGGGACATCAATCACTTTCCACCTCATCCGTGCCTTGCTATGTACATCCCAGGGGAGCTTTGGAGAAGAGATGATTGGGATGCATTAGGGGGACTGAAAACTTAGCCAGTCAGCGTTAGCATCGTGCAACCCACTGAGAAGTCGGGCAGGCATCTTTATTGCAGGTGTGTAGAAACACAGGAAACAATCCAAGACGACCGTCTGGAGGACACAGTTTTGCTTTCCACAGGAATATTTAAGCATCTCTATCAGCAGGAAAAAAGTGGGATTGAATTCTACTTGAATTAAGGCCCATAATCAACAGGGGGTTGTCAAAGCCAAAGCAGCTGCACGAGGCAAGATGAGAAGATACAGACTGCTCAGCATCCTCTTTCTAGAGGTGCAGAGCAGAAGATGCCCCCTCGCTCTGCACAGAAGCAGGGCCACCACCAGTTTCACATGTTCCTCGACCAGAGGTTCCCTCTGAGCCACAGCATCACTGGGTTCCCCTACTTTCCATTAGATCCTCTACTTCCCATTTCAATCCACGTGTATTTTTCATGTTCCAAACATGCTGCATTGGTGAATTCCACAGCTAAAATGTGTCTCAGGTAAGAGCGTGGAGAGAGATACTTCAGCCCATATTAAAACCTGTTTTTCCACAATTACACTGGGTATCCCTTAATTCTTTTATTTGGATAAATATTTTTTTCTGATCATGCAATATTTCCTCAGTCTCCAGAAGTATCTGCAAATATTGTTGTGGCTTTTAGGGGACTAAAAGAGGAGTTATTAAAACTTTTACTTTCCTCTGCAATGAGAGCTCCAGGTCGGTAAATCATAAGACTGCCACAGAATGGCTGCAGAAAACAGCATATGACACTAGGCAAGGATAATCGTAGAAAGCAGTGGGGAAAAAAAATTAGTATTTCCCTATAAAATAGAACTCTATACTACTTTGAAAGGGATATAAAACATGACTGGTGGGCAGCGCGATTTCTCAGGACTGCAGGGGTACTTAAGCGACAGAATGGCTTCAAAAGGCAATTGAAATTCCTTAGGCATCTAGCAAAGGCAGCATTCTCACAAGTTAACCTTCCAGGATTTATGCATTTTCTTCTCCAAGGAAAATTACTTCTGGAAAACTCACATAAAACACATAGGCAGAACTAATACAGCAAGGAGAGATCAGAAAGGCTAAAAATTGCCTCCGGGGAGTCTGTGGGTGGTGGGTATTACTCTAAATGATGCTTTGGATCAAAACAATAAAAATAATTTTCCAAGAGATAATTTAAGAGACGGTTAAGCACAGCTGCTGTTAGTAAATACCTTTTCCCAGACACACTGCAAATGAAGTATGTGCTCTTCAGCTGTATGATTTCATCTGAATGCCGCTCAGCCCAATTATTGCGTGTTAATAGGTCTCCTGTTGGTTTTCGGTATCCCGTTTGTGTATGATGCTACCACCACACCTCATGAACACGAGCCAGTTCCAGCGGCAGCGCGGGGTTCGACTGACGCGGCACGCGGCGCCTCTGCCGCTCGCTGCCGTAACCCTCTTGGGCTCTTCCTCCTCTCAGCATCACCCGCGCAGGAGGGCAAACCAACCTGCCCCTCCACTGGCAGCACTGGCTGCTGGCAGGAGCAGCCTGCACAGAGGAGCTATTCCCACCTCAGCTGTGTCTATCAAGCATCTTGTGACTCCTTCGTGCCTGCTGTACCTCCAAGGCACCGTGGAGACCTGCTGCAACGTCACACCGACTCCCTCAGCCGGCATTTGGAAGCAGGGGGGGAACATCTCCAATGACCAGCAAGCAGAGGGACTAGCACTCGCATTACGGCACCTCTGCCTTTCTGCTCATGACAGCAATTCCATGGCCAGAGAATCATCTGAAATCAGTATTTCCACAAATGCTCAGTCCAGTTTTATTTTGAAATAGTTAATATTTAATCCCCATCTCCTCAGATGCAGCAAGTCTGAACTAGACTGGGGAGAGGGGGTTCCTTAATTGTCCCATTTTGAGTTAGATTCAACACACAGTCTCAAAAACATCTGGCATTGATAATACTGCTTTATTGTTATTATCTACTTACTTTTAAAGCATAATGACAGATGCAGGATGGCATAATATAAAACAAAAAGCATTTTCTGTCCTGGGACGCTTATCTCAGATGACACTAATTGGTTGTTCTTGTCAGCATATGTTCTTAACAAGGTGATTTTTTGGAAAAAACCCTTCAACATCATCTGTTTCGGAAAATGTACAGTGAATTCTTGGTCTTTTCATTCTCCCTGCACACATATAACACTCTAGAAATTCTATTTTTTCTTATTGCCATGTTCACTGTACTTCAGCCATATGAAGAAGCTCATCTCAAACTGTGCTGACAGGGAGAGATGTAGAGAAAACACATAAATTGGTGCAGAAGGGCTATAAAAAACAAGAACCCCACAAAAACTACAGTTTAGGCAAGTTCTCCCTCTTGGGCAAAGATCCCCCTCTGCTTTACACGTAGGTCCTCAGAAACAACCACTCTGGTTCTCAGAAACTTCTCATGGATATTAGTCTCTTCCAGCTTCCTCAGCGAAGCTCCTTCCAACCTGCAGACAGGTATGCAAGGCGACGGCTCCTCCTTCTCACCCAGCCTCTGGGACTCATCTCATCACGCACCACGTTTAGTTAGAGTTAATGAGAGAAGCGTCTATCAGCTCCTAAGCCTTGCTCTACCCATAAATATTTCTGCATATTTACCATGGCTGTTCCTCTGTGGAGTTGCAGCTGGCACGCTTAGACCAGGCATTTAATCCCAATGGGGTTAAAGCCCCGAGCACAGGCTTAAGCCACCCCGGAACCGCATGGGAGCAGAAGGTCCCGGGAAGCAGCCCGGCCGCAGGACTTCTCCACCTACCATGTTGACGGCATCCTGATCGAAGGGGTTCCACTCGATGTTCTGCGGGTAGTGAGCCAACACCTTGGACTTGAACGTTCTTCTCAAGGGGCTCTGGTCAAAGTTCTCCCCTGCAAAAAAAGGGCAGAAACAGCGATGCTGAAGAAAGGCAAGGAGCTGACACTGTCGTGGCAGCTGCTCTGCAAACTTCTGTTTCACCAGCGAGTGGCTGTGTGAAATCCCAAGGGCCTTTGGACTCCCAACCCATGTACTGCTTTCAAGGGAGAAAGGCCAGAGATGCTCATTCAGTCAAATCCTCCTTCTCACAGAAATCCTATCGCAGGGGCAACACAGCTTCCAACGCAGTGTTTACCTCAAGGACACTTTTTGGTAAGAAAAAAAAGCAAGCTTGAGTTTATGGGAAAAGACCTTGGAGTCTCTCTCTCTCTCTTTTTTTTTTTTTTTTTTTAAAGAGCTTTACTTAACCTCTGAAAGGGCACTTTGGGGAAAGTCTGAAAGCAAGAAATTGTCTGATGGTCATAAAAGGTAGGAGCATCTCACAGCTATTACAAATTATCCAAGGCTTCACTATAAATGTGTTTCTATATCGCAAGTCTGGCATTAAACACGTATTTGTGCCGTGACAAATTTCAAGGACGGAATTCTGCCACAAGCAGAGACTCCAGAAAGTGCAGAGAGGAAGACTGAAATAAGACGTCAAGCAGAAAGGCATCTAGTTATCAGGATACAAATAGTGTATTTCAAGGTGATACTATTAAACAGTTTCCACCACTGGAAAGTCTACAGCATGCAATGTAGTCATCAAAACAAGAAAGTTAAAATCTATTAATGATTAATGACACTACCATATACTACACTTTCTTTCCAGCATTGATTCTTGATCAAGATATTAATCTACGAATTTCAGACTTCTTACTTTAAAGAACACAAGTGGGTCTTAAGCTATCATCTCTTGTTCTGTTCCTTCCTCATCTAGGAGGCAAGAATGAAATGAAAATCTTACGTCCAAATTGGCAAGTGTTTTCACCAAAACGTACTTGGCACTCAAAGGCTTGCTTTGAGACTCTCCAGTGTTACTTAGATACTTAAGGAAAAAAATAAAATAAAAGCTATGAATTAGAATTTGATCTCTTTTCTTTAAGATAGAACTATTTCTCTTTATACCTGAAAATAGAACCAAGATTCAAAGATTTCTTTTTTCATTTCTTCTTAATGGGAGGTTATTTTGGATTAAAACAAACCAACCAACCAAAAAACCCCACCAACTATTTGGCAAGTTCTAAAAGCAACCCAACATCCCTTAAAAAAAAAAAAAAAAGGAAAAAAGAAAAGAAAAACCTATAAGTTTGCCAATGTCACTGTGCCCTCCTCTGAAGGCCAAGTGGACAGTGGAAGCACAATCTGTACTTGCTGGGTTCGTGTTGCAACCGACATCCACACAGCTAACAGCCTCCCAGCTGAGGTTGCAAAACCAGGAGCTACCCGAGGCTTTCTGAGGCCATGGCCATGTGTGGTTCCTGCCCTTTGCTCCTCGAGCAGCGCAGTGTACACAATCATTTGGCTCACTTTAAGTTAATATACTTCATATATATATATATATATACATATATATATACACACAGACACACACACACAGGAAAGCTATGAATCAGCATTCATCTAAGGAAACAAAAAATGGCTTTGCAAAGCAACACTCCTCCGTCTTTGCTTTGTAGAGCTGAGATCTGCAGCCTACTGAGTTGAACCTAAGGCAAAAAAGAAAAGCACAGTTGCAATGCACAGCTGCTGGCAAAGCTTCAGGAGCCATTTGCTATATGAGATACCTCTTTAAAGTTCCTCAGTACAGGGATTTTTTCTTTTTCAGACTGTGGGGAGGAAAGGACGTGTGCCAGAATAATAAACACCCAGAAGCTCTTTAAAGCGCCTTCAGCGCAGACAGCAGCGTCAGCTCCACCACAGGTGGATTCTCTCCCCCACTCCTAAGAAAGAGCAGGTGTTTTCCCTGACCTTGCTCATAGGGCCAATGCCATAAAAGCAATGTGAGCATGACAGGAATGGGTGGAGGAAAAGGAGGCAAAGGTTGGGGATTTCTTGCACTGACCTCACCAGCAGCACCAGCCAGACAGGCACTCACCTAAGATTTTTGCTGCATTATTTTTTTCTCTAGCAGTGTGTTTGCTTTGTATAATTGCGGTGGATATTTTGGAGAGGGGTGGGAAGGGAAAGCAAATATCCCTGTAAAAGCTTACTTTGTACCTGAGAGGAAAAAAGTCCAAGGTGATGCAACGCTACAGGCATATTTCCTGGGGCGGGAACAAACGCAAATGTTCAAACGTGAGGAGCTCTGGCAGAGGAATTCACCCTGCTTCTGCTCAAGGCAGCCCCAAGCAGATGCATCATAGAAACGACAACGAAAACTGGAGGTATCAGCTAAACTGATATCTCATGTCTTAGGAGATTAGCTCAGCATGTTATTCCACTTGGACAAGAGTTGTCGCTAGCTTCCATGGCAGTCCAGAGCACAAGGTGAAGGTCCTTAATGTGCTCAATTAATAAGCTGGCTGAAGTACACAAAAACAGGCTATTACTCTGTTTGAGCACACAGCAGTAGAAAAACTCTCATTTTTTGTATGTAAGCTTTGTTGAGTTGTTTCAAGTTCTGCAAGATAAAAATCTCACCAAGCAAAGCCAGCAGCAACGCTCTCTCCGGGCAGGCACGTAAACCTACTTGGCAGCATTCTTAATTCTTAGCATTAAACAGCAATTAGTGTGCTTGCATAATCAAGTAAATAGGCATGATGCTATTTCTTAATTGGATCTTCAACCCTCTTCACATACCTTTACTTTAGAACTGTGAATTAGCAAAAATGCAGATACTTGATGGTAAATGTGTCTGGTTGCTTCTCCTGCAGCTTCAAAGAGTATCTAGAGGACTTCCTTAGCTTAGAGTGGATTGGACAAATGGGAAAAAAAATACATATACATAAACCTCAGTGCTTCCTGTCTGACTGCCATAGGGAGTGACAGCTGGACACTCTGTCCATCTAGCAGAACCTCTAATCTGTAACTTCTCTTTAGAAAATGTACTAGTAACTGAAAAGCATCCTGCCACTACAGCGTGGAAGGCTGCATGTGACGTTTCTTCGTGGCTGCCAGCGCTGCCTTTGCCCCTTCAAGTCTGCTTTGCTGGAAGCAGTGGCACGGAGAGGTGCTCACCTGGAGGCTCCGTGTGACGCTAACTACCTGCTGGTACGTGTCCGCACCTGCTCCAAGCACCACGTCCCCAAAGCACCTCGTGTCCAAGGCCTGCAAAGCAGCTCCCAGGTAAAAGGAATGAATGGGGGGGCTGCAGCACCCATGGAGCCGGGGGGGTTGCAGATCAGTCCTGCCGGGTTTCTTTATAGGAAGCAGGAGGCCCTCTTCCTAACCCCACCACATACAGCTGCACCTTCCATTTCTGCTTCCAGTTTAGACTTAGTGCTACACATCACCAGGGATATTTGATTTTTTTTTCTCCTTTTTGGACTGTCTTCGTCTCCTTTTACCTAATAATGACCAGTCTGACAGACAAAACTTCTAGCACAAAAACACGTGGCGTATTTGCCAACAAGGCATGTTAACCAGGAAAAAAAAAAAAAAAAAAAAAAAAAGTTTTATTCAGCCTTTGGACATGATTAATAATTTGTATGCTACCGCAAATACCTGTACAGTCATACAGATGTCAGAAATACCTAAAAAGCATAGTTTGTGAAAGAAACATGGCTTTAAGTAATCTGACTTTTCCAAAGCCAGCAGCAAGTGCCCTAAGAAAGTGACAACATGGAGCTCATACGATCCAGGAAAGTAAATGGCACAAATGGCTTACCTTTGCAGGGTCTCTGCAGGGTTTGCATTTTGTGTTACTATAGAGTCTTGGAGTGGGGAGGGAAGGGGAAAACCACACACACAAAATAAAATTTTCTCAACAAAGAATCACAGGACAAAAGAGGAGAACCAAGAAGCCACACTGGAGTTAATCAGTCAGCGGTTAGTTTGATAGGAGAGAGCATTGCACCCCACATACAGCGTTGCTCCAGCAAGCCAGGTATCATGGTAAACTTTCAAAGAAGTTGCCCAAATTAGATAAGAAACAGCATAAAAAAGTAACAGGAGGCAGCCTGCGTGTCAGGGTGAAACGTCCCCACTTAGCCAAACTACCAGAAAGCGCCACAAGTGCCACTGCCATGAGATGAGAGACTGGACACGTGCCCCCAGGTCCCCCCTGACACGCAGCTGGGAGAGAGCCCCACATCAAGCAAAACCTTCTTGGCAAACACGGGCACGGGCACACGCGCTGGCGGGGTGCGTCGCCTTATCACCCGCCGCCGCGACCTGCCGGCCCACAGGGGATCAGTAACGTTGATTTTAGCCCGCATTTTAGGCAAACAGGGAATTTTGGGTGAACCTGCTACGCGCTTTTAAGCGCTTGCCTTGCTGACTTGCAAGGTAGAATTAGCGAAGCTCATTAAAAATGAAGCAAGTATCAAATGTGAATTGAGCCAATGTTCTAAAATATTAATGGCCTGATAACAGCACTATTAATACAGACGGTAACATCATATCTGATGCACAATACCCATTCATGTAAACAGCATATCTCATAGGATAAGCTGCCACTCAGAAGCAAATTAAAAATTTAATTTTGAATAGACTTCTTTAACTTTCGAAATATTTGAAAAAAATTATGCAAGTATTTTTAAAAAAGTGTGTCATATTTAAATTTCATTTCAATTGGACACATCCTATATAATGATACTTTTAAACAACTTGCATCCTCCCCTAAAGGAACTCATTTTTAGAGGGCAATTTAATTCCTATTTTGAACCAAATGTTGAAATAATGGATGGTAGATCAAACAAAACTGTGCTAATTACATTTCAAAGGAGAAAGAGACTCTCAAAACTGGAAAATAAGCATCTTTTTCTATTCTGGGTAAAGGCTAACACTCCTTGGGAAATGCAGCTGGAGTTGCGAGATCATCAGTCGTGACTACTTTCATGTAAGCGATCACATTCACAAATTTAGAAATTTTACAATTTAGGCAGGGATACTTAAATTATCACAACTCCAGAGGCAGATGAAAATATGTACTAAATAGGCAAAGGCATCCTTTCCCCACACCCTCTGGTCCAGGGAATGTGAATTATCTGTAGCCCCTTCCAGAGGCCTGGAACGCGACAGGAATGCTTGTGACCACAGGATTAAAAATATCTTTTATTCCTTTAGAGGAACCTACTGCGAACATGAATATGCCCCGCACTGTACATCATGCTGACAGCCTCTTTGATAGCCATTTCTAATTAAAAACATTCGGCACATCCAGCTATGCTGTCCCGTCGCTGACCGCTTCCTTGGGTATCGGCACGACCCTGCCAAGAGGAGCGGCGAGCGGGATGCAACCTGGAAGTGAGAAAACGCCACGGGAACAGGGGAAATAACCGTGGTGGGAGAGCAGCTAGGCCGCTCCTCGCCGGGCCCAGGCGCCGAGGCCTCCGAGCGGCGCCGGGAGCGGGCGCTGCTGCTTCTCCTCTGCGCCTCAGAGGCCGCGCTAGGCCCTGCCCGAGGAGCTCACGCTAAGGCAGGATGATTTCCTACCGCGCGCTCCCATAACCTTACAGCGGAGCAGGGAAGCGAATGAAGAGGGGCACAGGGACGAGGCAGACAGAACAGTTTTCTTTTCAAAATTTTATGATTGGAGTCATTTCAGCAGGAAACCTTGGTCTGTAAGAGTCTTTTTTTTTTTTTTTTCTCTCCTTTTTGCATGGGAGATCTGGGAGCAGAGGCCAGAGCGGGTGGGCAGTGTCTAAACTTCCTACTGAAACCCTTGCATTTCACTGCTTAACGATTTTGATGGATCAGCCTGCCCTATCAATAGATCTGTTCTGTTTTGCCTTTCTATTTGTGTGTGTGCAGAACTCACTAATATTATTTGTAGCCTAAATTTAAAACATACTTCCTTTAGGCCTCAGGAGCAGTGTGTCACTGAGTTTCTAGCAGGAACGGGTGGAGATGGACCCACTAGTATCCTCTGCCTACAAATCTACCTAACTACGCCTGGGTGTAATTGGTATCCTCTAAAATAGCCTCACACAAGATGTCTTTTGGCCTATTAAGCACACGCAAGATGCAGTATATTACATACCCATCCATATATTCAGCACTGTTAGAGGCATTTCTTTGGGGAGGGGAAACACATTGGCCAAGAGAGCTTCAGCAAGAAGAGTAAAATTTACCAGATATTGATTTAAAGAATGAAAAGGTGCAGTTTTCAAATCTGACCCATAATTTGATTCAAGGGAAACTGGAGATCGGAAAACAGAGACACACAGAGGATGTGGTGATTTGTTTTGACCTCAGCACCCCTGTTTACCTGCGGCTCTGTCTGCAGCATCTGAGCTCTTGCCATGGAGATCTGCTTCTAGCCATTTGTACAAGACTACACAACATAACGAGAGATAAAAGAAAAAAAAAAGCAAGTATGAACAAAATGAAAAATACACAAGTGTACTGCGGGAGGGGAAAAAACATCAAACATACACACTCCCCTTTGAGACATCTCTTCCCCGCCACCGCTGGCCATGGGTAAATTCATGCGATAAAGAAAAACTTCAGTGACTATATTAGTATAAAGCCGTTAAAGACACTGACAGATATTGTGGAAATACCTGTCAGAATTAGTAACAAGATTACATTCTAAGTACTTCAAACAGCACGCTGTCACAGAGTCTCCCTGTTGCCAAAGACAGCTTGCTTCATGCTTAAGCCATTCCAGAGCCCATGAAACTCAAGGAAAAAAAAAAAAGGGAAACAAACAAACCAAAGGAAACCCCAACAACGTCAAACTAAAACTTGGAGGTTTTCTTTAGTATCATAGTTATCCATTTCAGTACTGTATAGATTGCCATTTTCACAAGTTTTTTCAAGTCACCTAATAGCTACGTTCATCATTTGTGTCTCATAAGAGATGTGTTGTAAGTGGTGATGTGTTTCTCGACAAAGACTCAAATAGATAAGATCTATGTTTATAACTTGGATGAGCAGTCTTCCTGTAACAGCTACCCCAATTCCTGCAGAAAAACGCAAGTGTTTTCAAAGACACCGTAACACAGATTAAAAATAAAAATCTTTAGGTTAAAATTATTTTACAAACCTGAAGCATATATTAAGGCTGTAATATCACAGACCTCTCTGGTCATTCAGTTTCTGGATATAAATTCACAACAGGTTTCTACTACTACCCTTGTATCTCAGCTGTTCTAATCAAGGCACCAGAGAACTCTGCCAAGCCCATAATTTCTGGAATTTCTGCAGTCCTCTGCAGAAGACACAGAAAAATACTTGCAATAAAGGTTTTTAGATTATCATTTGTGCTTTGGGAGATTAATTTTCCTGCTCCTTTGGGGAGGCATCTGAAAACAACTCGCATTCAACTCTGCAGCATGATGAATTCTGCTCCAGGTGTCAGCCCATTCTATTCCATTTTTTTGAGTTGTCTGAACGTAAAAGTTGCATAAATATTAATGCGCAGGGAACAAAACAAGCCGTTGCCTACAGCTGTTGCAGGAACAGATTGCCAGAGCGTTTGTTTAGGCTCTCAGAAAAAGCTGCTCTAACTCTTGACACAGAGCCGTGTCTCGGTTTCGGCCGCAGTCAGGATTCCCAACCCTTTTGCTTACAAGCTGGTAGCCAAACCTGGTGAGCGAGCACCAGATAACCACAGCGCCTTTACCAGCCTCTCTGACGCGCTGCTACCACAGCTCTCCCCAGAAATCACTCTCAGGGTTGCTATTTAAAGAGAATTAAGGCCCAGGGGCAGCACCTCTGCAGGAGGAGCAAGCGGTGAGCAGCAGAGATTTAACAGCTTGGACAGCAGACACGCCAGGGCAGGCTCTTGGGTTTGCCACCCCCTCCAGTATTTTGGCTGCAAACATGAACCACACGGCTAAGGAGCCGCACAAGTGATGGAAATCCCTGCACAAGAAGCCAAAGGGCAGGTGCTCATTAACAACCAAGGTCTAAGTGCAGGGCTACAAAGAGCACTGTCCAATCTAGTCCTTCATATACAGACCCTGTAGGGAAACGCAACAGCTGTTGTCACAAAATAACCAAACTAAAAAAAAAAAACCTTATTATTTCAGGAGTCTTTTTAAAAGGGACATTTGATTGTCTAAGAGTCGCTGCATAAGCCCAAATGATCAGAAAGCAACTTTGCCATCATCCCTTCCTTCAATGACCTTGATTAAAATACCAACTATCTGCCCACCGAGTAACATTATCCAGTACCAGCGCTGTCAGCTTCTTAAAATAGCAGCGCTCCCAGACGCCGACGGATCCATAAAGACATCCCGCTACATGGGAAAGCCAGCACGAGCGGCGCGGGCTGCTTCGTGCAGAACCGCACCGCAATCTGGTCACTCACATATTCAAAGAAATAGTGATGGCTCGAGTTATGTTTTGGGGGGGAAGAACAGGGGAGATGTTATTAAACGGGTAAAGAGGCTCAGCATTCGTATACTTTGGCATCTGACTCAAAGGCTTGAACTGATTAGCAGAAAATTGTGATACTGCTTAGCAGAAAAATGTGATACAGGTGTAAGACTGAAATTATATTTATGAATACAGGGAAGAAAGTTGCCATTTATGTTTCAGGCCTTTATTTTCCTCTAGAAATGAAGATTCATGGAATTCACTCATGACTTTCCCATCGCCAGGCTGGTTTTCCAAGCACACACTGCTGCTCCAGTGCTTGCATCATATGGAGAGCATGTCCCCGAGACCTGTGGCCTGCTCTGTATCAAGTAAGGGCAACGTTCATTTCCATATGTATACTTCCATACTCTGCTCTGGATACTTGTATAGAATGAATAAGAATTTGCACCAATCAAGAAAACAATTGGAGCAACAAGTTAATTTAAGTTTCATTGTTTTTAAACAGCCTGTTAACCTTTTGCTTAGAGAACTTACATAGCAAGTGCGTAAGGTATGCAACCATATGAAAGCAAAGGGTTTCAAATCCACCTCTAAGTTCCTAAAATATCATTAATGATGGCACTCATGTGAATGAAAAATGTGTCCTGAGCTCTGAAAATGTAACCCCTTCTATGTCCCTTTTAACTCATACACACATGGAACTTAGCAAGGACAAGCTAAAACTTGAGACCCTTCCCCAGCTCCTAAGCCTAAATGTCCAAGCTAAGGCTGGCTCTGAGAATATAATTATGAAAATCTTGAGACAAATTTTGTTCTCTATTCCACCAGGGCAGTAAGAGTTGTCTTAATCTGCTTTATTACAGTTGATATTTTTGGTGATGAGAACAGGGGAGAAAAAAAGAAACATCTTGTCATCCTAAAATCCCCATGCCATTACTGGTTAGACTTGTGCACCAGAATGTGGGAAGAAAAGGGGAACTTTCCAGTAAATTTTGCTTTGGGGCTTTTTTAGTGAAAGAACTTTTTTTTTTTTTTTTTAAGCTGCAGTATGTTCAGATAACCTTTAAGTCGGGCTGTATTCAGAGGGATTTTTTTAAGCCACTCCACTCCACATCACGTCCTGATACCTGACCCTCCCCTTACTCATCAGGAGGGCAATTTCGGGTGTTTATCACTGGAGGCTCACAGCAGCTCCCCAGAGCTGCACTGATACAACAGCAGGGCGAGAACAACCTCACGGGTAACACCTTCTGCTGCTGTATTTAAGAGTGGCTGGCAAACCAGTACAAGAAAAGAAAGAAGCTTAATTTGTCCGGGATCTTTTTCAGTACTAATCAACGTTGACAGAAGCAGAGCACAGAGATGCCCATCCTACCGCTGAAGTAGTCAAATTTGCCTGGGTTTGGGTTTTGCTTTGAGGGGGGGCTTTTTTTTTTTTTTTTTTTTATACTCGTCTCACACATGCTTGAGATCTTAGCACTGTTACACTGAGCAATACCTATTTCCATTTTAAAGGGAGCCCCTGTTTTCTGATGTGATTTGTGTCTCTGATCAAAGAGCTGGCCCTTGATGTGCTCAGCCACAAAGAAGAGCCAAAGGACCTTTTTGTTTTTAGTGGTCCCAGCTTGCAAAATGCTCTGTTTTACATACATTAGCACTCTCCAGATACACAGACGCTGGTGATGAAAGGGAAGCTCTCCCCAGTTTCTGAAAAAGCAGTTTTTTCCAGACAGCAAAACCCCCATCCACCCGCAGCAGCGATGGCTTCTCCGCGCTCCTTGCAGAGCCCTCTGGACACCAGATCCCATCAGCAGGGCCACACAGACAGCTATAGAGAGGACAGATGTAGAATAAACTTTGTACTGTACCGAGTTATGTTTTTTAACGCTCTTTACCGAAGGATTATAACGTGCTATATGGGACATTTCTTCTCAGTTCTCAAAGAGGACGGCAGTAGAGTCGCTATGTTATGTCGCTGTATTAAAACGCTATGTTCAGAAGAATAGGTATCATCACACTGAAAGGAAGACCAGTTCTTGTAACTCTGCAGTTAAAAATACTGCTTCTGCCACCAGCAGCTCTGCAGCAACCTGCATGTACTGGCCAAAACCACTCGCATTAAGAAACTACTTGAAGATGAGCTTGATGCCAGTGAATTTGCACCAGTGGTTGCTGAAAAGCTAAGAGCACACAGTAATTGCACACCTAAGGCGCATGAAAAATATTCCCTATGCCTTAAGTAAACCAGACTAGATACAGCCCTTCGCACTGCAGCAGAACTCTACGTATTTCCAACAAAGCGCAAGCAATCCCATTTATGCTTTGTAACTGCTGACTGGTGGCCAGAGGCCAAATCTAGTGAAAATACAGGAGGCTTAGAGTAGGCTTGAGTCACCATACCACAACAAAGTGTCAGGATTCAAATCCAAAGGCAGGGACCCATACCGCTACTTTCATTTCTGGATCCAAACTGTGCTCCAGATGGAAAATTCTGAGCACAACAACGTTTCTACCATGCCTCTAATTTAGTTCACAGCCCTATAAAGGGGAGCCGAAAACCAGCTCCTCTGGCTTCCCTTAGTGCTCTGGGGAGAACTAGGTGCCAAAGCTTCTTTGTAAAGAAGCTGGATCTTCATTGGGAACTGTGTATTTTGCCTGTTATTTTAGTGCTTGTAAAGATGGGAGCAGAACAAATGGAGTTCTAAACAGCCCTAAAATTACATGTCATTTAAGCAAATGTTTCCTCTTTTACTACTAACCTTTTAGTGCCTGGATCCCAGGTTGACTGGCACACTAAAATACACAGGTAGAAGGTACGTAATTGCTGCTCTCATTTTTAAATAAGTGCGAGTTGTCACCGACTACAGAGAGGCTAATTCGAAAACAAAGCATCTATAACAGCCCTCCTGGCCCTGGCACAAACATCTCATGCAAAAGTAATGGCAGTTATAATATTTTTACATGTCTCTCTCATAAAGGGGAATTTTGCAGAATTAAATGGAACGCCTCATACAATAGAGCAAGTCATGCTGTGCTGCTTTGGAGAGCTGAATAACTGTTCCAGCATAAATTAAAAGCTAAATATTTCATAGTGAGAAGATCAAGGCTGGATTAGTCAGACTGCAGCACAGCTGACCGTGCTGTAGCGCCCAGGGTCCCTGCTTCTTCCCGTCCAGCCAAACTGTCCAAGCAACAGCAGAGATGCTCCGAAATCCTGGACACGTAATTCCTCACGAGGCCGCGGCAGCGCTCCCCTGGGATTGGGATTCCCACTTCAAATCAAACAGCACACGCACATGTGAGATGAAAGCCACGCAAGCCCTGCCGCCTCTCTTCGGGCCTTGACAAGTTGTCGGTGATTTATCACCTAACACACCAATACACCAGGAGAGTCCCTGGAGGATACCCCCCAATGCAAAGCTCACAGGTTTGGGCACACTGGATTAAATATTTACCTTAAGGAAACAAATTCACCTTTTTTTTTTTTTTTTGGATACTTATGTAGGAATTAGCAAAAACTCAAACTATCCATGCTTGTGACAGCAAATAATGCAAATCTTGGCAATTACGCAGCTGTGAGCCTACTTACCAATAAGTTAAGCTAAACGTAGCGGAGCACAAGAATTACTGTATATTATACATATATATATATGTAATAAAACCTCCAGTTTTATTACTTCACTGAAAGAATACCTTACTGAAAAAGGACTGTAAGGTGACAACTGATGTTAGATTACCATGGACTACAAAGAATATTTCAAAGGCTTCACGCACAGATGCTGTAGCAGTCCAACGGGGCTAGTCTCAAAGTCTTCACAGAAATAGGCAATATGTGTGGGCAATACATACCCTCCTTAAAAAAAGAGGCACGTATGTACACCAGACTAAAGGAGTCTGAGCACTTAAGTAGCTCTCACAGGGACAAATTCAACAGTCATGACAGAATTAGAGAAATACTCATACTTCCAACTCAGCTTATTTTTTGACAAAACTAACCAAGCTCCAAAAATACTCTTCTGCCCCTGAAAAAAAAAAAAAAAAAAGCAGTTTGTTAATGGAGGATCCCAGCCTGGGCTTTGATTTCAGCAAGGCTCATTCTGTTTCCAAACCAATATGACAGCCTGAATATGATTTACGCTAATATCCACGGAACTTCAATCCAAATCTGCATTTTGTGCCATCGGCAGATCGACAGCCTGAGCAACCAGTTACTTTAAGTAAGCTGCAGCATTAACACCGCCGCAGGTCTGCTGCGGCCGGTTAACCCCTCCCCAGGGATTAGGGAGCATCCCGCTGCCGTGCGCTGCTCAGCTCCGAGCCGGCCGTCCCGGGCACGTTTATCCAGGTGGGTAAACCACATCTGCCTGCCTCTCCCACAGCCCTGCGCATCGGGCTGCAGGGTAGCGCTGAATGCGGTTTCATCCGGGCTGGCAACACCTTCAGCTTTGCAGGGAGCGTGGTGGATGCCCTTGGAAAAAGAAAAAAAAAATCCTACTGCACTGTCCTATGTCAGCTTCCCACAGGTCTCACTGCTTCTTCCATGCCTAAAAAGATGGGTTTTCCCACCATGTGCAGTGACAGAACTGGAACAGCCAACATGATGGCAGCGGAAGCCAAGCCCTGTGCAGGTGGGCACGGCTCCTGCTGCAGTTTGGATCCAAGCATGGTTGCCCAGCCACGCTTACCCCCTGCAAAGGCTGCCCAGGCTGACTCTGTGATTCAGATCTGCGCTTCCTTAGGCAAATGATATAATTGCTCCATGCCTCTCAACCGTCAGGGCACGTCTGAGAACCCGTGGAATCAACATGGTCTAAAAATCACTCATGCTTCGTAAGCCTCTTCAGTTTTTGCTTTGAAAACACCTGTAATCACAACCTTGCATCAACCTGTAGAAGCAAAAACACCCATTTCAATACATGTCCTGTCCTGAAAGGAAGCCATTTCTCCTGTTTCCTTCATCTTCCTTTTACCTAATATTTTAGAAATCATGTCTTTGGAGAAAGATTGTACCCTATGCAGTCCTAGTTCAGTAACAAGTGTCTTCCAGTCACAAAACAACCCAAAGCTACTGCTAAGACACCCAACAGTGTCTTACTGTTATGGTGCCTTCTAAGAATAGCCTACACCTGTAATTGGCAGAGGGGAAAAAATAAGGCAGAGGAAATTGCACAAATTCCTCTCCAGCTTTAACCTCAGGGGCTACCAAGGGAACTCTGCAATGACTTATCTCCTAGCATTGTACAACTTCAAGCAAGTACACACTGCCTCAGCCACACACACGTCCCAGGTTTTACTCAGTCACTGCTGATCAACAATGACTCAGGCAAAACAAGAAGCTCCCAGCTCTTCTTCTCATTCTCATCCCCACACCAAGCCTCTCATTTTGCCAGCTCAGGTGGTTCTAATGGAGAGCTGCCCTGGTGAACTCGCCCAGCTGAAGGGTATCTGGGGGAGCAATAGGAGGACCAAGGACAGGGAGTAAAACATGTTTTCCACACCCTGGCTGGGTTAGTTTCCTGATCCAGTTCTCCATACCTTGAGACAGAGGGGGTAGCCATGCACTGCAGGCCAGTCCCCAGGACTATTTTGGAAGTCACCTCTGGGTGATCCCTTTCACACTCGTGACAAAGGGATCTCCAACCAGGGCTTCATGCAGACAGCCTCAGGAGGACTCCAGTCGCAATTTATCTAGCATTTTCTTCACAGCCTTAACTCTAGGAGATAAACATTACTTTCTAGCATATACAGGCAAACTTCTGCGCTCTTAAAAGTGCTGCTTGTTTCCTCCTCACAACTTCAAAAGGTCACCAAATGCAAAAAAGAAAAATACCCCTTTGATAATCATGACATTTGGAGTTTCGCACAAGGCAAAGAGCGAAAAACAGAAAACCCACAAACCCAAGAAGGGATTTGCCTAGCATGAGATGTGCCAGCTCTTGAACAGCATTAGAAACTGAGAAAGCAGTGAACTGGGACAGGAGAGGAGCCCTGGCCACAACCTTCAAGCAGAACAGCACAAGGAAGCGGCTAAAACCTCAGACCGCGGCACTAGAAGTCACAGGGCACATTGAATCTTTTCCACATTTGTTAGGAGCAGAGGATCTGTCGAAACACACTGCAGAGACAGACTTGCTGCCCTCTCCAAGAAGCTGGTTTGTCACCAGCAAGTAGGAGGGAAACGGCTCCAGCAGCCATTTAGCTGCCATCTGCACTCCCACAGGAAGGGGCCTCAAACTTGTCAAAAGTCCCAAATTAAAGAGAGCCAGGGCTTGCCCGCAGCAGAACCGACAAGAGCTGCCCGCCTCAGGGCAAGCACGTGGGAGCTACCGGCCGTCAGCAGAGCAGGCCGCTGCGTATGGCAGAGCACGCTCCATCCAGATAACTCATTTGTGAAGATCTGTAGGCCAAAAGAGAGGCTCTGAAAAACTTATTTATAATTTGTTTAGTCTTTAAGACTTGTGGGGGGTCAGATTACAACAAATCTAGCTTCTCTTAGCGGCCCTCCCTGAAAGACTGCTATTTCCCATCACTTTTGTCAGAAGGGAAACGCGAAACATTATTAGCTCGAATATGGCTAATACGTTGCTAGAAGATGACTAGGAAATGAAGAAGGGAGGCCAGGAGGCAGCAGGCCCGCACCCCCGAGCAGGCCAGCGCTGCGGCACGGGCGCGCGGGGACACCAGGGCCTCCCCGCGGCTCCGCAGGGCCTGCGCGGCCGCCCTCGGCGTGGGCAGAGCTCCCGCACCAGCCAGCCCTGCGCTCATCCTCCCAACCGTGACCAACCACCTGGCAAAGAAAGCAGAGGTATCAGCGCTCGAGAAGTTCCTACTTGCCACCTATTCGTAGCTGGGACCCAACATCTCAGCAACCACCCGAGGGACCCTACCACAGGCTCCTGAGAAAGGCTGGTCATTTCTGAGTGCTCAGCAGATACAGAACTCTTCAAAATGTGAGGTTTTCCTCTTTCACACTTGATGAAGAGTATCTTCCATCCCACTTCACCTCCCTTTAGGAAAGTTGTGCTTCAGAAAGTTCAGTTGGCAGCAGGCACTGCTGTGTCAGATGCCACCCTAGAGACCTCCACAGAGAGCTTGGGCTTTAAACAAGCTTTGGTAACACAGCACTACCTCACATGCACACGCTTGTGCCCAAAAGAAACACAAGGCATGGATATTCCCAAGATCCTATCCGTGCTAGCCCACATATGACTAAGGGGAAGACTGTGCAATTCATGGGCTTCTTCTCCAAGGCCTGCAGGATTTTCCTTTGGATGACAGCGCTCAGAAAGCTCCTCCACTCCTGTCTCTCCAAACTCTTACCCAAGACGGGTTTGCTGATGATGATTTTTCCCTAGGAAGGAGGATTGCTTAAGTTGTGTCATAACTAATTGGGGCATCTTAGATCAGAAGGTCTGCCTGCTCTCTCTAAATGAGCTTCTCCACCCGTGACAACACCATGAACATTTGGCAGGGCCTAGGTTCAAAAGTTCACACATGCTTAGCTTTGCACTTGAAAACAGTTTTGACATAAGTATAACACTACACACACACACAGTTACCTAGTAGTTTAAGAGGGCTGGAAGGCAGCTACAGCATAGCTGTGCCCACTTTGGGCAGTACAAGAACATATCAGCTTTATGTGGTTCTTAGTCACAGCCAGGAGGATGCCTAACACTCATTTACCACAAAAGTGGACAGAGCCCTAAGAGATTTTGAGGTGAAGTTACATAATTTTAGGCATAGCATTAGCAAAAGCGTGCATCTATGAGCTTCTAGGTATGCTCAAAGGCAACTATGCCAGGTGACCATGGTCCAGGGCATCAGTGAAGTCTGAAAGGACCTCTGCAAATCATCTGGTCCAAGCTTTCCAGAAAAGCAAGGGTGACTTCAAAGTAAAGCCATGGTGCTCTGGACTGAGAGAAACAGAAATCACTTTCAGAAGGAAGAACTGCAAGGATAATTCAATAGCTATTAAGAGGTGGAGAGCAGAGTAAGGCCTTGACATTTCTAGATCTCCAGAATAAAAATACAGAAGCTGGGATCTTTCTTATTTAATGCTTTTAATACCAAATAGAACACACTCATGAACCTGCAATGTAAACACCAGGCAAGAAAACAAAGCTTTTAAGCAATTAAAACTGTAAAACACCCTTTTCAGAGCCTCAAATCTTCCACCAGAAATATTCTGAACTCTCAGTCTTACTAACAAAACTGTTATTGTACAGCATACAAGAGCAAGCATCATCTTCTGACCAGAGACCACACACTGCACTTATGCCCCTCTGCCTAGCTTCTCCAGGAGAATAGAGCAGAGCATGCTCAGAAGCACCATCTGGATGTCCCTGATATAACCACACAGGGTTACACATTCAGGGATTTTGCACCTTCTCTCACTTTCGTACTTATGGCCACGTACAGCAAATCACACCAGTTTCTTAGTGTGACACTCCCTATGAAGCCTCTCTTTTGCAGTGCTTAGGGGCTTTCACAGCAAAAAGTCCTGGAAAATAATAATAATAATAAAAAAAACTCGTGCAGTTTCTGTGCCTTTTCTTGCACAGCTGCATCCCGGGCAGTACTTACGCTAATCCCTCCTGAACAGCCTTGTTGCTCTTGCCTTGCTACGGGGCAGCTTTATGCAGCCCTCCTGACATTGGTTTAATGCTGATTAGTGCCGACACAATTCTGGTGCAGGCTTCCTGCCAGGCAAGGGAATGAACAAAATTGGTTTGCGCACAGGCCAGACGACAGCTGCAGTCACTCCGGCTCAAGTCTGTTGAATGAGAACCGTTTTCTTGTTTACCAAGATGAGGCTAAATTAGCCCAGCATGAGACAGAAGGACGGAGCAAATCCGACCAGGCAGCTCCGCCAGCCTGCTCCGAAGGTGAGAGACACGGCTTCACCAGGCCATATTGCTTAATTCAAGCAAGGCACAGGGCAAGTGTTAAGCCTTGTGCAAAGTGCACCCACCCCAGGCGCATGACTTTAAAAGGGGGGTGAAATGCGCTCAATTTTCAGAGTGACAGGGCATAGGTGACTGATCATATTTTTCCCCTTCTCTCCCTTTCCTTCCAGCTCTAGGAGCAGAAAAACCTATAGCCATAGGTCTCTCAAGTCACTGGCAGACTTTCTTCCCACTACTTCTTTTTCCTGCTACTCTGAAAGATGCCGAAAGACTGGAATCAATCTGCATTTATCCAGCTAAGTTAAGCTTTACACTGCTGCTCAGTATCATAACACACAAGCATCTTATCAAGCACCCGGCCATCTCCAGCTCGCTGCCCCAGGGAAACCTAACAGGCTGTTTAGAGTCACTCTGGTGCTTACGTGGGGAGAGCCAGCATTCAGGGGTAAAAACAGCAAGACTGACAGCATACTGTTAAGTCCACAGAACTCTAAAATTAGGATGTGCCAAGATTGAGAGGAGCAGGGTAAGCAAAGGCTCATTTAGATGCTGCTGCTTTTGGCTTAGAGCTGGGGAAAGGGGGAAAGGAAGAACAAAGACTGGTTGAGAGAGTTTCATTCAGAAAAAGAAGAAAAGGAACCAAGGGACTTTTCAACAAGGTGCTCATCTCCCTCATTCACCTATTCTGTTTTGGCTGTGCTTAGGATATACCACACTACTTTTAGCTTCAAAAGGTGCCCAAACGGCAAAGAGTTAAGGGTATGCCTTATTGTGCCTGCTCATCTACAACAGAATTGGACTCTAAGGAAAAACTTCTGTCATCACTTAAACACTCTTCCTTCCCTCCCCTCCCTCAGGAGGGCCTTGGCCTAGCACGCTCTTGCTCTTCACATGCAGAAGATACTGCCAACTTCAGAGTTGCTCCCAAGGGCCTCAATAAAGCTATCCATATTTCTGAAAATAAGATGTCTTTATCAGTACACTGTCAATAATACCTACCTACTTTTATCAGCTACAATGTTTGCTTTTAAAAATGCAGTGGGTATCCTCTTTAGAAGGCTTACAGCTTAAAGTGATCCATTGAGTGTGTTTGAGCCTTTACCTCAGTTTTCAGAATGATGCAAAGATGTCTTGATGTGAATTGCAGCATCACCGCTCTCCTTGAGGCATCCCATGCAGAGTCAACACTTGCACGTGAATTGCTTTCACAAGTTATCTTGAACAAAGCTGGTATTATTCACGCTATTACTAAATGAATCAATTGAGTTACATGGCAAAGTCCTCCAGCTGTTGAAAAAAAGCTTTAAACCCATATCTAGAAGTGTATTCAGGTGCCGTAAGACTTGTCCTTGCATGTATATATGAAGTCTGTCTCCTGGCACTTGCAGAGTTTGCAGGTCACTGACTGGGGGTGTATGGACTCATGATATAACTCCTCCTTTGATCTGAAAACTCCGAGAACCTCCAGTTCTGCAGGAGGTTCTTTCCTATTCCAGGCCCAGCCCAAGCTGCTGCCAAGCTCCACTTGAGTTCGGGCATCACTTGGCCTAGTTTTTAAGGCTCCTCACAGCAAGCGAGCACAGCACCCTCACAAAATGCAGTTACAGCTACTTTCCAAAAGAAAATCTACTGCCAGCTTTAACATAGCCTCGAGCTGGAACACTTGCTCCAGGGATGAAGCGTGTGTGTTCAACTACATTTCTGTGCTCAGAGTGGGGTAGAGATTGGGTTTCAATTTCCCCTCTCCCAGCCCTCAGAAAAGGCGGTAGCAGCAGATACGCATGAAGAACCACCCAGGCTGCAGCCCGCACAGGCACCTTCGTGGGTTGGGCTCCCTGCTCGATTCCCCACACACGGGGACCTCCTCAACAGCCCCTCAGGAACGCCCTCAAGCAGGGCCTGCGAGGCCCCAGGCTGGGGAGGCCCCTCCAGCGGTGCCTTGGCTACATCTGGGCAGCCAGGAGCAATGAGAGCCCGGAGACTCCAGGAAGCTAAAGGAAGATATCCCTTTAGTTCATAGGCCTGCTTCATCTGTCACTTATCATGCTCCACAGGGATATGCCACCTTAATGACAAAAATCGATTAACAAAGCTTTTTACCCCCTGTTAACACATTTGGGTCCCAGACGTTCTTGAACAGCAACAAGTGCAGGGAAAGAAAAGATTCGTCTCTTTGCTGATCCCATCTGAGTCCACAGGAAGGGGGAGCACGATGGGGAAAGGAAACAGGAGCTACAGAACTTCTGCTTTGCATATGCCAAACATAGATGTGTTGTGTTATTTTTATTTTATCAACTTATAATTCATTGATAAAATATTTATCAATTTCTTAAATCCTATTGCTTTTTAAAAAGCTGAAAAACTGCCCCTCCTTTTCACACCAGGATAGGACAGTTTTTGGACAACAGGAGCGGCCTGACTGAAGAGGCAGCCTTTATCCATTTGAACACATACAGTGCTTATTTAAAGGATTTTGGCAGCTATCTTGACAATAAACATTCCATGTAAATAATAATAAATATTCCAAATACCCAGGTACCTACAGAACAAGAAGGCAAGTCACACTTTGCAAGACAGAGGCTACTAGCTGCTAGTTCCTCACCCAAACAAGGAACTTGCACAGAAATGCTTCCAAAATAACAAGTGTTAAGTGAACTGTTGACTGCTTACTCTTAGGTTTAAGTCTTCCCCAGTAAGAAAATCCATACTTCTCACTCCTATTCACAGCACCTAGGTGTTGAACAAATGAACTTTGCATTTCATGTCATTGCTGAACGTTTGGGCAACTCGGTGCAGAACGATGCGACTACAAATAAATTGGCCTCAGGTCTGAATTAAAGCAGCTTTCTCTCTCAGCAGCTACTGCATTTGATAGACAGCTTGCACAAACAATGGAAAGGAAAGGCAGTCCTACTGATAATGATAAGAAACAGAAAACATTGTTATAAGGCAGCTACAGAGACAGCAGCAGGGGGAATACAAACTGAGCTTGAACGTGTCTATGTACTAACAAGGCAGATCTGTAACTAATTTTAGACTCAGAATTTTTTTATGCAGGTGATAGCATTTCTGAAGCCACCAGTTTGACTTTCAAGACCTATTTTGTTATAAGATAACCATATCAAAGACAGAGATTTTAAGCACATTACAATGAACAGCAAAAACCAACTTGTTTCTGGAACAATAATTTCACTTTCCTAATAGCAGCAGAGTAGGAAGAAAGACCAACTCATTTAGTAGCCTGTAGCCATCAATAATAGTTCAGTAAATTTACTGTGACAGTTACTTGCTGCACCACTGTTGGAAACGCACCCTGTAATACTACATTACACGATATGTAATATAAACATCATTACAGAAGAGGCTCGGCAGAAATCCCAGCTGTGACGCAGGACAAGCGGCACGTTCGTTGCTCATCACCCCTTGGAGAACAGGCAGCAAAATGAGTTTCTGCTAATCACTTTGCTAAGGTCTTCCCTCTGACTCGGTCGCACAAGCCACCTCCAAATCCACAGTCACCCCGAGGACTGACTTCTTTCATCGCAGGTCTCGCGTGAAGCCTCCAAACGTGCTGCATGCATTGGCCGCAGTTAGGCTGCTGCACAGGGGCGTTTCCAACCCTGCGGACCCAGCTATCCTCGATGCTTCCCCGCCGGGCCGCTCGAGCGGGCCGTGCACGAGGCAGCACAGCTAGCAATAACGCAGAGGAGGAAGCGGATCCCCGCAGTCACCCTCTGCAGCGCGGCCGCCTTCCCCGCCAGGCCCCACCGTGCCCGCTCCCCGCCGCGGGGCTCCGCGTTCCCCACGGCTCGTGCAGAGCACCCGCGACTCGAGCCACAGCAGGGAAGCTCACGCCGGGCGAGGAGCAAGCCCATCGCCGCGGCCTCTCCTTTGGGGCAAGCTTGTAACTGCCCCCTTTCAACCACCTAAAAACGGGCACGCTCCAACACCCAGAAAACGGCTAAAATCGATATTGTTCTGATGCGGCCTCAAGGGCTGTTTACACAGATGCCTTACTACGAGCCTGGCGCTTTCTGCAGCACAGAGGCTGATTTCTGGCTGCTGTTACACTACACAGCTCGGGCATGTTTTTAGCACTGACGATGCTTCTAAACATTAATTACACGCGCCAAGGGGTCAACCACTGAGCGAGAGGTGCTCGGCTCCTGCTTTCCAGGGAAAACGACCAGCAGTAGCGAGACAACAGGCAGCTGCCCAGCCAGAATGGGGCAGAGGAGAGGGGAGAGCCCCCAGAGCAGGAGAGGGGCCACCTCAGCCTCCCCCTGAGAGCAGGGGGGTGTAGAGAGAAACAGCACGAGGCAATGCTGCAAAACCCGGCTGCGAGAAAAAGCGCGTGCTCATTCCTGCACAGGGGAAAATAAACAAACAAAATCACAGACAGGGCAGGGCCGCAGGAGACCCAGGCCCCATTAGTTCCGGCACTCATGGAGCTGCTGGGGGTTTGTTTGAATCCGCACAGGCTGCTCACATCAGCGCTGAGGTTACTACCGCCGCCGGCTGCGGGGAGGCGCACGCTGGGGTTGTACACAAGTCTCCTATAACTATAGCTATCCATTAGAGCCGCACGTGGAGAGCCTTCGGTAACTTAAGTTGGCTGCGGTAGAGGAAGGAACAACAACAACAACAACAACAAAAAGGCTGTTTCCAGGGAATTCCTCTCCATCTTTTCCTAATGCTATTTCTAATCACGGCAGCTAATCCTCAGTACCGATGTTTCCACTCAAGGAGAAAATAACACAAAGAAAGTGAAAGAATAAACTGGAAACGGTGCAGTTGCAGTAAAGGCAGCAACTGCCACCGGAGCCTTTTCTGTGCCTTTCTGCCTTGTATTTAGCAGGTTTCTCTTCCAGTGTAACCATAGAGACAGCAGTGAAGAGCCTCATCTAGAAGCCCTCACTTCATCTGGTAGGTTAAGTTATGAGGCTGTGGTGGGCTTGAATATTAAAAAACACTCAAACAGCTCAGGGAAAGAGAAAACAATCAGCATGAGTCTGAATGGGAACGGTAGGAGACAGACATCTGTGGAGTAAACAGGCACAGTGCCCTGCAAACAGACTGGCAGTGGGGAGCGTGATGTGATGCAACCCTAAAACAAACTGAACTGATGGAGGTTACGGAAAATCAGGCTCCGTTAACAGGCTAAGACAACAAATCCGAAAGTGCTTAGCACGCTGCGTCACTAAGAGCTGGAACCGTGTGTTTAGTTAGCTGGCATTTGGTTTAACAAAACAGCAAAAAGACTGCAGGACTAGTGAAAGTCCTCAGCAATACGACCACTTCACTACCACAGTCACGCTGCTGATACATTGAACAAGCCACGTTTTACTCCACCACAGGATATTATCCAATTTGGGATCATTATCCTGCTCTAAAGAACTACGAAAAAGCACATGCCACCCATCTATCCTAAAAGAAACCTAGCCACAGGAATCACTGCAGAGAAAGCCGGCGGGTTTGGTACAAGCAACCCAACCCCTTGCTCGTGTTGACTATGCGCACCGGAGGCGGCACGCAGAGCAGGACATTTCACGAGAGCATCCATCAGGCAGGACGTGACAGGAAGTTTCAGTAACCATTGATACATGTTGTTTTGGGGAACAGGATTTACTGCACTCATCTCTTCGTTTCGCATCCCTGTCACAGCTCTGCGGGCTACGGCTGGGGAAGATGAGGGAGCAGAGGAATATTGCACTCCCAAAGGAGCCCTAGGAGTACTTGTCACAGTTTTAGCAAGGATCAAGCACATCCCACATTTTTTCCTTATAATTGTACTCACTACAATTTCACTGGTCCACTTTTTGGCCCCATTTATCTGTGCCTTTAGGCAACTTTGGCATCATTTCAAAAGAGGAACTGATCTTTTCCATCTCCTGCATTCTTATTGCTCTGAACCCTACATAACTAATAAGTGGATTTACTTGGCTAACAGTTCTATGAAAGGATCTCCAACTTTTCTGGCTGTGATTTTTCACACTCATTTTGACTGGTAAGTGTCATTATTATTGCAAGGCCCTGTCCTTGTTTTATTCACAGATGGTAAGTGATGGTACATTCGGGTTTGCATATTAAATTTTCATGTTAAACATCTGTGAGTTAATTGCAACATTTGAGTCTCCACAAGCTCCAATGGATTGCATGCTAGGCTAGTGATCCTCCATAGGGGGTTTCACTCTTTCTTGTGTTGAAATAAAAAAGAAAAACAACACCTGGAAGCTGAGGAGGATATGGGGAAAAGGAGCAAGTCCAAATAAGTACTTGCTTGAAATAGTTGCTGATTTCACAGACAAGAAGTTTTAAATTTCAGGATGGCAGAAGTTTTTCTTTAAATCAAGAAAGACTTTAATGTGCTCTGATTCTTTTGATTAAAAACAAACAAAAATCGCACAACTTTCTAGCAATTGAAACTCCTAATTTCCAAGACAAAAGTGCTTGCACACAGAAAAAAAGAAGGGGAGAATGAAACCCATGCAAACTAATTTGAAGTGAATGACCACGAAAAATAACTCACGACTTCTTTCCAAAGGAGGGTTCCCGTAACCACCCCACTAAAAGGTGCCTCACGAAGGGACGACTGTGGGGGCTTCCAGACGTTTTGCCACCAGCAGCTTCCCCTCAGCGGAACACTGCTCGTTTCTGCCCTCCCTCGTGCTCCCATACACGCAGGCTACAGTAGGGCGCTCCAATGCTGCTGTCTGACCCTATGGAATCAGTAACTTACAGCAAGGCAACTACTGAGCAGAGGGAGGCCTGTGCCTGAAAGCCTGGGGCTCTGAACTGCCTGGGAATATTCATCTCCTTAGGGATTAAATACATACATATATATTATATATATGAAATGTGTTACATATATATTATATATATGTGTATATATGTATATGTAACACATAAAAAGGACCAGTTTATAAAATCAGCTGTAGGGACTACCTGTTTCACAGAGCCCATTAAATGGCTCCAGAAAACATCCACAAAGGGAGAGTGACCCAGCGAGACCCCTCATCCGACAAGGGGGAATCAATGGGCTGCAGCTCCATGTTCTAACACAAAATATTTGAGCAGTCCTCAAATGGATAAAATACAGAGACCCTGTATTTAAAATATAGGGATCCAGGGACTTGCTCATTCCTATGCCGAGCCTCCTAATGGGGTTACAGGACCCGCTGTTCTCTTGGGCTCCGCAGTCTTCCCTGGGTCAGGGATTTACGGGCCCCATTAAGCAGGCGGCAGCGAACAATTGCTTTTTACTTCCCGGGGCAAATCATTTTATGGATATGAGCTTCGTGACTTAAACCGTGCAGTTTCTGTAGCTGGCGCTGTTCAGGCCATACTTCACTTGCTGATGGCTTCCTCCCCGCTCTTGGTAAGAGCAAGGGGGTGAGATCCCATCTGCATCCGTATTTCAGCATAATTACTCCTGCTTGAGCCCATGCGCTGAACATGAAGCTATGATATTTTAAGTTAGATATCTAAACCATGCTTGTTGTAATTAAATTTCCACATGCATTTTTTAAACCCAGATTTTAGGTTCAGCATTAATATTTCAGTGTGCTACATTAACTAGTGAACTGCAAAAATGCCTACAGTTTGGGGGAGAGGGGGAGGCTGCATCATGCTGAGTCCAGAACAAGAATATTTCATGCTGTATCAAAGTGTTTACACAGCCTATCAAAGCCTTTTTTTCCCCTCCTTTTCACAAAAAACAGGTACAGAAGTTGTCCCATACACCTCAAAGCAGTGGCTGTGTGCTGTCCTGCGGGGACACACTGCTCCAGACAACGCACTGCAGCTACGAGTAGCCTTGCACTAACACCGAAAGGTTTGTCCTTACAAACAAAAGCTATTATAGGACCTTGGATCACAAACAACATGATCACATCAGGAAGAGATATCACCTTAACATAAGGATATTTTAATTTCATTATGATGGCTGTGAGATATAGGACTAGTCTGGGAGAAGCCACCCATCAGCCAGTGCCACCCACACCACATGCTCTGGCAACTTTCCTTAGGGCAATCAGCAATGTTAAAGTGTGACCTGAAGTGTGACATAAATTCCATACGAAAGAAAAGGTTTTCTTGCCACTTCTCCCAGAAGGATGCTGGTGGCTCTCCCAGTTATTTTCTATAGGCAAGCCCAAACCTAACTAGCTCCCTGTGGACTAGAGTAGCAATCTGCAGACTGGCAGATGTGCAGTGAGAAACACTCACCAATAAACTCATCTTAACCACAGAAATTTGCCTCCAAAGCAGGGCTGAGATCCTCTGGTGGCGGGGGGGGAAGAAACCTACATAAGTGAACTGGACAAAATAATAAAAAGAGAAAAGCACTGATGGAATCATTTGCAAATTAATGAAATCCATGCTGATGAGCCCATTACTCTGCTTCAACTGTTTGTGCTAAACAGCAGCTCGGTTTTGATTAATGCAGCGATTACGCCGAGCTTCGGCCTGCTTTGCATTCTCCTCACCTCCCGCGCTCGGCGTGAAGGGCCGCAGTTTGTCGGGCACGGGTAACCCCGCGCCGGGAGGCTGCCCTGCCCTTCGGGACAGCGTCCCGCAGCAGCGGGGAGCGCCGCTGCCATTCCGAGGGCAACGCGCACACCGCTCCTGCAGTTCCTTCGGCACCTTCCCCGCGCAGACGGGTTTCCTAATGCTACATGACGGAGCATTACGTATATTTTTCAAAGATGCCGATTTTGCCTACCCCGGCGCAGTCTTCAGAAAGTCAATCTGACAGGCTCAAGGAACCAATCCAAAGAGCTGCATCATCCCACTTTGAAAAATATCTTTGTCTCTCAGCAAGCTAGAAACCATCCCCCAGGCAAGCAAGAGCATCAAAACCACTTACAAAGCAAGATTAAAGGCTGCAGTGCAATTGCAACACAGCAATGGGGACAAATTCCATGCAATAAGCAACTGAATAGTGTTATATAGGTGTCATAAGCATTATTTGGCAGGCTATTTGGGGATCTCCATGCAAAGAATAATCCTGGATACATAGGAGATAACAGAAAAAAAACTCCTTTTGATATTGGTATATGAGGAAGAGCCAGCGGGTCATTACCCTTATGTCTACAGGCATGTAGAGTACATCGCATATAGGGTCCAGCAGAAGCAGGCACGTGCAGGCATGTACACACACACTCACACATAACTCCTAGTATTTCAGTACAGAAGTCAACTTTTCTGAAGAGCAACCATGAAGATTTACTCCTTAGCGCTATTTTATAAAAACTGCCTGTGAATCACATGCCCTAGCAGCAGTTAGTACCAGCTATTAGACACGATGGAAAACAAGCGGCCCAGCACAGGAACTGCCACACGTGAGTTACTGGGTAAAGGGAAGGTCTCTGGAGGCATCGAGCTGGCCCTTCAGCACTCGAGGCCGATATCGCTACACAGCTCAGAACAGCATTTATGGCTCAAGCTACTTAACCAACACGTGGGACTGCTCCAGGGAGACAACCTACTTGTTACCTCAGCTAAGCCCCACAATGTAACATACGGCAGCAACCATCCTTGGTCATCTTACTTGGAATAACTATGCTTCAAATACAAAGCTATACATTTCCTTGCAGATATAGCAAGGTAAGAGCTCGAGGGAAGGCAATAAAAATACATAAAAAACAGTTCTCTATTACCTGTCAGACATGTTCTGATCTAAATACTGTGAAGAAAGATGTGCCTACAGAAGGGAGAGCTCTCACTCTTCTTCATAACCTTGCAAAATTAAAATTAAATTAAAATTATCAGGTCCTTTATTCTTTCTGCCTGTTTCTTAGGCTGCAGACTTTCTTTTTTAAGGAATTTCAAGTTCATTTTTCCAAGCAGCACTCTCTCCTCCAGTTTTACAGTGCACTTTTTAACCTCAAACTTTCTATCTGAACCTTCTTAAGGTGGAGCAACAAACAAAAACAAACCCCAAAGACAACCTTTAGTTAGAAGGAGACTTGTGTGCTTGCCTCTTACTCCTTCATACTCCAAATACTACTCGTGGCACTTTACCAGCCGTTTCTTCTGGGGCCAATAGAAGCACATGCACAACCTCTTTTAATGCAGGACAGGAATCTCACACCCCACACAGGCACACCCATGCCCACAGATATGCCAGATATTCCCATCACACTCTTCATATGCTTGTATTAAATTCCTCCTTTATGTCAACCTGTGCGACTAATCAGTATTTTGAATAGAACAAGCTGAAAACCCCAAAATCTAAGATTGGGAGCACAGGCAATGAGTGAGGAGAGAGCCTGCCTATCTCCACAAGGAACCCAGATAACCCATCCCAGCCGGCTCCTTGAGATTTGCATTACCTCTCAGAGACATCTCAAACACATTCAAACAAATATGCCTAAACAACTGCAGATCTCTGCCTTTTTAACTTAAAACAAAACCAAAAAAAAAAACAGAACAAAAAAAAAATCTTACAGGAGTTGGCATTAACCGTGCACAAAAGCAACATGCATTTTACAAGGTCATTAAAACAACCTTCCTGCTCAGACTTGAGTCAGCGCCCTCAAATTTCCTTCTCCACCTCAATTTATCTTCCTTCAATTGAAATCACTGTTAGCGCAGATTAGGTTTATCAACTTTATCAAGCAAAAGCAGTAGCTCCTGCCTCCACGGCTCTAAATGAGCTGAAGTGGAAGCCAATCCTCTGCACTCAGCTCCTCCCATTCCCCATCAAAACAGCAACTATTCTTGTAGGATATTAGTCTCCCATCATCCTGCTTGGGACACTGAAACCGTGAAGCACTAGAAAAATAAAAATAATTTAAAAATCCTACTGCACATGTAAATAACTGCTGCCTTTCATAGTTAAGGCTTCCAATGTCTCATAAAAATAGCTTTTTTTTTTTGTCTGTTTTTTACCTTCAGTAGATTGCAGGAAAGGAGGAAGATAAAGCTCCTCAGGACCTACATTCGACGGCAGACAGGAGGCAAATTCAGAATTTCGAATCCCCAGTTCATTTATCCTTGCAGACACAATTAACTTCCTATGAATCTGGATACGAAAGCCCTTGGCTTCATCTCGCAGCTCCTAAGTAATCTCAGTCTTCCTTCTCCGTAAGGACAATCCAATACAATCCTTGAGCCTTCAGGGGGGTGCAGCACCCAGCTGGACAGCGGGACCAGGGCACCAAGTGCCCACACAAACCACAGACAGTAACGAAATCCCTGCAGTGTTGCATGGGCACACAGCGGGGCTGTGTGTTGGACACGTGTCCAAGTGTCCCAAACGGACTCAGAAGCAAGCGACCCACTCCCACCACGGGGTCAGGAAGGCATTTCAGAGAAAGTAAAGATACAGGAGATAGTACAGCTTCTACCACCAAGATCAATGGCTCCTAAATAGGAGGATGTATCTATACACACACACACACAAAGCCAAAAAGCCTAGAGACCATAAATGGACAATAAACAGCATCTTGGCTTCTGAAATGCAACACTCACTTAAAACACGACGATAAAACAATCACCGCATACTCAATGCATCAGCATTGACTGCTGCATCCCATTCTGAAGATCTTCCTTAAGCAAAACTCTTTAGTTCAAGATTAAAACTGAATGAAGACACTTGGGGGGAGCTTGCTGTGTCACAACATATTTCAAGCAATTCTCAACTGTGGTACTCAAAAGTGAAACTGACCAAAATAGGTGGACTTGGCAGTGATCTTCTGTTTCCTTAAGTACCTTTATATGCCCCCCGTGCAGGTGACTTGAGGGTCATATATCAAAAGAGAACAAGTATCATCTACCCAGAGATGCCTGGATTACGTGGTAGGGCCTGGCAAGATAACCACGATAAGATATTTAAACACCACAAGCTGGCTAGGTAAGACACCTAATAGCTGCATCAGAAGAAGTGGCACCTGATCAGACAGCTCCCTTGTAGGAGCCCTGGTCTTTAGGACCTGGGTACTCTGCCATTTGCATCATTCCTACTGAGCAGGAATGCCAATCCTCTGCCAATCCTTGCTTATATATTTGGAGCGTTTCCAGGCAAATTGCATCCTTGAGGTCTTGAGGATTTCAGCTCCTCAGAGGCATGATACAGATTTCCACTGAAAATAACCTTTCCTCGTCACAGGTGCTGCGCACTGGCTTTAGACCCCCTCTTTGCCCCCTCCAAAAACCATATTCCTGACACTTTTGAAGATGCAATTGCCAAGTGCAGAAGCTCCTTCAAGATGAAGCCTATAATACCCCATTCCTGGAGAAAGATCACAGAGGCTGGATACAGGAAAGGACTGTCCTTAAAGCCATATGAGCCCCACAGCTTCTGCAGGTGCTCGGGGGCTGCTCTGCAGAAACCA
The DNA here is from genome assembly GCF_059628265.1 of Tinamus guttatus. Classification (NCBI taxonomy): domain Eukaryota; kingdom Metazoa; phylum Chordata; class Aves; order Tinamiformes; family Tinamidae; genus Tinamus; species Tinamus guttatus. The sequence goes on along the minus strand of NW_028288659.1, from coordinate 1,001,402 downwards.
TTATTAGACTTTTGGGGAGATTTTGGTAACGAGCCAGGCTGCCACCTCCAGCATTGCCTCCAAGGGAGCAGAGTGTGAGTCTAGAGAGAGGGTAACTCAAGGAACGGCCCAAAATAACCCACTTGGATTGGCAGCACGAACAGGAGCCTCCGTGCAGCCTGCCAGCTTTCTGCTGGGGGCTGGCAGCGAGGCGGGATTGTAGGTGGTGAACGTTGTTTCACAGGAGGCTGCCGAGGCGCTGCAGAAACAGGCGGCTCTGGCAAGAGCCAGCAGCTTCTGCGTTTGGGGCTGGATCAACCCTCCCCGTGTTTATTGCCCCTTTTTAGGGTTTCCCTCCATGCTAAGGCAGCTGTTACCAGGGGCCCGGAGTCCCCCTCACCTCATGCCCGGCCGAGGGGCCTCCTCCGCTCCTTGCCGCTCCGTCTGTGCTCACGAGCGCGGCCCCCGCTGCCGAGCTGGCCCCTGAGGATATGAGCGAGCTGACACACAGCAGCGCCCGCCAGGACGCGCGCAGAGAAAGCCCTGTTGAGCAGCTCGGGAGCAGGAGCTGGGGACCTGCTGCTGCCGCCAGCCGGGGGAGGAGACGCTGCCTCATCCCCCCTGACCCGGCCAGCGCACATAGCGCCGCTCTGACCGAGCAGCTCTGCGGGGCGGCGGGCGCCAACGCGCCGCTCCTTGCTCCTGTCACGGGCCGCAGGAGGCGGCTTTCCTGCGCGCCAGGGCCGCCTCGCGCGGCTCCCTGCTCCCGCCGCGAGTCCCTGCTCCCGCCGCGAGTCACGCACGGAAACAGCCGCTTCGCGAGGCAGGTTAGCGCCTCGGGTCGTGCTCGCCAGCCGCACGGGTAGGCTGGCCCTTTCAAGGGACTCGACTCAATAAAAAGCGCCGCAGGGAAGTAAAGCTTTCCCTTAATAGGCAGCAGGAGAACATTTGTTTTTGTTGGTTTTAAGAGTGCATAAGCCAAAGCTTCAAGCATAAATGGAAAAAGTGTCAAGTGACTGCCGAACGTTGCTTCTTTCCTAATCCATCCCTTAAACATGTATGTACTAAGATACATGCAAATGACCCGAGTGCAATCTGCCACTCGGTTTCAGAAAGCTTAGGATGTAAAGACAGAGCAATTTAGGGGTGAATACAGGCATTTTAGATGACATCCCCCCTCACTAATAAGATTTGGATGCCCAGCTTGTGAGGGGACAGGGGGAAGGGGAGGAGGAGACCTGCTATTAATAAACTATACTTAGTTTTGAAATTAAAAGCTCAAACACAAAAGCTCTCAAATGAAACCCAACTTTTTTTTCTGCATGCAAACTGCGTCACTTCCCCACAAAAACCAGCCTTGCTTCGGGAAGCAGATGGCAGCCTGCAAGACCCACAAATCCTTTGTCTGGAGTAGCCAACGCAGCCCTACTGCCCATCAAAGTCAAGCACCACATTGGGAAGCACTGACCCCAGCAAATCCATTATGTTCCTTTCTACCGCAATGCTAAACCTGGCAAAATGAGCCGGCCTTGAGAGGAAAGGACGAGAGATTTCCAAGTCCCTCTTCCCCGGGCCCGCACGAGTGAGGACTTGGGTACCCAACGCACCGCGGGGGCTGCCCATGGGGCCAGGCTGCCTTAAGGAGGTCGGATACCGCTCGGGAGCATTCGTGCAGCCAGCTTGTAAGTCAGCAGGCTCCGTGGCCCCAAATAGCTACGTGACCGAGCGCAGAAGGAAATGCCTGTGACGGTGCTGGGGGCAGGCACCCCCCAGCAAGGGGGGCATCTGCCACAGAGAAGAGACTCTGAGTATCACTGGTTCAGGCTTGTGAACAGACCAGCAGCTTTTGTCTTGCGTATTTAACAACAAAATAAACGCAAAAAAAAATTAAAATAATAAAAAAAAAAGGCTCTGACCTCAGAGGAGCACACTGGCTGCGTTTTTCACACTCCTACAGAAATCGTCACCCACCTCCCTTTCCTTCAGCATAAGGCAATCTCTCAAGGACATGGCAACAGCGACACTGAAATTCAAAGCATTGTGATCAAATGCACGAAGGCGACGCTCATTACCGCTATGTTTGTCACCTACCTGAGGGCCCAACCTTATTATCTGAGGCAGTACAACAGCCATGTTAATCACAGCCACTGCGTATTGCTTGGAAGACATCTAGAAAGCTAAAGAGCACAATGTAGATTTACTATATCACAACATCGGGTTTAGTTACATGGCTTTCTCCTTGCCATCTTTTTACTTGCAGTTCATCCCTTGTTCATACCAGAGGACCTGAAATAAAGATGCGCCTGACTTGGAGGCTGCACATGCAAGAGCGTGTTGAGTTTTTATGATGGCGAGTCTGGCAGCAGGCTGGTGGGCAAGGAAAGCAAATCTTCCCGGGGACGCAGACTGGCAACTTATGGAAAGCTATCATTTTTCTTTTTAGAAGTTTTAGACTTCCGGTTCCTACTCATACGCTTTTTACACACCAAAAAACACCCCATGAAGACTGTGCACAGGTAGAAGCAACTTACTGTGTTCTTCCTAAAGTTACAGTGTGAAGATCCACATCATCACCAGCACAACACCATATTCAAGCCTGCTGGCAGTGTTCCTCCGAGTTTGCCTTTTCTTCTGTAAAAGTTTAACATACGAGAACCGTTCACGTTACTCACTTTGCCCCAAGTGTTTTGACAGCCATGCTCCCCACACGACAATGATGCCCTATTCAACCCTGCAGCTGCAGGCACCAGTATTCGGTCTCAGTTTTGAACAACGTTGTGAAACGGATGACCTCCCGCAAAATAAAACAGATAATACATTTTAAGGAGTAGAGCTTAAATAGATTAAGACGGTTAACAGTAAGAAAGGAAAAGCAGAATTTAAGTCCAGAATGAGAGGATGAGTTAAAAATAACCTTCTGGCTGAATTTGAGGACATTCAGAAAGGAAAAATGAAAGATGACCAGCCCTGCAAAAGCTAAAGCAGCCTCCTCAAATGGTTTCTCTAAAGGCTGAGTGATTTCTGCTCTGTGGGGGCCAGATATGATTGCCCATGTGCAGAGACCTCTGCATGCTTCCACAAAATGGTTAATCAGATCCACTCCAGAGCAGGGGCTGGCTCTGCTGACCTCGTGGGGGCCCCTTCCAGCAGCACAGCTCTACCAGTGACCATGGGTCCATGGCCAGCAGTATTGCTCCCCTAACATACAGGCTTCATCTGGGATCGGGATGGCAACGGAAAGACCAAGGGAGCACTAAACGCCACAGAGCAATTTCACAGCTGTGGGCAACAGGACATCCGCACAGCAACTCGAGTTCTCTCGTGGGTTCAGGAGTCAGCAAAAACAGATTTTTTTTTCTTTCTAAAGAAAGGAAGGGGCTCTGGAGGGATTATGGTATCAGTCTCACAACCTTAGCTCGAGTGGGGCGATCCTGCAGCATTAACACCAGCTGGGCTCCTGAGCAGCTTCAGCTTCCCCTTTCAGCCGTGCAGCACCCTGAGAGCGAAGGCTCAGGGGCACCGCAAGGGACTGTCACCAAAACACCAACCGAAAACCGAAACCCAGGAAAAAGTTCTGAGTCACAAGAAGTTTTCAGACCTTAACCACTAACACGTAGGGGAACGTGGGACACTCCGCTGTGCTCGTCACTCCCAATGGCCCCTCTGGGGTTCAAGGAAAGACGAGGATCGATGCCTTTGCTTCTCGCTCCCAGGCAAAGGCTCCTCGGGGACATCTGCTCACTCTTGTTCCTGCCCAGAGCAGGAGAACTGAACCCATTGCTGGAGCCCCTGCTCACAGCCAGGCCACCAGCGCCAGGACCTCGGCCCCTTCTCCCTGCTGCCCAGGACAAGGCTCCATCCAGATGCATTTGCATGGGAGGCTCAGACCACAGGGGCTATAGAGACTTTGTCACTATTGCCTCTTCAAAAAGCAAAAGAAAACCCAGCATATCAGAGCAAACCTGCGGCAGCAGGTTCCTTCCCCTCTACTTCACAAGCCTGTGGGCAGCTCCAAGAAGAAAGAGAACAAGAAGCCCCCTATAGAAGCCGTAAGAAGTTATTAACCACATCATCTACTACTGTTAATAGCAAACCACCCCCCACACACAACGTGCATTTACCTCTTCTGGTTACAAGATTACAGCCGCAGCTGTCCCACTGCGGCACCCAGCTGCAGATGTTCATATTTATACCAGACAAGGAATTATTACTTAATAACATTCCTTACAGGGGGATTCTTCAGTCCTTAGTCACTCCTCAGTTTAAGATAACTTTGGACTATACATACTTGCTCAAATTACGGGAGACAAATGGCATTTGCTACCCCACTCGCTAAAGCCAAAAGAAGTGACCGTATCTGTGGATGTTAACACAAGCCTCTCATGAGTATCATCATCTTGGGAAAAGCCTGGATGCATGATCTGTCTGTGCCGAGTAGCTGCCATCCTGATTTCCAGAGATAAATACTCTTCCTTAATAGATTAATAAAAGTAGTCATTAGAGACAGAGGTTGACAACCTGCGAAGAGGTGCATTAAGGTCACTTTGGTACCATTCTTCCCAGCCTTGACATTGGTGAAGTGTTCACAGAGCAGAACACACAGCAGAGCAGGCCATCCACAGCTCTGTGACAGAGCACACGTGCATGCTCAGCATCCAGGACTTCTTATAAGCATTGAATTATGCCCAGCAGGTTCACCTTCACCTATTATGTAAAAATTTATTTTAATATATTCAGCACGAGGGTTCTGCCCCAAATACCTGATCTGGCATAATTATAGACCGATATAGTGGAAGAAGAAACCAAATGAGAAGGCATACATCCAGACCACAAAAAGGTACCTTCCTAGAAATGGAAACAGCTTTCCAGCTCTTGCACACAGGTAAGCACCATGGGTGAGACCAAGTCTATGTTAATAGAACTGTTTAAGCACAAAATTGACATTAGTTTTAATTTCATGTGAAGGTATTGCATGGCATAAAGCAAAGACAACTACTAAGTAGGAATACGGATGGAAAAGAAGAGAAGAAACACTATCATATGAATAAACAACTTATCAGCAAATCCCTTCCCTCCCTCTGCAATGAAAAGCCAAATATTTACTCAATTATATATTGCATTCTTTGCTCACATACTTCATAGTTCAGATTTTGAAAGCAAACAAATAAAAGCTCTTGTCTTTCTCCAGAGGTCTTCTGAGGGGAGCAGGAGGTTTTACACGACCCAATCCAATCCAAGCCACCTCAGCGGCCACCTGGAGAAGGGGCAGGAGAGGTAGGGGGTTGGCTTGGCCTTCTAGGGCACTGGCAGGGTAAGGAGACCGGCCTGCAGATCCTGTTAGATGGCCAAAATCGGTGCAAGCCATACGTATTTGGACAGCGGCAGCATCCTCCTGCCTCTGCAGGCTCTAGTTACACCACGAGCTCAGACAGTCTCGAGCAGGCTCCTCTGATCCACGTTTCATTGCCAGGCTACCCCTGAAGCCAGTTCTTGCTTTCCCAAGGTCACCACGACCTCCTGGCTCCGGGTGCCCGACACCGCGAGCGCCTTTCGCACCTGCACGGCCCGGCCCAGGAAGCGGCCGCGGTGACGCTCGCTTTTTCCTTGAAGCTGCTAACGTGGGGACCATGGCACCGCCGCTTGGCCGGCATTGGGAAATAGCTATGCATGGAAATGAGCGGGAATTTATATACATACTAACAAAATGCAAATGTATACAAGCAGTTTCAGCCATCCATGAAAAGCAGCGGCCGCTACACACCGTGACAGTTCAGCTTGGCTTTAATCCCATCATTGTTAACGCAGAATGGGGTTTGGGATTAAGCCCCCTCACTCTTCCACGTCCTCATCTTTACCATGACAAGGGAAAACCAAGGATGGCGTGGAGAGAGGATTCGAGCCTCCACGCTGCACAGTTTGCCACTCACATAGCTTTGAGGAACATGGTAGTTTTATTTGATATAAAGCTTATTTAAAAAGCAATGACACACACAAAATATAGGAAAAAAAAATTGCTATCTCCCAAAGTTATTGCAATCTGATGAAGACAACTGTAAAGCAAAGCCAAGTTGATGCTCTAGGGGAAAGTTCATTCTTCGAGAGTGACATATTAAACACTGAATCTGAACACAAAACAAGAATGACGATATTTTCATATGAATTTTTGAAGGTTGTCCTCTAGCCAGAGAGCAAGTTTTCTTCATAGATCCACTAGAAGTAAACAGCCCCTCTCCTGCAACAGTATATTCTGCTAAGAGTTAATTTTTGCACCATCCCTCAAAGCAGGTCAGTGAGCTCTCACCAAGCCCTTCAGCCTATTCCACATAGTAAATACTAGCCAGGAAATATTCCTTCCATTTCGTTCTTTAGGTATTTCTTTTTGAAGTCAATTTTGGAGGATTTAACAGGAGGTGACTGTTCTGCAGGAAAGGGGATATAACAGAAGTTCACAGCATGCTCACTACGACAACCACCTCACACTGAGTTGCTCAGTATGCAGGGCGAAGAGGAGACAAATACCTTCCCATCAAGGAGCAAGGCTGCACATTTCCAACCCCTTAGGATATCCTGAAGAGAAGAGTTTCAACTGAACATGCAACTATAAGAAAGCCGAGCGCGACCATCATTCACTCCAAGCAAGGGACACAAGTGAAGCCGCTCACGTTTTCATCCTTATAATATCACTAAAGCTTCTTCCATCCATCCCAATATCTGACACACCAGGAATTTGTCACACATGAGTCATCTCCCTAGTGCCTTTTATTGTGATGACCCGTCACCATGATGGCCCATTGCCATTTCTCCCCTAATTACTTTTGAGATTATCCATGTGGCTGATGTGGCCAAAGCACCACAACTGAAGGTCCGCTGTTTCCTAACTATTTTTTTTCTTTTAAACACAGTGTTAGTTTTCCTACCATAGGTATATTTCTGGTCAAGAGGTAGATAAAATGAACTTCAAATTTTATTTTCATCAACACCCACAAACTCTATGGAAAGATGAAGGAGAAAAAAATAAAACAATTTTTCCCATACACATAAGATATGGCTGAGCATGCAATATTCTTCCCATGTATACAAAGGGTCATATGTGAGCTAAAACACCAATGGCCAAGCACCACTGCTGAAGCTTGTTAAGTCAGAGCACTAGCTGCATCAACGCTGCAGTCTCTTCCCATTCCTCAGCACCTCCTCATTCACTCCAGCACCCATCCCACCGCACCGGGTGCAGCAGGGAGCAGCAGACTCCTCCGGCTTTGCAACCTGTGCGTTGGCCAGTACGTTTCACAGCCTGGCTGGCCCTGAGGACTACCTGGTTGGTCCATGACAAAGTGGGGACAAGCAAGGCAGGAAAGGCACCGTGCCTCCTCACTGGTGGCTTGCAGGGACCTCAGCCCCTTCCAACACAGGGCAGCGGGAGGCACCTCCATTGCGAGCTCTATACTCACGTAGGAGAGCTCTGGGCGCTGGTTCCGCTCCTGGGCACCGGTGAGTCATTCCTGGGAGAGGACAGAGCCCCTCGGGCAAAGGGCTGAGCAATGGGCCCATACCACAGCCCTGCTCCGCTCCGCGTGCCGAGGCTTCGCGACAGCCGACCAAACGGTTGTCCCTGCCGGCCACAGGCACCTTCACCCTCAGGGCGGGTTCAGAACACATCCCTCTTGCTTTCCTGGGAAGTCTGAACACAGCAAGCAAGCTTATGTCTCCAGGATGTTTGTCCTGCGTGTTTTGCTTCTGGATGCTCCTCACCTCACTTGGACTCTCGCATCCTGCGGCCTCCAGGCCATTCGCTTCCCGCCTCGGACCTGAGTCCCGTGGACACCAACACTGCCCTGCCCTGGCTGACCACGAGCAGGCCTGGAGCTGGTTCACGCGGAGCTCAAGCCCTGTGAGCGCGTTCACAGGGACCACGGCTTCACCACGCGCGGGGAAGGAGCCGCACGCCCCGCCGGCAGGGGACGAGGCGCTGGGGTTTAACCCAGGTGCCTCCTGCCGTCAGGGGACGAGGCGCTGGGGTTTGACCGAGACGCCTCCCGCCATCAGGGGACGAGGCGCTGGGGTTTAAACGAGACGCCTCCCGCCATCAGGGGACGAGGCGCTGGGGTTTAACCCAGGCGCCTCCCGCCATCAGGGGACGAGGCGCTGGGGTTTAAACGAGACGCCTCCCGCCATCAGGGGACGAGGCGCTGGGGTTTAACCCAGGCGCCTCCCGCCATCAGGGGACGAGGCGCTGGGGTTTAACCGAGAGGCCTCCCGCCGGCAGGGGACGAGGCGCTGGGGTTTAACCGAGAGGCCTCCCGCCGGCAGGGGACGAGGCGCTGGGGTTTAACCCAGGCGCCTCCCGCACCAGCACACGCTCTTCCAGGTGCTCTCCGCACAGACGCTGGTCACTAATGGGAGCTAAAACAGCAGCTTTACTGGCAAGAAGTATGTGAAATTTGCTTTCGTTTAGCCTCGGTGATATCAATACAAACCATGACATTTTATCAACTCCATCGATGACTTATTTTCCAAAGAATACAACATACAAACTTGGATGAAGGCAAAAACGTAACACAAGAGTCACATTGAGGCGGGGGAGCATCTGAATCCAGGATCTCTCTGACATACGCAAAGGTAAAGAATGAAAGGGCTATAATTAAAGCTTACTAATGTCACAGCCATTAGCAATTGCACGAACAATCCATTACCCAGCTGAACGAGAAAGTCGTTCCTTATTAATAGTTATTGTAGCTGGATACTTTATTCGTCAATAATATTGACACCACTATATAAAGAACACTTTGTTTCCTTTGGCTGCAGGAGCTCTCCCCTACAGAAGCAGGGGTCTTTAACGTATAATTCAGATGACTATAAAAATCAATGTATGGTATTAAACTGAAATTCTCTTTTCCCCTGTAATAAATATATATATGTGTGTGTGCATACACATGTTTAATAATAAGGCATTACAGCAGTTGCACAGCTTTAAACACGATGGCATGGGCAAGAAAGCAGAAACATTTTCTGTGTTTCAGCAGCGAGTCAAGGTCAGAGAAGTAGGGATCGTGTCCGTGTTCTCTTGGACTAGAACAGCAACATTTTACATAGCTTGAAACCTAAAGATCGGTTTTCACACTTAGAAATTAAGCCGAAATAATATTTTGTTTCAGAGTTTTGAGAAGGTATTTCTGATATTTCCTCGTATACCAGTGTTATGAGAGGAGAAAAAAGAAAAAAAAAAAAAAAAGGGTTATTTCGACTAACCAGACACTCCATTCAGTCTCTCACTGCTGAGATCTCCTCTTCCAGCCATCAATCGTGGACGCCTAGTGTTGCATATGAGCAACGCTAGGTGCAGGGAGAGAGGATGTGGAGGGAAATATCCAAGTCCCACCCCCTTCCAGACACCATATAATGAACAAAAATCATAGGCAACCAACTACAACTGCCTCTAAGGCGCAAGCTGATCTGCCAGGCTGTACAGCATCAGCCACCTTCTCCTCTGCCCGTCCCACTCCCATCTGGGTCTGCATTACTTAACCTGGACAGTCCCTCTGCAAATGGTTCATGTCACTTCGGACTGTCCTTCAGAAACCAAAAAGCTAAGTTTAGAGCCTGGTTTTCATATCAGGCAATCCAGTAAGTCGTGGAACTGCAACTACTTAGCCATTTCCTGGTCAATGGAAATGCATTCGCATATTCCCAGTAAAGCAGGGAAAAAAAAAAAAAAGCTATGTAAAGTTATGTATACAGGAAGATACATAGCTGTAATAATGTCACCTAGTCTTCTTTTTCCTCTTCAGCACAAATCCTAGCACTACGGTGCAATTTGGCATGAAGAAAGTTAGCAACTAGCCCCAGCTCTCCATCGAAGGAGGCAGTGACAAGCAAGTGCTCAGGTGCCAGGGCATCACGCTCGAGAAGTAAAAGAGCTGTTTGGCTTTCCAAACTGAAAAGAGCCCACCAGACAAGAAGCACAGACGGGCAGACTGCAACTGCTTCATTCTCAGCATTAGTATGAACTGCAGACGTGTTTCCTTGATAGGGGAAAATTAATTACCAGTACCTGTTTATTTATAGGGAAGCAGCGAGGGGCAGGAGCAGTGTTGGTTTCCCCCGTGACACTCAACACTTCCGATAAGCCCGAGGAAGGAGCACTTGCAGTGACTGCTTTGCAGGAAAACAGTAGGTCTTAGGAGCAGCAAAACTACTTCACTGTTTAAGTTGACAGTGTCAGTCCTTACCCAGCAGCCAAAACTACACAGCGCTGAGTATGTTCTTCAAGGAGACCCAATAACCAGAGCTGCTCCTCATTACAAGCACAATATTAAGGTAAATATTTTAAGGTTTATGGAAAAGCTATAAACCACTTCATTTTTTGCACAGAGGGGCTAACACAACTCCAGCAACATTCACCTTTCAAAGTGCAGAGGGCATCCCCCACCATAGCCCCTCGGGCCCAAGCTCCAGCACTGACTTGGAGCATCCTCACCCGGATTAATCCTCCCTCTCTGGGCACAGTCCCCTCTGCCGAGCTTGGGCCGCTTCTTCCACTTGTGACCAAAACACCCGCCTGCAATTCTCTCCCTGCTTTCCTCCAGGGCACCAGCTTACTTTGCTATTAAATTAAGTCTAGTTTTCGTCTCAAGTCATCCTTACGTGCTCTGGAATTTTCCCAACAGTATACTTTGACTCTGTAACAAGATATTGCAGAATTTAATATGTTATCAACGTAAAATGGAAAAGTAACTACAGTCAGATAAATCTTGTACCTTTCACACACAGTTATGAAGTCCACACAGTGTCACGAAATATGTAATAAAGCGAATTTAATGAAATATTAGGTCCTTTTGTTTAAGGCAGTGTTAAATATTTGCTGTAATGAGCTCATTTAAGCCCATGCAATCCTGAGGTTGACAGTCTTGAAATGGCATTAGTTTTCACCTGAAAGTAGGCATGAAGATAAAAATGAACTGAAATGTATTCTCAGTCATCCCTTAACAGGAGACACACATTTCTTTTGCCCTATTTCCGTAGTCTTCACCAAGGCGAAGAAGCCAATACCAAAATTTCCATGCTTTTCAAGATGCATTTCATATCAAGTGCACTATTTTTGAGTTTTTCAAATACTGCAAGTAAAACTTAAATATTTTCCTTTCCTCCCATCAGTCTCCCATCAGTCCTGGAGAAAGGAGCCTTTTTCTTCCACCTTTGACCAAGAGCTCTGGGGCAGCACCACAGGTACTAGAGCATGACATTATAATCCAGGCAGTATCTAGCTGCATACACTATCAAGTTGAGCATTAGGTAATAGACAGTTTTCAGTTTCCCGTGTAATAAAAATCTTTATCAGAAAATTGCACACAAAGGTAGATTAAGTGAAGCATCTGCATGCTGCAAAATTCTCGTCTCCCAGGTTTATTTTAAGCACTCTGCAGGAACAAGAGCCATCAAGCAAGTTGCTCTTCCCTCGACGCAGCTCAAGACCTTACAGAACTTGAGGACCCCAAGCCACGTGCCCAGCAAGGTGCCCGCACCTCGGCTGGCCCCAAAAGGCTCCAGCTGGAAACGCAAAAGCCCACGAGGTTTTGCAGCTTCTGCGTTCGCAGAGGGGTCCATGGGGCTGGAGACTGCCCTCCTCCCCTTCCCAACTTGTGTGCTCAGCACTCAGTCCCAGCTCGCTTCAGTTTATTCGAACCCTATTTAAGCAAGGTTGCCCATGCGCAGGGGTTGTTAAGAGACTCCCGTGTCTAGAGTTAAGCAGGTTTTTAATTACTTTTTGCTAAATAAGCCTGCTCTATGTGGCAGCTTAAGCCACGGCAACATTTCATCTGAAGCCATGACTCAACATGCAACTCGACACAACAACCTCCTCAAACACAAGGCTGGCAAGATACTAGGAGAGCACAATTCACAACTGGAAGAGGAGGATCATTTCTCTCAAAAGCAATCTGAAAGCATTTTTATAAATAAACAGCCTGAATTTGTGCATTTCCTGTGACCTCGCATTCTCTTAAGTATCTTCCCCCTATTCCACCTATAAATTCAATTCTGGTAGCTCAGTTTTTGAAACCTACAATCCCCAACTTGCGATGAGATCTCACGAGTGCCATCTACAGTGGCATTAATACTCCCCAAGCTCTAGCAGAAGTATATTCTCCATTACATCGAGAACCAGGGTTAAGTCTTCCACAGTCACACTGTATTTGCCACTCACAGCACTGTTCTTCTCTAATGCTTCCAGCTGCTGAGCTCCCAGCTGATAGCAGAAAGCTCTTGTCATGAGTCCCTAAAAATATAACGTTGCTTAGTGCAAGTCCCATCGTATTTCTGTTATTCCAGTTCCTCCTCTGTGATATCCCAGTGCTCCCTTATTTGCATCTTCAGCAATTTTGGCATGCTGAAACCTTGCTGCTGGACCTCACCTAGCTTAAGTCAACGATAAAGCCAGTTGCACTTTTGATTTCCTGTCAAGGCGAAAAAAAAATCCAAAGTGAAGCCCCACTTATTTTTGAAGCAACTGCTTTTGGCAAATTCTCTTTGAAAAGATTCATATCTGCACTCAATGTTGTGCAAGGGAATATCCTCAATGTGTCAGAAGATCTTTGTTTTAGTGAAAAGTGTTTCATTTTGAAAAGAGAGACTCCCTTCAGCTTTTAAGTCTCATTAAGGTTGCTGGAGGTATTCAGCTGATCCTAGTGAGAGAGACGAGGCCTCGAGCAGAGCCAGTGGGTTACGCCAAGCCACTGCTTTTGGTCACTCCTTGATCAATGCATTGCAAGAGCATCCCATCTTACCATGACGGAGTAAAGATGCCAGCAAGGCAAATTTTAAGGAGAAAGCAGTCATCAGTGAAAGCACAGCCTGCTAGCCAACACTGCTTTGAAAACAGTTTATTTTCAGAAAGGGGAGTTTGAGATGACTCAAAGTTTAAGTCGCTGAAGCCCTGGTGGCTCACGCTATGCGGATCAAAACTACTGCATGCCATCAGCTGCAAGATAGCTCATGAGCCAGGAGCTCGCTATCAAAAATAACACAGCCAAAGAATAAAAAACAAACAAAAAAACCACAGCCACTAATACCTGTGAAAAGCCAGAGTTCTAAGCACGTTTAGCTAATGCCTCAAAAATCAAGATTCCAGACAAGCGCTCGTCACAAACACAGCGCTTTCCCAGGAGGAGGCTTCGGCACCTCACGCTAAGGCGATGCTCCTTGTACCTCAGTACAAGGTTTGGCCGCGGGCAAAACCACAGACGCGAGCCAGCGCGCACGGCTCCGCTCGGCCAGCGGCGTCCATCACAGAGTCCTTCCCTGACGCGAGGGGGGACGAGAGGCTTCCCGCGGCAGCGGAGACCTTGCTGGGATGCCATCCATCCCTGCGGCACAGGGTCCCCGGTGAGGGCCGCATCCCGGCGTCGCTCACGCGCGCCGCGGCCGCCTCCGGCACGCGCCCCCGGGCTCCAGCGCGCTCCGGCTTGCGGCTCCCGCAACGCGCTTCGCTTTCCACAACGCGCACGATTAAATTATGCCGTGCTCGGGGTCAATTGTGTTTTGCACGTTTGAAAATAAATAAATAAATAAGAAATGCCTTAAGCGCTTCCTTTCAGATAAACATGAGTGACATTTGGGGAAGGACACCGACTTTCCAAGCGTAAGCGACTCGAATCCAACCACGAGCCCTCCCCCAAAACAAGCATTTTGGGAAGCGAGCGAGCATCTCCAAGACCCTACGGTAACAATTTGGGAGGGGAATACTGGAGAAATTCAAATAGAAAACGGAAAGGGGGGGAGGTTGGGGGGAAGGTGCTGGAAGAGCATTTCTGAGCAGCTATAGGACGTGGGGAGAAAAAAAAAAAAAAAAAAGGAAGAAAAAAGAAAGACGCAATTAGAGATGCGATCCTGTTAATTTATGCGGCTCTTCCAGACCCTCCCCCAGCACTCCCGGCGCAGACGGGCAAGGAGCGAAGCCGCCGGCGGCTCCGGCACAAAGCTCGGCCCTTCGCGCGCCCGCCCGCGCCGCGGCCCTCCCGCAGCGCCCGGGGCCGCCTCCCCGCCGGGAGCGCGGGGAAGGAGGGCAGCGGGGCGGACACGTCGCGGCGCGGGGGCGGCCGCGGCGCCGCTCACCTGCCAGCTCGTCGGGCTCCAGCCCGCTCTCGGCGTCGATGCCGCAGAGCACGAAGTAGTGCGCGAAGCGGCAGGGCGCCGCGCCGGGCGCGGGGGCGCCGCTCCCGCTCATGCCGGCGGCGGCGGCTCCGGCTGGCGCTCGGGCTCCCTGCGGCAGCGCAGCGCAGCGCGGCGCGCCCGCCGCCCGCCCGCTCTCGCCGCGCCGCCCACAGCACCGGCGCCGTCAGCGGGCGGAGCCGCCGCCGCCATCCCGCCCCCTGCCCCCGCGGAGCGGTTAAAGCCCCGCGCGGCGAGCGGGCTCCGCCGCAGGGCTCGGAGTGGTCGCGCGGGGACCGCCCGGCACCTCCAGCCCCGCCGAGCGGTGTCTGTGCGGGCGGGTTTACCTGGTGTTGGTTTGATGGAGGCGAGTCGGCTGAGGCGAAGGGAGGGAAGGAGAGGCGCGTCGGCCCGGCGCCCTCTGCGCCTGAGGCACGAAAGGCAGGAGGCGCCGCGGGGAGCAGCGCGCGGGGCCGCTCCTGAGGGCAGCGCCGGGAGGCGTCGCGCTGCGCGGGCAGCGAGTGCCCGAAGCAAGCCGAGCCAGACCGGACCGAACCGAGCCGAGCCGAGGCACGCAGGGCGCTTGCTAACGCCCGGGCTGCGCAGGGGGCTCGCAGGGAGCCGGCTCGGCCGGGGCCCCGCGCGTGGCGTGAGCTCTGCCACGCGGCTCGCGCGGGTCTCTGCCACGCGGCCTCTGCTTCCAAGTGGCGCCAAGGAGGCTCCTTCACACGCGGTTTCCTAGAGGGTGAATGACCCTTCTGGCGCGGCCGTGGAGGCACCGCCATCCCTTTACCCGCGTTTCTATAACCCTCCCCATCGCTATCGCTCGAAGCCAAAGTATGAGCAGAGCTGTCTAGGAGCGGTACCTACTTTCAGGGGGGCAAATGTAGTTATTTTGAAGCCCAAAACTTTTTTGCCAAATCGACGAGACCCTGCTTTGCTCAGGTGCTGGTTCTGCCATCCCAGGGTTTTACATTGGCTGTTTTCAGAATTTAACATGTGGTTTCAGCCTTAAAGTCACAGAATCATTATGGCTAGAAAAGACCTTTAAGATCATCGAGTCCAAGCATAAACCCTTCAACACGATGCCTTCTGCGTGTTTATCTGCTTGTGCGTCCTGGCCTGCGCGGTATGCAGTAATTTCTGTCTCATCCTTCACTCACTGTGGATGTTGACCTCTTCTGGTTATTGCTCAGCAGTGTGAGCCGCACTGATGCCTGCTCTGATTTATGTTTGTCCTTATTCGAGAAAGCCCCGTGATAACAAGGTGCCTGAAAAGAACTGGCATTGCAGCTGCCCAGGATAGGGAGGGCTGTGGAAGAACAGCTCCTTCCTACCTGTAGGCAACCCAGAAGTGCATCTCTTTCTTCCCTTCCCTTTGAATTAACAAATTATACCCCCTCTAAGCATCATTTCAGTTCCCAGTGCTCTACAGAAAGCAGATAAGAACCAAACCATTTGCCTCCCTACAACTACCAAGGGAAAAAGAGAGTCCTCTGTCACGATCACCGGTTGTGCAAGTTGTGGCACAACATAACAAGCTGGACTTTGCTAGATCCAAGCAGGAGTTTGCTGAGAGACTGGTTATTTTCTCGACTTTGCACTGAGAGCTGCGTTACTTTATTTAGTTTGGTTTGTTTATTAACTTATGTGTTCATTCAGCTCTAGGTCAGATTACTGGAGGCAGGCTCCAACTCTCATTCAAAAATAATTGCTCTTTGTGCGGAGAGGCACCTTTTTATTCTCCTATTGCAGGCTTCTCTATTGGAGGCAGGATTGCTTGGGCATCTCCAGAAAGCTGGAAATCCAAGATGTGGGCTGCATCACTCTCCCTGAAGGATGCCTGAGATAGGACCCTCTAAAAGTAACCAAGACTTAACACTTTTTTTTTTTTTTTCCCCTGGAGTACAGTGTAGTTCTATGTTGTTTTATCATAGTTTTCTTCTGCGCAGGACAGCTTTTGTTTGTTTGTGTGTTTGAATAAACAGTTTAATGCACAGATATTTCAACATCAACAAGATCAGTAATACATATAGCATGTTTTAAACATAAGCCTGAAGCACAACATATGAAATTGCAGATAAGCTTATATATTTTCCTGGAGCACCTGTAGAGTTCAGCCATCTCTCCTGTTTTTGTACCTACAGCTCCCACAGACCCTTCTCCAGGAGTGTCATGTGGGTAGCAAGTTCTTCTAATCAGATCAATCTTTGGGCCTAACATGATCCCAACAAGGCCGCCCAGCTCTTGCAGTGCCAGCAGGCTTTGAAGAATCATCGAATAGTTGCGGTTGAATCACCTCCCTCCACCTGCTGGCAACGCTCTTCCTAATGCACCCAGGAGACCATTGGCCTTCATGGCCACAAGGGCACGTTGCTGGCCCATGGTCAACCTGGTATCCACCGGCACTCCCAGGTCCTTCTCCACAGAGCTCCTCTCCATCATGTCAACCCCTGGCCTGTCCTAGTGCATGAGATTATTCCTGCCTAGATGCAGGACCCTCCATTTCTTGAACTCCTTTCTTGAACTTCATGAGGTTCCTCTCCTCGCAGCTCTCCAGGTTCTTGAGGTCCCTCTGAAGGGCAGCACAGACCTCTGGTATATCAGGCAGGTATCCCCCCATTCAAAGCATAATAACAGGAATAACAGGATTGCTTGATTTGTCTACTGGACAGCTGCATTCAAAGCAGTAGGAAGCTCCCAGTGCTCTGATACTTCCTCCTGCTAGGAATCCTGGGAACAGGAATATGGTGGCATTGAGAACGGGAGATTGGGACAAGCACAAAAAATTCCCATCCCAAAAAAACAACTCCATACTATAAGCTAGATCTGCTGTGGGACCTTTTCACTTTAATCTGCTCTTCTGTGGCAATAGCTTTGTCCTGTCACCAGCTGGATTTTCATCTGTGTGACACAGCAGAGGAAGATATTTTGGCTTGTTGGATTTGTTCTTCCCTAGGTAGTTGTGTCTTTAGCTGTAGTGAATATTCTTCTGCAGTATTAAGTTGTTTCAGCTTTCCCTCTGCTTAATCTCACGGTGAGTCTTTGTTTTTCAAAATCTGTTAGTTTAAACTGGGTCAAATGCTAACACGCGTGTCAATCCCCCTTGCCCTTAGGATCTGCCATAAAAGATCAGACTACAGGTCTGTCAAACTCTTTGTCCTACTTCTGCGAGGAGCCAAGGCCCAGTGCTTTAGAGAGGTGGAAAAAATCCTGTTATTTAAAGGTTACATCGCTTCTCCTTGCTGTGACGCTGCTGCTTCACATTTGATTTTCTTCAGAAGCCGTCCATGAATTGGAAATCGTGCTGCTGGTGGTGGACTGCTCAAGTCCTTGACTACACTTGCCTGTAGAAGGACCTCTACCACCTGCTGAGCCGCATTGATTTTCCATCGAAAGCCTCTCCTATTTTGCTCTGAAATCTAGTCATGAGTCTAGTCTAGTCTAATCTGAAATGTAGTCATGAGATGCCGTAGGGTGAAAGAGGCAAAACAAATAAGACGCAAAGTGATCATGCATAATACTCAGGATCACCATTTTCTACTTGGGCTACTTGCAGCTGAGCAGCTCAAAGTGCTTCAGAAGCAGCTACGTGTGAATAGTTAGCTGCAAGCAACAGGCAGCTTGTAAGGACAGTCTTCAAGACCACAACTCTTTAAGTCATTCCGTGCAGAAAAAAGCAGGAGGGGAAAAGAAACGCCACCAGTGCAAGAGTTTCTAGCAAGGTTCATGTAGAAAGCCCTTTTTATTCTCTGAGCAATGGCTTATGCAAGAAAGCTACTTAAAGCATTGGAAAGGTATTGGCTGCCTTAGGGTTTAAAACCAAACAAACCAGATCACTAGCCATAAGACATAAAGCAAAGAACATTTCCTCCAGCACAATACGTCGTTACTGAGAAAGCAGATACTGCAGGCACATATTTTAATATTAAATCAAATTATAATACCATTAAAGCAAGTAGCTCATCTTCTATCCTGGCCTCCTATCTATAAAGATTAAGCTTGAATAAAAGCACATGGCTTTCCTCTGTCACATTGCGCAATAATTATTCATACAGCCGCATTAGAGATAACAAAGTAAGACAACTCTCCTGCATCTCTGCCATAGGATCTCTGAAGCTTCTGTGATGTAAAATTTACGTATAAAATGTCTAATTCCCTACTATAGCTCATTGCATTTTAATAGTTTCACGTACATCTGTCATAGCGGTGCAATTACACTGCAAACACGTACGGACACACTCCGCTCTGCTCTGCTCCAGACAGGGTCGCTGGGCAGCGGTTGCGCGAGGCAGCTGCACTGATCTAGCAGCACCTTCTTTGCTGCTGCCTCTCACTACCAGCCCTGCTTTCCTTCTGCTGCCTTCGCAGAAAAGCTGCAGCCCGGACGAGCATGGAGACACTGCTGCTCTTCTCAGCTCTGCATGAGCCGGAGCAGCAAAGAGCCCACGTGGGCTTCCTTGCAGCCACCAGAGCCCACGTGGGCTTTCCCACAGCCATCAGAGCCCACATGGGCTTCCACTGGCCATCAGAGCCCGTTGGGTTTCCCCGGAGCCACCAGAGCCCACGTGGGCTACCTCTGGCCACTAGAGCCCTCTTAGGCTTCTCCATGGCCACCAGAGCCCTCTTGGGCTTCCCCACAGCCACCAGGCTCTGGGCGAAGAGCTGCACGATCCTACAGCACGGGGAAGGATGGAGATGGGTCGCGCATTTTCCTTCACTCAGCCCCTGTCTCGATGGGTGTCCTGCAGCCTTTCCTCTGCGTACATTGAGAGGTGCAGAGCAGCAAAAATCCCCATCTGCTGCCCGCCATTTCACTCCACCTCTGTCCTTGATTGTGTATGAGCTCCTAAGACACATCTTCTGCTCCCAGCAAGCATTCAGATGGGCTTTCCCCTCCCCAGGGTCAGGAATAGGGGCACGAGCAGCCCTTCCCCTTCCCGTGATTCACCGCCGGGACGTGGAGGGCAGAGGCCGCACTCTGCTCGGAGCAAGGTGCTCGTCCGGCCCTTTGGCCGCTGGAGGTGCCCAGCCTGTCCCAGCTGCTGCCGAGATAGAGCCTCATCAGCCAAGCACCCTGGTGGGTAAATCCCGAGCCTGACACGGACCAGCAGAGGCGCCGTGCTCCGAGCATCAAGCCAAGCCTCCCACACAGAGGTTTGCACCTGCCTCTCACAGCAGCACCTGCGTGACCTTGGCCAAGTCTCCGAAGCGGCAGCCTCCTGGACGCCAGCGACGGGAGGCCAGCGACTCCCCGTCCTCCAACGGCTGCACGGAGCAGCGAGCGAGTGCTGCCTCTCCGCGTGGCCCAACATCTGCCGGCACAAAGCGCTATTGTTCCCGAGGGCGGCGCTGCCGGCGGCGTCACGCCGGGAGGCAGATGCCCCCGTACCCAGCCCCAGCACACGCGTCGCGGCGCGCGGGGACGCCCCTCACGGCGGGGCTGGGGCGGGCCGGGCGCTCGCCTGGGACAGCAGCCCCCGGCCGTGCTTCATTCTGAGCTCGGCTGCGGATTTGGGGCTAAGGGTGTGCGCTCTGCTCAAGGAGCTTGTTCCCCACCTCTAAGACCTTATTCTGCTGGTTTCAAGGCACCAGGATCCCGGTTACCTTAGAGCTTGTTTGCTTGGGAAAGACCTAAGGAGTCTTGCAAAATAGGGCAGCCACAAGAATTTTAGCCCACAAGAAGCCCAAGAAAAGGAGCCTGCCCCTCCTTTAAAAACAAACAAACCCACCAGCGCTTCGTTGGTACATCCTGGGGCAAGGGGAAAGACCTGGGAAAAGGGGACAAGGGGAAAGTCCTCTACAGACCCCAGAAGAGCAGAGTCTGTGCAGCTACTTAGAGTATGTATCTATAGGCTGTTTAGATTATGTATCTGTAGCAACACTGTCTGCGAGAGCAGCATGTTGAGTCCTTAGCTGCTCGCTGGCACAGGGTGAGCGTTGGGAGAAGGATTCAAGCTGCCTCATGCACCTGAGCGAGAGCACCGTGTTCAAACCTGGCCAAAACCAGGGCTCTCCTCCATCTCTGTCCCCAAAAAGCCAATCCGGTCCCACATCTGCCGGCACCAGTGGGATCACGAAGCCACCTTATGTCTCCGTGCGCCCCGGACAAAGCGCGCGAGCTCTGTCAAAGCGCTTGTGCCCGCGTAATTAGAGTCTGATTTCAACTCCTCTGATTTCAATTTCCCGGCTTCCCTTTGAAGCCCTGCTCAGTAAGCAGTGCCAGGCACCCCACATCTACATTACAATGCATCCCAGCGCAGTGGAAAGCCCAAGGGTGTGCTACAGAAATCCAAATCCTTCAAATCCATAGCCAATATACAACATGAGATCAAGGACGGACGAAAAGTGTTTCCTGGAATTAGATGCACAATTAATTGTTTCCATCCTTTAGCAAGGACTGCTGCTTCAGTCGTGTGTGTGCATGTATGTGTATATTTATATACAAATGTATATAACAGATATAATAGATGCTCTGTTTCAATTATATTAATTTATTTATCTAAAATCTATTCTTGCAAATCAAGGCATGAAAGGGCCTCATTTCAGTGCCTATTATGGGCACCTTTTTTTTTTTTTCAAGCAGAAACCTTTGCATTTATATCCCATTGTTCAGCCACATCTCTCTGCCGCTCATTCTTCACGCCAGATCAACCAAAGATTGCCCCGAAGTCCTTGCTGCTCGTGATGCTTACTGCCGAGGACAGCTAGATTGTAGGTTTTCTCTATTGGCTTGCTGCGTTCATGCCTTAGCTTAGGAGTATTGGAAATGAGCTCCAGGTCAGCCCTAAGATGGGCACCGAGGTCGAAGTGGTTTGCTTGTAGCTGCGCTGTGCTGAGTCAGCACCTTCCTGCTGAAGTGGTCAGTTTCCCATCTGGAAAACCGCAGCCTGGCTGCGCTGTCATCTTTGGGCCATTTATTCAGGCTGAGGATTAAGTGCCCTGCAGATGTGGACACACCTATCGCTGTTCCCCACTCAAGGCAGAACCGTGAAACTTCCATGAGACCTGGTGCCTGAGCTGATAAAAGCGCCTAGACGTGAGATGAGCCCTCGTGGAGCAAAGCTGTTGTCTCCTACACGTGGGCATGGGGACAAGGGGACATCCACGTGGCTCCGTGTGCCAACTGCCCACTCGATGCTGAGACACCAGGCTGTGCTGGGAGCAAGGCAGCTCCCACGCGGCTGTGCCTGTGCCTTGACCTCGGCCACGTCCTTTGATCTTCCCATGCCTCCTTGTGCACAAATGGTAGCTCTTCGGTGCTTGATTACCCTGAAAATAAACTCCATACTACTCATCATGTGAATGAGTCGCAGGGAAACTATTATTTCCATTTCTCCTTGCAGTTTTATCACTTGTTTTCCACATCCTCTGGATACTAGTGCAAATCAGCGAAGAGCAGAGGTCCTGGCATAGCATGACCCTGACTCATAACTAAGTTTCCTAAGGATCCCGAAGCTCTCCAGAGAAGCAAGAGCAAACACCAGCACAAATAGGAAATGTGTTGTACGAAGTCCTAGGCAAACAGTTGCCCCTAGGAACCGTTCAGTGAGCAAGTACCCCTTGTCAGCCTTGCAGATCTCCATCCCTGCCTCTGCCCCGAGACCCTCACAAGAGTCCAAACATTTCATTACGTAAGGAGATATACAGGAGTCAAGGTCAGGTCCTTGCAGGTCCCCTGCTCCCACCTACCCTCGGAGCCTACCTGGTGCCTTCATCTGTGCTGCTTGCTGCTCATCCTTGCTGCTAACTTCATGCTGCTGGCCAGGCTGCAGGGAAAGGGAAATTATGCAAATCCCACCTAATGATTTCAGGGCACAGTATATGTAGTGTGTGATTCGTTTTGTCGGGATATTTGTTCCTGAGATGTAAACATTGTACAGTGATTCTGAAATGTGTCGGTGTGGATTTTGTAGCTGAAGGCCCAACAGGATAATTGAATTGTCCCCCTTTCACCTGGCCAGAGCACTCATCTTCAGTTTTGCCTTAGCTAGCAGCTACTGTACCAGTTACATTTTGATAATGTCTTGCTTCGCAGCCCCTGGCTAACCACAAATTGATCCTGATGTGCAAAACCACTGACTGTCAATGCTGAGTTGTTGGGATGCTTTTTACCAATCAACACCACTCCGAATCCATCCATCTTCCCTTCGGCAACTTTCCGCTAAGGTGCTTTTGATGCAACAAGCTGTGGCAGTTGGCCTTGCAAAGAGAGATCTGGAAAAGGGGGTTGCAGCTTCAGTTTTATAAGCTAGAAGAGAAGGAATGAACTGGGGTTGTCACCTGTCACTTGAACTGCAGGTCTTTCTTCCTTTATGTTTAATCTCTTTGTCGACAATGAACTATGAGTCACTGGGTAATTAATGCAAAGGTAGCTTCTCTCTCTGCCTTCCCTTTCTTTTTTTCCCCCCGCCTTCTTCTTTCCCTGTGCAGTTCAATTTCTTTCTTGTTAATTAGCTCAAACTAGATTTCCCCAGAGACCTGGACAGCTGGATCATCAGTCAGTAATCCAGTAATTCCCTTGGACACACCAGTGTCCCCGTGTGCTCCTCTACAGCTGCATTTTGAAAGTTTCACACTCCTCCAAGGTAGGCAGAATGCACGCAATGCTGCGATCAAAGTCCTCCTTGTCCTCAGAGCAAATTTGAGCATAGCTGGCTGCAAATTATCAGCAGAGATTCTCAACATGTTACCAGACAAGTTAAAGCAACAGCCTGTGCAAAAGGAACGTGTTTCTCACAGAGGTCTACCTTTGAAACCTTCCCTGAAATAATCATCACAAAGCACAGCTGGAAACTCTTAAGTGGTTTACCTGAACTTTTGTGTGAGGGTTGACAGTCATCATTGGCATCGTAAGTTTTGAATATTGTAGTAGGAGAATAAAGTAGTAGTAAATTACTAATTAATCACTGGTACTTAAGTAAGAAAGAACAAGTGTCTGTTTCTAATGCCCCAACCAACATTGCTGGACTTCACTCCTTTTTCAGTGAAGCCATCCCTGGGCTGTAATGAGCCAAGGAGGAATTTTTCTTAACTGCCCCAGTACGGTGTTGGTCTGTGTTAGATGTTAGTGACTTTACCGAGGTTCAAATAGGAAAAATAAATAAATAAACAAACAAACAAATAAATAAATAAACAAACAAATAAATAAATAACCAGGCTTGAGAAATTACTCGTTCAAATGCCAAATTGAAGAAACTGAAGATCAAAGTGGAAAACAAACAAACCAAACCCCAACGACCTTTTCTTTCAAATTGCTCTGAGAACCCTCAAAGAGCATCAGCAGCATTCTGCGTAAAACAAAATCCGGGCATAAAATAAACGGCGTGTGATACAGTTGCATCATCACCTGTGGGTGTTCCTACCGCCAGCAGCACATCTTAGGCAGGCCCAGCACCCGGAGCTGCTGCTGCTGGTGGTTCTCGTGCCGCATTAGCGGTTCCTTTGCCGCTGGCGCCGCTGCGGGCACCCCGCGGGCGCGGAGGCCTCGGCGCGGAGCGCGCTGCGGAGGGGACATCAATGTCATATCCAATGTCACATCCCGCTCCGCGAGCGGCTCCGCGCTCGGGAACGCGCTAGGCCGGGAGATCGTCACTAGATGGCCCCGCAGCCTAAGCGATTCGGGCAGAGCCGGGCTTAGGCTGGGTGATCGCCCCGCTTATTTTTCAGAAACGCGGCGCGCGCAGAGGAGCGGGATTTACCCCAGCACCTCGGGCAGGGCGCAAGGGCCGCCTCAAAAGGCGGCGCGAGGCAGCCGGAGAGAACCACGTTTGCGGCTCTCGCTGTCAGAAACTGCCTCTTTTCCCCAAATCCCGGCTGGGAGGCCCGGCGGGAGAGGGAAAGGCTGCCGCTTTAAGGGGCGGAGGAGGAGGCGGCCCGGCCCGGCCCGGCGCGGCGCGGCCTGCGCGCACCAGGGCCCCGGCAGCAGGTAGGTGTCGGCCCCGCTCCCGTTGCCAGCCTGGACAGAAAAAGCTGGGCATTTTTGAAGGGAAACGGGTATTTTCGTCCGGTGGTTACGGGCAGGGTACGCCCGCAGCGCGTGTCGTGCTCTGGTCGCTGTCCTCCCCTCAGGCGGCAGCCTCGAGAGGCGAGAGATGGAGACAGGGCCCCGCTGCCCCTCTCAAAACATGCATGAAAATGGAGATTTTAACGGTCGTACCGATCTGCTAATCAAACAACTCGCAGGGTTTTGCAGATTTGAAGCTACTGCGACACAAAATAGAGGCTACCAAAATTTCAGCCCTGCTCATTTGCAGCAATTCATGGGGGAAAACAAGCAATCGAACCCCCAAAGCACCCACGCAGCCCCCGGCAGCCCCCGGCATACCGTGTTAGCTGGCAGGGCCGAAAGCCCTGGCTTCACCTTTCCCTGGAGCAGGTGCTGGCTCCGTAGCTCTGCTTTCAACAAGAGCAGAAGTTCATTAATCGCCTTCAGCAGTTACCTGCTGCGTGGCCTCCCCAAATGTGGGGGAAAAAAAAAGCAAAATATTCAGTCATGTATCTTTAATGAACACACAAAGGCCTTAGCCAGCGATTTACTCAGTCAGGCTGAGGGGAAGTGCCCAGGGATTTTGGGCACCTTTGCTGTTGGCCTGAACAGCAAAGCGTCATAGCAGGGAGCTCGGTACGCAGCTCACCGTTCTAGTAAGCAAATGCCCCTGAAACCATGTTAACTCTTAATAATTATGCAGGCAAAGAATAAGAAATCAAATCATATGGGCCGAGGTTGGCTTTCTTTATGCTTCAGTCTGCTTCTTGAAATCCTCTGCAAAACAGAGGAAAGAGTAGCAAAGACAGAGTACAGTTTCTGTACCACATCTTTTGTAATTTATAAACTCTATATACTTAGGCCAGAGTACTGTTTAAAGCATGGATTTTAATTGCCTCCCTAGGCATCAGCTCTGGGCAAGGCTCAGAAGCTGGGTCCTGAAGCAGTTCAGCCCAAGTTACCAGAAAGAAATCGGAGAGCAAGAGGAGAAAGGAAAGACAAGGAAAGGATGGATAAAGGAAATCTGAGCAGGAATGCTGGAACTTGTTTTTTTTCTGTTTTCTGTCCACCCCTTGGTAAAGATGCCATCAGGTTCAATGTAAGAAAGACTCAGATGCCTCAGGAGATGGTGGATGAGAAGACCATGGTAAAACTTGCTCTTCTTCATTCCTCTCACCCCAGTGTGGTGGTTGTGCCTCTTTCCTAAGTGGGTCTGAACTCTAGCACATCAGTTTTCGATTTTCCTTTCCTTCACTACTTGTTACTCTAAAACCAGCCTCGGGTGTCTTCAGAAGGCCTTTAAGTCTGAACTCATCCAGTCTTAATGTCTCAACTTCTAAAGATTTACTTTTTTTGGAGAGTTTGTTTTCAATTTACTATCTGTTGCATTAGAAACTGAGAGAGCAGTAAATGAAGGTCTACAGGAGAGCATCCTGTACTCTAAGGCTATCTGATCCTTTAAAGTACAGACTGAAGTGCAAGAAGTTGGACTATTCTGATTTAAACCAGGTTCTATGATGCTGGCGCAGGCAAATTTGAAGGAGAAAGGAAAATTATGTAAAGAAATCCTTTTTTGCTAACCTTCAATCTAGAAAGATGCTTTAGTATAAAAGACCCATCACTACTATGATACCCACAAATACCCCTCCCCAAAACCTCCTAACAACCTTTGCTATGCCCATAGTCCCTGCAATGCCAGAGCCCTGCCTGTAAAGGCTGAGAATTTGATGGGAAAAGCACTATCTGGGAGTAGCCTGTCCTGTGTACATGTGCAAGGTGGAGGGAGGGAAGTGTTAAAAGGCTGCATTTTAGTTGTTAGCTCTGTCAGCTTTTCCACTAAATGATTGTTTCTCGCAGGATGTGTTCAAAGGCTCTCTGTTCACTGCAGGGGCAAAGCAGCCTTGCATGTCGACCTCCTCTTCCTGAAGTCTGGGCAGTGCAAAGCCTCCAAGTCCTAGATATGCTCCTGAGAGAACCTTCTTTTCACCCATTGCTATGAAAAACAACATCCTCTGAGTTTGTTTCAAGCTTTCTCCCTCAAGCTCTCATCTGCTTCAGATTGCATCAGTGCTACAAGCTGTTTGCCAGCGCAGTTGTCCTTGGTGAAGACATGGCCTTCCATGGCTGGAAGCAGTTCCTCTTCTTGAGCAAGCAGAACACCTTTGCCAGAGCGTGGAGGAGCAGGAAGGGAAGCCCTTCTCTGGGTTGGAAACGCTGCTGCCACGGGGGTGCTGGCAGGTCTGTGGCCCCCGAGATGAGAGCGTTTCTGGAGGAGAACACAGAGGTCACCAGCAGCGGGAACCTCACGCCAGAGATACAGCTGCGCCTCCTCACCCCTCGCTGCAGGTTCTGGCATGAAAAACTCGACTCGTGGCCTTATGGGGACCCATTCTGGGCAATTTACTGGCCAGGAGGTCAAGCCCTGTCCAGGTATGCAGCACACAGACCACTGAAGTTCCTAAGTGTGGTCCACTGCTGCCAGGCATGCCAGCCCTTACACGGTAGAGCAGCAGTCGCTGCTGGTTGGCAGTGAAATTTCAGCACTTGCCGTATGTAGAGTAGCTTATGGCTCTTATATTGACTGAAACCTATAGTCTTCAGTGGAGCTGCACGTGCTGACAACTGAATTTGGCTGAATTTGGATGTGTGGGAGAGCCATGCAGTTGCCATCAAAACCAAGCGAGCTTTTTACTTCCATCAGTCATAGTCAATCCCCAAATATGAAGTTTCCATTGGGAGATGGCTCAAGGGTTTTTGTTTTATAGGAGACAGATAGGTGCATGGATGTAGGTCTGGCTCTGCTGAGGAAAGTAGGTTTAGGCTGATGCACCTGGCAGTGCTGGTTAGCCTCAATCAGTGTCCTCATTTAGGATTTCTGCAACCCCATTGATTCAGGGTTCACAGTCCAAGTGTAAATGAGTATTTAAAGAATCCTCCTTATTTTCTAGTCACATAAGAACCTGCATTTTCATTCTGGCCATTCGCTTTCAAATGTGTTTGATATTCCTGCTTTCCAGGAGCTAGTTTGTGTTCTCTTATGTTGCAAAATCAGACTTCTCACTTTGAACAGCAGAAAAAATTCCTAATTGTTACAGAAAACAAACTGTCAGTCTTCCCCACACTGAAGAGAAGATCTGAACTGCTGCTCTGCAAGAATGTAGGAACAGGAAAGAGTCTTACAGTTCCAAACTGTGAGTTGATTAGCCTGCCATTTAGATGAATTAAAGTACTCTTAAACATCATGTAATTAAATTAAGGTAATCCATACGATTTATTATTATATGATTCGTGTGCCCAGGTAGTTGGGTAGCAACGCTAATTGATTAACTACCATTTATGCACTTGTTTTGATGAGATGGAAATGTCGGAAATTACTTACCTAACCTGGAAAGCTAAAAATAAATTAAAAAGCTAATAAAAGGAGCATGAAAGCATGCTGCTTCTGTAGCTAGCTTATTTCCCAAGTGAAATTTCCACAGCTTGAGAAGGTAACTGCTTCAGACTATGCCTCACAGCGTAACGAAAGACACCTTGTTAACCAGCATGTCGAACACCAGTCTCCAACATCAGCATCACCCACCCTGTCCGTGGCAGGGTAGATAGTAGGTTCCTGCTGTTTTAAGTTGCCATAATCATTAGAGGTGACTTGGGAAGCGCTCAGCTGGAAGCAGGGCGCTCCACAGTGTTGGGTCAGGTCACGCTCGAAATGCATTCCTGTAGGAACGTAATTGCAGACGCCAGCACAGCCCCTTTCCATGGGGAGAGGAAGCAGGGCGCTTTCCATGGAGGTGCCATCCCTGCCTTCCAACGTTTGCCAACTGTGGGTTGTCCTCAAAGGACCAAAACCCACGGGAGGTATCTTTGAGGCCTGCTTCTGCTCTTCCTTCTGGTGCTTCTGTGCCTGGACATGCACATTCATTTGCCGTTTACACCAATCCTGACGTTTCTGTTACAGTTTTGTACGTTATAACATCTGTGAAAGTTGTACTTACCAGCAAGCTGTGCCTGTGCTGACAGGCAGCCGTCATCTTCTGTGCTAGGAGATGACACAAATGTAGAATCCTTTCGTGTTTCTAGTTTAACAGTTTAGCTTTTGTTAGCTTTTGTCACTTAAGGCTTTGCACCCTTACAAAAAAAAAAAAAAAGATTTTCTAGGTTTTTGGTCAAGTTCTGAACATTCAAGATTGGCAATATGTTTAATCATAACCACTGCTTGCCTTGTGTCAGTTCTCCCTCTACATTTCCAGGCACTTTGCATGCTGATTCCTCGTAGGGGGTACCAGTGCCTACGACAAGATACTCTTTCCCCTCAGCGTTGCAATATTCTCATTTTCTTGTCACTGTAAAGGAACAACATTAAGCAGACTAGGAGTATTTACATCTATAAGTGCATGACTGAGAAAAAGAAAGGAAAAAATAATCTTTGAGCAGTTGTACAAGCAGTATTGTAGGGCGTGGACCTTGTCTTTTGAGCATGGACTGTTCACTGCAAATTCATCTTGTGTTTCTGTTTCTTGAAATTTCTACAAATCTTCATCAACAGTTTTCCACTTCCTGTTTTTGATACCAAGCACCTTAGTGACATTGCAGCTTGTGTCCATTTATTGCATTAGCTCAGCTGTCAGAGAATGAGCTGACAGAAATCAAATGTTGTGGTCTACTTGGTTGGATTTTTTTGTGTGGGGGAAGAAGGAGGGAGGTTTATATGAGCAGAGACAAGGAGCTCTATGGCAGCAGCATGCATGGAATTACAGTATCTGCTAGAACATGACGGTTCATTACATGTATGATGTGAATGCTCATGCAGTGCAGTACAAAGCTGAGAAAGCTGCAAAAATATGTTTATAGCTTTAACAGTTTTCCTTTTGAATTCAGGTATATTTTAGATAATCCCTGTGTTGTTAAAGGGAAATCAGTTTTGGATCTTGGAAGTGGATGTGGAGCAACAGCAATAGCTGCTGTGATGAGTGGGGCATCCCAAGTCCTGGCCAACGACATTGACCCTAGTAAGAATTTTATTTTCTTCTTCTTTTTTTTTTTAACTCTGCAAATATATTTATTATGTTTAAAGCACATTTAGCACTACGTTTCTTTGACCTATTTGGGGGAAAATTCATTTCCAAATATGCTAATCTAGAATGACAGAATGATATTAATGAATGTTGGCAATACTAGAAGCTGAGTTGTACTAGGCTCCTTACACAGAACGTATCTCCCTGTGAGCAGCTCTTCAGAGAGAATAAACAGCAAAGGATCCATCAAATCTTTCCTACACGTCAACACAGCTGGTTTGAAAGAGAGCTCCAAGAGCAAGTGGAAAAATTGATTTGCTTTCTCTAGGACCTGAGCATAGCTTATGAGCTGCAGGGCCATATTGTTATTTTTTTCAAAGATTTGATTTCCCTTAAATGATTTCTACATTCAGGATATTTGTAATTTAATTACTCATTGATTAGGGAGGAAGTGAATCCACAGATAAGGCAGGTTTTGATGCAGGAGTGCCACTGGTTTCCAATATGCACTTCTCTATGCAGTGCTGTGATGAGGATAAAATTCCACCATTTTATGCTAGATTTTAATGCAGAATGAAAGCTGTGGAAGCTACTAGATAGCATAAACAAAAAAATAAGAGATTAAATTGAAAGTTGTGTCAGAATATTTGAAATTTGTTAATGAGACTGAAAGGCAGAATCCTCAAACTTAACTTTCATTTAATTTTCTTCAGTTGCAGGAATGGCCATGATCTTAAACTGTGAACTGAACCATGTGAATCCCTTTCCCATCACCATTAAGAACATGATCAATTCAGAGGTGGGCAACTGGGACCTCATTGTTCTCGGGGATATGTTTTACGACGAACAACTTGCTGATGGTCTTCATCACTGGCTGAACAAATGCATCCGGATACGGCAAACTAAAGTGCTCATTGGTGACCCTGGCAGGCATGAGTTTTTAAAACACAGAATTCACAGTCACTTGCACAAAGTTATAGAATATTCACTTCCTGAATCTACTAGACAAGAAAACAATGGATTAACATCAAGCATTGTCTGGAGTTATCAGCCTTCATGTAGCTTAGAAAGCTGTTAAAGCTGCTTTATAATTAATTTGGTCTGGATTGGTTGGCTTTTTTTTTTTTTTAAGTGTATGAAATAAGACGTGAGACTTACATGTGGCACAGGTTTGTTGATGGCACAGCAGCATCCTGTACTGATCTCAGCTTTGTAGGTGAAGGCTTGGGCTCCGTTTGAGCCAAAACTCAAGTGAGCTTTACTTGAATGGCTGTGCACGGAGGTGCCCGTTGACAGATAAATGATGCACGTGAGTTTGCATGCCTGATGTCTCTGCTGCATGTTCACGTATTTGTCTCCCTCCTGGATGGTACTGTGACTGTGAAATGTTAGACTACAGCAGGGAGGACAGAGGAGGATGGCAGTTGAATCCACTGCACTCCCTTCTCAGGCTTCTGCAGCTCATTTACAGAGAAAATTAGTGCTGTCCTTCCTAAAACTCTCTGCTAGATAATTAGCTCATATTATGCTCAACTCTAAGTGCCTTGCTACCTGTCTCTTTTTTCTGAACATAACTGTTTTGGGTCTCCTCCTTCTCGTCTAAAATAAAGTCTATTCTTCCTTTAAGCCCCAGAGTGATCATTTAGGATCTCATGCATCATTCAAAAACATGCTTCTTGGCTGTGGCCAAAATAAAAACTGGAGTAGCTAAGTAGTAACAGCTGTAGGGAAACTATCATTTTGAGATGATATTAAATGATCTGCACTCCCTAACTTTGCAGGGAAAAATGGCAGCCTATCACACTGGGGAGCTGGTGCAGGACGAAGAAAGCTTTCGTTTCATGATGCTTTTGAACAGGGAATGAGAGAAAAATTAGAAAAAATCTCTCTTCTCCTCCTGAGGAGTTACTGAACTCCAGAACTGCTGAACTACTGAATCTCCAGAATCATCTAAACCTACAACTCTGAAGAAAGAATCATCTGCAGCATATAAAAAACCCTTGATCCACAGGTAAGAGTCTGTGCATGCATCAACTCAATAAAGAAACCTAAGTTTTCAGAACAGTAAATTACTGAACAAGCAGAAATAATAACTGAATAATATTGACTAAGAACTGAACGATGAAGCACACTGTACCTACCACTACCCAAATACCAAGTGATATAAAAGCTTAAAGATGTGAAAGAGTTGTGACAGCCATTCAGAAAACCACAGTATTTGTGAGGTGGTAGATGATATGGCCACAAACATAACATTTAATGAGCTTTTCAAACTACCCAAACGAGCCAGACAAAATTTAATCTTCAGAACAATGCATGAATATTCTCACCCAACAATTTACAAAGGTAACAATATACAAATACAATATAGAATACAAAGCGAAAAAGGTATACGTGATGTTCTGCCACTTCCAAAAAAGCTTGTAAACTTTTGTTGAAAATGACTGATTTAGCCTGAATCGAAAACCAATAACAACAAAATCCAGTGGAGTTATGCTAATGAGAGAGCAGACTCAATCTCTGGAAATGAAGGATTTAATGTGATAAATGCTGATCTTCCAAACTTTATCATTCCTCTCAATGTTGTATAGGCTTTTAAAGACAAGGTGAAGATAACACTATGAAGTTAGACACTTTTCCTGAGCATGTCAGTATTGCCCTATAAGCACCAATATGGCAACCGTGCAAATTTAGCCTGACCACCACCCCCCCAAAAAAAGGGGGAGGAAGAAGGGAGACTAAAACTAAGCATAACATTTAGGTTCGTAGGCCTTTACCTGGTCCAACAATTTGCTGCAATTAGAGCTTTTAGGTGCTAGTTACTATGTGCAATAATAATACAGCCAAAGCAAGCGCCTCTGCCTGCAGGAGGCATCTGCACTGGTGCCCGGTTGTACCTAGAGCTTTCCTGGGAACACAGCCCCCTCTGTGCCCAGCCACAGCACTGCACGAGCCCACAGAAAGGACATCGGGCAACTGAGTTTGAAAATGACCATGCACAACTTGCAGTAAATAGAAGTTGTTCCTCCCTAACTCATAAAACTGGAGAAGAACGGGGATTGTTGTCAGACTTCATAATATCTTTTAGTATTAAGGGATGCAGCACACATATAGTAATATATGTTCTTTATATATATATCTATATTACTATCTTCCAAGCAGTTGGACATGAACTTTAAATAGATGAGAACACTTATTTCTGTGACACCTAATGTGAGTGGGACCTGTGACAGTGCTGGGTTATAAAGTTAGCACATTCCCAAAGCTTGCCTAAACTCAGCAGGTTTCAAATTGTTACCAGATTCGTATAAGACCTCCCTAGTCCTGCTAGTTCCACATGCAGAGTATTAACAGCGAGCTACCCCCTGCCCTGGGCAGCATTAAAATGACCAATATTTTTAAGCCTCATGTAGAAATCATATAAAACCCACCTCGTGTTTCTTGCTTCAACAGACCCATTGAGTATGACTTAAGTTGTGATGAAACCCTTGTTCCAGCATGTAATAAACTTGTCTACACTTCAAAAACTGAACCTTGCTTTTAAACATGACTACAAATGAACAATACCTAACCAGATATATTTTCAATTTCTGTAGGCTACTGCAGATGTAATGAACTGCATACAGCTGAATGCTGTACCCTGCTGAACTGTACAGTGCTCAGATTCAGGTGCTCAACGCCCTTCTCCGAAACGGTCCTGTTTCAGCTATGTTTGTGAGGAGCAACACTATGTTCCCGTTGAGGATTTCTACATGGAAATACAGGCAAAAGCCAAGGCAAATGAGTATCTGCCAATAGGCAGAATTCTGTTTTTGGCCATCAGTACTATTCTGAAATTCCTTAAGTAAAAATTTATTGAAGTTATTGTAGTTACATTTTTATGCTCAGACTATACTTCTATAATTGTAAAAATCCAGTAAGTATTTGATGGTAAATAATAACTAAAAGAAAAGAAAAGAAACCACAAGGATTTACTTCAGGTAGTCTTGTATAGGTAGCTATGAGCAAGATGTTAAGTTGTAGCCTACTCCGATGCTTCAAGGGGCCTGGGAGATGATACAGCACTAGTAAGTATGATTTAACTTTACTCCTAATGCAACGCGGGCAGCAATGGAAGGAAGGAGGAGGCTCTACGCAGGGACACTACTAAATCCTGACTCACTGGGATGGCGACAGGGACCTCTGGTGGGCAGCAAGGAGAGAAGCCATCGGCCACACACACGTCACCAGCCAGGCAGCTCTTCTCCAGAGGTGGCCGTTTTCTGAAGAGACCCTCTGCTCTGTAAACCTCACACTCGTATGTGCACATAAAAAGGAATCAGTAAACAGTCCATGTCACTTGCTTGATTTTGTTTGATACGAGCAGCTGCTCTAGAATATCTCGGGAACGATCTGCAGAAGAAACAAGGAATTTCTTATTACTTATTCAGAATGTATACACACACACATATATATGTATACAGGTGGTATACAGAAATTAGGCAAACTACAAAAGATTTCAGTTATATTTGCATTTATGCTTAGCTTGCCATTAGAAGGTCACACTTGAGATATAGCTGAAATAGTTCAAAATGTTTCAATAAATGCATGGCCATTGCATTCGTGCCTTAAAAAACAAACAAAAAGAACATTTTAACCACATAGGGCTCAGAAAAGACCAAGTTATGGTTTCCAATGCAGGTGTAATTCTGTTCTCTTGAGCATGCATGGCAGTATATAACATTGGTAGCCTGTTTTCTCCTCTGATTTCCTTGGACTTTCCTGTAGTTCACATGGATGCAAAAATCAAAAATCCAGTTTCGTATAATGAATGTATTTATCAATATCTATAACACCAATTGTCAAACAAGCAAAATGAGCAGGTATACCATGGATTTGAAAAACTGTGAATAAAAGAGATGGTGGAGTCAGAACAGTCAGGGAAAGCAGATCTGCTTGTGGATCCAGTCAGTCAGTCTCTGCTAATGATACTGTGTATCCGCTAATGATACTGCTAATGTCACTGTGTTAGTGACATAAAAATACAAGCGTAGTTTGGAGCAGAGGGACAGGTTCACTAGGTTGTAAATCCCTTCAAATATGGTACCACTTTTATACGGTGCATAAAAGCAATCAGAGTCCATCCTCCTGGATATCCTTTTGGATATCCTTTTGGCTCTTTTTAGAGCCAGTAGGGAGAGAAGGGGAGCTCTGCCTGTGGACCAGCTCCTGCACGCAAGCTCTCTCTCTGCCTCTCCAGCTCCAGCTTCTTCAGAAGGAAGAGAAGAAAAAGAAGAGTAAGAAGGACCATCTCCATGGAGGCCTCCCCTTGCCCACCTGACTGCAGCCGTCACGAGCTCAAGCCCCAAGGGCTCTGTGGTCACGATGTCTCAAGACCCTGAAAGTTCTGGAAACCACATGCCAGGAAGTCACGAGGAAACTACACCATTAAAATGCCACGAGGAACCTTGAAACAGGAACTGTCTGTCACAAACAGTAACACCAAGGAAGGGAGCATCTGCCATATTCAGCGAACCTTGAGGAACCAGCTGTAAATGTTGGAAACACCAACCAGGTGGGAGGAAAGGAAGGGAAAGGTAATTCCAGCCAGGGCAGCATGCCCACCCGCTCAAGAAACCTTGCGAGCCAGAAGAGGCTATATTGTCAGGAGCTGTACAAACTGGGCACAGCGAGCTGCTTGGGGCAGAGCTGGGGGGAGCTGCACCCAGCAGCCACCCCTGCGCAAAGCCCAGACAAGGAGCCCGGCCCCGGCGCGGGCTGGTGCGTCGCACAGCGCTGACGGACCCTGCGGAAGGGACAGCAGCCGCTGCAACAGCCAGCGCCGCCAGGTGAGCAGCACCTTCCCTGCTCCTTCTGCCCCGGCCTGCCCGACACGTAACTGCAGCCCCGCCGACAGCTGTCCTGAGGGAGCAGAAGTCCCTTCCCAGCTCCTACCCTCCTTCCCCTTAGTTTAGGAAAATAGAGGAGGAAAAAAAAAAAAAAGTGGGAGGAAGCCAAGGAAGAGGCACATAGGTGCTTTCCCACCCTTCTTGTGCCGTTTGCGCCCATTCCCGCACACAGTTCCTGTGCGCTCCGCTCCCTCAGCCTCTTCCTGGTCCCTTTCACATCTACCTGCAAGCTGCTCTCTCTTGCCTGAGGGACTGGGGCTCTCCAAAAAACTACCTCTCTCCACATCTCCCCCTCCAGACCCCAGGATCACAGTGATATGCGATATCACAGTATGGGAGAAAGGCCAACGGAAAACCATTCCCTGACCACAACAGCCACATCTGACCCAGTGTCTCTGCATAAGTTTCTGGGCCTCTTAGATAACTTTTTATCTGGCCAGAGACTTCTACCAGGAGGCGGTCAGTCATTTCCCTTCCTGCCCTCAGAAAGGGGCAGGCACCATAGACACTTCGCCAGTCTCCTATGGGCACGTGGCTTTGGCACGTGCTCGGTGGGATCCCTCCAGGGAGGTACCAAACTGCAGCTTGAGCAGATCCTGACTCAGCCTGTGGCCTTCAGCTAAGGAGCTCATCAAGAACTGCCATACGTAAAGCCATCTCCAGTCTATAATCATCTGTATAGTCAACTGGCCTATCTCAGTGCCAATGCAGAGACATCCTCATTACTGGCTAGGTGGGGTCTTCTTCACTAGAAGAAGGGGGATCCTGGTGGTTGGTTTTGTCTGTTCTAGTTCAGGTTTAAGCAGTTGTGAGTGAAGGATTTTTTCTCAACAGTTTTGTGGGCTTCATTTCTGTATACTAGTCAGGCCTAAGTTTGTGTTTCACTGAAAGGGAAATGCGGGGCTACCTACCAGGTAACCACTGGCAGCAGCACTCTTTGGGATATGCGTGATGAAGGCCTGGTGCTAACACTCTGCCTGACGATGCGAGCAATGGGGCGCTGCGCTAAAACAGTGAAGTAATGGAAACATCTGCTTCCTCCTGACTATTTCTACTGCTATGACATTAGAACACTATACTCTCAACTACTGTTTTATTTTTACCATCTTTACTGTTTTACTGTTTTATCTGCTTAATAAATGAATAGTCAGCATGGCCTTTGTGACCATTGCTTGTGCTCAAGTCAATGTCCATGGGCCTTGATGACACTTCTTTTATATTTTGAGTGACTCCCACCCTCCTCCTCTTTTTTTCTTTCCTTTTCCACTCATTTTCTCCCAAACACTTCTGTTTCTCTTTTCAGCTGCCTTCTTTGGGACATTGGATCAAGAATGGCCTTCCCTTTGGCTAAGGGAATGAACAGTAAGAACAAGGATTGTGAGAAGGTGCCCTGGGAAGAGCAAGAACAGAACATGCAAGACACCTTCCCCAGATCTCTTTCATTCTCCAGTTTCTTTCACCTGAGGGGAATGTCCTAAGCTGGTTATTGTTTCCATGTATTAAACCTTCCAAAAATTATCTTCCAAATACTGGCATAGCCTATGAGCTGCTGTACAGCATGGACACCACTCAGCAATGAGTTCCACAGGTTTGTCAGCTGCTACATGAAGAGTTCTTCCTTTTTCTAAATCTGGTTCCTGCTAATCTTCATATTCCTCATTCTTTTATGGAAGGAAATACCATGTAGTATCCTTTCCACCATACCACTCATGTTTTTTAGATATCTACCATAAACTCTTGGAAGTTGGTTTATTTCAGGTTGATTAGTCCTAGTCTATTATACTATTTCTTGAATGGAACCTGTTCTATATTTTTGAAAGACAGTAGGTGATGAATATGCTTATATCTCCTCTTGAAGTCTCCTGAACAATTTTTGATCTGCATCAACATTTTGAGAGAGAAAAACAAAAACACTTTGAAGGTTGTCAGGCTTCAAGCCAAATTTCTCACCTTGCTTTGAAAAATCTCAATGTATAATGATAACATAATCTAATCATTTATTATTTGTTTGGGAGCATTTACAAAACAAAACTTGTTTTCTTTTTCAGAGAGCAAAAAGATGAGGTCAGAAGTGATTTGACTCACCTGTTATCAATGGGCATCCATGGAACAGAAAAATGTATATCTCTGGGCAACAGGTTAGGACTGCTTCCACTGCGACATCAGTCAGGTTCACACACTGTTCCATGTGGATCTCCTGTTACAAAAAACAGTAAAAACAAAAGCCTGTGAGCATGTGCACAGTTTGGAGATATTGCTTCCTTTTCCCAACAATTGTTATTATTATTCTCTTCTTCCCCAGAAGAAATTATGATCTACTACTCCCCAGAGCACTGTTCCCCCTGGTGTTCCTGTACAGATACCTTCAGGAGAAATAACATAGCTTTCTTTATGAAGAATCAACTCTGAAAATATAAATTTCCTGAGCTAGAAGTAAGCACCAAAAAGCTAGAAACAAACATCAAAAACAAGTGAAAAAAACTCTTCAAAGACATTTTATAGAATTTGAGTCCTATCATTTTTCCCCATGTTGCACATTCTCCTAAGTAATTGTTTGAACCAGAGGACAGAATGCAACTGAAATCTAAAGATTTAAGTATTTGTACACTCTAATACTATAGTCCTTCCTCTGCTGATCAGATGTGTTTCTCAAAACAGATAATGACTTGAAGATTTGCATGCAGACGTAATTCCTAGAGTGGCTACTTTTGTCTGCAGAAAATTCATGTTTATTTCAATATAACGTTCATAGAAGAACATTCCAACTTTCAAACAGGAATTTACATGTAGGCACATGTGATTTGGGAGGACAAACTTTTATCCATATTTAAAACAAAAAACCACCACCTAGGACTCTTTACCTCAATCAGCTGTTTCAATCCAAGAAAAAACAAAGGACTGAAAAAAGGAAGGATTATTATCTCTCATTTATGGATAGGAAGGAGGGAGAAAATGTTTGTTTCCAGCACCACACAGTACTAGACTCTGAATAGTCTCCCTGCCAGTGTGCATCTGTAAACAGATTTTTATATATAAGTATATATGTGCATATATATATATATATGCATGTATATATACGCACACACGCGTACATACACATATATATGTATTGAATGGGCACCTCCTAATTCTAAACTGGTTCCTATATCAATATATGTAACATACCAAAAATGCAGCAAGAGAATGGCAAAGTTAATAGAACATGAGATCTGTGAAAATATATTTTGAGAGGGCCAGATAAAGGAATAGGAATTGTTTTATTGGGATGGAATGTCCTGTCAAATGATGAGCACCAAGCACATGAGCAAAAGGGACCTTTTGTAATAAATGTAGAATCCTGTGTGACGACACAGAAAACAAGAACTGTATTCTCAGGAAGTCCAGGAAGTGCAAAAGCCTGATGCATGTATAGTTTTTAGTTCATCCATACTCTATTCAATTTATTGCCCTCTATGCAACTTCTAGCTTCCTGAAGCATCCTGAAGTTTAAGATTCAGGCCAGAATTACCACAGTCTTGCAGACAAGGAAGTCAATCAAGCAAGTGACATGGTTGATATTTTCTACTAGTTCTTTTAAAACCAAAGCCAAGATTTTAACATTCTAACATTGTATGGCAAGGGAAAAGAAAGTCTGTTTTTATAAAGCTTCATTTGCACACACCGTACACTTGGCCACTTTTTAAATGATCCCCATATAAGTTGAG
Source organism: Tinamus guttatus (assembly GCF_059628265.1). Taxonomy (NCBI): domain Eukaryota; kingdom Metazoa; phylum Chordata; class Aves; order Tinamiformes; family Tinamidae; genus Tinamus; species Tinamus guttatus. The sequence goes on along the minus strand of NW_028288659.1, from coordinate 962,689 downwards.
CAGAAGCTAAAGAGAGATAAAACAACTGATAAAAGGAGCTCTCAAGCCCTAGTAGGTGTAAATCATTCCACTAGATAAATGGAGGATATTCACACTGTTAGTTAAATTTATGATAAATATGAAAAATTCAATTCATGACCAAACTGAGGACAGACTTGTACACAAATATAAAGGCTTACCTGAATAAAAAATATTCCTTAGAAATAATAATTAAAAATGAAATATGTGATTTTTGCATTTCTTTGTATTGGCTAGATAAGTTACCTTTAAATTCTTTGAACATGTTCCACTCACTAGTGCTATAACACCATCGTCTGTTACCTAGAAAAAAAAATTATTACTTGTATTAATGTATTATAAGTCGAGGGGTGTTTTTTTTTTTTTTTTTTTGGAAAAGGGCTGTCTGGGAGAGATCTTCTTATTAATGTATTCTCTCCCTGCAGTCACTGACTACACTTGACATCATTACTTCATTTTCTTTCTAACAAAACTTGTAAAGATTATCTAAGTTAGTTTTTTTGGTCTCCTAAACCCTGCTGCACTTCATTGCCAATGTGTTTTAAAGCACTTGTGCTCTACCTGGGCAAGTTTTCCTCCTGTTTTCAGGACTGCCAGAGCTGTGCTTGTGTCTTGGGCAGAAAGAAGAAAATTAATCAGGTGATTCTTGCATATGTAGCCTTCTACTCATCTTGAAGCCAAGCCATTATAAACAAAATTTCCCCAAACAAGCAGTCTTACAGGCTCTAAAAAGCTTATCACAGGGGCTACAGACAGCCATGCAATGATTACCTGTAAGAGACAGGAGAAATACAAAGGACTTCCCTTTCAGGAGAGAGTGTCACTACTTGCGTGGACTTGAAAAACAACTGGCCTTGGCAATGAGAAAAAAAAAAAAGAGTAAAACAGGAAAACAGAACAACAATAAAAACTCTAACACAGAATTTCAAAACTGTCCAGACATTAAGTCCCTATTTATACACAGAGTATTAACCTTACTCTGTGTTTTTTCAATGACTAAGAGTCTTCCTTCCCGGATTCGTTCCTGGAAAGAGCTGGGAAACGGGCCAGATTTAAGCGACCCAGGACCAACGCTTCCACCAATACGAGGAAGGTGGTTATTTGTTTTCCATTCCATTGCTTTCTCCAATAAAATGCAACCTGCTTCCAACCTCAGTTCTGATGGAAAAGGTTTTTTTCTTGATTATCGAGTTGAACTGATCAGAGAGGTTTCGTAGCTGTCAGAGAGTGTCCAGCAGAGGCAGGACCAGATGTCAGAGTGGAGGAGAAGAGAGCAAAGACCAAAGAAGGAGACAACAAGATCTCTCCTTTCCAGAGGCAGCAAGTGATGACATCAGCTCCGTTACTTGTGAGCAAGCACAATAAACGTCTTCAGGCAACTTGTGATAATTTAAGACCTTAGAAGAATGTATACAGCCTGTCCTCTAATTTAACTCAGACAAAGTAGAGAAAAACCTGAACAAGCCTTAGATGTTATATTTATCTTTTAAAAGACCGATCATGCAGCACACAAGTGAAGTTTTTGTACAAAGAATAAGACTGATACAGGGTCATTGATTTCTATTTAAATAAACCTTCTGATTTTCTGTCCCACCCCCCACCTACATACCAAAGCTAATTCTGCCTTCTTAGATTCCAGACAACTGGCTTTCACAGGGATCTGTCTCTGAGTAAAGACCAATGCCACAAAATCTGGCCTCAGAGAAGCAAAACTCCGGGGAAACTGAGGCTGGTGTGATGCAAAAATTGAACAGGCAGAGAAACTCTACAGGATCAGTCATTCTCAAATGAAAATGCAACAGGCAGAATCAAAAGAAAATTGACCAAAAGGATCTGACCACAAGACGGAACTATTTTAGGAAGAGATAAGGATCCCTTATGCAAAAGCTTTTCCAATCTATGTCTTAAATCAAAAAATAGTATTAATTATAATATTACCTTCCACGATTTTGAGAGAAGCATAAGCTTATCTAGTTTGGCAATTTGGTCTGGGAAGAACAGAAAAGAAATCATGAGTCTCATCTAATTTATTTGGAAAGTGTAGGTTTTAGCACACACAAATAACATTCTTTGCCAGAAAAGCAGACAGGAAATGGGATAAAGATTTCCTGGAACATGAGGAAGTTCCTCTGTGATTTCCTGGAACACAGAGGAAGTCTTAATGCTGCATGTTTTCTCAAAAGCACTTAAGGTCTCTCTCCCCACTAGCCTTGCCAAAACACAGCTATATGATATAGTTTATATAAGGTTGGTGCCCCACTGATAACAATACTGGCCCCGGTCCTCAAGGCATGCTGATAAGCAAGAGCAGTTGTACTCACTCTGAGCTCAACAGGAGAAAAGCTGCTGAAAACTCTGCAGAGATAAGGAGGAAAAAACAACCCAACCTTATTAAGAGACTTAAGTTATCTCTAGGAAGCTCTTAATCAAATCGAGTTTTTTACTTATTTATTAATCAGCATTGTAACTTGGTCTCTGAAAAAGAATCCCAAGCGAATAAAAAGTTGTTAGTAACTTTGGAGAAAAGTTAACAGACACCTGCAGCTGAGGCAGGACAGAGAAAGCATGGATTTCTACCCTTCCCTATGACAAAACTCTGCAGAGAGGATGCATTTTGTCTAGCCTAAATTTTTATAGGTTTGCCATTTCGCAAATACGATAAAGAATCCAAGATGTGACCAAGTCAATATAATTTTATTAAAATAACTGAAGACCTGTCCTTCCTGGCAGGTTTGAGGAGTGCTCTCCTCCCAGCTAATTCCTGGTAGGTGGATGCTGCAGGCGGGGGCTACTTCGTGTCTCCGGGACGCACAGGAGCCTCCTGGAGCAGCCAGCTCAGCCCTGTTGTGCTGAAGGCTGCGCTGAGCGCCGCTCTTCCCAAGGGGAAGCACTGCACACACATCAAGAAGGCCAGAAGAGAGGTGGGCCTCCCCACAGACCATTTTTAGACCTTTCAGCAGGACCTAGGAAGCCCTATAGTCTTCTATAGCTTTATCATTTTAGTCTAGCTGGTCTGGAAGAGATGCCAGGGGATGCAGAATTAAAGAAAGTGGTCACAGGTTAAAAGGAAAAAGAAAATTGAAGTAGTAGAATTTTTCAATTCTGATAGTTAACTCTAACTACTGGGTTTAAAAAACATGTTGATTCAGATAAACACCATTAGCAAAAATTAGTCCTAAACAAAATCAGCTTCAACCTAAGTGGGAAAAACAGGCCCATCTCTGTGCCATATTCATGCACTTCAGTACTAGATGGTAAAGGAGGACATCTCCTTTGGACACAAGTCCCATATTAGAGGAATACTGTTTATGTTAAGGTCTCCCTTGAAAGTCCAGCACAGTCCTTACTATTTTGGAACCCAATTCCTGTACTTGGAATAAGGCATTATCTTTCACAGGCATTCTAACATCAAATAAAAACTAATTTTTGTATGTTAAAATTATTAGAACAAAAAAACATAGCACAAATATTTAGTCAGTGCTGACTCTAACCTTTAATAATTTCAGTCATGTTCTTCAAAATGCAAAAATTAAAATTATTTTTGATTTTGGGACAGAATAGTTTCTTAGTTCAGTGTTTCCCTTTCCTTTCTCCTGCCCTCCTTTCATTTCTTTTGCAGCACTCCTTATGCCTTCTGCTTAACTGCATTTCGTCTCTCTGGATTCACTACATGATACTATTTTAGAACCGCCTTCATCATCTTTTGGTGTTTGGCCCCTTTCTAGTTTCGCTTACACCTGCTTCTTAGCGGTCTGTGCCCTCTCTGTGCCCTCCCTGTGTCATTTCCCACTGAATTCCTCATTTACTTGACTCGTTCGCACACAGTTGCAGGTTCCTCTTGATATTATGAACATGCCCCATGGCACTCGAGCACAAGCACGTGGTTCGGCCTTGCAGCCTTCACAGGCAGGAGCCCCTGCGGTTGCAGTCCGCACGGGCAGTGGCACAGGGATACTTTGTAAGCATCTAATTGACTTCTAATACAGATTTCCTTTTTTTTTTTTTTTTTTGCAAAACAAAATTCTGAAGCCTAGTGTTACCACACGACTGAGTACCAGAAAGGAGGAAAAGATACTGAAACATTTAATTATTCAAGAAGTTCTCAGCTGAGCTAAAATACATACTAGGAAATGTATCTATTTCAGACATGGGGAGAGAGGGAATAGAACAAAAAAGTCATGAAGTAACTTGAATAAATTTAAAAACTATCAAATAAAAGATTGACATGACTTTTAATGCCCTCCTTTTGGTTTATCCAAAAGGAGAATGACACTATTTAAAATATAGAACCTGCTACACATTTTTAAAATCTAACAGTTATGAAGCCGTGGGCCTGGCTCATATTCAACGCAAAATCATCTTCTATCACCCAAGCCAACTCTTCTCTATCGCAAGAATTCCCCTCCTCAACTTCATTACCTTACTGCAGTTATGAAGTCTGTTATAATATTACTGTTACATACAATGCCCCCCTTTATTCATACTAACTACCAGCTGCTGTTAAAGGCTGTGCCTTTTCTAACATTTTTAATGTCACTCTTCTTCTGTTGACGCTCTAACACGACTATGACAGGACATCCAGAAGGCAGAGTCCTCCACAACTAGAACTAGTTGTCTGCTGTTTACCTCTCCTATGCACTTACAGTGTTTGATGTCCTTTATTTTGCTTTAGGTCAGTTTGTCCTAATCACAAGCAGATAAGAATTTGTCCAAGATTCTTCCTTTTTATATGAAATATTTCATCATGTTTTACAAATTGAAGAAAATAAAACTAAATAATAAAACACTGAAAGAGAAGGCCATTTCCAATAATAGGTAGACTATTGATCAAAGATAAATTTGTTTCATTAATAAATACTGTAATACCTAAATTCTTCATATCAAGATGCAAAATATAACTTATCTCTTCCCTGAAAGGAGGAAACTAGAAATGAATGGTGGTTCTGGATCCTAAAAACTTGTCAAGAAATACAGCTAAAAAGCACCTCTCAATTCATTTACGTAAGTCTTAATAAACGTTAATTAGCCCACTGCCTCTGTGCTTACCTGAGTAGAGGAGAAGCTCACACTCTGAAGAAACTTGCAGTTCTCTCCCAGTGCCTGCAAGGAGGCATCGGTGATGCCAGAGCAGTTGCCCAGGTTCACTATTTGCAGATAGTGGCAGTTGAGTGCAAGAGCACGAACTCCACTGTCAGTTATATTGCAGCACCTTTTGAAAGACGCTTCCCGCAAGTAAGGACAGGACAGAGCCAGAGCTATGACACCTGTCAAAGAAACAGAAACCAACTGGACAAGTCACCTTTTTGTTTTTAAACTAACTGCCATGCTGGATCCAATATGCCGTCCTCTGGTCACCGACAGCTCAATTTTCACTCTGTGCTAGGCCAGTGGGATTCTGCAAGAGGAAATCATTTTATGGCTTATTTCTTTCAATTTAGTAGTGAGAAAAAGAAAATCCCAATACCAAACAGACATGGAGCCCTGGAAAATGGCACTACTGAAGAATGCCTGAGGTGATAAAGGTTTCCGAGTACTGAATTCCCCTTCTTAGTGGGAGGGACACCTCAGGAAACACATATTAAGTATCACCTCAATGACTGCATGAAATAAATGCAGCCAATGGGGGGAGATGCCCCTGGAGCTGTGCCACGGTTTTGGAGATCCAGCAGATCCTTCCAAGATGGGACTACAACTGAAGAATTTCAGGCATCTGGTCAGTAAAATTATGTAGGCAATAGGTCCAACATGATTCATGGCAGCATAAGATCATGAGGGCAAGTCAGCGGAAGATTAGCTAGCTAGTGGATGAGAAATCAAGTGAGGGAGTATTATTCTGTGCTGGAAAATGAGCTTGTGACACTTATAGAAACAGAATATAGAGCAACATTCTGGGACAGTGAGGATGAGAGCAGAAGGAGCTGCCCTGGAAGAGAAAGAGGACATTAGAATAAGAAGAGACTGCAGAACCTGAGGCAGTTTTCTAGAGAAAAGTGGAATGGAAGGAACAGACGTGATGATTAAAACAACAACAAAAACACACACCCGCACTCTGGTAGCTCTATGCGCATGGAAAATCTGCCAAGAAGTACCAAAAAGGTCGTCAATAAAGCAAATTGATAATATAGAAATATTGAAAGGCACATAGTGTATAATGAGGCAGGTACCTAAAACTTGGATCTGAAGTAGAAGACAACTCTAAAGGGAGAAATCTGCCGATGAATGAATGAATGAATGAAACTACCACTAGATGAATGAAACTACCAAGCCCTTCCTGGGACAAATCAAAGAAAACTGCTGGCTCAGTGGCACACAGAAGGAAGGGAACAGAAGCGATATTTTGCTGACTCCTGAGGAAATCAATCTGCTGCGAGGTACTGGCAAGTTAATTTAAATGGAGCAATAAGTGCTGTAAGATGTTGCATTACAGCAGCACAAGTGACCCACAAGCAATCTACACAGAAAGGGTTTAATAGTAATTCCTAAGTAGTTGATGTTCCTAGATGTGGTAGCCTACAGCTTCTCTCCATCCATCTCCAAACTAACTGTTACTAAGTTAGTAAGAAGCAGCATCAATTTAAATTGCTTTTTTTTTCCCCTGTTTCGTGTATGTGCATGCAATTAAAATAAGTGATTAAGAATTCATTTAGTTTAAATTAAAAACAAAGGCTTTGTTACACAGATTCTCAGTTTTAAAAGGGCTCAATAGGAAAGTTAGAGAAGTTGGGTGAACTAGAAACTTACCAGTAAGGAACCAGACTTTCCATTTTTACTTGCCAACTGATCAGATATTTGTATCCAAATAGAGGGGAAAAAGATACACAAAAAGTTCTAGGCTTAGCTGGCTACTTATGAACCATGTCAGAAATCAGTGGACAGATGAAGGCATGGGAGGAAGACTGTTGCAATCTATGTCTTAGGAACAAAAAAAAGCATAAGAATGAAGTGAAATTTTCCAGAAACCGATTAGAAAAAAACCCCACTAAATACATAACTAAAAAAAGTATGTCACTAAGCACTGGTTAAAAAAATAAAAAAGACACCAGACCAAGGCGGATCTAAAATAAAGCATACATTAACTCCAAACTAAATCAACACTTTCCCTCAGTTTTCAATGACGATGAGATAATGGAGTGAAGGGATAAAAGCAATGAAAAGACATAAGAAAATTTAAATGTGAAGCAAAACTCAGTAAGCTTTATGCGCTTAAGTTAAAGCTTCTGAAATCTCAAACCCTAAAGCCAAGAAATCTTTCAAGCCAGGGATGCTTGCAGCATAACAAATATGTTTAAATGACTGATGGGAAAAAAAAAAAAAAAGAAAAAGAAAAGTGACCTAGGAAACCACAAGCCAGAAAATTTAGCCCCAGTGGTACTGAAAAGGACTGGAACCAATTTTGAGCAAGAAGTAATTAAGAAGATGAAGTAAAAATATGATCAAATGTACCAGTTTTACCAGAAACCTAACAAGAGAGTAACCTGATAGCTCTCTTTCCTTGTAAGATAATCAGTGCTCTACATTTATAATTGACTAATTAAAGTCACTTCAGCAATATAACTGTGTGGCATTGGGGATTTTTAAACAATATTTACCCTACATATTTTTGCAATTTACTCCAGTCTTATAAAAAAAAATAAAACAGAAATAAGATCCCAGTTCTCTGTGCACAGACAACCTACCTTCTGAAGTGATTCCCAATCTGTTTTCTTTGCGAGAATTTAAGTTGATTTCTTTCAAATGTTTGCAGTTATAAAGTTGTAACAGTGCATTATCTGAAATATCACATTCACGGAGGTCTAGAGACTCTACAGCAGGGTGCAATACCTGCAATGAAAACGTAGTATTTCAGTCAACACTGTTATGTAGTGGTACACACATATTTTAATCTGAAATTGTTATTACATGAGACATTACATAGGACTTAAAAACTATTCACCCAAGGATGGTGTTACCAGAACTGGAAACTAGAATCTCTAAAGCAAATATGCCATATTTACAGAAACAGTTCATCTCCTACAGCTTAAACGTTGTTTAGTTTCTGTGATAACATCTAGAATAGAAACGTGTTAACACTACAGCATACTAACATACTACCTGGACAACGCATTCCTAGTTTGGATGCAATTTTAAGAGCAAAGTTGTAATTGCAAACTCCTCACTAAAAATCAGTTATCATCAGAGTCACAAATTTAGTCAGTGCAAATACTACTCTTGGTGCAGTTAACATGAGCGTTTCTGTCAGCACAGATGGGTTTACCAAGGCTCATAATCTCAAACCTACTAGCACAACTACAATGCCAGAAGTCTGAAGTGTAAATACTGACCAGGTTTGGTCAAAACTTAAATCTGTTTAACAGATACAGGTAAGATCTGGAAGATATTTTACCCCAGAGTATTTTTCTCATTTATACACAAAACATGCCCATGCTCTTTTCTTCATAAACAAGCAATCTCATTATCATACCAGAAAGAGGTATCCAACTTCATTAAATAGGCAGTTTCACTCCCATAAGACCACAGATTGGAGTTCTTGTGCAATCTTTCTCAAGAGAGCTTTTATGAAATTAAGAGGCAAAGCAATGGAAGACCACAAACCTTACCTCTAATTTCAGTTTTAAGGCCTCCTGATATTTCTTATTTAAAAAAAAACAACAACAAAACACACATACATGCACACATACAGGCTCCCTCTTGCTGCATTTGATAAAAAACACCTCTAGTCCCCTTCAGACCAATAGGGCAAACATCAGATGCTATGTTGGAGCAGGTTATCGTATTATGAAATATCTCTCTTCAGCCTGTCATTCTCTCCCTTACTTCACACAGGTTATTGTGTACAGTAAATTTCCATGCAAGCAAAGATAACAGCCAACAGCATGTCTGAGAGGCTTCTTGAAAGTCTATTCCTTTTTCAGGTTCACTCTCGGCAGTTACAACACAGGTACTACAGGATATTGTTCTTGTGTTACACAAATACGCACGCTGCTAAAATTCTTACTGTCACATAGAGTTAAATAAGCCTTATGGAAAAACAATAACTTCCAGTAGATTATAATTGCAATCTTCTGGTAAAAGGAGTGACACATTGGATATCACTGGCAGGGGTGGAAGAGGAGGGAAGCTGTCAAAGTTAAAAGCCTCAAACATGCTCCTTCACCCCATAAATACACTGATATACTTATTAGCAATTTTCTTAAAAGAATAATATCCAGGGATTATTTTCATTGATACTTCTGAACTCATAGTTAGGAAAATAATGCATCCAAATCCAAAGATGACCTACTGGAAGCCAAAGTGGCTACTAAAACCTTATTAAAGATCCTTTCCCTGACTGCTGGCTTTCTTTCACAACTGCTGATTACCTAGGGCAAAACAAGGGTGAGCAAACTGCCAGTTTTGAAGCCACACAAGGGAAGCCACCTTAGAAGAAATTAGGACTGCAAAAAGGGTTCGGGGGGCAGCTTTGGGTGCAAGGAAATCTACATGAAAGCAACAGTGTGAGCATACTGCCCACCTGCTGTACCCTAGCCAATGATTTTTCAATTACGACATTATTACTTAAAGGTTGGTTTTCTGATGCCCTTCAGAGATTCATATTCTAGCATCAAAGAGGGTGGAATCTAAGCTCGAAGGAGTGTTTGTATGCAGAGTACAAGAGATGAATGTACATGAAAGGTTTGTAGTCTGTCGGCAAATATTGAAAGGCTTTATAGATCTTTATGGTGAAACTGAGTTGGAATAAGGAGCTCAGTATACATGTTGAGGAAAGCTACTATCGGCAAAAAGCACAGTAAAGGAAAAAATGGATGTAACAGATCTGGGCAGGAAAACGGAGGTAATAGATGAAAAAGAAGTCTATGTATAAGAGATAATGGATAGTATTTTGACTGCAAGATGTTTAAAATTTATGCAAAGGGTGGGACAACAGCAAGAAAAGTATGTGCACAGAAGCCGACGAGATAGCAAAACATAGAAAAAATGGAAAGAAAATAGACCAACTGTAATACTGTGGAGACTGGGAAAGACAAAAGCAGAATGGAAGCTGTAACAAAGACAATCCATTATCTGTACGGAAGACAAAGGGAGATTTGTAGCCAGTGTGGAGAACATGGAATACTTAAGTTGCACAAAACGTGGGCAAGAAATAACGAGGAGAGATAACTGACCAACAAGAAGAGCAATGACAACATGAAAAAACAGGAAATTTGAGGAGTGAAACGGTGTTAAGAAATGGTATCTTCAAAAGCTAAAAGGTGACTATCACTTAAAAAAATGCAAATGAGACAAAGCCAGATACTGTTGTATAATAAGTTCAACAAAAGTGTCCTGCTAAGGACAGAATGTCAGAAAGCGTGAAGAGAAAGGGAAAACACACAAGAACAACTATAAACAGAATACCTAAATATTAGCTAGAAAACAGGCTCAAGAGAAAGCACTGGTGAGCTGTTGAACGAACACAAGAAGAGCTGAAATTTCTAGAGTCCAAAGAAAAGAACTGTAACTTAAACTCTCTAATTTCTTTCCAGACTAAAGGTAATCTAACCTAATAGTCTAGCTTAATAGATTTGTGTGTTTGTACACACATACATATGTTTTTGTTCATATACTGTTTTTAGGATGTTTAGAAAGACTCACTATTGCAAAAATACCTAAAAAAAAATTGAATCAGCTCAAACGTGTCCAGATAAATGAACACAATGAGTCCAATTTTTACATAAGCACTTATTTTTACAATTAAAATGAAATGGAGCATACTGAAGTTTTCCACAATACTTCTGAGCCTGCCTCCAGCATTAACTTCACTATTTTAACTCCGGGAAACTGATACTGTTTGCCTGTTCTATGCTGTGTATCAAAGCAGGAATGAAGAGGGAGTCATTCTTTTCCCCTGTTCCACCAAGGCCAACCTTAGCTTTCCTCATATCTCACGACTCCCTTGAGACTAAACAAAGTTCCAGGAGATAGATACCGAAGTAGCTGTGACCTTCAATTTTCAGCTAAAGAGTCACTAAATCAGTTTCATTCTGAAATACTGACAGACATTGTAGGGTACGGCGCTCGGAAGATCTCGCGATGTACGGGAAGAATAGGGAACTAAGGCATATGCCATATTAGGTAAAAAGCAACGCTTATTGGCTGTATAGGCATGCTTCCGCCTTTGCTACCTTTATAAGATCCAGCCTGCGTATATTAAACGCCATTTGCAGCATCCTCATATTGGTGTCTGTGCTCTTTGGCCCAGGCACAGTTCGGGCGTGCCTGGCCGCCTCGGCGGACGGAGTCGATTGCCAATGTCAGGCAACAAGACATCCGGGAGCAAGAGGGATAAGAGAATTTGGATTGATCAATTTCTAAACCTAAATATGATGATATTTCAAAGATTCAAAATTTAAATACATTGTACTGGGATCATGTATTTAAAGTCCATAGAGCAAAAGAGAAATCTATTAAGTTCTTAAAAGCTATCCATAATCCCCTCGTTCTTGAAATATATTATTCTTCTGCGACCACCAGAGGAAACAGGGTGCAATCTGCTGTTACTGCTTGAAGTCAGCTTCTCTGCCACCAGCATGACTACAGAAAGAAATTTCCACAGAGCTAGAAACCCCTCCAGATGCCACCTTCAATAATAATTTTAAAATATTTTCTATCATTTATGCTACATATTGTCATCCATGTCACTAAATATAAGATATAATACCAACAAAAGACTAAAACCCATTCCAAATACCATTACTATGGCCATACTTCTGCACTATACATTTACTGCATGTCTGACAAGTTACCAGAAACTGGTATTGTAGCCTGTAGTACAATCTGATATTGCCTTGAGTCCCTTAAACATTGCACAGTTTCTTATGCTCAGGAACAGAGACTGATTTTCAATGGTCTGGTTTTCCATACTGAAAAGGGATGGTATGTCAGCTGATTAAACGAAGGTTAATTACCACTAGCTGAAGTATTTTTTCAGTTTTCTTGTCCCAAAAAGCACAGTCTTATTATTTCCAGTACAAGACTATCAGTATTATGGAGCTTAGAAATACAGAAGAGAAAAAATGTAAAGATGTGGGTGGTATAAATAGCCCTGAATTGATCTGTTGACTCATGCAGAGTTTAGTTTAGCACATCTTTGTGTAATAAACTAGCACAGAGAGAGTAGTTCTGAGTTGGTTCTTACCTCACCAATATTTGAATCGGTTATTTGCCCTTGTAGACTTATTAATTTAATCAGTTTATCCTTTATGTTGGGAGGCAATGATTTAATATCGGCAGTGTATCTTGAAAGGTTCTTTGTCAGGCTGTGAATGCATCTGAAATAAAGGGAAGTTACACACGGTCAAAAACAACAACAACAACAACAACAAAGCATTATGTAGTAGAACCAGAACAATCAAGCCATAAAAAGATGTCATCTTCTGCACTGCTGGAATCGCTGGCTCCAAACCTTATCAATTCCTGCTATGCCCTGCTACCACCAAGTTCAGTTATTGCCCTTCCAGGTCCATCAACCGATCTTTTGTGCACACATTCCCCAGTCAACCATAGGCCAAAAAAGAAAATCAGCCACATTCACTCTCATTACCAGCTCAGCTCGCCAGGACACCTTTGCCTGCGGATAATTTGTGAGCATTAGGAGCAGCCCTTCCATCAGCAGAGCCTCTAGTTGGTAGGCAGCACAAATCTTCAGCTAGGGCTGCTGGTTCCAAGAGGGATACATTTCTCTTTCATGTCGGTTAAACAAAAGCGTTAGGGGCACGTTCTCAGGCTTGCTAATGACACCTGTTTGTATTTCAGATCTGCTTACAAAGTGTCAAATGGCACTTTCAAGTGTTCCAAAATGCCAAGGGTACAGAGCAGAAGAGGCCTACAACCTTTAGGCTTCACAGCCTGTACATGTATTTCTGTAGGGACTGGCCCTTTCTAAGTAATTGTGCTAAACAGCCTAACTTATACCAAAGCACAGCCTACAGTGAGTCATATCACATGAAATAGAACAGCCGAACAGATGTTGGAAGGGGAACTTGTCAGAAGAAATGAACCCCGAGAGGAGATACTAGAAGCGGCTTAATGACAAATAATAAAATAGATATATCTTCCTGCAGTCTTTAGGATTGGTTATTTTTTATTTGCAGCAAGGCCATAAAATATTAAAAAAAAAAAAGATGCTAAGTATTTCCAATGGGATGCTCTTGTGCATGTGATTTGGAGTGTTGATTGTTCTTTCATGGCGATAGGAAAGGCCCTTACAGATACCACCATCAAGCAGCACAAGCATCTTTGTAAACTATTTTCTGTTAGCTTTGCAGATTTTTTTAAAAAAAATGACCTTATTAAAAGGACTGCTCCATCACACACTAGTTCATTTGTTCCAATTTTCAACTTTGGCTTTAAGTGTCACTAGTTAAGTCCCAGGCCTAAAAGCACAAGCAAGCAGCTTAAAATGCAGCCTGACATCAATAGATGGCCATTATCTGATTAGTATGAGACAAGAAATAGTACAGTAGAATTACATGCATTTATATAAAAATACCTGCAATTATTAGTTTTAAGTATTAGTCTTACTGATATAAAGACTAATATAGAAAATTGCTGTAACAAAACTAAGGAAGTAGCATAAAAAGGTAAGCAACTCATTAAAAGTAGAAAATATCAATATTAAGCTACACAGTACATGTAAAACCTCCTAGGTCTAAAATCTAGAGCTAATCAAGAGAACAAATGCATGTAGTATAATACAAGTCTTAATATTTTAACAGATTAACAATGTAAACTAGAAAATTATGGGAACACTTTTGGCTTTGCAAAAGTATGCAAGCTATTACTGAAACAGAACATTTTAATTCCTATTAGCATGCTCAGCTGTCAGTGCAAAGCACTCCAATTGGATGAGACGTCAAGACTGAAGTCAAGTCCAAAAAAGCTGGTTCCATCCTCCTTGTCTCCCCAGTTGCTTTTTACTGGCTGGCTTTACTTTCACACTGGCTATAAAATGCATAGATTTGCTTCTGCCCTCTTCACACACAAAACTCAGGATTTTTTTTTCCTTGTGCTGTCTGTAACTCCCTCCTAAACACGAGCATGATTTGATATCATTAAAATCTCAAAAGCAAAATAGAATTCAGTCAATTCACTGGAGCCAAGGGGAAAAAAGGGTGGGGTCAGGGTCCCACAGTCACCTCTCCACATCCAGGCTTGTCAGGGACGCCCCTGTCCCCTACCTGCCACCTCTGTCCCACCTGCCAGCCCTGTTCCCACCCCCAAACCCTGCCACTTGCTCTGTCACCCTGTCAAACACCCACCAAACCCTGTCACCTACCAAACCCTGTCATCCTGGCCAAACCCTGCCACATACTGCCACCCCTGTCAAACCCTGTCACCCCACAAACGTCGTCACCTGCCCCATCACCCTTGCCAAGCCCTGTCACCTACAACCATCCATCACCCGGCAGACTGTCACCCACGCTGCCCACCCTGTCACTCCGCTGTCACCTGCCGTCACTCCTGCAAAGCGGCAGACAACCCCCTCACCGCACCCAGCCCTCTCATCCCGACAACTCCGGTCAGGCCCTGCTCCTCCCTCACCCTGTCCCCCAGCAGCGGCCAAGCCGCTACCTCCCTGCCCTGTCACCGCTCGCTGTCACTCACCCCTCCCCGCCGCCCCACAAGCCAGGCTGCCCCCGCCTCCCTCCCTCCCTCCTGCAGCCATGCTCGAGGCCCCACGGCGCCGGGAAGGGGCGGCGGGGCACTCACAGGTCCAGCAGCAGCTGGATCGCCATTGCCAACCGCCGCCCGGGCAGCTCCCGCCGCCGCGGCCTAGCGCTGTGTGCGGGGGGAGGCAGCGCCGAAATGGCGGCGCCTCCCGCGCCGGGGCATCATGGGCGCTGTAGTTCGGGTTTAGCCGAGTCCGACCACAAGTTCCCCGCTCATCCGCGCAAGCCCTCTGCCGCCTTTGCGGGATGTTCTGCTCTTGAGGATGGATCTTTCCTGAGCATAACACAGATCTTCAGCATCTCCTGCAGCCTAAAGGAGAGAAAAGCTGCCAGTGCCTTCAGTGCCGCCTTTCACACCAGCACCGGTGCCTGCCCCGTGCCCGTTAGGCCCAGCTCCTAAATGGGCCTCTCCCAAGCACTGACTCAAAGGGTGCCTGGCCTTCCCTAGGGAGGGATCGCCTGGAACGCCTTTGGTCAAGGACGGCTCACCGAGCTCCTCACAGCTTATCCAGCAGCCCACTTAACTCTTGCACGGCTCCTTTATTTACCGAGTAGCTTGCCAAATGCCAAACACATTTAGGCTAAATCAGCGATTCAAGTCCTGTCTCGCTACTGTTCTGTGTGTGTTTGAGCTGGGTTGGCAATCTGCTTACCAGCCCACCCTGGCACATCCGTTCCTGTGCCATGGGTCCATGACCTCTTACTATGTTTGAATTTCTACCTACAGAACAGTACAAGAAAATACTTTAAAGCTATACCATGATATCACTGTGAATTGATCTGATTGGCAGCCAGTGCTGATATCTGGGTAAAAGAAGAGATCAGAGCTATAGCTATAAGAGAATATTTACTTGCTTTGTGAAACTAGACAGTAGTCCCAAGGTGTCATAAGCTCAGTGTTGCCGTCGGCACTGCATGATCCACACTGAAAGAGAGGTGTGAAGAGGAGGATAATAAAACCCACAGGGGTATTTGTGGTTGGTTTTTTTTTTTTTTTTTTTTTTTTTTTTTTTTTGAAGTTAAGATAAGTACTCACAAAAGTAGCATTAAAGATTACTCGTGATGGATTCGGTATACCTTATTCTGAAGCAATGGCACTCACATAATTAGTTCATTTGGTGGCAGCCTTGCATACAATCTTGAGATGGTTCTGCTTCAATAACCCTATATATGTATACAGTTACATGACTGAAAAAGATACGCAACTTATACAAAAGTTATCTGATTTTCAAATAGGTAGTTGCCAGTTTTCCTTCAATATCTTTCAAAATGCAGTTTTCTGATAGCATAGCTACTATTTTCCAGATGTTGCCTCCTGGCAATTGTACCTCATTCTACTCATGCATAGTATACATTTTTGTTCTAGGGTCACTGAATAGGTTGTGTACACATTTGTGTCCTAAAACCATTACAAATGTGTTCTTCAAAACAATGGTTCATTTAGAAAAATATATGTTTTAATGCTTTTTCTGCTGCTTGTAACTGATATCTATCTAATATGACACCATTATTGTTGCATTGGTGAAAATCATTTGCTTAAATGAATTAGATTTCCTTTGGTTACAGCCAGCTGGGCCCATGTTGAAGTGAGTAATCATAAATCTTAGCTCATTTGCACTTCAGAGCTGTGGCCAGTACTTAAGGAGCCAGGAGGTCAGTGAACTGTAAGAAAAGAGGTTACCAGATGACTTTAAATGCCTATAAAAAAAAAAAAAGTTTAAACTTTGTCTTTTATGACAGCAGTTTCTCTACACTGAGTGACACAGTGTTGTGACTTCATTCTCTAAATTTATGGGATGATGGAATTCTGTCAGGGAGGACTTTATTTTCAGTGATTTTGAAATATGTGCTTCGTGATGAGGAAGATACCAGAGGATGTTTTCCAAAATATATTCTCCATACAACTTGAGCAAGGAGTCACATATACTTTAGTAAACAATTGTAAATTCTGTTTGCTTTTCCTTTCTCAAAACAAATTATTCTGTACAAAGCTACTCTATCAACTATCTTGTCCTAAGAAGCAGCAGGGGACACTCTGCCTTTCCTTTGGAAATATTATCTAAAGGTGACTGCATGTGAACTCAAGTTCAGATGTAGTAACAGATGAATAGCATCTTTCAGAGTTTCAGTTTTAACTTGATAACAATTTTTTGACATGCTCGTGCACCTCTGTGTATGTATTCTCACCTAAAAATCATTGTTTCAAACGGGATTGGGACTCACCACCCAGACCAGGTGCTCACAGTGCGGCGCATGTACCCATGGTCACTTGTGCTGCTGTTCATCAGGCACGGGGGGTTACTGAACAAGGTTACTGAACTCAAGGAGCTGTCAGGGAGCCTTCCCATCTTTATGCAGGAGCACTTACTAAATAAACTATGATTTCTTTCTCCCTGTCCCATGACCATCTTTTTAGAGATGGCAGTGCTTCAAAACTATGGCAGCAGCTGCTAAGTCTCTGGCTCCCAATAATAATTAGAAACACACAACAGCCCCCTTGGTTTTATCATCCCAGTCATGCACCTCCTTTCTTGCAGTGTTTCCACAGTGAGGAGAAGCAGGAAGCAAACAACAGTGATTTCTAATGCAGATGGTTTATGTTAAACTGCAGATGTTTAGCCAGGCCATCCAGCAGTTAGAGTGGGACAGTAGAAATGAGAAAGATAACAAGATTTCAGCAATGAGCAACCTTCTTAGAGCAACCACAGTTTCAGTTCCCTCTTGTGAGCCTGTGAAGCAGCTGTGGAGCATTGGGAGGTCTGCTCTAGTGACACCAGTCACAGTGGTTGATGTAACGATGTCTTTGTATGGGAGACTAAAGGCTTCAGACATAGCTAGTGCATCACGTGCAGGGTGCCTTGAATAGCTTATTGTGAAGGATGAAATCTTTTTTTCTCTCAGAATAAGATACACAGATAAACCCATCTATCTAAACAGTCTCGTAACAAATATGATGCATCTGGATACCCCTAAGTAATTTTCAACTGATCATTTATTTACAACTGGCAGACTTTTATTACACTGTCGATTACATTTTGTTCATTCATCATACTCACCTTGAAACCTTCAGAATTTTTTCCATTTTATTATACTACAGAGGCTGCGATTGTTCACTACCTACATTTAACAGCACTTTTCCTGGAGAGTGTCTTTCAGTCGATAGCATAGATGAAGGAATTTCTAATTTCCCATAGAGGTTCAAATTTTTCTTTGACTATCTCATATAGACCCACACTGAGTTCTTCAAACTGATGCAGCATGTTGAGTTAACATGTTCAGTTATGTGCTTTGAGGTTAAGCAGGGTGGTCTACACTGCCTAATTTCATTGTGAAAATAACATTCATAATGCTTCCCATGCACGGGTCACCACAGTTCTTGTTAATGCATGTCACATGCTGTGGCTCTGCTGGCTTGATGATTCTTTAAGGAAGTCCATCTCTATCCTTAGAAATGACATTATAAGACAGTCTCAGCTGTGAAGAAATTTCAAAGGAAGAGAACTCCAGTAAAATATTTTTCCTTAGGAAAAAAAAGAGGAGAAGACAGACCATGTTTACAGTTCTCTGGCTGCTCCCTCACCATTATTACAACGGTGAGCACAGAGATATAATGACCTTTTTACCAAAAGTGCAGGCTCATGCTCCTTTTATTGATTCAGAGTGCACTTTATTGACTCTGGCTTATATGGATCTCCCAGTGGGGCTTAGGCATCTCAGACATCATTCTTAACCTGACCATTAGCCTTTGCACTTTTTGTCTGGGAAATATCATGGGATATGCAGTCAAAGACAATCTAAAAATGTCAAATCCTTTCCGAAATACTTGCTTTCTTATTGCAGTATACCATGATACAGAATGAACATTTTACTGCAGAAAAATAAATGCCTGTTTGAGATTATTTCACCATAGTAATAGATATTTATCACTAAAATAATGGCAGGGCATGTGGATTTTGGTAGATAATGCATTTTTATATTTCCTTTAGGCTAGCTTAACATATGTACGGAGTTTATAGCTATGACTTGTTAGAGTTGGTAATAAAAAATATTAAGACTAGTATGAATGAATTGCAATTTGAAATACAGGTATGTGAAAGCACCAGACTAAAGAGCCCTGCAACGTGACCACAGCACAGATGACTTGTCAGCAGAAGACCTGCAGTCTGACAGCATGAGGATGACAGCAAGGTTACAGCGCACCCTATGTGACATTTCTCTTTCTGTTAGACCTACAGGAAGATGTAGCCTTGACAATTGGCCTTTTGTCCAATCTTGGACAAAGATACACAAAGTGGGGAAACAAAGAAAAAGAGCTGAGGAATTAAGCACATGGAAGGAAGCAAGATTCCAAAGCAAAAGATTCCGGCACAATTACTTTTGACTTTATAAGACTTGTCCTAAAAACAACCCAAACTCATCTTTTGTAGCCAGGCAAGAGAATCCCCCCAGACACATTGCTTGTTTCATGCTATTTCTCTCCAGCAATTTCAGGACTGGTGCAATGTGGGGAGACGAAGCAGGCACAGGTATATGAAAGAGTGTTCCGCAGCCTCCTTAGCTCCCACGGGGAGGAAATGCGGAGACGGGAAACGTGATGATTCGAAATTTGGGATGGAACGTGACAGTGCCAAAGGCAAGCTGTGTGTTGTGTGTGATTTTATTTGGTTAATGTGGAAATTGGTCTGAATGATCGATAAGTGTGTTACTCAGGATTGGGCCTGCTCTCTATTACCGTGGTTAATGGCTACTTGCATCACAGAAAAACAAAACAGAACAAACACTGTGCAGCCTACAAGCTGATAGGTACAGTCCTTACCTACAGTAGCTCTGTGAAGGAGAGTTTTAGGTCAAATATTATAATCTTTAACTAGTACTTAGGAGACAATAGGAAGCCTCTCAGTGACGAGCTGCCAAAGCTTGGAGTGCAGATAGGGTTCAGGTATGAAGTACCTGGAATATGGAGTAGCAAAGGGAGCCAAAGAGCTGAGACCAATGTAGCAGAGGTGGTAAGCCAAGACCAAGAGCACAGCCCGGGAGTGGGCGCTGACATGGGTCTAGGCAAGACTTCGAAAAGGAGCGAGTGAAGGCTCTGCTGAGCAGAGCTGATGGGCCATGCTGGTGCAGTGAGTGGTGTCATTGGGCAAAGTATCTTCAGAGTAGGTGGAATGGGGCTCCCAAAGTAGCTCTCTCCTCTTGCTTTATTTTCACATTCTTCTTCCTGTGCTCCTTGGCAAGGGGACATGCTGTGCCCTGTCTGCTTGCTGCAGTTTGATGTTGTACATCATTGTGTGTTGGCACACACAAAGGCACGAGTTGCCTCTTGCTTAATCTCCTCATAATGATCCAATCAACATTTATGACCTCTTTCATATCTTCTTTAACAGACATTTTCCAACTGTTCACCTGTTTTTTGTTATTTTACAGATGTTTGCTGAACTCTTATTTGCTCCTCATGAAAATGATGTTCTGATGCTCTTAAATGCCTGCCTTAGCTTTACTCACAAAACTAGCCAGCAATGCTTAATGCCTCTGTCTAGATACACATAAGCAATATGACTGATTTCCATGACCGTGACCACCTGCTGGTGCACTTGCCAATTGATTGTTTTGTATTCAGCAAATGATGATGTCTTCTGAAATGGTGATATGTAAGAGGAATACTCTCCCCTTATGAGTGGTCTTCAACACAGATTTTCAGGTTTATCTTCTCTCTTTTTTGAGAAGCTAATCTGTACAACCACTCAAATCTTGTGAATTATAACAGAGTTTGGGGGAAAATAAATCTGTATTGCTTTAAGACTTTATTCTCATTATAAAGTGAGAGTGACGGCTTAATTGTGAGTGTAAAAAGTGAGCAAAATGGAATCAAATTGGTGTAGAGGGGAGAGGGGATAATACGGAGGTAAAGGTGAATTTCTATGAACTTTAAAAGCCTTCTGGAGTTCAGCGAGGCCTTGGAGCTGTGGTGACATGTATCACTTTCCCTCCATGCTGTGGTGGGAACACTGGGGCTTTGTGTTGCATCCCCAGAGCAGTGTGAGGCCAGCTGCATCATGTGCTCTTGTTCCTCCTCTTGGTGGGAAGTGGCTTGGCCGCAGATGAACATATGCTCTCAGAGCCAGATGATAAACAACTGCAGTCCTGTGTGTTTGTTTGCTTCATCGATTTTCTCATTTCAAATTTCCAGATTTCACATGGCAAACATGCCCTCAGCGCTGTTCCTTCACAGCTTTGCAAGCACAACCGCAGCTCATGTTTTGGGACCTCTTCAAGCTCCTGGTGCTCTTTCAGTGACCTGGTGTTCAGTAACCCATCGTTATCCCCAGTTTACCTTTTTTCTCTAAGAAGTGTTGCCATTATTCCTGAAAAAGGAGCATGATTTCTAAAGTTGATATATCAAGGTGATTAAACTTTTTGTCTTTCTCTAAACTGTGAACTGTTCCTTGTCATCTCAGTGCTTTTCAAAAGAAAAGAAATCCAGTCTCAGTTTTCAAAGTACTTACTTTTTTTAGCAACTGGCTAAAGCCATTAATCTAATCAAGATTTTGTCTGTGACAATAGGTCAGTTTTCATTGTTAAGGAGGAAGGCTGGAAGAAATCTCTTTGCAGCAATTCACAAATAACTTACCTTGAAGGGAAATAATTCTCAGCAGGACTTGTATGTTGACTATCACTTACCGATGTTTACTTTAATATAAATACAGATATTTCTTTTAGTCTCTTTCTAATTCTGCTGGTCTACTGTTTCAAGAATACTTTACATTTATGAGATCTAGAATAATCTAATTTATTTTAGCTTAAAACAGTCACAACATAAGTACATAGTTATATAGTATTGAATCTGAAATGAAAAGAATATTTCAAGTGTCTCACACTTTGCTTTATTACCTGCTACCTAGTTTTCTTATAAACAAGGCCACTTCACTTATTTAGGTACACAGTTTTGTGTCTAGAACTTAGAGAAAATATTGCATTTATTCTTAAATTATGAAAAAAAACCCAATATAATGCACTCAAATATTCTCTAATTCACCCCACAGCCATGGGAAATCTTCAAATATTTTTAACAGTTTGGAAAGTGGACCTGGTTTGCTGGCTTGTTCTTACTTAAAAGTGGATTTACCTGGCACTTATTATGAGCACAATAAAATTAATAGGTGAATTAGTTACATTTTATTCACCCATTAAAATAGTTATTCTTCATTGCTGAATTAAGTTTTGCATGATAAATCGATAGAACTATAATCACTGAATTGCAGAGCAGACGTTATTGGGTTTTGAATTACTCTCTCACTTGTAAGTCTCTTAATCGCTTTTTAACTGTTATTATATATAGTGAAAAATGCTTAAAAGTTGGAAACCATTTTTCTATCATGTTCCATAGTTCCTGGGTCACCTTGAATTAAACATCTGGCATTTGATAGCATGAGAGAAATCTATGAGTTTTATTGATCGTGTCTGAACTTTACTGTAGGAGTAACCTAAGTGATTTAGTGCCAGGAGCCTGTGTCCTGTGTAGTGAGTTCCCTGTAAGATCAGGAAAGGATTCTTCTGGACTCAATCTTTTTCTCTGGCCGAGGACTTTATTTGATCGCACGATTTCGGCTATGTGTGAGAAAGAAACGTGGTACAACTGCACTTTTTTCACTTTTTTTCCCCTTTGTTCTGTAGCTTCCAATAGCTATCAAAACTTCATGGATAGGTTAATACAAAACGACCTTTCTTCAGTGTTCCATCCCCATTTCTAGATGCAGGACCCAGGAATATTCCTGCCCCTTTTGCACTCTCATTCAGCGTTGCTGCCTGGCACCGCATGCCCCACGATCTCTGTCCTCAGACTTTACAACAGAGCATGGCAGAAAACACAGCTGGACAAGGTCTATGTTCTTCCTGGGGTGTTTTCTCACTGTCTTGTGACTGTTTGCTAATTTCTGACATTAAGTTTTAAGAAGGTGGATAAAGTCTGTGGGGATGCACTGGAATGTGTGTGATTTTCCAGTTGCTGTGAACATGGGGAACATATATCTGAGCAGAACTGAGGTCACTGAGTGGAACAGAATGAAAATGCGGCAGGTGCAAAAGGGTTTGCTAGGTGTGTAAGGGGTAAGTCTTTTTAAATGCTGAATTTCAGGAAGCGGTTTGTTTCATTATCTGATCTCTTGTGCTTATACCAATTAAACTGTAATAACTGACATGTCATGTAAAGCACCAGGAGTGAACACTAGTAACAGCTGGCACCTGCTGTACAAAATAGAAGTCAAGGGTGAATGATAATGTCCTATTTTTTAAGCAGACCTGCAGGCGGAGGGCAGAGACATCACTGACAAGGCTGAAATATTAAACCTCAGCCTATTAAAGTGAACGGGCTGGGACAACATTCTCCTTCCTTGCTGCCTTGGTCTGCAGAGCATTTTAATTGATTTTATCGCCCGGGTGTCAGACTTCCCCAGTGATGGTGTTAGGACTATGGTGATTTAGGCTTACAGTACTCACTTCTGCTTTTATAGGCAGAAAGGAAGGAAATAGCTTAAATTTATCACTATTACATATATACACACATACATTAGAGTCTTACTGTGTCCTTGTCTCTGCCTTTCAGAATCATCTTTTGGCCCCATGATACTCCCCATGTAGGTCCCCCTTTTCCTTATTCTACTGCAAAAATTAAGAATAATCTCCTCTTCTTTCCAGATTGCTCTACCTCATGGTTACTGTCATAAAAGAACAGAAACATAATCGTGAGTACAGTGAAAATGAAACAAAAAATGACTCATGCTTTTTTGTTTGTTTGTTTGTTTGTTTTTTTGCTTTGCCTTGCTTTTTTTTTTTTCTTTTTTTTTTGCCTGAAGCTGTCCTCTCTTGACATGCACTGCACATCACTGTTCAGGTCACAGCCCTTTATGATAGCAGTCAAGTAAGCAGAGCGATCCCAAGAATAGTTCAGTTCCATTAGTAGCATATTTCCATGTACATATAAGCACAGACAGAAAGGCTCTCTGAAAACATCCCATTTCATACAGTTTAGTGTAAGGAGAGTGAAGGACAACACAGTCAAAAATATTTAAGGATATAACACTGGGCTAGCATAAAGAGTTGTCAAAAGAATGTATCAGAAATACAGATTTGTGAAGGTAGAACTGTTATGGACATTTTGTAGACCTGTGTTCCTGTACTGTATACCTGTATTTCTTCTCAATCCTCAAGATAAATCAACACAGTTGCCTTTGAGATGTCACCATGGCATATTGATACGGTGCAGTAGAGTAGTACGTTTTCCTCGCCCATTTCAAACCCTTAACAAAAGGCTAAAAAAACTTTAAATCAAGGGACTGATACCTTGAATACCAAGGAAACTAGTAGTCCTTGATACATATCATCTCACAGTTTTGATTTTGGGATTTCAGAAAAAGTCAGAGTAACAATTCAATGTCTTTAACCTCTGACAAGGCTGACTAAATCATTACACTTACTTGAGAAGCATGGTAAGTCATAGAAAAGTGGTATGCCTTCTGTAATATTAGTATGTATTTTATATAATATGTTAAGGATGATGTACATTCAAAAAAAAAGTGTGAAATGAAATGTCTTGTATAATCAGGCTTTCTTCCCTAATTTAAATCTTCTACCTGAATATTAGGCATGAGAAGTTGCATTAGGGCTGGAATGCTGCTAAGATAATGGAGAAAGTGCAATGATGACCCAAGAAATATGCTAAAACTAATATTGAAGGAGTAATGGTAGTATCATCGGGATGGGAAAGGGTTCCTTCAAAGCCAATTAAGTAGTAGATAGTGAAAAGGCTAAATAAAGACTGAAACAAAAGAGGTTTCACTCTCACATGCCCTCCCAGACACAAGCACCAGAATGAGTGCTGGCTGGGGAATCTGCCCAGTAATCAGTCCCCAGGGCAGGGGTCCCTGAGCACTCGGACCAGTAGCAGGGCACTCCCATGCATGTGTCCAGATGTTGGGTCCAAGGTCTCTTGTGGCAACAGAGAGAACAAGCAATGCCGGCTGTCAAATCCTCCTCATTTCTCCAGGTTTCTTCTTAGCCTGGTGACCATGGGCCAAGTTTGGATATGCCTTTTTGTTGCCTTTTGGAGCCAACAGTGAGTAGTGTTTCCATCCTGTCTGTGGTGTTGCACCAAGGTGGTGCTGCTCCAAAGCTTCTTTTGAATCTTCATTGAGTTAAGAGAGACTGTAAAAGAGCAAGGACTTGTGCATAGCAAGAAAAGAAGCGTTTATTACTCACTTAGATTAGTCTCTCAGCCTAATTCATTATAACCATGTTTCAGGTTCGTAGGTAAGTTGCTGTTTTATGAAATTTGGATCCCTTGATCCCTTGATACCCTTTTAGTCGCAGAGGAATCAGGGTGCAGGTTTCCCCTCCTCTTTGGGCGGGAGATCCTGAGCTCAGTCCAGCTGTCTGGAGCAGGGCCCACCACGCTGTGTAGGATGATGTTAATCTTTCATAATTCTCCCCAAAAGCAGCAGTTAAAACCAAGCACAAGTCTGGCTTTCTTTTTATCCAACCAGGATCCAATGTTTTTTTATATCTGTCTTGTTCTTATTTCTTATCACTCTATTCGCATGTAGTACTGCCAGAGTTGAGGCTTCCTGTGGTGTCCTCTCTTTTTTTATCACTGTATTTTCACACAGCACTGCAGTGTGGTACCTCAGGCACCAGACGTCCCTGGTGGCTGCCAACTGATGGGACACACCATTGCATCCTCCTGCAGTAAGGACTGTGCTACCCGAGAGGCCCACACTTGACTGCAGGGAAAACATGGGAAGAGTGATACTGTTGTAGGATGAATTATGTTGTAGGATTAGGATGAACTATGATGTAGCATGGTTCACCTTATTTAAGTGGAGCAGAAGTCCCCTTTATCTTGGTAGGTGGGAGGAAACTTATCAGTAGACCAGACAGCGTTATCAGTAGAACAGACAGTTAGCATTCTTTAACTAAGGACAGCCTGGAGGTGCTCATTAAGGTCAAGACTTGTTTTACACATTGCAAACTTGGCAGGAAAACCCAAGGTCCGTGTATCCCTAAGTGAATTGTCTTCATTTTAATGAAGACAATTTACAAATCATGCCCATAGGTCAAAAAGACTCTTGCCCAGGTGAAGACCCTTCCACAGAGAATGTGTGATAGTGGACAACATGAGTAAGCATCATTATAACTGTATGTAAATCACTAACCAATCAATGCAAGAGGGATGTACTTGGGGTGTTACTGAGTGTGTAAATATGGTTTGGAAAGTTGGAAGGGTGTGCTCGATTTGTGGCAAATCACCAAGCACCTGGGCTTGCACAACTCTGAAATAAAGGAGTAAAATGTGAAATAAAGGAGTAAAATGTTTTGCTCATTGCAAAATGGGCAGCCACTTTTCAGACAATAATGCTAAACAACCCAAATGATGATGGAGAAATTCAGAACTCTGCTATGGGTTAGTGCATGTTTCTCAGTCTGGAATAACCAAGAAGGAGGAACTTATATCTATAGATCAAAGGCACAAGTGCTGAAAATCCAGAATGTTAAAAGGGAAATAAAAGCTATTGCCACCAGTTCTCATAAGAGGGGTTGTGCAAAAGGATACACATCATACCTATCAAAACATCATTTTCTGCTAAAAAATTGCAAACTGTGTGACTGAAAACAGAAGGATCAAACCAAATATAAACATAATGTGAGAGTATCACAGAATCACAGAATGGTTAAGGTTGGAAGGGACTTCTAGACAAGGTGGATACAAGTTGAAATGGGTACAAATTGAAACACAGGAAGTTCCATCTCCATGTGAGGAAGAACTTCTCTCCTGTGAGAGTGACAGAGCCCTGGAACAGGCTGCCTAGAGAGCCTGTGGAGTCTCCTTCTTTGGAGATCTTCCAAACCCACCTGGATGCCACCCTGTGCCCCGCGCTCTGGGTGTCCCTGCTGGAGTAGGGGGGTTGAACTTGATGATCTCTAGAGGCCCCTTCCAACCTTAATCATCCCGTGGTTCTACAAAGGTGGACAAAAAGAATTATATGGTCAATGCATAAGCATTGATGTGTCAAACTCATCTCTATGGGATGGAAGGACACTGTGCTGCCTCCTTGAGAGAATCTGCAGTGAAGGAAGCAAAGTGTTGTATCTGAACTTCATAACCAGGTCAGCCAAACACAAGGAGCAAAACATGAGATCAAATACTGGTAATGGGTTTCCCTTCCAATGATAATAGGATAACACTTACATACGTAGCCATACTCATCAGGATACCAAAGGGATCAGGTCTGCATATACAGTTGTGAGGAAGACAGGAAATTGAATGGTGCTTCTTGCATGGAGGCAGTCCAGGGTGATTCCATCTCTGCTCGGAGAATGGCTGATTTTCCCAGCAGCAGCTGCTTTTCTCTTTAACTTGTATCCTATTTATCTGTAGACCACCCATCAAGGTAGTTAACAATCCTCATGCATATATTTGCTAATCAAGATAACATGGTTTGTTTACTTCAGATGCAGGCTAAAATTCATTCAGGATGTGGCATCTGTGTGATGTTTTTCCAGGTGTGGTTCAAGATAGCCCTACCACACTCTTTGTCTTGCATACATTCCTAGAGTTCCCAGATTTCACAGGCTTCCTGGATATTCACATTACACAACAATGCAATAAAACACAACACATACCACATACATGTTGTATGTGCACATACAACAATGGTAAAAACAATATACCCATGTTTTAATATGAATTTTAGTCTCTTTGTTATCAACATATATTTGCTGCAATGTGATTGGTACATATTTATATTTGATTGTTCTCAGGTTTCCTGTGCAGGTATAGCTTATAACATATATAGTCCTGTCATGAAATGAAATGGGAGGCAGAAGGATACATCCACTCTTTACCTGGATGATAAGGGTGCAGTGCCAAAACACAGAGCTGTATGGATTTCTGGTAAAGGTGAAATAACCTTGTACCGGACTCTTCAAAATTCGGTGGAAGACAACAAACTTTTGGTCAATGTATAAAAGATGAGCAAATCACATTGCTCTTGTTGGTCATGGCCACATAGCTTGCATTGTTCTTGCCAGAGGCATAAGGCATTAATATATTCTTGAAACAGATGTGTTAGTGTCTTGAAGCTCGCCAAGAGTTGGCCAGTGTAACAAATCTCCATTTGTTGCTGGTGAAGAAAGATCAGTATTGGAATTTCCTGGCCAGTGACCCAACAGTACTGAGATCCCTAACAGCACGGAGCTGCTCTATCTCTGGTGCAGGATATCTGTGACAATTTAAGAAATAGAGGAAATAATGACTTTTTTTTGTTTTTCAGTTATTGTTTTTCTTTTGGTATTTGAGAGCCCTTTGCAATATACTTCATTCAAAGCAACTGCTGCTACAAGCTTCTTGCCTCTGCTATTGTTTTTGTAGAGACTTCTCGCAAGTGCGCATGGTGCAATAAGCATTTAGAACTACAGTGCTTTCCACCAGATCTAGAACTATTCTCTATAGTAAAGCGAGCAAGATAAAAAAAAAAAAAACCTTTTTTTCTCACTTTATGTCTTACAAAGGTCTTGAGAGAAGAGACAAAGAGGAACACAAACACAAAAGTGTGCTAACCGCACCCTTTCTGGCCTATCCTATCTGCAGTAGTTCTAGTCACAAGAAGAAGAAGACCGATTCAGATAAATTGCAGGGAATGTGGAGAATGTGACTTTGCTATGACTGATAGGGGCCTAGTGAGAATTTTCTGAATAATCATGGGGTTTTCGATAGTGCTTTACTTTGAAATGCAATCAGTCATTCAAGACTTCTTAAGGTTGATTGCCTTCACTTTTGTGAAGAAGCCTCTGATCTTTTTGTAATCACCCGTCCATATAAAAAATAAAAGTTAGTAAAAGGACTACATATTTATTATTTTTTTATCAAATGACCATATCTAAGCTATTTATTCAGCTCCTTAGTTAGAGGAACCTCTGATTTTTTTTCTTCATAGTCAAAAGAGTTGGCAATTTTATTCCTTTTTGTTAAGCCTCAAAGTCCAGGATAACATACTTGTAGCAGTCACTTTGTATCTGAGAACAATAAAATAAATTCTACCACCCATCTACTTTAACAGAATGAAGTCTTCATGCTCTTCTTTCCCTTAACCTAAAGAATCTAAGGCCATATTTTCCAAGATTATGCCACCAGCTCACAGTAAGGGATGTGCGGAAAATCTCGCTGTCAAGAACTGAATGTCCAAAAGGAGACAGAGGAGTCCTAAAACTTTATTCAAATAAAGGGAGAGTCCACCGGGCATACCCCTGTGGGGTCTCTCCAATTGCTGGGGGATGCAGCCCCCCTTTTATCCTAATTTCCCGACCGATGGACACCCTCTCCTTTTCCCCATTGGCCAAGGTACTCAGAAGTTAGAGCCTTCCTGGCCCGCGGATACCAAATTCTGGCCTCCCGCCATCTGTTCTCACCTAAGGTCACCTGACTCCTTTGTCCCCCTTGCTGAAGAATGTGGGGGAATTGCCCTATTTCCCTCCTTTGTGAAGGCCCCCACCTCTTGGCAGATGGCTCTTTTTGTCCCACTCGCTCATGGCTCCGCTCAAGTCTCCCCTCCCTTTGTCCTGCTCTTCAGCCAGGCTGTGGGGAAATCCCCTTATTGATGAATACATAAACTTGAGCATTCTGCTCATTTCTTTGGGTGAGTACATTGTTTACCAAAAAGCTACCTCCAGAGCTTTTTAGTTAGGGAAGATCTCAGCAGAAAATTTTGTATTAAACTTGACCATAGGTGTATGCAAGTATATAATGAAATGAATTTAAAGGGAGCAATATCATGCAAAACAAGAGAAGTACAACTTATTCACTGTTGAGGTAATACTAACGATATGAGAATATTGATTCTACATTGAAAACCAAATGCAGGCTGGTCCCCAGACAGGCACAGAGTAGTAGGAGGCATGTCCTGGCCAGATGACTTCCAGGTGTAGACTACCTGTTGTCAAATTCACTGTGCACTCCGGGTTCCCCTGAGGATTACTGCTACTGCCGCGTCCTACATTGTTTCTGGAAAAGCAGGGGAACAGGTAAGACTGTGACTTGTAAGCAAGGGATTTTGCGGGGATGAGACCAACAGTGTTTTTTTGCTGGCTGCCTCTGAAGGAAGTCCTAGCAAAGTATTTTATACGAGATGATTGCTCACAATTTTTACGCTTATGACAGAATAAATGAATTGAAAAGATATTCCCTGTTTGCCACGAACAACCACTTCTATAATATGGTGTCTCTGCATTGTGAATTAATCTTTTTTGCTATTCAGTCTTAGTTTTGTTTGCTGCAAACTTCCAAACTGTCATTGCACTTTTTTACTCTTTTTTCCTAACGTAAAACTAGTGATGTATTCATTCAAAAAACTATTTGATGTGTTCAGTCCAGCAAGCAGCCATGGGAGAGTCTCTTTGTAATCAGAAAAATGGAGCTGAAAACCACTTTACCCTTCAAGTGACCCTTAAGATATCAGTCCTCTTGGCTGAGGAATTAGATGGGAGGAATTCATTTCCTTCCTTCCTCCCTCCCCAGTCTGATGTTTACTTAGAAATGTTTCCTCCTCTGTTGAAAATGCTTTCCTCTTACAGTGTGGATTGAAATGCAGCTTCTTCTGTTTCCCTGTCTGATGCATTCCTAGAGTTCCAAATACTCTGGGAGGTTTAGCTTGTTGCTATTTTGTTTTAATAGCAAGTTTCAAAATGAACATGGAGTCAGTTACTGTGGGAATATTGCCTGATAAGGAGGAAATCAGAGAAAGCTGGGAAAATCAGAGAAAAACGAGGGCTTAACAGAAATTAAAGCATTACAGAAACTTTTCTGAGAGAAAGTTGCCACTTCCAGGATGGTTGGTATGCACAGGCTCTACTCCTCCACAGTGCCCAAGGCAAAAACAACCTATAACCTAGCACCTGCAAAGAGGAGTATGGAGCATGGAGCAGGGTGGAGACATTGCTACCGGCTCTGTTGTTCTCCCTGCGGAAATGGGAACCTCGTGGTGCCATGCAACTGATTATGAGCTCTATATTTCTATTGAAATAGATCTTTAAGAGAAAAGCAAGAGATTTTTACACCAATTAATAACAGAAGTATGGATGACTAAAGTCACTCAAACTCCATCTAAATGTAAAGAAAAAGTAAAAAAGGTGAAGAAAGGAGGGGAGGAGTTAGGGAAGACTCCATGATAACC
The DNA here is from genome assembly GCF_059628265.1 of Tinamus guttatus. NCBI lineage: Eukaryota > Metazoa > Chordata > Aves > Tinamiformes > Tinamidae > Tinamus > Tinamus guttatus. The sequence goes on along the minus strand of NW_028288659.1, from coordinate 931,746 downwards.
TCTAGAATTGGTCAACGGGCTGGACCTGTCTCCACAGGGGAGCCTATTGAGTAAGAACTTTTTCTATGTATGCTGAATGACTAACTCACACTAGCAGTTACTAGTGATCATAGGTTTGTTGTGTGTTTTTTTAAGCTTGTTTTTGCAGTCAGTGTGCTATCAACCGCAATCTCTGAATCTTATCCTGTCACACACTTGCATTTTATATAATAAAAGTTTCAGTTTTGTTTATGTCTCTGGAGTTTAGAATAATTGAATTAAGAGATTTGACTCAGTGACGCTGTCATTGTGTGTCCCTGAATAGGTTAGTCAAGTCACCCTCCAATATGATGGGTTGTCCAGCAGGGTTCTCCTAAACGGGACACAGATGGACTGATCAGGTACAAGAGTCTTGTCTTTCTTGGGATAATTAGAGGCTGATCAAATAAAAAGGGTTCAAGGAAACCCCCTCAAAACAGGGGGTTCTCAATTACCACGTGGGATTCTTAGTTAGCTGTTATGCACAAATGTGTAATAACCACTCACCCAAGAAGATGGAAGAGGACCCTCAACCTCAAGGAGACTCCTCAGGCAGCATCCCGATTCCAGAGAAGAGAGTTCTCCACTGCAGAACTGCCTCTTTCAAGGAGAATCTATCTCCAACTTGGAAAGCCCTGGATTAGTTTTGTACCCTAGTCAAAGCAGGATGTGGTCAACATGTTCCAAACAAACTGTTCTTTCGTGGGATGAGTGTCATTTGTGATTAGATACACAGCTGGTAACCACTTCCCCTATACTGAAATAGTTGATGTGCTCCCATTTTCTGGTAAAAGGGTCATGTATAACTCGTGGTTGACTTGCACTTGTGCGCCCAGAGTTGTTGACAAAAATACCGTATTCTGCAAGGAAAAGGGGCTGAAGTGCACGTACCCCAGACACTGACAGGCTGATCAAATAAAAAGGGATTGAGGAACCCCCTCTTTTAACATGACAGTTACATTTAGTGAAGAATGAAGGGTCTGTGGTTAGAAGGACATATATTTATGTCCCTGCAGTTTTGGAAGTGAGACTGTATTCCTTGTATGGGAATTTGGCTAGTAACCAAAGACATGAACAAAACCTTATATAAGAAACCTCCAAACTCTTTTTAATGGTTGTGTAAAGTTAATATAACTTTTGTATACAAAAGCCATTGGAATAAGGCCTCATTTCAAATGAGTCTAAAATTGATTGCTTTGTACTTTCACAGTAACCCAAGAAGTATTCCACAAGAGGGAAAGTGCTTTGTAACATCGCTTGATTGACCATTGTAGGTGTTGTCATCTTGACTAAATAGCCCCTGTTATGATGCTATGAAACTGATAAGATATACTTTTCAATGAATGCTGTAAAATTTATACATGTGTGTGCATGCAGGTGAATAGTAATGCATACAAGATATGATGAAGAAATCGATGGCCCACAAAAGACTTCCAGTTGCAATTGTGACACAGGTGTGACTTAAATTGAAAACATAAACAAAATATGGTTGAGTCATAATCCCATGTTCTCAAGATAGACAAAGAGACTCACCCGTGTTTTGGTTGGATTTTTTGCAGTTTGCGATGGATTGCCTAACTGTCTTGATGGTCTTACATAGACAGCATTACAAGACAAATATATTACTCCCTATTGGAGTATTGTGTCCAGTTCTGGGCTCCACAGTACAAGAGGGATGTGGAGCTGCTGGAGAGAGTCCAGCACAGGGCTATGAGGATGATCAGGGGCCTGGAACATCTGCCCTATGAGGAGAGGCTGAGAGAGCTGGGCCTGTTCAGCCTGGAGGAGAGAAGGCTGAGAGGGGACCTGATCAATGTATATAAATACCCCAAGGAAGAGAGTGAAGAGGATGAGGCCGGCCTCTGTTCAGTGATGGCCACAGATAGGGCTAGAGGAAATGGCCACAAACTGAAGCATCAAAAGTTCCACATGAACTTAAGGAAAAATTTCCTAACAGTGAGGGTGACAGAGCACTGGGACAGGCTGCCCAGAGAGGTTGTGGAGTCTTCTTCTCTGGACATCTTCAAAACCCGCTTGGACTCAGTCCTACGCCACATGCTGCAGGTGACCCTGTGTGTGCAGGGGTTTTGGACTAGATGATCTCTAACGGTCCCTTCCAACCTTAAGGATTCTGTGATTGCTGTTTATCTATGTGTATGAACTTCTCTAAATCCACATAGAATCACATTTTACTCTTAAAATGTGTCACAGTTTCATTTTTGTGTTTCAGAAGTTTAACTTGAGGAAGAAAGTTCTATTCATCTGCCTTTTGTGCTTATTTTGCTACAGGATCATACAATCCGTCTTTGGGATGTGTTCTTCATTTGGCATAGAGACCATGACTGTAGAGCTGTTTGAAAACTTGCTTATTAGTTACATGAAATAATGAAGGACTGTGAGAGTACTGTTTATATGTATAAGTTTTAACTAAAGCACCAAGCATTCTGGGAACTTTTGACACTGGGTTATGGTACACAAATACACAAATACTTTAGAAGGATGGATAGATTGATAAGCACAGTTTTTTTTTTTTTTTTTTTTTTTTTTTTAAGAATGAGTATTCTATGTTTAAATTGCTAGTCTGTTAGCTCATTCCTATGTTATCTGCCTAAATGTTCTTTGCAGCATGGCCAAAATGTCCTACTACTCCTATACTGATTTGTAATATTTTGATGGCAGTGCATCCCCGGCTATCTTCAATGATAATATGTATCCAAAAAAAAAAAAAAAAAAAAAAAAAACCTTTGAGACTTTATTAGTTTGCTCTCATGAGATTTAAGTGAATCATAACTTTGCTGTGCAACCTTGCTTCTGTATCCTTTTTTTTCTTTCTTTCTTTTTCTTCTTTAATTCCTTTATCTGTGTTTTGAGATAACTTATTACAGGATTACTTGAATTAGAAAGCCGTTAATGAGCTGCTCATGTTCTGGCAAAAGAAGAGCTATTCACTCTTTAAAGGTTACAGCCAGTATCACAGTTATCTCTGACATCTGTAGAAGATGAACTCCTTAATACTGTTGTCCGAAAAGGAGCTTTGCTGCCCAGGGTGCAATGAGCCAACAACCACATGCTCAGGAGAGATATTTGCTCCTTTTTTTTTTGGAGTTGCGCAAGGCCGGATGCTCTGTGGTTTCCCACAAATCAGGTACACACTTTCCAAACCGTATTTAAACCATATTTAAACACTCAGTAGCTTCCCAAGAACATTCTTCTTGCATTGACTGGTTAGTAATTTACATACAATTAAAATGTTGCTTATTCATTTTACACATTCTCAGAGGAAGAATCTTCACCTGGGCAAGAGTCTTTTTGACCTAAGGGCATGATTTTTAGTATTATAAAGAAGCCAATTCACTTAAGGACACATGGGCCTTGAGTTTTCCTGCCAAGTTTGCAATGTGTAAAAAACATCTTGATTTTAATGAGCAGCTCCAGGTTGTCCTTGGTTAAAGAATGCTAACTGTCTGTTCTGTCTGGTCTACTGATAAGTTTCCTCCCATCCTACCAAGATAAAGGGGACATCTGTTCTACTTAGTTTTAAACAAGGTGAATCATCCAACAACAATCATAATCCTACAACAATCCAGGCCACCTCAGTTGCAGAGTTTCCTAGCAAATCCAGCTGGTGTGGGGGGAGATGATTGCGAAGTAGCCAACTCATCCAGTTTAGGAGTTTGAAAGTCCAGGGAATGACCCTGAACCAAAATGTGTTCACTGGGGAGATGATACGAAGAGTATCAATGACTGAAAAATTGAGGCTCACTTTAACTTGAAAGAGCTAGCCAGTAATCCCAAGCACTTCTGATCCAGCAGGACTGCAGAAGCAGTCATTTCCAGCTGATGACAAGCAGTTGGGAGAGGAAACTTTTACCTTGGACACCCAGTCTAACTAAGCATTGGATGTGGACTGCATCACCCTAGATTTATGTTCATAAAGACTGTGTTCTAGTGGGTCACTCTGAGAGAATCGCTCAAGAAAGGGGAACTTGGGGGAAAAACCAGGGCCTAACAGAAGTTATGGCATTACAGAGGCTTGCTTGAGGTGAGAGACAGTTACCACTTCCAGGATGGTTGGTATGTGTGGAATCTACTTCTCCACAATTCCCTTGACAACACAGTCTGCCCTCCTAGCACACACTAATAAGAGTAAATGAAGAATAGAGCAGAATGGAGACACCACGGCCCACTTTGTTGGCTTCCCTGCAGAGGGGGTAATCTGATGGCGCTGTGCAGAGGATGAGTGAATGGAGGGTGGAGCAGAGTGAAGATAACATGGCCAAACTCTGTTGTACTCCCTGCAGAGGTGGCAAACTCCTCATAGCACACAGCTGATAAGCCATAGAGTATGATGTCTGGTGCTGGGCCAACAATGGTGGCAGATGGGTCCCTTCCAATGGACTTTGCTCAAACTTCTCCTCATTCTAATCTCATTATAACACCAATACACAACCCCATCCAAGAGGTTACTCGCTTCCAAGGAACAACCACTCCTCACTGAGCATGCTCTCTGGATTTTCAATTAACTCGGGAGACTTTTTAAACTAATCAATAACAAAAATAAGTATGACTAGAGTCACTCAAGCTCCACCTAAATGTAAAAGAAAAAATACAAAAAGTAAACTAAGGAGGAATATAGTAGGAAGAAGGAACGGGGAAAGGAGGAAGAGGAACTAAGGAAGGAGGAGGAGAAGAGAGTGAAGATTCCATCATAACTTCTGGATCAGTCGACAGGCGGAACCCCTTTCTTCCCCTTGGGTCAGGACGCAGCCTGAGGAGACTCCTCAAGACTGAGAGTCCTCTCCCATCTTCCGGGTAAGTGATGATTGCGCATTTGTACACTAGGCACTAGCTAAGAACCCCACACTGTAGTAGAGAATTTCCTGTACTGACATCTGAAACCCATTCTCCAAATGTTGCATTTGAATAAGTTACACTATTTGTGAACTCGACTACTTGTTTGGAAGGCGATCGGATGAAACAGATGACAGACTGTTCATGAAACCGATACTGCTAGAGTTGGGCCTATAGCTGATCATACTATTTGTGAACTCGGTTGGCTGTTTGGAAGGCAATCGACCTACAGTTCAGTCTGTTTGTGAATCCGGTACTGCAAGAGTCGAGTTTATAGTTGATCACACTATTTGGGAACTCGATTCTCTCCTAGGAAGGTGACTGGATCCACGGTCAACAGACTGTGAATCCAGTACTACCAGAGCCGGGTTTATAGTTACCACAGTACTTGGTATCCCTATTAAGAGATGAGTCCAGCCACCTTCAGTCCCTCCAACCTTTGAGGATTGACTGGAATGCAAGAGGATTCATCTCTTACCAAATTTGCACCCCTCACATCAAATCACAGCAGTCACAGAAAACAAAAAATTGAAACAAAACAAAACGATATTTTTTGCTGTTTCAGCAATGGCCAGAGAGTTATGTGCAAATGCTAGTCCATACTTGGAAATTTCTAGTGTAATTCTAGTACAGCTGTAGAGGCATCAATCTCCACTTGATGCATAACTAAAGAAAAAGGTCATATAAACTCTCTTTATGTTGATATGCAAGTGCTTATGGTGATTTTAAACAGAAATTTATGTTAACATGGAATTCCCATATTTCTTTGTGCCTGAGGAGATAAATAACTTCATATAACCTTATGTTTGTAAGGGAAAGCAGTTGCTTTGTAGTCCAGACATTGCTCTGGGGCTATGACCAGCACATATTCTTATGAATCCAGAACAAAGTATCTCTGATACAAATGTCTTCTGCATGTTGAAAGATACATAACATCCTGCCATTTCCACCCCCCTGCATCACCACTTGCTCATCTACTCAGGCTTTTGTGCCTCATGGTTTATAACTTCTGTAATTTGCTTAGGTTATGTGGTTAAAGTGGATGTTTTGCGGTTAAGCTTGCCTGTGACAAACTCCATAAGATTAGTCAAACAGTGTGAAAGAACCTATCATAAATGTGTTACATGCGCATAAATGTGCTAACACATACACATAAAAGATTATTTTAAAACCCCACAGATGTGCAGGAAATCTGCAGAAGCAATGGTCCTGCCCATACAAAGCAGGAAGATACTGTGCTAGGTCATACAGCACTGTACCCCAGACAGGTTTTAATCTGATAACCCTGAAAATCCCCCTGACAAGCAATAAATGAGATTAAAAAAAAAAAAAAAAAAGAGTCCAGTGGCTCAAAACTTGATTAGTCAGATGAGTCAACTTTAATAAACCAAAGCAGAACACAGATTCTTCTTCAAACACCAGAGCCATGGCCATTGCCATGATATTCACATCACTTACCTAAGGTCCCTGGGAACTATAGCAAGAAAAAAAGAATTATTTACTTATCTTTGTGGATGTCATTAACCAACTTGATTGAAACTCCTAGAAAAGGCTGTCATACAGCTTTCTGTCTGTATCTCCCAGAAAACATGATTTCCAGAGGAGGCACTTTAAAAACCATATAATCCAATCACACATAAAATGCAGGGTATAAAACACTTCTGTCCCTAAGGTAATGGGAACATAGAGAAATCCAATAAAGCCATTAGAGAAACCCTAAGGAAAGAATTAACATTTTAATTACCATAGATCACAAAGATGGAGCCTCTAAACACGCCTCAGCCAAGTTCAGGCTACCCAAACCAATGACTAAACGGAAAGGCACCCGTTCAGACAGCTGTCGTATTCCTGAAGGCCAGAGACTGACCTCTTGATAGATCACCTTGCGGATAAACTTGGATGCAAACTGACAAATGTAAGGCTTTATGCCGCTCAGCATTTAAATAAAAAATGAAGCATGTTAAAGAAGATTTTTACACAGAAAAATGATACATCTATATATTCTTTCTCAATTTATCTCTAGCCAAAGGCAAAGCATTACCAGTCTGGTTTGGGGACAGTATATCTCCATCAAACTGTAATGTGAGTGAGGGCCTTACATGTGAAAATTACAGAAAACCAAGAGATAAGGTGGACAAATGGCAACTTGGACTGTTATGACTCATTGTCCAGAGTTTGTTTTCACTCTTGTTTCAGTACAAAATTTGATGTAAGTTTTCAAGTTTTCTATAATTTTGTGCATGACACACATATTTTTCACACATTTCTCACATGAGCCAAAAAAACTGTAGGGTTACTTCTAGGGTATTTGATAAGCTCCAAGTCTTATGACATTATATGCTAGATTGATAGATCCACAAATGTTTGAACACACCTTGGCATGTTTCATGACAGTGTAAATTACCCTAGACTGAAAGAATTTGTATTAAAAAGAGCATAACAGGTGAGAAATGTCAGTGTGGCCATCAGTCCACCACAGTGAACAGACAAAAGTGTGAACAGAGAGCTGAGTCAGCGAGGGCAAGAAGCTCTCACTTCCCCCACTTGCTGGTCCAGAGACACAAACAGGAAACCTGGCATTGCTGAACAAAGAGGAAGGAAATTCTGGAGAGCCAACTGAAAGAGTCAGCGTCCAGCTGTACACAGACCTTCCACGTGGACATCACGGGAGCGAGGGGTGATTTGAACTGAGCTACCCTCCCCTACCTCTAAAAAAAGCAAACACAGTAGTGGGTAATTAGAGGGCATTCCAAAGAAATAGCTACTGGACTATGGGGATGCAAGCTCCTCTCTCAGAGGGGATGCCCATACTGACAGAGATGAGTAGACAGACTCAGAGATTAATGAGCTTTTTTCTTTGGCCCTCTAATAGTCTAATGTTAATGCACGTATAATTCAACTTTTTGATAAATGGATGACTTGGTTATATGATACCTTGAGGTGCTCTGTATACTCAGGGGAAGGATTCAAAAGAATTGTAACAATCCAAAGTAAGAGATGGGAATGGCTTTTCTACAGTGAATTCAGCTAGAGCTTGTTTGACTGTGGAACAAACAAGTGAAACTATGATTTTATCTAAATAAATTATATCAGTGATATACATATACACAAAAAGAGGGCAATTTGAAACCCTAATTCTGCAAATGAACTCAAAACTTTTATTTGGAATGTATGCAGTGACTCAGCAATGTTGCCCAAGCCTCACGAAAGGCAAAACACAATATTGTGTCAAAAGATTACAGTAACCGTTAACAACTAAAGCCTATATAAGGCACATCCAAAAGCAGTTTGTTCTCAGCAGTGAGGAGGACCCTGAGACATATAGAGAGCTTCATCTTCCCTTGTCATACTTGCTATGCACAAATAATCCTGGCCAGATCAGTTGGATGCACACTATATGGTCTGGTAGTGAATTTTGTTGCATTACTGCTACTTTGGTTGGCAGAGAGTCCAAAGGGGGTCAGTTAATGGAAAGCTTTCTGCAACTACCACTTGACTGTAAAACAAAACCAATTAGATTCATTCATTGGAAACAAACAAAACAAAAGCAAACAAACAAACAAAAAAGTATAAACCACTTGGAATAACTGGTAATTTAGAGAGAAGGGAAAAAAATACAATTTTGATAGAGTGGACTGGAACAGGACTGGAGCCATAATTTGCTCAGAGAAGGAGACAAAAAGGAGTAATTCATCAAAGTTAACTCAGGAACAAGTGGGACAAGATTGAAGGACAAAGATCACAATGACTGTCAACTCCCAAAGTACAAAAGTACCCTGAAGTGTTCAGGGCCCATCAAAAACATTTCTGTCTTTTCTGCGTCCTTTGTCACAAGGGTCCCTGCCACATTCAGTAGTGGCCCACATTCCCCCTACTCTTTCTTTCATTATTGATGTATTTAAAGAAGTCTTTCTTGTTGTCCTTGGCTTCCCTCACCATGTTAAACTCCAAATGGGCCTTGGCCTTCGTAGTCCTATCCCTGCATACTCAATGTCCCTATATTCTCCAGGTTACTTGTCTCTGCTTTCATCTTCTGTACACTTCCTTCGTTTGAGTTTTGCAAGATCCTTGTTCATCTTGCCTCCCTTGATCCTTTGTTACTCATTGCGATGGACCTTTCTTGAGCTTGGAGGAGGTGATCCTTGAATATCAACTGACTTTGCTGGGTCCTTCTTCCTGCTAGGGCCCTATCACATAAGATCCTTCCAAGCAGGTCCCTGAAGACGCCAGAGTCTGCTCTCCTGATGTCTAGGGCTGTGATTCTGCTTTTAGCTTTGCTCCCTCCTCTCAGGATAGAGAAATAGCGTATCTGCTAACACAGTTGCTGAGGAAGGAAAGAGAGCATGAGTGAGACGCAAAGGAGAAAGAGATCCCAAGACAATTAACACTGGCAGCTTTTCAGTCTCCAAGGCTAAAAATGCCAGATTCGAGACATCCTTTTTAACCATCATGCCAGTGGCACTGGCAAGAGTCTTGTCACAAAAACGTCAAAAGGCAAGCTGATCCCAGCCACAAATCCAGAAAACACTCAGCACTAGAGTCAGATGATTCAGCCCATGTTTGGACAGAATGAAAATCTGAAGTATGTATGGACAGAGCCCTAAAATCCTCTTTAAAGTATAGACAGAAGGAAATAGTTTTTAAGACTTGTATTGCCTGACTCATCAACTATGTCCGAATTTTTAAATGAACCGGATCTCTGGGCCCATTGCTGCATCCCTATTACAATGGGCTTCAGGCAGAGGTAATGAGAGCAAACATAACCATCAGTAGTGTATTTCATTTTAATAAGATGAAACTGAACTAAGTACCACAGCATAATATCAGCGATCTATGTAACAACTTAAGCAAAGCTTTATTATTACCTCAGTTACAATGGTACTAACATTAATAGTCCTATTTATCCAATTATTACAAGAAAAGATCATAGAGTTAACATTGATGTGCATGCACTTTCTAGAACATATCCCTTTTGTCTGGTGTTATACTCACTCTTCCTTGGTCTCTCTGTTTCCTAAGGTTAACAGTTACCTCCAAAAAGAACTTTGGTAAATCATGAGTGGGCCATGTTCTTTACTGGGAGGATTTTGATGATAATGGTGTTCCTTGCTCTAGTGTCTAGGGTTTGGGTTTATTTTTGTATGTTTTCCCAAGTGCTACACCATGCTCGCTCTTTATTGCTTCACAATTTCTTCCTATAGCTAAATTCAGTAGACATGGTATATTTTATATTATGTCAGATACTTGCTCTTTGTTCTCTTTGTTATCCTTAAAAACAGTTTCACCATCTCCCAAGGCTGCATTCCTTTAGTGAACAGTAATTAACCACTGGTGATATATGTAACCCTGGGGCCTCTGGTATCACCTCGTGCCTGCACTTTCAAGGCCCCCGCTCTCCTCCCATGCCGCTACTCCTCTGCATTAGGGTCACATGTAGTTCACTCTGCACAGAATAACTACTTATTGTTACACATGTAGTTACACAGAGACACATCAAAGCTGCTGTAATACACAGTTGCACACAAAACACAGTTAAAACAAGTTTGGCAACGGTCACCTGATTGTTAAGCAAGGGCTGCTACCGCTAAACAAGCCGAGACAAAGCCCCAGGCAGGCCGAGACCAGCCCAAACAAAACTAGTCTTGACAAATCCCCATCTCGAGGCAGTGCAAAGTTAGATCAAAGCCTCTGGCCTGTTACCAGCACTGGCAACACCATTTCCACTGAGCTACAAGGCTTCCCAACCAGGATACAGTTTCCACATAGCATTTACACTTGTGACTCCATGCATGTTACATTTACCAAGACGTAATTGCTTGATAGCATTTTTTGTTCTGATGTAATTTCATGTTCTTTAAGATAAAGTTTCCTCATAGTTTTATCTGGATGTAGCATCCTAATATCTCAGCACATTCCAATATGGTCCTGTTCTAGGATCAATGACTAGATCATACATACTTTCTTGTTCTAAGGTTCCTGAAAATTCAATTTATACCTTAATGGCTTGAAACAGTATATGTAAACAATACTTTTTCAACTATTTGCCATAACTATCTAATTACGGCATATTACTGGTATGTAATTGCTTTAAATCTCTTTCATTTTCTTCACATTACAAAACTATGTCCTTGGTAATGAGGAGCCAAAATATGAAGTTGATATGGGGGCTGGGGACATTAATATTCTTTGTATTTCAAAATGCTGGGAACAACATTGCTATCGAAGCAGGTTTTTGATTGTAAGGAAATGGGCTATATATGGATTTTAAAAAAAAGAAACTAAGCTGACTTGGAAAGGTTACTCAAGCTTCAATTTGATGAAAATCAGAGTAATTTAGAGTAATTGTAATGGAACATGGCCCTCTACATAGGCCTAGACACAACAGAAAGCACCAGAGACAGATTAAATTGTGTGTGAGATCCCAGATAGGGCTAAAAATGAAATGAGGAACTGGATGTGTTTACTTCACAACATCTTTGTTTCTGAACATCACCATCTGCAGGCAACCACACCCCCACTCTCAGAAAATCCCATACTTCTATGTTTTTTACTTGATTTATATGTCATTCCCCATTTCCTGTCACCACCTCTGCACCTCCTTTTCTCTGCCCAAACTGCTCCCCTAAAAAACAACCCTCCCTTAATTACATTTTGTGGCCTTCCTCGCTCACACTACATGTGTTGCGCTCACAGGCCCTGCCTGGCCTGCCAGGGCGGCCTGGAGAAGGACGTTAGTGACTGATTTTCAGACACCGAGGTCTTCAGTGGTGGTCACAGTCCTCAAGCAACTTTTTTTATCCCTTTTCATTTAATTTGCATCTCATTATATCTTAGTCTAGTTGCTCCTGCCCTGGTGAATCATGAATTGTACAACTGACTCAAAGATAATCAGAGATAACCACCCACTGGGCCATCACCCTAAAGCTTCCTTAGCAGCTCAGCTGTAATTTTGCATGCCCCGTTGCCTTCTAGAGTTAAATCAACAATCAGCTAAATGTGCTAAGTTAGCCCTTTGGCTGGTCCTTATCTCAGCAGAGGAAACGCTAAACGTCAATGTTGTGCTGGGGATATGCTTACTGCCCAGCCTTGGTGAAACAGTCCTGTTTGCCCTAGCATCGCTCCTAGCAGCGCTGCGATCGCTTTGAGCGCAGCAGGAACAGCTCGTGCCGTTAACTGGAGTGAGCAGCTCCCCGGTATCACAGCGCAACCCACTTGCGGTATCAGCCGATAACCGGCCAGCGAGAAGACCGGGCCATAACCGGGACGCGGTCAGGCGGCCTCCCGTGGAGCCGGGCATGGGGAAGGCCGAGGGGCCCTTCCACGTCGCCCTCTTCCCCGCGCCGCGGCCCAGGGCAGAAGATGGCGGCCGCGCGGCGGGGCAGGAGGAGGGAGGAGCGCGCAGGGCGGCCTCGCCCCGGGGCGGCGCTTGGCGCCCGTCCCGCCGCCTCGGGCCCTCACGCAGCACCGGAGCCCCCACGGCCGCCGAGCCTGGCTCTGCGGGCTGAGGTACCGGGGCGGGGGGCCATAACCACAGGGGCGTCGCCGCGGGGCCGGGCTAGGGCCAAGCGGGCGTCCCTGCGTCCCCCCCGTCCTTCCTGCCCTCGGCGGGAGCGCGGGGCCGCGATGCGGCGGAGCTGCCGGCTCGGCGGTAAGTGGTGGGCCGGAAGGGCGCCGGGGCTCGCCTCGCGGTGAGGGGCGGCGAGGCCGGGCTGGGCCGGGCGCCCCGCGGGGCATACGGGGAGCGAGGGAGGCCGCGGCGGGCGCGGCGCCGGGCGAGCCGCGGGGGGCTCGTGTGCGGAGCTGGGGGTGGGGGGAAATTCCTCCTCAAAGAAAACCAAAACAAACCCGCCAAGTAACAGCAGTAGTTGGGGCAGCTGGCGCGTGGCCGCGGCGGCGCTCGGTGAAGGAGAGCGGCCTGGCTGCCGAGCCCTCCCCGTGCCGCCATGGCCCTGGCCGCGGCTCGGGTTACCGGCCTCCCTGGCGGGGACGGGCTCCGCCTGGGGACGGGAGGCGCTCCCGTCCAGAAGGGATAAAAACAAAACGGAACAGGCCCCTGCAGCGGTAACTCCCGGCCCGTGGGCTGTGCGTGGGGCGCCAGGTGTTTCCCGTGCCCGTGCTCAGCTCCCTGGTCCCTCTCCTCGCCGCGGCTTGGCCGGAGCCTTCCCGCGGGCGGCGGTGGTGGCTCCCGGAGCGGGTGCCGTGTCCGAGGGGACACGCGACGCTGAGCGGGGGCGCTGAGCTGGGAGACCTGCTTGTACCGCGGGGGAGAAGGGGGGTCCCCACCGCACGGCTGCCAGGTGTCCGCGATTTGGATAGCGTGAGATACTCTTGAGAGTAGCTAAAGGAATCATCTAATTTGTTCGGTTTGCAAAGCATGTAACCGATATACAAAAAAAACAAGCAAATAGCCCTAAAAACAGGCGGCTTCGTGAGCTTCCTCATGTTACTGGAAGGCTCTTGATGCCTTTTGTTTTCACTGGTATGCCCTAAAATACCTCTAGATGTTCTCAGCATCGTGTGTGATTCAGAAGCCCGTAGGAATGCCAGGGGTTGTTTTTCCTAGAAATCTCTGTGAGGTTGACTCGGCTCTTTCGAAGAGCTCTGTGGTAATGTCAGGCCTTCCCCCGCTCTTAACTAGCCTCCTGGGATGACCTAAAACAAAACAAAACCAACTTCTGATAAGCTCTTGTGTCGAGAAATATGGGAAGAGTGGATCTTGTCATTAGTAATCAAAGCTCCTTAGGAAGGGTTTTATCCCATGATTTTCTTAAAGTGATTGCTTAGTGTCCCGAAATATTTAAATTGCTTAATTGCTTTTTTCTTTTTCTTTTTTTTTTCTTTTTTTTTTCCACCCTTCCTCCAGGCAGGGAAAGCAGGGCTGTCCTTAGGATCACTTTTGTAGTACGCTTTTTTTTGAGAGAGAGAAAAGTCCAATTTATGATAGTTGCCCCAGTTTAAAGCTTTCTGTAATAAAGCCCTAGGGAACGTGCAGAGATGGTTGAGGCTATTTATCGGAAACTGCAAATTCATTCTGTTCATGTGGCTCACCAAAATGGTTTGGGTGGGTAACTGAAGGGCAGAAGCTGTTTTTCATGAGCATATTCATGCTTAAACAGCAAATCTGTAGGCATTTTTTTAAAGTTAATTTACTGTTTCTGATGTTTGGGGCAGAAAAATGCTATGGCACAGTTCATATGAAATATGAAATATTCCCCCCCCACCCCCTTTCTGCTGAGTCGTAGCTAAAGCTATTCAGTTCATTGGTCTTCCAGCTTTCTGGAGGAACTTCCATTTTTTTTTTTTTTTTTTTCACCTAGGCTCCGTTCACTACATAAAGCACCAAAGCTTGAAATCCCTCCTGTCACACGAATCTTCCACCAAATTAATTGCGGATTAGTGAAAAACTCCTTCCTTACCTGCAGGAAAGGGAACTTCAAACCCTGACTTCTCAAAAGCCAGTGAACCATATCACTTCTAAAGCTGCCAGATAGAGATACATGCCTTAGATGTAGCTAGTTATGTTCAAGTACTTGGTTATCTTTATAGATATATATATGCATTTAAAAGGCAAATACAATACCAAGCAACCAACTCATTTTGTTCATCTTTTCCATGAAAGGTGATGGAAATGTAATAGCAGGGCTTGCTGTGTCAGGCCGCTCACCACCGCACCTCTGTCCTGCCGGAGGTGACGGAGCCAGATGAGGACATGTGCTCGCTCCCCGGGCAGTCCTTGCCAGGCCTCTAAAGGGCTCCCTGCATTGCTTGTCCCAGGAGGACCTGGGATCCTCCGAGCCTCCGCTCAGGGTCGTTGTTTTTGAGCTGCAGTTTGCAAGCAAGGGGCATAGTGCAAACGCAGCACGTGCAGTGCTTGTGCAACTCTTGTGTGACTGTGTCACAGCGTGTGCCTGGGCTCTCCTAGACCTCCTCAGCCCAGTGGCTGACCTGCTGCCTTGGTGCTGAGCCTTTCTTCTCTGTGTGGGTGACTAATAAAAAACAAGTGGTCGCAGGAAGGATGTTAAAACCGCACACACCCTAATTAAAGGTTAGAAAACGGATAAGGAGAGAAGACAGAGAACAGCATAGAAAGAGCAGAGTTGATGGAGAGAAGGTTCAATTCCAGAAGATGATATTTAGCTACCTTAATTCCTGTAGTGGTTCTTGCTTTGCTAAGCCAGACTGTGAGCCAGTTGTAGAGCCTGCTGGTAACTCAAAGTAAAAAAAGTGACAAAGAAAGATGGTGAAATATATATTATAGTTGTTAGTGTTAGCTGATTGCTACTGACTTTGCCTTCATGTGCTGTTGTTGGAAGCTGTTGCTCGAGAGCAATGTGCACTTAAATATCTGCCTGGAGACTCTCTGATGCATCATTAGCAATCAGTCACATAGGAGACAGCCCGATGATACTGTTGCAACAGTAGGTGTTTCTGGGTGTAGATACTTCCATAAGAATAGCACTTTTAGCTTAATGATATGTCCCTTCTAGGAGCAAAGGACCAGAAAGTTCCTGCTCTTTGAGGTGGTGTTACCACAGGTGTCTGAAAGGACACATTCTAACAATTGCTGAAGCAAGTGATTTAAAAAATATCTGTTGTTTGGTTCACACTTAAGTACCACATCTGAGCGGATGTGCTTTTGAGAATTACAATTTGACAACTGAAGGAAATGCAAGCTCTCGACCTCAACTGGCAACTTAAGGAAAAAGTACTTCTGAGCTATACTTAGAACTGCAGCCACAGGTTTGCAGTGATGCCTTTCCTGATTGGGAACAGAGTTTTGCTTTTCCTGCATTTGATTACTAGGCCCTGCTGGGATCTGCCTGACTTTGTGTTTCTACTTAAACATGCATGTCAAAGCATCAACAGTTTGAAAATAAAAAGGGTAACCAAAAACACGAGGACTTTCTACTTGGAGGCACCTCAAGTAGAATAGAGCAAACTTCAGAAATCAGTAGAAAAGAGGAAAAGAGAAAGTCATGATCACAGTGTTTTTTCCAGTATACTCTTAAGCTGGCCATGTGCCCTATTGCTTGTATAAATGTTCTCCAAAACATGCAAATATGCCAGAATTACTTTTCTAGTACGTACTTGGGAAAAGTTACAGTTTTTCTGCATGGCAAATTCAATTAACTTCTTAAAGTTTGCACTTCAGCATCTCATACATGTACTTCAAACTATTCTCCAGTTAGTAGTCTGTGGGTGCTGAATGACTTGAGAGCAATACTTTGAGAGCTACCAAAGGTGCAAGGCAATTCTTTGTGCCTTAACCTTTGTTGCAGATAGTTAGGGTCCGGCGGCCGGAAGATATCGCGCTGTACGGAAAGGTAGGGCCCCTAATAGCCAATAGCGATTAGTTTATGATGTAAGCAGACGGACGTGACGTTGTAAACCTAGCTATATAACACCTCGCTACCCATCAATAAACGCCATTTGCCGTCCACCACATTGGTGTCAGCGAGCCGACGGCCCGAGCGGCCTGGGGGTGGTCGCCGTGCCGTCCCTGAACCAGGTCGCCGCGCCGCTTGAACGGCAACATGCAGCACTCCACAGACCTCATTGTATTTTGCCACATTAAATTTTGTCATCAGTTTTGTCTTCACCCTTCCGATGCTGAGTCAAGCCTATACATCTATAGCCCCTCCCCCCCTTTTATTTATTTATTTTTTTAAGTTGTGAGTATTACTATGATGGGATAGGCCAGTATGATAAAGTAGATTCCAAAAACTTCCTTGCCTGTACAGAATGACTTCTGGCAAATGCCTGTATGCCCATGCTACAGCTGCGGATCTCTTACAATCACACTTCATGGAAGTGACTATGAAATGCACTTCCAACTGAAGATGTTCCAACTGTCCTCCAAGGTTTGTTGCAGTTCAAGCGGCGCGGCGACCTGGTTCAGGGACGGCACGGCGACCACCCCCAGGCCGCTCGGGCCGTCGGCTCGCTGACACCAATGTGGTGGACGGCAAATGGCGTTTATTGATGGGTAGCGAGGTGTTATATAGCTTGGTTTACAACGTCACGTCCGTCTGCTTACACCATAAACTAACACTATTGGCTATTAGGGGCCCTACCTTTCCGTACAGCGCGATATCTTCCGGCCGCCGGACCCTAACTATCTGCAACACATGCCCATGAAAGTTATCAAGTATAAGTGCTGTTGTATTCAGTGGAAGCCAGAGAAATCTGACCAAGATCTTTTATTTTTAATATTTATAGTTGATTGTTTTATGGGTCTATTTTGTGTAAGCCAGAGCTGTAGGAATACAGAGGAGCTGGACTGTATCCTTTGCCACTGGTTGGTGGTGTTACTAAACCATCCGAACTTGGTTAAGGTGTGGTGATTTGATGTGAGTGTGTGCTTTCATCCGCTCTCTCTCACGCCTATGTGTGGCACACCAAAATATGTGTGAGAAAGCAAAGGGAGGGTTAGAATAATGGTTTGGACTGATAATTAACTGATTCATAAATGCCACCTGGACTGATAATTAACTGATAATTAGCTGATTAATAAAATGCTGTTTCCAGCAGCAAAAGTGGAGGAATGTGCTGCTAATATTTATGGAGACTAGAAGGCCTGCCCCCTGATAAGACCACAGCATAGACAGAACCTACCGACATGACAAGGTCTTGCTATCCTGCTTTCCTAGGCTTGCATTGCACACCGACAACCCAGATAACCTCGGTCAGGCTGCACCAAGACCAAGTGTCTTCGTGTATGTGTGGATGTGAGAGAGTGAGTGAATGAAATACATGAAAGTACAAATGCAAATGAGCAGAATCAACCTTTTTTTTTTTTTTTCTTCCTCCTTCCCCTGTAAATAAGTATCTCCTTCCCCTCCAATAAGATTGTGTACTGAGTTGTCTATTTATTAATTTCTTACATCCTTTGGGTTGCTCATAGATTGACAGGGAGGTGCTGGTTCTGTACATGCTTTTTTTTAGCCATTGGGAGCTCAATGGTGATTAGTTTATCCATCCTGCTTTACCTCTGGGAGGCATTAAGTTTTACTCACTGTATTTTACCTCCTTACCTAGCTGTCCAGGGGAACTGTATTTAGATGCGCTGGGGTCTTGTTAACCTGCTAATCTAAGTGCTGTTGGCTGTTTGTTCTGGAGCTTCCTCACCCATTCCCATTCATTCTCCTGTCACACTAGTATCATGTTTCTATTACAGTTCTCTGTTTTAGCCAGTTGTGTCTGACTAGGAGCCAGGTTATCTCTAAGGTTTCTTCTAGGACTGGATGGGACAAGTCAAGATGTCTTGAGGGCCTTCCGCACACCAGTGCAGTAGACAGGGATTGCGATCTAGCCAATATGACTAAATGATATCTTGTTGGTGTGCCCATACTGGATATGTTTATCATTTAACACCACACTCTCTATCGATATGTTGTTCATCCCTGGTGTGCTCCTGAGCTTTGGACTGTGTTGATGATCCTGTATCTTTGCAGTAGGGGAAAAAGTCTTAAAAAGAAGCTTCCAAGTGGATAGAGAGGATATTCACTTAGGATGATGAAATTTGCTGGATGTTCAAAGATGATGAAATATTTGTGGTCCATAGACAAGGACAACATCTTTGTGAACTGCGAGGATTGATGATGAAGCCAGGTATCCTTACTGGCAGGATGATCAGCAGAATCAGCTGACGGAAGATCAATATCTTCGAGCATAGTCAATACTGACAGCAGGAAGAGGGTATTGCAACATTTATTGGTGAGAGAGGGAAAAGATGCAACAAAATAAATGCTTTATTTTATGTACCACAAGTGTCTAAAGTGTTAATGTCTCATAAGTGAGAACAGTTGTGTTAGTGCAGCTTCACTGTTCCTAAGTGAAATGTATTGTGAGTGCTGAATTCAGCTTCAGTGTTTCCAGTTAAGGGCTCCGAAGGCCTGCTGTGAACTCCAGCAGTAGAGAGAGCAAAGTTGCATTGTTCTGCAGCCAAGCTTTGGGCCCTCGGTTCGTGGGAGCTCCTGTTTTGCTGAACGCTGTGTTCCCAGTTTCAGAGATGTGGAAAACAATTCCGGTCAGGATGGCTGCTGTTGAAATGCAATTCTATTCGATACTTTGAGTTTTAATCCACTTAAAGAAAAAAAATAACATTGAATAGGCTAATATTTTATAGCTATTGTGAATATCAGTCATACTGTTTTCCCTTACATACTACTGTAAGATGAAAGAATGGGCTAACAGTCTGTGTTGATATGACTCTGGGAATAGTCAGCAAAAGAGAAAAATCAGTCAAAGCAGAAGAACACTTTTCTGACAGCTTTTCTGTTTCCATTTTCTGTGGAATGAAAGAGAAGAGCTTTGACTTGCAGAACAATCCTAAAAGAGCTGAAGAGTTGTTGAATATGAGAGGTGAGCCAGAGTCAAAGGAAAAGTCTTGACCAGAAGAAATTGTATAAAGATTTGGTTGAAGCGGTAGGTGAGTGTGGGATTTCTGAAGGCCAGTGGTCATGCTGTGAGCAAGCCAGACCTAGATGAAAGGGCAGATGGGCGCCAGGACGCCAGACCTAGCTGAAAAGGATCAAAAGGACTGCTGACTAAAAGATAAGGAATTCCGCTGAGAATCAGATAAGGAGTCAAAGAGTTGAGACAAACAGGAAGAGGGGGACGGTCCTTAAATGTAAGGACACTGCTAGTAAGTGGACACTGCTAGTTAGCCTATCACACTGCATAGTTAGACGCAGGGTCTTAACCAATCATTGTAAAGAAGCGCTCGCGTGTTCAGGGAAGCCTTGCATATAAGCGCGCTTGGAACCCTGAATAAACTGGCACTGCTTGATCACATTGATCGTGTCCGTGGTGTCCGAGACCCCCGCGTCGACAGGTGAGGTACCTTCAGCTCTGCTTTGTGATGACTAGTTCTGCCATGTATGAAGTGATATGCCAAAAAAGGAGATTAAATCTGTTTGGTCTGCTACCAGTCATAAATATTGAGGCATGCACCTTCTATTAGCTTCTTTGTTCTAGTAATTTCTTCTTGATTTTGGCAAGGC
Organism: Tinamus guttatus; assembly: GCF_059628265.1. Classification (NCBI taxonomy): domain Eukaryota; kingdom Metazoa; phylum Chordata; class Aves; order Tinamiformes; family Tinamidae; genus Tinamus; species Tinamus guttatus. The sequence goes on along the minus strand of NW_028288659.1, from coordinate 911,872 downwards.
ATATGGAGCTTGGAAGCCTTCTGCTCAGATTAAGGTTAGAGTAATTTCCCCCCCCCCTCACTCCCCCTTTTTCTTTCTTTTTTTTTTTTTTTTTTTTTTTCCCCTCCTCATTGCATGTGCTTGTAGGCTTAGTCTGTTGTTTGTTGAGTGACCTCTGTTGTCGTTTTTTTGATCAGCTGTTACAGGGCTGGTGTGTAGAGGAATGGTTAGAGAGCCGCGGACATGGCTGCCCAGCAGGCCTGCTCAATTCCAGCCTTCAGGTTTCAGTGAAAGAACAAAGGGACTGCTAACTAGGAGATAAGGAAGTAGACCAAGGTCAGAGGGAATAAAAGAGCTGTTGAACTAAAAGGATGAGCTAAACAAGTAAGGGGGGCTGTAAGGGTCTTAGTTAGATCATTGTCTACCAATTAGGAGCCTGTGTAATTACATCACTAACTGTTAGAATCATATAAATGTACTGCATGTAAGCTAATAAACGAAGTCAGTTTCAGCTTCTATGAAGTTGTTGTCTGGCATTCCTGACCCACTCCAAACTGCAACACTGGTGAGCTTTTCTTGCACACCTTTTAGTGACTGCTTGTCCGCTGTGCTCTTTTGGCTCACAGGGTTTCTTGAATTGGTGGAATTACCTTTCCCCCCACTTGGTTGGTGTTTCCATTGTTTAGAGCTGATTCCTCAAGGTTTGCTGATATGGCAGATGGTCCCTTCTTGGGTGTTCCTGTTTGTAACAGATAATTCCTGTTTCAAGGTCCCTTGTGACATTTTGATGGTCTAGTTTACATTCCTCGTGATTTCCTGGCATTTGGTTTCAGTAATATTCGGGGTCTTGAGACAGCAGCCCAGTGGGAAGGTAATCCATAAATTACCTTAGTGTAAGAGACTCTTTTGCATTGTGTTTGTCCCAACATTGTTATCGCACCATTTACCTTAGCATCCTGCCCTTGGGAAGATTGTGATATCAGCTGGAAATCAGGACAATGACAATCTTGGTAGATTGTGTTTATCTCAACATTGTTGCCACACCATTCACACTTCTTGGCCTTGGCATCCTGTCCCTGGGAAGACCATGATATCAGTGCGAGACCCAAACAATGACAGCAGTGCCCACCAAGCTGCACTTGCGTTTAAGTCGGGTAAAGAGGAGCACCAGAGGAGCACACGGCACATATGACACAGACAACATGTACCAAAAGAGTTCATGAAAGTGGGCAGGCTCTTCAAGAACTGAGGCAATAAAAGGACTGCATGTTCTTCTCTTGTGCGTGGCTTGTTTTCCTGAACTCTTCTTCAAGCGATGATCACCTGCACTGAGGTAGAGCAAACAAAACGTAGCTGAACTGGTGGTGGTGGTAACTAGTCTTGCTGCCTCTCTCCAGCTTCCTTATCTTTCTTTTCCTCTTCTTCTCTCTGTCCTATCTTTATTGTGAGAATAGAGCTTACAAGGTTGTATGGCATTTGATCCCATTTGTGCCTTAAGCTCACTCTTGGGATTGTATCAAAACCTCCCCCAACAGTGGATCGGGGCATCTAGCACCATCTGCATTGAGCTAGCGCTCCTCCTCTTGAAGGTTGTGCACAGCTCCGGCGCATCCCACCTTTCTGGAAGGGCCACAGAACAGATGGAACAAGGTGGCCATTGCAATCGGACACAGACCGTCTTGTGCCCTTGCTTCCTAGCTGTGCCCTCTGGTAGGTAACCGCTGCCAGCAAGGCCAAATCGGAGGGGTGACTCCACAGTGGGGGTTAATACTGTGGTCTGCTGCGGTAGAAGTCTCAGCTGGAAATCCTACTGTCTACTGTCTACTTGGTTTGCCTGGAAGATGGGGATAATTCACTTGCTTGCACTTCTGTGGAAATGCTTCTGTCTTCTACAGAAGACAGCCCAGAGGAGCAGCAGGAACGTCTCTTTACAGTAAGAGCCATGATGAAGAGGAATGTTTATTCTCGGCAAACAATAAAAGTCCAGTTTGGTGTATGCTTGAATGTGGGGAACATTAACTTTGTTGGACTTTAAAGTCGTAATGACCTATGTTTTAGAATGGAGAAGTGTGGATCTCTTGGGAAAACATTGCAGCAATGTTTTTTAGGGAGCATCGGTTGAGTGAGTCTGCTTTTTTAAATTCATGCTTCACTTGGCACTTATATGTATTTGTTATCCTTGCTGTGTATGCTTGCTAGTAGATCTTTGAATACACTGTTTTAGTGTGTTGGGAGGATTGACGGTAATTGGAAAAATATGTGGCCACAGTTGTTAATTCTGAAGATCCTGTTTGGATTAGTTTGGGTGTTTCTACAAGACATTTTAATAGGATGTAATTTAGAGCTTTACATAAATATGGACTTTCCTTTCAGTGGCAAAATAAATGCACCTGCTGAAGAACAGTTTCTACCACTCACTCTATCTGTAAAATGAGATTACGTGGAGTTCTGAAGAGGACCGGTAAAACGTCTGCAGTTTCTACTTACTCAAGTAGAGAACATCCAGCTGTTAATGATCTTTCTCTTGTGGTTATTTGCTATTGCCACAGTTAGCAGTTGTGCCTTCAAATTAATTTTGTCTGGGAATTTGTGATGGACCTCAAAATACAGCCTGTATTTTTCTAGTAAATAAATGATCTGGCGCTTAAGTAATTCTTTGATTAGACAACGTTTTATGAAGGTGGGAGGGTTAGTGTCTGTTTCCTGGTAGTGTTTCATGAAAGGTTAGTCTTTTTGTGCCTTTCAAATCTTTGTAGTTTCTCTTTGAAATGAGATTATCCTGTTCTCTTGAGAGTTTGAGATCTGAAATGACTGAAACGAGAAGACCAAAGGCTTGGAATGGGTGTTTGTAGGCCTAGCTGGACGCTCCCCAGAGATTTACATTTCTCTACTGGTTCTTCTAAGAAAATAATGTAACTAAACTCATCGTAGATGATCATTTTGTGTTTTGCATATATGCACAGAGGACTTACGTAGCTGAAGCCCTTGCAGACACTATTTTGAGTAGGTGCATTGGTAGCAAATCTGAAAATCAAGTCTGATTTCTCTCCCTATCATGGCATTTAAGCAGTATCTCTTGGAGGTTCTTGCGGTCTGGTGGGAAATAATCTCTGAAACGTACAATTTCAGACAAGCTTGCATGTGTCCATTTTTTTTTTTTTTTCTACGTGACCTAGTGAAACCTAATGAAGCTGAACTAAGTAGGACTCCTTTCTGATATGCAAATATTTTGTGATGCATTTCTTGTTTCTTGCCTCTACCTACGTGCTCCAGAAATCAAAACTTTGCTCAACTGTTAGTTTGTTTTATGGTCAAGAATAGACATTGTGCTTTGTACAGATACCTTACAAACAGTGCTTTATCACACTACAAATTGTATTAATTGTGCAGCTTTATCTGTCTTAATTATCAGGTTAGCTTCTGTTGTTTCTCATTTTACTACAGGCCACTTAAACATGGCATTTGCAACTGGTATAATGCCTTAGTCATATCTCCACTTTCCAAAGCATGTGCTCTTGTTTTCATCAGATTTTGAGCCTTGAATCGCTGTTGTCAACAGACAGCTTCACATCAGGGCACAGCTTTTAGTACTTCATTCAAGCTTGCCGATAAGGTGCAAGCTTCAATGCTCAGGAGAAGCAGTAGCTCTACACATGGCTGTTCTTCCCAGGACATGACTGGGAATTCCCCAAGGCTGTGTGCATTGGCATTCTTGCTTTATCAGGCTGTTTGTCAATGGTGGACTATGGAAGCTCCAAAGAATAAGGAAATTAAGGATCAGTTAAGGTCTGCAATGCCCTTTCCTTGACCTTTAAATCAATGGTCACAGCATGGTGGGGGGGAGTCCAAGAGATGTCCCATCTTGTATATTGAGGTAACCTGGAGAAGGATATTTGCCTCCATTGCAATTTTCAGATGGTGGGTTCTTCACTGCTGATCCTCTACTGCTGGTCCTGCTTCATAATTTGTGAGCTTTTTATCTCCTTTCTTTCTGTGACCTGATGTCTGGGCTTGCTCCATTCAGCATGGTTGTCCATGTTCCCTGGTGAATTATGGGAAGTAATTGGGGACTGACCAGTTTGCTCATTGTTCCCTTCCTTATCATGCAGCTCTCAGCTGCTGTGTTGTTGTATTTACCATGTGGACAAAATGCCAAATATGCTTCTTCTAAATCAACAGTTTGTTTACTTCCCAGTCTTTCTACGAAAATGGTAAATATTTGCTCAGGGCTGGCATTTCACTTACTGCCCTGTCTTGATGCAACTCTTCCCGCACTATAGGTCTGTGGCCTCCTGCTGGCTTTCATTAACTTCCTCCTGCAGCAATACGCAGGATGAAGGACGTTATTTCCTGACTCTCCACTACATGTCCTAATATCCTGGTGCTTGACTGGTGGCAACAAACTGGCTTTGGAAATGTGTGTGTGTGTATGTGTGTTTAGTACCTGTTAGGAATCAATAGATACTGAGATCTCTTTTTTCTCTCCTCATAGCCCTAGGCCACGTTACTGAGTCACATACTGCCCTTTCCTTTCTCCATATTTAGGTACCATTTGCTTCCAATCCAGTTCTCTTTTAAAAGAGAAATGATATTGTATTTGTTGCAATAAACCCAGAGTTAATACTCCCACACACTCTGTAACAATTTGGCATGGTCAGCAGCATGACAACCTGCTTATGGAGGCAGGAGAAGAGGAATCCCCCAAGTGCCTCACCCAAATGGGTTCACAGTCATTGGTAGGGTTGGAGCAACTTGGCAAGGCAACCCGATTTACCTGGGGTAAAAGTAAGGAAGGATGGCTGAAATAAAGGTGTAGTTCTGAAAAGGCTGGGAGCTTGTTTGGAGGTAGCTCATGTTTATAGGGAACAGCAAGATAAAGAACTAGCTGCCCTCTATGTCCCACACCAGTACTGTCTGCTACTGCAGATAGGAAATGATCACACCAAAGAACAGTTGAGGTTGAACAAGATAAAAGGAGGGCAGTAAAAGAAAAGGTTGAGGTTATGCTGATAAGGCAGTCTAAAACATCTGACCATGTCAAAATAGGCCAACTTGGGTGTATTCTGGGCGTATCCCAGAAACTTGGGGTGGGTGTCTTGTTTGATAAAGATAACGCTCAACCCCTCTCCTGGTCTCCTGGTGGAAAAGGGGGAAGGAGATATGGAAAATGCTCTGTTGATGAAAAATGACAACTGCCATAGTGAAACATGAAATCACTCCGGGACCCCATGGAGGCAGCCAGCAGGAGGCTACTTGGACGACCCCATTTGCCACCTTGCAGCTAGTGAATCTCCAGGAAAAATTATTTTAGAAACCTGGAGAAAGGGAGACAGAGTAGCTAAAAAAATCAACAGGGAGAAGATAGGATAAAGTTGGGCAGAACAGAAGTGTGGAGCATTGAGGAGCAGGGCTCTCTGGAGATCGTGAACAAAGACCTTTCGCGTTAAACACAATTTCCAGAGCTCCCAATGCCGCAGCAGCCCCTGCCCGGCCTGGCAGCACGCAGAGCCCAGTAACCCAACCAGCCAATCAGGCAGGTGATCATGTGCTGACCACACGAGGCCGCCCAATCAGCTGCCTGGTCACATGTTGGCCACATGGCTGCAGCTCCTGCCTGTCCTGCTCAGCCCCCATTCTGCTGAGGTGGCACTCCCCGTTATTGGCCCCAGGCTGATGCCAACATCTTCCCCCTTTTTTTGTTTTCTTGCCCAAGGGGTGTACCAGGAGGAGAAGCGATGTTCCTAAGGCCTGGCTAAAGGCTGACAGAGTCCTTCAGGCCAAAGTGGCTTCTGGTCGTCTGGTGTATCCGTTGATATCTCCATGCACTCATAGAGTCATGGAATCCTTAGGGTTGGAAAGAACCTCTAGGGATCATCTAGTCCAACCTCCTGCACACGCAGGGTCACCCAGAGCACATGGCACAGGACTGCGGCCAGGAGGCCCTTGGAGATCTCCAGAGACAGAGACTCCACAGCCTGTCTGTGGGCAGCCTGTTCCAGTGCTCCATCACCCTCACTGCTAATACATTTTTCCTTAAGTTCCTGCGGAACTTTTCACATTTCAGTGTGCAGCCGTTTCCTCTGGTTCTGTTGGTGCCACCACTGGAAAGAGGCCGCCCCCCGCGCCCCAGGAGCAGCGCTGCCAATCCATCAGCATAAAGTTAATGTTTTTCTTTAAAGCTGCGTCCAGGGCCGTGTTTATTGTGGATCGAACCAAATGAAATATGTATGCTAGGTGTACTGCCATCGCTACAAAAGCGAGCACATCCACTAAAGCAAGCTCCGAGAGAGCTAAAGCAGCTGCATTAGTTTGCTTTGACAACCAACATCCCAACTTTTCCAACCTTTTGTGTGCAGCTGCAGCAGCCACCCCGGTGTGAAATGACAGGGTGGCATTCTCTGCAGTTTGATTGCACCAATATGCGGTATTTTGATAAATTTCTAAGGTGGCATTAACTGGACGTAAGAGGAATTCCTCTCTTATTCTGATCTGATCATCTCTATACGCGACCTTGGGGGATTGTATAATGGGGATTTAGGAAATTTGTAGTAAATCCAACTCGGATTCTTTGCCCAAACCCACCTCTCACCTGCGTTCTTCTGCCTAAACAAATGTGGTGCACCTAAAATAATCTCCTCGCCCTTTTGTTCGTCAACTGGTTCACTATAATTATAGACTATTTCAGTCATTCTCCGTTCCCCCATACTGCGGGAACCCCTACCAGGCAGGTGCCGAAAGAATCTCCTGGTGTACTAGTCGCTAGGCAGAGTGTGTTTTGATTTAAAGCCTTTGCTAAGGTCACCCAAACATTATGCACTGGATGTCTTGAAGGAACTGGTACTGCTACAGTTACTCTGATGGTGACGAGCCTGTAAAGGCTGTTGGAATTCCTCCTCGCGATCCTCCTCTTTGTCTGCAGCCCGTGATGCCAAGAGTGCTGGTTTTATCCATTGTGCTGGCACCCAATGGGCTTGCCCTGCAATGTGAATACAAGCATACCCGTGTCCCCAGGTTATTAGAGGTACTGGGCCTTCCCACTTTTGCATATGCAAATCTTTATACATTACTTTCACCTGCCCCTCACTTTGTGATCCCCTCCCTGTTTGGTAGTGCCGCTCTATTGGGACAGCTCTATGTTCTTCCCGATTCAAAAAATTCAACAGACAATGCCTTATTCAGCCAGTCCTGAGGGGTGTACCCTTCACTCCCCATTTTTTTGTTTTTCTAGGATTCTTTTCAGAGAACCATGAGCACATTCTACTGTAGTTTGGCCCATAGGGGAATGCGGGCTTGTTGTAACATGTCGGACCCCCAGGTCTGAAAGAACATGGCTAACATGCGAGAGCTGTATGCTGGCCCATTATTGGTTTTTATCTGAGTTTATATCCCAAGCATCACAAAAGCACTTAACAAATGTCTCTTTACATCTTTCACACCTTCCCCTCAATGAGCAGTAGTGACTATTGCTCCCGAGAAGGTGTCCACAGACACATGGACATATTTCAACCTTCCAAACTCTGGTATACGTGTTATGTCCATCTGCCATAGCTGGTCTGATTGCCACCCTCGTGGGTTTGCCCCCACCACAGGTGGCGTCTGCTGCATTTGGCAATCAGGGCAGGCTGATATGAGGTCCCGTGCCTGACTCATGGTTAGTCCAAGTGTACGCTTCAATGCAAGAGCATTCTGGTGGAAGCACCTGGTGCGACAATTCTGCTTGTTTCATTAAGTTGGGCAGGCCTGCAGCAGCCATCAGTCGGTTGGCTGTGCGATGTCCTTCTGCTATAGGACCAGGCAGCGTCGTGTGCGATCGGTGCTTCCCTTGCTGTCTGATCAAGCCGATCGGCTACCTGGGTCCCTGCAGGATCAAGTCCACACCTAATCCTGGGCAAATTCTATGAGCTTGTCATTGTTGCAATGCCTCTTCACAAACCCTTCTCCGTTTTTGCCGTTAACTTGTGGAGAGGCTAGATCTGGGTTCCCTTTTAGCAGTTCGAATAATGGACTCAGTTGTTCAGTTGTCACTCCAGTGGTGGGGTGGGCCCAGTTGATGGCCCCAAGCATTTTTTTGCATGTCTTTGAGGTTACTGAATTTGCGAGATGTGCGCAATTTCTGAGGTCAGACTGCTTGACTGGTAATTGTCCACCCCAGATATTGCCATGGTGCTGCAACTTGAACCTGTTCAGGAGCGATCACTAGGCCCGCTCGAGTCACCTCCTTTATCAGTGTTTTCATAACAGTCTCTAGCTCCGTAGCTGTGCTGCAGGCGATCAGAGTGTCATCCATGTAGTGATAAATAATCGCAGCCTTGTCAATGTCTTTGCCACGAACCGCTGACACAGGGTTGGACTCTTCTTCATGCCCTTCAGCAGTACTGGTCACTGACACTGTTGGGGCGATTCCGCTGCATTTACGCTTGATACGGAAAAAGCAAATTTGTCTGAGTCTTTGGGATTCAGTGGGATCGTGTAAAAACAGTCTTGCAGATTGATTATTTCTATGTGCCGATCTGCTGGAATCATAGCTGGGGATGGTAACCCTGGTTGTGGGGCTCCCATATCTTCCATGGCCTCATTGACTTTATGTAAATCATGCAATAATCACCATTTCCCACTTTCCTTTTTAATGACAAAACACTGGTGTATTCCACAGGCTGGTGGACGGCCAGAGGTGGCCTTGATGCAGTTGGTCCACAACAAATCCGCGAAGGTGGTGCAGCTTCTCTGCAGGGAGGGGCCACTGATCCACCCACACTGGCTTGTCCGGGAGCCACGTGAGGGCAGGAGTCAGCGGCCTTCAGCGGCCCTAGTTTTCCCTAGAGTGACATGGGAGGCCCCGGAGGGACACAGGAACAGGCAGTACCTATTGGTGTAGAGTTGCTACCCGCCCCTCGGGACCTTACTCGTGGAGCTACCATGCCTTGTACCCCCTGCGACTTCCAGGGGGGTGACTTGCATTGGCCACGCAGGCGGCCAGTCCTTCTGCTCAAGAATTGTTAAGTTGGCCCCGCTGTCCGTCAAACCCACAATTGTGCCCCTGGCCGCTCCAGCTGTCAGCTGGACAGACCACATTGGTCTCTGTTTCTCTTGTATTTGGGTCAGCCAATAGACCTGGGCCACCGGATCTCTGGCACGCACCTCTTGTGGAGGACATGGTGCCGAGACTTGAGCATATATTCCATGCTTTCCGGGTGAGAGGATTAACAGAGGGCTTACCCAAACGTCTAACCCTTCTGATCCCGATACTAGAACTGATCCCTCTTTTCATTGTATGACCTGCAAAGGAACCTTTTGGGGACCAGCAGTGGTCCACTCTGCTCTCCGCTTTGCTTTGGCGGCCATTCCCAGTTGAGATTCACTGGAGCTGCCGTTTCGGGATTCATTATTGGTGTCCTCACGCGAGCACCCCTCGCGCTGCGCTTCCCATTTCCCGACTTGGGCAGGGACTGGCCATCCACGTGAATAGAGGAGTGACACTGATTGGCATAGCGTCTGCCCTTTCCACAGCGGCGGCATGGTCCCAGCGCCGATGGCAGTTTGCGACGCTGCGGGGATTCTCACTTTAAAGTGGCTCATCTGGCTGCACATAAAGCAGGCCCCTGAGCCAGTTGCCTGCCGCGATGTAGCAAGAGTCGCGTAGGCGCTGGCAAGCACTTGCAATGGGTCACCCAGGTTATCCTCCATTTCCTGATAGGCTGTAACCGTATTGGTGATGGTCGGAGCCCCCCCGATTCTCTGCTACACACCTCAGATCACCTCCTGACAGGCCCTGTTCGCATTCTTTTCAGCCAGTTGTTCAAATATCAATTGCCAAGGCCCCTCCCCAGTCACCTGTTTGTCTACTGACACCGTAAGCCAATCCAATAATTGGACATACTGCTCCCCCTTCTCTTGAGTCACCTTAGAGAAGGGCTTGAGGACTTTCGCCTGGGGCCTTCGCCAAAGCCTCAAGGAACACTTTGCGTGATTGGACCAGCTCAGTCCTTGTATCTGAGCTGTATTAATACTGGCCCTCCGCCAGTAACATCTCTGCGCTCGCCCCCTGCATTGTTTGATCGTGTATGTTATTGAGCACCTTCATGTTTGCTGCCTCGTGCGCCACTTGAAGCATGACCGCCTGCCGTACTGGGGTAAGGATCAGCTGCATTGGCATTTTAAAATCGTGGGCCACCAGCCAATTACCCTCTGATGTCCCCTGAATTAGCGCTCGAGTATACAGCTCCTTTAGCCTGTACTTGGACACTGCCTTGTGTGTTTCCTTAACTATATCATACTGTAGTGGTCTGTGCTGTGGGCCTATATTTGTGTCAAATAATACAGGATAAGCAGAGACCGCAGACCCCTCAACCTTGCTCACATGCAGATCCCCAGCACAAAGCACCTCCTGCCACATCCTGACCCAGGGATTCTCCATCTCTTCTCTTGAGAAGCTTGGTCTATAGGGTCGGCTACTACCACTCCCTTTAGGTAATCAGGAGCCAGGGAGTGGAAACCTGGCTCTCTCTGGCTCTCCGCCTGGGCAATCCTCTGGCTGTAGAGGCACAGGTTTCCCTTCCCCGGGCGGTGTGGATGGCGCTGTCACCTTGATCCCGGTGGCTGAGGTCCCCACATACTTCCTTAGAGCCTCATAGACAATTCTCCTCTCCTCTCAATAAGGAAGATGCGGTCAGGTCCCCGCGAGTTGCCCAGTCCCACAGCACTACTCCAAAACTGTCCCAGGCTCTGAGGTCAGACACTGTTGCCTCACTTAAAGCATTACAACTTTCCAAACTCCCTTTTAAAAGCTGGATCAGGTCCCCTAGCTGAATGTCCTTCTCTTTTCCAGACTTATCTAAAATGCGCTGCAGAACCTGCAGCACGCTTTCATGCTCCTTAGTCATGGATCCTCCCATGGTCCTCGATAGCTAGCTCCCACTTCCCAATGGCTAGAGATCCTGAGGCTCCCACTTCCAAGTGGCTCAGAGCTTCGTTACTGCTTAATGGTTGTGGCCACGTAGAAGTTCTCCCCTGTCTGTCCTGTCGAGCTTACCCCACCATGCGATCTTCCCCCATCGCCTATCTCTGTCCCTGTTTGGGCGTCATTTGTGGGGCATTGAGGAGCAGGGCTCTCTGGAAATGATGAACAAAGACCTTTATTTAGGGTTAAACACAGCTTATAGTGTTCCTGATCCCACAGCAGCCCCTGCCCTGCCTGGCAGCGCGCAAAGCCCAGCAACCCAACCAGCCAGATGATCCCGTGCCAACGATCATGTGCGAGGCTGTCCAATGAGTACCCACCCTGGTCACGCGCTGGCCGTGTGGCTGCAGCTCCTGCCTCTCCTGCTCAGCCCCCACCTGCCGAGGAGACTCTCCTGTCAGCGGCCCCAGGCTGGCTGCAACAGTGAGGCAGGAGAGTGCTGAGGACCGCTAGGTTTCCTCACACAAAGCTCTGCTGACAGCCCTGCTTTGCCAGGGTGTCACCTTTGTTTTCTGACCCTTCAGCTGCCTCTGTGCAGGAGAAATCATTCCTTATGAGCGGGGCGACTGGTAGCGATCCATGTCCACAATCAGGTAAAAGGGATAAAGCAATGACTAGGCCACTTGCCTATATTATACCCGGTGGATTTAGCATACCTGAAACCATTGACAGAAAGTTGCTTCATTCCTTGAAGGAGCTCCTTATTCCACACCATAATAGGGCAATCCACAGCTGATATAGTGTAGAGGAATGGTTAGAGAGCCGCGGACATGGCTGCCCAGCAGGCCTGCTCAATTCCAGCCTTCAGGTTTCAGTGAAAGAACAAAGGGACTGCTAACTAGGAGATAAGGAAGTAGACCAAGGTCAGAGGGAATAAAAGAGCTGTTGAACTAAAAGGATGAGCTAAACAAGTAAGGGGGGCTGTAAGGGTCTGAGTTAGATCATTGTCTACCAATTAGGAGCCTGTGTAATTACATCACTAACTGTTAGAATCATATAAATGTACTGCATGTAAGCTAATAAACGAAGTCAGTTCCAGCTTCTATGAAGTTGTTGTCTGGCATTCCTGACCCGCTCCAAGCTGCAACAATATAGTCTAAAGAAACTGTAATTTGCAGGTTACATTGGTAAGCCTTTCGGCTATTTTAAAGACTCTCATAAACAAAACAACTAGCACAAGTACTAACACAAGGGTGTAATGATAAGTAAAGGAAGTACTGGGTGCAAGAATAGGTCAGTGCAGTAATTGTTGATGGTTTTTGAGGCTTCAGTGTCCTAGCAGAGAATATACCAGGTGAAGGAAGAATGACATAGGCATTTATCAAGTATAGTCTTTTTAACTTTTGGAGGCTCGTTCTGATATTCATCTTAAATGTTCTTCTAAGAGAAGTGCTTTCTGCTGAACATCGCTTTATTTATATTTTGCTGTATTAAAGTTATATATAGTATTTTTAGGTTATGCACACAATTGCAAACTAAACATTGTCTTAATCAAGCTAATAATGATAAACTAAGCTTGTGTTCCTCCTATAAATTTTCATAGTGACAAGAACTGAATTTTACTCTTCGCTGATTTATTTAGATTCGATAGACTAAGTTGTCTTAGCGTGTGGTCGGAGTGGTTTTTGTGTGTGTGTGTTTAATGAGGAATTTATGATTATTAGTAACTAACATTTTTGTCTGTTTTTGTTTATACATTCCAGAAACATAATTTAGGTGTTTGAGTGTTTTAAATTGCTTCAGTAACTACCTAAATCAATGAGGTGTTTATTATATCCCCTGGTTATTTTTCAGGAAATACCCAGAGTGATACTGGCAGTCTGAAATCTTAAGCTTGGATACAAAAGACAGTCTTCTCATCTAAGATTTGTATGTCACTGTAAGTATTGCTTCAGTGTTGTTGAAATTGGATGATTTGTGCTGTTGTGAGGGCAGTATTGTTGGTTTTTTGGGTTTTTTAATTTGATTTCTTGTTTTTTACAGTTTCATTTGTGACCTGATTTCTCTATTTTGTTTTGTGCTGATATAATTTTAGAGTAGAGAAAGTAAAGAACGAAAGGCGATGCAGCTCTCTGAATGAATCTTGATAGCAATACCTGAGCCATCAACTGGAATGTTTTAATTCTGTGGTTCTTAGAGTAGCCTCTAAGTATCTGGGTTATGCTTCCAGTGTTGAGTTTGAAATCAGGAAGCCCTTAATGTCTATGTTAGAAACATTTTATTAGAAACATTTTAGCACCATGCACAAGGGATGTTCTTTGTGACATTGGGGGTTCAATTGTACTGAGAGGAACGTACAGAGATATAAATGATACTACTGCTTGTAGGTAATGTTGTGTTTGTTTGTTTTCATGATTTCTGGTTTGGAATCCCGAAATAGTAATTGGCCTGCAGAGGCTGGCTCGAATAATTTTCAGAGGTGTTTTGGAGGTATCATGCTCATCCAGCTGGGCTTGCTAGTAATCAATGTCATGGTCTAAATTTGTGAGTTGCAGAGTATAACTCATCAGGAGGTAAAGATCTGCAGCTTTTATTGCCTTCTGGGGATTCATCGTGATGCCATCTATCATGCCTTTGGCCTGCTGAGTACCCTAATATAAAATGCTGTGGCCTGAAAGCAGGGAAGGTTTGTTGTAGTTAACTGTTGTTTATTAGAGCCTGACTTGGGAGTCTTAAATTAGGAACTGCTTAAAGTTCAGGGAGGAGAAAATGACATGTAAAATAAAAATTAGCAGCATATAGTATTATGAAAGATCTTTACTAAGCCCATCTTTATTTTCTCCATTCTTTTGTTAGATTTTGTCATATTTCAAGGCATATTTGTGTTATATTCTGTTGGTGGTATGCCCAGGGTTTAAACATTGCTTATAGTAACATTTCATATATGAATATGTTGTTTTTCATCATTTTGTGATGAGAAGGTTAGCATAGCACCATTAAATGAAAAAGTTGAGTGATAATAGGATTAGGGGAATAATTGGAGGATTCTCTTATTTACCAGACAGTCGACTGCATGCTTGTTGCCAGTCAGCTTTGTTATGTTCCAGTTTGCTCAACTTCACATCCCTGATAGCCACAGGATGGGCCAACGAGGTTGCTGTTGTATCTAGTAGTTTCAGTTGAATGCTTCTGTTCAAAATGCACAATAAATACTTGTTGGTAAGTGAAATAGGAAATAGATCTAAATTACACTTTATCTTTCAGAGCTTTGGTTTTGGACTGAAGACAAAGAAATCTAGAGAAGATGGACTGGAATGTGGGACCGCTCCAGAATGCTGATGCACAGAATAACTTGCAAAGTCAAGAAGCGTGTTATACTCAGGTGCTTTCTAATGCACAGGCTTTTCCTCAAGCAAATGCATATCCTTCTGAGAATGGATGTAATTATACTGGAAATAACCAAATGATGTTTCTGCCAACTAGCAGTATAAATGTTGTCTTCACTCCTGTAAATCCTGTAGGATACAAAAATTCAGACCAGACCTTTTCAAGAACATCTGTAGCTGGCAGTAGTTTTGCCACCTCAGAATATGCGATTGATCGGTGTCCACCTTCCTGTGTACCAATAGCACCAAAACCTCCTAATTACACATCCCATGCGCAGGCACAGACAGCTCAGAAGCCTTGGCAAAACTCCAAGGTGAAAGTTTATTCCCGTAGGAAGTTAGCCCCATTTCCTCAAACGAACTCTGCAAATAACATACAGAACATTCCTCGGGAGCCCCAGAACCTGTATGTTGCCACAAATGGTTATACTACACGGCCGCCAGTCCCACAGCTTAATCCTGTGAGAACAACAATGTTACATCCAAGCAGTCGCGAATGCATTAGTGCTTCGAAGACGAGGAGGTCACCATCATACAACATGAATGCCCCTTCTTCTCAAGGCATTTCACTACCCATCAATCAGTTATCCAGTCAGTATGCTCATTCTCAGAGTAATTCTTTGTCCCGTGGTACATCTGGACAACATATCCAAAACCAAATATATTATCCCAGTAATCCGTTTCAAGTTTCACAGTCACAGAATCAAAATAATACCGTAAATGTATCCCTGCAACAGTATGTACCAAGTCAGATGACATCAGAAACTCACAGTGGATGTTCTGCACCACCTTTGTTGCCTGCCAACTGCGATTCAAGGGCTGCAGCACAGCCTTTGCTAGGTGTTCAACAGGCAGTTCAGAATGTGACTAACGGATACACCCTAAACCAACAGAAGCACCCATCAGATCAAAAAAATGCTTCTTGTTTTAACAATGCTCAGCAATACTGGCAGAAACAGCAGTCTGGAGAACTTAGTCAGTCAGTTAGAAATGTCTGTAATTTAAGCGGAAATGTGACAGCAAGCCAACCTTTTAATGAAACGTCGGCATCATCTCCTGGCATTTCCGAAGTATTGTATAACATTGTGCAAGAAGTAGGAAAGCCACCAAATGATACTGCTTCAGTTCAGGAAAGCCAGACTCCTAATTTAATGAATGCACCTATTAACACTCAAATGCCTTCGCTGACAGACAGTGGAACAAAAATTACGAAGGAGAGACTGGCTTGGGAAGCGCATAAGCTGCTTTCTATTAAAAAAAAATGTCACCTACTTGAAAGGATGTTTAATTATAAAAAAAACCTCCTAGCAGCTTCAGAACCTGACAAAAGTACTTCCATGCTTACTCCGTGTTATCAAAATTCTGTCAATTTTCTTTCCGAAGTGCCCAATCAAAATGTAGCACCTTCCCTGTCTGAAACGATGACGGGGAGTCAGCAACACCCAATTCTAAACTCTTCTTCTGGAGAAAAAAATGACAAAAGCATGACCAATGTTGACAACATAGGATTAGAGATGACTGCAAGTAATCAGCAAATGGACCAGGGAAGCTTTTCATCAAGTTCTCTTCCCATTCCAGCTCAGAGTAAACTCCCCACTCAATTAAATAACCCTGAGAGAGCTCCCGTCTCGGAACCAAAGGATGTGCCCTTCTTGACCTCTTCTCAAAAGACACTGACGTCCTCTCACAACACCTCACGCTGTGCTCAAACTGATAACCCTTTCAGAATGGTAGGAAAGAACATACCAGTTGAAGCTGGGAACTCATCATTTCTTCAATTTGTGTTGAGCAGCACAAATATTTTGAAAGAGAAGAAAGCTGGTGCTACTGCAGATAAAATACTGACACGTCTCCTTTGTAATGAAAAGCCACCAGTAGGTTTAATAGGCTCAGATGGAAGCTTATTACAAGACACTAGTGAGAGGAACATAGAAAGTTTGAAAGATGAGCAGGCATTTACAGTTCACACAGCCCCTTCTGCTGCATTGGGATCTGATGAAACTAATTTCCAGAAAGAGGTAGCCCGGAAAAAAGCACCACTTACTGAAAATTCATCTTCTGAACAGAACAATTGTACTTACTCTGTGGAAGAGCTAAATGCATGCCTTGGCTTGTGGAGAAAACATGCTTCAGGACCTGTGAATGTTCAAAATAGCCCAGCAAATGAAAGCCCCACAGCAAATCCAACGTCACTGTTTCCTTGTACTCAAAACACAACAAATAATAGAGAACAAAATAATGTTACCGTTGGTACAAATGAGGCAGTTCTGCCTTCAACAACTGTTTCTGTAGGACAAAAGCATGAAACATTGTGTTCCAATTTGGTAAAAAGTTTTGAGCTCCAAGTTGCAGTAGTTTCTCCTTTAGTACTTTCTGATCATAGAACACAGAGTGAAGAGGCAGGCAAATTTCCAACATTGGCAGGTGTAACCTACCCCATGATTGAATCAGGAAGCATATGTAGCTTGCTAAAAGAAGGGGAAAATGTTTCAACTGTGGTAAATACTGAAAAAGAAACAATAGAAACTGTTCCTTCATCACCTGATGACTGTATTCTAGTAGAGAACATGGACTTAGATTTGCAGCAGGCCAAATCAGCTCATGAAAATGAAATAGTTGAAAAGAGTGTGAGTGCAAGTGATGCATGTGATATAAACCAAATGCAAGTCAGCAGATCTGTGCAAGATGCCAGGGACAATCTGCAGCTTGGGTTGCCAGATGAGTCTTCACTTCCAAAACTGGGTAGTCAAATCTTTCAAGAAAATATAACAGACTTAAATAGACATAAAGACAAGCAAGCTGTGTTAAAGCAAGGAAATATTTCCACAGCAATGCTAGAAGATGCGATTCATATTTCTAGTGTATGTTCTCTTGTTGAAGGTGATACATTTTATAATCCACAAATAGCAAGTATGTTCAACTCGGCTCCTGTGACAAATACATTAAATAGCGGTAGCTCATTAAAAGATAATGCATATGACCTAAAGCAAAAGGAACAACAACTGGACTTTTATAAAAATGAAGTAGGCTTGGGAGAAAACCTTCTCCAAGGGGAGGGCTTTCTGCAGGCGACATTAGAAGAATTGTCAGGCTGCATGAGCAAAGCAGATAAGATTTTGGATGGTATCACAATTAGCAGTTCCGAGAAAGCAAGCAGTGGGTGTTCTCCTAAAATACTTTCTACCTCAGAGCAGAAAATGCCCATAAATACATCTTGCAAGAATCCTGAAAATGGTTTTGAAACTCTAGCTAGTACAAACTTGGAGTTAACTCAAAACACACAAGATCCATCACTTTGTGTAAGTGCTGAAACGGCCATGCTCACTGTTACAAGAGACAGCAGTAAACAAGATTGCACCTCTGGTAAAAACAGTGTAGGTGAGGATTTTAAGAATTCACATCTTTTTGGAGGAGAACCTTTCAAATGGCTGCATGATCAGCTGACTGAACTTGTGAAAGAGTTTCCATATGGCATTGAAGGTGCTAATATACTAACAAAAGATCGAGTACAAAGTGATTCTGTGGTTGAGTGTATCACAGATCAACCTCAAAAAGAAGCTCAAACTTGTAACAAAAGTTCTGATGCAGTAAATCAGGTACAAACTGCACTCTTAAGGTCTGAACAGATCCAAGAACTGTTTCCTGAATCCAGCCAGCATTCCTACAGTGAAAGCCATGAAACAACAAGTCAACAGGCAGAAAAAAATTCAAGTGAGAAAGAGAACCTTGAAAGCAATATTCACTCTGGTGAGAGCCTATGCAAAGAGAAAGAAAAAACAGACAAAACCTCAGACCCTGAAAGAGAAAAAGCTTATTGCTGTTTAATGGATTGGTTTTCTGCAGAGTATGCAATGCCACCATGCTCCTGTAAATCTAGCATATCTGCTTCAGAGAAAAATCAAAGTGATAATCAAATTTCAGAAGCTGAAAATGCTACTTCTAAAGGGATAGGGGAAAGCAATGATAAATCTGATTCCAAAACAAAAATGAACAACGCAATGGGAAACCAACTGATTGAAACATTTCAAAATGGTGTTGGCAAAAATAAGAAAGGTGTAAGCAAGTACACCTCTGTAATGAGCAAAGAGGCTAGGACGAAGGTGAGTAATGAACTCACACCACTTGCAGTGCAGCAGGACAATGCTAAACCATTTAATTCTTCGGAAAAGCAAGACTTTGATAAATTGAACAGAAGCAGCTGGAAGGAAGAGTTGCAAATCTGTAGAAGAACCCCCTTGTTAGGGAAGGAGTCCCATTCTGCCAAAAAAGATTATCAGAATGCCTCTAAAGAGGAACTGTCATCAGGAAAAGATGGATGTACAGATGCAGATAATACGATGTTGCCCAAAAAGAAAGAGAGGATTTGCAAGAAAGAGGCCCTTTCAAAAGATAAAACTGAAATAGATTCAGCTGTGAAATGCAAGGCAGGCATTCACAAGTCTAAAAACTCAGAAACTGTTGAAATTAAGCATTCTGAAGTCAACCAAGAACATAACAACAAAATCTGTGAAGAGAACACGGGCAAAGAGCAGAACTGTAGGAAACAAAAGGACAAACTTGGAAAAGAGGTAGCAGTTAGCATCAAAGAGAAGGTAAAATTATCGGCGGAAATAAAACATAAAAAGCTGAATAGTTATCGTTCTGATGCTATTAAGTTCCCAAATTTTAGCAATGCAGATTTAAAGTCAAGAAACCACAAATATTCTCATCATAAATCTATAAAAACTCTTCCTTCACAGGAGAGTTCATACAAACGGAAGAGGAAAGAAAATATGATTGGAAAGAAAGACCCTAAAAAAACAAAGTTGGACGATGAAAGACTAAAACAGTCTGAAGCAAAGAATTCCAAGCAGCTTTTGCATAATCAAATGATGAATACTGACAAGACTAAAAAATCCATTGAAGAAAATGTCAAGAAACATAAGAGCTCATTAGCAGATCACTCCGTCCTTAAACTACAGAAAAAAATGGGCCAATCTTCAACCTTCTCTAAAAACTACTTTTCTAACAAAGAGAGACATCTTGATGGTCAGAATAAAGACAAGTCTTCTGAGAAAATGTTTTCTGATAAAAACCTACTATATTTAAACAGAAGAAATAACAGATTAAAAATGTACCTTCAAAAGGAACCAAAAAAACACTATCTGAACAGAGTTGCATTTAGACGTACTGCCCAGGAAAGCATATATCTGACCAAATTAGAGACATCACCTGTCAGACCTGTCTGGCACATGAAGGCGAAAGCATCACGGAAAACCCCAGATCGGAAGAGAGAGGCTTCTCTCTCAGAAAATGAAAAATCACACAAAGTACTTGAATTTAAACTGTGTCCAGAGATACTGTTCAGAAATCCAGCTCCTGATGAAGAAAGCTCAGCTACAAAGAATACCCTGGAAGGAGATAAATCTGTTGTGGCAGGTATGATATATATATGATTTTCCTTCCACTTTCAAAACAGTATGGGCACCAAGTAGTTCAAAGTAGGCTGAGAGTCCTGAATTTAAGTTGTGATATGTAAAACCAACTGTCATTTGATAGTGTTTTTCTTTCTCTTGATTATTAATTTGTTTCCCTACATCATTAAGAAACCAACGTGAGTAAAAAAGAAAATATTTCTTTCTGGATTGATATCATACAAATCTACAGATAAGGCAAGTGTGGGATTGTAGAAGCTGAAGGTTGACATTGTTTAGGTACCTTTCTTGTTCTAGCTGTGTGTTAAGCTGGTAAAGAACTCAAAATCCTTCTCCTTTTGTATTATTGCTTTTTCTTAAATTTTACAGAATAAAGTTAGGGAAGTTTAGAACACCGTAGTCTCAAATAACTTCACGAGAAGGCTTTCTAACCTACTTGTAGAAGATATCTGGGCTTGTTTGCATTGAACAGATCCCCTTGGCGTTGCCACAGAAGGTGATCTGGTCCATATTCAGCATTAGCCTGGCTGTGCGTAGGTCTGCCTGGGTAGACAGAAGAGGGAGTGATCTTTTCAGGCGTTGAGGAGAGCAGAGGGCTTGCTTTCTAACTGCTCTAGTGCTTTCTTAGCCTGTCATGACATTTGCCATCTTTGCTTAAAGCATTCCTCTTCCTCCTCTTCCTCTTGCTGTCTTTAGAAGTTTTAACAGGTCCCTTGTGAGGCGTATAGATGTCACACGCTC
This sequence comes from Tinamus guttatus, assembly GCF_059628265.1. NCBI lineage: Eukaryota > Metazoa > Chordata > Aves > Tinamiformes > Tinamidae > Tinamus > Tinamus guttatus. The sequence continues at coordinate 891,455 of NW_028288659.1, read as the reverse complement.
TTGGATAAAAAAAAAAAAATTTAGACTGAACATACGAAACTTTGCAGTCATTTTCATACCTAGAGATGATTTCATCTTTCATGTGCTGACATATACATTTTTTTATGCTAAATAGAGACTAATGCTTTTGCTATAGGAACAATGAAACTTTAAAATTCTATTTTTAGGCGTCAAGAGTAAAAAAGAAGATTGGTTAAAATATGATCCAGTGAAGCAAAGAAAGCTGGAAGGGACCTCTGCAGGTGAAATGACTCATGATTATCCATTTCAAAACAAAAATCAGATATTCTTTACTTCATTTTAAGTGTTTCTTTATACCAGCAAATATTAATGAAATATTTGAGTTCATTCTTTGCTGGTTTTGCTGCCCAAATGGACATCAACTAGACGTATATGGATTTCAAAGATTTATGGAGAGTTTTGTTTCCATAAGCATGTGTTACTATGTTTTCCCACATTCACGTATGCAGTTGAATCAAAGGTTGTACTAGTGGTAGTATTTGACTGCGGCTTAAAAATGCAGATAAAGCCCGAGCCTATTACTTCCTACCTTAAAGAGTATAGAGACTATGAAGACAAAGTGATTTTTGTTTTATTTGGCTTTGTCAATAAGTTGACACTGTCTGCTCATGCACCGGTGCTGGGACATGTGTCCGACAGAATTATTTCTGTGTGCAAAGGAAAAGGAGTGCCAGCTGCTCCACCCTCCACGTTCCTCTTGGTTGGCGATGGCAAATTGGCTGTGGATGGGTCTTTTTTATATCCTGCATCCTGTACTGCCAATGGTCCCAACGGTGTCACCTCAGTCTTGCTCCTTTGTAAATTTGGGGCAGGATGCTTGCTCACTGTCTTTGCTTCTTTGCTTTAGGTACCTTTCTAACCTCTCACAGTCTGTTTTCGTGTTGGCCTAGCAGTAAGAGATGGTGTGTTCAGTGCTCTGACTCTTCTTGCCATTCTCATTACCAGAGTGCCATTGCCAGCAAGTCTGTACTGTGGCCTTGATACAAGCAGCATTTTTCAGTGCTTGCCAGTCTTCTGCTGCTGTTACTTGTGTCCTTGGCTATCAGTGTTTGCCGTTTTTTTAACTCTTTCTCTTTTTGTTGAATCTCTCAACTTGTCTAATGCGTGTTTCCATTTGTACCTTTCTTAATGTTCTTTGGAAATTTCGCATACAAAGCCAGCTGGTTAGAATTTTAAAGATGCATTGGAGATGCAGTTAAATTTCACATGATCGGTGCTTCAGTGAGTTTGTGGCATCCTTTTTGATAGTGGGGAGAAGACTTCCATATCCCAAGTGTAAGCACTGAGAGTTGTGAAACTACCAGACTTTTGGATTAACCAGCTTTATCTGTCTTTCAGTTGAGGACAGTATTCCACTTGATACAGCTATACAAATCCTGGAAGGAGATGATGAGGCACTTCACTTTCCAGTCAAAGACTCAAAAGACATGTTTCAGACTTACAGGAAAATGTATCTGGAAAAAAAATGCAAAAGCCTAGATAGCATTCCTGTGTCATAGGTCTGTCTGGATATCACTGGGAAAAAAACTGCCAATACCAAAATATGTTTTTTCCTATTTGCTTCATATTTGTGAATGAATTTAAATTTTATATGTTCTTGATGTTGGCAGGTTTTTTTTATCAGCCTCGGGTTTTGAATGACTGAAATTTCACTTATGCATTCTGTATTTGTTGCACAAATAGGGTTTGGTGCTGAAAATGTCACTGTCAATTCTATTATTGCTCCTTGACATATTTGCATTTTTATTGTTTCTAAGTATAGGAGTTAGTTGACTTAAAAAGAAAAAAAAGGCACACAAACAAACCTCAAGTTCAGTTTAAATTGTCATAATCTGTTTCTTTCCTGATTATGGAAAACTTCTACTTGTGATGCTTTCCATTGCTGGCAGTGGAAAAATATTCCTCGTGGAAAGTGATTGCAGTGGATTCTCGAGCATTATACCTTTGTTTCTACTTGTAGTCTGCTTGTTGTAATTCTACCAAGGCTATTTTTTTTAACACATTAGAGTGCAAAAATTGTAAAATCAAACACACAGAGCAGGGGATACCATGAAGTATTTATGCTGCTACCTAGTTTTATTATGTTTATTTTTGTAAAACTTGGAGAAATTGAACTCTGAAATCTTCATTTGAATACAAGGCTGTTTACTGATGCTTAGCCGAAGTGTTTTTTTCCCTCAATTTTTGTCTCTCTCTCAGCTTTCTTCGCACTGAAAGAAAAGTGCAATTGTTGAGATCAAAGGAGTTTGAATTTAGTTTTGTCTAAACTATGTTGCTCACTTTAACTAGGCTGTAATTAATTTCTTTGTTTATAAACTATGTTAAATAATATTTTACTACACATTGACTGTGACATAAGAGTTATATTTGTTGCTGGATTTTCTTTAAAATGTCTTTTCGTTATTGTTCAAAATTTTTAATTGAATTGTATTTTTTCAGAATTGTGGTATTTGATTCTTTTTGTCTGTTTGAACCTTTATACTGAAAGTAAAAACTGTAGATACTTTACTGACTGATTTTTATACCTGAAATAAAATTTTGAGGGCTTACTTTGCCTTTTTCACTATAAATAGTAACTAATTGTTTATTGCAGTTAGTTAAATAGAGATTGAAGATATTCCTAGAGATGAAAAGCAATTTAAAAATAATTCAATGACGTCTTCTTCAAAAGGTTTTAAAGCTAAAACAGAGGACAGAACTTGAGTTCAAGCTTTTGTCAAAGAGCATGTAGTTATTACCTTCAAAATCACATCAGGAATGTTTTTCTCTTCAGCATCCTTTGTTACTGCTTTGAATTGGTGAATTAGGATCAGAGCTCAAAAAGCCTTCAGTATTGCTCCATTCCTGGAGAGAAATGCCTGCAGGAATCTGCTACACTTAGTTTACTGGAAGAAGAAAACTGTAAGTACTATAACTACTTATAGCTAGAGGATTGCTGAGCCTCATCATGGCTGGGATCTGTGCAGCATGTTGTGCTCCAAACAGAGGCCTGTCAAGTGCTTGTATCATCTTGGGTGTCAGGCATCTGAATGGTCTTAAGCTGAATCTTCTGCTTTCACCTACAGAAAGACGACGACCACACTCTGCTCGGGAGGGTGTTCTGACAGCAGAAAAGGGTAAGACTTGGAAATGCTGCTTTGCATTCAAAAGTCTGTGGAAGAGGAAAGCAATAGATTCCAGTCTTTCTGACAATTTTCTCCGTGCACACACTTCTGTAAGAAACTGATTCATGGTCTTGGCATAAATACGTGCATTTTGTCTCCTATCATAAGAAAACTCGTAAGAAAATCATAAGAAAACATATTTCTTATCATCTACTTGAGTGATGTGCAAGCAGGTCAATAGAGTGGGAGTCCATGTAACAGCAAGATAACAACTTGAACATGCTTAACCCCAACACAGTTACTTCCTTTGACCGGATATGAACACACATGCCATAATTTCAGCTGCCATTTGCTTAACACAGATGTCATGATACGACGTTGTAAGTCACTCTCCCACTTTTGTATTGCCATGTGTCCAGATGTGCTGTGACCCGATCTTGAGAACCTAGAGCAGAGCAAGGATCAAGAACAACATGTGCAGGAAAGGATGCTTTACCAAGTGCTGGGCTCGGAACTTGAAAGAGTTTTACCAGCACATTTGGAGCAGACCGTACTTTCCTTCCCAACTATTTTAAGTACCCCCCCCCCCCTTTTTTTTTCCTTTTCCTTGTCATCTCATTACCTGAATGCTGCCAGGCTGCCTGCACAGCAATGTATGTGCTGACGTATGCCCCACCAGCAGACCACGTGGGATGGAGTTAGGGTGCGTATTAGGGCCGTGGAAAATGGGGATCCGAGCATGGGGTGCTGTAGAGACATTCAAGGGTTGCTGATTGCAGAAGTGCGGGAGATGTAAGACATAAATCTTTGACAAACAAACTTACATTACTTTTCTGCCTACCTAGTTATTTAATAGTTTAATTTCAATGAGTAAAAAAAGTGCGTAAGTTTCTTTTGCTTGAGAAGTACTCAGTGTATCCTGAATCCTTGCAGAAGCAAGATTCACAGTTGACAGAAGCAACAGAAATAGTCAAGGAGAGTTCGTTGCAGGATTCACCTTTAAACCGAACTGGAATTGGAATTAGTTTGGCACAGAGAGCTGCTTGTTGATGCTAAAAGAAATAAGGGACTAAACTGGGCAGTGCTAGCACAAACCCCAGAGGCTTGTTATATTTAAGTGTACAGTGTGTTCCCAGGAGGACTTCAAGCAACAGACAGAATAATGTAGATTAGAAACGGCAGGCCATACATGCAGAGAATATGAATGAAGACTAGGATAAATACTCTACCTGGTATAAAATTACTCTGCAGCTAACAAGGAAAAGAGCCCAGTGGACGATAGACTCTGGCCTACCCTGGAAACATATCTTGTAAGACAGTTACTCAGAAGTAAAGAAGAGTCAAAAATCCTAACAGAAACCAGCAGGACCACCACAACAGTGGAACAGGCATTTTCTCCCAAAGACTTATCTGCAAGATTAGAACTGGATCAGAGAGCACAGGTATAGGTAACTTTTTTGAAAGTGTCCATAGATATGAATGAGAGATTCATGTTCCTTTGCCATCCTCAATGCAGGAGGAGAAGACAAATGGAACCTTAGTACCAATGTTGAGCATGTCTGTGTCACTAAGACAAGATTGGCTACCTTCAAATCTGAGCAAATATCAACGCACTAAAACAAAATGACAGTAGTCCGACAAGATCACAAAGGCAGGAAAATGCCAGGGTTTTTTGTCAACTGGGGTCCCTTTGCCAAGAGATATTGACAAAAACAAAATGGTCTGCTCTTATTGATGGGGAATAGCTAGTGCAGTGGGAGTTATCCTCAGGTTATGTCGGAGGTTGTAAGACATTGGTAATTTGTCCAGCTCTATAAACAAATGTCCCATAATGCAGTTTGTGTTCGATGGTGCCCCATCCAGCATAGTTACTGTTATTTTAAAGTGCTATGTGCAGTCTCTAGTGTATTAACTGCATAGCACTTTTGCCAATATTGTAATTGCTTTGATAAATTGGCTACTGTCCATTCAGACAGCTGCTAGGAGGAAAAGACATGCAAGGAGCAGCATTGTGGCTACACGGAGTAGCTACAGGGAGTAGAATAAAAATCCTGAAGACCATCTGCTCTATAGAAGCAGCCTTGATATACACATAAACATCACAAGTTAATATCAAGTCTCTTATTCTGGTCAGTCTGGCTTGACACTGCCCTGCATGACAAGAGGACTGACCACACTCCAGTACTATCTGCTTCACCTGGGGGCATCTCCAGTGGCTTCAATAAAAACACAGTTCAGCAGCTTAACTAACAAGAAGAACTTTCCATAGAGAAACCTGATGTTACCCCTCTGCATTTCTATTCTGCATCTCATGCATCTGTGTTTGAATAACTTCTGAGCTGCAGACACGTCCAAAGTGAATTTCATCTCTGGTATGAGCTTAAGATCGCTTCCTATAAGATTTAAGCATGTATCTGAGTCTCCCCTATTTTGAATTTTAAAATGGTGTTATAACAAAAAGATATTTTCCTTGCAGAAATAAGCAATAGCATGAATAAACCACAAATTTCTGATGCACTTTAATATATGGACGTAACTTAGGAATACGCATTTCAGTATACAACTAAAAGCTGGTACTGAGGATTAAATGGTTTTCTAAATGCTTTTGATTTCCTGGTATTAATGTCAAATGACATTTAGCTGTGTGTGTTTTGCTGTGGGTAAACTGTGGGTAAAACTGTGGATAGAGCCTTGTCATCTCTTGCCTAAATGAACTCAGGAAAAGCCTCATCTGTTGTAGCGAACAGGGCAATAAGAAAGAGGTATTTAGTAAATGACTGTGTCTTGAAGATACTTGTACTAGATTTACTTGTGAACACTAGTCCTAAAATGCTTTTAAGTAGCATTAATTTGGCATTGGGATGACAGGTTTGCACACACAATGGAAAGGAAGGCTCTTGGGGGAAACAAAGGAATAAAATGATGAGTCCTGCAGCTGTGTGGCAGGGATGCACTTTGTCCTGGGAGAATATACATGACTTTAAGCTTTGCTGGGCTTCTGGGATGCTTTATTCCATCTCAGCTCTGAAACTGCATGGATTTTTCTGTGATGTGACTGTCACCAAGTCTGCTGCTTTGGTCTCTTTGCTGGGAACAGGAGGAGCGTCAAGCAGATGTTTGTTAACAGGGACAGTGGCTCGACGCTTCTTGTGGCTTCTTGTCCATATAGATTCTGTAGCTGCAAGTGCTGCTCCTTCTCTTGGGTCAGTTGGTCTTTTTGAAGGGTTGTTTTCACCTGAAGACACCGTCTTTCTGCAGCCTCATCGGCTTTATAAGGTTTATTCTTAATTCTGACGTGAATGCAGTTTGTTGAAAGGAAAATGTGCACTGAAAATGTGCTGTTTTACTGCTGCTTGAAAAATCAGCAGGAGGAGTCCTTGGCTTAGTCAGGCTGAGATGTCCCTTTAGTTTTGACTTTATTCAGCATTTTAATGCGAGAGAGTCTGGTAAAATATCCTGAGGATAGAACATGCTAACAGCCAACTAATGCTTTCTTATTTAATTAATAAGCTGGAAGTGTGAATTTTGTTCTGGTAGCATATATAATTTGAAGTGGAAAATCACTTCACCCTGAGGGAGCAGAAAGCCTTTCTGCATGAGCAGTGCAGGAGGAGATGAGGAACATACAAAATCGCCTCCTAGCCCAGGGCCAGGATGTTACATTACCGCATAGCCCATGTCCTCCCAACAGGCACCCTTTATCTCCTCACGTGTCCACAAGCTGTGGCGTCAGTAACACATTTAAACCCTGGGAAAGAGTCTTGTTTTTTCCCCAAGACACAGACATGACAGTAGAAGTACAGTACAAAAACTCATCATGTGACAGTACCTGCTCAAGGGTTTCTGAGACCGTTCCACAAGCAGAGCAGAGAAATCCCCCAGTAACCGTAGTTCCCACACCCCGAGCTCATGTGTGGTTTTCATGCTCCCAAGGGTGATTTTTTTTAATCATTTAGCAGCAGAATGATCTCCAGTGGGCAGAGGCAAAGGGAGTTTCTATCCCCCAGCTGATAGTCCATTCTTCCAACAAGTAATGTGTCCAAAAGAAACTTTAGGTTTGGTTTCCTCACAGGGATGTGTTTACCACTTCTTGTGTTTCTTGCTGATTTTCTTGCTCTTATTTTCTACTGTCTTCCAGGGTTGGCCGCATCAGACTCCATCCACCCAGTCCCATGCCCCCTGCTTTGTAACTAGTGCTAAGAAAACCCATCAGCTGGTTAGCACAGGCTTACATGTCTCAGACTCACCACCCTGACTAAATTAGACCATATCGTGTCAATAGGAAATAGCACAGCAGAACACAGCTCCAAAAGGGACCATAGCAGAAATAAAGAGTGCATGAAGCTTCTCGATAGAATGCGCTTACCTACGAACAGCTAAGTATTTCCACATGCCTACTTGGGATACATGGATTATATATTCATGTTAAGACTGCTGAAAGAGAATTCCCTGAAATAATTCTCCTCCTGCGCTGAATTCTGTTCCTCCACTGGTCCGTTCAACAGGGAACAGGGCTTCTATTAAGAGCTCTGTGATAGTGAGTAATAGTCATCTCTGTGAGATTCACCACCAGATAGCAGGTCACTAGCACACTTAACCTCTAGCTGTTATTTGTAGCTCCTAAGTTGTATTTAGCACATACACCAGTTTCTTATTTCCTTGTGTCTTGTGTGTTAGGGTACGTGCAACATGAGAATATCTGCTTCATTCGGGTTAGATGATCAAGGACCTTTTCAGAAGGGATAGAGAGTAAAGGGGGGAGCCAAAACCAAAAAACACGGAGATACAAAACTGTTCTGGTAGTGGTGTTGCTGAAGGCAGTCCCTGGTCCCTGGTCTGTGGCAGCTGTGTTCGTGTCCCCTGTGTGTGTGTGCCCCTGGGGTACATGCTTGGCCTCACTACAGGCCTCCAAATGGGAGAGCAGCAGCCGTGTCCATCACCGTGGGAAGGACAGACAACCCAAGTCTCCAGGTTGGGCTCCTGTGGCTGGGCAGGAGGGATCCTTGTGTCCTAGAGGCCACTGCAGGCAGCAGCCTTTGTGATATCCCTTGACACTCTGTGCATCATATATTATTTATTTACCGTAACTCAAATCAATTAACATTCTGGAAGATTAATGGCTGCAAACACCAGGTTTCTCTAGTGCAATCTGGCTGAACTCTGCACTCCCAGCTTATGCACAGGAGCCAACCATGGATGTGGCAGCTGTTCTCCTTTCCAGCTAGATGAAATACTGTAGCCTGTGGAACAGTCTTTTTTCCTCTGAATTTCTGCAGAGGGTCATTCAATTGGTTACTAAAATGGAGATTTCTATTAGAAACAACCTTGCAATGCAATCTTACAAAAGCTTCTTGATAGAGCTCTTGATGTGAAAGCGGAAGCACAGATAATGAAGAAGAGCTGCCCTGCATAACCTGCTGCTTATTCGCAAACTGAACAATTTTTAAGGGCTCACTCACCCTTTCGTTTGTTTCTCAAGGGCCTCCTATTCCTTCTTTATGTCCTATGATAAGTCATTTTTCCTTCTTGCTCGTTTCTTTGCAACAGAAAATCTGAAGGTATGGGAGCTCAAAAACCTACGTTAGGAAAAGGGGACCGCTGAGCCAAGTTGGACCAGTAATCAAATTGCCAACCTAGTGCAAATATGGTTAGCATTTCTTCTGATGAGACAGAAGTTAATCAGATCACTGAGATAGTATTATTATAACTGCAAAGCAGTTACCTAATTGCTGGTCTGACATTAATATATTTAGCGAATCGCTGATTTAACAACTTGCAGGCCGTAGGGAAGACTCTGTGATAACCCTGCGGTTACAACAGCGGTGGAGCAAGGATGAAGTGGCCAGTTATCTCTGGGTCGCTCTGGGGAGTGGATGCCCAGGAAGGCAGCTGCAGGATACAGGTGGAGCAACCCCTTGTCTTTCGGGCAGGATTTGGAGCTGAGTCTCCAGGGATAAGAACCGATTTGGCTGCAAAAATAAGGAAGTACAGGGAAGGACAGGAGATTGTGGGTCACAGAAACAAAGGCAATAAAAAGGAAAACCAAAGACTAAAAGCTAGGCCCAGCAGACTAGGGTTGAAGACCCCACTGGCTGAGAATCAACAGATGTGGAAGCCAACATCTCCAGGCCACCTCCACACGTGAGGTGGGACATTCCCGGGCCTGCCAAGCTATAGACATTGGCCCTAAGGGCCCACAAATGCAACTTGCAGACCTTAACAGACAGGGAGAATTCAATATTTTGAGAGTGTTTCTCATGATTTTAGCACCATTCTGCTACTATTCATCACCTGTATGCTGCTAAGTTTATTATTGTTACATACCATTAAGGTTAGGTGAGCATAACTGACACAACTGTATGTCAAAATTTCCCTGTCCTTGTAGTGCTTGAGTTTATGGGACAGTTTCTCAGCATAGGAAGCTCCAGACAATGCGGGGCCTGAACCTAAAGAGGCAGAGATGTGTGGAACGAGAGAGAAGCAGCCATTCTGCTTGACCTGTTAGATCTGTCTTTAAAAACAGTGTCAGAGGACACCTGCATCACATAGAGCAGACCCTTAAGGACATTCATTCTGCATCTGTCATAGCCAAGGAACCTACCTCTTTTTCTTAGAGTAATGTAGGAGCATTTCCCCAAAAGACAGGAGGCATCCTGCAGTTGCTGGCTGACTGAACTAGCCTTGTTGGGAGTCTCACTATCCTGACAAAAAATGGGATAATTGGACTAGAGGTTTAAAATGGAGAAATTAAAGCTATTTTATAAAATGAAGGAGCCAAAAAGGAGTAATCCCAAGAGAAGTGATTGAAAAAGGCAGAACGTGATATCGCTGTTAACTCCACTAGATGACAGTGTGGAGGCTGCATGCTGCGCCGCAGCAGCATCCGTCCTGTCTTTTACCAGCCGTTGTCTCGCTACGCTGCTTTCAAATCAAAGCTTGAAATGTGGCCCTGCTCATACCTAGGTTTGTAGCGTCATCCTTGGAGAAGAGAGGAACGTGCTCGGTGATGGTAGCAAAGGTAACTTGAGCATCGGAGGAAGGATCGCTGCTTCTTCACCAGTACCAGCTGCTTTTTCTTTGCCTGGAGTTTTGGGGGTTTGGATTACATTGAGCAATGATGCTGGAAAGCAAATGCAGGGACAAGCACCAGGTGCCTTGGAGCTTTAGGGCCAATCCTATGCTGCCCTTGCCGTCATGCTGCGAGCTCTGCCTCTCGCTCCCATGGTGCATTCCCGTAGCACACAGTGCTGGACCCCCGGAGAGCGCCAGGGACCGCCGGCCAGCGCAGCGGAGAAGAAACCGGAAGGAAGGCACTAGAAGGTGGTCAGGCAACGAGGTCTATGGTTTAGGTTTCAGTTCTGTAAGAGGTAATGAGGAAAGCAACTGAGAGTACCCAGGGAACAGCAGGTTTCCCTTCCCAGGCCACATGGCCTCTTTCTATCTGGTGACCTTGTGTGCAGATACCATAGTGTGAAAGACCACTAGAAGTTACTGATGAATATTTAATACCCAAACAAGATTTACCAGAAAAAGAAAATAGAAACAAAGACTGTATGTGCATCAAAATCAGTGCAAAGTAGGTTAATGTAAGTAATATATACATATATAAATATGTATAAATATATATATGTAATGTAACTACTATGGCTTGTGTGCCCCTTGAGAGGTGTGAGAGGGGTGAAGGGACCGTAAAAGAAGCTGGTCAAACCCAGCAGGGACCAGAGGTTAGATGCTCTCCCGCTGAAGCCCAGCACCCTCCCACTGCTGGCTCCCACCTGCACTAGTGGGGTAGGATGATATGGTTGTGCCCACCCAGCTTTCGGTCGCCCTCCTGCAGCCCCATTGCCCCCAGCAGGTCACAACAGTGTCTTCCTGTGGAGTCTTCCTGGGGGCAACAGCATCGCTGGGCTCCCTTCCCCTTCCCCTTCCCCTTCCCCTTCCTCTTGTTTTTTCCCTTTCCCTCCCCCTACCGCTTCCCTTCCCCTTATGACTTCACCTGAGAGATATGAAATATTAATCTGTTTATGCCATTTATTGTAGCACAGCTTATCATCCGCTGGAATCCCAAAGTGCCCTCAATTCTCCCTCAGCCACAGCAGTGCTGGATATGGACATCTCGCAATTGGCATTTGGCACTTGTCCCAGTGATTTTATAACACTCAGGATTTCAAGATTTCTTTTTCACGTGCTGGAGAAGCAAGGCCTTATATGGGATAATAGGAAATTCCACAAGTGAGAACAAACGGACTTTCTTTTGCTCTTCTTTTTCTTACCATTTAGGGAAGATTTGTTAGACTAATTTTCCTTACCACTCTTTCTGTAAGGAGATAGCAGAAAAGCCATACAGTGAGTGATCTCACTTAATAACCACCAATCTGAGTCTTTCATGGCCTTCGGATCCAGCAGCTATGTGAAGAAAAATTTTAAATCAGGGCCTTTGTGATCGTCTTTTCCCTCCAAATTAGCCATCTATTGCAATTTCATGAAAAATTATCTCAGTTTCCTTATTTCCCAGCTCAGTATTATTTATCATTAAAGGCTGCTTTGAATGTAAAACTATTAGGATGTCCTTTATTAGGCTGGCTTATTGCAGCTCTCTTTCTAATGAATTTTTTTGCTTTATGACTTGTTTGCTGTGTTTGGGCTCTTACTTTAAATCACACGATTGATTCAGTGTTCAAAGCCAGTTTATCAGACCATATCTTCACGAAATTGCCTGCCAGCAGAGAGGGCTAAGCGATGAAAAATTAGGATGGAAAACAAAGTAACCTTATTATTTTTGAAACTGTCAAACATTTGGGGACCATTCCTGCAACCTTTGCCCTGTGGGAGGGAAGGGAACTGAGCAAGGTTTTACTGACTGATCACATCTCAGGCAGCCCTCCGTGGACCAGCGCTGTCTCCACAGCATTGCGATTTGGAGACTTAGCTGCACGTGTTTGCTGGGCCACCATGGGGCACATCCACCTTGCAGCTGGTGCAGAGATGCCTGGGAGAACCGTGATCCAACCAGACACCCAAGTGGTGCAAAGCAGAGCTGTGTGGAGGGGTGAGCCAGGCTCCCGAAAGTGCAGCCCTCAAACACAGCTGATCTGCTATCTGTCCTCCCAGCCACTCGTCTTGTGGAGACAGTCCTTTATTTTCTACTGGGAATATGTCAACATGACCTCCTGTTCTGTAGTCTCAGGACATCCCTTCATTCTGTGCCTTCCAGAAGGAAGAAAGGAGCCAAGGGAATGGCCTGGAGCTGCCCAGCTTTCCTACACAGTTCATCACGTGGCAGGCTCCTCCTCATTTTTGTGGTGCAATGTCTGTAAATGCCTGAACCACATATTGGTTTTGGTGGTGGAGTGTACGGGGAGTGTTCTGGGGTTAGTCCCACTGAACTTGAGATACCATCGTTCGTCAACTCCAAGAATTTATATAGGGCAGACCCTGGACAACACCAAACAGTTAACACCAAACAATCTACAAGTACAACAAAGGTAAGTAGTACCATAAAGCTAGAAATAGAGTTTATATATGTGTGTATATATATATATGCATACATATCAGAGATCTATGCTTAAGCAACAGATGCATGGCATAATGACTGTGGTCCTTACGGGCCACCCCTATGGGGATGTAGTTTTCCCCAGATAGTTCTCACCATGCTCAAGCTACACTGAGGTGATTCCTGTTCTCCCTGGCATTGGGGGCAGCCCCAGTGACGGGTGGATTGTCAGGTCCACAGGCAGCTGAAGGTGAGTCTGAGTTCACACAGAGGCATGTGGCTTACTTTATCTTTCCTGGCCTTAGTTCATTATCCATTTGAACAACGCTAGGCCATGGCTACACACCAGTTTTTCCAGTATTGTGCATTGCATCTTGGATGTTGTTTTTGAGAAGCCTCATATTTGCCATAGGCAGAGTTCTCTCATCAGATAAATTCCTCATAGCACACTGAGAGTCCTGTGGCTCCCACACAGCACTGTACATTTTGTTTAAATTGAGACTACACTAAGTTAGGTAGCATACACTGTGGCATAGGAACCAAACCATTAAGAAAGAATGCAGGCTTACATTACATTTTTTAAAGATATAAATACATCAGAGTCAGCATTGGCAGCTTATGGTACAGTGCCACAGAAGGAAACTTTTTGGGCTACTTGGAAGAATATTCAACTTTAACTTAAGTATATTCTGTCTGGAGTACAACATACAAAGTATTTAATTTCAATGATTCCAATTGTAAACTGTTTTTTTTTTTCCTAAGGGAGAATTTTAATTCTGCAAAAGTTGCTTTTCTATTAGGAAATGAGCAAGCTATTCAACACACAAAAGACTTTTCAGTTGATGTCTCTCCTATATTACAGGAGAAAATATGACCCTTTGTGTTAAATCTTATTTGGGTTCCATAAGAAAGGAATCATTTGACCAAGACTACTCTAAACAGCAAACAAACTCTGTCCTCCAATTAAGCCAGTTTTCAATAGGTGTTTCTCCAGGTGAACTGAAAAAAAATCAATCAAGCTGGTGTGACAAGTCACGCAGACAAGTCTAGGAATTAGCATGTAGTAACTATATTATTCTAATGGACTAAAAAGTCAGAAGTATATTATCTGCAAATTGGTCTGCTTGATGAATAATGTATACCAGCAAAACAGAGGGAGACATAATACAACTTATTTCTCAGTAGAATCATAGATCCTTAAGTGTTGTCCTAGGATTTTATTAAAAGGAAATAAGCAACAGCTGCTTCAAGTAACCAGAAAAATTCTAGCTTCTAGGTGAGGAGCCTATTCAGTTACTTGAGCTCATAACAAGCACTGAGCCATCTCATTGCAAGGGGTGGAAGTCCCTGAGGAAATATATCTGCTATGAGGAAATATATCTGCTATAGGCTAAAGGGGAATTCTTTGATGATTTCTAGAGCATGGAAGGGAAGAGATCTCACCTGAATCAGTGAATGTTAAGGAGAAAAAGGCCGTTTGGAAAGGCAAAGAGTGGGTGGGTGGGATGTTAAGGAAAGCTGAAGAAAGTAATTGTGTGCAGGGTTCACCTTTTTTTTTTTTTTCCCTTCCTCTCAGTTTTGTATACTCTCTTGATTTGTCTCTAGAGCTAAGTTTGTGGGTAGATAGACACTCCTCTGCACACTCCATCAGCTCTATCACATTGTCCATGGACAGGGAATCCAGACAGGTCACATTAAGTTGTGGATAGGTATGTCAGGTAAAGAATATTTATTGGGAATGGGAATAAATAGGCCCTGGATGTGAAGCAAACCATGCTGAGGAAGAACCAGCCTCCACTGCATTAGAATCACAAAAATCAAAATTTGGGATCAGCATTGTAGCTTATGCAGATGAAGCATATCTGGGCTTCTGACATTTGGATTGAAGTTTATTCATTCCAGTATGAAGCTGTGGGAGTAGATGACATATGGAAGAGGAGACAGGAGATGGCAAACTATTAAAATCTGCAAATTATGCCATATTTGCCTGTTCTGGGTTCAAATACGTTAATATAAATTAATTATGAACTTGCCATCAAAATGAAAAGATGGAATATTTATGGAAAGGATACAGAGTGGCATAATGTTAAGAAACTTGTCAGAATTCTAAAAATAAAGCAATTTGGGCAGAATAAAAGGAAAAGTGGGGACAAAACATGCAGTATTCTATATCCAGCTTCCATGTTTTGAAGATAACTTGACGGAGTTTGCTCTGCAGTGCTGCAAAGTATTATGGGATGAAAAAGGTTGACCCATATGGAAATTTCTGTTGAAAATCCAAGTTGTTCATGCTGTGTTTCTGACAGCAATGAGGTGTGGAAACAATGCAAATCACAGAAGCATAGAAAAATACAGCTGAAAAGAACTCTCTGCGGTGATGCCCTTCTTCTCCCAGCTCTCTTCTGAACATATCTACCATGGCTCTGGACAGGCACTGCCACTAGAGCTGCAGGTCTGTGAGGGAAGGAGAATTTCATGGAAAAATGCTAGCAGCATCTATTAGGATTCCCTTTAAAAATACTTACAAACAGTCCCACTCTCAAGAAAATATCCTGAGCCATTTCTGTCTTGCTTATAAGCTCAATTAAAATTACTATCACCTGATCCTAAGTTTTAGACTCTGAAAGAATCTAGGGAAACACAGAAACTAAACAGAAGCAAAACTTTCCTCTGAATCAAGACTAATTAAGCTGACTTTGCACTGTATCAAGAAGCTGCTTAGATCTTTATACATACGAATTTGATTTAAGCTTCAATAATAAGAAGAAAAATGATAAAGAGTTTCTCCCTCTCATCTATGGAATAAATTGCAAAACCTGGCGGGAGTATAAGGAATCACAATTATGTGCCTGAATAATTAAAAAAAAAATAGATTGAAATAATTAATCCTAGGTGTCCTGTGAAGGGATATGAATATTAACACCTTTCCTAGGCATTTATTATTTGAAGAATATTTTCTCTAAATCTGCTAGGGAGTCAATGATGTAGAACAGTTTACTGTTTGAGCTGAGAAAATGGATTTCTCTTCTGGTAATACTAGTTTCTTACAGTACCGATCTGTCAAGATGGTCCTTATAATTATCTTTTCTTATCAGAATGCAATTTCTTATCTGAAAGATTGATTTCCTAATATATATTTGGGACTGGCTGATATATGAATTAGGAAGTAAGTTAAATAATGATGCTTACAGCTGTACTTTGGTTTAGGTATCTCAAATCCCTTGGCATGGCATTCACAAATGATGTGAAAAAAAAGAGTTTTTAAGCACAGGAGCTTCAGTTTTTAACTTACTTTATCATTTCTACTTCTTTCCACAGAGGATACTCCTTCTCTGCTCATTTTCTTGGCACAGCTTTCTGTTGTTGTCTTTCCTCCAATCCTCCAAATTTAAGATTTTCATTCTTTTGTTATTTGAAAGATGCAGGTTTTCTTTAAGGGAAATATAATTTGTTTTAGCATGTTTGATGAACTATGTGAAACATTTGACATAATTATTTTAATATGATTTCTCATTTCTGACTATATAGCATCAAAAACAGTCATGCTGACTAAATAGAAGATACAATATCAGAACAAACTTATATATATCCTGTCTGATAATTACACCTCTATTGCATCCGGTAGTAGATAGTGGTGAAAAAGGGATAAAACAAGGGAAATATTTTTCTCCGACATGCTTTCCTGGTTTACACCAATTTCTCATTTAGTGACTTCTTGATCTAAAATTGCATCTACATCATCTTCTCTAGCTGCCCTTGGCAGACCTTTCTTCTATGAACTTGTCTAATTGCCTTTTTTTTTAAATATATATTTTGAGCATCCAAACATAACAGGATGCAGTGCAATTAGATGCTGTAAGAAGTTCTTGCTTTCATTTGTCTTTGACCGGCTGCCTGATGATTTCATTTAGTACCCCCTAGTTGCAGTATTTTTTCACATGAAAAAAGTAGTGGCTAATCATTCCTTCATTGCCAGCTCTACATGGTTTGTGATTTTATAGACCCCTATTCCATCTTCAGTCATCTCTTTTCCAAACTGAGAAACACAAATCTCTTTACTGCCTCATCCAGGGGAAATACTTCTGACCATTCTGCTCCTCCTTCCCTGTGTATTTTCTGATATTGTAAAAGATATTGTAAAATATCCTTTCTGAGGAAAAGTGAACAGAGCTTCACACAAGATTGGGTACAGCATAGCCTTATGGAGTACCAGATGTTTTGTTCTATTCCTTTTCTGGCCTTTTTGATGGTCAAGTTGCAGGAAGCTTCAACTTTCAAAGAACTACTCACAATTTTACACGAAAACTCTTTCCTTGGTGGTAAAAGCTAACATGAGAGCCCGTTACTGTGAACCTATAGTTAGTATCACTCTTTCTATAGTTAGTGTCACTCTTGCCCGCATACACAGTTTTGGGTTTATCGCTGCTGAGTTTCTCCTACCTCTTTGTTAGCCCCTCAGTATGAGGATATCCTTCTGTAACTCCTGGTTGGCATCTGCAGTTCTCTCTCTAAAGCACTGCCTCTTCTGAGAAAATACAAACAAAAATTATAATTTTCTGTCAAACTGTAAAAGAAAGGTCATGTCTAGTACTTGTTTCCAGTTTTTAAACAGCCAGGCGTAAAAGAAGAAAAAAAAAACAACTTTTTTTTCCAACTTTTTTTTCTAACAAATTATGAGGCAAATCATCTCCTCCACTTACAAGCGGGAGGCAGGGGCCACAGAAGGATTCCTTTTTTTGTGGAATTTCCATCAGTAAAATATTCAAAATGGACCAGACAAAGAGCTGTAAAGAATGGCAGAACAACCACTGTCCTGGGCAAATGAACTTGACGTCTGTATGAGATCTCCTCTAAAGTGATGACTCTAGAAGAGCCGTAGATTTGGGATCAATACACTCACAATGAGACTTTGCTGGGTTTGGCACATTTCATTAAACTGAGTGAAAAATAATCGGTCTCATCGGCTTATTGTTCTTTTATATATGTTTTTGAGGATGGCGCATATATCACAATTATGTGATGTGTGTCACACCAGTAAAAAACAGCCAAATTCAGCAGTGATGACAGTATTATTTAGATTACTTATATATAGAAATGGCTTGAAATTTCACTTTATTAAGCTCAGATGACCTTAATCAAGCAGATCCTCTCACAGGGCACATATCCTTACAGCCTGAGGAAAGCTGGGAGTGTGAAGGGAATAGAGAAAGGACAAAAAGAGGAGGCATGAACAGAGGAGTGCTACATAGTGTACATAGGGGAATTTAAGAAAAATAAAACTTCTCAAAGACCAAATAAACAGATTTTTCTTTTGTCTCCCAGGAAACAAACTGAAGTTGTTTGGGAACTGTTAACATATAAACCTATGAGGAAGAAGAAAGAACAGAATTGTAAAAAGCTAGTGCCTATGGCAAATAATTCTTCTAGCGGCTGTGAGGTGTCCCTACCTGTTTCTCACTGTTGTTAAGAAAAGTCTGCAGAAACAAAGCAGTGAGAAGAGAAGAAGCATGTCTGGAATTTCTCATCATAAGTTCACCAGAAGCCTCCGTTTTTCATTTGAAGGAATAAGCACTGACATGAGGTGTTTTGCAGTTCTACTGCATGGGCATGGAGCGGGTTTAATGGTTTTAGATGGTTGGATGTCATGCTGGCTTGTGGGACAAGTAAATGTGACTTTCATGTGTATAAGCAGATCTGCAAAATTCAGCAATAAGTACCGTTTAGAGAAATGCTGTTTTATTTCAGGTGTGGTTCTTAAGGACCATCAATACCAAGTCATTCAATAAAATCATCAGACTTGTGTGATGCAGGAGAAAACGAAAGAGAAGACAAGAGACCTTTAGAAGCTCTTTCTGTGTTTGAGCTGCCAGAGATTAATTCTGGTGAGGGCGGGCAGGTTCGGTGATGCTGACATACTCCTGAATTGCGGCAGCCTGTCAGGTTGGAGCGGGTGCTGTTTGGTGCCCAGGCTCCCGGGGACCCAGCTCCGGCTGCTCCTCCTTGCCTGGCTGCTCCCCTGCGCCAGCTGGGCGGCGTGCGATGATCTGCGCCACGTGGCACCAGACACAGGGTCCCTTGGGGAGTTTGGGCCACCTGAAATATTTTGGGCTTTTCTCTTTATGCAGATCACCACTTAAAAAGGAAATTAAGAGGCTCAGAGCAGCTAATGTGCGCTCTGCCTACATTTGTAACACGCAGTCAGTACAACCGCAGCTGATTAACAGCAGTGGTTTAAGAGAAACTGTGCTTAATAACAGGGTTTCTTTTCCCCTTAGCGTGCAAATAACTTTTCAGTATATAATGTCATTTTTCAACATCAGGTTTCATCTACCAGGCTGGCTGTAATATGCCTCTCTCTCCAACTTTTTTAACCTTTAGACACCTAAGAAAGTTTTCTCTTGACATATTTATACAATTCTCTCTATCAAGATAGTAGAGACTGGAGTGATAGCAACACAGTGGAGAAGGCTGCGGGATGCACCTGTCAAGCGTTTTGTCTCCTGTGAGAGTGGCAGCAGCAACATCCTTCTGGCCACATTTCCTGAAGGGCCATTTTCCTGCTTTGGTCGCATCCCAGGACACAGGTGACAAGGATCAGAATGGCAAGTTGCCTTCTCTGAAGATTATAGCAGATAGGCTAATCCCTTCTGCACTCAGTTCTTCCCCATTACCTGAACTTTACTCCTTTCTCTGCTAGAGAAATCTCACTTTTTTTTTTCTTTTTCTTCTCCTCACATTACCATATTGCCAAAGTCATCCTTCCATCACTCATTTACTCCTTTTTTTTTTCCAGGCTCTTGTTTGTCAAGGGTGGAAAAGGAACTCAAGACAAAGTGACACTGCCTGGCTCAACTAACGGATGGAGCCTATTTGTCAGCTAAGTCTGGTGTTCTTCTCTTCTCCTTGGTGATGCACGGCCTGTCCCACAACTCACTAAAGCTACTGAGCCCTTGACCAAGTCAAGATCATGGTGCTCTAATGACATCATTATAAAAATAAACAGATCTGTGTTTAAGTCTTGTTTTGTATTTGCTTAGCAACAAACTTCAACAGCTTGGTGTAAGAAAAATACTGTGAAAAAGAATGGAGAAAAAAACTTCCCCTCGCCCTCTTCTCTGGATAACCCTGCGGCATGTCTGTGAGCGCGCGACTCCTCCAGCTCTCCATGGCTTGGAGTCAAAGATGCCAGATAACCGTCACGCCAGGTCAGCCAAGTGACACGTCTCTTCTGACCATTCCTACTAGGAGCCTCTTGTTTAAAACAAGTCTCTCGTCCTGCTAATTCATTTTCAAAACATGTTTCTGCTCTGACAGAGCCCTTGCGGAGAGAAGCTGTGACAAGTTTGCAAATCAACCTTCCTTTCTGCATCTAACATCAGTGAAGTGCCAAATCTTTTAAAATGTAGCAGCTGTCATTTTCTCACTACATTAGGAGAGATAATTCACTTAAAGGAAAATAAGAGAGTAGAGGGGCTTAATATTTGGGCTTTTCCTGTTATCTGGGTTGTGTTGTATGTATCATGCTTGTATTTTTTCTCCACTCCAGCCAATTTCTTCCTTGAAGGATGTTTCTTACTTATTCATCTGCTTGTGAAGCATGGCTCTGAATGACTGGCAGCAGGCAGCAGAGCAGCTGGAAGTCGGGTGGAAGGAAGAGCATGAGGAGGTGCCCGCATCTCTTTTCCCATGGTTATATTTTACACTCTAAAACAGCATCTCTCTTTGAGGGATGGTTGTCTTTCTAACTTCGAGCTTGCAGAAACTGCTTACTTCATATCATCTAAATGAATGAGCACAGTATTGCTTTGTTCAGATAGCCTGAAAAAGCAAAGATTCATGAATTGTCCTTATTCATCATAAAAGGAATATTAAACTGTAATAATTAAGTATTAATTTTAAATAACATCAAGCTCTGTTTCTCTTTGCTCCTCAAGGCAGACAAAAAAGAGATCAGATACAATGCTGAAGGAACCTAGTTGTTCTGCAGGACTGTGTAGTCTGCTATCACAGCTATGCTGTGGTACTTGGGTGGACTTCGGTTGCGACTGGATTTCTGAAAGATATTATCACTCAGAATAGTTATTTGTATGCTCTCCTATATAGCATTAGTCATTTCTGATCTGACACACCTTTGTGGGAACTGAGCTAGGTATAACTCTGGGCATACCAACCCTTCTTGCCGGGCCCCTTCCAAGAGCTGAATTACGCTCTTTCTGCCATTTTCCCCTCAGCACCTCACATTTATATTTGCCATTCACAAGATGTCTCTGAAGCTTTTCCATGCAGCAGCTCATGGGGGATGTGGTAGCAGACAGATGGGTAACTTGCATCAAAGGAATTACCATCTGTTATTTTGCCTCCTGATTCCGTGCAAGGCTGGCATGGATGTGATTGCTTCCCCCTAGTTTCCTTGAGCCTTTGCTGCCCTGTTGGGCAAAAAATGGTAGGAAAATATCAGCATCTCTCACCTTTCCCCCTACTTATAATGGCAACTCCCATAAGCAGCTGTAACATTTGGCATCCAAAGGTCCACAGCCTCCCCAAATCAAGCTTCGTCTGCTGCCCTTCTGGAGACTCCTAATCATCCAAGAAAATATGTAAAATGTTTTCAGCAGACAACCTCACAGAAACCACAGGTTAACCTTAGCCCCCTCCAAAGAGGTGTTACATGTCAGGAGGGGTTCAGGCACCATGTATCATTTTACTGTACCCTGACACCATATGATTGTTTCCCAGCTGCAAACATGTAGATAGCTCTTGTTTAACTATAACGCAGTACCTTTCTACATCTGCTTGTTGATGACACTTGCTCTAGATATAAAAATGTTCTAGCCCAAGTCCTTACCGTGTCTCCTACTAGGGCGGCGCTAAAAAATCAGGCATGTTTTCTGTTCTGTAAGGTCAAGATTGTTAACTGCTGCATTCTTACAGTACCTGGCTAATTTGCAGGTTTTGTTACAGACCATCCTTCTAGAGTCTCAAAAGCTTATTCAGGAATGTCAAGATCTCTTTTTGTTAAAAACAAAAAAAAACTCACACACCCTTGGTTGTAAGGGTGTAAGGTTGTAAAGCAAAACGTTGCCAGTTCATTTTGACCTGGCTCAGAAGGCAGAAAGCAAAAGAAGAACATTTTGAGCCCCTTCCCCCAACAACCAAACCAGAAGAAAAATTCTTACTATTTTTAAAGAGTTTCATCATTTTTGAATGGTCAGATTTGACTATACAGAACACTTGTGAAATAACTTTCTGTAAAATGCATGACAGCCATTCCAATCCTTTTCTGTATGTTGAATAACAAAATGATTAAGGGAGAAAAAGGGTTTTATAATATAATTACAGTTATTATGGGAGAAAAAACATTCTAGAGACATTTTTAAGTAGTTGTGCCTGTGATATCCTACTATATGGCAGATCCATCCAATGTATGATCAATGGTCCATCATTTATTTGGTCCAAGACCTGCAGAGTGTGACTGGGATTATTTACACTGAAGTCATGCCCAGTTCATACCTAGGTCTTAATTTCTTAACTTCTTAACTTAATTTCTTAAGTTCTTAACTGTGCTTGACTTCTTTTTTGTCCAAGGAAAATAAATTCAGAATCAGACTTCACTTTTGCATTTTAAATATATGCCACATGTTCTGTATCAGATGTTTTGACAAGTATCTAATAAAAGCCAAGTTTACAGGATGGTGTCATAAGTTGGGCACCTTTCCCAAATGCTACACTCAATTAATGTAAACATAATATCATTTTCTTGGTGCTGTGCATTCGGCATCCACTGTAATGTGTGTTTAGCAGCTGCATTTGAGAGATGGTTGAGCCACTGTCAGCCCTTTCCCGAGAGCTCAAATATTAACCTACATCCCTCTACAAAGTAAGTTAAAATGTGTGCCTTATTTAGTATCTGCATCATGTTTTCCCTAATTTTACCAACACATCATTCAATCAGATTCTTCATAAAAATTTCCATTTCTCTTTTAGCTGACATTGTCTATGAACATTGTCTGCGAATGTGTTGCGTGTGAGTCTGGTCCCCTTCCCACACCAGTTGCTCACGAGGGGAAAAATCAATTAAAAGGGGATCGCAGGCTGTAGTTTGCTTCTCTTTTTCAGGGTCAACTCCCATGGGAAACGCGGAACCTGACTTAGCCAGTCACTGTCACCTGGCAGAACAAATCAAGTATAAACTGGAGGGGAACAATCTTCACACATTGAAAAGACTGCTCTTAAGGGCATGGGGTTTACCAGAAAATTGAGACAGATGATGCTGATATGTAGTGGAAAAAGCTAAAAGTTAGAAAAGTTTCCATTTGTGATGCTGGTGCAATACTGCCATGGGGTTTGTAGGGCTATTGTAGGAGCTCTGTCACTGGGAGTTTTAAGAAGATATTAGGTAAATCTCTGAGACAAATGGTCCACATAGATTTCATCCCCACCTACATGTGGGATTGGACCAGATGACCCTTTAAGGCACCTTCTGCCCCTCCATTTCCTTGATTAAGGAGTTTCAGGATATAGTTATTTTGTTCTTGCCTGCTCTGCATCTTGCCCGAGCTGTAAGTGTAGCAGTTCTCTAAGCAGTGGGTGCTCCACCTGCCGCAGACTGCTCCCTTCTCCTCCTGGTTTTAAACCTGTCCACTAAAAAGCAGTAGGATCTAGATTAAATTGTTTAGATTTGTCCAGATTAAATTGTTTAGACAATGTCTTCTAAGTGGACAGGTCCTCCTACTACCACGAGGAAGTGCCTAGTAGTTTAAAAATAAATAATAATCCTTTCTGTTCTTCTTTGGGGCTTTTTTTTTGTGTGTGTGCTATAAGACTCTGCATAGAATGGAAGAGTCGTGTCCTAGGTCCTGAGTCTAAGGACTGTGCTGTTAGCTAAAAGAATAAGATGGCAGCTGCGAAGCTGAATGAAGACCCATGTACAACACTGGCTGAAAGCAACATCCTATCAGGCTGAGGAAATAGTATTCAGTTTAAGGGAACAATATCACGTTCTTTGCTATGGACTACGTTTGTTTTTTATACAGCAGGAACTGCTTTGTTCTTTAGTTGTGTTCTGTCATGGTGCTTTTTTTTTTTTTTTTTTTGGTATTATTTGGTAAAAATCGTTTTTGTTCTCAGACTCCTGCCCATTATACACAAAACTTCCTGACAGCCATGTTTGTGTGCTCCTTTGTAGTGGTTTCCTTGCTGAAGTGTTTTGTTTTATTCTCTTCTCCTTGTTGGATACGGTGTATTTTACATAGGCAGTTTTCAACATATTTCTGGTTTGCAGTACCCAGAATTGTTCTGGTTCCTCAGTTTCGGTCTACTTGAATATAGACTTGTTTTTTTATTCACCGTTGCTTATAGAAACTCAGATGAGGATAAAACTGTTCAAAAACCTTCCTTCTGAATACTGACACTCATGTTAATCAGTATAATACCGTTACTTTTTATTATACATGTTATCGCTTATTAACTTTTGTGTTTTCTTAAGTTTCTCCTCATGTTCTCCATAAACTAATTGTCTTAAAACCCATTACTATTCCTACTGCACTATTAGCTTTAAATTTCTTCTCAAATTTCGTTTTCTTCTGAGTGCCTCCCTTTTATCTCTAGGCTGATCATTTGCTACAAATGTGTTGTGTATATTCAGTGCTCAAGAAAGACGAAGGTTTGGCAGTGTGACAGCTGCTTGTTTATTTCCAGAACCGACGCAGCACAGTTACTGCACTCGCTTCCATCGGAGCTTTCTTCCTCTTTTCGCTTTCAGGAAATCAATCCCATTGCTACTAGCAGGGACAGATTGGTCCTCATGCCCCTCATCCTCCCAGACGCTACTAATGAGCAGTTGTTAGAGGTGGGCTCCAGTCCTGTGTGAGATGCTCTGTACAGATGGACTCATGTGCACCTTGTAGGTGCAGTGATTCAGTCATCTGCAATAAAGTGCCGGACAGATTTAGAGATGCATTTTCTATGACAACGTAGAGCCAGTATTTTGTTTTGTATAGACCATTAAATACTTCTTAAATGTTTGGGCATTTTGATAGTATTATCCTGAGCAAGATATGAACTATGGCATTCTGCCTGTCACCGAATATCTGGTTGTATCAAAAAAAATGTCTAATTGGAATGGCATTTTTTGGTACCAGAACCTCGTATCCCAGGTCACATGCCAGGCATTCAAAGGGCAATTTATGTTTGTAAAATGGATGCAGCCATAACGAGGCTTGCTTTACAGAGGTGTTTCAAATGTCGCTAAATGATGAAGAGCTGTTTTGAAATATTCATGTGCAGGGAGCGCGGCAGGGAAAAAAGAAGGAAGAATAACGATGCAGGAAGATATACTAACTTTTAATAAAGTGGAGACATGGGTTTCGAGCTGGGAAAGGCAGAAAACCTAAGAGCACTGTAGCAAGGCTTAAACCAGTGTTAGATGATGCATGTTTCTAGAGTGAAATTCTTTAAAATACCCATATCATTGATTTGGATTATATACACCAATAAGCAGGCTCCTGGAGACATTCACTAGAGAAAGGCCAACACTGGGTTATGCTGCAATACTTCCTTCCTTAATAATGCAATTCCCTATGACTAATATGCTACAGTATTTGTAGGCTCATCCATCCTTTCTCATCTTCCCAGAGTCAGCAATGAGGTGAATCAGAGCTCCCTATACTGGTGAAAAGAGCTTGAGAACTCTTGAGCTCCATTGGAGATCTTAGAAGCCCATTAAAATACAGTTAGTTTGGGGAAAATATAGTGTGGGTTTCAGCTTCAAGCTCAGAGAAAAGCTATATCACCTCACAAGAGGTGAGATTCATTTCATTAAACAGAGAAGTCTGAACCCAGACACCCATGACTGAGCTGGTCCCCCTAGCTCCAGATGACAGCCAATGCTAAGGCATGATTTGCTTCGCTGTAGGGTAGGTGTCTAAAACAGTAGACTTCTAAAATGAGTTATCGAAAGGTAGTCAGGATTAATTTTAGCAAGCCAGATTTTGTACTGCATGTGTATATAAGGCATAGTGCAAAAAAAAGAAGAGTGCTAATGATAGCATATCACAGGCACATTGGAAGATTTCAGTGTAGAGTAGCTACAGGACTTTCAGTTTAGGAATTTTTTCCCATAGTTACTGTGAGCTTCTGCACAGTCTGCAATAGCTGGAGTTCTTTCCTCCTCCCAGTTTTAAAAAGAGGGATTCTTCCAAGCGTCTGTGTGAAGTATTGCAGGAAAAGGATGCATTTCAATGAGCTGGATTTCCTCACTAAGGCACAGATGTTCAGACGTGTGGTGAGGCTGCCCTCAGGTTAGGAGTGAGATTAGCAACCAAAGGATGAAGTGGAGTTAAACCCAGGCTAGATCATGTATAGGAAACCAGTTGCTTTAGCCACCTTCCACATCGTCCTTGAAACACCTGCTCATTTTCAGTACCGATCTAAAACTGTTCATTTTCCAATCCATTCTTGAATGGCTGCTGAGTTGCTTCCACAGCGGCCTGGGTGGAAAGCTGAAGAGAGAGCACTTCCTAGAAGCTGCAAAAGCTCTTCTGCTAACAGAACATCTATTACTTGGCGTGCTCATCCTCTTTCTATTCTCCAGCAACAACAAGTAATGTTTGTGCAGAGTCTAGATTACAACGATGTGCTAGAGTTATGCATGCATGCATGTATATTTAGAATGTGTGTTATATAGTATATGCATATATTGCATGATTAGTGTCTACACACTCAAAGATCTGCAGATCTCAAAGCACCTTACTGAGCTGCCTAAATGTTATTACCTCTTAAAAGATGGGGAAGGTGAGGTAGAAAAATGATGGGACTTGTCTGGAACTGCCTAGTAAGTCAGCAAGAAGGGGAGTTCATGTCTTCGATTTCCAATGTGACGCAGCACTGGTGGACAGTGATATCCATTTTCTGCAGGTAGCACTTTCTTTTTTTTTAACAGTCTTGCTTTTCCTGAAAATTATATCCCAATTGTTAAGCATTATAATGTAAAGACCTTTTTTTTTTTTTTTTTTTTTTTTTTAGTATTCTTAAAATGCTTGTCAAGAGTGAAAACTTTATTCCATTAGTATTTATGGCAAAACTCAGTCAGTATCGATTTGATCAGGTCTTTGTTTCCAACCTATAGTTTGAAGAAACTGGCAATTTGGGTTCCAGGTGCCTAATACCAAACCCATGACACTGGCATACTAAGACATTGCTCCAGCATAGACTCCCCCTTCCAGTTCAAGCACACAGAGCCCCTAATTCGATGCCTCAGCTTTGCACCAGCAGACGCTGCACGAGATCAGTTACTGTCTGTCTGCACCACACTGATTTTATGCTGGACAAGTCGCATCTGCCTTTCTGCAGCCAGCATGAAACGGACACAGTCTATGCATCAGATTCATTGGTTAACATGACAGAAAAACAATGCTGTGACCGCAGCTGATCGGGATCACATTTGCACTGCTATCTAATCAGTGCAGAGCTCTTGCATTAACAGTTACGGCAGTGTGGCCTTAGCTTAATGCGCAGCTCCCGTGGCTGTCCCACGCGCGGGTTCCCTGCGCATGGCTGTGTGCATTCCCTGGGGACAGGGAGAGGGGCAGCCGCTTATTCCTTTGCAGCTTTCTGAAATGGCAGGTGAACGCTCCAGGCTGCGCTCCCGCCCCTGCAGCTCGCTCGCTGCATCTCAGCTGCTATTTTTAACAGCACTGCCAGCGCCGCGGCCCTCGCTGCAACGCGCTCAGAAAACCAAGAGGCGCCCAGGCTGCCCCACAGCTGCTCCGCTGCGAAGGAGCGCGCTGGACACCGCACAGGAGAGGCGGAGAAATCAGTGTGGCGCGGGGACTGCGGGCGCAAGGTGCGATCGCGCACGCAGGGAGCATCACGCGCGGAGCCTCCACCACGCAGGGAGCCTCCATCGCGTGGGAGGCCTCCGTCACGCGGGGAGCCTCCATCATGCGGGGCACGTGTGCGCTTTAGCGTGTCCTCCCCTGCCCCCCCGCGTCCTCCGCTGTCAATTAGCGGAGCCCTCAGGACCCCGTCATCCTCAGGCGAGAGGGAAGGAGGGAGGCAGCGAAGGAGGAGGGAAGGAGGGAGGGACCGGCCGCGCGCGGGGGGCGGAGGTGCCCGCCAGAGGCAGCATCTCCCCCGCTCCGCTCCGCTCCGCTCCGCTCCGCGCCCGCCGCAGCCGCAGCCTCCGGCGCCGGCGCGGCCGCGGCGCCGCGCAGCGCCCATTGCGGCGGGTTGCGCGGCGGGTTGCGCGGCGCTGCGCGGGGGCGGCGCCGCCCCTGGTCCGCCCCGCTGCGCGCGGCCGTGCGCGGCTCGGCGGGCGCTGCGCGGCTCCGCGGCCGTGCGCGGCGATGGCTGCGGAGGAGGTGCTGCCGGGCGCCGAGCACTACAAGAGCGAGATCGAGCGCCTCACCCGCGAGCTCTCCGAGACGACGCACGAGAAGATCCAGGCGGCCGAGTACGGGCTCGTGGTGCTGGAGGAGAAGCTCACGCTCAAGCAGCAGTACGACGAGCTCGAGGCGGAGTATGACGGCCTCAAGCAGGAGCTCGAGCAGCTCAAGGAGGTGAGCGGCCGCTTTTGTCTCGGCCCGCGGGGTGCGCGGTGCGGCCGGGGGGTGCGGGGCTTCCCTGCAGTCCCCGGTCGGCGGCCCCGGGCCCCGCTGGGGGTCCCTGGGGGTCCTGGCTGCGGTGCCCGCGCTCCTCTGCGCAGCGGGGACCGAGCAGCGCGGCCGTGGGAGCTGAGCACGTACATATACGCGTATGGGATGTGCCTGTGTATGCGGGCTGCGTATGGGATCCTTGTAAATACATGGAAGGAGAGGCAGCTCCTGCTGGAGTTATTTATAGAGCTGTTTCGTTGTACCGGTCAGGCAGGGGAACGGCTGCCCGTGGCAGGGATGAAGTAGCCCCTCAGTCCTGAGGTCACCCCAGTGAGTGGAAATCCAACTTCTGCGTCATGCTGAAACATTAAAGAGAAAAAAAAATCGATCTTAGCGGTGTTTTGGGGCTAGCTTTTAAACGAGCTTTCCTAGCACCCATAGAGCAAAGTAGGTGAGTGCTAAACCCAACCTTCTTGCGTTGCTAAACATGACCCTGGAATATCATCACTGAGCCTATGCTCATCATTAAAGGAAGTAACTTGAGATGGATACAGTGCACATACGCAGGACCTATGGAAGGCATGTGTGTACACAGAGATGCAGGACTCTTCCAATCTCCACATTTTATAGTGTTTTTATGCTACATCACAACATAAACTGCTACATATTTGGCAAAGGGAAAGTAAAGGATAAAACAGATATTTTCTGAAATTTTAAAGATGTCTTCTTGTTTTGCTTGCAAAATTATACTGCTGTGTATAATCTACGGAAATTATATGGAATCAGAAATCATGGGCACATTCTATACTGAAAGAAGTCACTTAATGCTCAAACTTAGACTATATACAAATCTATTCTTTAGAATACTAACATTGAGGGACTTTAAAAATATTTATTGTAAAGATAAAGATCTAATTTTATCTGCAGGTAAATGTGTTTTGCTACAGACTTGGTTCAGTGACCAGAAGAGGTTTATTTATTTATTTATTTTAATGAGGAAGAGAGCTAATTTTCATTTTTTAAAAAGCTCTATTGATCTACTTAAACTTGATATCTGCTTTCCCAGCCCCTGCTCAGACTGTGAAGTAGGCTCTGGGTTTCTGACACCCCTAATCACAGGTGCAGGACTGGGGGAATACCACTTGCACTGGCATGAAGGCAGTGCTATTTGCAATGAGCCAGCAATAATAGAGGGGCAGAATCAAGAGGGAATTGTGCAGTGCAATTTCTGTGGGGGGGAAAAAAAAAAAAAGAAGAGAGAGATAAGCAGACGTAGCTGTTATCATATCATCATAATGTGCAAAAGAGGACTGGTCCGTAGATACGGAGAACACACGCATGTGCATGTCCATATAATGGATAACATGAGGAAGTGAGTTAAAATTATTAAACTAGAGGGATTAGGCAGCATAATTAACTGAAATCAAAGATGGGCATAAATTCTCTTCCTGCCTATGTCTCCTTGAAGTCAGTGCATGCCCCACAGCCCAAAATTAGTCCCGTGGGGCCATCCCTTCCCACTGTGCCAGCCACAGTCTGGGCATGGAGTAGCCATGGGGAAAGGAAGAAGAAAATCCCGTGGCGGGTCCAACTCCAAGCAACCGTGCAACAACTCTGGTTTTCAGTTCAGGCCTGGGGCTCTCAGTTCCAGAATGGCCCATAGTTATGGCTGGGGTGTCTCCATTCCTATGTAGTCTATGGGGAGTTTTTTTTTTCTTTTTTCAAATTTTACTGGGAAAACTGCACTGATTTTCATGGCCCATGCAGCTCTGCAAGGGAGAATTTGATCATATGCTTTCTTGTCACTATGATCTATTTTCTGATTTTTATCTATGAACATTTCCATTCTTTGCATGTAGAGCAGATGCATAGCTGTGAAAAGTAAGCAAATGGTGCCTCTCAAGACATTATCTAGCTAGAATTTAGTCTGAGGTGGCTGGGGCGAGCTCCGTGGTAGTGTTTTGGGCGTTGAGTCTTTGGGGTGGGGAAAGCTCTCAGAAAAAGTGGCAGTATAAGCCCAAAGCAACTATTTCATTAAGGATCCCTCCAGCATATATTGAGAATGGTCTCTGTGTGTCCTCTCCATCAGGCACTGCAGGGCATGTTCTGGCTATGTGCCTGGTGGGTGGACTGCAAACTTGGATATCAAAACACCATGGCTAAAAAACTAGGACTTAGGAAAACTCCTAGTTTGTCAGTGAACATCTGTGCTGCTCTCTATATTTGTACCCATTCTGGAGTCATGTTGGAGTAAAATTTAGGCCTTAAGTTTGTAGTGGAATGAGTAGTTTTTTCCATTCATAAGAAGCAGCAGGCGTGAGTGTGTGAGCGGGATTATGCTCAGGATTATACCTCTCCGCGTGCACCTTCTTTGCACAGATTAATTACTTGAGGTTGAATCTCATGCACATTTGTATTAAGGCTAGTCTTCATTTCTGAGCTAGTTCATTACTACTTTCTTATGCTTTGCTGTTAGGAACTCGCTGTGCTCATTGCTCAGCAGATGGCTTAGTGATCTGGGATCTGACACCTTATCCTGTGCACTGTGTCAATTCAGAACTCCTGTGAACGTCAAATCTAGATTGCAATGCAGAGGCTCAGCTATACCATAGCTGACCCTTGTTGGTCAGTGAGATGGGCAGGTAAGCCTATTATGCAGAAGGAATAGCAAGTTGCAGTACATTGCATTAAATATTAGCACTTGTACATAGAATATGTGCCATCTACCATGCAATATGAATTGTTTTAGTAACCTACAGTGTTTCTTGTACTTTAAACTAAGATTTTTCTCTACTTTAAACGGAGACTTTGATGTTTTGCGTATGAGATTGATCTGCATTATGAAAACCTTGAAGTTTTAACCAGTGACCTAGTATGGACTTCTGTCTTCCAAAATAGAACAGTAATTACACGTAGTAGCTCTCCAGGAAAGACTTGAGGCATCTGTCAGCTTCAACCTTGTGTTTTCAAAAACTGGACTGACTAGTAGCAATGTGAAAAGGTATATTCTGTGGTGTTAATTTTTAACAGCTCTCGGTACTGCAAAATGGAGTAGTGATAGTCTTCATGGTAGGTAGGATTGTAGGAATAGATTTACAAGCAGAACATTATTGCTTTAAAGGTGTTATTAATTTTCATCATATATATATATATATATTTTCCATTCTATAAATAATGTGTCTGTGCTTCATGCAATTACATGTCAAACCAGAGGAATTTTGCCCTGCAGGACCTCTGTTCAGAAAATTACCTTAGCTCATGTACCTTTTGGTCTGCAGTGAATAGGAGTGCAGTCAATAAGACTCGTTGCTATTAGTCTTGCACACAGAAGTAGCCTGTTTTCATTCTCTTACTGAGGTGGGAATTTAATTACCAGCATTTTCATAGAAACCATTTTCCTGTAGTCTTAGTATTGTGGTCTGACATTGCATTTTCTGTAAGGATAATGTTTGTTCTAGGTTTCCTCCTTCTAATTAAGTATAAAAATAGCTTAATGCTGATGAGATACTGAGCAGGGGTAGCCTGTCATGGTTTTAGAGGGGAGAAAATATCACTCACCTCCAGTCATAAAAATATGTGAAGAAGGCTGAGGCAGCTTTGGTGACCAGCTCTGCAAGACATTATGAGTTGGCAATCCCAAGCAGACAGATTTATCTTTGGGAATCAGATCATGAACATAGAAGCCAATGATAAAGTGGTCTCCTTGGCTTCCTCTCCAGTTGACTAATTCAAGCAATTTCTCACTTGGCTTCTCAGCTTTTGTGTATTGCATTCTGTAGGGGCCGTCTCTTCTACCGAGTTGCACGTAGAGCTGGAGACCTGATTTTCAGGTTGAAGATGCGCTTCGGTATTTCTGTTATTTAAATCCAACTAGGTAAACTGTTGGAAATTAGGCTATTGACGAACAACCTCTTCCTAGTCAGGTGGAAATTTTTTGTTTCTTTTGCTTGTGGAGATGTTGTATCAATCATTATGAAGTGCTTAGTCAGTTTAGTAAAGGGACTCTCACAAATAATTCTTGGTTTCTGACAAAAAAAAAAAAAAAAAAAAAAGAGAGGGGGGTTGAGACATCAAGCCAAAGTTCTCTGCAGTTGCTTCTTTTCTGCTCTACTCTTCCCTGCACTGCTTTGACCCAGGTTGCTCAAAATCCAGCTCCCCACCCTTCTGACCGTTGTCAGCCCCTTTGGCTCCCCACTGCTCTCCAAGGCCCTGTACTTGTAGTTTCCTCCTCTTACATATATGTCTGCTGCTGGAGTCACTTTTCTACCTCTTCTGTTTTTGAAATGTACATTTGATGGGACCCCTTTGTGTCCGAAAAGAAAAGCAGAAGGCTGGAGACACCCTATCCCAAATACAGGCCTGCTAAGTGGGAAAGTGTTCTACATAACTGTCTGCAAAACAGAGTTCTCAGAAAAGTATGAACTGGCTCATGCATTCCCAAAGAGTTTTTTTAAATACTCCCCAGAGAGGAATGCATCCCAAATATGCGTCAGAATTCCTGAGAGCTGTGAACCGCTGCCATATCAATATGTGTTTTCACCTCCTTTTGGTGACAGGATTTGTGAGCTTGGGCCAGATGAGGCTGAGCATTTTCGGCACATCATCCTGGTCTCAACGCTTTGCTCTTGGTGGATATTCACGTTGTGTCACTCAGAGAAGGAGCATTGCCTAACCCCCAGCTCAAGGATGAGGACAGAGATGTGATGTGGCTGTGGACCTGGAGGAGCAGGAGTCAGTGCTGCAGAGCATGTCTATCTCCCCTGGAGCCCAGCTAGTGCTATCTTGGTCTCCAAGGCATGTGGTGCTAATGGAAGGCCTTTTACTCTGTTCTCTTTCAGTGGGTCTGGTTAGGCCCAGGCATTGCTAAGGGCAATATGGGAAACAATTCTCTGTGAAAAGAAGAGAGTGCAAGGCAATATTTAAGGACTTAAAAACTTCAGTGATAAAGCCATTATCTGGAGGCAGATGGATTCAGAACAGCCTTAGATGGGAAAGACTGACAAAAGGATCGGGTGTGCCTCCAACTCTACATTTCTCTGTACTTTCCTTCGTAAGCAGAGGTTTGCAACAAAAAATATGAAGATGCTCTGAGCAGTTTGTCTTGAGCTGTGCTTATAAGGACTGCCTTAATGAAATCAAGGAGCAGCTTAGAAAACTTACAGGCTGGGGACTGACTGGCAGAGGAGCAGCTGTGTGGAAAAGGATTTGGGGATCCTGGTGGGCAGCAAGCTGAATCTGATCCAGCAGTGAGCTCTGGCAGCAAAAGGCTGACAGCATCTGGGTGGTATTGACAGGAGCATAGACAGTAGGTTGAGAGAACTGATTATGTCCCTAAAACTGGCACTTCTTAGACCACGTCTAGATTACAGAATCCAGTTCTGGGCTCCCAGTACAAGAAAGACGTGGACAAACTGGCACATTTTTGGCAGAGGGCCACCAAGATGGTCTGCAGGTGAGAACCCCTCCTGTGAGGGGAGACTGAGGGAAGTGAGCTTGTTCCTTCTGCAGGAGACAAGGCATGGGGGGGACATAGCAGCTGCTTGCCTGTACCTATGAGGAAGTTACTGAGAAGAGAGAGCCAGGCTGGTCCCAGCAGTGCCTGGTGAGAGGACAAAGGGCCTGATTTGACACAAGGTAGGTTTGGAATGGCTTTTAGGAAGGCCTGTTTCACCATGAGTTCAGCCTGGCAGTGGAAGAGCTTAACCAGAGGGGTGCTGCAGTATCCTTCAAGAGAGGATTTCAAGCTCCAGGTGGGTAAAGCCCCAAGCAACCCAGTCTGAGCTCAGGGCTGCCGCTGCTTTGAGCAGGAGTTGGACAGCAAGGGACACTGACTGGTATAGGAGGATCTCTAGAGCACTCGCTGAGTGTAGCCGAACTCCAGTAGCACCTTGCTGTGAGTTACCCACTACACAGCAGCATGTTGCCTAGAAACAGCGTTTGGTAGCAGGGCCACAGCCTCATTTCATACTTTAATTTCACTTTCTTCTGCGTATCATTGAGCTTGTATGGACCTAGAGTTACGCAGGGTGTAGTTTGATATGCTTCTTTCCCCACAAGACCAGCCTGAATCTCCCTTTGCCATTCCCACTCCTGTTGTTCTTCCTGCAGTGTCAGGGTAGAGAGATGACCTCGGTTAAAAATTACTGAGGAGGGAGCGTATGCTATCCGTAACCTGGTCTGGTTACGTGATCCGGCTCGCAGTATGCTTCCCATAAGCTGTTTTACCTGCATTGCCAAAAGGTCAGCGTGAGGAGAGAAAGGAGAGCCCAGGGAAGAGGGGAAGGGGATGAACTGTTTAAACAGGTCCTGTTGGTACAAGAGACTCTCCTCCAATTATGGCAAAACTGCTTCCCCTAAAGGGAAACGGATACTGTGCCTTAGTCCACAGAAAACCTAGCCAGCTGAGAGCATCTTGAGGGAAATATGGGCTATATTTGGAGCCCAGTGATGGCCGTCCTTAAACAATTTGGGTTCTCATCCTCCTAAACGAAATTGAAATAGAGACCAGTTTCTTTTCTCCCCTTGGTTAAATTATTTCCTTTCTCTCTTTCTTCTAAGAAATCTTCTGTGAAATCCCTCTTTAATCTGAGGGATTCTGATTGAACCAGTCCTCTGTGTTGGACTCCTCTGAGATAACTAGGAGCTGTGACTGGATTTTATGTCAGGGAAAAGTTAATTTTCCATAGACTTTCTAAAAATTCTGGATTAGGATCAAATCTAAAATGACCGATTGAAGTGTTAATGGGTGAGCCAGGCGTTATTATTGAGAAGTACTTCCTGTTTGAGATATGAGAATGTAAAAGTGAATGGCTCACTGAACAGATTTTAATCTAAAGGTCTGCATCTGTTTGGAATTAGGCCTTTTGTATTGGATTAAAAAAATTAATTAGCTACCCTCTTTTAATCTTCCTTTATATGAAATATATTTCCTTTCTTGTTGTACTGTGTTGTAGCATTTTGCCTTCTGGGATGTGGTGTGTGCCATAGGTAGTATGTATGATGGCAGTCAAACTAGACCTCTGGCCTTGTTGCAAGTGCAACTGGGTGCAAAACTGAGATGGAGAAAAATAAGATTTGGCATAATATACTAATATATGAACATTCATCAAAGTAAAATAAGAAGAATTCTCAGACGCATAGATTAAATGTTGCATTTAATGCAAGTTTTTGCTCCTGATCCTGTTTTATTCAAATGGCTCTTGGAGGAAAATACATGCAACATCATCATACTTTTTTTTTTTTCCCCCCTTTTTTTTTTTCCTGGCTGTTCTGAGGGTCTGAATGAGAAAAAAAAAGAGCTTTTCTTCTTGAACAACCTCTCATTTTTTTGAATAAACTCAAACGTGATCATTCTTCAGCACCTCATCTTCTGGCATGTTTGTACACATTGGTATTTTCTTCTATGGACAATGGGAATATAATCTGACACACCACTTGTTGATTTTTTTTTTTTGCTGCATCCCTCATAGATCTGTCGCATTGTAGATCTCTGTTTCCAAGTTGCTTGGAAGATAGCTGATGTGATCTGTTTAACTCACTATAGCTCTGCACCATAGCTTTCTTCTTTTAGATGACTTTAATTTAAAATGGCAGAGCATGAAAAGCAGACATTCATTTTTGTTGTACTGTTTTATATTTGTGGCATGATTTCCACTTCCCTCTTTCCTCTTTTCCATGTGAAGCCAACAACACTATACTTTATGGAGAAGGTGAGGGTATATTCCTAATTTAGAGGAACTGACATGTAATGTAAAGACATGAATGTCTGTTCGTCTCCTTATCCAGGAGTGCTCGCATCACTAGCAGCAGATGACTGAGCTGAATGCAGCAATTCTTTCATACTGTACTGTGAAAACAGTCTGTGAGCACAGACCGGCTATAGATAGAAGTAGTTAGTACTATTCACAAGGTGAAAATGCATCTCCGCAAGGGGAGGTGTCTCAGACTGAAGGGAAAAGTTAGAAATTAAGCTAGATTGTGAATTACTGCTTTAATGGGACTCAGCTTCTCTGTGGAGGGTAAGATTAAAAGTAATCTCAGGATTCTAATATTTGGGTTTCTGAACTTCTTTCACTATCAGAGCTAATAAAACATAATAGCTAAAAAGAAAAGCAAAGCACTCTATCCTAAATCTATGGTTTTGGGACAGGCCTGTGAAGGCATTTAAGTATCAAAAGGCTTTCACAAGACTGAATTTGGTCCATTCCCATTTTCTGCCTGTCTCTTGTGGTTCCTTCCTCTCTGTCTGCAGCATTTCATCTCTGCATCTCTTTCTTGTACAGCACTGATCTCCTGTCCATGAGGATGTATGCACTCTTATCTTCCTCTTTACCAGTTTCTGCCGTACATCTCAATTAATGTTGACTTGCCACTTCATAAGACACCAAGCTGAATATCTAATATTAGAGATTTTTTTGTCATTGTCTGTAAGTTTTAAAAAAAAATCTAGCCATTTAGGACAGACTAGACCTTCTACGCAGTGTCTGGATAGTGCAAAGACAGGGGATCACGGAAATTCTTCGTAATGCGTTTTTAACAAGGGCTGCAAATGGAACAGCAGAGGATTTGTCAGTTCTGCTTTGTAGCAACCACACCATTCTGATCCGCCTTAGGAAGATGATCTTTTCAGGGAGTTTTAAAATTGGATTGGCTCAGCCCTGTGCACGAAGATACTTTTTCATGAAGTTTTGCAAAAAATAATGTTTTCTTTGAACAGGAGGGTTTCATTGCTCTGTTTCAGG
Organism: Tinamus guttatus; assembly: GCF_059628265.1. Taxonomy (NCBI): domain Eukaryota; kingdom Metazoa; phylum Chordata; class Aves; order Tinamiformes; family Tinamidae; genus Tinamus; species Tinamus guttatus. The sequence continues at coordinate 854,503 of NW_028288659.1, read as the reverse complement.
GGCTGTTTACCTGTTTGACCCCCCCGATAGGAAAACTGATGCCTAATGAGGTTAAATGATGCAGGCGAGTCCTTATGATCCGAGCCAGGCGTGGAATCTCTTAGCCACACAGTCATGCCATACACTTCCTTTTTCCTTTGAATCATGCTCAGTTTGCCTCTGGGTTCCATATCTGTGCTAAGCCCATGCATATACAGCGAGTATTGCTAGCAGCAGTATACACAACACTATCATCCTGAAGAATTAAAGAAGACATCACAATTACCACAGGGTAGTCACCTCTCGCTGCAGCCTGGGGACATTTCAACTAAACTTTATAAACCGCGTTTTTCCTTCTTGTTCTTTTTGGTCTGTGCTTGCTTATTTCTGTGCTCCCCGAGATCACAGGTGACACAGTTATCAGGATAATGTCATGCATTCATGCATGCTGTTTATTTGTGCAAAACAACCTTTCTTCAGTTTTCCTAGTTACTCTGTATAGATTTAAATGCCACTGTAATGAGAACAAGCTGTGAAGTGCTGCTTGTCATCCCTGACTGCTGGGCACATCTATGGAGGGAAGCTGGAATTTGGTAACAGTTGCCACTGTAACTTCTGTTTTGAATATTGAGAGGAGAAAAAAGCAGTTCTTATTAAAGCTCAGCTAGGAGTATCGAAAAGAATTGGCAAACCTCTAGGAATGAAGGTAGGAATTTGGGTCAGTTACGAGGTCAGGCAAAGGGCGTAGGTGGCTTAGTGAAATAATTCATTTGTAAAAGTTTGGCTATTGGCCAGACATGAGCACAGCATTTATTCGAATTTAGTTCACTCACTAGACTGGAGTACTGTCTGTTTCCCACATCCGCATGGCAAGATGCAGGATGCCAAACCCTGCAAAGTCCTGGTCCTGTATTTCCAACAGGGCAGAGCTCTCAACCTTTGGCACTCAGTCTAAGAGAGCTAGAGAATTACATATGAGGATGCATGAGGAGTTCACAGTTGGGTTAAACTGTGTAGACTGATTACAAATTTTCTGCGTAATCCAGGATACTTTACAATTATTGTCCAATTTGAATCTATGATTCAGATGTTATTAAAATATAGTTTCTATAGTTTTAGCTATAGTTTATATAGCTTCTTGTTTAAATAAAGACTTTTTAAATTTATCTTTTAATTGGATGAGAAAAGCTTTTCTCATATACAAAATACATCACAGATTTTATGCAATGCATTAAGAGGTTGCGCATGTGCGCTAGGCATGTGTACAGGAATCGCAAGCATGCAGAGTTAGTCTAAGTCCAGTTAATGGGAATATTTGTGTTCACTTCTTGCTTTGATAGCTTAATGTAATTTCCACCTACGGATGGAGTGAAGAAAAGTTTTATTTAAGCATTTTGTGTGAAGAAAGCCATCTCCAACAATTCACCCTATATGCAGGAGTGTGCTTCAGAGTCATTTATACTAAGTAGGATTTGAAGACCTGCATTCAAGTCCCAGCTACATGGGTATGTCAAGGATAAAATTATCAATGGTGATAAAATTATCAATTGATATGAAAAATGCCAGTGGTTTCAGAGAATCATAGAATCGTTAAGGTTGGAAGGGACCTCTAGAGGTCATCCAGTCCAACCCCTCTGCGCACGCAGGATCACCTAGAGCACGTGGCACAGGACTGCATCCAAGTGGGTTTTGAAGATCTGTACAGAGAAGGAGACTCCACAACCTCTCTGGGCAGCCTGTTCCAGTGCCCTATCACCCTCACTATCAATAAATTTTTCCTTAAGTTCCTGTGGAACTTTTGGTGTTTCAGTTTGTGGCCATTTCTTCTAGTCCTGTCGGTGGCCACTACCGAAAAGAGGCTGACCCCAGCCTCCTCACTCCCTCCCTTGCGGTATTTATAGACACTTTCAGCAAGTTTTATGCCAGGAGCACGGCCAGCTTTAGGACACCTCAATTCATTGTTGAATTTGTGCCCATCACCTGCTGAAAAACAGCACTGTCATCAAGATGCAAATGGTAAAATGTTATAAGCTTGAGAATTCAGCCTTGTTCTCATCAAAGAAGGATAAACTAAAATAAGCATAATTTCTAAGTCTCAAACATGCGATCCGATTATTGCAGCTAAATGAATTAAATGAGTAACTCGGCTGAACTTCAATAACTGACCATGTGTGTACAAATGGGGAAGGATAAGTTTTTTTTTTTTTTTTTTTTTTTTTTTTTTTTAAAAAAAAGGTAGAAACTTCAAGGAAAGAGCTTTCAGCTGACATTTTTTTTTCTTATATCTGCAGTGAGTTAAAAATGCAGAGAAGATCTGTAAAGCTTAGTTACAAATCTGGTTCCTTACAGACTTTTAAAGTCAGTTTTAAGGATATGGTCACAAAGACTCCTTTGTGATGTTAAGTGTGATTATGTTGCTGTATGTAAGAGGAACTTACCTATACTAATATGGAAGTTGGAAGCAAACGGCAACTGTTAGGAGTTCAGTACTTTGTCATTAGGTAATTCCATTTCTAGAGCATTAGGTAATTTCTTTTTTTTTTCCTGCCAATTAGAGGCTGATGGCTGCACTATGATAATAACAAAACCTTCATTTAACATGAGCTCAGCTGTGTAAAAATAGGAGCATATTTGGAGTAACACAGTGGAAAAATAGTATTTTTCCAAATTTGTAGATTTTGAAGTTACAATGATCCTTTAAATTAGATCCTAAAATAAGGTTCATATTGAAGTGATACAACTGAATTATCAGATCTTGACATCTGAAAGTTCAGGTCTATTTTTTTTTGTTTTTTTTTTTTTTGCTTTAATAAGCAGTCTGAGCAACCTCATTTGGAAACCTATATGGCTTCCTTTTGCTCACATACTTTAAAATTTCACATATTTAGTTGAGTGACTCTTTGTTGATTTAGGGGTATAGAGTTAGGCTGACATATATATTTTTTTTTTTTTTTTTTTTTGCTGTAATCAATATTGCTTCATGGTTTGTCATCTTGAGCATTTTCTATCTTTTTAGTTCCAATAGTGTAGAACAATATATTCAAGAAGAGGAAATGAAATGATGCCTTGAGTATGGCTTTGGCACTTGGTGTTTGAAAAGTACTTTATGTTCCATTCTTTGGGCTAAGATTACATACATTCAGAGTCATTCCAACATTTTATTGCTGTTGAATTTGCTTTTCTAGCAGACTGATGCAAAGAATCTAAATTGAGCATACAAGCCTTGTTTGGGTATAATAAACCATTTCTTAGTGTACAGTAAGAAGATTTACTAGTTAAATAACTGGCTTTATATGCTTTTGTTCTGTAAAGTTTCCTGTTTTCAAGATCCTTCTTGAAAAGAGGTCTCTGTCTTCTCAACTACTGCAATCATCTATTAGAGACCCATAACTCATGCTAGGTACTAACTCTAGATGCGGACAGTTGTGACTGTCTTCCTATTACCCAAGGATCAGCTTGTTGTGAGAAACTAATACATTAATCATTCTCACTCTCAAGTGGGTTTGGAAAAGGAGAGCATAAATTCTACCTCAAAAACCTGTGGCAGAGATTCTTCTCCTACTTGCTGCTGCAACTCAGCTCTTTCCTTAGGAATATTGTCTGGCATAGAGTGAGAAGTCTCTATTTCAAGTGTTTTATTTATTCTTTAGGTAGAAAGTAATCAGCTGACTGAAAAGGAGTCAGAAATCTGATAAGGGAAATTTTTAGGAGCTTGCAATTCAATGCTTTGTGCTGTCTGTAGAGAATGGAATTGCAGCTTTGCAAGTGACAGTGTTATGAATAGTCAAGCACTTCCCGGAGCACTGGCAATGGAGGCAGGGGAAAAGCCAGAGAGAGTGAGTCAGCATGACCTTGGCTGCCACCAGCGATGGGCAATGTGTCTGGCCTAAGCAGTGCCTGAGATTTGTTGGAGTCTTGAGCAGGAAGAGCCTATGGTGAAATAAAACCCACGAGATTAACCACTGATGGGACATGTCTGACAGGGGAAGGGGACAAAATGCATATAGTGTTAAGGAAAATACAGATCAATGTAAAAGAATCTGTACTTTAAAAGTAGCAGCTTTATTGGTAAACATGTTGAATTCTTTTATACACTGTGAAAGAACACAGACTGCTCTCTATAAAGCAGAAACACTCCGAAAAATCAAAATACTGCTTGTTTCCTGACCTTCTGTTTTGCCCACTGGATCTCAGCAGGATAGGATAAATTGTTCCTTACTGCTTGAGAGTAGTACCTGGAGATTCCCTGACACCAAGCCCCATGACTTTCAAGCATATAAACAATGCAAACCCAGAGATTTTACAATGAAAACAGATAGGATTGCCAGGGATTTGGAATAATAAGGGGAATTTACAGATGTAGACTGAGGGCCCAGAAGTTGTGGAGTGGTAAGTTGCTTAACCATAATCTCATTGGAAATCTATCGCTAAATCATGAAGAAAATGCAGATTTGCTCAGTTCTGGCCCATTGATATACCTGTTAAAGATTTTTCTGTATTAAAAAGCCAATCAACCAAAAGATGAAGAAATTAGCTGGCCTCTGCTCACCAGATGTGAATTCGCTCACTGTTCACTGACCAGCATGTGCTTTGGCAATAGCTACCTCTGATAATGACCAGTGAAGCTAGTTAGGAGTGGTTTCAATCATTGTTTTGCTACTGTAACACAATCAAAGCTTGATGAAGAACGAGGATGAAAAATTTATGGAAGCCTCTTTGGTTTCTTAATTCATTATTTGGCGGTGTTTCAGTGGTGATATCCTTGTCATTAAAGACTTTCTGTAACTCTCCACCTGTATTTCTGCCTCCTGTAGAATTGCCCCCTTTACCTTGCCAGCCTTTTATGGTCCCTCTACCATGTACTCCAGTGGTTTTATCCCTCTCTCTTTCCTAGCTGCCATTTCTATTCTGCCACTTCTGCTTTGCCCTCGCTGCCTTTGGCAGTTGACCATTTTCTGGCTGCCGTTCCAGTATTTGTAACAGTCTTCCCACTCCTTCCCACTCATTCCTTTCTGAGACATGACTCTTCCCTGCTATGACTGAGATTTTCACATCAACATTTGCTAATCCCTAGAGCTGGCGGAAAGACTTCATTTTTCTGTTCTTTCTTAAAAGCTTAAGTGTTCACTGCAAATCCAGCCATCTCTCCCTATAAAGAACGCCTCACACCTCTCCTCATCCATGAGTACCATGTGGCCTCCTCCAGCTCCACCACAACGTGTCTGTTGTTGGTTCTGCTGTGTGTGGAAAAAGTGAAATGACGCTGTTCACCATGTTGGGTTCTCGAGTGCGGCATGCCCTTTGCAACAGCAGCATGGGGATAGTGTCTGTTGAACCCTGCGAGGCATGGCTTTTGCTGTTTCCTTGGGAGCTCAGGCTGGCCCAAACTGCAGAGGGTCTGTTGAGCACCAGTTCCAGCTCCTGGCAGAGCTGGCAATGATTAATGGGGACCTTGGATGGAGAATCTGCAGGCAGCGAGGTCTGTGGGGCAAGGCCGGTGCTTGCCCATCTGTCTGTGTTGAATGTAGTACAGTGAGGCTCTATTCTTGGTTGGGACAATTAGGTTCTGTGGCAGTATGAGTAATTAACAATAATAACAGGGTCTCTTCTGCGGATAGACTGTTAGAAATAATTTCCTTCTGCCAGCTGCGTCTCTAGAATGTGCTTTTGAACTCGGAGAAATCAAAAGTGATAATGAAAACACCAGCAGCCGTCATGAATCTTTAGCGTTGTTTATATTGGCAGTGACGGAAATTCTTTAAACTACATTACCTAATGGCCCACTGGTTTGTGTTTGTTTTGTCATGGCATTGAGCTGTTATACAATGCACCCTCCTATGATTAAAGACCACTCTCAGTAAGAGTGGGCTTCAGCGATCCCTGTTTCTTCCAAGGGGAGAACCAGCAAAATCAGGGGAAGGAAACCACTGATCCTCTATTGCTCTGCATCCGTTTCACTCCCAGGAGCAGCCAGTATCACCGTGTGGATTTAGCTGCGTTAAGTACTGACTTTGCGCTACTCAGGGTGATCCATCTGCTGGAGCTGTAGGAGTTGGCTTTTCTTTCCAGATTTATGGCAGTGGTGACCCTGAATCCCGCCGTTCACCCGTGCAGCAGCTTGGGCCTCAAGGCAGGCTAAAGCACTTGGTTGCTTTGGCAGGTCACCGTCCTTCAGCAGCCGTTCCTCACCCCCTTCACAGCAGAGTCTGAGCCATCTGTCCCACCGGCTGCTCTCCAGATGAGCTGGTGAATGGTGCTACCACATAAAAAGTAGTCTAACATCAGTCTTCCTGTCCTCAGGGCTCATCAACAGTCTGAGGGCTCCTCTGTCATCTTCCCCATTTCTGAGGGGAGCTGGACCATGTAGGCTTTTAGGAACCTCTTCCACAGCCTCCTCTGTAGCCTTTGTCAGGACATTTCCCAGAAAGGTATTAGTGCCCTCTCCCTTTAAAGTTAACTATCCAAACTGTACGTTATTCCTACAAATTATTTAGCACATTATTATTATTATCATTTTTTAAAAAGTCCCTCCGGTGAATACGAGCCTGACTTTTTTAAAGAAAACTGACAGCTGGTCAGTTTTCAGAAAACTGACGTGCTAGTGAAGATGAGCATGACTGAGAATGTCATGTTGTGATTCAGAGTTTTATATTGGTCTTTCAGCAAGCAATGTAAGCACAGCTTTAATAGACTAATGAAGAAGTTAGTTGCTAGTGAAGAAGTCCGTCATTTTTTAAATGCGGTTATTTGTTCTAGCCTTTTTCCCTACCACCCCATTTCCACTCTGGTAAGCATAGTAATTATTCTACAATTTTGTTGTCCTGATCCTTCCATGACCAAAAATCACTTTGGTGACCAGATCTGGCCTGCAGTCAAAGATGTTAGTACCAATACAGAATATGATTTCAGCTGCTCTATAAGCTACATATAGTCAGGTACAGGAGTTATTTTTTTTTCATTTATTTTTTATAAAAATAGTGGACTTCATGACAACACTGTGTGAGTTATAATCTGAATTCTCTGCTGCTGCACCTTTCCTGAAATCAAGAGAATTATTACTAGCAAAGAATTTGGCTCCTTGTAGTGTTAAATCACACAACAGTAATAGCAACTGTCATGACAATGTTCCCAGAACTGTAAGGTGTTTTGATGGGAAGATTCGGTCACAGAATCCAAGCTTTGGTGACTCAATAAGCAACGTGCTGACTTCTGAGTTAATAATGAACCAGTGCTCCAGCAGTGCAGTTTGTACAGTTTGTAGTTTGTTTTTTGTTTCCTTCTGTTGTCCTAAATTTGTTGCATATTGCTTTTATAAGAGGACAATTACTCTTCTTGGTGCCTTTTGTTTGTTTTGTAAGCTATCAAGAAAGCCACTTCTGGGGTGAGTTTGCTATTTGTAATATTGAACTGCATGAGTTATTCTTTATCACTTTCTGCCCTGGGAAACAGAAACAATTCTAAAATATAGCAGCAAATTAATTCATGAAGATACTACCCTTTTTCCATTCAATATTGTCTGCATTTTGCTGGGGTAAAGTGATTTCTGTTTAGAAGGAAATTACTTCCATAAATACATGGGGGCCTCTGTAACAGCCAGTGGATGAAACAGATGCAGGACATCTTTCAAAATCAAACTTGTAATCACTCTGGAAGCTTTTGGGAAGAATGAACAAGTTCTGTGTCTAGTTCCCCACCATTTGTGTTACTTGGTTGAGAGACTTGTATTTTCCACTTCCACCTTTAAAGTTTCTTCCCTATGCTTTTTCTGGGAGAATGTCTAATGTGGCATCCAATATTGTGCATTTGATTGTGAAAATTTGTCCATAGAATTAAAAAAAAAAAAAAAAAAGGGGGGGGGGGAAGGGGAGCAAATGTGTGACTTCAAATGCCTAAACCCCATCTCTTCTGTCCCCTAGATGCCTATTCTTAAAGGTCTGGTAGGAACGAATCATATTTAGAATACTTTTTCCTCTGTCAAGTTTGGTTGTGATTAGCTAACAGATTCAAAAATGGTTGGAGAAGATGAAACTTTCAAAGCCCACGGGAAAGAGTCTGAGAATTGCTGTCTGGTGTTAGTTAGAGTTGGATAGTTTGGTCTAAACTTGCACTACTGAACTTGGCCTGGGCACCTTCCTGGGCTGACATCCATCCTGAAGAGGACCAAAGCCAAGTTATTTTCTCAGCTACACTGCTGCAAGTCCTAAGATATCCCATTGACATAACAATTGTGCATGTACAAAAATACAGATTTTTAAGGATTTTTCCACATTTAGAGTCTGTCTTTAGAAAGAAGGTTTTCTTTTATGCTAGTTACAGCATAAGTGAGTTAGAAGGCTTTTGCAGTGATGTGGCGTAGAAGAAGGGCAGCAGTACAGTGTCAGCTTTTATAACTGAGGCAGCCTCTTTCACTGGAATAAATAAGAGCACAATCTGTTCCTTATGGACAGTGTAGAAGTTGTTCCTCTTAGCAAATGTTAGCTGAAGAACTTTCATAACAATAAAGGAACCTAAATAGACTATAAGAGATCAAATTTCCAGAAGGAACATCTTGCCAGAGCTGGCTTCACACTGGATTGTCCCCTAACAGGATTAATTTTGTAGTCCTGTGGAAGACGACCTGAACTAGCTAGACCTGTCAGATAAGTATTACATGACCTTGGCCTGTAATTTTTCTCTTAACATTATCCAGTAGTAAATATACTCTATGTAAGAAACTGCTACATTCGCAGCCCACTCATCTCACAAGGTCAGACAACACTAAGGGGGTAGATACTTAAGAAACAGCAGTTCCCCTGAAATGGGTTGGAAATTAGGACACATCCTTTCCACCAAGTTGTAAAGACTTGCATGCACCATGTCAGGAAACTGAGACCTTCTGCAGCATATTTAGCTAAGACCACTCTAGCTAACAATAGAAGGAGGGAAAATTGAGAATGTTAGTGCTTGTATTACCAGGAGAACCATCAAAGAGGTCATGCCTCCAAATGACCCACTAATTGGCCAATCAATAATAGAACTCGCAAAAACAAGGTATGTTTTTTTACTCATTTTTTTTTCTTATTGCATGGTTGCAGTGTTTATGTTATCGACCCCTTCTCTCTCAACCCCTTTTCCTCCCTCACTCCCAATCAACAGTAACTCTCCTGTTCTGCCTATGTACAGGGACTAATGTATGTGGGGGTGTGTGCATATGTATATGTTCATGCTTCTATACTTACCTATCTATGTGTATATATATATATTCTTTTAGCACTTCTGCACATATTTATATATTTATATAAACATCATTAAAATGGGATTAGATGACTTCATATACAATCATGCATGTACAAATCTTACTGTTTTTCAGCAATCGTTGTATTTGTGATCACAGTAATTTGTTGTGATATAGAAATTACTCACATCTGTAACTGGCTGAAATGAAACATGTTCTGAATTTAGCTTAAAACAATTTAAAATAACTCACGATATTTTCTTTCAGTTCCAAATGGAAGGCTATTTTATTTCCCAGATGTTCTCTCAATTTTATCTACCTTTGTGCATCATTTGGAGAAAGCAGCTTTTTACCTTCTTTGTAGCACTGATACAAAGTAGTTTGACAGAGCATGGAGAGGAAAAATGGCCTGCATTTAAAAACAAACAAACAAACAAAAAAAAAAAAGCCTGCATTTCAATTAGAATATGATTTTTATCCCTTGTAACTGTTTTCTGTTGTTGTTGTTTTGTTTGATTGTTTTGTTGATAATATATTTGGAAGTCCTAAAAATATTTCTGAAATATTTTCCCTATCTATAAAGTGAACTGCATTGCAAGATTTTATTCAATAGTCTTGATAAGACGTGCAAATCATTCTGCTTTGTGATTAATGCAACAGAGGACTAGTTAGTAGCATAACAAGAGGTATCATTTACATTTGGCAATTTGAATTGCTTTTGACAGCCTCACGAAAGTTGTGTTTCACAACTGCTGAGGTTCTTGTCTGAAGTAATGTACTCAGTTTTTGTAGACTCTACTATTGACATTTTTGTAAGGAATTTCTATGCAAATATTGCATTTCTGCATAGTGCTGTATATCTATAGTAATTACAATGGTTTAAAGAAGTCTTGTGCATGATTTATGAGTTACACTCCCGTTCTCACAAGTTCTGAATACCAGAGTAGTTTATTACAGGTACACCCAGACAGTCATGAGAAAGCTCATTTTTAATTCATGTAAGTTCATATGAATCCATAGCCAGTGTTGCCTAAAGTGACAACTTTTAAGTGCCAAACATAAAACGTGATCATCTGGGGGTTATGTCTCCATGCTGTATATGAAACATGGTAGTGGCTATGAAACTGCAGCACTGCTGTGTGCCTTACGGGAAGGGAAGTCATTCACGTGCTGTTAGGACTGGATCACCTGTCTTACAGATGGAGAAATGTCTAGGGAGCTGTTGAATTTTGATGACTTCTTTTCCTAGATGGAGAGTAGCTCAGGATAAGAGCCTCGTTTGATGAATTTTAAGAAAACCAGGCTGACCCAGTTTTTCAGCACGATTGGGGTTTGCAGGGATGAATTTACAGCAGTGCAGAGAGACCAGAGACTCGCACTGTCTCTGAAATCCCACGGCGGGAGAACAGGCAAGATGAAGCTTGCAGTCACGGCGGCTGTTCCGCTTGTTGCTTTGCCAGAATGAAGGGTTGCTGCCTTAAGCTGCATATCCCCTCTCCTTCTCCAGTGCTCACTGCTCCCCAGGGCAGCTCTGGAAGATGCACATGAAAAGGAAGGTGGTCTTTCGTATGGCTCACAAACATTTAGGCATATTCTGTGGAAAAAGAAATAGAAGGAATTCCTTTTTATGGCAAGATCAGGGGGGAATTGAAGAAATAGGCTGAAAAGGAGAAAGGAAACAAGGTGAGACTTGAGGGTGAGGAGCATCCTGTCTCCTGAACACATGGATGAAGGTATGTGGATCCTGAATTGATTTAGAAACTTTACACTGAGCCTAAGCAATATTCAAGAAACTTTACTACTTCCCATCTCTGTTTTCATACCAGAGTTGATAACTACTCCTCTGTCCAGATCTGTATGTCTCTGATGTTAAGCAGTGTATATATTAATTAAAAAAAAAAAAAAAAGAGAGAGAGAGAGACCGTTTTTGAAACCTTCTCAAGGCCCATCTGCTTCCACTGTGTGTCCCTTAATATAGGCCAGTTCAATATAGGCCAGTTGAGAGTGCAGGAGCTGTGATGAGAAGGGGTGCTTTGCCTCAGGGTCTTTTGATGCTTATTCTGGAGGTTTTTGCTGCCTCATGGAGGTTTAACTAAAGTAAATAAACAATCCTGTCCCTTTGCTATAAAGGAACGAGACAAAGAAGCTGTATTGGCCTTCCCTGCAGTTGAAAATGGGTCTGCACTAATACCATGGCATAGGGAAGTTTTGCTGCCCCTGGCAGGGGAGGTTTCTGGGGCTGCTGTAGTGCTGCTTTACCTGCACCTGAGTTTGTAAAAACCCCTTCCTGTGAAAGAGAGGAAGCGGCAGCCAAGTGAAGAGGCAGCCCTGGGTTTCCCCTGCAGCTGGGTGGGTGTCAGAGAGGTGGGAGGGCTGAACCTTGTGGCTCATGGTCACCTTGGGAGGGAGTTTTGCAATTTAATCAGTGTGTAGGGATTTTTCTGGGCTCATGGCCCTTCCAGGGTGGACAGAAATAGTCCGTGAGCAAGCTGCAGGAGCATGGTGACTGCCTTGCCATGCAAAGCCCTTCCCTTTGGCGTGCACCTATGTGAAATCTGCTGCTTCTGCCGATGTGTTCTGAAATACATCAGAATCTTAGTCATGTTTGGGTAAGTAATGTTTTGTATAGTGCTTGCCCCTCCCTGCCCCCACTTTGTTTTTCCTTTTTTAAAGCTTAACTGTCTAAATATAACTGAGGCTGTAATTGAGCTTGTGGAGTCCCTTCTCCTAAAGGTGTATGAGAAAGTGTGAACTCTGCATGACTTTCCTATTTGCCAGGGCGTATTTCAAAAAGACATTTAGAAAAGTCTTAAGTTTTTTTATTACTAACTTGAGAATATTTGCTGTGGTTCTACCATAAAACTAATAAGCATGGGATGCTAAAATTTACCTTTTTCCCATCCTACTTTCAGAGGAAAAGGGGGGAAGAGTGGCAGAGAATGAAAAGACTTGATACTTCAGCACAAAATAGGGCCTTTATTAGTTCAGCTGCAGTCCTGATGGATTGCACTGGCTAGCAAAGTGTCGAGTGTTATAGAGCTGAGACTTCCTTACTTGTTAGCTGATAATTTAATGGGTGATACTTGCTGTCAGATAGTGCATTAACTTGAACATTCATAGCCTTTTTCACAAGGCTGAACATATGCAGCCAAATATTTTGATAGATCCATGTTGCCTGTTCGCTTTCTTTCTGCATGGTGTGCGTGTGTAATTTTTTTTTTTTTGTCCTGATCCCATAGGTTGCTCTGATGTGGTCCTGTGCCAGGGGCTCTAAGTGACCCTGTGTGTGCAGGGGGGTTGGACTAGATGACCTCTATAGGTCCCTTCCAACCTCAACTGTTCTATGATTCTATCAGGTGCTTAATGAGCTGATCAAAGTGATTCTGCATAGGTTTAGTTTCCTGCTCCTGTGGTGAAAATACATACTTCAGGATGAAAAGTCTGCTAAAGTCATAAAATAGTTTTGTTGTTCTTAATGTTTTAACCTCTTTATGTGTAGTTTTAGTACACTTTTCCCTCATCACTGCCTTTAGTAAATCTGTATGGCTTGCTTCAAGAGCAGTGTAGGCTGTTGGGGTTGTGGTGCTTCCTGCAAAAGAAGGAAGGGGTGGGTGCTTATAAATACTTGGTGAGTGCCCAGCCGCAGAACTTGTGGCTGTGGTTAAGGGAAGAGCTTGCTTAACAGGCTTTTGTACAGACATATCAACACAAAAATAAATTGTTGATAAGACAGCATAGTTTTTATAGGAGTGATGCTACTAGGCTATGCCTGGGCTTCAGTGAAAGATGTGGTTTGGACCAGTTTATAGCATAGCTTGAAACCTGGGTCCTGCTCTTACTATTACTCTTTATGCGATTGTTTTTGTTTGTTTGTTTTCTTTTTTTCTTGTCATTGTCGTCACACAAGTTATTTAGCGTGTCCTCTTTGAAACTTGCAATGCCCTGTGTCTGACATGTGAAAGTTCTCTAAAGACCATGTTTTACATATTTATATTTAAATGACAGGTAACTGCTGATGTGTATGTACTATCTGTCCTTATTGCCTGCTGTGGAGCTTTTCTCTCTTCATTTCTTGTTCGTCAGTGGCTCCATCTTCTTTTGTGGTTACTTAGCTCTTCCCTCTTAAGTATACAGGGTTTACTTCTGGAAAACTGCATCATGCACTGCTGTCTAGACTGTAAAATTATTCTGGCTTACGTTCAGAGACTTTTTTTTCTTTTGTTTTGGCAGATAGATTTGTGGGATTACTTGAGAAAACACTGTATAGATAAAGAAAAAAGCAAATTTAGGATTGTATTAAGATTTATAACTTTTTATATCAATGAGTTATTTCAGTAAGGAGGGGGTAAATGAAAATGATGAGAATTTCCTGTAGTTGTTTTCTTGTTGTTTTCCGTGGTTACTTTAAGGGATGCGGGGGGCAAAATCTTCTCTGGCAGTGAAGCTAGAAATGTAAACTACAGAAATCTACATCTATAAGAAGATGGACTGTAACATTTCAACATTATTATAAATTACTGTTATGATTTTTTTTTCTCATAAGAAAGCACTTCCTTTTCATTCTACTCTGCTACATGTGTTAAATATTTAAATCTGATTGGAAAAGAGTCAAATTTTATGACAGTTAAGTATTATTTTTTGCTTTAAAGCGTAAGATGAATTCACCTTGCACATTTGAGAGACATTCTGTGAACCTCCGTAACAAACTTCATTGCCTTCCTTGCTGCTCTTTTCAAAGAATATTTTTTGGCTTGCAGAGACTGTGATGCAGTTTGAACAGTATGTCTAAGTTGTCAGTCATCAGTTCTTGGACCAGGGGACTATTCTTCCCCTCTGAAGTACACCTAGGCAACTGGGATCTTGCTCATTGACTAAAGGGCTTGTAAGGACTACTATTGTACAAGTAATTAATAATGGGGAGGGAAGACCTAGGTCCACTGAAGTCAAAGGCTAGCATCCAATTGGCTTAAATTAGGCTCGGGTTTTGCTCTAGGCCTGTGAGAACAACTGAGTACCGCTTCTTATTTTTACTTTTAAAAGCCTTACATATTGCCATGAAAGTTGGGATCACCTTGCTGACCTTCTGCCACCTGAGCATTGAGCAGCCAGTCTCCCTCAGTGCTTCATGGAGGCAGGGGGACGGACTGGCAGACAGCCCTTCTGGATGTCCCCCACCGATGGGACCTAGTGGCGAGTTGAGATTTGGCACCAAACTTAGCTAGGTCGATGCTTGGGAGGGCTTATCTCATCCAAAATGCTTACAGCTATGCTCTTCAGATTTGCTTTAGGCTGGATAAATAAATTCAGGCCTGAAATAAAGGTTTCTCTAGTCTTGACCTCTGAAGTACAAATTGGCATCTAACCATCCCGTTAGCTCTGCACTGAACACCACAGTTTGTTTAGCTTATGGGCATCTTCTGAAAAAGATATTTAGTCTGAGTGTGAAGATGTGAGGAGATGGACTCTACTATTTCCTTGGCAATAGGCTATAGTGGTTAATTTCTCAGCTATCTAAATTAAGGATAATCCCCATCTAAGGATAGGGTAGGGAGTGGGGTATGCTTTTTCTCTGCTTGTGATGAGGGGAATAGTCCTGAAAGCCTGACAACTTCTGTTTGGTGTGATTTTTAGATGCTGTAATCGAGTCACCTGGCAATTGCATGTCACGTGCTGAACAGAGAGAGATCCACACTTTCAGCTTTTTTTTTCAGGGTGATATGCAAACTTTATGCTGTAATTCTCTGCATCCTATTTTTCACTTTCCTCTGAAATAAACTGTCTATTGGAACTCTTGGTTAACCAGTATCTGTAGAACTAGTGCCTTACTCTGAAAGAAAAATTGTTTCTTTGCTCCTTGGCTCCTTTTTATGTATCCGAGGATTGCATTTGCTCTTTTCTGACATAGAATCATTCCGGGAATTGCACCGAATTACTCATCCTCTGTGATGCCTATTTCTTTTTTTTTTTGAGTGTTCTTGTAGTTGCCAACATTATTGATTAAAAATACTGAATAGCATCAGACCCAGACTTCATTAAGTTTTTTTTTTTTTTTTTAAAAAAGAAACCTTTCTTTGAGTTACAATTCGTCAGTCTTTGGTCTTCAACAGAAATTAGTGTCAGAGTTTAATTAAAATGCATATTTGACCCTATGTTTTGTCATCACTTGTATTTTATAATATCTGCCTGCAGATACCCAATTTTATCTTTTCTAAATTTTATAGTTTTATCCAGATAAAGACTCTAAGAAGTTCTTTGTATTTTAAATTGCTCTTTAGAAGAAATAGGAAAAAAATAACTGCTGAATAACTTGAATTGGAGCCTTATCTGTTGAGAATCAAGTCTCTCCGTGTTGAAAATCATGGTACTTACATGTGCAATTTAAGCACTTATAAAATGGCTCTTTTGCATATTATACATTAGGGGAATTGAGGAGAAATATATGACAGTAAGACTTGCATTATATTTGCATTTATTTACTTCTACTACATTTATTTACACCTTGAAGCTTTGACATTTGACTGCTAATGTCTTAGGAGAGTGCAATGAAGCCTTCACTCTTTGTTAACCTCATCTGAACAGCCTAGCATGGCCAGCTTCAAACAAATTCAACTTAAGATACCTCAGCTGATCAACAGGACACTGAGAGTCTTGAGAGAAGAGCATTTATAAATGTTACTGCTAGGTAATAACCCATCATTATACCTTTTGTCTGTCTTGGAGAAAAGCCTCAGGACTTCTTCTGCAGGTAGGTATCATGATGTGCTAACAGAAAAAGCAAGCTAACTGCTGGGGAAAATGCACCCTTCTGCTTGTGACAACCCAGCCTGCGTGGTGGCATCCCTCTTGGCAACATGTGCCTTTGGACCCCTGCTCCCCAACTGATGGTTGTCCAGATGCTCTGCTGGCTCATGTTGGCGTGGCATCATTTCCGTGGCGCAGCAGCTGCTGAGTGATTTGATCAGCAATTTCATCCCCACCGCTAAATATATTTGACAAGACCGCGGTGGCAAGAATGATGCAGCTGCTCTGTCCACTGTATTAGCTAAGCGATTGGGAGCTCAATGTGGCTAATAATGCAGCTTTTCTGAGACCAAGCACATTATTGCTCTAATGTTGTATAGTCATCTCCTGGAGGAGATGTGCTTGTTGCTCTGCGCTTCACCTGCAGTGTGTGAGCGGGATGTCAGCAGCATGACAGGGCTCTTTGACTGCTTTCTGTGTAGAGATTATCTGTTGAGTTGTAAGACTGGGAGGTTGCCCATCTCTGCCATAGTTCAGCACATCTCCTTTTTGTCCCCACCTACCAGTTCTTTCTTGAAGGGATTTATGTAATCATGGCTGTCATCTGCTTTCTGTATTACTGTGGACCTTGTGAGTCTCAGTAACAGAATAGGACCACACTGATCCAGACATTGTGCAGGTCTGGAACCACATGACCTCTTTCCTTGGCATCTGATCACTTCTCAGGGAATGAGCTGAGTGAAAACCGATGAGGTAACTGGACTCTTTTTTTTTTAATGCAAACAATTTTTGTTGAAATAAAGTTCTTGTTTCAGTCTCTCTGACATTACAAAATTTATTATTTTAAAGATAAATGATATTTATTTGGGAACAAATTCAAATATACATTTGACTTCAGTAGCAGAATAAATATGCCTATATAGCATACAGATTCTGTATCTGCAAACAGACACTAGGTTTGGATTTTAAAAAATATTTTCACTTATTCAAAATGACTTTTTTCATTAAAATTTTACCACTTCCTCCTACCATTGCCTAGTTCTAGCCATGTTGTTTGCTCCTAAGAAATACAAAAAGGAATTGCACTTCATTACAAGCTATGAAAAAGGAGCTTTTCATATTGTTTTGAGAACTTACACTGAAGTGTCCTTCCTGTTTAAGGAAGTTTGGATGGTGAGGGATGTGTTGAATTTGTGGTATCATATACCAGAACTGATAAAAGGCTCATAAACCCATTTTAGGCACTGCACAGTGTGGTGCGGGAGGACGAAGGATGGCCAACTCTTGTTGGATTAGAAAACCTTCTCTAGGTTTAGCAGACTTGTAACAGTCATGGAATCATTATGGTTGGAAAAGACCTTTAATATTGAGTCTAAAGGTAGACCCTTCAATACCATACCTGCTAAACCCTGTCCCTAAATGCCTCATCTACATGTTTCTTGAGCACTGCTAGGGTGGGAGACTCCACCACTTCCCTGGGCAGCCTGTTCCAGTGTTTGACTACTCTTTCCATGTAGAAATCTTCCTCCTTTGGCGCTACTTGAGGCTGTTTCCTCTTGTTCTATCTGTAGTTCTTCTGGAGAAGAGATTGGCCCCTCCCTCACTGCAGCCTCCTTTCAGGTAGTTGTAAGGAGCAATAAGGTCTGGCTGCGCTGCCATCCAGAGGGACCTGGACAGACTGGACAACTGGGCGGTGAAAAACCTCATGCAATTCAACAAGGCCAAGTGCAAGGTCCTGCACCTGGGGAGGAATAACCCCAGACACCAGTACAGGCTGGGGACCGACCTTCTGGAGAGCAGCTCTGCGGAGAAAGACCTGGGTGTCATGGTGGATGACAAGTTGACATGAGGCAGCAGTGTGCCCTCGTGGCCAAGAAGGCCAATGGAATCCTGGGCTGCATTAAGAAGAGCATCTCCAGCAAATCGAGGGGGGTGATCCTGCCCCTCTACTCAGCCCTGGTGAGGCCACATCTGGAGTATTGTGTCCAGTTCTGGGCTCCACAGTACAAGAGGGATGTGGAGCTTCTGGAGAGAGTCCAGCACAGGGCCACAAGGATGATCAGGGGCCTGGAACATCTGCCCTATGAGGAGAGGCTGAGGGAGCTGGGTCTGTTCAGCCTGGAGAAGAGAAGGCTGAGAGGGGATCTAATCAGTGTATATAAGTACCTCAAGGGAGGGAGTGCAGAGGATGGTGATGGTTTCTTTTCAGTGGTGGCCACTGATAGGACTAGAGGAAATGGCCGGAAACTGAAACACCAAAAATTCCATAGGAACTTAAGGAAAAATTTATTAACAGTGAGGGTGACAGAGCACTGGAACAGGCTGCCCAGAGAGGTTGTGGAGTCTCCTTCTCTGGAGATCTTCAAAACCCGCTTGGACACAGTCCTGTGCCACGTGCTCTAGGTGTCCCTGCGTATGCAGGGGGGTTGGACTAGATGATCTCTAGAGGTCCCTTCCAACCCTAAGCATTCTATGATTCTATGATTCTAGGTCTCCCCTGGGCCTCCTCTTCTCCAGACCAAATAATTCGAGTTCCTTCAGCCTTTCCTCCTAAGGTCTGTGCTCTAGCCCCTTCATGAGCTTTGTTGCCCTTCTTTGGACATGCTCTAGCATCTTCATGTCTTGTAGGAGGGGCCCAAATTTGAGGTGTGGCCTCAGCAGTGCCAAGTAGAGGGGAACGATCTCTTCTCTGGTCTTGTTGGCTACACTATTCCTGATACAAGCCAGGAGGCCCTTGGCCATGACTGCTGGCTCATGTTCAGCGAGGTGTTGACCAACATTCCCAGATCCTTTTCTGTCATGGAGCTCTCTAGCCACTCTGCCTCAATCCTATAGCTTTGCGTGGAGTGGTTGTGACTGAAGTGCAGGCTGGCACTTGGCCTTTTTCAACCTCATACAGCTGGTCTCAGCCCATTGATCCAGCCTGTCTGGATCCCTCTGTAGAGCCATCCTACTCTCATCAGATCTACTTTTCCTCCCAGCTTGGTGTCATCTGCAAATTTGCTGAGGGTGTGCTCCATCCCCTCATCCAGATCATTGATGAAGATATTAAAGAGGACTAGCTCCAACACGGACTCCTGGGGAACACCACTTGCAGCTGGTCACGGGCTGGATTTAACTCCATTCACTACCAGCCATCCAACCGTTTTTTCACGAAGCAAAAAGTATGTTTGTCTAAGGCATGAGCTACCAGCTTCTCCAGGAGAAGGCAGTGGGAGGTTGTGTCACAGGCCTTGCTGAAATCTAAGTAGATCATGTTCACAGCCTTTACCTCATCTACTAGGTGCATCACCTGGTCGTAGAAGGAGATCAGGTTAGCGAGGCAGGACCTACCTTTCATGAATCCAAGTTTGCTGGGCCTGATCCCCTGGTTGTCACACATGTGCTGTGTGATCACCCTCAAGGTGATCTGCTCTATGACTTTCCCTGATACTGAGGTCAGGCTGGCAGGCTTGTAGTTCCCTGGATCCTCTATCTGACCCTTCCTGTATGGTGTCACATTGGTGTCTCATTGTGAGTCACCACACACTTGCCATTGTGTAGGGCAGCGCATTGGCAAGTCTCCAGTCATCTGCGACCCCCCGGCTGTTGACCACGGTTGCTGATAGATGATGGAGAGCGGCTTGGTGGGCACTTACACCAGCTCCTTCAGAACCCTCAGCTGGATCCCATCTGGCCCCATAGACTTGTGAGTTTCCAAGAGGAGGAACAGGTCACTGACCGTTTCCTCCTGGATTATGGTGGGTTTATTCTGCGCTGTATAGGTGTCTTGCAGGTCACAGGGACAAGTACCTTGAGGTTAACTGATCCGAGTGCTAAAGACTGAGGAAAAGAAGGCATTAAGTACCTCAGTCTTATCTTCATCCTTGGTGACAGTATTCCCCATCAAATCCAATAAAGGATGGAGATTCTCCTTGGCCCTCCTCTTGTTAATGTGTTTGTAGAAGCACTTTTTGCTGTCTTTTACAGCGGTGGCCAGACTGAGTTCCATGTGAGCTTTCGCCTTTCTAATTTCCTCCCTACATAGCCTAGCAACTTCCTTGTGCCCTTCCTGAGTTACCTGCCCCTTCTTTCAACAGTAGTAAACTCTCTTTTTTCCTGGAGCCTCAGCAATAGGTCCCTATTCAGACAGGCCACTCTTTTTCCCCACACGGAGACAGCCTGCTGCTGTGCCTTTACGATTTCCCTGAGAAAAGTCCAGCCTTCCTGGACCCCTTTGCTCTTCAGGACTGTCTCCCAAAGGACTCTCCCAAATAATGTCCTAAACAGTCCAAAGTCTGCCCTCCAGAAGTTCAGTGTAGCAGACTTCGTCCAGACATCACCAGATGAAGTGTAGGTGCAGCTAGACAAGTGAATAATAAATTTGTTCATGCCTTAGGAAATTCCCTTTTAGCAATACTGAAAGGGTGACAGTGCTGTTGTGCTCTCTGAGAGGCTGGTACAGGAAGCATGAAATATTATAGCCAAGGTCTGTAGTTCGGCTTCAAGGTTCTGGTTGGGGGAGAAGAATTAATTGGAAGTGCAAAGAGCCCTTTGGGAAGATCTTCTCCAAGCAACTGTTTGTATGTGAGCAAACACTTCCCTGCCTGAATTGCAAAAAGGAGTGGAAGCAGAGGTACATCTGTATAATCACTAGCCTATCACTGCTTTATTTATTGCTGTGGATACTAGTAGTTGTAGACTCAGGGAAGGGAAGGAGTTTGGCTAGCAGCTTGTAGTCTTGCTACACTAAATCTTTTCTCCCTTGCTTGCTGATCCTCACCCCAACTCATCAAGGGAAGGTACTAGAATGAACAGTCTGTTATGTCCAATGAAATTCATCCAATGAAATTCATAATCCACTGAAAGCAAGTGCTGCTGGTGTGCCTGGATGCCACTGCGCATCGCTCAGTGTGATGTGAGCAGGAAGACCAACAATCAATCTCCCCAAGACGTAACCTGCTTTTGTTAAGTACTTCTGACACAGCTCTGGAGTGCCTAACCTTGCCGGCTTTAACAGCACAGTAAATTCACACAGCAATGTTATTTGAATGTTATCCCTAGAACAAGGGTAGCATTTAGTCTGTAGGTTTAAGATGATACCTGCCTAATTTGATAACACACAGTGTGGAAATCCTGCTATGCTGTGATCTGTGAAGCTAATGAGCTTTGCAGTCCGGCTAGAGCAGTTTAAATAGGGCAAACAGGATGTTTTGTATTTTTTTAAATCTCAAATCTGTCATTGAATTAAACTTGCAGTGTAACTATAATGCCTCTTATTGCTTGGTGATGATTATTTCTGCCGAAACAAGATAAAATACGGCTGTTTTGCTTCAGAAAGGATGTAAGTAGCTTAATTGAAAGCTAATTAGTTATTAGTTTCTGGGGTCATGCGCTGTTCATTGGTTAGAAACCTAATCGCTATTGTTTCCTTGCATTCCGGTCCTTTACTTCCCGGAGGTTGACTGTAGGTCATGCAGAAAGTAAACATTTTAGCACTAGTAATTCCAAATCACTTCCCCAGAATACTGCATTGTTTTCATAATATGTATATTTTTTTACAGGTGGCCATTACTTTTATTTAGTTAAAATTTTAAAAATATTAATGCACTTAAATACACTTTGTGTATGGGCTTTCATGAAGCAGTTTGCATAATAAGGCATCAAAGCGTTTCTCTGATAACATAAACAGGAGACATCTTGAAGGAAATCTAATTCTTTTGTTTTGACTTAAAGGTGGCATCTTGAATTTGTAAACTAAGATTATCTCAAGTGGAAGTACTACCTATCTGGTTTGGTTCAGCGCACACAGTTCTTTTCACCTCTGTTTGTTGAATGTTTTACAAAACTTGAGTATTGTGATTTGGTTTTCCTTTGGGTGGATATAATAGTTCTCCCACACTAACAGTCAGTTTCCCGTAATGCTCTTCAAATAATATGGTTATTTCAGTGGCGGGTAGCACTGCACAATATCTCTCACAGCAATTGAGGTGTATTCTTTTCTTTCTTTTTTTTTTTCTTTTTGCAGCTTCAATATTTTTATTGGAAGAAAATAGATACTTTGGGAGCTAACACTTCAATTCTGCATAATATGAACTTTAAAAAAAAAGGCTTTCATAAAAGCCCTGAAAATGCCCTAAATGCAGCAATAATCTGGCTCTGATCTGCATAAATACCCACTATATTTTACCAAGAACATGAGGTAATTCATTGGACTGATGAGATGCATGTCATTGCAAACTCCTGCAGAAACCAACCTGTCCTTAGTTGTTGAGTAAATTTAGGAAACTTAGGACAGCCAGTGTCTGTGGCCCAGAGCACTGATAGGCTGCTCTAAGAGGGGCTAGGGTCTAACCTCAGCTAAAGGCTTAATGTGCCTTCTCTTTAGAGTCCTGTTCCCAAATGTGCTGAGACATTTGGCTAGCAGGCTGACATATGAAATCGTAGTTGCAGGTATTTACATAGTACAGAAATGGTTTTCTCAGGATCTTTTTTTTTGATGATGATAAAGGACCTGTTTCACAGTCAGTATTATTATCATTAATACTATTTTAGCTAATACCTCAGAAATGGCGATTCAGCAGTCAGTATCGTAATAGATGTTTGATGATTTGGGAAGAGCAGTTGATTGAATCTCTATTACCTGAATTTCTAGATCATTAGCTCAGGTCAAGTAAGAGGACATCTAGAACATACTGCTTCCACAAGCAGTAATTAATTCCTTTCCAGCAGCTCTTGGATATTTATTTATTCTGTATGATGTGCAGACATTGATTTTTACATTCACTGCCCCATCAGTTTAAACGCAGAAGTCAAGCAGAGAGTGACATTTCATTACTGCTTTATAAAGTAAACTTGATGATTGTTTTTGGGCAGAGAGGGCATGGAAAACATGTTCCTTATCCAATATCATTTTAAGTACAGAATTTGGTTATTAGCCAGACTTTCCCAGTTGTGGCCAATGTTACTATTAATTGCTAAACATAACTGCCATGAGCTTACTCTTACTACTGTGCTGTTAGAAAGTGCATTTAATGGTATTGCCAAAATGTCCATGGAGTATTGTAATCTGTTTTAGTAAGTTCCGTTGGGCTTAAAGGTTGACTGGTTTAAATAAATGCTAAATTTCCTGGAGGCAGAATATACACAAATACAGAAATAAAATATTACAGCAGTTGCATGTGGAAAAAAAAGCATACTATAAATTATTCAAAACAGTCTGTGGAGAAGTTGAGTCAAAAAATGGATCATGTACAGGTATTTGGGAATGGGGGGATCTGTACTAGCAAGTATGCCTAGAGTTCAAGGCCCAACTATCCTTTGTTCAGGCTTCAATCAAAAACAACCTTTTTTTAATTGTTATTATTTTAAACCCATGAGGCCCTAACACTTGCCATGATCATGCTGGTTGAAATCTTTGTCAGTATTAGGAATACTATGTCTTTGGGGATGGTAGGCAGTGACTGCCTTTTGAGTGGTGGCATGGACCAAGTCAAATGGAAGGCAGCAGAGCTGAATGAGGAGTGCTCAGACTGGTTTATAGGCTTTTCCTTAATCACGACAGGTCATAAAGATGCCAGTCTCTGTTTGTTAGTCATGTTGTATCACTGCTAGGCTCAAAGTCCTCACGCATCTGTGAAGGAGAACCATTGTAATCCTGGCATTAGGAAGACATAATGGGAATCTGAATGCTTGAGGCTTGAGTTCAGATTTGTTATGGAGAAGCCAAAAAGCCCAAATCTGTTTTGCAGTTCTTGAAATGCAATTTCTTCTATCAGGATATGGAAGACATGAGGAAAAAGATATATAGATTGCAACCCCCTTTAGGTCTCACTTCTCTGGTAGTTTATCCTTGACACCTCTGAAAGTGTGAATGCTTTATTTCTGTAGCTAAAGAAAACAGGACAGAACTGCTTTTTGACTACTCAGCATGGTTTCTTAATTAACTGGCATGCTGATGGTAATTGCTTTGCATGAGGAAATCCCTCTCCTGAGACACGGCAAGTAACACCCTCAGCAGTCCTGCTCCTGGCTGTGTAGGATGCTCATGTACCTTGCGAGTGCCTGCCTTGTTGTGCTTTAGCACAAGGGCTGCATGCCCTTTGCTTCTGCCAAGGGTTTGCAGACACTTCTCCGGGAAGGTGTTTTCTCTAATGCAGGTTAGGACTCAGCCATTGAATGGTTGAAGCGGAGCAATGCTGGCAGCAGTACGAGCTGCAGGGGGCACAGCTACATGGCGTGGCAGAGGCTTCTTCTGTCCCTTTGATGATCGAAGCACAGAGGTGCCGAGATACAACCTTGTACTCTTTGTCCACCTGGGAAAATAACCTCACTCTTTTCCCTCTTTTCACTTCTTCCCTATGATCCCACTGGGTGCTCTGGTGTCATCAGGAATAATACTTCCTGCCTGGTCCAGCTCCTGTAGGCTTCATCACCTCTGAGACAAGTGCACCCACTTATATGCTTGCCTACACAAATGGGATAAGAGGGATAAAAGAGGAAGAAAGAGGTAGCCTGAAATCATGAGACAGGAGTGAATCTGCTTACTGTTCTTATGAAACTGTGTTGGCTTGTCCTGATACCAGTGGTTTTGTGCATCCATATGGGACAACTGAAGTGAAGGAGGGCAAGGCAGCCATGAGAGCCTAACCCATTTGTAAGTTTTCTATTTTTGTATTTCCTGGATCATTGCCTAGCCCTGCCTGAACGCCCATTGTCTGAAGAGCAGATTTCCTGAAAACTCTTCTTATTTGATTCTAGCCTCTCCTTCCCCTCTTGCTTGGAGATGAAAAGCCCTACCTGTGAGTGCTCGGCAAGCACTAAAGTACTGGCCAAAATGGTGGCTTGTTGGCAAATGGTGTTGGCAGTAGAAGCAGCCAATCTGGGGTCCAACAGCTCCAGCGAGGGTTGCTCATTTCTGCCAGGTGAAGGACTGTCTTGTACCTGTAATGCAGATCACAGTCTGCAGTCTGGGCCGGCTCCGTGACTGTAGTCCAGGTAAGCAGGTGGGGAGTGACAGTCGCAGGGTTACGTGCACAAGTAATTCAGCTTCTGTTTCGTAGCAACAGCTTCCTCCATGAAGCATGCACCTCCCTCTTCATTGCACACTGGCTTTGTGTAAAGGAGGAGGAGGATGCACGGATTACCTCGTTGCTGCTATTGCTGACATGAAGTATTTAGGGAGCCTGGTACTTAAGCTACTTAGGAACAATGTGTTAAGTGCATTGTTTAAAGGAGAATGCTTAAGTTATGCTCGTCACATTGTCCAGCTGAAGTTTGTTTATCACGCTAAAATGTCAATATTATTATCTGCTATTATCCCGAAACATTTGGTATTTCCGTCTCCTGACAATAGAGCATTTTGGCATACCAACAAGGCAGAGAACTGATGAAGCACACGGCAAAGTCTTATATAAATTCTGCAAAACTTACTTTATAATATATATATTACTAATATAAAATATATATTTTTTATATATATAATATATATACATCCATTATTTTGAGAAAAAATGAGTGGGGTTCTGGTGCATGTTATGCAAAGTATGGCTGTTTTTCTTTTCATAGTTTAAAAAGTCTTTATACCGTTTGAGCAGGAGTCAAAAACCTGTGGAAGCTGAAAATGCAACAGCTTGTGATGTGATTTACAATCTCCATGTGGGATAAAACAGTTTGTTAAAATTACTGATAGTACTTCTGCATTTCCAGTATATGGGGGTTTGAAGTATGTGGGTGTTTTGTTTAATTTGGTCTTTGCTCTAGTTTTAGTGACAGTGTGTTGCTTCCTTTTTCTATGCCTAAGCACTGAAAATATCTTAGGAAAAAAGTTGCAGAAATGTTTGTGCTCACATAGTGGGTGTCTGGATACCTGGACACTTGGTACTTTAAGGGCCAGTTATTTAAAGCTAGCCTCCTGTCTACCTTGCCAGCACTTCCATACTTTTAAAACAATAGACTAGCAAAAATTAACCTTTTGACCTTGGAAGATGAAAATAAGATCCCAGCATGGATCAGCGAAGTTGCCGCTGTGTTGTGGCAGCCCTTTCTTTCCGTGTGGCAGCCTGGGCAGGAAGAGGCAGATGGAGGCAGGGCAGAGGTGCTGCAGACTCCAGCAGCATCAGCAGATGCTGGGGAGAAAGCAGCCGTGAGCCTGGAGGAAGAGACGTCTGTGAAAGCTGTGTCACGTTTCACACTGCAGTTCTCTGGACTAATATGTTTGCCCAGGAATTTATCCCAGGGGGTAAATTAGTCTTGTGGGAGGATTTTGATCTTGTTTTTAAAACCCTTGGTGCTTTAAAAAAAATAAAAGAAAAAATGCCCACGCCTTAACGGTGTATTTGCTCTGCATTTTAGGTAGGTGAATACTTATAGAATGAGCAATGCTCGTTATGAAATGACAAAGGCCAAGAGATAATGTGATGAGTGTTTTGAGCGTGATCCTTTTTGCCCCATTATGGTGCAGTAGCTTTGGTGGTGTAACAGCACTGGGTAATATTCCAAGACTGTCGCTCGTAGTAAGGGCCCCTTTTCTGTGTTGTCTTTTAGGAGACAAGATGAGAGTATAAAATAATCAGTGATGTTAGTGATTCATTGTCACTGCTAATTTATCTTCTTTACAAAAAATATTATATTAAGTATTTGGGAACCTAGTCTTTTTGCTAATCCTAGTTTTATCGCTATTGATTTGGAGGTGTAAATGTTAGTTATTTGTGCCTGCAGTTACTATTATGTGCATCTTTCTCAGGCTGATCTGGATGTGGGGGTCAAAGCCATCTGGGTGTAATGTCGGTTTTCTTTAGAAACTTTGTGATAATGATTTTCCAAAGAGAAAATCAAATCCTAATATTTGAAGGCTTGAGCTGAAAATCTGGGCTGAGGCCTACCGAACCAAGTTAGTCCTGGCCTGCCTGGCTGGTGCTGTGGCTTTAGCCATCTCAAGAATGAGTACACATAAGGGAAGAAAATAGTTGGAGAAAGCCTTTCGGGCAGGACAGCTCCTGAATTGTAAGCTCCTGAATTCAGCAGATCTTGCTATTACGCTACCACGGACCCCTGAACAGGAACATCCTGTATGGAGCATGGGATGAGCCTTGGGCTGGACTGCTGGGTGCTGGGGAGGAGATGCTGAGGTGTTTGTTGAGGTGCTGAAGAGGAGTCGTTATGGCAGCACTTGCTTGCACAGCAGCACCTGTGCTCCTCTGGTTCACAGTCCGCTCCTTAGCAGTAGGTCTTGCGTCTGAGCTGTGAAAATCTGCTGTGC
This sequence comes from Tinamus guttatus, assembly GCF_059628265.1. Taxonomy (NCBI): domain Eukaryota; kingdom Metazoa; phylum Chordata; class Aves; order Tinamiformes; family Tinamidae; genus Tinamus; species Tinamus guttatus. The sequence goes on along the minus strand of NW_028288659.1, from coordinate 827,330 downwards.
AGCCATCGTGGAGACACATGCCAAGCTGACTCAGCTGTTCCAGAGCCTTCGAGGGTCTCTCTGGATAAGCCTGCTAGCTGCAGAGGTAGGTTGTGATTGCTTATGCCTTAGGTACCCGCACTCAAGCACCCCCACCAGGATGCCCTGAGAGGACCGAGAATTCACTCAGTGAATTAATTGTTGAAAATCCATCTTGTGTTAGAACTTCATTAGTTTAGGGATTAGTGAAACCTCCGTCCTTTGGAAATAACTCTTAGCAGTGCCACTCTAAAGTATCTCAAAGACTTTCTCTGTAACGTTCTGTCTGTGGCAGCTTTTGCAAGGTAACTAGTTTTCTCTTAGGAATTTGCATGGTCTCTCTAGACATGCTTCAGTGTGTGGGAGGGAGGAGTGAGAATCACTATGGGTATAATTGATGGGAAAGCAGCGATTATCCTGGTCTAAACATGAAGACTTAAAAATCCGTCACAGAGATCCTTCTTGGACTAAATAGAATTTATTGCTTTTCTGTCTGAAAATTGTATCTAGCATGTAGCCAGAGCTTCTGTGTTGCGATGATACGATTAGCAGTAATTAATAACTTTATGAGCGTCTGTCAGAAAATAGCCTTGAGGCACTGAGCTTTTTAAAAATGTGAAGAGTCTCTGTACATTGCTGGGTTTCATCCTCATATGCCAGTTCAGCTACCTGATTTTTGCTTGGACTATGGAACAAACTGTTGGAACAGACTTGGGGAAGCTGTTCCTTGTGATCTGCAGTTAGGTTCTTTTTAATAAGAGATGGTTTTGCTGAAGTAAAAGTGGCCATCAAAAAGGAGCTGAAGCCCTAGTGACAACATGTTGTGATTTTTAACTTGCTCTCAGAACCTGAATTTCTGCAACATTTGGGGGTATTTGAATTTTAAGGTTTGATGCACACCAAGATTTTAAACTAAAACATGCAGGAAAAAAAAAAAGAGGGAAAAAAAACCCCAAAGCAAAATCGGGGGAAATCTAATTGTGTGTTAAATCTGAAGCATGTCAGTGTGAGTAATCCATCCAAGATCTGCATGATTGGATTATTTCCCAGTGACCCTTATTATCTTTAGGTCAATTTAAGAGCAGGAAGTATTTGAAAACAACAACAACAAACTTTTATGTCCTAGGCTGATACAGCTAATATACTTTTGCTTGGACATTGATTATTCCGAATGATCTAGCTTTTGTGTTATAAGCAAAAACACCACCTGCTGGAAAATTTGCATTGTATTTCATCTTCCATTTCTTCCATTTCTGACCTTTTCTGAATTGGGTAACTATCAGGTAATTTTGAGTAGCATATGGCTTGGTCCAAAGAAATTAAGGGCTGTTGGTTTTGATACAGCCAAATTGTGCGTGTGGTCAAACCAGATGTTTGGCTTAATGAATGTTTGCTGGTGGACCATATCTGTGCAGCGGCAGATGTGGCCCATTTGTCTGCATATTCAGTTATTTATTAGAAATTGTAATAAGCTGGATGAAATTTTGTTGAATTCCATTGACATTCAGGAAGTATTGCTGGAGAATTCTTTAAAAGATAGAGCCACAAAAAGCATTGCTTGTGTTTCCTGGATTGGATAGCTATGCACTCAATACCATAGCTACTCCCATATAATTGGGTTTGGAAGCGCTTTGTAGCAGGAAAGGACTTGGGACTTTCAGTAAGGTTGCAAACGAAGTCAGAGCAGTTACAGTAATATTAATAAAGCTCTCCTAAGAGAGACTTGGAAGGAAGTGTGGTAGCTTTTGTTTAGGCTGAATGAAAAAGTGATAAAAGCTTTCCAGAACCGAAGCCTTTCCTTCACTCTGAAACGTCAACTAAGTTGGGGCAAACTCCCAGCTGAGAACAGTTGCCTTCTGTTAATTAAAGTATCATCTCTCAGCATCCTGTCATGTTGCAGTAGGAGCTAACAGCATGTGCTTCCTACCTACAAAAAGGGAATCAGTGTGTAACATCTGGCATTAATTCATACTGGCCTGACAAAACAGGCTGCATGCTACATTGTGGAGTGCCTTCGCGTGGCATCAAGGTTGTTTACAACAGCAGCTGAATATCCACACAACAATTTTTATTTTTTCCTAAGAATACATAGATTAACAAAATGGAAACATTTCATGGGTATATTGTCATGATTTTCCTGTGAAGCTTCTGGTAGAGTTTGTTTTGATTTGTTATGCTTTTGTCAATGAGCAGGGTAATCTGTGTCATCTCTGGACTTGTAACAAAATGGGGATCCCCAAGATTGCTCTGAACTGCCCTGGATTTGTGTAATGAGCACAAATGATTCCTTGCTCTATCCAAATCATGGATAGAGAGCAAGCTGTAATTTCTATGAAAAATGTAAGCCACAGGTGACAGTACAAGGTATTTTTAGATGGCAATGGTTTAACAACTCTGGCAGAAGTAAATATAATTTATGAAAATGAAAAATTGGAAACAAGACCATTCTTGAGTTATTAATTAGTCATGTAACACCAATCTTCAAAAAAAATAGACTTTAGAAGAAATAGATTTTGACTAATATTGAAAGTATCCCACCAAGACATTTTGGCCTGTTTAATGAAGGAAAAAAAACCTCGTTTGGTACAGTGTGTAGGTGCAGTTACCTGTGAAGTACCTGCAGTTATCTGCACCTTGTTTCATAGGTGCAGACCAATCTCTGATTTTCTTAAAAAAAAACAAACAAACAAAAAAAAAACAGGTTGAGCAGAATCCCCGTGGAAAATGTGGTTTATTTTCTTTATAACCTCTGTGTTTAACACATTATGTTAAGTGTGTTTGTGACTGTCCATATGGTAGTGATAAATGGTTTACAGGATCAAAGGTCTGGAATAAATCAATAAAGAAACTTCTGCGTCAGTATACTTGTATCCTTTTGATACCAGAGGGGCATATTATTAAATATTGGAGATGAAAGGAAGAACTGTCTAACAACTGCCAAACTATGCTACATTTATTGGATAGGCAGGCAGAGTCTTGGAGGAATTCAGAAATTTAATTCTAAGCAATTTAGATGTAAAGTAGATCAGTAATCACTTCACTGAGTATAACACATATGAAAGAGTAAGACCTTTCGCATATTTTTAAAAGCATGAATTCAGCGTAGCTAGCTGAAGACTGGGAAGTTCCTCATCGAAACAGTTTCTGATGTCAGCACCTTTTTGTGTGCTTGGTGATATGAATAATTTAGTTCCTTGTTAATGTCAGAACTATTTTCAAAGCTTGCTGTACATTAACTTTGTAGCCTTCATGTGGACTTGCCTTTCTCTCGTTCCTCCTCCAAATTGCATTATGAGCTGCTCTTGCATTATTTTGGCAGGAGCATGTATAGCTAGCTGAAATCCTTCCTTAATGATATCATCCTTACATTGCACAGAGTTGCAAAGAATGAAATGTAGTGGTGGTGAAATGTAGTACAGCTCCCATGTTTGTTTTCTGAAGTGTTTATGCCATTTCAGAGGTTGCAATTTCTCTTAGCAGATCAACTCTTTAGTATGTTGCTACTCTAAATTACTTGTATAATATATATGTTGCCTTATGTATTTTTGAGGTGGTCATTCCCAGTGACGGAACAGCACTATAATATTTGTGGAAGATTCAGCATGGGGAGTTAAAAATTTCAGTGTGTCAGTTCCCAGACAGAAGTAGGGCTCTCTACTCTTTCTTGTTTATACTTTCCAACTTCTCTTGAAACAGCAAGGAATCTTCCATGAGCTAATAACTTGTCTGGGTGAAGCACCGTCACCAAAGTGCAGTGCCTGTCTTGGTGCAGAAAAATAAAGGAGGGAGGGGGATCAGCTACATGTTAAAGGAGGAAAATCTTGCTCAAAACTAAGTGAATCCTGCTTAAGGGAACCCACATGGTGACAATTAATCTTTCTGTGGTCCTACAGGTGCTGTGTATCATTGTTACGGTCCCTGAACAGGATATGTGATGGATATTTCTAGCAGTGACTATATTATTAAGCAACTGTGGGAAACCTGTGGGATGTTATCAGTTTTCCAACTAGAAAACCTATAGGATCTAATTATATAGCATGAGCGGAAGCCAGTAAGTATTCACTCCCCAGCATTGTCAATGGATCACAAAAGAAAAGTTAAAAGGACCATTTGGATGTAGATGCAACGATACCTTAAAATAAATGTAAGAAGTTCACCAAGGGAGAAGTAGATTCTCAACTTACTGCTTTTAGTATCCTAAATATGGCTTATTGGAACCTGGCATATGAACAGGCTTTGAAGCCTTCTTGGTGAACATGCTCACCTCTAGTGGAGCTACTCTGGTACTGTTGAGAAAGAGGCTATGAGGTGGAGAAGATCACTGAAGGGCATGCCAGGGACTAAGACAGGCTCACCTCTAAATGAGCAGCCATAGTTGCAGGGCAGGAGAACAATGACTTGATGATGAGGAAATTAAATGCCCTTCCAGAGGCCATTGTCCTTGAAAGAGTAGGGCAAGTTATTGAACTATGAGAGATATCTAAAAACTGGCTCTGTTGTTCAAAGAAGAACAGCCCAGTGACTTGTCTGTTGGCTGTAGAGGTGGTGCTTGTCACCAGGTGTTTGGACGGGTTCGTAAGAAATGGGACAGACAACCCAGTGGTCAAGGCCTCTTGCGTGTATTCTTGGTACAGTGAATCCTGATGTTCCAGAAACAAAACTCAAGCTAACTCCTTGGCTGTGTCTCTGTAAGTGACAGAAGAGGCCTCATCTGTAGTTAGATGGGGAATGGAAAAGAAAAATGGGAATAAATGGAGTGTCATTTAAACATGCACAGAGGAAAAGAAAACCAGAACATGATATACTTCTTTCTGCACTAATGCTAGAAATAGCTGAGAAACAGGGGAACTGAATGCTTACCTTTAAAACAGGATGTTGATGTAATATGGGTCTTAAATTTGGTAGGAGGAAGACGACTGGTAGGTTAATGGAATACTGAAATACAGAGAAAGACAAAACAGGCTGGAGCTGACAGAGAAGTTGTGCTGTAGGTTAAAGCTTAAAGTCAGATTAGCAGCCTGTCATAGGTAATGTGAAATCCCTGTGGGTTCAGCTTTTAGGAATAGGAAAGAAAAAAAAATGCTGGTAGGACTGTGGTATAATTTCCAGCATTGTTACAGAAACAGTCCCTCTCTGAGGAAGAGGGAAGAGACCATAGAGTGATGAGGTCAGTAGTAATGGGTGGTGTCTTTTATCTCTACTTAGCTTTGGTACCTGTGATTTTAGGGCTGTGGTGTTGTGAACAGGCACACTCATGGACCTGCTAGCAAGGGAATTCACAAAAGGAAAGGCAGTATTTGGTTCCTGAGCTGTGCATGCAGGACCAGTTTAAAAATGCTGTCTTGTGAAATTAGCTGCACCAGGCTTAAATTGATGTCTCTACAGGAGCAACAAAAGTCGGAAAACTCCCTTTTGGGAGATAAGTATAACAACACTCAAACAACGGAAAAGCAAATAACTTTATTTATTAAACAAACACTAAAACTAAAGCCTCCTTTGGAAAGCTGAAGTTACACAGGAAGTATCAGAAACCTAGCAAATTAAGCAGAAAAACACTGGCAAAAAAACAGTTTGAGAAAGGACGTGCAAAAAGTGTAAAAAAAAAAAGTGTTTTTTTTTTAAACCCTTTATTTTTTTTCAGTGAGAAAGGCTTGGGAGGCTCATACCCCACAAGCCTTCTTTATGGGGGTGAGTAGGGAGGTAATCAAAGGACTTGTCTTGATGTCAATGGAAGAGATGAATAGAGGAACAACTGAATAGAATGGATAAGAGCAAGTGATCATAATGATATGGTGTGCATTAAAGAGCTAAACAGTTAATTGCGGTAACCTCTCACGTCAATATGATTCAGAACCAGAATACTGAAAGAATGAAAGGGGGAGGGAAGTGGGAGGAGAGGATGATGTTTCCAAATCTTACAGGGAAGAAGACCAGAATCCCAGTGTGTGTATGCAGGGGATTAATTAACACAGCTTTCAAGAACATAATTACACTATGGATAAGTGTGACAGAGAGGAATGGTCAGTATTGCTTTTGCACCAAGAGGTTATGTCTAAGTAAACTGTGGGCATTCTTTGGTGCATACAATGAACATGCGAACAAGGATAATCCAGGTCATGTGAAATATTTGGATATTTTCCAAAGGTAAATTTGACAAAATCCCTCACCAATCTTCATACGGAGGGGAGGAGGGAAACCAATGATCTTCCATGCTGAAACAAATGGAAGAATTAAATTTCGATATGGATTAATAATGGATGAAAAGTTGTGAACTGCAGATATGAGTAAAATGGGCCAGTCTCATGGTGGTGGGAAATCACCACGAAAAGTCTGCAGGGATCTCTGCTGGAGCCTGTGCTGCTCAATATATTGACCAAAAACTTGGAAAAGGGGGTGAGCAGTCTGATGGAGCCTGTGCTGCTCAATATATTGATGAATACCTTGGAAATGGGAATTGAACACTGAGGTGATCAAGTTGCTGGTGATACTTGGGTATTCAGGGTAGTCAGCTGAGTTCTGACAAAAACTTGCAGTTGGGCTTTATAAAATTGAGCAACTGGGAAGTGGAAGGGCAAATAAAATCTAGGAGGACAAGTGTAAAACAATGAATATAAGTAAACTGCTCTAATGGGGTATATACATGACAGGATTTGAGGTGACTGTTCCACTTCAGGAGTGGTTATAAAAAATATTCTTATGAAAACATGTCAATAGGGATCAAAGAAAGCAGATCAAGCAGTAAGAAATATTAGGGAGGGAATAAAGAACCAGCAGAAAACTTCATAAGGCTCCTGTGTAGGTTGATGCCCCACCTATCCCTTGAATACAGCTTGAAAATTCTGGCTTCCTTTTTCTACCTGCCATTTCGAAATCATTTAGCCAAACTGAAATAGATCCAAGAATGACCAGGATGATCAAAGGCACCGAGTGACTCCTGAATGACAAATAATTTGACTACAGTTAGATTATATATGCATATATGTATAGAGAGAGAGAGGGAGGGAGAGAGGGAAAGGTTTGTACATCTGTGATTGTCAGCTGGAGCTGCCTAGGGAACTATTGTGTCTTCCAGCACAAGTACTAGGTTGGTTTGAAGCTAATAGGACTTCTTCTCTGTACAGTGCAGTTAAACATTCAAAGTTGTCACCAAATGTTTTGTTGCATTGTTTGACAAAATGTGTGAACAGGTTTTAGAAAAGTCTGCTGAGAGCTGTTAAATACAAGGGCGCCAGTTCTGTCTCAGCAAGTCCCAGATGCGCAGGCTGGTGCATATTCTGCAGAAGCCTTGCTGGGTACTTTGCCTCATCCTTAGGAGCTTCCCTAGAATTGTAGGAGAAAACTGGTGGGCCTTGACCTGACTGGTACAGTTTATCTTACATCACTGAAAATATGAAGATTTATAGATTGCTATATAAATATATATTTATGGATTTCTTTTGAAAAATGTATTTGTGAATAAATCCTCTCTTCATCCCTTGCATTTCTATGGCCATGTATTTCCATGCTGCAATGAAAGAAGCAAGAGAGAATTCTGCTTTATGTACCCAGACCTAGAGGGTGCTCGCTGTGGGGAGCATCACCAGGCAGCATTACTGGCGAGTGAAAAGTGAAATAAATGTCCTTTGGTTTGGCTTCTCTTTAGAGTTGTTTAATGGGCTGGCTTTTGAACATGTTGGCTCCCTGGTTTGGCTGCCAATGCAGTTGCACAGGCACAAGAGTGTGCAAGTGGGCATGCACAGTCAGGAGGAGGAGGAACGGGGAAGGGAAAGAGCTCTGTCTGTGGAAGCAGCCCATGCTGGTTTAGGCTGTCAAGCCAGGCACCCTAGTCTTCTTGTGGAAGAGTAGCATGGCTAGTCTTTATGCAGTGGTTGTGTTAGGTTAATGAAATTTGCTTTCCAAATAAATGCTTAAAACTAGTATCAAGGCCTACATAGAATTTCATAAAAGCCTTTAATCATGCTGGTTAATAAATTAACCTGCATTATCAAAAATGCGTTTTAAATTACATTATTGCTAGCCAGATTGTAACTAATGAAAACAGTTTTACAGCAGTTTCACAACAGGAGTTAAAAAAATAGGTTAAGCCACAGATTCTTTTGCCATATCTGTATTACAGCTGCACTCAGAAGTCTCAGGAAGTCTTTAGAAATCTTTCAGGTTGTTCTTTTCGCTGGTAATATGACCCAGAAGGCACCAAAGTTAGCTGGATGCTTTAAATGACCATGAAATACAGGAAGAGACAGGGATTTCATGCAAGTAGGTCAGTGTTCCCCACAGCCAGGTGTTATCTCTTGGCTCTGCAGCTTTCACATCAGCTACAGATGGGCTGCAGAGTGTAAACTCAACATGTCCCTCTTGGCTGGGGGTGCCTGAGAAATAGGAGATTAATCTGAGGGTGAATAGTGGATATTGGAGGTTGGTTAGCTAAAAGAAGCTATTCTAGGAAAAAGTATGATCTGCTGAACCCTATACCAGCTTTAAAAAACCAAGTCTGTTCAGTCAACACTCACATGAGCAGTGTGAGAAGCAGCTTTAAATCAGCCTTATTGGCAGCAACTAACTGGCGATCTTGAATGTGAAGTTGGGTTTTTATAGCAAACCTTTTTCCAGTTTGGCCTAGAAAATCCTCTTGTCTTCCTTTGCACTTTAAATGTTGTAAGAATCTATTCCTGTTGTTCTTTCTCTTTTTTTGACCTATGTCAATGCCTTTGCTTCCTCCTGTTCTCTCACTATGACACATGGGAGCTGGAGCTTTGTGGTCTCTTGTGCTATAGAGCACTGGAAAGTGGATGGTGTGGGACGTGCTTGTTTAAAATACATGACTTAAAATCCTATTGTTAAGCACATCTAACCAAATACAGTGTCTTTAAAAATAAATAAAGCAATTCAAAATAGTTCTTCTTTCTTCAAAGGGTCTGCTTTTTGTTTTACTGTAAAAAATAAAAATGTTGGCAACTTATCTGTGAAGGTGATAACTAATGTTAACACCTACAGACCAAAATAAATGATATAAATTGTCCAGGTTTAAAATATTCACTATAGGAATTCATAAAAGTAACATTCTTAGTTAATGCATAACAAAATCAGTTGTGTAACCTTCCTACTAATTATTCTACAGTTTTCTATATCTTTAATTCAGTGAACGTGGGTAATTCAGTTTCTCTTATCAAAAATACTCATGATAAAGGTTTATGAAGTGCTTTACATTTTTGAGCTGCAGTACGAGAGAGCTCATTCCCTTCTCATAAGGGAATGCTGCAAGGTGGCCAGAAATCTATTTGAAACACAAAGTACATCTTGATTGAATTACATTACTTACAGTTCTGTCTATGCAATTATTTTATGTTCCTTTTTAGTTGTCCTGTAAGGCTACTAGAAATGTTTTCAGTTTTTGTTGTTTTGTAATTGGATTTCTTTGGTTTGGGATTTTTTTTTTTAATATCCTTGTGGTCTCAGGTAAAAGGGGGAAAGAAAAGGACTGCATGACAGGAGCTACCTGATTCTTGTAACATTAAAGATAAATCGTTTTCATCCGTGCATGGAAGGATAGAAATCTCCTGTATTAACTCTGTGCGTGACAGCAGTTGGATAGTCCTGGGTTGAACTATTACCATAATGTAGTAAGTTGAGGGGATATTGCCATGTGAAGCAGTAGCTGAATTGTGCGTCATGCTGTAGGATGTTATGAGCCAAAAATGCTAGAGAAACTTTCCATCTTGCACCTGGGTGTTAGCATTAAAATCCTGGCTTCCTGGGCTGAATTCTTGGGGATTGCTTGCTTAGTTTCTGTAGTATCACTAATGCTCATAGTGGAGGGAGCTTTACTTATTTTTGCGCATAACATAAGCCTGGAAGATGCCGGGAAGATTGGAAAGAGTCAAATCTCCAAAGAATTAGAAGAGTAAGAGTAAAGGCAATGATACTGTACTACCCAAATTCTTTTTCATTACATTTAATGAAGCAAAAAGCTTAATTTACCATAGATGTACTATGACTCAGCTCTGTAAATCATAAAGAGAAACAACTTATGGTATTTTCTTGAGCAAAGAGTCTTATTTTATGATGCATAATTCATCTTCCTGGCTGTGCTTGGGTTCTGTGATGACCCAGGCAAAGTTCTGTGCAAAAGATTTTGTTTTGTCATCTCTTGCCATGTTCTCTTCAGGCGAAAAGGAATTAGAATCTAACTGTGGCTTCTGTGCTTATACCTCCTGTTCTGGCTTTGGGGCTGCATGGGGGCAGGACCTCCTAAACAAGCCCTAATTCACTTTAAGATCACCTCATATTTCAAGTACTTGAAAGAAGTGATGTTGCTCTGCAAATTTTATGGTGTATATTTAAGATATTTTACTGAAAAAAGTTAATTGCATTGCATATAATGCAATGGATTAAACAGCTCAGTAAAATGTTATTCCGAGTATCTTGAGAAAATTCTTGATTGTCATACCTAAGATGGCTTTCTTATGCTTATAACTCAACATTTTTTCATATGAATCTTCCCTAAAATATGTTCACGTCAGTGATTATGTGGTTATGCATATAGTGTTTAGACAGCAAAAATACATTTTGATTTAAGTCAATAGCATGAACATCAACTTTTACATTGAGTGCCTTGTAAGATCTCAGTAAAAGTTCCTGATATCTGTGAAGATTTCATGTCCACAAGCTATTCTTTAATTTGCCATATTAAAAAATGCTTTCCTGTGATACTAGAGCTTGACTATGTTTGACCAGTAATAATAGAAATGAATTTTCTGCATGAATATATCTTCAGAAAATATGAGCATGAATGACCTTTTTTTAAAAATGGGTATATAATTTCCTCTAAATCTTCCCAGTTTTACTGTGCATACTTAACTTTCTTCAGAGATGAAATATGTGAAATGTAAAACATTCTTCCTTTTAACCACCTGGCTGAGGTTCTTTTACTGAAAAATCATGATTTTTTTTTCCCAACATTTTTACCTCTTTGCATCTGGCCAGAGCAGCTTGCTGGAGCAATCCTCACGTGTAGTGTATCATCATCCAAAAATGGAGCATGCTCAGCATGAGACAAAAAAGACTACTATTAGAAAAGATACAATCTTGGCAGGAAGATTTTATCTGAAAGTTGTCTGGTTTCTATATAAAGTTCCTGGCTTTGCAATTCTGACAGATGGGGGTGTAATTTTTCAGGAATATGATTCATCTGAGATATTCTAACTATAGTTATAACATTTAGAAAGCCTTTCCATAATTTATTCACTGACACAAACTCTTTCAGCTGTCTGAATTTGCAAACTGCAGGATGAATGCTATTGCAACTAGTTCTTTCAGCAGCGTCCTGATCGGAGACCACCCTGGATGGGTAAAAGGAGTAGGTAGATGAAAGGTGGATTTTTCATGATGTTTCCTTGCAAAATTTACAGAGTACGTGCTGTTTGTATAGAAATCTTCCATGGTATTATATATCAAGCATATAGGGGAGGAAGAGGGCTATCCTCAAATGTATCGTGCTGTGATGTATGCTGGAGCATTGCTAAGCTGAAGCTCAAGCAGCATTAGTAGTGTGTCCCTTGCATTGCTCAGTTCTGCTGCTCCTGTCACAATAAGAGGCACTGATTTAAGTTATGATAAAATCTTATGTTTTGTTATCAATTCAAGTGATGGTGGATTAAATTCAAAAATAGTTACGTTCTCCGTATTTATTATCCTCCATGGAGTGTGATGTGGTTATCCTATTGTAAGATACTTCTGGGTAGGTTCATCAATGTTCATACATGTTTGTTCCGATAATTTTCAATTTTATTAGCCCCTGTGCCTTCAGTTATGGTATAAACCAGGCAAAAGATGGTGAACAAGCATGTATGAATGTTTTAGTTTTCAAAGCATGCACAAAACTCAATTCTTTAGACACCTGATAGGGAAGTACCCTAAACATGAAGGCATCTGGTGTTTCTTGTTCCATTATCAGAAATGTGATTCTATTATTCATTCATGATAATACAAGATAGTGTGACATGGTGGATCGGAGCTGTCTAGTTTTTAGCGGGGAAGGAATCTGGGCTTCTTAGTGTCTTACTGGAAATGGGGAAGAAGACGAAAAAAAAAAAGTCAAGATTCACTGGAGAAGTCCAGTAGCAAAGGGGTAGATCCTTATCATTCCAGTAAGTGCTGAGCATCTATAGCTGAGTAATAGAAATAGTGTAGCTTCAGTATAGCTCCACTGAACTCGGTGCAAGTGGATGCATCTTCGGTATTTGATTTTAAGGTGGTCAACCTTGGCACTTAAACAGGATGTGCTGTTAGAAAGCCATTTTGGAAAGAAAAAAAATCTATGTGGCTTGTCCAGTAAGAGTAGAAGGAGGTCAGGTAGCGAATGCTAACCAAAAAAGCCTTCCCACTGAGCATTTAAAAGTTGGCTGAGTGCAGTAGCTCTTAGTTTGGTAAGTGCCCCAGAAGTGCCAGGCGTGACTGTTTTTGCTCAAGACGTTCCTGCTACTTTCAGATCTATTCTTCACAGAAGGTGCAAAACATAATGTCTAGAATTAGACATGGCTTGTTTTCCTCAGTGCTAATAATGATAGTGACTACCTTTTGAGTACAAAACTTTATAAAGACCTCTTGTTGATTTAAAAGAAGTGTGGGGGAAATGGCAACTTCGTAATGATGTTGGCTGTTGTCCTACAGGAACCTGAGTATAGTTTGCTGTAGAGTAAATAGGTATTTTTCTTCCAGGTGCCAGCATGGAAGAGCATTAGCAAAATCAATATTGCCTTAAATGATTCAGGCTCCATTAAGTTGATCTGAGAGATTATTTTCGGTGAATGCTGATGTCATTCCCTGGTTGCGTACGCTCCTGGATCCTCACGAGGGAGCGCTGCTGCTTGCTCAGCATGACTGAGACCTTCCGCCTCTCCGGAGACCCCTGGTCGCGCTTGTGCGGCGCCGTCCCTCTCGGAGCGGTCGCACGGTAATCGTGCTGGAGGCTGCAGCCCGCCTTGCGGCCGGCGGGCCGTCCTAGCGCTGCCCTTGGTCTCTGGGCTTTGCACGGGCTGGGAGGCTTGAGGTGGTCCTTATGGGCCTAGCTGGGGGAGCGCGTTATCCAAGAGGTGAAGCAGGTAGGTTGGAGGTGGTCTTCAGAAAGCCCCCAAAGGAATGGTGGTGTTGGGGAGGTCAACAGGAGAGTGAGTTCCTTCACTGAAGTTTTTTAATGTTTTTTTGCATGGCAATATATGGTGTGATAGCAGGATACTGGATTGGGATACTAGAACAAAAAAAGTTTGACTTCTGTTATCACTTGCATCCCTCTCTCAATTCATGGCCTTGAGCAATTTACTTTCCATTTTCTCTGTGTAGATCCGGACCGTAATGCTGATTTATCTTTTTATAGTGCTTAGAGATGCCCAATGGAAAGGTGGTAAGTTTTATTATTCACGGAGTTATTACTTGGCTTGTTTTCCATTTTCCTTAGTAATTTTTATATGTTGAAATTAAATATTTACAGATCTTATTCTGGAAAGATTAATTTCTCACTTAAAGCAGATGTTGTTTCATGCTTGCCACATTATTGCCTTAATGATAATTATACCAATGCTCTGCTGGGGAGGATGCATCAAAGAAAACTGACAAAATGGTCTTAATTTCAAAGCCATAATCTTTAGCTTAGTATGTGCAATGGCTGGTAGTGAGCGACTTCCTTTATTGAGTACTCAGCTGTAATTTTAGAAAACTGTTGATCTCCATTAACATAATTCCCTCAAAGCCCAGGAGTAAAAACTTGCAAAGCTGTATATTCAGTTTAAGACTTGTGTAATTACATTAGCATCTCTTCTAAAGCTTTATCAAATAGGGAAGCAACGTGATAGTTTGTAAAAGCAGGTGCATAACTTCTTCATCTACAAATAAGATCAGTGGTTTAAGCCTAGCTATAGATTTAGATTATTTAACTCTGTCATACTTGACTCTAATTCTGGACACATCCTTTTAAAATTTCATTTTAAAATGTGATTTTAAAAATGTCTAATAAGCTACTCCTTGTTTAATTTGATTCTCCATGAATGCAGAATTTCACCCTCCCCTCACTAATGAAGTAAATAAATCAATAGAAATGGCTTATATATAAGATTATGCAACATTACTGAGTCTGCAGACACATTATTTCATTGCTCCAGTTCTGACTTATGAAGCTGCAAGTTTGGTAAGGAAGTTATCAAGGCTGGAGTGAAACTCACTGCTGCTAAATCAACTTTGAGCAATGATCCAGCAGCGTCAGAACGGCAAGAGGAGCAGGAGACCGAGACCTGCAGCCAACAGCTTGCTCTAAGGAAGCCACATCCAGAGGAGGCACAAGAAGCAGCCTCCAGCATAGGGATCCTGCATGGGTGGAAAACCAGCTTTCTCCTTATGGAGTGGTCCACTCTGAACTGCTTCTCATGTTCTTCCTGAAAACGTTCCCGGGGTGTCCCAGCCAGGCCCGTCCTTAGCGTGGAGGTGCAAGCGCTGCAGTTTCTAGCAGCAGTGGCATTTTCCATGCCGGTGCATCCCAGGAGCATCCCACAGGGTGTTCTGCTTCAGGCCTCCTCTCCCTCTTTCCAACAGCTAGTGCTAGTGCTGTTGAAAAGTTGGATCAGCATTGCTGTTTCCTTTCTCTTCTTCTGGACTTTCTCCTGACCTCCTATTTCTGGTACCTTCTATCTTGGAAAATGATCACTGCTTTACAAAAGGATAGCTTTGATAGTCAGAAAGAAGGCAGGTGACAGGTCAAAATTTCCTCTGCATTTCTGCAAAGAACCCAGCACTCATTTATCTTCACGGTCCTCCTGTTTAGCATGGGATATATGGGCCAAGCAGGTGTGCTATGTCGGTATTTTATTTGCATGTGTATATATAGTTTTAATTCCGGCATGAAAAAGGTTAAAAATTCCTCTGGTGAAGACACGTTCTGAATCTGATATAACTTTTCGTTTTATTATTATTGATGGGTTTATTTTTCAGTGGAACCTGGAGGCAATGTATTAAAAAAAAAATCTCTTCGACAAGAGCTGAATAAATAAGGTAAACTGAAGATAAAGGGGAAGCAGGCATGAAAAAGCTGGCAACTTTCCCTGACTCTGCTGGCTTTTACTTAGCTATGCTATAACTTGATTTTTAGCAACCAAAAATGCACAAATACAAGTAACTCTGTATTGTTATGCTGCAAGGTAACAGGTGCAAGGTCTTAAGAAACTTCAGTTGATTATGGGGGGAAGTTTAGCAAATTATCTGTTGTACCAAAAATGATGATCAGAAATTAATATTTTGGCTTGCTAATATTTCTGATTTTTGAAGATAAACCAATGGGAATTATATCCTGTTGCAAACTTACAGGCAGCTGTAAGCTCTGTTTCCAGGAAAAGCTGTGTACTTGCATAGGAAATGGGGCCAGTGCTGGCATTAGAATCCAGCAGTGTGAGTATGGGAATATATAGTTGCTTTGTGGACTGGTGGTGGTCTAGCTGAGCTTAGATTAATTTCAGACTATATCCTAATTAGATCAGGGCAGAGTTGGAGAGGAATTCGAATTTGTAGTGTCATTCACTTCATAAATTTCAGCTTGACTCATCCTAGAAATTCACATAATAGCAGGGAGCACAGTTTTTCTCCAGGTGCTGTGGTTTGAAAAACCATTATTAGATACAACTGGAAAAACCATTATTAGATACAACTGTCTCAAGGTAATTTTTAATTGTATTTTAATACCACGTGTGTCCAACTGAGTCTGTGCTTTGACCTTTGAGTAGCAGCTACCCTGCTCAGTCTGCCTGTAAGTAGTTACTTCTCTAATTTAAACTGCAGATATTGCCTCCTTGAGCTCCCTGTCTTCCTGGGGCATGGCTCTGTTTTTGAGGGAATTAAGAGACACTCATGTTTTCCTGCCCCTTGCAGTTCTTCCTCAGTGCAGTGCACTGATGCAGAGAAATATTTCTGCTGCTTTCTGTATTCTCTGCAGAAACGAAATAGTGATTTGGGCAAATAAAATTACTCATCTCTTTTCCATCAAATCTAAATACGATGCTGAGACTGAATCAAAGGGCCAGGAGGATGCACAGATTTCCAGAATGCTGATGAAGCTGATGACCATGACACTGAATCATACAACTATTAAGGCTACAGTTCAGTTGTACCTGTGATTGGCAGATGACGACTGTCCGAGCATCTCTGTCCTGGTTTCCTACCACTTCTGTTGATATTTATGTTTCAGATGCTGTTGTAAATACACTGCACTCGAGGTTCAATAAAGGCAAGTGCAGGGTCCTGTACTGGGTGAGGAATCTGGAGGAGACACCAGTACAGATTAGGGGCTGACCTGCTGGAGAGCAGCTCCGTGGAGCAGGATTTGGGAGTCCTGGCTGACAACAAGTTAACCATGAGTCAGATGTGCCCTCGTGGCCAAGAAAGCCAATGGGATCTGACCTGCATCAGGAGGAGAGTTGCTAGCAGGTCAAGGGAGGGGATCCTGCCCCTCTGCTTGGATCTGGTGAGGCTGCACCTTGAGTATTGGGTGCCCAGAGCTTGTGCAGGGAGGCCGGGCTAGATGATCTCCAGAGATCACTTCTAACCTCAACCATTTGGCCATTCTATCTTTCACAGATTATCATTTTCTCAAGACTGCCGAAGTTCTACATATGGCAATTTTAATCAGTTTTCTCGAATACTGTTTAAGGATGCAGTTTGCCAATTTCTTATTCCAGAAATGGCTATGTTCTGCAGCTGTTGTCTGTAATGTTACAAGAGTTAAATTGACCTTTTTTTGCTTCTACTGAATCAGACACTGAGGTAGGATGGCACTGATGGCATGTTGTGAAATGGGTTTTAAATGACAGCCCCAAATTTATTTATAACCTCGGCATTTGGATGCCAGCTTTTGCTTTTCAAACCATACTGGAATTCATTTGGTCCCTGGTCTTCAGTGAAAGGTAATTGGCTTTTTGGTACTGGGTAGAGTCAGACTGGACTCTCTACTCAGGTACAGCCACGCAACTGCTGATTAGAAGGGCACTCTCTTCTGGTCAATAACCACATATGGATTTCTTTTTGGCTACTATCTGATGTGTTGCCTGTGATTTTCTGCAATTCATGATGCAATTAATTTGAAGATGCAAACTACATCAATTAATATTTAAAAGCTAATAATTATTTGAGGGGAACTTTTAATATAATCCACTTTGTTTTTTCTTTATATAATTATGGGTAGTAGGCAGAAATGAAATTGTTTGCTATCTGGAAGAAGGAGTTGGTACAGACAAAATAAAAAGCAATAGAGAGACATGAAGTTTCCTTTTGGAAAAAAGTGAACTTAAGTTTTTAATTTGCCAAGCATGAAACTTTAATAGCTGAAACACTTTTCTGTTGTTACTGTCTTAAGTGCTCTTTTCATGACGGGTTGTTCATTATGAGAACAAAAATGTCCGTATGCAGCACATGTAACAGGGATAAATTTGGTGCTTTGTAAATTAGTATGTAAAACTTAGATGAAGGAGCCCTGTGACACTTTCTATAGCACCAAATTCATAACCAGTATGTGAATTTTAACTTCTGTAGTGAAGAAGTCACAGTGCTGTGGTTTTGGCCTGTTACACTGAGTAGCCATTTAAGAAGAAAATTGGAGTTTGATGCAAAGGGGAGTGCTGTTTTCAGAAGCAGTTTGGAGAACTGAAGATAATCTCTTCTAAAAGAGACTGTTATCTTTTCCTCTCTTTTTTGTCCTTGTTTCCAGCACAGTTGGGTAAGGGAGTCCAAATAAGATTTCAAAGACATAACATCAGTTCAGAATTTATAAAGCGAGAGGTAATTCATACCGGATTTTGCAAATTTAGCCTTGCTTTCAATCTGTTAGCTGGTTTTAAATTTCCTAAGCACTATGTCAAAGGAAACTGCCTGTACTATCAGCATCTCTGACTGTTCATGTGTGTGTGTTTCTGTGCGTGTATGTATTTCTATTTAGCTGTTTCCTTTCAAGCTGCACCAAGCTGCCAGAATAGTTTTATTTGTAAACAACTGATTTAAGCTCTTGAAGGAAGGCTATTACCTGGGAGACAACTGAAGGGAGGGAAGTTACATGGATACCCTTTCCCGGGATTCACTGCCTTGCCATATCAGAGGTGCAGAGCATGTTAATGCTTTGGATGCTAGGACTTGCTCTCCGCATCTGTTCCAGCTCTGCCTAATCCTTCCTTGGTTTTCTAGCTAGGTGATGGAAGGACTTCCTAGCACTCCATCCTGGTATACATTCTGGGAGGAGAGTGGTATCTGTTGGGTATCTGTTTCTATATCCTGACTCCTTTAGCTAGTATTTGAGCCACAGTGAAACATGGGAAGGTATGTTCATATGATTTCTGGAAAAGGTAAAATGAGAAAATGAACCATTTAGTTATCTGTATAAGGCTCACTAGTGAGCTGCTGCTTTTTGTTTATCTCTACCATCATGTCGTTACTGCATTTAACCATGTGGTCATTGCAGGCTGCCTCTTATTATTTATTGCATTGCTACTTCAAACTCAGTATCCTTGAGTAAACATGAGGAGCTGTTCTTCCTGCACTTAGAAGCTTTTAAAATGTTTGTCTTTCATATTTTGCCTTTCTTTCCTCTATGAGAAAATTCACCACCATCATTCTTGGCAATTAACTGCTTTACTAGCAAACTCAGTGCATGCCCCTCTAAGCAGAAGCACTCCCTGACTTAAAGCTGCACTGGCAAATAATAGAATCGATGGGAAGTCGTCTGTCTAAAAAAAGATGTATGGTAGATTTGCTTGGATTTATATGCAGTGTTGAATCATTTATCTTTGGTAGAGCCAGTAATACTGCTGAGGACTTCAAGTGACTTTGAAGCTGTCAGGTAAGGAAACGTCTAGAACCATCCTGCCTGCCTTCCTCTCTACCTCTAACTCTGTAGGAATATTGGGCTAGACTTGAGTAACCTCCCACTGACTGTAGTTCTGAGGACAGTTTCAGAAGATGTGAATGAGGTCAAGCCAGGCTTCCTGACTTCAGTCATTTCTTAGTTATTTTAGGTTGCAAATGCAAATTGGATTTTTTTTGCTTGCATATGTCACAATATTGTCATGCTGAAAGATTTAATCAAGCCAGCCTTTGATCTCAGACATAGTTAAAGCAGATGGAAATGATTCCTTCAGGGAACATAGAAAATGAAGGGAAAGCTGGAAATTGCTGGAGACAGTAACTGAAGGTGAATGTATGTTTTTTCAAGTTGTTAGTATTTATCATAGAATCACAGAATCAGGGAATCCTTAAGGTTGGAGGGGACCTCTATTTATGATGCTTGAAGTATATAAAGCATCAGTTTTCATTATATTCTGAATGGATACAAAAGCAAACGGAAAACAAAAATACACATCCTACCATTTGATATCCAAAATTCTCCATTATGTGCTGATAGCCTGGCTGGAGTCACAAGGCATAGACATTCATGAGGGGAACGTGATGCTGTCGGCCTGGGTAAAGAGCCATGGAAGTCAACCGAGGGTCTCCAGCTGGCATCTGCTCTCAAGAAGTGCACAAGTGCTGGTGATATTGGATATGACCCAGATTTAAGCAGAGTGAGTGTTTTGACTTCAGGAGCAGTTTGATCTATGCTTTATTCCATATGGCTGAAGAGTTTTTGTTTGTTAGTTTTGAGTAAGTAGGTCCTTGCGCTCTTTCACCCTGATCTATTTCAGATTTCAGCACTGTTTTCCTGATAGTTAAAGAAGAATACTCATTACCATGGCCTTGAAGGACATGAGTGAACTTGTAAATTTAGAAAAAAGCAAACTGATTTTCATCAGAGTTATCTGGCTTTTCATCAGGCTGAAGCCCATTTGAACAAGCACAAATTGCAGATATCCGTCTCTCCTGCCCTTTCTAATCAAAGTTATTTTTCCCTGCATTCTATCACAGATACTCCTATAAAGGGAAAGACAGAGTGACAGGGCCGAGGCTACTCTGGAGAGCACGAATGGGGACAGCCAAGAAAGGGGTTGAGATGTCATTGTCACAAGAGAGAAATCCTTAAAGTTGGATATCCCAGGCAAGCTTTAGTGCAAGGTTCACCCAGACACAGGTTAGCTAATGTGTGCATCCATAGTCAAAGCAAAGAACATATATTGGCAGCACGGGGAAGGACGGAATTGAGCAAAGCCAAGTAGTGTGTGGCCAGAGGGATGGCTTAGAGCAGCAGGACTACGGTTGTTCAGGGATGCCAGCTCAAATCTAACAACTGGAAAAGATGCCATGCCTGGATTACCTTGTCAGAAGCCATCATTGCAGAGTCGCAGGATCTAAAATTGGATTGGCATTTTGTCTTTTGGGGATGTTGCAGGATTGCCTTTGCTTTGTGTAGCAGCATCTCAAAGAAGAGAGAGGACGCCTGGTATTTCGGGTGCAGAGAAGGGTGCAGAGGATTATTGTTTAAGAAATCTTAAAAGAATCCTTCCTAAATAATTGAATTCTTGAATTTTATCCTAGTCTGAGATGTTTTTCCATGATAGTGTTAGTAACTAATTAACCTTGTTAGCTGAGGGATCAAGGAAAGACTGTCAACCAAGAGCCAGGTGGAAGCCTGCCCATGTCCTTGAACAATCCTTAGCAAGGCATTTTTACTTTTCTCAGTCTGATATTAGCCTTTAAAGAAAGGATTGCCAATACATTATGAATCCATGAGATGGAACAAGTAATTTGAAGGGAAGAGAAAAAAAAAAGCAACTCTCTAAGTGCCAAGTCCATCATTTGCTTTATTAATGTTTGTTATGTTTACTGAAAATTGTAGTCATGCTGGGAGTTACCCATTTGCTAGATGGAAAATCTTCTAACTTGTACTAATGCCTCAGTTTTGAAAGAATGAAATTTAAGGGTATACACTTGGAATTTCAGTTCTTGAAAGATTCCGTGGATGGGAAGGAAATTTTTATTTCCTCTTCTGAGTAAGAAAAAAAATGAGTAATCAGAGCTGTAGTTAGTAACAACTCATGTGTTTCTGTTAGGTAAATTAAATGAGAAAGATTAAACACATGAGAACAACAGTAAGAAAAGGAAAAGAAAGAGCAGACGTTAACAGTGCAGGAGTATTCTAAGAAGCAGGAGTAACTCTATTGCTGTGAGCCTCTGAAGAACGTTTCTCAGAAAACAGAATTAAACAGCCAGCTACTCACTCCTAAGCTAACTGATCTACACAAGCAACTAAGGAGGAACTTTTCAATAAGAAAGTCCTAGCGGTGTGTTTTATTTTCTTGTCTACCTTACTCCAAGCTTAAGTATTCACGTAGAACTTGAAGACACATCAGATCGCAACCTGCTTAAGGCAGAAGTTAATTACAGAGAATATGCATGAGCTCTGGCTGTCAGCACCACGATTATAGAAATGAATCCTCTATTGATCGGCCTTTTCATCAGTCAGGGCACCACTCTCCTTGCAGCAAAGACTGCAGGGTTTCTTTGCACACTCACTGTTGACATAGTTTGGGCTACACTGAGGAACTTAGCATGTAACCTTTACTGCACTATTTCCTTCTTATTCCTTTCTTGTGAATCTATATGCAATTGGTTTAAGCTTGTTAAATATAAAATAAGTATCATTCCAGTGACCGGAGTAACCTAACTGCCGAAGCCTGGCTTATAATTCAGTATCTTGTGTCGTGTTCTTGCAGGCAAAAGCAATACCTGTCCGTCATTTCACATCTGTGTAACTTTCCTGCAAGCTTCTTTCAGCTGTTGAGGCTCTCAGATGAGACAATCACTTTAGATACTAGTGCTGGGTCAGTAGTAAGAAGTTTGCCTTTAGAGCTCTAAGGAAGTCAAGAAATCATGTAGTACTATAGGAGGACCCATGAGCTTTGTAGAAAACCTAGTGTGGTGAGCCAAGCCAGATGCGGTGTCTTAGCCACGGATTTCTTTGGATATTTTTCTCCGCTTGCACACCTTTATTTTATTTTTAGGTTTCTTTAGTAGTCCTGGATCATCACTGGGCTTGTGAAGCAAAGCAGCCTTCAAGGTGATTGGTCAGATTAGCTGGGGTTTCTCACATGTCTCACACAAATCTCATCTAGTGGCATCCCCTGTTCTAGACTTTGTTCACTTAAAAAAAAAATAAAATAAAAAAACAGTTTTGTTGGCTAAAACCTACCCTGGAATGCAGTGTCACCTATACAGTGCTGCATCTGGATGGCCTTGTAGGGGAGGGCTCCAACCAGGTGCAGGTTATGAAGCCACTTCTGCTGATCATTAGTCTGTGCCAGCTCTTGTAATTAGGTCAGTAAAATGGACTGAAGACCAGCTGTTTCTTGTGTTTTGCCTACGACACTAGTACAGGTGGCAGGTCTGGCATTTGGCAGCTGCTGTGCAGGTTGGGGCTGAGGTGGCCTCAGAGTGTCCTGAGAGCATTGCAGTTTCTCTGAGGCTTCAGACAACCACAAAATACCTGATGTCTGGAAAAAAAAAAACAGCAAAAATGTAGAAATGCACAAGAAATTGTTGCCCCTTTTGAGTGTCTCAGTGTTACCTTCAGTGAAGTCAGTCTGAAGGTGGAGACTTAAATTTGTGGCAAGTACTTGAGCAGTGTTAGAAGTACTTACTGTTAGTTCAGGTTTAAGTTAGCAGGTGATATGTGCTCAGCTCAAAGACGCATAAATTCAGTTGTATCAATATCCTCTGGACAGGATTCCGAATATTACTTAGGCTCAAATTTTTCTTTCTGGAGGACTTCATTGTTTTGTGATTGTAAAAGAAAGAATCTGCCGGAGGACAGTGTAAGCAGTGTAAATTCTGCTTAATGTTCTTTCTGGCTTGATCTTGCAAAAACAGGACCACATCTTAGTAATTGTTCTGATAACTTTTGAAGAAATAGATAAAACACTGATGTTTAGCCTTGCACATGGGTGTTATGGATTTAGCTATTTTTTCCTACTCCATTAAATTCCAGTTTCCACTTCCAAAGTGATTGCTGCTGCTCTTGTTTATGTCTGTAATAGCGTTCTGTCATCGTGAAGTAACTGTAATAGAAAGGAGTTTTTGCTCCATTCGATGAACAGAGACCACATTGATGCATTATTTTTTACACAAGCAGAACATATTAATTTGCTTATTTAACCTCATGTGTTCTAGCATCTTGAAAGATTAACTTCTTAAGTGTTTTCTTTGCTTTCTAAACTAGATGTTAACACAAATGTGGCTCAGATACAACAGACTAATTTCTTAAAAGCACATAGTACACTTGAATTGATAAGAGATTAGCCTTTTTGTCTTTGAAGTTAGATTTTTTATAATAAAAGTTTCAAGTTTAGGAGCAGAAGATTTGAGGTGCTCCTGTTTTACCTCAGGAATGTCTTAATCCCACAGTTTTTAATTGTGGTCAGTCTTTCGATCCTGGTTGGAACAGGGTGTGTGTGAGGGGGGTAGTCTTTGGGGTTGTTTTGGTTTTTTGGGGATTTGAAGCTGGATTTGTTTTGGTGGTGGTTTGTTTATTTTTGTTGTTGTTTGTTTTTTTTGTTTGTTTTGGTTAGGGGCTGTCTTTTGTACAATCAAATTCAGAAATTCAGAAGCATTCTTGCATTTTTTCTAAGAAATAAAGGGAGAATTAAATAAATAGTTCTACTTCACAGGATAGATCAGAAACAGGTCAAAGGAGAAGCTGACTGACAGCTTATATATAAGTTATGATTTAAATTACTCAAAATAGCACACTGAAGGTACATGTGAATAGACTGTTCTGTATTCAAAAGGAATTAGATGCATGGCAGAGGAGGTATTTTAATGCAGTACCCCAGAAGGGCTTTGGACTATTGGTTATAACTTGGCTTTTTCCTCCTCACACACCTTTTCCTCTTATTTATTTATTTATTTTTGCCTTCCTTAAAACACTTAGAGTATAAAATAGATCCATCAGTGTTCCAATCTGGTCCAGATTTAATCGTATAATAAATCACAGGTAAATAAAATGTAAGTAACGGTTTATTCAATGAGGTGGTGATGCAGTATTGGACATGTGAGCCAGAATGGGGCACCCTTTCTGGGTACATAACAGGCAAGTTCTCCCTGCTTTACATGCAAATCCGCTGCCTGTGCTGGAGCTTGACTGAGTGTAACGATAGGTTAGAATTCAAAAGATGAGCCTAAACATCTTGGTATCGATTTAGATCCACAATTCGTAGCATTAATATGAAATATAATATTACTTATGTTGTTAATAACGGAATAAAACAGACTTTTCAATTTTCTGCGAATCAGACTGGTGAAGCGTAGAGGAATAGGTAAAATATAATTGGATGCTCTTAAAAAGCATATTACTTCCCAACAGGTGAAATATATGCATAGGCAGCAGCTGCAACTCTCTTGTTTCTTGTTCTTGACTCCAGAATTATTTAAACATGCCAAAGTAATTTGCACATGCCTCCTTGGAAATGCCCAGGGACACTGATTCATTAAGTGGCTTCTGAAGAGAAAGCTTTTCAGATTGCACCACTGCCAAAAGCATTACTTCTTCCCTCAAAGAATTTTACAAGAATTTGCTTTCATTTGTTTTATTTTATTTTGCGTTTTTAATAAAGGAGGGAAAAGATAAAATTTTGAGATGTGCCAAATGTATGGGAGAGTTAGGTGAGGCATTTCTGCCAGGTGATCAAAGTCAGCGCTCATTGAATGTACATTGCTAAAAATCAATGCAAATATTTCTCGTGCAATTCTGTCTTTAAGCCTCAAGTTCTGTAATTCAGCTACAGTAAAACTGCAGCAAAATAAACTAGCCTGCTATTTGGCAAAACATTAATCATTAGAGAATATAATGTGAAGGGATTGAAAAAAGAGCTAGCTAGGTAGGTAGAAATAGAATGGTATAGCAGAAAGAGTCCTTGGACTGTGTTATGCAGACTGTAGTTTCATTTATACCATTCTTCATGTTTTTGAATGCCCTTTTTGATTCAGAGAGCTATTGCATTTTTCACATTCCTCATTTTAAATCTGAGCTTTGATCTGTGTGAGAACTAAGTGGATCATTGTACAAAACTGGAAGCTTGGTGCTATTCTGGATCTTATTACATGAGGAGGAAAATTTGACATTTCAGGATATGTACAGAAAACAGCAGGAAGTTTCACTGAAATAAACAAGCTTGGATTACATCAGAAATATAAAATAATGATCAGCTATATTGATATTGCTTTTATTCTATGAAGTTATTCAAGATCAGGCCAATAAAGACATAATACAAATATTCAGTGATTTTTCTTTTTTAACCATAATATGGTGTTAGCAGTTGTTTGTTAAATATTCTGCTTCAAATTTAATTCTTTTGTCTTATTTATCTATATTAAAAAGTGTTTATTTCCTTTTTCTTGTAATTATCACTGAAAGAAGGTTAAGGCCTAGATGCTGCCTACTCTGAAGCCAATAGAGGTTAGCATATGCATGCAATAGAGCATAATGCAACTTTTTATGCATTTGAAGAACCAAGCTGTTCTAGACTGTGTTGTTAAAGACAATCTCTTATCCGGGAAAAAAAAAATCTACAAGTTTATGATCCTGGATTAAGCGAATAGAAATAGAAGCATTGTAACAGCCCGGAACTGTGTTTCTTGGCTCTGAGATATAAGTAATGGTGAGGAAGACAGGGGAGCCACCATGTCCTGACAGACAAAGTTCTTGGTTGGGGTATCCTTGCCTGCAGTTCTGAACTCAGGTTGGCCTGGTGTGTCTCCATGTGACTTGGGTCAGGTAAGATGGCTGATCTTTTGTGGGTTTCCCACTATTTAATTTTTATTTCTGCTTTCCTTATCTAGTCTTGCAGAGGTTGTGGAAGAGGACTGCATGGAGTCTGCAATAGTGCCTGGCCATGACTATAGTGACAGAGTAGTATTGTTTGGGTAGGAACTTAAATACATGTTTTGCTCAGAAGAGATTGTTCTCAAAATGTGATGCTCTTCCCTCAGAACAAAACAAGTTGATTTGTTTTAGATTTTGAGCTTTGCATAATTTGATATATGTATATATTTTTTTTTTCTCAGTTGAACTGGACCAAGTTATGCCTTTGATACTACTGCAGGTGGCAAATAAAACTGAACTAGCCCAGTAAGACACTATAATTTTATGAGATCTAGAATTTCAATGAGATTTTATTAAACTTGATTCTAATGAGCGGCAGAAGCAGAACCACAAGAATGAAGTCATTGGACAGGTGTAACGTTCTGAATATGTTGCCATGTGATGCCAATGGGTTGACCCATCTTTAAAAAAGGATGTGATACTGGTAGAAAAGTATGCAAACTGCAGCTTTTGCAGTGAATATGTGGCTGCCTGGGTTAGATTCCAATGTTCATGGAAAATAATTTTGTGGAGGAAGGATTGAATTGTGATTCAAATTCCTATCTCAACAGACAGGGCTGTATACTCAGAAGGGTATTTGCTTGCATTGCATTACTGGTAGCATGATGTTTTGTTAAAAAGCGGGTGTGAATTCATTTCTATTAAACTGAACACTAAGCCTCACTTGGGGAAATAAACCAAGAACCTATTTCCCTTTCTTCTATGAAATCTTCGTTATGTTTTTAAATGCTTGATGAAATATGGGCTTCTGAAAAATAAGTTAAACAGTTACCTAGTACTTCCAAAACACTTCCTAGTAATGGGAATCTAAATATTATTAAAGTATTCCAAGGTTGTAATATATTATATTATATTTCATTTAACTATTCAAAAGATATATTTAAGACATATATTTATAGATGCTATTGTGTTGTTGAGTGTCTGAAGTTTATGAGACTTTCCCTGAGAGCTTAATGACTAAGAAATCTTCACAGGGCTACTAAGTATTCCCCTCCTCCCCACAGATTTTTTTTCGTTTAACTGACATGTATGTGTTCTGGGGAAGGAAGGGGAGTGTGTGTGTGTGTGTGGGGGGGGTGTTGTTTGTTTATCTTTTTTTTTTTCCTACTTCATTGAACATGGAATCAGTTGTGGATATCCTGGACCTTATTAACCTGAAATAATTATCTGAGCAGCTGCAAAGAGGAAATAAGGAGCATATTGTCCTAAACCAGTGAAACATCTTCTTTGTTATTAATTCCATAGAATCATGGAGACCTGTTTACATGCTTATGGTTATCGTGTGCTTAAGTGCTTTGCTTCCTGGAGGCCTCTTTTACATCTTTATTGAAACTCCAGTTACAGAGC
The DNA here is from genome assembly GCF_059628265.1 of Tinamus guttatus. Lineage (NCBI taxonomy): Eukaryota > Metazoa > Chordata > Aves > Tinamiformes > Tinamidae > Tinamus > Tinamus guttatus. The sequence continues at coordinate 800,137 of NW_028288659.1, read as the reverse complement.
ATCCAGCTCAATCTTGTTGCCATTTCAACTCCTAAATCAAGGCTTGCTTAATGTTGAGTCTCTTCTTTTGTTGTTCTTCCCTGCTCAAAATGAATACTTGGCCTGTTTTCTATCTTTTAATACCTGAGGGTGAAATCTTATGATTTAAAGGATTAGGATTTTGATGACATGATTCATGTCAGGAACTTGAACTTGGATAGAGAAATTTTGCTCGCTAGCCCTGAGAAAGGGCCAGTAATGAACCAATGAGTTGAATCGATATCTTGTCCAGTTAACTCTTAGATACAGATAGTTTTGGATTTTTTTCATTTACCCTGCATGCTGAATAAAAACTAAATCAGCAGCACGTCATATGACCGTTAAGTTTATATATTTTATGACTTAAGAGAGCAGAACTGCATCTTAAAATGTCTGCTGCCATGACTCAAGGCTTCCTTTTCTATTTGGTAGTTTGAGTATTACCTACTTCAGAGTAGCTGGGGTTCTCCATGTCCAGCTTAAGATAGCTTATTCATGTTTGACAAAAACATTACCCATAAAAAAGGTGTTGGGGGAAGGTGAAGAGAGAGAATCATGTTGTTTTCTGATGTACAAAACAATATCCCGAAGAAGCAAAGGAGCCCCTGGTTTCATGTTGTATATGTACTAGCCCCTAATTCCTGCACCTTGAACCACTGTGGACTTTAAACTGAGCAGCTGCTTCACTGTGAAAGTTCAAAGTATAAGCAGAGTTACTAGTCCTGGTTTCCAAAAGTGTATTTGACCTGGATTAATATTAGACACAAGTCAGAATATAGTTCCCACTAAAGAATTTTATCAGTGTGATGATGATGTTGGTGTCGTTTTGAGTGTAGTGTTTGTTACTTCTGACTTTTAGAATGGGTGCCCTACCTCCAGGGAAAAAGTGTTTCTGGACATCATGGTCACAGAGTGAACAAAAATGAAATACTTGTTTCTCTTGTAGAAAAGAAACATCTTTAATGGAAAGTTATCTAATAACTGTTTGGGTTTTTGCTTTGTTTATATCATATCTCAGGAAAACTATTAATCATACCTAAAGTTGGGTTGCTTCGTCCTGTGGTTATTTGGAGTTGAACTTCATTGCGTGATCCGAAGGAAAACATAGGAAGAGAAAATCTGAAGCTGAGTAACTTTTTAAAAAAGATTTGTGTGATAATGTTTTGTGTAATCCAACTGCGTAGGTGGGAGCCTGTGAGTGGCTTTCAGTGTGTGATCCAGAAATGTCTGGCACCTCTGAAATGACTCCGCTCAGGGGATGCATGGGAGCTATCAAAGAAGCAAGTCTATTTTCAACAGCCTAAATTCATTTTACAACAAAGTTCCAGGCATCTGGAAAAGGCAGGAAATAGCATAGGTAGATTGATTCTCAGAAATTTGTGAATCCGATGGATAAATTTCTTGTTGTAGGATGTTAATATACAGGGGATAATAAAAATAGCTCTGAATGAGCAACAAAGATGCTTAAAGCATAAGCGGATGTTCTGTTTTCTTCTGTTATATAAGTTTGCATATGACTGTGAAATCCATCATTAATCATGGATGTTTTCCATACAGGGACAACAAGTGCCCAATAGGCTTAATTCTTTCCATTTTTCTTTAATGTAATAGTTGGAAAAGATATGTTTGAAATGTATCTATACCATCTAGAATATTCGTATTCTCTCTTTTTTCTTTTGTCACTGCATTTTGCTGTCTTGTAACACCAGCTGTCCAGTGTATTTCCTTTTCTAAGGTTAGGCTTCCCACAGTCTGCATGTCCCTTAGCCCTGTAGGATGGTGAGTTGTAGATGGTCAAGACTGTACAACTTGGAATTCCTTTTGAAACTACTTCATCCAGGAACCTGGATTTTGTCTTCATTGTGGCAGTATGGAGGAGGGGAAACTACTCTGTATTGCACCACACAAACACACTTAAGTATTTGCTCCTAAGCTATTTGGTTCAGGGCAGTTGCTTTGATTACTTGGGCTGTACAGAGTTCCTTTTATTAAACTGACTCATTCACTGATGTAGTAGGTTGTCTTTGTCTCCATATTTTATAGAAGAAAATAAATAAAGCCATTACTTTCCCTCCTATGCACTTTACTGTAATTTAGCAGGGGGGGCATTTGGTGAGATTTAGTGCTGACGGCAGCCACAATTCAGCAATACAGACCATCTACAAGGAAGGAAGCAGAAAAAGCCATGAACAGAAGGCTGACAAACTCTCCGCTGAATTTCCTGGACCGTTCAATGAATAAAATGTGTGTGGGAGTGAGTAGGAAGAAAAATGTTCCTTCTAAATGTTTCTTCTCCTTTTTTTTTCCTTTTCTTTACTTTCCCTTCTTTAATGAAAATTGTTTTCTCTAAAATAGAAGGTAAAGAAAATCAGCTCTAAAAGCGAGCAGCACCAACTATAAAATCAGTCTATAATGTGCAATTGTATACATTCAGAATAAGGTTGTTTTGCAAATAAATTATACATTTTTTTCCCAAAGAAATGAGAAAAAATCCATAATATATGCATGGAAAATAATCTTCAGTATTTTGTTAGGCTATTCTGTATTGCAGGCTGTCAACTTGGACGAAATCCAGCTCAGAGAAGGCAGCCATTCTTATAAACAGTCCCTGTGTTGGTCTATCCCATCCCCTCACCACCCTTAACTCCCCACAAACACTGAAGCTCAGTAGAGTGCAAGATATAACAATATAAATGTTTTCATGCTTTCATACCCGTAAATATTCCTGTTCTTTATTTCATATATGGATATATTTGCATATATTAGGTTTCAAAAGTATTAAAAAAAACTTTCTTACCTTTGTCATAAAACAGCTATCTCTGATGGTCTTCCTAGAAGGAAGTAGCTGTATACAAGGAAAAGTAAATAATGCAGTATTTGATACAGGCTGAGCAGGCATAAAAACCTCAATGGAATAGCACAGATCTTCTGAAGTAATATGTAGAAAAATGATAGGTGATGGAAAATAGCTTGTTTATTTGGAGAAGGTGAATTTTATGCCAGATCTTTATAAAACATATTGTAGTTAAACTAGAGGGCACCTGTGAAAAGAAATAAGATGTTTTTCACCTCATAGAGTAAGTAGAATAATTAGATGTGGATGTACTGTAAAGCATCCTGAAAAACGTAATTCATGGCTCTCTAATTAGCTCTAAGATAGGAGAGAAGGGACAGTAAAGAGAAAGCTGAGCTACTGAAACTTTTTCAGCAATTAGAGATTTGTTAGTGTGAAAAAGACAGATTGCAGGCTCCTTTGCCCACCATACGGACATTGTGAGCATATGTACCATGTGATGGTTTTTCAACTGACCCAGATATCTAATGAAGTTTTCATGTAGGAAAGGATAATCTTCTGTAGATTCTTTTCATTTTATACAGTACGTTTTGAGAATCTAAATGTAGGTTACAGCTACACACACACACACAAAAAAATCTGAGTTATAGGGAGTTAGTGCCATTTCAAAACTAAAAGCAGAAAATAATTCTACAGTTGTAAGAACTGCACCAAAAATTGCATGTGTGTGGTTGTTGTTTTTGTTGTTGTAGGTGATTTTTTTTTCTCTCCATTTGCTTTTCCTTTCACATGTCGTTAGGAATGTGGCTCTTGAGTTCTTTTAAGTAGGCTTTAAGCTAAAATCTGACCGGCCTTGAAAGTGAATTTTCTTCTAATTGCCTGTGTCATTATTTTAAATGCTTATAAGAAGCTGCCTTACTCTTTGTCTTTCTGAAAAGCCAACCATGTTTTAGTGAATGAAGAAATACAACTAAACACTTAAGCTTCACCCCTTTATTTCCACTTCAGAGATGATGAAAAATCTCTTCTGAAGAGGATTCTGACATATTCAACATTGATTGAACTTATGTAAAAGAAGTAATAAAGTATGTTTCTTATAGATGCTTTTGGAGTGGTAGCAGCCTTTGTATCAAGCCGTTAAAGATGCCCAAATATGCTGCTATCTGTCATGTTGTTGGATGAATTACAATTGCAGCATTAAAATCTATAGCTTCTGAGTAGGCAGTCCTGTCTTCTCATAAACTAAGTATTAGGTACACCATTAGTGAGTGGTGGGATACCATATGGAAGGAGCTCTGCTGAACCTGTCTTACCACGCTGATATTCTTCTCCTCTCTCCCATCACCCATAGCACTTCTTATCTTTTTGTCTGATATCTTGGTGATGTCTGTCCAACCGTGAGATCCAACCATACTACTAGATCATTTCATTAGAACCAGGAGACGTGTGTTTGTGTTTTTCTTCCATATTGTATGTCCATTGCAAGAAATTTTGGCCAGTGCTGTTGATCTTTGCTATCAAGAGATAGACACCAACAATTAAAATGTACATGAATAAGCTACTTTTTAATTACCTACAGTCCTAGTGAAAAAAGTGATACTGAACCTAAGGTTGGCACCTCTGGTAAGATCAGTTTGTTTATCCTGATTCTACCTTCCTAGTGACTGCTATCTCCTAGCTTTTTCTGAGTGACACACTTGAAATTTTTTTAAAGAAGTTTTATCCTAAAGAAATTTAGGGGAAAAAAAAAGGCCTGTCCAATAGGATATTGGGCGTGTAACTTGCCCAATAATGCCCTATGTTTCCATTTTATGGAAAACTCCACTGATAAATGGAGAATTGCCCTATCTTAAAAAAAAAAAAAGAAAAAAGAAAAACTAAAGAAAAAAACTATATGGTGTAAGCCATTCCTGGTAGGTGCTTTAGTCTAAATCTTAGGGAAACTGCCTGATCCTCCAATATCTGATTTCTGAGATAAGTATTCATCTGTGAATAATAGCTGGGTAAAAACAGGTGGGACTATCATGAAAAAGATGAACAGATACAAGTCCAACCTAGCCCTTTTCAAGCACCTGTTTCATATTTGGACTTCTTTACCACTAATATTGGTTGTGATTGAATATATTTTTAGATTTGAAAAAGAAGCCTTGTTCCTTTGACAGTGTCCTTCACAATAAACCTGATCTTGAATGTCGCTAGTAGTGATTTTTAGCACACCACTGTCCACTGATCTGTCAGGGATCACTGTAAAGTGCTTTCAGATTGTGCTAATGCCTGTTCCTTCTCATAGGTAATGTTTTATCTTAAAATGCTTCTAGTAATGTACTGTTATTAATGTAAGAGTTTCTTTCTGGTTCAGCAGAAATAATGAGGCAGGCAGCCAGGCAATCACTCACTGTCAGTGTTTTAACAGCTCAAAATCAAATTAGTTTATCTCAAAACTGCTCTTTATAATAGGAATTTGCCAATTTAAATTCTATGTACAGGAATGCACTAACCTTTATGATCTGAGTAATAGTCACAGTTGACATCCACGCTACGTAGGGTGAAAAATGTGTGTCTTTTTCAAATCAGGAGGAGGTTATTTCACCAGTACTGAAATTGGCTCTGTAATTTCAATGTTATGGTTTTGTTTACTTGGACCACAATTGTTTTAATAGCAGAAATGTGGTACCATTTCTATCCCTTCTGCTACAGGATTTGCCTTAAGCACTTGCATGTGTTTTCTGAAACAGTCTGACTAGTCTGTAAAAATACTTGTCTGCAGCATCACCCAATGATTTATATATAGTAAGTAGAGTTCAGATGAAATTCAGATGGAGGTAAGAAACATTGTTGGCCATTAGTCAAATATTTGCCCATATGGAAGTGTTTCACCTATCTAGGACAATGATCATCTGTATTAGTTGGTAAGTAATTAGCTGAACCAAATAATGAAGAAAGGAGAATGATGCACAGAGATGTAATGGCCATGGTCACATAGGAAGCTGTCCTGGGTTTAGCAGATTTTTCTCTTTGATGCTGAACTTGTAACTCCTCTCCAATGTTCTTCTGTGAAACCTGTTCATGATTCCTGACATCTCCTCCTGGATATTCACAACTTTCATCAAGTAGAGAATACTTCAAGTTAAAATGTAAGCTATTGAGAGTGTTCGTCGTAGCTGCGATACTAAACACTGTTTTCAGTTAACTGAGCTCAGTAGTTACCAGTGCAGTATTTTCCATGTTAATTTTATGAGAAGAGAAAGGCTAATGAGCTTCTTTCAGACGTGTTTTAAAGAGAGTGAGAATATTAAGAATAAATCTGAATGCCAGAGAAGACCATTATAATAACTAGATTAATTTGCTGTTTAAAAAGGCTATAAAATTTCATAGTTATTTTTCTACTGAGACCAAGAGCTTGTGTTCCGTGAATGCAGTTGCATCCAAACTTTACAACTAGTCCTCAGAGGCAAACATAGGCTAAATGCTAGAAATTTATTTTCCCTTTATGATTTTAGGACATTGCTCACATATGTAGTTAGTTATACAGACTAGAATATCAAGTGACCAAATCCACATAGCCAGCTCTCATGAAAAGGGGCAACACTGTGGTTGCCGCTTGTAGTTTTGTAGTTTCATACTGGTGGTCTAGAGGCAGCTTTGCCTCTTCTGTCAGAATGGTTGAGATGTATGAGGTTTTTGTTTGTTTGTTTTCTCTCTCTGTCCCACAAGTGTTCAAGATACACATGACAAGGTATTATAGTTATGTTTCTGGACTGTTATAGTTATGTTTCCTAGGGTGGCGAGAAATTCATGTTGCATAACCATGACGAAAGAAAATTATTTCCCTCTCTTGGTTTGTTATTAACACCTATCCAATTACAGCAACGCTACTGGCATTGGTTTAAACTTGATTCTTTTCAAGTTAAATCAAGCTTCTCCTTGAAGGAGACGCATTCAGTTACGTATCATTGGTTATTACTTCTGGCCTCTTGATAGGACAGTCTATTTCGAATGCTCTGGGCTGGCCCAGATGATCAGTTGCACATAACCTTGCTCTAATGCACAAATATATTCCATAAACATTAATTCATTATTTATAGGGTGAGTCCATGGCCTTCTCCTGCCACTTGCTCCTTCGCTCCTCTATACCTAGACATTCCTGTTCTTGGGCTTCTCTCCAGAAAATTAATCTTTCTTGTAGAGCAACTATATAATTCCTCTAGCTTCAATGGATATTTTGAGTAGTTGTGGTTACCATGTGAGTTCTCACCAAAGTCGCTGCCCTTGATCTACTGTCTTGGAGCTGTTAACTTACATTACTACTTCAATTTGTTTGATAGGGTTTTAGCAGGTAATGCCATAATTATTGTTTTATAACACCAACAGTGGGGACTGTTCATTATCTAGGTTTTGCTTTCTACATTCAAATTGAATCAGAATTTGCAAGTTCTCTTATCAATTTCTATGGTCCAGTTAATTTGCTGATACTTATTTCTTAGCCAACTCGGCATTTTTCCAGCTGGTATTATGGACAGGAATCACTTAAACAAAAAGCTATCGGCAGGAGTATAATGGCTGCACGGTAGATAGATGAGAAGCAGGTGCTTTATGGAGCCCCTGGGGCATGTTAGTAAAAGCTGCACTGCTTCCTTGGAGAATAAAAGTAAACTTAAAGCAGCATTATTCTGTTGAAGAGACTGCAAAAATATAAACACTAAATATGTTGCTGAATACCATTTGGCCCCTCCAGCTGTTATAGCTGACATCTGGCCTTGTGGCTACAGCCAGAGCTGTTTGTGGGGGTAAAAGATTTAGGGCTCATCCTGTTGGATTCAGGGCTTTTTCCTGTTGTTAGGGTACCATTTATCTGCTCTTCAGCACTGGCCGAACTGGAGAGCTATGTATGCTGTAGGGTTGCTGTAGCGTGATATAGCATACATACTACATGCATACCAGTTACTCATCTAAGTCACCAGTGATAGGCCGATACCCCTACAGCTTCCAAGAGATATTTGCATTGGTACTGGGGTGTTGGGCTGAACCTATAGTAAGTACTTTAACTTGACTCTCCCTGCATTTGGTTTTCTTCTGGGCTAGGCAATCTTGCTGGTTAATGCAACTGAACCATGGAAATCCAATTATCACTGGCCCCATTCAAGCTACTCCATATACATTGATTAGCTAAATCTAACACCAAACTTGTTTCTTTAAAAAGAGGCTGCCTACTTTAGCTTGCTGTGCTGCTTTGGGTCCATCTTCATTTGAACACAAAATAGTCATTTTCCTTGCTAATTACTGTTTTTATTTTTTAAAATCATTTACATTTGCCCCCAAACATGGTACTAAATATAGTATCTGTGCAGTCCCTCTGGTTCCGTTTGGTACCAAAGTCTGTTTAAGTGCTATTTGCTCTGGTTCTGGAAGCAGTTAACATATTGGGGTGCTTTTGACTAGGATGAGTTAAATAACTTGCCTACCCCACGGCCTAGTGCAGTGCTTTATCCAGAGAGGCCGAGGAGATCAGGTTCCCCTGACCTGATCATGACGGGGCATTTATCGATGCCATGGACTGATCTATTTCATTTTCCTCATAGTTTTCAGAAAGCTCGTGCTTTATATGTCAGATAGATGTATCTTCTCCCCAGATATGCTCCCAGACCCCATTCTGTTCCTGCTCTTTGTGCCTCCTGCTGTTTCTCTTTACATCTCTTTAAGGACAGTATTTAACCCTAGCTACTAGGTACCCATCAGTCTTGTTTGACCCCCTAGTCCTCTATTTTAATACATTGCCACTTAAATGGGATTTTCTTTATTCTCTTTATAAAAGAGCATAATACATCCTCTTTTTAAAAGCATTTTTCTGTAATTTTTTTCAGCCCTTCAGATTTATCTACAAGCTCACCCAGCCTAATTTCTGCTGGGTTTCCTGGGCCTATAATCACCTTTAAGAGGTAACTTAATCCTTCATGTACTGATAGTTTGAAACCACAATCATTTATAATTATGCTTGCTCTTGTCCTTGAGCACAAATGGGGCTGCAGCCTCCAGTTATCACTTCGCTGTGAAGAGCAAAAAGAAAACGAGAGCTCTGAAGGATACACATAAAAGCAATCTTGATAACACAGCAAAGCTTTTGAAGCACTGCAAAGCTCGTCAAGTCCATCTTATTAGCTCATTTTTAGTTACTGGATTAGCCTGCATTGCTGAATTGAGCACAACTCTGTCATCTGCTATTGTGGTTGCTTGAGCAATTTGATTTTGATCTATATTTTACCTCTGCATTGCAAATCCTTCATGTCTCCCTGTTTAAAAATCTAGCATCTTTTGCTGGAGTTCTGACTTGACTGGCACCTAATTTCACTTGAGTAATAACTTGCTTACTTCTGCTTTGCTCACGATCATCTGCTGTCTCTGTTTTAGTAATGCACTTTGTAAGCTTTGGTTATAAAGTTTTTTTGCTGCTGTAGCTGTTTTTGCTTCTAGCTTGCTTTTTACACATCCTTTTGCTTATTGCCCAATATGAAATCAACATTCTTGCTTAGATTGCTCTTCATCTCCAGCATAACTCAAGCAGCAATCTGTGCTTCACTATTTAATTCTTGTCCTCCCTTTAAAAAAGATGGTTACCCTTTTTTCGCTTACACCTTCTTTTTGTAGAAATTTTTTAGCATAGCCATTTTTCATAATCTTTCTGCTATTGTATTATACTTTTTGATATGTATTCTATTACCTTCTGTTTTAACATCCACAATTCTGCTTCTAGGGCTTGTGTCCTATTTTTGCTGCCTCTTATGCTGCTTCAGCCTTTTTTATCCTTTTTTTTTTTAACCTCCTTCTATTTTTGTGTCTTTTTCTCATGCACCACAGTGTCCAACGACATGGTCTTAGGATCTTTCTATGCTCCTGGCTTACTTCCCCACTTGATGTTAGCATCAAAAATTCACCCTGCATTTCCTGGCTGCTCTTAGAGAATATTATCTGTCCATGACCTGGAACCTCTTGAAGAGCCCCGTGCCTCTAGGTGAAAATTTGTTTTCACCCCATTTGTGAGATGGCAAGACAAAGGTGGTGTCCCTTTCATTCAATGTCTTCAGTTTCACTCTATTACTGTTCACTATCCCTTGGGTAATATAGTAATTCTCACTCGTGTAGGTTATTCAGATATTTGAAACTGCCTTGCAGATAAAAGGTGAAAGGGAAACAACTTCCCTTTTGTTAAACGCTTCGGCTGTTGACACCACAGCAGTGAGACTGTGACGACGATACAAGCATTTTTCTCCTGCCCTCAGGTTTTCAGTGGTCTCCGTTTTGCAGTGTTCTCTGTCAGTGTTGCATCCAGACTTCACAGCTACTCTTCAAAGATAGATAACCAGACCAATGACGCAAAACGTTAGAACAAATACTTGAAATATCATTCCATTTTAATGATAATAGGACAAAACTGTCATATATAGCACTACAAAACAGAATATCAACAAACCCTTCTGCATAATCAGTTCTGAAGAAAGGTGCATCAGAATGGCATTTTTCTTGCAGTCTTATTTGGGTTTCTTGAGGCCTGGGTGCAGCTCCACCTGTGCCATGAGAGTGCTCAGTTTTTCTCACGGAAGTTCCTATTTTCTTGAAATTGGCATGCTATCTTTCTGTGTGCTCTCCACCAGGAGCTTACTGTAACAAAACTGCTTGAGAGACCTTATTGAAGGGAAAGGTGATACTTATGTTACAAAATTAATGTAATTGACTTGACCGGCTTGCACTCACTTAGTCATAGATTTCATTCATTCATATTCGGTTGGACTGGGTGATCTCTGGAGTTCCCTTCCAACCTCCACCGTGCACCGTGCTAGTACAGCTTGTATGGGATATGGTAGATGAGATTGACTGAGACCTCACCATATCTATTGGATTCTGTGATTGGTGTCTGAAAGCTATTTTTTAGGCAAGTCTTTCCTACCTGCTGGAGATCAGTAGTTGCTATGACATGATCCACTTGCTTCAGACTTCTGCTTGTTTCAGCGTACATAATCTCTAGGTGCATTCATGGCTTCTTGTTTGTTTTCTCCTCTTGCACTGGAGTCTGTCTTCTGGTTGGCCTTGGTAGGCAGGGATGGCCTGTGTGATGGCCTCAACCTTGTTGCCCTCGTTGTGTTGCTGGGGTTTTCCTCAGGCAAGTCGTTTGTGCTGTGGTCTTAGGACAAAGTCTTCTGGGCCAGAGGCCAGATGAAAAAAACATGTTCCTCAATTTTCTTGCTGTGATTTGTGTTTCTACGTATCAGTACAGGCAGTTCTTCTAATTCTTTTTCCAGTTATGGTGCTTACACACATATTTTTATTCATACCTCATTCATACCAGTCTTGGTATTTCTATTGCAGATCTGTAAGGCAGCTATTTTTGTTCTCTTCAGATGTATTTGCTAACCAAGATAACATAGCTAAGATAACATAGCTAGCTTACTTCAGATGCAGATTAGCATTGCTTTGAGGGGTGGTACTACATGATGTTTTTCTATGCTAGGTTCAAGATATCCATAACACCTTCTTGGTCACGTATACATTCTTTCTTCTGGGTTCCCAGATTCCCCAAGTTTCTCTGGAAATTTATGTTACGCAGCAGTGTAAAGATAAATGTATGTAAATATGTATGTACATATACCTGTATGTACCCAGAGAGTTATTCATTCTAACAGTTAGTTGATGATGTCTGTCCAGATACTGGCATAGGTTTACGTGGCTTAAATTTTGTTGTTTTCAGATTATAATTCAGTGACTTCCTGCTTTTGGGAGGGAAGAGATTTCAAATAGGGTCTTGTTGATAGGGATGAAGCTAGTGTTTTTGCTAGTGGCTTGTTCTATCACTGCTTTTTAAAATACACAGCTTATTTTTGATTTGTGTATATCTAGCCTTTGCTTCTGTTTCTCTTTTGGGCTAAATAGTTTTTATTGCATGACATTTTCTACCCTTGAAATGGGTCTTCAACTTTTGTTAAATGATATCTCTTTTTTTGATAGACAAACTATTTAAAGTAAAATAGAAATAGATTGAGTGGTCATTTCTACAACCAGAAAGAAAAGGCCTGAAATGTAGTTCCCCTCATGCCGTTTGAAGGGTAGCGTTAGTTCAGTTTTACTTAATGCAGCACTAAATTTGTGTTCGGTGTCTCCCGCTATTTAATACAGAAGTGTGATCACAACATAACCAAAAAGTCCACAGCACTTCTTAAGTGTGGATTTCTTCCAGAGGGTGGTTAGCAAAGGAGAGGGCAGTCAGTGGACCTGGGTGATCCTCAGTGTCCTGGAGGAGGCTCGTCAAGTCGGGCTGGGAGCTGATGTGCAGTGCTGCTCCTGCAGAAAGATGTCAGGTGGATAATGTGCTTCCCAGTCCTTAACTCGGCTGCTTTTCACAGCAAGAAATCAATGTTCCTAAAATTAGGCTGTCACAGGTGACCTGTCTACAAGGTAGCAAAGTGATTGTTTCATGAAAAGCATTTGTTAGAGGTATGCACCTCCCAGCTACCATTTAAAATCTTCTGTGTTTCCATCATTTAATGGATAGAAACTAATCCACCAGTTTTAATAATTTTGCAACAATTTGATCAGATTTCCCAGGCCTTGAGTTATACTGAACATGTCATATTTGCTGTTGTTCAGACTGAGGTTATGATGGTATCTTGGGTTGAAATCTGGGCCTTTTCTCCATAGTTATTTTCATTTATTTTTGTCTCAAGAAACCTCACTTATCAGTACTTTCATCAAATATTGCTATATTTTTTTCTACGCAATATGGGTCATCTTTGTACTCTGAGCTTTTCAAACCTTGTTGTGTGCTGTCATTCTAATATTATTGGTATTCTGCATTGTTTTGGCAAGGTCAGCAGTGAAACATGATTATCTTGGGATCTAATGAAATAGTTTTCTGCCTTCTGTAATTCTCCCAGTGGTTCAGACATTTGACCTTTTGACCTGTTGGGACTGGCCTCCTAATAAATACTCTGCTATGACAGCAGGTCTATCTCAATTGTTGAAATATTTTCCAACAGTGAATTATCTTAAACATTTAACATTTTGGACTTCACTTTCTTCTCCCCCATGATCTCTTTGTTGCACAGCTCTGAAAACCGAAGTATGTATTAGACTTTTGAGTCTTGCACGGCATCTATGCAGATATTATATTAATAAATTATGGCATGCTAGCTCATTTCTGGAAGAAGCATTCAGTGGCACAGATTCAAATTTATTCAATTTTTATTTGCCTTTATCACCTCTCTGTATTAGCACAGGTGAATACATGTGCTATATGTACAATCAGGGCTGTGTGAGTGGTGGATTTCACCCCAATCTGGCCATAATGACATTCCAAATATTTGTTTGCTCAGCCTTCATTCTTTTTCCGATCTCCCTGGGAACAGTTTCAGTGTGGTTCTGCAAGTGTGTGTTTGTTCATATTCACGACTCATAATGTCTTGATGATCTGTCTTAAAAAAAAAAAAAAAGAGGCAATGACATGATGAGTTAATTGTTATGTTTTTTTTTTCTTTGAATTTTGACCTAATCTATTTCCCTAAAGATATGTAGTATTCTAAACATTTGGGTTCTGTATGTTGCTAGCCTTTTCAATTTGTAGGATGGTAGAGTAGGTAGGCATGTAGCTTAGTACTGAAAATTTAACAAAAATATCTCATCCCTTCTTTTACCTTTTTCCCCCTCACTCTAAGCCATTATTTATAAAAATTCTCCATAGCTCCTAGTAATGTGTTAGCAGTTTATGGGAGTTTTCAATTCATTCTGTCAAGGGAAGCCAACAATTGAGAAGCCCTTGGGTACAGCTCAGATTCATTGACTTAAGACAGTGGTTTGTGTGGAAGGGGTTAAACGCTGGCAGAGGTGACAAGCGGTGCTCCTGCTGCCTGCAGCTCCTGCAGCCAGCTCACATGTCCGTCTCACTGGCCAACGTGGGCTGGCTTGGCGGGTTTTGAATCAGTGTCACAAAGTCCTGCTGACTTTTGCAGAGCATTTGGCCCATTCTGTGCAGCCCAAGGCTCAAAGTATTTGTCAGTTTGAATGTAAGTTCATGCTTCGTGGACCTTCCACATCCTTCTTGCATAGCTAATCAGCCATGGAAAACCTGGAGTGCTAAGAAATGAAGTGTGCTGCAGACTTGGCCACCTGGAGCTGCAGCGGACAGGTCTAGCAGGGCTCATTCTGGCTCACACTGGCCACGTCCTTTCCAGTCATGAGGTTTGGCTTAAACTTTTTCTGTAGAGCTTTTATGTGGAGTCACTGATTACTAGCTTCCCAACAAAAATAACAATAAAAAGGTCATAAATATTGTTATTCTGGCAGAAGGCTGTATTTGAACTCCCTGCAGAAATGTGTTTTTCCCTGATACAGTGCGTTTATTACTTTGTGTATCCTTTTCCGTGGGTGTGTGTTTCCAACAGATACAGTTGTAGATGTGTTGTAGTTCAGAAGATCAGGTTGTTCAAGATGTTTTGTGTGTGTGTTGGTTTAAAAAAAGGAATTGCCAGTCCTCTCAGGAGTTGCCTGAAAGAGGGAGTCGAGAGGGAGATCTTCATCTCCTCCTGATGTTGCAAATTCCTCAGTTGACTTAGAAATCTTCCCAATGTGGATTTGTTTGACAGTCTTCAAAGGCTCTCTATCCATAAAATCATGAATGGAAAACAAGCATCCCTGTAATTCTGTTTCAACTCTTTCCGATGTCGTGCCGTGATAAGATTTCTTCATTTAATGAATCAAGTATGAAATGCTCTCCGTATATGCTGCGAAGAAATTTCCATTATAAGAGGCTAGCAATAAATGGCATCTGCCTGCAAAGCATGAAGGATGGATTGACACTGGTGAATTGTGGTGTATGCCTTTCAGCAAGTTAGCAGATGTGTTAGGCTTCACAGGGCAAACTAGAGCCAGTTGTAGTTATAGGTGGTATAAAGAGGTACTCCAAAAAATGCTATCTCAAAGGTAGGCAAACGGCTGGTGCCTTTTGGAAGGGCATTCTGGAAGGGGAAGGTATTATTTATTAGAAAATGTCTAAGTTGGCTGATTTCTTTACCCATTCTCTCACCACTTTGTTACCAAGGACCAAGACATGAATGCGTGCCCAAGTAGTCAGGCTAGGATCATCTGCGTGTGCCCTGAGACAGGGGACACCAGGCACTGAGCCACATCATGTGTCTTGGTTCTTTTTGACTGATAATGACAAACTGTTGTTTGGCTGTATGTGTTAGGAGTGGATGCTGGTTTTAATGCTGTGCCTCACTATTTTGTGTTACCCTTTATACATTCTAAACACAAAATTTTACAGTTCTCTTGTTTTCCTTATCTGGGTATTTTATGGCCCTAGTTCTGTTCTTCATCACTTGACACCTTATCTTCAGGTCAGTTTGTTCTTCCTTTTCATTTGCATGAAATCACACATATGGTGCTCTGTACCAAGTAATCCCTGTCTTGCCTTTTAACCCGTAGTTACTGACAGTGTGCTCATGCATACACAAGCACATTTCTGTTTAGATTTAATTCAAGCCAATCTCAGTATTTCTGTTACATATTTTTCTGCCAAAAGGTAGAGAGAGAATTCATGTGAAATATTTTTGGAAGTCATTGAAACTTGCATTCTGCCTTTGCCACTGTGCAAGTGGCTTTCTGATTTGGCCTGGATACATTACTGCTGCTGTTTTCGAAGTATCGAGGTTGGAGACAAGTGAAAGCTTCCTTTCTGAAAGCGAAAAGGAAAGCTCTGATGTCCGGTATCACAACGGATTTATCTTGCTAGCTAAGCACTCTCTTGCAAGCTGCTGATGATAGGGTTTTCCTGCCTGTGTTGCTGACCTGGTGTTCAGCAAGAGTGTGGGCATTGCTCCCCAGGGCATGGGGTAGGCGAGGAAAGAGGACTTTACATTCCACGAAAACTGCTGTTGTGAGAAGGAAGGATCTGAAAGAAAAAATCTGGTGCTTGTGAAGTTGATTTTATTGTTTTTAAAGACATTACAGTTGCTTAAGCTACTTACAGATTCTGCTTTGGCTTTTGCACGATCAAATAAAGTAAATCTTGAGCCAGAATATTGTATGCTATCCAAAAATAAATACCTAGGGGTGAAAGCTTGGCTCTGTTGACACCAGTGAAAGCTCCGGTATTTTCTCAGTAGAAGGGGATAAGTCATGGGTAGTTGGTTTGCATATTCTAATGCAATTATTTTACAATCTGAAAGACAGGTCACCTTGAAACAAAGCTGCTGACAAAGCAAAAGAATATTATCCTTTTAAATTTGTTATCCCTTGCAAATTGCTTACTGGGAGACGATTCATTTCACAAGTGGGAATTTTTATAACTAGGCAGTATTATAACTAGGCAGTATCATACATCTAACACTGTGTCAAAGAACGAGGCTGAAAAATATTTCAGATTCAGGTTTTGACTGAGGCAAGACAGGCATATACTATAGATGTGCTTGTAACCCAAGAAGCTGGCTGCTGAATTGTTATGTGCCCGAGCTGGCTTTGTTGTTTTAAAACACATTATCAGTACAGCCACCTTTCTCCCTGTTCATACAGTAAAAGGAAACTAGTGCTTGGGACAGCAGAGTCTCTTAGGCAAAAGCACAAGACAAATGGCTTAGATGGCTGATTTTTCTTGTCTTTTGCTCGTAAAGCTTGGTCAGACTACTGTCTCTTGCTCATGTTGAGTGACCTGTTGGAGCCTGACTGCCCTCAGACACATAAATAGACCAATGGAGAGTATGGGGCATGGTCTGTCTTCATCCATTTAGCATCAGGTTGGCTTTAGATGGGAACATCCGGTGCACATACAATAAAACTGAGAGGAGTCCAGGCTCCCTGCCTTCTCTGCAACCTCGTATGTCAGACAAGTCCCTTTCCTTTTCCTTGTTAGTAGATCATCTGATCAGCAGTGTATACCAAACTCACCATCTTTGCTTTGCGTGACTAAAATGGCAAGGCTTTTTTACCTAAATGAAGACCGCTGTGGTTTACATTGGGGACTGCCTTCTGCAAGCCCATCCTTTGATACATGCTCTTCTTTTTGTGTTAAGCAGGCAAGTTGTCGTGCTGAAATATGATTAGCCAAACCACCATATGCCTTAAAATCTCCTTGGCTCTAGAGGCACGAGATTATCCAGCATTTGCAGTAAGCCCCCAGCTGCAAAAGGACTGGGTAACACAGGTGTGTGTGCTGCATTCACCCAGGCTAGTGGAGGCACGAAGTTCGCCCCAGCAAATCTGTACCTAGTAGCACTCTAATTACGCTTTGCTTTGGAAATAAATGCAAAGTCTATCATTTTGGTCTCTGTTCTCCAAGGCATACTTTTATTTAGATTTTTTTCTAACTTAGTTTTCTTTTAAAGATTTTGCAATCCCCTGATGCAGCAGAAAGGCAAAGATCTATCTTTCCCATTTTAAACTTCTGCTTTAAATATTACTACTCTAAAAGTTATTGTGTGCTCCCTACAACAGCTTAAATGCTACAGCTTAAAGAACGAGATCATATAGCTTTTTCTTTGACCTCCCTTATATACAGGCCACTTGTGCCTGAGCCTGGTGCCAGTTGCCCATGCTGGCATTAAGCATGTTGTGTAGGATCACAAGGAGAAAGTGCGTTCCTATAAATCACCCTGAGAGTAGTCAGAACTGCTATGCCATCAACTAGGAGGAAGAATTAGAGGCAACAGGAATGCAAATGACAACAGTTAAATTAAGACTTTGTGCCTGCTAAATTTATAGAAGAAGCATGCATTATTTTGTAAGTACAGCTATACTTAGGATGTTTCAGCAGTTTGAAAGATCATTGTTTGTTACTTTAGTTGCTATCAACTTGATCTAAGTTTTGCTTAGTTACTGGGAGTTTGGCTCAGATTGTCCCTTTCTTGGGAACTCATTTTTTGATTGCTGCAATTAAACTGTTTGATAATGTTGGTGCTCTGAGTTAAAATGAAACAAAGGCTCATTTACACTTGAAATCAACTTTCCCAGTGCTGGCATTTCCTGTGTTTATACACTCCATTATATTTAAATGGTCAGATTTGTTTATGCAACAAAATCACAACAGTCTTGTTCTTCATTTTTAGGTAGGTGTTGAGGATATTTTAAAACATGACCAGCTATGAGTCACAGCTCTTTCAAACGTATGACCCATGAGAAGGGCAGTGCTTGCCAGTCTTTCCAACACATGAAATTGCTCAGTTAATCATAATGTAGTATGGAAGAGGTTTCTGAAGATCATCTCGACCACCTCGAATTAGGGCTAATTTCAGAGGGAGCTGTTGCTCAAAGTCTCAAAGTAGTCTCAGAGACTTTCAACACTCAGCTTGACAATGAGCCTAAAATTGTGTTAGGTCTGCTCCCCGCTCCTCCAATATGCTGCTTTGCATTTATCAGTGTTGCTTTTGATTTTCTATTTTATCACTTGAGCTGCAGAAGCCCTCTGCAACTTTTCACAGTCAGTTTTAAATCTTTAGCATCCTGAGCAATATGCTAATGGACAGCTCTATAGTGTAAGCCCTTATGTATGCCGAGGGGTTGGATCTCCTGAGAGCCCCCTCTGAATGCAGATAGCTCTGCAGATCTGTAGTGAAAAAATACTCTTTCCCTCAAAATCTGAGTCCAAATGCCAGAATCCCTCCTAGAGTGAGCCTCAGTTGATTTAAATGGTTCAGGTGATTCAGTAAGCAGGTAAGCTACTGGTGTGCAAGTAGCTCTGTTCTCCGGAGAGGATGTATTAGAAAGTAATTATAGTTATTTAATTTTTATGAATACAATGGATAGATAGCACAGCCATAATATTATGATAATAAAACTGCAATTTTTTTCTTATCACTTTTTTGGATATGTGTTGAGGCATATTCCTTACATCTGCAGTGGGCTTTGGAACAGGATTCCTCTGTTCCTTTCCTTACTCTAATGTGCAGAAAAGGGCATTCTCTTTTTTTCTTTAAGTAGCAGCTTTCTGTTTCCTTGCTGCATCCAACTCTGCTTTTCTGCCTTTGCTGGAAATGACCTTTTCCCTATAAAAGTGTGTCCTTAAAATTCTCTCCAGAAAAAGAAATATTGCAACTTGGGCAGCAACAATGTGGAATGCACATTCCTTCTTCACAGGTTCTTCACAGGTTGCTGTTGCTATTCCCTAGGAACATGACTTAATTCACATCCAAAATGGATGAAAAAAAAAGTTTTTAATATAGAATATGACTTTACATGTGGGAGCTAGTGTGCAATAACTAGTGTTTCCGTAACTCATACGGATTTGAACTTCAACACACTTTCCTTGAAACCATATTCAAACAAATGAGGGGAAGGAAGTGCAATTACCTTGGCCATTCCATACTTAGGAAAACAGAAAACAAAGTAGAAACATATTAAGTATATTCAGTTAAAGTTGGGACTTTGCCATTTATGACAAAGGTAATAGGGCTTCCATGAAAGTCATGTTCCATCTCATATTTCAGGCACATTTTGTTAAAAATGGAAGATTGTTGAGGTTATTTTTATTCTGGCAATGCTTCTAGTGGTTTAAATTGACATGTTTGTAATAGCTGGGGATGAAGAAGTTGGCACAATGATGGTGTGAACTATAAGTACCAGCCTTGATATTGGTGCAAACTTTCAAATCATTTTATGGTTTATTAATGTGTGAATTATGTTGTTTATAGAAATAGCTTTATTATTGACCGTATTCATTTTAAATTGAGCTGCTTTAAACTAACAATCATAAACCTAATTAGTTGTGCTGTAGATAAGTGGCTTTCTTTGTTGCAAGCTTTCCCTTTCTTGTGTTTTCTGTGCCCAGAGGGATTTCTCAGGAAGAGAATTTATCCTCATCTTGAGTGCTGTTAAAGGCAATTAAATGGGGATTCTTATTCACTCCCCATTTATGGGATTGCTGATGAACAATGGAGATACCATGAAAATGAACATTCAAATGCTAGTGCTTTCCTCTTGTTGTCTGTAAATGTTTTCTGACTGACACATTTAGGAATATTTTTTGTTCTGTATTAAAAAAAAAGAAACTGGAAATTCTGCGTGGGTGCCTAGAGCCTCACACCATGACATATTGATTGAAATCAGCACAATATATACCCGAGCTGCAGAAGCATGGCAGTGTCTGTAGCTGAGTTGAATGTAAATGTCCATTTCCCCAGGACTTTCTGAAGGCTCTGCTGATTAGCATCTGCTATATGAATTTCGACAGGCTTATAGACACTGTAGGGATCTATTGAGAACAAACAGAAGATGTCCACACTGCACAGTTTTATCCGAAGCTTCCTTGGGGAAAATACTATGACTTGTTTGCATCTTCTGCTATGCTTTGGTATCTGTAAACAATCTGCATGTTATGTATGTTTTCCTCAATGTATGTATCCTCAATATTTCTGGCATAGATAAAACCTCTAGCACATTGGTATGCAAGTCTTTTTAGCAAGTTAAATACTTTATATACAGATACTAAACTACATGACCTTACCATTGTACTGGCTTCATTACTGATGGCATAGATTAAGTATGCTGGTATTTGGAAATGAGCTTATATATATATATGTTTTTTGTAAGATACTAAAACCACATATCGAGGTAATATTTACAGGTTTATCGTATTTACTCGTACTGTATTTATAACCACAGTATCTTGGATCATGACTGCGAGTATCATAACATCCCTTGTTTGTGTAGTAGCTAGTCATCTACATTCTCAAATGGGAAGTTGAGGAATAATTTGCATAAGGTCATACCAAGTGCCTGAAGCAAAGAACAAATTGAAACCATCCTTCAAAGTTTAGTTTTTGCTCTTTTCCTGAAGCTGTCCAATCTCATGAGAACAAAGAACAAACAAGGAAACACCATTTTATTTCAGTTTATTTCTGACTTTTTTGCAATGCTTGCAGCAGTTTTCTCCAACAATTGGGATAAATCAAATAAAATATATGTTTTTAAATTAAACAAAAACAAAAACAAGCCTTATTGAAGTTGTGCACCTTAAGAGCAAAATTGATCATCTTCTTGAATCTGGAAATTATGAAATGACCTGTGCTTATACATTTGCTTGGGTATAACTCAATTTTGATCATTTCTGTAGTATTTCTGTTGACCAGTGACAAGTTAAGTCTGTAAATCTTGTTTTCTTTTCTGAGTTGAAAGAGAAATTTGAGATAGGGTACACCATCTTTTATCTTCTGTCCATCTGTAGCAGTGTTCAGCATCCTGCTTCATGGAACGTGAGAGGAATCGGACAAATGGGACACTTCTGTAGCTACCACACTGAGCCATTATCAGCTAGCCTGAGACCCCCAAAGTTCATTGTCTAGTTTTCTTGTATGTCTGCACGTGCTGATTCAGCTTGTATCCTCAATCTGTTCCTGAGTTTTCAATCTGTTTCTCTGCATGGGTTGTCTGTCTCGCATGCACTACCTAATAAATCTCTTTCTTCTTGCACCGTTCTAACTAAACATACATCTGCCTTGTTTCATGGCAATATGCTTATGATCTGTATTTGGAGCCTCCCATTTCTTAATATCCACTTCCAAAAGAAAGTCTCTTGACCTCTCTCAATCATCTTAAATGAACAACAGCAGGACATACCAGTTACATGAAGATATAACCTAAGAGTCTTTGAGAGTCTTAAGTTTTACCATCTTTTAAGAAACAAACAAACAAACAAACAAAAAAGCACCCCAAAACCCTGCATGTATTATGATTTGAAACCACTGGTCATTTCTGCAAGGGCACTGCTATTTGCTTTGCAGTAGTACTTAGAAACACTAGTCAGGTTTGGAGCCCTTTGGGTTACTTACCCTATTCTTCAGGAATAAATCACAATCCTTGGACAATTTAAGTATCTAAAGGGTAAGGGCATAGGGAGAACAAACAGCCAGGTGAACAAAAGCAAGTGCCTGGGCATAAGTGAGTATTGAAGGTGTGCCACAAAATAAGGCCTGCCCCTGTGATTTACCCCAGTGAGGCATCTCTGGTAAAGATTCCTATATTGGTGAGCTACTAAAGTCTGCCTAGAATATATGCTGCTCACTTGGATAATCCCAGTGTGCTTCTTCCTTGCCCTTCCTTGCTTGCATGCATAATGCATGCTGCCTGACAGCAAGTTCACAGCTGAACCAGGTAATCATGTGAATAAGTTGGGTGCTGTTGCATTATGCATTGGGAAATCTACAGTAAGTGTCATAAAGGTAAACTAATTGTTTGCCTGCTCATCTCGGTAGCAGTCAAGTCATGTTGTATTAATCATCACAGACTAGAAGGGCAGGTTTCTGTTGAAATACTTAAGAATTCCTTCCCCAGCAGGTGGCTTGTAAAAATAAAATTGAAACTCAGAATTAACATCCTTCATTAGCTGTTTCTGTTTTTAGATGATCTTTTGTGTATGTGCTGCTTCCTACACCCATATTAGGTTTTTAGATTATTTTCTCTTTTTTTTTTAATTGTTAAATATAATTTTCACTTTACAAAGATTATTCATGTCACTCTCTTCACAGTATGTTTTCATTGCAGTTTATATTTCATGTATAAATATTCATACAGATATTATTTGTTTGGATCAGTCATATTTTTCAATTGCACTTTAAAAAATCTCTCTTGCTTTTATTCATTATTTATTTCATGCCAGTTTTATTCTCAGGTTAAAATTTCGCCCAGGGATTATTCTGAGTTCAGTGACAAAGGGCCTTTACCTGAAACTTATGCCCTTTTCTGTGATCAAATAGGCCCATTTTCTTGTACCTGACACTATTGCTATCCTTCGTGATGCACTCAAACTAGTATTTATCATTGTTTAGGCTTGTTAATTCTTAGTTTTCCAATTTTAAATTTAAAGACATAAAAAGTCATCATGCTGTTATGAGATTCTCAGTTCTCAATATATGTATATAGATGTATAATGCTTAGTGGGATCATGTACCTCAGCTTTTATGATCAGCTAAAAAAGATCAACAAAAACAAAAAAAAGCCCGAAAAACAAACCTCCTGCCTCAGTCAATGTCATCTTTCAAGCTGAGCTGAAGTATCATAATGTGAAGTTCAGCTTGGTCTCTGCTGTGGTAGTCCTTGTCAAATGTTTAATATATCTCAGTGTTCATGGCTGATAGAAGTCATGCAGCCATGTCTGAGTCCTGATTTGAATTTGGAAGATGACGTGCTTGTCAAAAATACTCTGCAATATGACTGCTGAAACTAAAGGCCACCATGGGACCAATAGAGAATTCTGAGAGGTTTTCATGAGTAATCACAAGTGACAGTATATATCTACAGCAAGCAAGGCAGCATCATACTAGAAATAACTGAGGTAATTAAGTAATACATCTCCAAGGGACAGTACAGTGCCAGTTGCAGATACTGTCACAGAACCGATACAAACCAGTTAGTCTGGGCGCCGTTCCTGTGGTTACAACAGAGTGCTTTGCTTCTGCAGGTAACTTCTTCAGCGCTAGCTCGGAGAGCTACATGGCGTACGTTAACGCACTTGTTCTAATCCACCTGAAATGATGGAAAAGCGTGGAAGAGTGTGGCCTCACTCTCGCTATCCTAACAATTCCTGGAATTTGGCTTAGGAAGAAACCCATATGGATAGCTGTGGTAGCAATCCAGATGACATGGTACCTCTAGGCAGAAACAGCATCTCACCAGGAGCCAACCTGGCTGTGAAGATATCCCCTCACTGTAAATATCTGACAAAAATATTGACTTTTTATTCAATGGTGAGAACAGGGAGCACCTGATGTGTGTTTGCACGATACTTCAGCCTTGCCTGCAGCATCATGTGATACCAAAGCAAAGCTACTTCCCCAGTCAGATTTCTGTAACATGGTGGTATGTTCCCATATAGAACAGCCTCTGATATATTCACCAGGCTAGTTTGTATCCCATACTTGACTTAAACCCAAATGAGCTTTTCATTAGCCTGGAGTCCTGGTTGGAACTTTATCAAATTTTGAAAGAGCTTCACCTGTTTGGTCTTTTTTCCATGCCTGTTGCAGGTGCCATTTGCATCCAGGTCACCACGGTAAATGCTTCTGTCTGTGCCAAATTCCCCCAAGATCTTATCCGTTGCTGGTCCTCACTGCAATATGAACTCTGTAGCTTCTGGTCACCTTTTGGCTCTTTCCTGGTTGACATATTTGTGAGGTGCTTGTACAGACTGTGCAGAGTGGACCTTGGTCATTTGAGGCTGCAGCCTGCAAATGTTTTTGGTCAAGTGCAAGATGTGTAAAATGCTGGTGTGAGTTACATTGTCCCATCCAGGCTGGAAATGGGTAGATGCTGGGAGACAGTTGTGTCAGTTGCAAGGTTAGTTGATCTGGAGAGCTTTGAAGGTGGCTGCCTTGTTCCCCTACAGGGATGACTTCAGTGAAGTAGGTGTAAGCAGTTATTTGAAACATCCAGGCATACCTATATCATACCAAACCTATGAGGTTTTGTAAATTGGTAAACATGCTTAGCAAATTACTAAAATGGAAACTTAGAGTAAAACAAATACATATCTCCAAGCTTAAACATATTGTTGTATAGTTTAATATAAAAGTAAGAAGTGCCAAGGAAGTCCTTACATGGGTATTTCTGGAAAGTATTAACTCTTTGGCATTCCAAAGAGACCATTAAAAGCAGGAGCTGGACTTTTTCCTTACATTTAAACTAAAAGACAGTATGCCGTGTGTTCCTTCCTGTGAGACATGGAGCTGCATAATTTCCATTCTTTTCTTCCTCAAACTTTAACATATTGACAGGAGTTTAAGAAACAAGTCAAATGATATATAGTAGTATTAAAATTTGGTTTCCTAGGAAATAAATCCTGAATGATTTTCAGCTCTTTTCTGCAGTACAAAGAAATGTTAAGGAAGTACACAGTAATTTTCTGTCGAACTTCATAGTGTAAAAATTCTATTTAAAAACTTGACAATTTGCTTATGCTTTTATGCATTGTATGTGTATTATATTTACATTTTCCTTTTTCCTTCCTATATAGCGCTCATGTTTGTCAAAGATGAGGATTCAAAACATGAGATGAAGTTCTATTATGCAAGAGCAAGTATATAGCATGAAAAGTATATTACAATATGGAGAATTAGCACAGAAATCCAAAATAGAATAAACACAGTTCATAATTGTTTTTAAAAAATATTTTGCAAAATAGCCTAATTAAATGATTTACCTTAAGTAGAAGGCTGTAGGGACTGCTCTGGTATGGTGCACCTACAATTCAGTGACTTCACTCATCTTCTAAGAAGTTGAGATGTCATTGTCCTACTCTCATTTTAGAAATACATATTTGTTCCTGAGATTATGAGGAGGAGCAAAATGGAGAGAAATGTTTGATTCATTAGTGAGGTTTCCTTTTTACTTGGGTACTATATGCTAGCTGTTGCAATGGTTCTGGAAAACTACTAAGCTAAACAAAGAAACGTATTAGATATGATGTATAAATAATAATTACAGAGTTGTTTGGATGAATCATTTTCTTAAATTCTGTTCACAGAAGAGTTTAATAATTTTTTAAGATTTTTATTTAAGATTTATTTAAGATTTTTATTTGCTTGCTTTTTTGCAGATTTAAAGGGAGCAAGAGAAATTATTTCAGGAAAACATAGTATGTACCTAGAAACCCATCATTGCTATGTATTTATCTATGGGCTTTTAACTGTCCAGTCCTGTGAAAGAAAGGGCTCCAGATCCCATTTCTTCAAGGGTGATGAGATGCTCTAGCCATTTGTCACACATACTGTTTGGTTCTGTGTTTTGATTTTCCCCTGGATACATGGCCCATTACGTTTATCTTAGATATCTGTCTTCATTTTTAATAGATTAGTGCTTTTTGCTTAGATCTCAAATTAGGCACAGTGAGATGTTTAATGTAAGGATAAATTGTGAGATGTAATTTATTAGCAATGTTTCTGAAACAGTCGTCTTAGATTCATAGGTATAGTGACTGAATCAGTGGATAACAGTTTTGTTAAATTGAATTTCTTGTTATTTGGAAAATCCTATCCAGCAAGTTGCTGATGCTTGCTATTTCAGTAATTTGCAGTCTTTCAAGAAGACAGCTGGGTTAATACATTATTGAATATTTTTAGAATCCTTTAATGCTGAGTTCACAGAATTCTCCAAGTAGAGTAGACTTAAAAGCTGCAAAGTTCTGAGCAAGGTTTTGCTTTGAAGTTTTTAAGGGACTGTTTCAGTTCTGGTGCCAGTAAAACTTTGAATGTGTTCTGAAAGGCTATAAATACTGACTGTAAAACAAAGAATTCCATTTGGCAAGTGGTTCTTCTTGATGGGAAGGCAAAGGAAA
Organism: Tinamus guttatus; assembly: GCF_059628265.1. Taxonomy (NCBI): domain Eukaryota; kingdom Metazoa; phylum Chordata; class Aves; order Tinamiformes; family Tinamidae; genus Tinamus; species Tinamus guttatus. The sequence goes on along the minus strand of NW_028288659.1, from coordinate 774,029 downwards.
CCAGTGCTACCAGTGAGAACAAATGTATTAAGTACTGTGTGGTTGGAAGGTGCGGGCAGAAATTAATTCCCCACTGAAAGAGCGGATACTATCAATCATGGCTACATTTTTTTTCCTAAATTGGAAAAATAAAATCACAGTCTTTCAATGGACAAATGTTCTCTCAGTTAAGATACGAGATTTTCCTATGTTAGATCTTCTTGATTTATTTCTTTAGGCTTTCTCCTGAGTAAGGCTGTATGATTTGTGACCATGTATCTGTTTTTAAAGGTAATACAATTGACAAAAAGGTTTTGCTTTTTTGTATCTACATTTTTTTCTTCTGTCTTTGATAGCAAAATGATATCTCCATCATTTCTACTGTCATGGCTTGTACTTTGCTCTCTTTCAAGTTGATTCCGAGCTGTCCAGAATAACATCCCTTCAGACACTGTCCCCGAGAATTACTACCTTATTAAGCTGATCACTATAATAACAGGAAAAGTAAGAGAATGACTAAGAATTACCTACTCACCCATGAACTTCCTGAACACTTAAATATTTTGGTAATTTCCCCAAAGGAAAAAGGAACAAAAAGCAGAGAACATTTAAGTACAAATGAAAGAAATGAAAGAAAAGAACTGTCAAACTCCATGTTTAGGCTAACAGTAACGTAGGTGGCCACTGCTTGGTACATTTATCTTTCTTTCAAGTTATGGAAAGGTTTTTTGCACTGTATCCTCTTACTATGAGACCAGCTCTCAGCATAAAATAACATTGAATAAGGAAAGTAATTTAGAGAGATTTGCAAGCTATTTATACTTTTAAAAAAAAGGCAAAAAGGAGCACAGTTTGTGGAACTAGAGAATAAAGGAATTGAATATCCCTTTGCCTCATTCAGGAAGTTAACCACAGGCACTAATTAATGGCTAGTTAGCAATGCACCATCTTGATCTCAGTGGAGGCTGTGTGGATATGGGCCATATTTCAGTACTGCAAATGAGAATAGCTTCAAGATGCCTCATTTCAGCTAAACAAGATGGTGACCCTCTGCTGCAGGGAAGACGCAAAGACGATGTTTATTAGGCCAAAGTTTGGGACTCCCAGATTTAGTCCATTCCCTCTAGTTATTCAGGTGCTCATTACAGTTGATATTTTTCTAGGGCTTCGGTGGTTTTATAGTGTGCCTTTTTTTCTGTTGCAGGCATTTGGACAATCCTTCTCAATTCACCGCAAAGTGGCTGAAGATGGTGAAACACGTGAAGAGACTCTGCTCCAGGAATCTGCATCAAAGGAAGCTTATTACCTAGGGAAGATTTTGGAGATGCAGAATGAGCTGAAACAGAGCAGGGCAGTGGTCACCAATGTGCAGGCAGAGAATGAGAGACTCACTGCCATCGTCCAGGATTTGAAAGAGGTAATGAGGTTTGTGGATGGAGTAATGGGGTAAATCTTGGAGTGTGGTGGGTGGCACAGCAGTTATGCAATACTACAGCAAGTAAGAACAACGCCTGTCAGTTGGTGATCATCCTGGAGGTTTTATGGACTGAGAGGTTTGGGATTTAGAAAGGAAAAAAAAAGCAACTCCAAAAAAAAAAATCTCCACCCAAAACCAAAACAATTTTCAAATACGTTAAAACCCTCTTCAGGAAGTTATAAGTTTCAAAGTACTGTTGGGCTTTGTATTTTATTGTACAGTTCCTACAGGTAGGTGCATTTTATGGAAATACCTTTTATTTTATTTTATTTTCATTCTTCTTAATCATGCAGATCCTTCTCATTTCACATCACTTCTCAGGTATTTTGGATTGGCTCTGGAGTATAATTTGAAGGCATGCTCACGTTTAGAAAATGTACAATAGCGAAGAAGCTGAATGTGGCTGACAATAGTTGTTGTTTATTTTCGATTCAAATATCAGGAAGGTTTAATAATTTGTTGCTTTTCCATAAATTTGGAAGTTTAGACAGAACTTTGCTTATTACTGCATCCATATACTGGTTAGAAGAGGAAAACTGTTGTTACTAATTTTTTTACTAATCTTTTTCTATTGATGATTCAATTGCATGGCTTACACAGCAGCGCTCAATGGGAAAACATGCAAGAAAGCAAGGTGATTTTATTTCATTCAGCCTTACTAGCAGATTGGCCCCAGCTCTTATATTAACGCTAAGATGTATTTGTGTGTGTCCAGTCAATCTGGTAAGCATTAATTGTGGTGATATGGAGAATAAGGGATGTTGAGCATCGAGTCCTCATAACATGTCCTGGGTTCCTGGGTGACCATGTCCTCAATTTGGATATACCTTTTAAGAGCTGATGTGTATTGAGATCTTTTGCCTCTTCATGTCCCAATTCTTTGCGTCGTTATGTGACACTGCTGATTTAATCTTTGTTCTTTAGTCTCAGACAGGCAGATTGGAAAACAGCCTACTTGAGGGAAGGAAAAGTTGCACATCAGTGTACTATGATCTTGATGGCCTGCTCATCAAGGAGCCATCAATGCACACTGTTCTTTTATCCTTCTTATCTTTCTTCAAATGGTTATATATACACATATTTCCATTCACACTTCATTCCCCAGGCATGCTTGGACTCCCCACTGTCCAGCTGCTGGCAAAGAGCTGACCTAGATGATTCTGAAAGGCTTGCGTAAACTTAACAAATTACTAAACATTACCATTTTTTTTCCTGTAACTGAGTGGAATGACATCCTCTTAATCTGCAGAAATGCCTGAGAAATCTTTCAAATCACCAGGCTCCATGGACATGGTCCTTTACTTTTGGTTTAATGATTGCTGTATACAAAAGGATCGGACATTCTTGTGTAGTAGTTGCACTGAACTTGACTTTAGTACAAGTTAGGTTTGAATAAGAAGTAAATATATGTTATTTACATGATCCAAATCTAAATTGTGCGGTTATAAATACTGATGAGATGGTTAACAGAAATAAAAACAAGTTTGATCCACTTATCCTAAAATCATATTCTAAAAGCTTCTCTTAGTCTCCGCTATGTGGTCAATAAGCTGCTGAAACACTTACCTAACCATGTGGTTGATCTTGCCCGGGAGCAAAAATCCCTGTGACCTGGACTTCAGTCACAGAAGAAGTGAGTTAGAGGATACACGTTTCATCTTTGTACTCAGTTCTTTCCCCAGGAGCCTCCTTGGGATTCCTTCAAATACAAATCTCCCTTCTGTTTTCTGTCATGGTTATTGATCTGTAAGTTATTCAGGAGGCGATTGCAATACCCATCCTCCCTGGAATATTGATTGTCCTCACTTCTTTGGAGATAATAGTAGCCCTTAGCATGAGGCCAGCTGCAGTTGTTTCCTGTTTTAATGCTAAGCAGAAACAAGCCCTAGCAGTTAATTAAAGTGTGAGAAAAGAATTTGCCTGAATAAAAATCTGGCTAATGAAGTGTTCTTTATTTCTAAGATGATGTTGGAACCTGAGTATAAAGTCCTCCAGTATGTTGAATTTTATGTAACCACAATCAATGTATTTAAACATAAATGGAATTAGGGTATTCAATTCATTACTGAGCTGACACCCGACACTCTTATGGTTAATTACTTGAAAATAATAATAGAGATCGGATGATGGACGTTTACCCAAGGTTCTTAGTGATCTTGTTACACTCAATTATACAGCCATTTTACCTTTTGTATAAACAAGTCTCATCCTTGTACCTAGCTCAACATTGGACCAACCATATCAATCCCCAAGACGTTAATATCTGAGTGTCTGTGGAAGTAAGGTGCTCCTCTACTGTGTACACAAACTTTGCTTCATTCTGTCTCCTAATAATAGGAAAAGACAGACATATCTTACTCCAAATCTTAAACTACTGAGGTGGTATTTTTTGGGGGGAAGGTGTTTTTGCTTGATTGCGTACAAAATGTCTAGCACATTTTGGGGGTGAATGCAGTCATTAAGAGGCTGCCACAGGTGAATTGCTGAAATGGAAAACTCTACCAGCTCTTTAACCAATGATATTTGACAATCTGGTTAGCAAAGAAGTTGGAAGAAAGGATGATCTTTAGGTGAGCAACCATACTGAGTGATGTACAGGTAGATTCTGGTTTTAAGTGACTATCCCCTGTCTCTCCCTGCCCCTCCCCAAACAGAGTATATTTTATAGTTGTTTTTGGAACAAATTTACTAGAACATCTAATTAAATACAAAGCGAATCACTCCTTTCACCTTCACACTCAATTTAAAAGACATTAAAACTGTGAATCAGGAAATAGCGTTTTTGCATAGAGAACAGAAACTGATGGTATTTTAGTCATGCACTCAGCTAGCGCCCTGTGATAATGAAGGCAGGCTGTGAGGTTTTAAATATTGCCCATGTGATAGGTACCGCATCCCTAAATAGCATAGTCAGTGCTGCTCTGTTCTCTAATCTGTCCTGAGAGTTCACTTCTGAATAGATTCTGCTTTCTGGATTTGCACAGAAACCAATAATCATCTGAATGCGTGTGAGCATTTCGTCAACCATCAGAATACACTTGACTGCATACTGATGACTGTTATGAACCCTAGGAATTCAGTAGTCCTCGAGTTTAAAAATTGATGCCTTTTGCATGCATGTGCCATGTTATTGCAGCTGAGGTCTGCAGAGCAGCTTGACCTGTATCTCTCTTGTTATGAAAGAGAATGTATCAGGCTCGGGTCTCTGGAGATTATGCATCTCAATTTGGGAAAGCAAACAAACTGATTTCAATGCTTGTCACCGGGAAAATAAATATTTTTGAAGTATATTGAGCATTTCCTTAGCCTTGATGGTGAAGAATAGACCAGGAATCTCTGTAAGTGAATGGTTTTCTAGGTTCATGTTAAAATGATTGAAGCACCAGCAGTGTTATTTATGATGTGATAAGAATATTATTAATTATCATTTAACTAGATAAAATACATATTTTGGAAAGGGTCTAGGTGTCCACCAAGATGCCTGCCACAGGACATGGAACATTATTTTTGAAACTGCTGTAATATGAACCAGAAATTGTAGTGATTTCATAAAAGAGACCAAAGAGGTCATTTTTAGTAGTCAGAGGTCCGATTCGTATATTTTATGAGTCAGATTATGGCAGGTAGCTGGCCTCTGTATCTGAAGAGACCGTTATGGTTATCAGCTCATTTAATTTTTTGTAAGTGCTTATGAACTGTCTACTTTTATAATTGGTGTTAAAGAGAGAAACTCTTTGAAATGCATATTTTAAAATATATAATACTTTTTTTTTTCTAGTTCTCCAGCGATTATGTTGTGCTCTGATTTAAAACCTCATATTTGTTTATAATGGGGAACTGAGTGGTTCTTGCATTTGACCATTGAAATATCTTCCTGCATGGTAACCATAACCACAATTTGTAGAAAGATAAGGGGATGAAATCACTGTCCTGAGAAGTGGATAACCTATTGAGGACTTTGGTTATGGAAGCAAAATAAAACAGATCAGAAGTTGGAGCAAAACGATCTTGTGATGGGATCATCTTCAAAAGGAAGCTAAATGTCTTGGATCTGTGCATCTGCCTCAAAACATATGGCACCTAGAGAGAAAAAAGCCTGAAGAAAGGAAGCTATTGTAGAAAGTGGAGCTGAAATATGTCAGTACAGTTTGAGTTTTGTAGGTCTTTCAAGACTGGGATTAGAGGTTGGTGCAGGGCAGGTAAATGAATGCTGCTGCAACCACAGAAGCTGGCAGGTTTGGCCAACTCCTTATTCCCAGGGCTCTTGCATATATGAAACAGGACTAGTAAAAAGGAAGATGAATAAACTCTCAATGTTGAGAAGCAAAGGGTTAAAACACATAGTATGTGCAACTCAATGTCACTGCAGCAGCTGCTGGGCTTGCAGAAAGAAATCGGCATCTCAGTACCTGCAGTCTGGGAGATAACAAATGAGTAGTGAGGTTTATGTGGTGCTAATGTTAAGGAGCCATAGCCACACTGCACACCTGGGCTTTTGGGGGCAGAAGAAAGGAAGGCAAAAGAAGGGATGCAAGCAAGGAAAAAGTGTTTAGGGGAAAAAGAACACATAATTGAGGGAATATGTACTGAAATCAAGTGAAGGAAAATTGGGGAATAAATCATGCAACCCTCTCCCATATACACCCTTGAAATTCAAACTTTTATTCTCTTCAGTAGTATGAAGATGTTGCACTTCATGTTGATGAGGGAAAATCTGACAGCGATAGTTTGGACTCTTTTCTATGGAGAATATGTGTGATTTCAAATCCTGAGTAGTTTAACTTAGTAAAGAGCTAGCACAAAAACTTTAACTACTAATTATGGCCATATCAGAAACAGCTTGATAAGTGGGCATACTTCCATTCTGAAAACACATCAGAAAGCGGAAGAAAAAAAACATTGGCATTGCATTCAAATTGAATTTTGTCCATTTTTTTTATTATTTTATATTTCAAACATACCTTTTAAATAGTCCTACTGGACTATTTCCTATTTAGAAGTGGTACCTTTTCAGGTGGAAAAATAAAATGAGTTAACTCTCATTTGTGACTGCAAAATAAAACCTAAACTTCTTTAAATGCAAGCACACCTCTAGGAAATACCTGCCTCAGTTTCAGGTCCTTGTTTGGTTGCCTTGAGTCAGACCTTTGAGTATTTAAGAGCTTCCTAACTAATGTAGGATGTAGTTAGGTCCAGAACTATGATGCTTAAAAGATTCACTCAGTGACTGTCTGTTCCTGAATGTTACCACAGTCAGTAGGTCTGCACCTGTGAGGCTTTTCTCCCATCCAGTGGTCTGTTCCTAGGCATGCCCAGAAACACCTCTTGCTTGGACTGTGGTCTGCTGGTACCCTGTTAGTGGGCATGGAGCACCGGTGTCAGTGCCACTGGGGTGCTCCAAGGAGCTGTTTCCCCAGTTGATCTCACTGCGGGTATTTCCCCAGCTGAACTTGCCTGTGGTGTTTTCCGAGCAAACCCTCTGGAGGACGAGTGGGTGCTAGTGACTTCCCTCTGGTTCTGTGGTCATGGCAAGGGACTTGGACCTTAGGTTCCTTGTCCTACTGAGGGAGTGCTAATCACAGAATCATTAAGGTTGGAAGGGACCTTTACAGATCATCTAGTCCAACCTGATGTGACTCCTATCCAAGCAGCACCCTGACATAAAATCCCCTCTTTCCTCTGAGGAAAGTGCCCCGAGAGTCAGCCGGGAGGCTGTTTTGGGAGGAGGCTCCTTCATTCCTTCTGTGGAGCAGTTCCACTTTGCTGGGGGATCATTGGGTGTTTTGTGGGTCAGGGAGAGGGGAGAGAGAGCAAGCCCATAAGAAAGGCTCTGTAGCCTAAGGGCTGAGGCACTCTACTGGGAATAGGGAACAAGTTCTAGTCCCTATTTCAATTAATGTTTAATAAGAAGTACTTAAATATTAATTGGAACAGAGACTTGAACCCCCAGCCTCTCCTCTGCGAGGTGACAGCCCTCTGCAGAGGCTCCCTGTCTCATCCCTCAGGCAAAGCAAGACCTTGGGTCCAGACCCCCATGCCCACCACTAGTGGCTTAACTACTGAGGTGAGGTAAGTCCACACTCCTAAGTGAAATAACTTCCTCCAACTCTGTGATGAAGGAAGAACTGAATGTGATGGATGAGTCTAGGAGGCTGATTGCTGCCACAGACTGAGTGCTGCGAGAAGCAGCCTGGCCGTCATCATGTAGCTCTCATGGATGGAGAGCCACACTCTATCTTCAACATCATTGGCTTGCTCCTGCTCTTAGATGCCTAGCATTCCAGATAGACATCCTGGGAATGTGATTTGACAGTGCAGTGGTTCAAATTACTGCAACAGTGACTGGAGCGGTGGTTTCAAGGCGAATGGTCCTTCTGTAATCTCTCCTTGCTCCCTGACATCCTGTGTGTTCGCTTCAATGAGCCATCGTCCTCTGTCTACTGACAGAGAGCGGTTTATTTTGGCCTTTGAATGCTGAAATCAAGGCTGCAATGTAAAGGTATTTGTCTTCTTACTCCCGTCATACACCTGCTTGCAGGAAGGGGTTCATTTCTGGAGGGACAGGAAGAAAGGAAATGTGTGAGGCATTCAGGCTCTCACTAATGGTTTCTGCATCTTAATGTGCCTTTCTGCAGACGCTGCTTTTTGAAAAAAAAAGAAGCTATATTAATGTGATGCCAGGGCAGCCCATGGAGATTACTCTAGAGATCCCAGCTGCCTGAGAAAGGAGGTGCAGCTGAGGAGCAATAGGGATACAGCAGAACGGTGTTTGTGTGTGTGTGTTGAGCGCTTTCTCATCATAATTTAGAGTGTTATTAGCATAGTCACTCTGACTGACTGTATTTACCTTCCTTTGTTTGGAAGCTTTCTTTGACTTCAATTTAAAACTAGCTCTAAATTAGGGTTAGAATATAAATGCATTCCTTTGCCTACTGGGAAGTGTTTTCCTTTTCTCTCTACTGTTCTTAGAAAAGCCTGCTGAAGGGAGATCTCCCAGCCTGCTGGTTCCTAGCTACCCTCATAAATTTTCCTCCTGTCTTTGCTAACAATGCTAATGTTTTTCTGTTTTAAACAAGGTTGAAAAATTTGCTAAAATTGTGTTGTTTCCTTCTGCTTCAGAAAACACTTTCACATCAACCTTAATATAAATTCCTCATTATTATATAGTAGCAGAGTATTATGTAACACTGGAAATGTTATTAAATGTTGTGGACATGCTTAAAATCAAACTCCAGTGGACACTTGTGTCTTGTCTGGACCTCTTTAAAAGCACAACAGCTTCTGTAAGTAGTCTGGTGTTGAACCTTTTCCTGTTAATGGCACTTGCTTATATGCAGTCTGCCTGGACGTGAGGGAGCTCCATGGCCTTTCAAGGCTGAACAGGACTGGGATTGAGCCTGTGCTTGCTCTAAATTCCTGTCCTCTGGAGAAACAGCAGCATATGTTTGTGAGTTAAGGTCATCAGCAGGCATGGAATAAAATCCACGTCAGTACCTTTGCCAGTGTTATGCCTTGCTGCATTAGCCCTGAAGTTAGCCCTGAAACCCATATGCCTATGATGGGCATAGGAGCCTTCCGTTTGCCTGAAGTCTGAGGCCTTCCAGCAAGGAGAGACTTTTCCAGGGTTGTCCCTGCTTTAGGGAAGCGAGAGCAGCCTCACATTGTGGACGCGTAAGGTAACGGATCAGAGAATCAGAAGGGCAGGTATTATTTTATCCTCATGTCTCGTGGTTCTTGACTGATGACAGACAACCCAACTAGTTTATGGATAGACCTTTATGCCTTTTGGGAGTTAACAATTGCTTTAAGTATGGTCCTTTGATGCAGTGTATTTTCTCCATGAACTAACAGAAAAGGGAATGGCCCATCTGATGTGCTGTGACGTTGTTGCCATCCCTCCCTATGTTCCCTCAGCAGCTTCTCCTCCTGCCAGATTGAAGCTGCCTGCATTGTCTTGCTAGAGTGCCGGTCGTCTGGGCTTGACAGAAATGACACGTTCCTAGATTTGACTGCGAGTCCTGTCCTTCACTCTCAGTGCAGGCTATTTCTTTAGTCCTTGTTCTGCTTCTACTTTCTGATACTTAGATGTTGCTATTCATTCATACCAGTCTCAATCTCTGGGTAAGTCTCTGCATCTGCTCAATTCAGACTGATATGAACCAAGATGTAATCCCTCTAAAAAGAAAGAGCTCTGCTGTAATGTTTCTCTTGTGGGCAGTAAATGTAGGTCTGCAAGATAGCTGTAGCCGCGGGTTTTAATGGGAAAAGATGGTAGTGGACCCCGCTGGAGTGTAAGACCAGCCCGTGCTGTGCAAGGCAGCCTGGAAGGAATAAAACTGGAGGTCTTTCTCAATAGTGTTTGATGACAAAACTTTTTTTGCTGACTTTGACCAAGTTGGTATGGAGGTTTTGTGCAGGCCTTATTTTTTAGAGTTAAATATTGATGCCTGTTAAAGGTATGTTTTGGTTCTGTGCATTCACACAGCTGTTCACACAGGTTTATTTGTGAAAAGAAACTAAATTGCTGAAATATGGTTTATAATCCAACAGCTGCTTATAAAATTATTTGGCTTCTAAGCGCATACTCCTCATAAGCAGCCAGTGTAGCAGAGTAAGAACAACAGCAGTGCAGGATAAATATATTTTGTTGTGACATCCTTATTTCACTAAGGGTAATCTTCAGCTGGTATTTTGTCTGTTGTAGTGGTCAGATATACCTGCCAGCTCTCCAAAAAAGATTTGGCCGGTCTTGTTTCCTGTTAATGAACCTGGAACAATGACTTGGGTTGCAAACTTAGGATCTGGCATATCCATAGCAATGTTCAGGCATTAGCTCTGCTGTGAATAGAAGTCAGACAATGGACAGTAGGGAGGTCAAAAAAAGGCCAGGCAGGATAATGGAGCATGACCAAGAGACTGTTGCATAAATGCAGAGTGCCTTATTATAAACACTCAAATTCACAGCTTCTTTTTTTCTGAGCAGGTCATTTGCAGGGCCTCAAATTCAAAATGAAAGAGCGCGTGCTTTCAGCTTTGCTTCTTAATCTCTAGGCTCTGATTAGTCAAATCAGGGTGTGACAGAGGACACTCTTATAAAGTTCTGGTGAAATAACTGCCTGATATTTGTATTGTGGTATATACCTTGCTGTAAGTATACACTGAGAGGAGAACTATGGAGGACAAATATTAGTGGTTTGGAAAAAGAGTTGAACAAACCCCATGGAGTATGGGCCCATCAGTGCTTATTAAACTTGAAGATCCAGAGCCAGCATCCAGCTTGGAAAATTCCTCACTCCATGCTGCAGGAGCTGGAAGGCAGCACCAGGGAAAGGATCCTGACATTAACAGTCCTGTTGCTCGTGGCTTGCACATGTGTGAGTGGCCACTGTCAGAAGCAGCAAATTGAAATAGCAACTCTCTGAACTGTGAAAATGTTAGTTTTGTGCCTCCTCTGTTTTCTTTCTTAATGTGTAAGTTTGCTGACATGTTTTTATTTCTAGATGAGAAAGCCCTCATAACAACTGCTTGTGCTGATTCGTTCTTTTCACTATTAATTTGCTGGTTAAGAATAACTTGGGCTTTTGTCTATTCAAGTGGTGTGGAATAAGGCGGTTGTTGGCAGCGCTTGGGTTAGCTGTGTTGCCAGTTTTTAAAGAATCCTTGCAATATGATCTGGACTCTTCATGAGCTGTAGCCCAGGAGCTATGCTGACTTGTGCCTCGTGACTTCGTTCATTTGCCTGGGATTAATTGTGAAAGGAAGAATTACCCTGGTTGCCAGAAATTCTGAAGATCCAGTCCAACAGTTTAAGTGCTGCTTGAGATAAAGTAGAAGAGTAACGGAAGGAGGAGAAATATTTGCCTTGAGTGCATAAGCAGATGGAGTCTGCATGACATGTGCCACTGATAAAGAATATTAAACAAAGAAGGAATGTAAGTTTGTTTTCCCTGTTCAAATAAATACTCTTTGATTGGCACTCAAAATACCCTGAGAGTTTCCAATTAAAATAAAAAATGTGAAAACTTCTATGAGACTGGTGCTGTTCTGAAGTCATTCAGTATCAAAATGTGCCTGGCAATTATCAGCTGCTTTATCCCTTAAGGACTCTTTGGGTTTACAGAACAGTAAACTTGATGTATTCCCAATAGTCAGTACACAACCCATGCAGACATATTTCTTTTCTCCTGGGAGTCTGCATGTGCACTGTAGCTCTGCCTAACTTTGCCTTCTGTTGCTGTCTTATACCCGTGTGTGCATCATTGCCTGCTTTCCTCACGTGCTACCTCCTTAGCTTTTGACATTGCTCATGATTAAGCAGTGCATAAGTGACTGCATAGAGGAGTCATTGATTTGATGATGAGATCCTCCTAGGAAAAGCAAAAAAAAACCAGACAGCCCTTGGTGCTGTGATTAGTACTTGGAGCCTTGAGAGAAACTCATGCGTGTTGATATTAGTAAAAACTATCAGCCAAGGTGCTTGAGCTTCAGATTAGATACTCTGCATCTGCTCTAATCTGGGTTTTTTTCTTTTTTTTTTTTAAATCAATCAAATAGAAAATAATTCAAATGTATTTTTTTTCCTTGTCCTTTAATCAATACTGATTTATTTGCAAGGGTCTCTCCTGGGATTTAACAGCTGAATTTCAGGGAAATATCTTGGATACCAGGGTCTGGTATCCAGGGTCTGGTATCCAAGTGACCTGACCCCAGGATGGGTTGATTTGTTAGATGCAATAAGATTGAGGCAGAGCATGACAAATCTTATCTTTTGGATAGTGAACAGCTACTAATAGCATCCTTGGCCAAAGAAATGATAAAAGAAGACAAACAAAATAGAAATCATGTAGAACTAAAACTCCTGAATCCCTCCCTCCTCTCCCCAGAATATGAAAAAAGGAAACATATTTGGGGCTTATTTTTTGTGCTCTTTGTGGTGGTGTCCTCTCTTTTGGATTCATGCAGTGTGCAGCTTACAAAAGTGAAGGCTACTCTGGGTGGCAGTGTGATGTCCCCGTTACACATGGTCCTCCATAGAGCAGGTTCTGCTCAATTCCCTCTTCTGCCTGAAAACCCCAAGCTCATTACCCATTTGGCACTGCCAAGAAATTGTTAATAAGTTCCTGGCTCTCATAATCCGTTCTAATTGTGCTTTCTGTAACAAACTCTGTTCTCAAGGGGAAAAATACAAGGGGAAGATGACAGGGGGGTGAATAGCAAGAAACTCAAGTATGCAACTTATTTTTCTCCCTTTGCCCTTATAGCAGTGTATGAGACAAGCTGGTTATTTTTAGTCATTCTCAGCAGCCATTGCCAGTCAGCATGCAGGAGGAGGGCAGCGAGTCAGGCAGAGGTCAGACAGTGTTATCACCCTTTCATTGTGATGGTCAAATCCACTTTTAAGCTTCAGGATTGAGAGAAATGCACTTTTGTTGGCAAATGCTTTAGATGTGTACGTGCAGATGCTCATACATAACTGGAGCTTGTCTGCTTCTGTAATATTATTGTTTCAAACTACATCAAATAGGTAAAAATGGATATAAATGTAATTTTTATCTTTGGCGCTCATTCATTTTCTCGAGCCTTTCTGCTCCTTTTGAAACATAGTACATCGGTACTTTCAGACAAAATGTCTTGAAGGCATTTATGAGAGGTATGTTTTTTTTCCTCTACAGAGAAACAGTCGGGATGTCTGTGCTAATACAGGCTGTGAGTTGCATGCACAAAATCACTGTGGCATTACGGTGTCAGTTTAGAGTGAGGTCAGTTAGAAATGGGCCACTTCCCAGCAGTCTTGCAGGCCTAGCTGTGAAAACAGGACTCAAAGGCTTTGGAGTCCTGTTAAACATATTGTTTGCTGGTGCAGTACTGAGAGTTTTGGCATAATGATCCAGAGTAGTTAATGTTTGGTGCTCTTATTCCCTCATATCTCACTTGACTGCTGTTGCTTCTCTTGTGAGAAGATACCAGATTCTGGTTTTGTGCATAGTAGCTCTTTTTGAGCTACTATGAGATTCTGGCCAGCGTGGAGAATGCAAAGTGATACTTTTCCCAATGGATTTTCCCAAGTGGTCTTTGACCTGTGGTGAATATCTGTGTGTGTTAAATCAGACATGCACAGATTTGAACAGATATAAGAAAAAAAAAAGAGATAAAAATATTTAAAGAATAGCTTTAGACAGGGTTGATTGTCAATTTAGGATGAAAGAATTTCAGTCTTTTGGCTTATATCAAGTCAACATCAAGGTTCCATGACGCATTCCGATTTGGTTGGCTCTAATGACCTGAGAGAAAAAGCTTTGTCTGTTTATCCACAATTCTACAAATATCCATGGTCAGGAAGAAGAACCGCATCTGCAGACCTTGACAAGGTGTTAGAAGTTCCAACACATGAAGACATCTAAGCCGACTTTAAAGAAAGGCATGAAAAAAGTCTAAGAAAGCATATGCATAGGCTTCTTGATACCTGCAGCCAGGCAGTAGGCATCTTGTGGAACTGGTACGTGCCTTGTTTGGCAGCAATTCGACTATGCATTTTACTGGGCAGTAAACTGTTACTCAAGAAATAGAGATATAGATATACCTGGTTAGTGTTTTCGAAATGCACTTTATTGCAGATCTCTGAGGTATCATCAAAATACTTTTTTTTTTTGGAGGCTAGAAGGTAGAGCAGTTATTTTTACACAGTTTAGTTTGCCCCTGGAATATATATCTTTGTGGTAATTTGAGTTGTCAGTTTCTTGACAACTATTATATATCAGCTTTTCACTTTGTTTTATGTTTTTATCTCCTGCAAACACTTAAAAATATGAATTTTCTATTACCATTTCTCTTGTCCTCTAAAAATTTTGAATGACTCTGCTAATCTGATTGCATAATTTCTCTCTACCTAATTTGTTATGAGATAGGGCTACATATAGGAGCTTGTTTTAAAATCACTCTATATGATATAAATGAAATTGAATGTAAAATTGCTGAAAGGACTGAAAAATACCATTTAATGTTATTCTACTTGAAATTTTATTAACATCTTCAAGGGAAAAATAATGTGTGTTCTGAATTTTTAGAAGGCTTCATACCAATGAGAAAACATAAAACAGTGGAAACATAAAATAAGAAGACCCTGCTGATGTTTCTATTTAGGAAATCCTTTGCCATTTATCATGTTAGCAATCAATTCTTCCTGTTTCATGGGTTCTAATATAGGGCAGCTACACCACCTGCCTCTTGCTGATACAGGCTGGGAATTGCATGGGTGACCTAAGGACTAGTTTGCAGGAATTCAATGAATACTATTACCTGGCTTTGCATTGCAGCAATTAGAAGGAAATGCAGCTGCCAGATCTACTTCAGTGACACTATTGAATATAGATTAATCATTGTTTTGAATTTGGGGGCCTTCTTTAACGCTCAATACAGATTTGCCAAAAATCCAAGCTTTTGAGTTCCCCTAACATAGTCTGTGTTGTTGTTCTTAGTTGTGCTGTGAAGTGTCAGAGCTGCAGGTTATTTGTGTATTCATAATGACAGTGCTACAGACTGGGTGCCTTGGGGCAGGAAGAGCTGTGATCATCTATTTAAAGGCAGAATAGTTCATAAAGAATTTGTTCTTTGACTAAAATGCTCCTTGCTTCTAAGGAAAGCAACTTAACTGGCATTCTTTTCAGCCCTGTTTTATTTCATTAAAAAACATGACAAAAACTTAGGGAGATGATGGATTCATAAGCTTGGGAGTTAACCTTTCTTTCCACCAATAGCCGAACACAAAGACTGGATTATCTTTGTGTTTTTCATATCGTATTACATGGATCTTTTCCCAGGTGGTTATAAGCAAGCCCAGGAGAGCAAAACCCAAACTCTCTGGTTTCTTCTCCATTACATCTCAGTGCTTCAGGGAACTTGGCTGTGGCTGCTACTTCCTTGGCCACCAGTGCAGCAAAATTCTAGTATGAGTCTTTCAGTGTTTGAAAGCTTGCATGTGTACTGAGTGTTATCAAAGCTCACATGCTACAGAAATGGTGAAAAGCTCAGTGGGTTTTTGTTAAAGGCATTTAAGCAGTTCTGGTTAATAGTTTTGTATGCTGCAGGCTCTCCCTAAAGAGCACTACCATTTAATTGTGCCTTGAAGTAGTGGAAGCAGCACCAAGCATCATTCACATCTGAGTTTGGAAAGGTCACGTTTTTTAAAGCTACTGCTGCAGTTGAAAAACAGTTCAGGCCCTACAATGGGGCCTGGTAATTCCGTGGTGTGGTAAAATGGGTTGTGAAAACTGTAGTAGGGTAAAATAAACATGTCATTTCCTCCAATGGAACACATAATTCAGGACCTTTTGGGGTCACTGCTTGGAGGCTTGTGCTCTCCCTCTGGCTTTCTGCATTGCATCTTCTTTTGTAATCCCTTAAAAATATTATTTCAGTGTGAGCAGGACTAACTTTTAAACTGATTTAGCATAGACTGCTCATAATGCAGAAATGTTTTCAGCTGTTCTCCAGCAAGATTCTGACTTTTATTTTGTTGCTGTAAGTTTTGCTTCGTAGTGTGGATTTTTATTGCAGAAAGTCGATAGCCTGTTATTTTTCAGCGAACATTGGGGAAAATAATTTGGTCTGAGAGAGATTTTTAATGGAATTGACATGTTGCCATCAATTATTTGGGAAACAAAATATTCTTCAGGACATAAATTTTATACCGTTTTTTAAAGTATTTTTTCTAGAGATTTCCCTTTTATTAAAAAAAAAAAGGGAAAGGAGAAATTAACAACAAGCACTAGTGTTAAACTGGTCTTTCAGCAAAACACATCTGTAATACGAAGGTGCTCTCTCCCAGCTTTCCTCCGTGATGCAGCTTCTGCCACTTGGGCTGCATCTGTGAATACCTTGTGTCTCTCAGGGAGCTGGCTGAGCTGCAAGTGCAGTCACACCTGGAAGTGAAAAGCTTCTCTGAAAAATGAAGTAATTTAAAGAACTTCTGGTGTTGCATACAAAATAGGTACACTCTCTCCTAATAGCAGAGAGAGTTTAACAAAAGTGAAAAGTCTTATGTAATTATTTACTTTATTCTTTCATATAGAGGTCTTAATCCTCTTTTAAAAGGAAGTATTTATCACATATTACTGCGGAATACAGTGAGTCAGGTCTTCTCTGGCTGGATTTAAGATGTAATTGCATTGAAGGGTTTAAAAGTGATGATGCAGACCTGCCTGGTTTTGATGACCAGAGGGTCATCTTTAGCTTAATGTCAGATAATATGATTCCTCACTAGTGTGTTTTAAATTAGTTTGACCTAGTGGAGGTGAGTGCTCTTCAGTGAGTGTTGAGCTCTCTTTTGTCTCGATGGGATTTCAGACTGTGCCAACCACAATAAAAGGGTCTTTGGAGGTTTTCCATGTTGCCAGGTATTTGGCTGGAAGCTAGGATTAGTACTCACAGATTGCTCAAAGAGGATTTTTTCTTTTAACGGAAATGATGGATTTCCTGTGTCTCCAGTGTGGCTTTTCTAGGAGCAGAGAAATGGGACAGCAATCAGGTTACCCAGGGATATATATGTATATATGAAAGAACCACAGAGGTGCTGGAAGTTTAAATTCTGTCTCTAATATAATGAGCATCACCGGGTTGCATCTGAGTCTTTTGTAGATGTGTTTGTGTAGGTACTGATGCATTGGTAGTCTCATTTCTTTGTCAGTCTGCTATATAAGATAAACAGAACTGGTGTTTGGGTTTTAAATAACAGCAAATAATGAGGAAAAAAAACCCCTAGAGCTAATGCCACTTTTTTTTCCTTTTTTTTTTTCTCTTTTCTTTTCCAGCTGGAAAATGGCTCCCTTTTTGAGAAAAGGGGAGAACTGCTGGTATGTGTCCTCAGGTACACTCAGGCATCTTTTCCTTGCATTTCCTCCTGGGAAGACTATTTTCCTACCTTACCTGTGCATTATTTTCTTCCAGTATATTTGGTAGTCTTATTTTTTTAATAACTTTCTGCCGTAGTCAGCCTAGACAACCATGATTGAGTCAAATCAGAGGCTGTCAAAAAGAGGCTGACAAAAGACTACTGGTCAGCCCCCAGCCTGTACTTGTGCATGGTATTGTTCTTCCCTAGGTGCAGGATCCTGCCTTTACTGCGCTTTTAGAGGTTCCTCTCTGCCCAGCCTGTCCAGTCTCTCTGAATGGCAGAACAACCATTTGGTGTATCATATATGTATACATATATAAATATATACATTCCTTCTTCAATTAAGGAATCCTTTGTCAGGTTAAGGAGGTGCAGTGTTTCTGTTCTCCAACACTGTGACATTGTAGAAGGATCATGATCTCTCAGCTCTGTGCACTTTTGTCCCTGGATGAGGACAATAAACTGTATAGTTACTGTGAAAATTAAGGCAGGATCCATTTGTTGGAACAAAGTTTTGTGTCACACAGAATGTTTTGTGCTCTCTAACCCTGTTTTTGCAAGAAAGTTACCCTAGGAGACTTCATTTTATTTTTAATAGGACACGGCTGGATGCAGGAAGCATCTTCTTGGTGACGCCGTGAAGCTTTGTAGCTTTGTTCCAGTCTGTGGCTTAATTTGATTTACTCTCTTCAGTTCCTTACATGATGGACGCTTTGAAACCTTCAGGGCTTTCCCTCTCCCCGATGCCTATTTTTTGGAAACCAGTTTCATCTAGGTACCAAGATGAATCAGATCTGTTTACCTACATAGTATGTTTATAGTTCTTGGCCAAAGTAAATTCCTGATGCATCACTGTTGACCTCAGCTGAACTATAGCTAGTGTGTATTTGCCTCTTTATCCTCAAATTATTATCAAAAATTATCGAATGTTTTCATGTTTTCTGGCAGTGCATGCTTCCCAAGTCTTCCTTGAGTGCAAGATAAAGGTGTATCTTCAGTATTTGGTTCTCTCCTTAGCATTCAAGATAATCTTAGCACAAAAGCAAAGAAACAACAACAACAAAAAGAGAGCTACCAATTTACTGAGACTGCTTATTTAGAATGTATCTCATAACTAATTTTTTTAAAAAAAGGAGAACCACTAATTAACAGAAAAAAGGTACCTCTCTTTGTAATTTGTTTTTAGAAATTGTAATGATTTAATGCTGATATCTAAGCATTCCTAAAACTTCCAGAGGGGAAAAAAAGTAAACTTTTCTGCCTCATCCATAGAATGTTCTATTTAATAGGTGAATCATTTTCTCATCTTATAGAAGTGATAAAGATTACATAGATAAGCTAAGACTAGATTACTGCTGCTACCTCAGTGTTGCTGCCATCTGTTCAGCTCCCTGCATACTAGGAGAGATAATTTAACCAGTCTCTTCTTATAGCACACATTCATCTTATTCATATGAGAGATAAGTTACTATGGAAATAACTTCTAACTGCAGTAAGATATTTTTTAAAACAAGTC
This sequence comes from Tinamus guttatus, assembly GCF_059628265.1. Classification (NCBI taxonomy): domain Eukaryota; kingdom Metazoa; phylum Chordata; class Aves; order Tinamiformes; family Tinamidae; genus Tinamus; species Tinamus guttatus. The sequence continues at coordinate 755,168 of NW_028288659.1, read as the reverse complement.
ATATTTTTAAAATTTCACGCCTCTTTATATAGAATTATTTATAGTTTACTTGATAATCAAAATTGTGTGCTGTTCTAACTGTGCTCATATTTCAAGTACTTAAGCTGTATAATTTGCACAAATTATCATTATTATTATTAATGTCGTTATTATTATTGTCATTAGATTTTTTTTCCCCCAAATGGAGAAGTTGAGGCACAGAATCTAATACCCTCCTTTTTAATAACAGAGGCATATTGAATTTTAGTTGCCTTTGGTGTTTAGCGATCTATCTGAGATGATGGAGGAAGTATGTGTTGCATCCTAAAGCTTTTTCTTTTTTCGAAGGCGGGCAGTTTCATTTTAAGAAAATCCTGTCTCCTGCATCACCCCTTTCCCACTTCCTGGTTGCTCTCAATGCTGTCTACAGTTGCCACATCCAAGTTTCTAATTCTCTAATTGAGATTCTAAGCAGGCAAAATCACATCACGGGCTTTTGTTCTCCTGTGAAAGGCCATGTTAGTGGGGCCTGCCTGGTACAAAGCACTCCCCTTTCCCCACGGAGAACAAAGCAGAGTTCCTGTATGAAGCAAAATCCTGTGGTGTTTCACTGGTTTCAGAGAGCTGCAGGAAGCCTACAGATGCTTTATTGAGACCTTTGCGGTACTCCTGGACAGAGCAGTGCACTCTTAGCACCCACAGCGATGTGACGTGTCCCAGGGCTGGGCCAAGTGGTGCCACTTTGCTGAAGTATGCCTTTGTGAAGCTTAACTTCCAAAACCACTGCTAGCAAACACTGCTAGCAAGCCGTGCCTTGCGCTCCCTGCAGCCGTACTGCTCCCTCCTGGTGCTGCGACTGCCCCAAATGTATGGGAAGCTCAAAATTTTAACATGTCCCATCCGTGTTCTTCCACTGATCATGTTGGATTTGGATGAGATCTAGTTTCTCTAGAGCCAAAAAGGGCTGCTGTTATGGAACTAGGAAAGAATTACCTGACCTAAAAAGAAACAAAACGGAAGTTTTCCGCACATGGGAGCAATACTGAGTCAACGGGTATCTGAGCTAACTGAGAAGGTTTGCCTGCTGCCTTTCTCCTAACTCACATGAGAGGTGACATCTCTTACCTGGGTCTGTTGCATCTAGGTAAAACATGTGAATGTGATTCTTTAGTAGGAGGAAATGCAGATTCAGATAGGATTAGTCAGAATGTTAATAACTGTGACTACTCCATTTTAAGCAAGCATTTACAGTTTTGTCAAACTTTACCAAAAAACAGTTTTTTACCATCCTTATGCTATCACACTGCTTGTTAATGTCTGATAAGGTATAACTTAGCCAAGTAACATGCAGGAATACTGTGGCTTGCTTTCTGCACTGAATGATTTTAGTGCAGACCATTTAATGCACATTGGCTAACATTTGTTAAAGTACATGTTTTCACTTAGGTAGGTCATCTTCCTAGGCTTTCAGAATTGTTCAGACAAAAATTTTGTCCACAGCATTCCCTCAGCCTCTCTTCTGTGCAAGCAGAGAGCCAAGAAAATTGTAACTATTTTATGCATGCTCAGTTTTTCTTTTCCTTTGTTAAGCTTTTTCCCAAAACTGACCTCAGGATGAATGGGGAACTTGGGAGGAAGGTTTTTAAGAACAGGAAGAACTTTGATTTCCACAGGGTATCCTCAGTTTTGTAAAGCTTCTGGGGAAAATGTCACCCAGAGAGACCAGTCTGTCCCTTTGTCCACAAGGGACAGACAGCACATTAGGGTAGACTGTTGGTGCAGATTTCTGTTTCTATGTGTTGTCACCAGAGTATGTTTAAATATATATATATGTATATATATATATGTTTCAATAAACAGCTTGAAATATTTGTCATTTGGATATTAATGCACTTTGAAGTTGGGCAGATACACAGCCTGTGAGATTTTTTTTGCTTGCACCTTTAAATTTAGCTCTTACACATGTTATTTGTATATCTTTCATTAGCCCCTATATAAAATCAAGTGACAGATATTCGAGAAACTAATCTTTCTTCCATGCTGAGCACCCTTATGTTCTTGAATGAAGAACTGGACAAAAAGTAGACGGGTTTGGAGTAGAGAGAAGATTAACTTGGCTTCAATGAGGAGGAAAGGGATGACAAATGGTAGGGGGGAGTAGTAGTCTTTTGGAAACTTAAAAGTGGTGAGGTTTTTAGGCGGGGCAGGAGTTTTTTTTTATTTTCTGAACTTAAAACAAGTTCAGAGCAGGAGAAGCTTTCAGTGGGACATCTACATTTGGACTAAGTGATTGGCAAAGTCTCATGAGATTTTCCATGAGCCTCAAACGCCACTCATCTGAGGGCACACAAGGAAAGGAAATCAAGGTCAGTTTTGACTCTTGTCAGGACCGAAGCCAGGCATGGGTTTACAACTTTAACTTAAGCCTTTGGATTGTGCCTAGAAAGAAATCCACACATTATGGAAAGCCGGGGATTTTGACTTAATGCTTCATGCACCAGTAAGGTCTCCAAATCATAAGTAGGACTGTTGTTTTCCTAAACTAGCTCAGCAGTCTTCCCTGTGTGTGCTGGAGCTTAGCAGATGCCAAATTGCTAGGGATTGATGTCTGGCATATTACAGAACGCCAAAACGGGTACCAGGTTAATTACACTGACCTCATATAGTGGTAGTTTGGCCTCTCCATTAAAAGAAGGTAACCTGTTTCTACAGTGGAGGTGTGTTTGGGGCCTAACAACTGCTCTTCCAGGGTTGTTTTTTCAAAGCTGCAGCAAAATTCTTGTGCCACAGAAATTTGCATTTGATCAAATGCAAAAGGCAGAGGCAATGAAAGCAGTGTGCAGTCTCTACTAGGGGTAGCGTGTTATACTTCAATTTCTGTTTGGAAGGGGGTTACTCTTATGCTGTTGTTCTTGGAGGTGTCACATTTTATGTTGCACAAAGAGCATGGTACAACTATGTAGATATATGTATTCCATAATATATATTTTTATGTAGGTAGACAGTGTTAATATGCAATGGTCAGAAATACAAAAAGTCAACTCCCTGTTCAAGCTGCTGAGTAAACGAAACCTCTGTGTAATTATTAAAAATCTAAAGGTTGGATTGGCTTTCGTCGTGGCACTGTAGCAATATTTCAACAATGGGGAGAGGAAAAAAAAAAAGGCAATGATCCATGGCTCTGAAGCTATAGGACAGGGAATATATATTGATCAGTACTGATCAGTAAAGAATCAAGTTTGTAAGTCTCATCTTTTTTCTGTTTCTTGACCTAGTTCATGCATGATGATGTTCTTTTTTCTCCTGGGGAAGGCAGTCACTTTACATTGATTATTCTGCTGTGTTGTTGTTGTTGTTTTGTTTGTTTGTTTTTTGTGGTGTATAACTGAATTCAATTGAGCTGTATCCAGCCATGGAGCACATACAATAAAATAAGAGTTAAAAAATCTAATTTTATATAGTTGTTTGCTGAAACTATCATTGGAATTAATCAATAGTATTTTTACATTGAGGTCTTGGTTAAGAACTTAAGAAACTCAGAGAAAATTCACAAACATTGCAGTTAACTTGCAGCAGTCCCCTAATGTTTTGCTGTATTTCATATTAAAAATAGTCCAAGTTAAAATAAGGAGAGAGAGCAATTAAAACTGTGACATGCAATCCTTTACTGCCACAGGCTTTGCTTCTCTGCCTCTGGGGCTGTAGGTCGGTGCTTTGGTGACTCACCGTCCAGCTTCACCCACCTTTGCATGTGGCAGGAAGCCTCTGTCAAGCCAAGCATGGGAAAAGGCTTAGGAATTGGAAGCCCTGACACTGGAAGACCCAGATACACTGACCTTTCAAGAAGTGTTTTCCACTCTGTTTCTCATCTGCGCATGTCTTTCTCCATAATGATATGGGAATCTCTCTGGATTTCTGTAAATCTGGAAAAAATAATGGTTTTTCATTCATCAAGGTTCTTGAGCTCAGTTTCAGCAAATTACTCTGCTGTCTTGCTCCATGAGTGGCTTCACTGTCCAACTCTAAGAGCTACTGTGTCCCTTTGCTCACAAATGCTTTAACGATCATATAAATCACTCAGTATTTGCCATAGGATATTCTTCTCTTCATACCATGAGGAGTTTCTATAAAATAATCAGGACTATGATAAATAATTATAGATTTTATATATATATATATATGTGTGTGTGTATATATATGTGTATATATTATATATATGTATAATGAAAAGGATGTCTTAAGCTTTCGGGAGAATTCTCAGTTCAATTCCTTTAACTGTATCTTCTTAGGATCCAGTAATCTTATTTATCAGAAGACTCCTATTATGAAACAACACCCATAACAAGCTTGTCTGAAAGTCCAACAGAAAGCAAAGCAGCAATGTTTTCAAAGTGATATAAATGGAAAAAAATAGAATTTAAGAATCTACAGTTCAGCAATCCAATAGCTTGACTAATATTTTGCTCCTTAAGTAAATTCAGTGTTTTGTTTTGTCTTGATGCATTGCAGGCACTGAATAATACTCAGTGTTTATTCAATTTCCAAGAGGATAATTTAATCCTAAGGTTGTGCTGCCATGAACAACATGCTTGAGTATCTCTCACAGAGATTATATCATTAGTATTCAGTCCTTACGTTGTGTTGCTATGAAATGCTTTACATTTGTATTTCTCTCCTGTGTGCCAAAAGAAGCAGTCTTGTTTCATCAGCTTTTTAAGGACGAGGTAGTTACTAAAATTGACTTTAATAGATATAAAGTAAATCCGTGATATGTGGTCCATATTAATTTAAATAAAGGAAAGGGCAGATTATGGTAGCTAAGATAAGGTTTATAGCTATTTCCTGTTGAAATGTCAAGAATAGTACAGTGTTACAGAGACACTTGAATGCAGGTATTTTCACCATCTGCTCTTAAGAAAGACAAGTAGCCTTTAGCGTAGTTTACTTTATCAAAGTAGGCATTTGTATTCATGAATTACCATGTGTGCTCTAATGAATAAAAATTATGCATAAAATTCAGTCCTGAAAAATATAGTTTACTGACAGAAACATACCTTTGCTTATATTCACCACCTAAGTCATTCAAATATATTGCCTAAAATAAAAATGCCAAGTCTGTGAGGAAAAGACATTAGTCATCAAGTCATTTTCATCTTTTTAATATTAATCAACAAATATTTCTGAACTCATGTTTCTGATCATGTTATAGGAAAATAAGTGTGTGTGGATGGCTGTTCTGCACACAAGGTCAAATAAATTGCAGAATGCTATGCTTATTCCTGGTTAAGGAATATGGATAAAATTGCATGGATTTTGATTACTGAAATTATTCCTGTCTTTGAGGAAATATTGTGCCTTAATAATGACAGAATTGGCCACAAGGTAACATTTGGATTTTGTAGCACAGGTGTGTTTGTTTAAAGGTGCTGTGCCTCTATGTCCTCTGGAGAAGAATTACTGAAATTTTACTTCCATGTTGTTCCTCCTTTCCTAGCAACCTTTTATACCTCACTGATAGTGTTCAAGGAGAACTCTCTGTATTGTCACTGAGAGGGTAGGATGAGCAGATTCCCAAAGAGTTTTAAAAACATCTCTGCACCTGGCAATCTGCAACAATAATTAACAAGGGAAGCTTTGTACAAGCGTGTTCTTCTACAGAGTTCCTTTGATGTTGGGCTCTTGCAGCTTCCCTGCAGTATGAGAGACTCTCCCACTAGATGACTACTGAAATATATTTTTACCAGTGAATAGATGGTATCCTTAATTATTTATTCACAGTACTTTCTAATATGTATGAAGAGTTGCATTTTTAAGTATATTTCTCTTTTCTGTCCACTGTGAGGAACCATATCTTAGAAGGAATGGAGAGTGTTAACTGGGGCCTTCTACTTATTTTTCTAATCATCAAGTTACCATTGTCAGCATCAGCCAGCTCCCTACTTACCCTCTACACCTCCTGCAAGTTTTCTCTATCATAGAAACTATTTGGACTCCTCACTTTGTGCTTCTCTTTTCTTTAAGAAAGAGATGGTAGGTAAATAGCAGACTCCCGCAGAGAGGAACAGATACGTTTGTTTCAGGGTCTTTTGTGGATTGAAGAAGAATACTGTTTTCCAATTGCAGCATGAAAGGCTCAGGTTCAGGTAAGAGATGCAAAAGAGATTTCTGACAAAAAGGCAGAAGTGAAGCTGGGAAACAAGCTTAGGGGAAAGGTGATGAAAATCTGTCATTAGAAGTGTTCAAGAAGGCAAATACCCAGGAATGATGCAGCTGCTTCTGTCATGGGGAAGAACAACGGTTTGGATGCTTCTCTAGGGCCCCTTTGAGATCTTTCTGTGATCTCTGTGGTCTAACAGGAGCTGAGCATTGGGGTTAATGATCTATCTGATTAACTTGAGCTTGGCCCCCTGCTACTTCAGCTGTACTGTCCTGAGGATCGGCCTAGGGCTGCTGTGCAGCCTGGCTCTGTGTTAGCGTATTCCTAGCTGGTTTCCTGAGCCCTAACACAGCTCTGCAGTGGCATCCTTCTACTGCAAGCAGTTCTGCTGAATTGGAGAAGCCAGAGGTACTTGTTCACAGACATTGTGACTTTTAGCTGGTATTTATGAGCCAAAGATTGGTCAGCATGCAAATCGGAAACTGCAGAGCTTGGACAGTATTGCCAGGGCAGGATGGTGAGGCCGAGCTGGGAGCTCCCGTCCTGTCCCTTGCATCTCTTGGCTGTACAGCCTGATTACTGAAATACAGAATACAGGATTGAGCTAGCAATGAGCTGTAATTAAAGAGCTTCGAGCCCTAAGGAGAAACCTAGTTGCTGGGAGTTTCACCTGTGAAGCTTGGAGCAGATCATGGATTTTGTGCTGAGCAGCAAGAATATCCTAAAGAGAAGTGACGTGTTTCTATTACCTACTTTCCAGTAGTGTCAGTGTCCACCTCCTCAGCAGTATCAGGAAGTACCACCAAAAACTAACTTTGTTTTTTAAAAGCTGACTTTTGCCTTTGCTGTGCTTTTTCTTCTGGGATGGACTGCAGCCCCTTGATCTCACTGATTATATGAAGAAAGCTGGTGCTGGCCCAAGGGAGGGCCAGGGACCTGGAAGCAGCAGCTGTCATATCGCTAAGCTTAAACTGATTGCAAAAGCCACACACTGTCAGCACAACTTTCCTTTTGTTGGCTACCCGATCCCCCTGCGGGTCTAGGAAGAAATTTGGCACTTTGCTTGAGACAGATGGCCTCTCAAAGAGATACATAGCACTGGCAGATGTCTCCCCCAAGTGATCAGTTGGACTTTAAAAGCAGGTTCTGGTTTCTTGATGAGCTTGAAAAGGCCTGCATGAATCCTCCGTCAAAAAAGCCTGCCTTGAGGCATTGTCATGTAGAATCACTGCTGTGAGCTTGTTAAATAGTGGTTAGGCATTGACACCATTCAGAACAGAGGTTGTAATTGGACAAAGAGAAAAAAAAAATGCAGTTCAGTTGAAAAACGCTCCAAAAGCCCCACTTTTTTCCTGAGCTAATTTGGTCAGGGTAATTTGTTTTTAACATCTTTATAATAAGACCTACGCCTCGCAGCCAGTTCCAGAATAGAATGCAACGTGCAGAGGGGCAACAGTCTCCCAGAAAGTAGCTTGTGTCTTCAATACTTGTTGCTCAAGTGCTGCCACCTGTGTTTGGTGTAACCTGCCTGAATTCGATGTCACCTGAATGAGCCAGCCACATCCAAGCAGGAGGGACGGCAAGGGGGTGCTTAGGTGGTTTCACCTGAGTGTGGTGGCCATCCCCATCTGCTCACGTGCTGGGTGAAGCGGGGGTGACACTGGCCTTTGGGCTGGTGGCCAGCTGCTGTGGGGATGTAGCTCTGTCCATCTGTGCCTGCAGAAAGGTCTAGAGCAGTATGGGCCTGGAAGCCCCTGTGGGACAGGGCATGGAGGAGCAAGCAGGTGAGCTGAGGTGGCAGCTGCTCCGCAGATGCTGTGTCAGGACTGCATATTGGGGCTGTGTGATTTTCAAAAGGGGAAAAAGGGGAAGCAAATGGAGTACTTGAGAATGCTGAGAAAGGAAGTGCCCAAAGGGAAACGGTAGCATTTTCAGAGCACAAACATCACAAGAAAGGAGGTCTTTCATGTAATTTAGGCTTCACTGGCACATGAGTTTAGCAACTACAGCAGAAGAGTGAAAAAGATCAAATAAAGCTGAAAACGTGGGCCTGGATGAATAGTGATAGTGTCATGCAGCATCTGGTGGTTTCCATACCATTGGTTTTAGTATGGCATCCATGAGTTTTGTTGTGATGAAATCTCCAACAAAGAGCAGTGAAGAGCACAACATGGTCTCTTCCACATGTGTCGTGGCCACATCATTCCCCTCAAGACTCTTTGTGAGGAGCGCTACATTTTATACTCTTCTTTTTGCAATATGTTATTATCAGCCTGCCCCAGGGTACAGAGCTTTTTGTTATCCTTCTTTTACCCAGTCACAGTGGCATTTTGAAATAAATCTTCCCACTTAGAAATGTTCAGTGCTACTGGAGCTGCAAGAGGAAGATGAGCAGCAGAATTTTAAGCTTAAACAAAATGACTTCTACAGTGCTGTCCTCTGGGTAAAACTTTTTTCCAGCCAGTTGATACAGAATATTTTACACTTTTGCGTGACCGTACTGTAATGTGGGATTCGATTCTAAATGTGCAGATATGCCCAAAGGATCACATTAACTGGACTCTGCTACATGGCTTAAGTCTGAATTTCTTCTCATGCTATTTTAGTACAGCTTAGTTGAGAGTTGTTTCTCTTTCTTCGAAGAGAATATGTGAGGAATATTACAGCAGTGTTTGTTACAGGCATCTAATATGAAGTATACTTTGTTATTAATGCAGTCAAGACCAAACCATTATTTTACATGTGCTCCCCAGACAGTTGCATATAAATATGGCATTAAAGGCTAATACTTCCTAGTCAGTTAATAAAAAAAAAACAGTGCTCCTAATATTATGTGACTGTGATACTCAGCAGAAAAAATAAATAAATTAAATACCTACCTAACCAAAACAATCCTTAACTCTGTGTTTTTATATATCCTTACATATAAATTCAAAAATGAAAAAAATAATAAAATTGATATGAGATAGATTTATATGTAGCAGGATTTACAACTTTAAATACTATGAGTTTTAAATTTGGTAATAAATACATACATAGAACATTTAATTGCCTTTGGTTGAAGTTCCCTTCTAATTAAATGTCTTGAAAACCTAACATGATGCAATTATTTGGTGTATTGTAAATGCTTTATTCAAGAACTGCTGCAGGCAAAGGAACTTGAAATATATGCACATTATTTTGGTTTGCGTTCTATTCTATATCCTGTAGCTAACAAAAATGTGACTCTTTTCAATCTTATCTGTGATAGTGCTATCATTTTCTATCATTTTCTAAGTAAATCTGTGTAAGGGAAAGATTATAGGTACTTACATTATTTTACAGCTATATTTTCAAAAATACCTTCTAAATACTTTGTGCACTCACTGCGTGACTTTTTTTTTTTTCCTATTGTTGAGTTGTAGTGAATGACACATCAAAAGCTAAGGAGTTTTTTGTTTTGTTTTGGTGTCAGAATCAAATTTCAAAAGTTCAAAATTTCTGGTTTTGGACAATATGAACACCATTCTTGCTGTTAAGGTAGAATGCCAACTGTTATTGACCCAAATGATGCCATCCTGATAAAACTTTTTAAAAGATGAAATCAGATAATTCAGAATAAAAAAAGGATGAAAACTTAATAGTGAAGAAAATAAAATATTGTCTTTAAAATATTGTCTTTTGGGAGGCAGAGATTTGTGAGAGATTTCTCACTCACTGCCTGTTCAGGATGAGATCTTGTCTGTCTTCTTCCCTATGCTTTCACCTGACTAGCTGTCCTTCTGTCTTGGTCGAGGATCAGGCTGCCCACACTTGCAGATGGGGTTAGAAATAAGAGTTGGGAGGAGGGAAAAAAACAACTTTTTGAACCTTGTGACCTGGTTGGAAGGGCTTAAGAGAAAGGATGAGGACAACTCTTCCCAATGAGCCATGGCATCTTCACAAGGTTTCCAAGTCATGGGGCCATGCAGGCGGGTGTCTCTGTGCTCTGCTTCCCTGCAGAAGCAGCTGTATATCACCACAGATCTTCCAGGATATCCCTGGCCCCCTCTTCCAGATAATGGAGAGCTGAGTTCGCTCCCTTGCTTCTTTGGAAGCCTGTTGTCCTTAGAGGAGGTGAAGCTCTGTGCTGTCTGTTCTCTTCCTTCTCTTTCTAGATGGAGAGGAAGAAGGTGGGAAGGATAAGACTGCAGGTCTTTTCATCGTAGTGTTTCCATGTTTCCATCAGTAGGAAGGCAGAAGCATGGTTTCTCAGTGGTATTATATTACTTTTTGCCTTGTGCTGGGGAAAAGAATTTTCCATATGGTGTAAAAATATTTTTTCTTTTATGCTTTGGCTTTTTCGTTTATGGAAGACAAAAACATATCCATAACTCCCATTGAGGCCTCTGAAGAGGAGGTATGTTTTGTTCTAGGAGGTACCAGTTCTTATCAAATCCTAACAAGACAGGTACAAACGTTTTCAAGACAAACAACCATTTATCGTTATTCCAGAAAAAGTGAGGCAAATATTACAAAATCTTTCAGCCCTTCTGACACTGGGAACTTGGGGGTGACACAGTATGGATGACACAGCACCATGCACAGATCTCCTCTGTTTGGAGGTGCACCAGTTCCCCGTTCACTTGTGCTCCTTTAGAGCCTTGTTCACAACGCAGGTTCATCAGATGCTGGGAGCAAAGCAGGTCTGGACTGTGACCCTAGCTTAAAAAAATCCCTTGGGCCATATGCCCTATTGCCCTTATCACATTAATAAAGCTGCAAGGCCTGGGAATGATATGTATAGTGGACAAGGTTGCATAATATTTCAAGTAGAACAACACATAGTACAGGTGCTTAAAAAATCACATACATATGTATTGAGGCATACAGCGTTTCCCAATAGGCATATACGTGGGCCAGCTATTATGTGGATCACCAACTCCTCATACAACAGTCCTCCAGGCTAGCCCTACAACATATAATTGGGCTATAAATTTTGTAAGCGTATACCCTTATTTTCTAAAGCCAATGAATTAAAGATGCTTTAGGGTTTGGTTATTTCTTCCTCATTAATTTTTCAGGAATTTATTTATACTGTCATGAAGCCAAGCAGATATAGCCCATAAATTTAAAAAGGAAGCAGAATTATTTATGATTACGGTTAATTCTGTTTTGGGATGTCCTAAAGTAGAAGCTAAACTTGCTTTTGACCAAAGGTATTGTGCTGGCAGTACTCTAGGACCTCCTACATGCAAAATTATCCTATTTGTAATTAAATTTGTACCCACCTTTAATTGTCTACCATGTGCTCATTATTGCTATTAATAAAAGATGCACCTTGTATTTTTCTCTGTAGAGTGAAATAAGGCACACAAATTTTACAGAAAGACATGTCTGCAAACACATGAGATCATGGGTATTAGTCTAAGCATAAATTTTCGATTACATTCAATTTACTACAACTGCAATAAAACTGTCACCAGATCAAATAGGGTTTTGTACTCCATCAGCCATAATATAGTGCCATTAAATCCAAAGTATATAATTTTTCCACTGTTCTTCTTATTCATGAATTATAAAGATTATAAAATCACACACAGCATCATGATATTGCATGCATTTTCTAGCAGGTAACTTGTGATTGAATCAGGGTTGTTTGAAGCATCTGTCTAATTAGTTTCTGATTGCAAGGCTGTTCTGCATTGTGGAAAATAGTATGTTTTATTGCAGTAAGGATTGAAAGTCTTTTTGTTAAAATTTACATGAAAAAAATATAGGCGAAAAAACCCCCAATCACTAGTTTAATAGTTTTTTTGAGGGGAGAAGAACCAAGAGAGAAGAAATGGAACTAAACTGAAAAATGTAGTCCTTTCCTGTAGTCCTAGGGAGTTTGAAAACCAGCTGATGGAAGGGCATTCACTTTAGAAAGAAAGCTTCAAAGCAGCACCAATTTCAAAGAAGTTCATAGGTCTTGGTCTGTGGGTTCGTAGTTCGAGAAATCAAAGACAGCAGAGCTGCCTTCTCATCTCGAAACAGAGAATACCCCGCATTGGACCGCTGTCCCCTGGCTGCTTTGCACTCCATAGGTTTAGTGACACACCACAAAGCAAGCTGCTTTCTTGGGTGAGGGTGTTCCAAATTTAAAATGGTTATGGGGAAATTGTGTTTCTTTTCCTAGTCCTTTCTTGTCATTTGCAAGATGAAATGCTTCTGTTGTTTTCACTTTGAATTCTTTGAGCCATCCCAATACCTTGCAGTGTGTCTCCACACAGAGCTGATGCAGCGTGCTCCATAATATACTCAAATATACTATATTAAATTTGATGAGAACTCAGAAGCTTATTATTTAATGTTTATATTCTACTGATGCTTAGAGACCTGTGAGGATTGAAGTGCTGCATGTACGATAAAGATATTTGCTCCTGTAAAGCCTGGAGATGTCTTTCTCTCTTCATACATGGCAATTTTGAAAACATGTCTGTGTATCTTTGGATAGGTGACCTAAACAAATTTGATCATAACTGGGGCCTTCTTTTTCATTTCTCGTGATCTATTCTGTTGTGTATAGGTTCATTAGAAGTGCATCGAACAACGTGACTGACGTCTTCCACAATTAGTGCTCATGTATAATTAGATGCAATGCTGACAAGGACTCTCTTGTTTGTGAGAGTTTCACCAGAAAAGCCTTTTCCATCTTTTTTGGCACAAATCCATTAAAACTGTGGCACCATGTTCTTCTAGTGACTGGGACTGAAAATAACTTCTAGCCATTAAAATATTTTTCATGTATCATTAGCTCCACCTCTTGGATTAAGTTGGTTTTTACATATGCAGTAGTTCATAGGGAAATCCTCTCTGGAGATGCAAAATAATATTGATGCCCTAATAAAAGTATCTGGACCAGTTGCTGTATCCTGGAAGTTTAATATTCAATGCTCAACTGCCAGTACAGTTTAATTATGAATCATTTTGCTGATTGGATAGTAATTTGGGTTGCTTGTCCTCTAGTGGCTTGTGTAGATAACTGTCCTGCTGGCGGGCTCCTTTTGCCTTGCATTTTTTTTTTTGTCATCTTGTTTGGTGTTCATACAAGTCACCTTCAGAGAGGGCTGGTGCAATGACCAAATACAAAGTTTGCACTGCCAGTATATCAGTGCAAGCTCTCTACTGTAGCTATATAGTGTCTGGCTATATAGTGACTATATATATATAGTCTCTCTAACCATATGGTTTATGCTGAATAAATGTATATTTTAAACAATTCCAGTTAACAACAGGCATTTTTAAATTAGAAGGTACTGTCTTTAATAACAGCGTCTGATGGGAACAATGATATATTGTGCTTCCTGAAAGGACAAACGTGGCATGAAATGTTTTGAACTGTAGTGTTCTTCCGCAAAAGAGAACAGAGATTTGACATGAATAGAAAGACAGTAACACTCAGACATGTCCTGTGGCTGCTCACTTGTAAGGCTTGGTAATCCTAAGGTTTTGCATTGCCGTTAAAGCCCTGCCATTCATAGAAAGCCGTGAGGGCAATAGAGCCCTGTGTGGTTGGATATTTGCCAGCATAGTGCAGACTTTCATACATAGGAGAGCCCAGAGCATTGAGAATAATGCTGTGGCATTCTCAGTGAAGAAATGCACATTTTACATGAGAGAAATATTGCATCATCTTTTCATGCTGGGGACTGCAATCCCATGCATGGGATTGCTTCCACCTGCACTAGAGCCTTTGGGTGCAGGCAAAGGGGTCTCTTCAGGCAGAGCTTTGTAGGCTCTGCAGATGGGGTGCTTTTGGCTGGCAATGCTTCCCTTTTCATCCTTTTTGTTTTTTTTTTTCATTTGACCGAACCTCATGAATAATGAGAAAGAGAACTCTGTAGAAATAGTTTCAGTGTGTGAAAGAAGTGCTATAAATGGTCGTGTTTACTCTTCCAAAACTATGTGGGAGAAGCAGTTACAAATGACGCAGGAATGTGTCTGCTGTCTCCTTAAAGCAGTGGTGACCCACTCCAGCAAGATGATAGCTCAAGTTTTCTGTTTGCAGCGCTAGAAAAGAGTATCTCAAGCTTGCAAGATTAATTTCAGAGGTTTTATTTTTGGAAGTAATGTGCCTAGTAGTCCATCAGGCAGGTAATGTATTATAATAGCATGTAAAAATTCAGTGTAAGTTTTTTAGCCAGGTCCTCCATTTTCCTCCCCCCGCCGTTTTTATTTCTTCCCTTTCCTACAGGGTCTTCCTTGCGAGGGAAGAGCCTGTTTGGAAGAGGAGCAGAGGCTGATCTTGGTGGCGGGCGCACGGTGCCGCAGCCTTGCCCGTGCTCCCTCCGCAGCGGACCGGGCCCCAGCGCGCACAGTGCAGCCCCGTGAAGGGAGCTGGGGCGCTTCGGCGCTTCACCCGCACCGCGGAGCACAAGAGTTGTCCTTTAGCCCACAGGCGTGCTTTCTGTGGAGAAATCGCTGGTCTTAATTACCTCGGGACAGGGAGGGGCTTTTCTTTAACAGGCTTCATTTAAAAACTGCTTGTTTGCTACCCGTTGTAACTGCTATATCAACATATACATATTTTTTTCATGTTCTGCAGTATCATTTTCCAGGATTTTATCATCGTTTAACCTGATGCTAAGCACAACTCTGTGTATCCTCAGGTCAGAAAGCATCCTTTTGGCTTTTGGACGCTAGAAGGCAAGTTTTACAGATGGAGCTGTTTAAAACTCACTGACTACCATTTCAGCAGTACTGCTGTCTTTAGTAGGTGCCTTCTCCGGTAGATATGGGGCTCCCCTTCCCCACAGAAGTCCCCTGCGGCAGTCTGTGGCAGCTCTTCCTGACGTGCCCCATGGGTGCTGAGGGCCTGCCCCATCACTAAAGGCACAGAGTTCATCTCTCCATGTTCTGCTCGGTGATCTCCCCGTCAGTGGAGCTGCGGCGATGCTCATATTCTTCCTGGAAGCCCGGGGGAGATGTGCCCGATTACACCTCTTCCTATTGATCAGGAAAATCTGGGCTTCTGTTTAAAGCAGGGGTGGCCCTACCAGCCAGCAGTTTCTCCCTGCTGTGTTTTAATTCCATGGTAATCTCAAGTATTTTAATTCAAGGTCATGTCTTTAGAGCTTCCAGGAAGACCTGGGTCTTTCTGGAATGGCCAGAATCTTCATGTAAAAAAAATCAGACACACCAGGAATATGGTGGAAGTGGTTTTAGGTGAAATTCATCCCTCGTGACCTTTCTCATAAGGTTATGTGGGAACTGCGTTTGCTAACGGGAAAATTAAAGCAATGACCTTGTGTATTCTCAGGCACCTTGAGTTTACATTTTCTGCGCCTTTACCAGCTGGTGAGCTCCAGAGAGCTATGAGTTTTTCTGTTTTTTTTCAAAGGGTGCTTTGCAGCAGTCTGCATGGCAAGGTTCCCTCCCACCACACACCCCGATGTTTCTCTTTAATACTAGCTGGTCCAAACATGTGAGTGTGCCCTGCTCCGTAACAGATGTCATTGCAGAACAGATGCCATTAGTCACTACTCTTCGGGGCAAATGTAGATAGTGTGGAAAAAAGGAGGTGACTGTGTTTGGACACAACCATGTCAGATGGCAAATAAAATTAATAAGGTGATGAAGCCCTGCCAGGTTTTCCATTTTGATAAGCATCAAATCTTGGAACCGGAACTTCCTTATCGTGTGTTCTCATTTGGACATTGCCAGTGTACACCCAAAGTTACAGTTTTGCCTGAAATAAAAATATGATGTTGTTTCATCATGCACTGTTAAATCATTTCAATTTGAGGATTCATTTTTGTGGCCTTTTCTACGGGAAGTGCTTATCACTGAAGTGGCCCTGATTGAATGGTAACGTATTTGCATTTTCTCTCCTCAGAATAACGAAATGGTGGAACTACAGAGGATACGAATGAAAGATGAAATTCGAGAGTACAAGTTTCGGGAGGCGAGACTTCTACAGGACTACACGGAGCTTGAAGAAGAAAATATCACTTTACAGAAACTGGTGTCCACGCTGAAACAGAATCAAGTAAGCATCAAAAGAGTCTAGGGGCTATGATGAAAAGTGACAACATTTTCTCAAATTTCCATAATATGATCTAGCAGAGCACTTTGATAGAAGTTTGTATGTTTTCTTTCTTTTTTATAAACATTTATTCTGTAACAACGTTATTGGCCGTTTTTGAGAAAAGGAGAGGCATTTCCTCATTTTTAGGAAAATCTCGATTGCATACATCCATGCAGAGATCTGTAAGAGCAGAATAATTATTGGAAATGAGCAGGAAATGTGGCTTTTCACTTTCTGCTTTTCCTCTCCTTACACACTGAACTCAGTGCCTAACCCCAGAGTTAAGCTGGTTGTTTTTGTTTCCTGCACCATTTCCTCTGCTTTTCCTCTCCTCCTGGTAATGCTCTCTCCTCAGCAGTGCCAACCTGCAAGTTTGGCAAGCTTTGAAAACAGAAGAAGGGATGTCAAGTGCTCCTGGGTTGTCTCCCACGCTGCAGCAGTTTGCAGCTGAGAGCAAGCCCTGTCCTGCACCCTGCGGTGCAGAGTGTGCCCCGAGGAGCCCCGAGGTACGAGCTGGCTCTGTGCTCTCCCGCTTGCAAAAGCAGGGCTTCCTTTGCCCCCGGACGTAAACGCTGCCGAGGAAGTGGGCAAGAACACAGTTGCCCTTTAAACTGAACAGAAGGGATTTGTTCTCATGTCAGAAAAGTTAATTTGCCAGGATAAAGAAGTAAGTATCCCAGCTGGATGAGGAAACCAGCTTTATTTTGTAGATGCCTCTGTGAGATTATACTGCATAACACCGATTCCTGCACTTCTAACACGTTGTAGCACTGCTTTGTAGTCCCGGTCTTATGTCCCGAGCTACTGAATGGTTCAGTTAGGGCATTTATCAAAAATAAATACAATAAATATTTATAACATAAAAATAAATATCTAAGATGGTTACAGTTTCTAATGGGAGCCTGCTAACAAAATGTATCTTGCTCTGTAGGAATGTACAGTACTATTTTATCCTTCTTGGCTTATATTTTACACTTCTAGCACAAATGAGATTGAACGATTTAGAACCATGAAGCAGTGCAATAGGGGAATATGCAGGTAGTAGAAACTGGCTCATCATTTATTTGCTTATAAAGATGTCAGGGCTTTTGCATCACAGAAAGTGAATTTCTAGCAGATCACTTTGTGTCAGAGCTATTTATCAAGCCAGCAAATTCTCCCTTTAAGGTATGTATTTTTTCCTCACAAGCCTCGCAGGGGGCATTTTCACATCATAGGAAAAAAATTAAAGACTCCTTTTTGGACTGCCCTAGTTTCTACCTGGAGAAAATCTGTTGCAAATGTTTGCACCACTGTCTGTCATAGTATTTCATTCATAATGCATCTGAATACCAGCTGTGTGTGGAAAAAAAGAAGCATTGCCACATTTTGAATCACTTAAAAAATCAGTCATTTTCTGTCACATTTCCATGTTCTTGTAGTTCCTAAAATAGTGTTGACCTACAACAGAAAATTTAAAGAGCATTTTATTTTCTAATACTCTAAATGATAAAACTATGAATCTTATTAATTATACTTTATACATACATATAAAAGTCTTAATGATAAGCTATGATTATCTGTGTTGGGCTTTTCTGTAACATTTTTTCTTGTAACTTTAGGAAGCAAGAATTCATGAGATGGTTACCATATGAATGATACCAACCTCTTGTTTTCATGCAGAGTTTAAATGGAAGAAGTTAGGTACTTTCGTGTCCTCAAGTTATAAATGTAGCTACAAGGTTGAATTTTGTAATGTTCTAGATGGACATCTCCAGACAAAAAAGATTTCAAGTTTCTAAACAAAGATTTTAAAATACCATTTATTTTTCTTTTTTTTTTTTTTTAAGATTTCCCAATATGACTTATGAGCTTTCTTTCTTTGTTTGTTATTTGATTCTTTTCAGTTCTCTGAATTTGAAGATTAGTGCTTCAGTTTTTAAGTTTGCTTTCCAAAGACTAACAAGTACAAGACTTTTGACAGGTTGATAAACATTCTCCTCCAAAAGGAATAGCTGATGTTTCTGTTTTTACCAGTTCATTTAAAATACACGTACATCTATAAATATCAATGTCAACTGAAAAATACATGAGACTATGCTTTAAAATTGAAGATAGTAATGCATATGAATTTATTACAAATGTAGAATTAGAAGATTTTTATAAAAGCATGAAAGATCAGCATTTCATTTTCTCTTTCACGAAACGTCTGCAAAATTTCTTCTGATAGTGGGAAATTTTCCATTCAGAAATGATAATATGGATAAGTTACATGGATATAATTAAATTAAAAATCAAAGTGTAATCATTTCTCCTGTGAGACCTGGTCAGGAATGGACATGTAACCATTATAGGCAAGGATCTTCCTTTTCTATGAGATAGCTGTGGGATTTTCTAGCAGTGGAGAAGGAGCAAGGTGACATGTTCTGCAGCAGGGTCTCTTGCAGCCTCTGGATGTTGCTGAGCACCTGGTTTATAGCTAGACTGGTTTCCCTGTGCGTTGTTTTGTGTTAGGTGCAGCACAGAGGTTTGCACTTATCTCCTATAAAAATGGGAGCTGCCATCACAGAACAGAGTAGAAGCAGTTGTTTTCTTCCACACGCACTGCCAATAAATATATTGAAAATGCTGCCCAGCTGGATGCCTGTGCTCTGGGAAGGTGAGAGACCATTTAGTCCCTCCAAACCTGACCAGTTCACTAGGGAAAGCATTTCAGCAAGTGCTTGAAAACGGCATGCAGCCCCAAAGTTCTAGCCCTGGGTGCCGAACAACCTATTTATTACATTTCCCTAGTATTTTTAAAATCTCTGAGAATTTGGAGCATCTTGTAGTTTAAATTTGTTGTGTGATTACTCTGCTATTTCCTTTTTCAAATAAAATGTTTCTCAAATGATGGAGAAGCTTGTGTGATATGTATGGAGAAGTTGGGCTCTTCTAAGACTTTTGTACCTTGCATCTGTAGATCTCAACACTACTAAGACACCAAGATACTTAAAGAGTATCCATGCGTGAAGTGACTTACATCCGATAAGAATATAGATGTGAAGATTACAGTCACCTTCAGAATACTGGCTCAAGCTATATTAAGTTAAGATCAATACATATAATGATATACCAACACTGCATAGGGAAGCTCACAATTAATCTCTGATTACCAGGATACCTGCTTCTAAATAGCCTTCTTTCCATGAAATACATTGCTTATTCTGATAAACTAATTGGAAATGGGGATTTATTCCTTGGTTCTCACCTCCTGGAATAATGAGCAGTACAGCACTTAACCCCTTGCATTTTCTATGTATGTGGCCTGTTTTTGCAGCTGCAGGCCTGGTATCTCTCTCTCTCTCTTTTTTTTTTTTTTTTTTTTTTACAGCGCCTATTTCAATAAGGCTAGTGAATGGCAGGTTTTCATGACTCAAGTTTTAGTATTATGAATGTTCTTTGTCTTGTCTAATTCAGGTTGAATATGAAGGCTTAAAGCATGAGATTAAACGCTTTGAGGAGGAGACAGTGTTGCTTAATAGTCAGCTAGAAGATGCCATCCGGTTGAAGGAGATTGCTGAGCATCAGCTGGAGGAAGCCCTGGAAACTTTAAAAAATGAAAGAGAGCAAAAGAACAATTTGAGGAAGGAACTCTCCCAGTATATCAACCTCAATGATAGTATGTATAATAACCATATTAATATATCAGTAGATGGATTAAAATTTGCAGAGGATGGGAGTGAACCCAACAATGATGACAAAATGAACGGACATATCCACGGGCCTCTCGTGAAACTCAACGGTGACTTCCGAACTCCCGCAGTCAGGAAAGGGGAATCTCTGCATCCAGTGTCAGATCTCTTCAGTGAGCTCAACATATCAGAAATACAGAAGCTGAAGCAGCAGCTCATGCAGGTAAGAGTTTTAACTTAATGTCCTGATCAGACACACATCTCATGGAGTCCAATACCAGCTTTTGCCATGACTTTGATTTCCCCCAGTGACATTCTTGACTATATGTTCTATTCTCTGCTCTCTACTTCGATATTTCTTCATGTCTTGATTTTGCTTGAAATACCTCTAGAAAGGGAACATCTGTGAGTGAAAACAGTGTGATCTGAGCTAACGTTAGTGGGAAGAAGAGAAAGGAACTGAGATAGTGTAGTTGCCAGTGGTGGGATTTTGGTGTCATTTTCCAGACATATTAACAGACAATGTACCTGAGATTGCAAATGCAGCAGAGCACTCTTTGGTGTGACCAACTTATCTGAAAAAAGCACTGACATATAGACAGATTCAGTTATGACCTCCCTGCAAATCAGAGGAAGTTTTTGCCATTAACTTGAGTTGGAACAGGATTTGGCTTGGCCAACCTTCAAAAGAGAACAAAAGGAGAGGAACGTTCTTAATAAATACTAGCAGAGAACATTTTAAAAGGGGCTCACCACAAACTGATTGTCATAGGACTGTAGTGCCCTAGAAAAGGAATAAAGCTGTTTCTTGGTCTCCTGGCTTTGTCACGCCACGACAACGTCACGCAAATAGCTGATACAATTGCTTAGTGTGCAAGTCATGGTAAAAGGTCTAAATAAGAAAGAATATACCCAAATAAGAAATATTATTTCTTTAGATCCTGAAAAAGCTTACTGCAAAACACTGATATGCAACTTTTTTAAGTGGGCATCTCTATTTAGTTATATGAACTCAGCTGGGGTCACACAAATTTAATGCAAAAATTTCCTCTAAGATTTTTCTGCATAGTAGATTTGGGGATTTAATTGGGTTCAAGCTGACAAAAAGTAATTAAGCAAATTTGGATCTTCTCTCTTTAGTTGTGGTTTTTACAATGTGTTTGTTACATCTCAACAGCTGGTATGTATCCTCCAGTTTTCTTTGCAGAGACTGTAGCAGAATTGCTGAAGAAACTGTATATCTCTCAGGAAATATTTTTGTATTATAAATATTATTTATATTATAAATATTTTATATTTATATGTCTTGGTCATCTCATTTTTAGAGCCTTTGTTTCCTTTCATGGTATTTTCCTTATTCTTGAGGCCAACATCCTCACTGTCCTATTTGGAAAAGTTAAATTAAATTAACTTGAAAAAAAAAAAAGTAGTGTAGATTCTCTTCTGCAGAGGTCTAATATCCTCTGACAAATAAAAATTAAGACTGAGATTCAGGGCCCTTGAAGTGAAATTCCTGTTCACTTGGAGTATTCCTCAGCAGGAACTGTTTGCTGATCTACTCATATTAATAAAAGTGGTGTGGAGGAGTGTGATAAATAGCAATGGTTAAATTGATTCCCATAATTGCAAACTATAGAACAAATCGAGGATATCTCCCCAAACTGAAATCCTTGAAGGATGCACCAAAAATAACAGCTTACTCCCCAAAGTTTGCTATGGGTGAAAATAAGACACAGCATCGTCTAGAACAAGAAATATAGTTACTGTACTTAAACCCAGCAGAGAATCGTTAGTATTCAGATGGTGTCCTCAGGGCTCAGTTTGATCTTTTTTTTTTTTTTTTTAACCTCTTGAAAATAGAAGCACATATTTATACCTTCAAACAGAAGCAGATCAGCTTCATCCATTATTACTGGACTATGATAGGTAAAAGTCAGCATGTATATGTATTTCATTTTACCTACTATCCAAGTTGTTGTAGGGGTTTTAGATGTTGGATCTTTTCTCTGGAAGAATCCTTTCTTTTTAAGCTCTTTGTCTATTATACCAGGCCAAATCACTGAAAATAAGTATTTCTTCCAGAGCCCATTTGTGTTCAGCAGAGAAAGAAATCATCATATGGATTCCTGTTAGTTTTGTTATAATATTCCTCATGGTACAGCTGAGATCAATAATCTGTCGGGGTCGATTTTGCCCAACCTTTTAAGCAATCTCTGCTTAAGAAGCTCCTGTTTCTTTAACACCAGCTTGCTGTGTCAAAGGAACGGTGCTCTGGCTGTAAACTCTATATTGTTTCTAGACTAGTAGAGTCAACTTTTATTTGCGTGCTGCCAAGGCTTGGGGCATACCCACTGTGCAATAAAAAACCATCCGCCTTTGGTGTGCAATAGAGCATTATTATACATATCACATCAGTCATAAGGTGATATGGTGCTTTAAATGAACTGGAACTTGGATTTCTTTGCACAGGTTTAACCTACCTTACCAGGCTGAAAGAATAAATGTTTTCATATAACGCAGAATATATTGAGAATAATGCAGTTAACACCCAAGCCTGCTGCACTAGGTGCTAACAGCTGTAGTTCAGCTGAAAGTTTCCATGGAGAATAGACACTGGGGAGACCGGTCCCTGAAAAACAGGGAGAGCTAGTGAAAAATCTTTTGCTGAATAACTGTCCAGGGCTCCCTGGGACAGGACTGACAGAGAGTTCTGTGGAGAGCAGTCGCCTTTTGACAGGTTGGTCTTGGCAGAGAGGAAGGTTGAGCTATTTTGGACTTTCTGTTAATAAACAAAATTCAGAAAGAGTGGGCTGATGCTGTGAGTGAGCAGCAACTGGGAAGAGAGGGAAACTGGGACAGCAACCAGGGAATAATGTCAGAGGAAGGTACCGCTATGCTCGTGGCCCTTGGCTGTCCTCTTCCACATTGCAGCACAGGTTATGTAGGACCTAGAATAGAGCATTCTCTATCTAAAGAGTCAGACTTTTCCTAAATCGTTAAATAATGATGAAGTTTGACCCTGTTTGTTCTTCTTAAGTCATCAGTCACCTGTACATTAGAAAACTAGGCCGATTTTTTAAAGGTTTTTAACATGGTTTCTATTTTTGCTCCTAGGATTTGGTGGCTGCAAGTGATAAAGGTTCTAATAAAAGTCATGTTTTGAAAGCCTGTCTATAAAATGAGGGGATCAGTGTATGCTTTAGTACTGTAATACGTTTCAGCAGCAGCCACTGGCTTCCAAGTTATGAGATAACAGGAGTTTGAACTACTGCTGGAAGATTTTCTGAGACGCATTAATATTCTCTTACGTCTCTAAAAGACTTTTTTTTTTCCCCTTTGGCAAGTTTCATGATGGCCGATTTGAGTCTTCCCATCACTACCTGGGGAGATGCTGATAGCAAAGGAAATCTTTTTTTAAAGGATTTTTCTCTACTGACAGCTTTGATTTCTGTGAATTAGTAATTCAGTTGCTCATAAAGGAATTGTGGAAGTGCCAGTTTCACTGCATGTGTGAACACAGGGCTGAGCTATTGCAATCGTGGGAGAGAGAGAGCAATAAACCTGAGCTCAGGATTTCCACAGACACCCTGATCCTGCTGCAAAAGCCATGAAAACAAGAAGGATCCTATATTTTTTTGCCCTCCTCTGGTTCCCAGTTCAGAACTGGTCAAAGGTACAGAAAAAAAAGCATATTGCATTAAATTTTTCAGGAGTATTACCTGCAAGTATCTGTACAGCACTTAAAACAGTTCTTCTTGCTCACTTGATTTAAGATGCTGTTCATTAAACAGCTAGAGGAGTTCTCCATGACATCTGCTGTGCAAAACTCAGTTTTCAGTGGGGATTTATCACATCAGATGCAGTGGTTTGTTAGTTTGTTGATTATACCCCAAATACAGCTTTTTCTCCCTTGCCCTTAAAGGATGGATTTTGCATATAGTTAAATGTTGGAGAAGGGGAGTCCTGGAAGCTGCGTGTGCTCAGTGTCCCAGCCTGTGTGCTCACATGTGGTGGCAATTTAATCTCATCTGTGGAAATGTAGGCAGACATTTGTTTATTGCATTTGCATTCAGTAATCAAGCACTCCTTTATGAGTATTTGCAACAGCCCAAATATATAATTAAAGATTTTGAATGAGTGGAAAATGTAAATTCAAGCTCCATTGACAAATGTGCATGTTTTAGTATAACATGAGATAGTTGCTATTATTGTAGTTTCTGCCTACCAAAATTCAGAGAATAACTGATCTAATAAATTCAAGATTATCATGCTCTTTTAGGTGAAAAGGCAGAATTGCTTGGTCATCAAATAATTCTTTTGTGATTTTTGTAGGAAAATCACAACCTTGTGACATTGCACATGGTAGCTTGGGATGAGACTGTATAACTCCCTACAAGATCAGGATATCCCTGGGACTTAATTTTATGCTTGAAGGGTACAGGTACTTCAAAATCTCCTTGAAGACTTTGAAGCCCTCAAACTGTGTACACAAAGAGAGGAAGAGATGGATGTGAGTTTGGAGTTCAGCAGAGAAGTGCAGGCAGGATGAAATTTCTTACTTTTTGACTCTGTTGCAGGTGGAAAGAGAGAAGGCCATTCTCCTGGCCAACCTTCAGGAGTCTCAGACGCAGCTGGAGCACACCAAGGGGGCCCTAACCGAGCAACACGAGCGAGTCCACAGGCTCACGGAGCATGTCAATGCCATGAGGGGGCTGCAGAACAACAAGGAACTGAAAGCAGAGATTGACTGCGAGAAGGGCCGAGAGCCTGGGGAGGAAGCACATGACTATGAAGTGGACATTAATGGCTTGGAGATCCTAGAATGTAAATACAAAGTAGCAGTTACCGAGGTGATTGACCTTAAAGCTGAAATCAAAGCCTTAAAGGAGAAATATAATAATTATGTGGAAAACTACACTGAAGAGAAGGCCAAGTATGAGAGCAGGATCCAGACATACAACGAGCAGGTGACAAACCTGGAGAAATCAACCAAGGAAAGCCAGGAAAAAATGGTCCACATGGAGAACGAACTGCAAAGGATGACAAGCATAGCAAACGAAAACCATAACACCCTCAACACCGCCCAGGATGAGCTGGTGACCTTTAGCGAGGAGCTGGCTCAGCTCTACCATCACGTCTGCCTGTGCAACAACGAGACACCAAACAGGGTCATGTTGGACTATTACAGGCAAAGCAGAGTCACCCGCAGCGGAAGCCTGAAGGGACCGGATGACCCTCGAGGTCTCCTTTCCCCACGGCTCACCAGAAGGGGGATGGCATCACCAGTAGAAGCCAGGACCCCAACCGAACAGGTGACAAAAGAGGGCACAGAGCCTGGCAAGGAACAAAGCCCAACCAAAACACCTACAATTTCTCCTGTCATCACAGCCCCTCCTTCCTCCCCAGTCTCCGATACTAGTGACATTCGCAAAGAGCCGATGAACATCTACAACCTCAATGCCATAATAAGGGACCAAATCAAGCACTTGCAGAAGGCTGTAGATCGGTCACTGCAGCTGTCGCGCCAGCGTGCGGCAGCCCGGGAGCTGGCGCCCATGATTGACAAAGACAAGGAGGCCTTAATGGAAGAGATTCTGAAACTGAAATCACTCCTGAGTACAAAGCGGGAGCAGATAGCAACCCTGAGGGCAGTGCTGAAAGCCAACAAGCAGGTAAGGTGCTAGTAAAAGAGCTGGTCAAAGAATTACTCTTATTTCCTCTGATTGCTTACATGCTTTCCCAGAAGAATTTGGGGAATTATTTACTCTCTCACTCAATCATGGCAAGCCTAGATCTCTCTTCCCTCACACCTCGTTGCTCTTTGAATGATTGACCCAACATTCCCTAAAGGAACAGGTAGAAGAGCTTTTCCTGTAGTGCAAGATGAGAGAAGAAGGGCAGGGAAGGGGTCGTCCAGAATCCACCCTGGTGTGTGGGGCTTTGGTGGGAACATGAGGTGCCAGAGGCTCCAGAGGGTGCATAGCTGTCAAGTACCAACTGTTGAAATGGGACGTGCTGGATTTATATGACATTGCTTAACCTGGACACTTAAAAGTGTTCTACAAAAGTAGATCTTTGCCCATTTTAGACTTAATTTTCAAATTGCTTATCCCCAATTAGGTGACTTGTCCAAAGTTGTAATGTTATCAGTGACACCTGAGATTAGATCTCAGATCTTCTATACAGCTCCATAAGCAGCCTGATGCTTACTACCTCACTGTCCTTTCAATGGCAAGAGCTTTCTGCTAAGCAGATTAAATGATTTACCTTTAGAGGGTCAATAGTATTTAAATAGCTGGATTCTCCAGCACATTCTAAAAGGGCCACAATACATTTTTACTGCAAAATGAAAAAAAATGGCAAAACTTGAAAATGGAATGGGTCATCTCTGGAGAGGCTCTCTGCGGTACGCTGAACATGGGTTGCTGTTGTAAGGAACACGAGCACAGAAGAGAACACCTGGGCCAGCAGCCCTGGTACCTCAGCTGCAGACAAACCCACTTGTGGGGTGCAGTTGCACACACTAATTTATTTGCACACTATATTCTCTCAAGCCCTTAGTATCCCTTAGATTCTAGGTCTGTAAGCACTTTAAAAAGTTAAATTTAAGCATGCAAATGGTTTTGTTTACTCTGTTGCATCTCTTTATGTCCTGAATTAAGTGCGAATATAAGAAGCTGCAGGGGAAGTGTCATCAATCCAGATTGCCCGGAATTTTTTTCATGTGGAAAAGTGCAACACATCACCACATGGGGGCATGAATCTCAGTTAACGGATTAGACTACTGTCATCTGATGGCAATGATCCTGTTTCAGTGTTAAAATTCCCAATAGTCAAGTAATCTGACGTCTTAAGTTTTAAATTGGAAAAAAAAATAAAATTGGGAAAAAAAAACAAATTAGTTTGGGTTGTTAGATCTTCAACTGGATTTCTAGACCAGGGATTTAAAAAATGGAGCAATATTTCAACACATATTGGAGTATTTTTCCCTACAACTGTAATGAATGTACACAGTCATTATTAATTTAATTAAATGTTATCTCTCGCTGTATGTGCTAAGCAATAATAGTTCTGAGTAAATATGTATTTATTTGCCATATTAAGATATATTTGATACATATGACTTTAGATTCCAAGTTAACGATTTTTTTTCATTAGCATAGAGCTATTTTGTAGTATTACAAGAGAATCTAGCTCACTCTTGCTCCTTCTATATATTTTTTTATTACTAACAGAAATAAAACATCATCTAAAGCATATTCACTTAAATGGGAAAGAAAAATTTCTTGCGTTAGAAGGTGATATTAACTAAACTTTTTATCTATTGAATAAAAGCATAAATATTGCAAAATGTATAACTGTGTTTAGACTCTTGCAATACCATTCCTGCAACCAAATACCAACACCCAGAAGCTTTCAAGTTAAGAAGCATTATAATATAAAAGGAAAATAAAAATTAAAAGTTACAGAGACAGGAGGGTGGGTGCATTTTTATTACACTAACATCAATACTGCCAACCCAAACTCATGGGTGTATCCTAACCACGCTTCATGTTCAAAAAAACATGAGTCAAACATGAGTCACCCCTCTAATTCTTCCCTTCCAAAATGATGACATTTAAGCAACCATAGGCTGGTAAGTGTTTTTCTCTGTGGGTTTTAGCCTCGGAGATGAATCTGGTGAGGGCAAATGGGTTTTTTTTGCACATTTTCTGTAAAACCACAAGACCAGGTATTTTGATTTGTTAAAAACCTTCCTCAGGTCCTAACAAGGCTGATATTAGTATGAAACAAGAACTTTTCTTCATTCATACCTTAATTCAAGATAGTCTTCCTCTGCTGCCGGGTGGGAAATGTTCCTGCCTTTGGGGAATGTTACACTTTGCGCTGGCAAGTGGTCAGGAGGGGCCTTCTGTTCTTGCCGAGTTCCCCTCCGTATTTCAAACCCTGTGTTTTGCAGAAATATTCTCATGAAAAAAACTGCCTTGTTAGCAGTCTAGACCAACATGCACCCTCAATGAGGTTTTTGTTGTTGCTGAAATAATATTGCAGAGCAAAATGATCATAATCAGAAGCACCGCAAAATGGAAAGGGAGGAATGGAGAGAGGGAGGCGGAAGACGCTGTGGGGAGAACCTGTGTGCCCACAGGATCTCGCTGTTCAGATTGAAAGGGAAGAGCAGAAGCAATTCCAGGGTCTGGGGCTCTGTTCCAGGCCAGGAAGTCACACCCTTGTCCAGGAGCACACGCAGGCTATCTAGTGACCACGCCACATATTGCAGTATCGTGTTTAAAACACATTGTTTTACACTGATCCTGGTGAATCACTTCACTTCCTGCGCTGACATTCTCTGTCCAGGTATGGTGGCGAATGATTCACTGCAAGAAGAAAAGCAGACTGAATTTCTACCTGGAGTTGTATTTATTTCTCCTCACCATAAATTGCCTGCCTGCAGAAAGCACTGGAGGAGTCTGTGTTTCATCTGTTGCAGTGGGCCTGTCAGTCTGGCAGTCCAGTTAGCACCTTTTAAGCCTTCAACAGCACACAGTATATTTCTGTTGAAGCTGACAAGCCTTTGCCCATTTTAATGCATTTGGCTTTTTTTTTTCTTGATGATAAAGTATTTCATTTTGTTACAATTCTTTTCTGTAGTAATATTTTTAAATAAGCATTTTAGTGCTAAGATGAACCAGAAAGAAAATACACAAAATGTTATCATGCAGGAAAAAAGGGCCAAGGTTTACTTTAAGAAGCTGCAAACCTAAACACAGGCAGTTGGATTATTGAACAAGCCAGTGCTCAAGATAGCAATGCACATATATCTTGCTGCCTTGCTTGCTTACTTTCTTTTTTAGTTTTCTTTTTGTTTGTTTGTTTTTTTTGATTAGTGTACCCATTTATTCATAGTTTTAACTACTGTGCCAACACTGCTTTTGAGCAAAAGCAAGCAGCAGTTTTACATTGCAGAGTATTAGTAACTTAATGTTAGAATAACTTTTAGGATCAGTTCAGTAATGATTTCACTCCAGCTTGCACCTCTGAGATGCCCATAAAAATCTGCAGAGAAATCACTTGAGAACCTCAGCCATACAGTGCCTGGTCTATGAACAAAAAGCCTCGTGTTACACAAACCCAAAGCAGCAGAATCAGTACTTGGAAAACAAAGCTGGGTGGAAGGATCAGTACCATGTACACCTCATGCACAAAAGGAATGGGCTTCTGTTCTGCTTTTATTGCATGAAGAATTGAAGTACTTAGGATTATATGTTTTTTCAGCAAAAGAATTTTACTTGGTCTGCTTCTTACGCTGTTACTGTAAAGTAAATGAGATACAAAGTCATCTTAGAGCGTGAAGTCTCTGTTGAGCAGATGAGGTTTGTACCTGGATTTCAGGATTATGGCAGCAACCTTTAAGACCCTGCATTGGGTACCCGTCTCCTCTCTAAGGACAAAGAGGATGATGCAAAGAGCATCACTGGTTCTGGCAGTGTCTCTGGTCCTCTCTGGCTGGGTCTGTGTGGCCAGAGGTGCTGAGCACGGTGCCCCTCAGCTCTCCTCCTCTCGAGCAGTTCATGCTCTTCAGACACGCAAGGCTTGGAGACTCCTCGACACAGTAAATGCTAGTCATGATGGGAGTGATACATTCTGTCTCCGGGCATCTCAGTGAGTGGCTGGGTGTTTTTTTTTTTTTTCCAATTCCTGGGCATGACCTGGTCTTCTGTCAGGAATGTGATTAGCTCCTTGCCCAACCTCCTGCATTGATTGCCTCTTTGCAGAGTGTTCACACATTTTAGTGTGTTTTCCTCTTTTTATTATTCTCTCCATTTCAAAGCCTATTGCTCAAGTGTTGCATTTTCATTTGGAGCAGTGTTCTGTAGTTCCTCTGATACAGTTTTGTAGTTGGTCACAGCTTAAAATCAAATGCTTCAGTAAAAACAGTAAAAAACTGGATTGATGTGGCTCCAGTGTAAACCAGATCTCTGAAATTACCTGAGATAAAACAAATACTTTATTTTTATTTTTTGAGAGGCAGGGGAAAGGAAGTTTTTAAAAGCTAGGTTATTCCCTGGCACTGCTATGGGACAAAGCCACTGAAATGGTTTGGTGGGCACAATTGTGCAGGTTAGCTGAGAGGGGGAATAAATATGAATAATTTAAACTAGAGCTGTTGCTGCAGGAAGAGCAACATAAAACTATACCTTCAGTTCACTTGATCAGAGCTCACCGTGAGTTTAGTCCAAAGGGTTCAAAAGGGTAGGAATAAGGCAGTGCTGAGTAGTTATTTTTTTGATGGCAGCTAACCAATATGGGTTGATTGGACTGTGTTGTAAACTGGCATCCTCAAAGTCTGGCAGGCACCTGCTTCAATCAGCCTCTCTGTCCTAAACTGAGTAACTTTAGTGTAGCAACACAAAAATCTCAAGTCTGTATTTAGACAGTAATTTTCAGGTACAGGTTACCAGTAGCCGTGGAAAGTAGAAGTAATTAATTATTTTCATCCTTTCTTACTTAAGAATACCAAGACCACGTTCTCATTTGTTCTCCAGAGGGGAAAAGAAAAAAAAAAAAAAAGCAGTGATAAAACATTTCCAAATTCTTAATCTGCTGCTCTGAATTTCCAGGACTCTTCTCTGGTACTGCAAAGCAGCCAGAGTAAACAAGTCAGTTCACGTGGATCACTCAGAGTTTGTTTTGCTCAATCACCCTACCCTGTTAAAGCACAAAGATGAGTTTCTGCAAAATAGGTATCATTCATGAAATTCTCCAGAACCGGATATTGTGCCCTTCACTTCCTCTTGAGATAGGGAGAGAATTTCTGTTATGAGGAATAACTGGAGGGACAAGATGGAAAGTCTTAACTAGTTCCATCTAGTCCCTGCATGCAGTTTTAGCAATTACCTTACAAAAACCTTACTGGGTTTACAAGGAGTATGTGATCCCACTGCTGAAAAGATCAAACTACTTTTTTCTAATGTGGAATTAGGTAGTACGTGTATTTAACTCATTCTCATGCTTAAACCAAGGAAAAACTTCACGTGAATTTAGCTGCCTTTGTTTTTAAGAAAAATACTGAAATATTCAAAAACTAAGCACAATAAATGTAGGAACTGTAGGCTGTATTTTTCTTGCAAAACAAAGACATCTGGATTCTTACTTTAGAGCCAAAACAGAATTTAGCTGGAGCTATAGAGTCCAGTGGTGCTCTCATAAATCACCTTTGCCTGGCTAGCGACCTGAAGATTCTGAAATCTTACTTAATCATATTTGTTGAAAGAAATTTGTCCCTTGGCTTACTATTTCCTTAGAAAAAGTTGTTTTATTAAACATGATTAATCCCTTGTCTCTGTGGTATTTTACTCATGCCTGGAAACAGATATGAAGCTGATGTTTTCTTCTTCTTTTATGCAAGTCAAAGCGTAGGATGGTGTTTCCCATCCTACATTATATTAAGGCATATGTCATTAGCTCTTATAAAAGCTGCATTTATTTGAGTATATTGCTAAGTGCTTTTTTACCGTGTGTTGCTGATGAATTCAAATTTGACATTGAAATTCATCTATTTACAATTACAAATAGTGCTGAATTTTAAAATCTATTCTCTTTATGTAAAATAGTGTGAAAGCAGGAAAAACATTGCTGATGGGTTTGCAGTTGAAGACAAATTTGATACAATTTGTTTTAGTACTGCAATTCGTTACTGTACTATTTTGCTAGATACGAATTAATGGAACTATATTTTAGCAGGAGATGTTAATATGGCTTTTTATTATGAGTCGTTGTTAGGGTGAAATCTAGTGAGTTTCAGAAAACTGAGTTTAAAATAGACTTCCTGCTGTTTGTCATTATTCTCTTTAGTCATGTCCCCTTACTGTTTGTGTTAAAATCATGTTTTTCTACAGTTCTCTCCCCTACTGATGGCTCAAGAATGCACAAAATCAACAGGGCAAAGTGATTGTTTATATGAAATGCTGCAGCATCTTGTGCAGCATTTGTGCAGCAAAAAAACAATAAGGCCCCCTGAGAAAATGTAAGGGGAAGCATTTTTTTTAAAATGTCTTTAGTAAGTCTCGTAGCAGCAGTAGGTGTAAAACCTCTATAAAATGTGTATCTTGAATAAATTCAAGACAATACTACACTTTGTGACTAAAACATACAAGATTCAAGTCTTTTTTTCCCTTTTTTTTTCTTTTTCTTTTTATTTTCTCTGCAGTGTTTAAAACTGCCGAAATAATTTTGCACAACGGTAGGTGTTCCCAGTGCTCAGACCCAACAAGAAGGCGTCAGGTCCTAACCTTGCACAAGGCCAATTTGTGAAGGGAAGGTAAAGGGATTCTCAGCTGGCAGCAAGCCCCGTTCGTGCTCACCTGCAGAAGCTGAGTCTAACACGCGATGTAACCCGGTTGGGATGGGTTAGGAGTACCCGTGTGGCAGGCTGCTGCACTTCGGGTGCACTTAAGCAGTAGGAAATTGCTCACGTGGCTGAGCCCTCAGTGTTTTGTAGAGAGATCGAAGGTTTCCATTTGTTGCCCAGGGTATTGAAATGGGCTTGGTGCTTTCACCTGCTTTCTCCTCTCCCTGGCTTTGTGGAGTGTAGTTCAAAAGCAGCCCTGTAAGGGGAGAGTAGTGCAGTGTGGCTCAAATCTAATATTCTTTTCCTGTGAAATCAGAAGCAAATCCGAACATGGCATCTTAGCTGTTATCAAATAATTGTCTCATGAGTGTATCTCTTTGTGTTTTCAGACAGCTGAAGTGGCATTAGCCAATTTGAAGAATAAATACGAAAATGAAAAAGCAATGGTGACTGAAACCATGACCAAGCTACGAAATGAACTGAAGGCTTTGAAGGAAGATGCAGCAACCTTCTCATCCTTGCGAGCAATGTTTGCAACCAGGTAAGGGAAATGGCTTCACAGTTTGGCTCAAATTTGTCAAAGGAAATATGTGAGCTAAGGGGAGAATAGACTTGGCTGTGTATGTTGGGTGCTAAGGAGGAGATAAGGAAATTATTTTCTGCAAAGGCAGAGCTTTGCTGGATAAAGGTGAACAAGTCTTGTACTGCAGTGTGCAAAACTTGCAGGCTTTGAACTCTGCTGAGATGCATGCCCTTGGAAGATAAAGCTGGAGAATGGTAATGTCGATACAACCATGAGAAAAGTGTTATAAAGGCCAGTATCAACTTCCAGTTTATTTGCATTTATAGGTTTTTTAAAGTGCAAAATAAATACTAGATTTATTTGGCTGATGTTAACATTCAGAAGTGCACAGTGATTCCCTCACATAAAGCTACGGTTAATGATAATCTTTAAAACCCAGTGTTATCATTATTACAAGATTTATTACTTACCACTGGAAAAATCTATTTCATCAACTATTCCTTGCTGTAATGCAACACAAATAATTGTGAGACCACTGCAATTTCCCACTCCACTATGAATTCTTATTTTCTACAGTTGTGGTATTTAACTTATTACCTACTCCTTATATTTAAAAGTGTCACATATCTTCTGCAGCATAGTTTTTCCTGTCAGGACAGTAATTAATCATCTCTCTCCTTTCCTTCTCCCATACATTCTTCAGAGGACTTTTAGCTTTTAGCAGCTTTTTCAAAGGTGACCTGTGAATATATTTTTTAAGATCCAGCACTTTGACCAATAAATTCTTAAATCCTAAATAACCAAAGAAAGTAGGAGCCTCAGGAAGTTTCTCTGGTATGTCATGTTTCTTTGGTCAAGCATAATGCAGATTGCTCACTTGTGCTTTAGTGTCTAAGTAAGTGATGAGCCTTCTTCATGCCTCATGCCAACACCTCTCCAGTCCTCCCTTTAGTATGCAGGTGCCATCTCCCCTCTTCCAACCTCTTGCAGTTCCTGGCTGCCTAGTGACAGTGGCTGTGACAGATAAGAGAAGTAGGAGGAAAGGAGAAGGGGTCATTTATATGCCATGACATAGGTGCTGTGAACAAATTCATCACAGCTTTATCATCAGAAGGGTATGAGTAGTATCGTTACAGAAATAAAGAACCAACTCATCAGGTGATGTGAACCAGGATAACTCCACTGCTTTCAGTTATGCCTAGAAATTGTCTTCAGAAAAGCAAAGTGTGTATTTTGGAAATGCATGTGTGCACTTGGAAATTCACTTTTACTGGATTGTTACTCTAGGAGATACATGTATTAGATAATTTTATATAGATATCTGCTAACTGCTGAGGGGAGGAGTGGTATCATGAAGCAAAGGATATTTGCATGGAGCATGTATCAACAAACTATGACACAGAACGGTTTGGAAAAGCTTTAAAAGTTATTATTTAAGGGTCATGTTGGCGTACTGAATGCTCCTTACCCAACTGAGGCATCTTGAGTGAACACTTCTCTTGGATTTAAGGCATCTACTAAAGCTGCTGGGAAATGGCAGTATCTTTTTTTGAAAATTAGGCTTAAAAGGTGAGATGAATGATCCCCATCTGAGAGGTTTAGGTGTAAGATATGATAAAATTTTTGTTTCTTTTCTGTGAACTGTAACGGGAATCTGTGTGACTTGCTGAGCTATGGCTGTCTATCTTGTAAATGTCTAGTGTTAGTAGAGACAAATTTCACATATAGCATCTTCTGCTGCTGGTAAACACTATTCAGTAGTGATTAAAAATATACTTCATAGCCATAGATACAAAAAGTATCCCATAAGAATTTTGCCCAGTATTTTCTTTACAAAAAGTCACTGCAAGTTCTTGCCTATTAGTGTTTTCCTATTGATTTTCCTGTTGTGAAAAATTCCTTTTCTTTCTCTACTCCAGAATCTAATGGCCTGTATAATTAAATCAATTTTCCTAAATGTTCAAATGGTTAACTCATTCCTAGTACTGCCTTTGGAATAGCATTTGTCTAAATGACAGATAGTTGATATACTATAATTGTTTGTTCAAGAAGAGAAATCTGTTTGGAAATGGAAGAATGTAAGATTCTCCATGCAATAACAGTTCAATGGAATAGCACAGGAAAATGGTTGTTTAGTCTTCTGTTAAATAAAACAGTGGTTTCTGTGATAAACCTGCATCACATAGTACTTACTACTGAATTTGTATTATAGGAAGAACATATCTCTGCTACTAGAATTATATTATAGATCTGAAAATGATTTCATATGTTGTTTGGTAGGGTAATATTCTTTCTCTTTCATAAACCATTCTTTTCTGTTCATTTCGTTCACAAATACATGTTCATTCTGGTGTTGAAGTGGATGTTTTTCTCTACTGTCAAATACAGTGGATAGAGCTAGTGCCACATTAAAAGAGCAGCACAGCAGGCCTGTTTCTGATCTGAACAGCAAACATGAAAGTTTTCCCAAAGATGATCTTATACCAAAAGCAAGAACAAGCAAACCTTTTTTATTTTTTACTTGTTTTTTCACCTGATGCTTTTGTATCCCTCCTTTCCTTAAGTTCTTCATTCACTTCTTCTGTCCTCCTTGTCAAATAGCATTCTGCTTGTACAAACTTTGTGCAGCTTGTACCTCTACTTTTGCTCTTTTTCTTTCCTGTCTTTTTTCTGATTTAAAATCTCTATGTTTCTGATCTCTATGGCTTTTTCTTACCCTCTTTCCATTTTCCATGTACTTAAAAAAGTACTCAAGAGTGTGTCCTCATTATAGCTTGTAGGAAGAATAAAAGCAGCATAGAGTATAAAGCCTTCTTTTCTGTGAACAAACCCTTGACATAGCAGCCTTGCTACACTATTAAAGCAGTACAGTAAGATGAAGGTTTCTCCATTCTCACAGCAATCCCCTTTAGCAGTCCAAACTGCCAGAAAATCCTTCTGGTCCACTTTCTGCTCGAAGCAGGATCCATTTCCTAGGCTCCCCTCATCATATCGGCTATTTGTAAAGTTGAGAGAGCAGCAGAAGGTTGGCAGGGTGCACTTGGGTTAATTGTATTTATCTGGCAATAGAGAAGAGCTAAGGGCCATAATCGTTCATTTGCAAGCACTCTTAAGTTTTCTGCTTTTTTAAAACCTTGTCTTTTACAACTGTTGATGTTTTGGGGCATTAGGTAGTCTCCACCAACAGTACTGCTCTGCAAGAACTCTTTCATATAGGCACTTTAATTGATGCATTTTAAGGAGGTGCAAACTCTGCTGCTGCAGCTTTGGCTGGGGAGGTGTACACAGGGGTGAGGTGCATATGATTGGCAGAGCAGAATTTCAGTTCTCAACTCCTGTCATAATTCTCCTTATTCTGTCCTGTGTGGCTTCTCGTAGTCCCAGATCAGGAAAATGATACGAACCTTTTCTGCTCCCCCATCATTTCCCCTCATACCAACCCCAAGTCACTGGTGCAGCCTCTGAACTGTGTAAAGTAGCAACACTGATGGCCAGCACACATCTGGGGGACAAATTAAAAATACATTCTTTTAAATGTTAGTTTTCCCATCTGCTGTGGGAGTTGGGGTAGAAGAAAAGTCTAATGTTCAAGGAAAGAAGGAACTACTTTTAAAACAGGATCGTAAGATATTTAGAAAACTAACTTTACTGAGTCCCTGGATATGTTTGTGTTCCCAGTCTAAATAGAGATAGTCAGAAGAGAGAGCAGGAAATATGACTCACGATATTGCCACCGTCCTGACACTGCATGCACTGATTTTATCCTCTATCAATCAAAATGTTTTCTTATGTTTAATATCTGAAAAAAAATGCAGTGAAGAGATGGATTAGGAAATGAGTAAAGGT
The DNA here is from genome assembly GCF_059628265.1 of Tinamus guttatus. NCBI lineage: Eukaryota > Metazoa > Chordata > Aves > Tinamiformes > Tinamidae > Tinamus > Tinamus guttatus. Next base: position 718,628 of record NW_028288659.1, on the reverse strand, counting down.
CCTGGAGGTATCTTAGATGAGAAAGAATTGCTGGAGCAGAAGAGAATTACAGCTAGAGCGGGGATCTGTCCATGTCAGTGTCTCGGGTTTTAGTTCACGCTCGGCTACTGATTTATGTGACCTAAATTATGCTTAGACCTGACTTAGCGTTTGTTTTACATGCCTAAACAAGAGAGTAAGATGGAACCAGAAATCCCTTAGACTCCTATATAAGCTTCTATTATGCAAAATGAGTGGGGTTGTTTGTCTTTCTGCTTCCTTTCCAAGACAAGAGAAATGAGAAATAGGTAAAATCGTGGCTCCTGCTCTGGCAATCAGTAAGTAGACCACCAGACAGCAGAGTGACAGTGATGTTTATGGACAGATTGGGAAAGAGCTCTGGCTGAGGGACAGAGCAAGACAACTTTTGTTATTAGGTATTTGAGCACTTCTGAAACCCCCGTTTGGAGCCCTGGTGTGTGATGCAGTCCAGACTCCCCAGCCCCGCTGCCAGACATACACTCTCCTAAGAGCTCTTAACCTTTTTGTTCCCCAGTATGCTGTGAGACTTCTCGAATGTTCATAAAGCATGTGGGCAAAAGGTAATATGGATATTTTTTTCCTTTTTTAATTGGAAAACTTCTCATCCCACACTTGCACATAGTAGGGAATATTTCATTGAAGGGAAATGCTGTGACTGTAGGCAGTAGCTACCTCCCACTATATGGAATAACCTTCACTGCTGCAGACTTCAAGGAGCTTTGATGCTGTTGATTCAGCAGTTTTAAAAGTTAATTATGGCCTTTACTTGATGGATTTAGGCTTAACCTTTCTGAACAGTTTCTCAAATATATATATATGCGTAAGCAACAAAACACAGACACAATGGGCTGTGTGTTTGTGAAAAATAATAGGAAACTTTGAGTTGTGGTGGAGGTCAGATGACTGGAACCACCCAAACACTGCAATGAACTGCCAAGAATGCCTTATTGCTGTTAGGGGGAGACCTCTGGGAAGGCCATATAATTAATCAGAGCAATTGGAAGATGTTGTATTAACTAGCTTGTTTTTGTCTTGAGTATGAAGCCAGCCTGACAGCATCCAGTGTGTGCACATTCTAAGGCCAGTGCTCAGTTGCTGTTTTACAAATAGATGTTTATTTGCCTACACAACCTAGGGCCTGAGGAAAACCTATGTTTTATCCAGGAAAAAAAATTGGCTCATTGCCTTGCTAAAGGAAGGTAGCCCGTTCCTTTAGTGGCATTCTGCTACAGGTGTTGCGGCAGATGTTCCTTGGTTTTGGTTTAATTTTCAGTATAAAATCTTTTTTTTTTCAAAAAAAAAAAAAAAGGTTTCTGTTTCTTCTGGACAAATTAAAGGGGAAAATGGGAAAGAGTAGGGAGAGGGAAATTAATAGATACAGTACATGTGGTTGCAAGAAAATTGTAGACTTTGCTAACACAGACCTTAGTCATTCCTGTTTCACCCAGATTGAATTTAATCTCCAGGATGCTAGTTTCATTCTAGGGTTTCTGTCAAAGAAACTGGATAAAACATCCATAAATATCATAAAGCTTGGAGCAAAGAGAGATGTGATTTTCAGCCAACAAACATTTCAGAAAGGTCTCTAATCCTCCTAGCTTAAAGAGTCATGCATGTTCAGGTTCTGCAGAAGAAATTCGTTACTGAAACTGTAGCGCAGCGTATGGCTGGCTTAGTCATTTCGCTTCCAATTAAAGTACTTAAATTATTAAAAAGAAGAGTACAATATATATATGTGATTTATGTGTGAAGAATGATTAAGAATAAGTTTATTTCAGCTTCCCAAGGAGAAGATTAAAGTTATAAACAAATTTCATCACTTGATGTTTAGTTTCAAGGGTTTAGTGAGTCGTATATTTTGAGAAAGAAAAGTAAATTTTTTTGATGTTTGTTTTCTGTGAATAATGCTGATTAAGCTAAATTGTCATTTAATACACTATTGTAGTTGCATTGCAAAATTATTTAGATTTGTACAAATTGCATGTGAGAGAGGTTTTGGCAAAAGCTGCATTATTTCAAGTGAAAAAGTCTTATGCAGAGCATCTGATGTGGCTACAAATGCCTGATGGTCAGACAGTACCACTACCTGTGAATAATTTCACTACTGGTGTACTTCAATGACCTTTGGTTTTTATTGAGTAGATGGATCTATTTTTAATAAATTGAACCTGTTTTACTTCAAAAAGTGACTAAGATCATGCTGGAACATCTTGCTCTTCCTGTTAACTTTAGTAAACATTGTTTAAAGCAAGACTAAATTGAATTGCATCTCAAATCATATGAGAAAGATAGTGTATTTCAAAATCTATTGCAGATATCTAGAGAATGAAATCAGGGTATTTCTTTCATAATGATAAAAGAGGCTGAGGATTAAAAAGCAGCTGGTAATATCTTGTCATTGTGAAATCATTGCCTGAACACCGTGCCTTTAACCAGTTAACAAGGGCAAATAACTAAGGGCTTCTCATTTCACAAAGTGCCAAGTATTCAGAGTAGCCTTTTTTTTGTCTTTTATATAATACTTTGCTTAAGTTGATTTTTTTGTTTATGGTAAATAACATTATCTAATTAGTAGATATTATTATCGTGGTGAGTTATTAGAGGAACTTGTCCCTAGAATTGTTGTTTGTAGTCTGATGTAGAGACAATCTCAAACCTACCCTCTGGTTGCTTATTATGTGCATTAGAAACACATTACATGGGCATTAGACTACTCTGCTATTCCAGATACGGATTCTCTTACTGAATGGGAAGCTTGAACACTTCAAGTTTGTTCAAAATGGGAATAGAAGAATTAAGGCTGTCTGCTTCCAGGATTATGTTCAAGAAAGGTTTGACCCAAACCTTTCTCTGTAACAGAGGCCTTGAAATGCTTTCCCTGCCAGGGTTGGTTCTTGGACCAGTTCCCCAGATTTCTGCTTTGTTTGTTTTCCCAGGTGTGATGAGTACGTCACGCAGCTGGATGAGATGCAGAGGCAGCTAGCAGCTGCAGAGGATGAGAAGAAGACCCTAAACTCTCTGTTGCGCATGGCTATCCAGCAAAAACTTGCCCTCACCCAGCGCCTGGAGGATTTAGAGTTCGACCACGAGCAGTCCCGACGCAGCAAAGGCAAGCTTGGAAAGAGCAAGATCGGCAGCCCTAAAGTAAGTGAGGAGGCATCAGCCACCGTGCCAACCATAGACACTTTCCTCCTGCATAGTCAGGGCCCACAGCAACCAAACTTACTGGTCAGCAGTGGCACTCAGAGGAAAAGGTATGCATGCAGTGATCTTTACAGTACAGTGCAGTGGCCAGACTTTCATTAAAGTCTTTCACTGAATTGTAAACATTATATATATATCTTTTTTTTTTTTCCTATTTTGACTGGGGAGAAGGAGGTGGGGAGGATATGACTACGGATTTCAAAGCCTGGCAACGTGTGGTTCTGATCCACCTACTCACAATGTTATTTCCTCCTCCTTAATGCAGTTTTTGAACTATATTCTGTCAGTGTCTCAGTGCATCTTGTATGTCTTTAATATTAGCGTGAATGTATTTTCCATAAAAAGTTAAGGTATTGCAAATGGTAAAATGAGCATCTGAAATAAGAAAAAGGGGTTGTGTCCTACGAGCATTTCAGTGCTTAACACAAAAGAAATAGTCTTTCTTTGTTAAGCTCTGATACTCACTTTTTCTTTGTCAGTGCAAAAAAATATGGATGTGTTCACTCAGATAAATTTCTCTGTGCAAACAACTTTTTGAAGGGAGATGGCTGCCATTCATAATTCAAATATTTTGCTGTCCAAGCAGTGAGTTCTCGTCTTGTCTGTGACTGTCCTGCCAAAGCTCTATGGCTTTGGGAATCTCCATGGTTCTGATGACTTCTCTACTATGGAAGTCCTAGATAATCCTTCCCTTTTCCTGTATACTCTAGCCACAATGCAAAAGATAAGAAGACATTCCAGAAGCCTTATATATGTCGACTCCAGCGTGCTGAGGTATAAGTCAACCTCATCTCCTCCTCCCCTCATATGAACAAGAATTTCCTAGGCAGGCAAGATGTCCTGCTGTGGAAATGACAAGAGGTGGCAACACTGATTTTTTTTTTCTTTTACCTGTTAAGCAAATTAACATGATGTTGTCATACATGAGGCTTTGAAAGGTAATTAAAGTAAACTCTTTTGTTTCCATATGTATTTTTCTTGGATCTCCTGCAAGACTATTCTCACCTTCCCTTTGTGATCAGAGCCATCCCAGGACTTCAGGGACCTACCTACAGAAATTATTAAGAGCCCCCCCTCATCCCGCCTCCACAGAATCATATCTTCTGAGGGGCCCCCCTTCCATGAGTGAATTCATCCATGGGCACCGTCTCAGCAAGGAAAAAAGGTTAACCGTGGCCACACCAGGTAAACATTTTTTCCTTGGGTGCATGTGGTGCTGAGTGGTTAGCAGAGCAGGGAACCTTCCCCGCACTGCACATGCAATCTGATTTGGGCACCTTGTTGTGACATGGAAAGCAAAATGTCTTCTCCTGTGGCATGTGTGGCAGGAGCTGACATTGTGCCAGCAGTGACCCAAACTGGTTCCAAATGCAGTGGGGAAAGTCCATGCATGGAGTAGGTGGGTGCACTGCCATCCACAGAGGCTGCACCCCTGTGCCCCAGGCAGTACTTGGTGTGGTGGTTGTGTTGGCAGTCCCTCCTGAAAACACAAATCATACCATAACGGAGGAGTCAGATGTGTGAGGACCATGACAGAACAACCAGCAATTGGCACAAACCTAAGTGATAATGATCTCCTGCTCACATCTGAGTATTCAGCCCAGGTTTTCTAAAGTGCAATATTAAGCTCAGAAAAGGGTTGGTTCAAATAAGTTCAGTCATGAAGTTTGTCTTGTTGGGAAGCTTTTGTTCTTCCATTCCTGCCAAACTTTAGTATCTGCCCAGAACAATCTGTAAAAAGGAAATACAAACTGAAATGCCATTTCAAAGGTGGCAACATCTTTCTTCTCCTGACAGACAAACTAATAATTTTCTTTTCTTTTTTTTTTTTTTTTTTTCTTTAGAAATGACTGTAGGGGAGGATCTGTTTTTGAGCAGAACTTTTATCTTTTACATGTGCACGCATTTGTCTGGTGGTAAATTTTTTCATTCTTTGTTTGGAAATTTGTTAAACACAAAAGGCATAAGTAGAAAGTATAAAGATTAAACCCCAGAAAGCAGTTTCTGCTGAAGTAAATATCTGTTCTGGAAAACTGAGTAATGCCCCATGATGTGTTATATCCCAGTTAGTGCCAGCAATATCACAGCAGCCTTTGAGTAATGCCATGCAAGTAACACCTACACAGATGAAGAAATGACAGACAAATGTGGAAAAGCTCAACGAGACATTCCTATTAGCAATTCTGCAATCTGAAAACCAAATGGCAGCTCCTGGGGGGGGGGGGGGAAGGGAGGCAGGGGGGAAGCAAAGACTTTAACATTTATAAAGCAAATAATAACAATTTTCTAGCAATTCCTTTCTATTCTTCTGGAAACTCTCTAAAATATGCTGGCAATACCCTCTCAACTTCAGAAGAAGCCTCTGTGAGTAGTTATGGCAATATATTTTTTTGTGATTTGGAGAAGGCAGAATTATGCTAAGAAATGGAAGGCCATTTCTACCCTATATCTACCCGGTAGAGGGGAATCTGTTCCCTAAATATTGGCAGTGTCTCTGGGATTCTTTCCTCTTCATCCTGTCAGTTTCTTTCTGATGGACACTTAACATGCCCAAACATGGCAATCTTCCAACATACAATTTACAAAACTCTTCTAGTTATAGTTGTATTGCTAATGCACATTTCCCAAGAGAGTGTCAGGCTGAAGAAAATTGATCTTTAGTCCAGGACTTGCTCACCTTTGTGTGAAGAGCCCTGATTGTGTAATGTATCTGCAGACTGATGGTTGGGAAGAAGTCATGGTTTAAGAGAGAGCTTAACAAATAGCTAAATATCAATTTACTGCATTGCAAAATTGTTAGTTCTAAAGATGTGATAAATAACCAAGAGATGTAGCAACCACCTCCTCTTCATTATATAGGCCGCAAAAGAACAGCATCCAAACTCTAAACACTAATGAGCAAAGGACAACTTAATTTGAAGCTGTGTCTTTAGTATTGGAGGGATAATGATGCAAGCGTAAATTAAATGCATTCATTTTTTTTTTAAGCCCTGGAATTTTCCCCCAGTGTGAAAACTTCACCAGTATGATGTGCAGGTTTCCCCGTGGTTTCATTAGCTTCCTGTGCTGGAAGGCTACAAGGCAGTAGGCAGATCTGCCTGTCTTCTCGTTCTATCTTCTTCTGGACCACCCTGCTTGGAAGAAACTGCCCTGGCCCCTTTCTGGCCCCAGCTTTGACTGCTGTTGGCACCTGCTAGATGGAAAACTGGGATTGCTGTTTACTGCTCTCTTCAGAGGAGCATCCCAGCATGAAAGCTTATTAAAGACCACTCAAGAAAGAGAATGTTCCTTCTTACTTGATTTCCTCTTGAATCAAGTTGGTTGACTACCACCCAGCTGTAGGTCATTGTGTGTGCCTCTGTCATCAAGCTGCAGCAGTGAAACTTTCTAGTTGAACTTATGGCTTCTAGACACAGTCAGGTCATGTTGTGCGTTCCATTTTGCTGTGGTATTGCTGAACACTAAGTTGGAATGGCTGTTTATGGATTGTGTTTAGGCCTATGATTTTAGTCCTTCCTATTTCTCACATTCTTTTGTTATTGCATTTTTTTACAGTATCTTGATTCATCTCATAGACAGGACAAGCCAGTATATGCCCAGCACATTTCCAGCCCTGTTTCGCATGTGGCTGTTGCCTTAAATACATGAGGGAGCCAAGGTGTACAGAAAGCGTGCAGCTGAGCTTAGAACACTGTCTTAGAAGTGACGTTTCCTTTGCAGCTGCATCTGAACTCTTTCCAGAGTTTCATACACAAGGCCTGAAAATTAAGTGACCAGGTGCTTCTTAATATCCCACAGTCCCAAATACAAAATATTTTTCTCCCGACTTCTTCAAGGAAAGAACGAATCAGAAACAGTCTATTGTAGATGACTCCTGTCCTCTGTGTTAGCGTGGAAATTCTCAGTGTGGCATACCTAATTCTATCTTAAAATTAACTGAAATAAGATCCTTGTGTGTGTGATGCAGCTGAAGTTAGAGGCTTTTGAGAAAGAGAGTCATGTCTTCAATGTTTACCCTTAAACAGGTGACTAAGAGTCAACCACGATTAGCCTTATATTCCCTCCTTGAGTGACTTGACACCTAAACAAACTCTTGCAGGCACTTTTCTGCATTACTTTCTTTTGCATGTACCACCGGGAAGTTTTCAGTATTTAAAGTCCCATACAAGAAGACACTTGGAATAATAAAACATTCTCTATTTCTCGTAATTGATAATTCCTTTTTTCAAAAGAATTCTATACAGTCATATTTTACTTTATTAAAAAAAAAAGAGAAGTAGCCATAACAAGTGACATATTTCTCTCAAATTCAAAGCCTAGGTGAGGTCAGATTTGTAATTATAACCCAGGCTAGCTCAAATAGTTTCTATAGAGCTAGGCTGGGTGTGTAACGTTTTGATTTTGCTGTTACAAGACCTTTTCATAAAGTGATACCTCTAAAACTTGTGGAAAGAAAAATACAAAAATAAGTTGTTTGAGGTACTTAGTCTTTTCTGAAAGTGCATTAAACTGGAAAGTTTGCTTGCTTTTCAGGTATCTTTCAAGATTTACAGAATAGCATTTAATTCTTGGAAGAAGAGACTAATGTGGAAGATAAAGACAGTGTAAGGAAAGCCATTTAGTAATACAACAGCTGCTAGAGCACTAAGCTTACCACCTCTGCATACAGAATTAAGAGTACATACCATATACCCTTAATATAAAATCATCTAAGATTAATTTCTGCAATAGCTCTCTGCCTATATGCAAATCAATTTGAATCAGAGTTCGATACAAAATTGTTTTTTCTTTTCAGGAAAGATCCACAGAACTATTTTTTGTTTGTTTTTTTTTTCACTTGCATTTTACCATAAAATTTGCAGAAATTCTGTCTGAAAAAGACATTCATATGGAGCATTCCTAATAGAGTCTCTGAGATAGCATCTCTAGGTAGAAATTAATTCTTTAAGCTGACAGGAAAAATGATAATGAAATACTCAGTCACCCGCGTTAATGCTTTAAGTTGGGACTCAGAGGGAATTACTTCAGAATAAATTGCTAATTGCTGTTTAAATTGGAAGAGGTATCATCTGTGAAGTCTACTTAGCTGGGAATGTCTTCATCTGTTTGACAAAGCTCAATCACAGTTTAATGTGACATGGAATAAGAGAGTCTGCTGGGCAGGGTGCTTCTTTTTGTCAGGGGGCATTGATTTAAGGTGGGAGCTGCTAGGTGCTTAGTCACTTCCAGCACAAAGTGCTTGTGATGAGGAACATGCACTGTGGCTGTTTTCATTTTGTTGTGAATTTTGGGCTTATTGCACAATAGGGCAGTAGTTATAGGGGGATTTTTTTTTTTTTCAAAAATACTGTCTAGAATGCCTTTCTCATTGTAGTTGAAAGTTCATGTGCATTTTTCCTTAAAATTATGTTAAAACAAAAATGTTCTACCTGGGCTTACAGCATGAGACAAGGTCCTTGGCTTCTGCTCTGGCTTCTTCATGTTGTTGAGGTAGTGGAAAGATATGAGAAAGCATCTTGAGAGTGAATGTCATGGGTAGGAAGCCTTGCCAGCTGGGAAGGGAAGAGGCTGGGGAAATGACTGAGGGAGGCTTGGACTGATGCTACCGTCCACACTGGAGCCTGACCCCAGAGATGAGCCTGAGCACTTTACACCACTGGAAAGGTAGGAGAAAGCATTCGTGATAACGAGTTTGTCCTCCTTCATTGCAGGATGAATATGTTTTATGCCAAAGATCTGTAGATGTGCACAATTTTTGTTAGTTGAGGAGCATTTTGCCTAAAAAGGTGTCAGCTTTGCTTTTGAGCTTTAATGCTAATGTCACAGAGATGCTTGCAGATTTCTAAATCCTGAAGCTATAAACGTTACTCTAGTGCCTAAAGGTTGCTTTTTTTATGCACAGCTCCTCTTGTGTTTGAAAGTGAAGGCCTATTAGAAATCTGAACACTGAAGGAAGCAGAGCTTCTTTTTAATCATGAGATAAGGCCTTTGAGGAAAATTATCAGCCTCGGCCTAAATTTTGCAGAGGATGCTTTGTAGATTTTTATCATTACTGGGGTCACCCAACCTCTATTACTATAACACTGCAGTTATCTATTGAAATGAATTTAATTGCAGGCATTAACAGTTTTTTAACATTTTTTACTTCTTTGTTAAGAAATATTACAGATTGTTGAAAAAATTGATGTGGATAGGAAGTGATGACTGTTTTCATGATGATCTCATGTTAACAAATAATTTTATCCCTATGATTCAGGATTCCAGTTCACTTACAGTATGGATTCATCTGCACATTAAAGCGTTTATTCTTGAAAAGCAGGGCAGGTGGTTAACTCGGTCACCACTACTAAATAATACGTGTGTGCAGCCCAGTCATTTTTAGTAAGCCTTAAGCACAGACTGTCACTCTGATTGTTGAGGTGAATAAGCTTGACTTGTTTTATCCGAGCAACACAGAGCAGTTGGAGCATGAAACATCTCCATGCCTGTTATTAAAATAAATAAATAAGCTTTTTTTTTTGGATAATTCTATATTTTTATAATATAAGGACAACAAATGCACTGTCTGATGCAAATTGCCACTTGGCTAATTAGAGAACCGTGGATTCGTTTTTTTGAGTCCTCAGCTCTGTCTGTATTGTATGTTTATACGCAGAGAATGTTCTTGTGATGGTGATGAATCTATATATGAAAGTGGCCTCTGAGTTTGTATAACCAGGCAGGTTATTGGCAATTGCAAAATATGTGCAGTATTGGCACTGTTTGTCTTGTACTACTCATGAAAATTTGGTTTTATTGTGTTTTTAGCAGGGTTTTTAAAATCGTATGTTTTAACTGAATGTGATGCTCTTCCCAAAAAGGGTAATTCAGTCATTATTAATTTATTATGTGTGTTCACTTTTTGTTCTGCATAGTTGTGTTTTCTGTGTTTTCTTGTAACATGCCATATCTGTGCATATAAATGTTCATTGTTTAATAAGTGATATCAATGCATACATATGGATATGTGTATATATCTTCTTGCCCTTGGGGCCATTTCCTGCATCTGATATGCTCATTTAACTAAGCTTAATGAGCATTACATATTTACGCCGTTTCAAGCATGGTGCATTGTCCTTGTGGAGGCCGTTTTGAATCTGAAGAACAGTATCCTTGCCAAGGACATTGCTTGGCTGTAACTGATTCAGAAGTCAGCTGGCTAAATGTACTTTTACCTCTTGGTGCCACTGTGAATAGGACCTTTCCACTCTATGCTTGTCTTCTTTTATATTTAGTTTTCGAGATACCACAGATGAGACCAAAAACATACATTTCATGCTGATCAATATAATTTGCCTCCTATGATATAATTTAGCTATTATGACATGAATTCACTGCAGTGCTTGAGGGTTCATTTAATTTCTATTTGTACTTTTAATCATGTAATGAAAACAGTTCCAAAATATAACTTCTTTCTAGTGGAAGCCACAAACTATTTATTTCAATAAATAAAAAAAGACTGCAGTGAAATCCATGCCTTACTGTTGGATATATTCATCAAAAGACTATTGACATTTTTCTCTGCATACCCAAGTTCTTACCTCATTGTTGGATAGAATGGCGAAGCATCATTTTTTGAAGTTCTCCAGTATAATCCATTAGCCTTCTGGTTGTTTCTAAAAATAGATATACAGGTGACACTTAACATCTTTAAACTGTGTTACCGGACATTTGTGGCAGTCTATTAAAACTTCGGGCTTTGGAATCCACTATTTTCAATTAACTAAAACAGCTATTTAAATCTCTTTAAAATCTTGATACCAAATGTTCTCTGTCTTTATCTTCTTTTATGACAAGGTTTAATGTCTTTTTGTGACTTACTGATTTTACCATCAAATATACAGGAATATTTAATACCGTGCTTCTCATCCCATAAAATAGGCAAAGCAGAAGTGAGTCCTTCTTTAAATTAGGCATTTTAGCTCTGTAATAGAGCAGTTCCTTGGGATATTGTGATCTATGGAGTAATCTCATCAGCAATTCTTTAATCTCTAATCGTAAGTATCTCTCTGCCTGCACTTTGTAGGGCTGTGAAATGTTATAGTGGTACCTTATGGTGGTTGTTCCAAAGCCTACTAAAGTGCCATTCCCTCTGATTTCTTCAGGTTTGGGGTCAGGCCCTTCTTTACCCAAGAAATAGTGCAAGTATTTTTGGTTTGGCCATGTTTGTGGCCCAAAATACACCTAAAGTGTAACCTAGACACTTACGTTTCACTTATGTTGGATAATCCACAAGACAGAAGTATGATGATTTCTGTGTTTATAAAACCTTTCTTTTTGTCTTTTGAAATGCTTAAAATGTGTGTTTCTTTTAATGAATAAGTACTTCATGAATCATCAGACCTTTCTAAGCGTGCTTTCTGTGAAATGTATAATGAAAGAAAGGAACCGAATGTATGTGTGTGTGCATATATATATATTCTGCTTCTACCCATTCCCATTTCTGCTATTCTACTAACCCATTGTTTAGCTTCCAAGTAGATTTAATGAGGAATTATTTAAAGCATTCACAGAAACCATTTGAGAAAATAACATAAATGCATCATGGTATAAAAAGTCTGAAAAAAAACAACAGAGCTGGTGAGAAGTCACTTTATGTTCTTAGTTCATAATGGAGTAAAAATGTGTTTTACTAATTTTGTTAATGACTAGGAAGGGACTAGGAAGGCTTTTTTTTTTTTTTTTTTTTTTGTCCCTACTGCAGAGGACAAGTTTGACATATAGCATTGTTGTAATACTTTGAACTATCAGTCACATTATCACTGAAGCACAGGGACTGATGAGGGAGACAGCCCTTTAGGTTGAGGACAATTCAGCTATAAAAAGAAATGCAAAAATCAAGTCAATTAAAATAAAGCAAAATCAGTATTGTGCTCCACTGCAGGGCAGTAGATTAAAAAGCGAGAAAAGTCAGTGGGGGTGGGGGACATAAGAATGACTTAGTGACACAGATTTGAAAGGAGAAGCAAGGGTTACACTAGTAATTTCTGTGGAGGTAGATCATTCACAGTGTTTCTGTGAGCAAGATTTTATGAGAACAGTGCAAAGAAGGTGGTACAGTTAGAAGTGAAGCTTTTCATACAAAGGAGAGGGAGAAGTTTGTTCAAAAGAAATAATGCCATATGCTAAGCTTCCCAAAATACAACCTTTCAAATCATTTATCTGTAACACTACCATGTGAAGATGGAGGAGCCTGGAATATTGAAAAGCTGGAGTCATCTGTAAGAATGTAAGAAATGAGGCAGCTGTAAGGACCTGTTCAGACAGTCAGGCCAAGAATTCAGTCTAGAAATATGAGATTTTTATGGGCTTCGCTAGGTAGGTAGCTTCTTTCTGAAAGCAAACACCTGATAGAAGAAAGAGGCTTGTGTCAAAAGCTTGGGAATGTAGGGACAGTTGGATTTTCCTGGACAATCTGTAGAAGAAGAAAAAAGAACATGCAGGGGTGACAGAATATCTTAGGTACATCCTCCTGTTACTGTAGTGCTTATTGGTACAGTATACAGGTATTGCTGATTCCTTCTGCTGTATGTGCAAATGGGAGTTCAGCAGCACATTCACACCTCTTAACCTTTATTCTTCAAATATTTTTAGAAGACTAAAATATATGTCATGAATAATCCTTCCCCCTGCTCACCCCTGAAACAACTGCAAACTGAGATAATCTACTGAACCAAATTTCTCTGAGCATCATGTTTAAGATACGGATATCTGCAAGACTTGACGCACTGATTTCACAGTAAGCCACCTTTACACCAGAAGCGTAAATAGACCAACTTATCCACCAACTTCCAATCAACTCTTCATTATTCAGCTTAATGGGAGCAAAGCTAAAATCGAGACAGATGAGAAGCCCCAGAGACTCTGAGTACTGAAAAATGCCTGTGCTGGAGCTAATTGGCACCTGGCTAAGGTATTTTGAGGGACTGGATGATCTTTGCTTGCCACATGCCAGCCAAACCAGAGTGGCTGGCTCTGCACCATGCTCCCTGTGTGCTGCTGGCTTTGCTGCTAGGACAGCCACAGTCGGTCCTGCTTCCAGAGGAGGACACAACCAGGGTGGTGGCTCCAACATATTTGCCCCTTCCAGGAACATCCTGCAGAAACATATAGCTGCTCCAGTGTTGCATATGAGGGGCTTGCTAGATGGGACTGTGCACAGGCAGAAGTTGTGTGTTATTTCCAGACCTAAACTGACCCTGGAGACCGGAACAGGGAGTTTTCTAGTCTTTGACATGTGCGATTGTTCATGTTTTTTTTTTTACTACAGCTGTCCTCTCACCAGCTGCTGTCTGTGATAACCATTACCACTTTAAGTTCCTCTTAGGCTTGAAGAAGGTCAAAACTTTTCTGTCATTACTTAGAAAAACAGAAGTTAAAAAATGATAAATTAAACCAGCTAGTCAAATAATAGATTTTTTTTCCTCACAAAGAATAAGACAATATACATAGGAAAAAAAAAATCTTTTTTTTTTTCCATGGTCATAAAAAGTGAGCCTGTCAAAGTACGATTTAAAGACATGGCTAGAAAAATTCTCTCATCTCAGCAAAATGGGCAAATGTTTTAGTACCGCCTGCCTGGCTCTTCTTGGCATATCACATGTCTGAGTGTAAAAGCTTCCCTAATTTTCTGGTGTCCTAGTAGAGAGAATTGATTGATAGATTGTCTTTATATGACTTGCAGAGTGTGATTCAACATGTTTCTCCACAACCAGAAGACTACTGATATGGTTTTTGCCCAATACTTTAGAATCATCTTATTAGCCATTCATTCTTTCCCATTAAACATTTGTTCTTTTTTGCCTTGTCATCTCAAGGAAAAAAGCAATTCATTACCACATAATTGGAGACAGTTACTCTTTTGAAGTAAATTGTAAATAAAATCTTCATAAGGGATATTATCAAGTTTCCTAAACATCGTTTGGCGAATTCAGTTGACACTAGGTAGCATGACACAAAATGTTATTGCTGTGGATACTCCAAAACTTATAGCTAGGACGGGAGGCCTTTCTGTCAGTCTGGGCTGCTCATTGGGATACTGAGGAAAGTTTGGTTTAATAGACTTGAAAAAGCCTTAATCTTGCTTTGTGTTTTTGCCAAAAGCATTTGTTGAGAGCTTTCAGTCCCTTTAAAAATCATGTTTGGCTTGTTGTTTGACTTTCAATTTTACCCTTTCAGATAAAAGAGAATATGCTCTCTATTGAGCATAACTAGACACAGTTAAAAGTGTGTTAAATGCCAGTTGCCCATCTACAGCATCCCCTCTGCTTTGCCTTGGGCTCCATGCTACTCTTGGACTTTGACAGCAGTAAGAGGAGAGCAGGAGCAGAGTGTAAGTGCCAAAACGTACTGAAATGTTCCCATGTATTGTGCTGGGTCGAGCAGGTGGGACTAAAAATGCTTGTGCATAGTGTTTTTACTGGGGACATTGCTGGTGTCAGCAGCAGGCCTGCTCTCTCTCCGGCCCCAGCAAGGCTGTGTTGAGCAGAGTCGCCCAGTTCCTAGCCCGGAGGGCAGAGCACACCTTGTGACACTAGGGAAGCGCATTGTCCTGGGGCCTGAGCCGGAGGGAGGAACAGGAAAAACAGAAAAGCGGCAGTAGTGCATTCAGTCCTCATATGACATCGGTAACTTTAATGAGTCTGGTATTCTTAATGGTCTTACACTAGGGGCTGATTAACTGAATTAGGACTGGGCACAAAATACTTAAGCAAAATCAGCATGGGCTAATCTGTGAGACAGGGAATCTCTGAGCCTGTTGCATGTCTACAACTAGCTAAATGGCTGAACTGGAAGCAACTGAATAATATGAGCAGGCCCAGTAGTGAGAGTTAGGTCCCAAAAGATGCTACATTGAGTTTTGTAGGTGTTTCCTGCCTGACTCAGCATAGTTTCAAGTCTTGCTGAATTCAGTGAAGCCTGGGATATGGCACTTCTGTGCAGAATAGCTCCTCTTTGCACTCTGTGGTGCAATGCTCATGGAATTTCGTGTCTCTGTTGTAGATTCACAGGATTCCATAAGAGGCTTCTTCATGAGATCAGTTACACGATTCCCTGCCCTGTGGTCGTTTATTTCCTCACAGCAGCTGGAGAGGAGAGAAATGAGATAGTCTGTTTTTAAAAACTTTATTAACCATTATGTTGATGTTCATCTCTGCAGACTTTCAAGAAAGTACAGTCTGTATTTGCTCCCCAGATGTCTTCTACATAGATGACAAACTGTCCTTTCACTCAACAGCTTGACTGGCACTCCCTCAGTTGAAAAATATTAGGAACAGGCCTGTTCCAATGTAATCATTTTCTCCTAGTATAGGAGAGCGTATCTTTCTTTCCTTGTCTTTGTGGTATATGACATTGACCACAGGCTCAGAAAAGACATCTTTGAAACTCTTGATCTTCAGCAGAACGTTTCAGAAAGAAACAATCATTTACTTGATTGAGGCAGGGGTTCCTTAGCAGAACGAGAGGACCAAATGCAGTTTTCACCTTTAAACACAATATAACAAGAAGTCATTTTATGACTGTCATGTCATTAGAGAAGATAGGAACAAATCCTCCAAACTTTGAAAGGATTAAATATAAAAGGAATAAATTTAGTTCTAGCACGTCTGCCTGAATATGAGTAGAACTAAGCCTCTGAATCTTTTCGAATTTGTAATGTATATGTTTAAGCCATGTGCGTTGTGCTTAGCTCTTCCTAGCATAATCCTCAAATTTCAGTCCTGGAGGATGTAGGAGGAAAATTCAGCCATTTAAAGCCATGTAGATCATTAAATTTCATACTGATATAGCACACTGTGAGCCAGACTGTGAGTATTGCTGATGCTAAGTAGAGCTCTTTCATGTGAAGTCCAGGGAATTTGCTCACATCAAATAGTCATTATTCAGGTTGCATAATGTTTGCAGGGTCTAGCTCCCTATTCATTCATTCTGCTAAATCTGGCAGATGAAGACCTATCATAAAATGTTTGCAGGATGGCTGAGATATTAGAATAGGATCATAAATCAGACATTTGCATTGTTTCTGGCAAAGCCTGTCAGAACAATTTCCTCTTCATTTATGAAACCTGTCCACACCACTTCATCACCCAGTCTTCAGTCTTCCTTTTCTCACTGACTGCTTTCTATAATTCGTCAGGGACAACTTTGCCTTGGATTGCTGCAAACTAGTTAATTTAGAATAAGAAATTAAAAAGAAAATAAAAGATTTAACTTTAAGTTCTCTTCTGCAGTTAGCTGGCTCTGTCCCTATCAAGCACCTTTGCTTGTAATGATTGTTTTGCTGAAGTGATAGATCTCTGTTTGCGGCTTAGGTATGCAAACTATGGTATTTCTGTGCTAGAAGACATAGTAAGACCAAGAGCGGGCATCACAAGATGTGTAAGAATGGCATTGTCCTTCCTTATTCCATTTCTGCCTATTGACACAATGGTACAAGCTGAAATTGTGCCTATATTTTTTTACAATGTACATACCTGCGCACTTGGAAATCAGTCCAAAATCACCACGTACCAGCTGAGGCAGGAAGTAGGGAGCGATTTGGGTGCACTTGCCTCCACCCACAGGAGGTCAGCATAGATCTTCCTAGGAAGTAGCATTCTGGGCCTGGCTCTGTGTCACTATGAAGGTGTTCTGCTCTGCGTTGCACTTGATGTCATCTCAAAAACCTTTACAAGCATTGCTACAGGCCCCTTCACTTGAGTTATGCGAAGAAGAGAAGTGAATTTTGGAAAGCAAATGTACTTGAAAGAGAAAAGATGGTCACTGGTGTTGAACTTCAAATAGCAACTAATTTAAAAAAAAAAATTCCTTCCTAATTGGTGAGGTCTAGTCAGCTCATTTTTAAGACCAGCAAGTTCTTTCCCCTGAAGAGTTAGGTTCAGAGTCAAGCTGTAGCAGTCAGAGAGGTTGCTAGCTCTGCAAATGCTGGTGGAGACAAAAACTAATGTCCGTGTGATTTCCAGCTGGTTAGAATTTCATCCATAGACTTTAATGTCTGAAAGGCCCCTGACAACTGTGCTTTCGGACAGGCTGAATCATGCAGACCATTGGAAGTGCACATAATTTCTATCATGGAGGGCCAGGCTGATGTGGTGAAAGTTAGGCAAATGCTGAGATCTTGAAATCTAGCTAGGACTAGTGAGCTAGGAGCTAGGGTTGTGTCTCGTTCAAACACTTTTCTGAAGTTCCTCAAATAATTTAGAATTTAAAACTGTTGTTTTTTATTTAGTATATTTAAAATATCATGGTAAAAACATAGCAACAAAGGATTAATTGGCCTTGCTTCTATTAAATTAAGGACTGCAATATAACTTTGCAAGTGATTTGTGTGAAAACTGCTTTGCCAGAGAACTGATAAAATAGTCTAGACAAAACAGTGAAAACCAGCTGCATCAATTCTTCCCTTTTTATATACAAAATAATCTCATGGGCCCTGTTTAGAAGATGTAAACTTCTTACAAACTTTTCCTCAAGGACTATAATAAGATGACATCTATAATTGCAAGATATAAGATCCCTGGAGAAATTTGGAGTAGCTTTGTTGACCCTTTTTATATTAGATGTAAGGCAAATAGTTGTATTCCTCACCTGCAGAAGAATGATGGATATAAAGGTTGAATCTAGATTCTGAGTATGACCTGTTATTGCCGTCAGTTCAATCAAAACATTTGCCAATCTTTAGAAAACACAACAATGATTTTGCTGCTACCTGCAGAGAGAAAGATGCCAACAACTATTGTTATTACTATCAGGGAGAAAAAAAAAAAAAAAAAAGTATTTCTGTCAGATAAGGAACCAAGCAAACATTCCTCACTAAATCTCTCCATCAGATGCATAGCCTGTGTTCTACTGTTACTAACCCCTTGCTCTGTAATCTCTCTGTATATATGTCTAATTTATCAGTTTCTTGTAGATTGTCAGCAGCCTGCTGCCTCCATACCGCCACACGGCTCACAACTAGCCAGGGGGCCAGATTGCCAGACTGTCAGGTAAACTCAACTAACTCTTTTCTCTTTGCACATAGCTGCATGTTATAGCAAGTCTGCAACTCCCCTTGCCTTCCTTATAGAAAAGCCCTTCCCGTCTGTATAAGTCTTCACTACTGGACAACTTCTAACAACTTGAGGGGTGATGGTAATTCTGCAGTGACAGTATAGACATGAATCACAAAATACAGGCACCTACAGCTGTGTAAAAATATGGGCAAGGATGCAAAACAGAATCTTGCAATACTTGTATTTATTTTGTATTCAGACATTTTCTCAGTGGTGTCAAACAATAGTGATTTTATTTTCTTGCTAGATAAATTTATTAAGTAGAGGGGCTTTTGATTTTAGGGTTAGCTGCAGGCTCTCATTTTACAAGATAGTAGTTTAAAGGCACTGGAGGGGTTTTAGCAGGCAGATTGCTCTCCTGATGCAGGGAACTCTCTCCCACTGCAGTGGGCAGTACAAAGGCCAAATCTGCTTCTGAGACAGTTGAATAAAGCATATCAGGCCAAAAAAAAAAAAGTTAATACTTCACAATACTTTTTAAATCAGTTCTCTATATATT
Source organism: Tinamus guttatus (assembly GCF_059628265.1). NCBI lineage: Eukaryota > Metazoa > Chordata > Aves > Tinamiformes > Tinamidae > Tinamus > Tinamus guttatus. The sequence goes on along the minus strand of NW_028288659.1, from coordinate 699,809 downwards.
CTGTGTATATATTCATCTATGAACATAGCTTCTCATTTGAAATAGCTTGAATTGTTTTTAGCTTGATATATACAGACTAATGTGATCTAAATAACAAAGAAATTCCCCCTCCCCACTGATACCTCTGGCTTATATGAGTCTGCAATAAGCAGGCTGGGTGGTGGTTGTGATATTGCTTGCAGTCAGTCACACTGGGCACAAATTCTGCTAGGTCACAGGTAGCTCCTCAGCGACCTTGAGACAGCACCTTAATTTGTGCCCCTCTTATTGCCTGTATGTGGAAGTATTATTAAATTATTTACTACATACAGGAATTATAAATATTGAATAATATTTGTAATCAAAAACTTGTGAAAGTTCTTTATAAACAGTAAGTACCACTTATCAGTTTGGAGTATTATAGCACAATGAAAGAAATTACTAGGTCCATTTAAAATCCCTTTAAAGTGTTTTCTGCTGTGTTTTAGATGTGTTTTAGTATCTTTGATACTGGTAATAGCATTAGATAGTAGCTTTGAGTGTAGGAAGATTCAATATCTTCAATATCAATAATTCAGGGACAAGAGAGTCATGTTCAAGAAGCTTTTCATGCCACATTTCCAAACCAAATAGAACGGCATAGGAAATAGTAGTCATAATTAAATGCATGGTTCAATACTTCAGAAATTTAATCAGTCATCCTACGCACAATATGTACCATATGCTTAGTTTAACTGTTGACCTTTAAATGGCCATCAGTTTTATCAGGGGATTGATACTCCTCTGGTTAAGTGAAAATAGCCACTGCTTTTTGACGAGTTACCTATGATGCCTTGCTTGTCTCAGCCACATAGCTGCAGAGCCTCCTAAAGCAGTGAAGGCTAGCAATAGAGTTTATAGAAGTCACCATGATGGCATGAGTTCGTGAGTGCTTTAAATGAAATCTGCAGTCAAATCTAAAGGCATGTAAAGAAGCACTTAGATTTGCTGAGGTTCAGATTTACCAAATCCAGGAGAGGAAGAAGACAGGAGACTGTAATGTTCTTCTGGATCTTCTGATCATTCCTAAAATATAACACACGTGTCCTCAGTTGTGCAACGAGCCCAAATGATGCAGATTAAAATTGTGCCCTGTCCTAAAGTCACCCATTTTAAGAGAGAGGTATGTTTGCTTTTTAAGTCTCTATTATCACTCTTGCAGTAATGTGACACCTCTCTCTCTCTATATATATATATATATATCTCACATATGGAGAGTTTTACCTAATTCATTATCTATACTGAACTTTAAATGGGACTTGTCTATCTCTGTGAGTTATCTAGTAATTATGAAAATGCAGTGATTTTAGTGTATAAGTTTTCGTGAATCACACGGGATAAGCTGAGAACAGATTCAGGCCAAATCAGATCTCAGTGCTGATGCGAGAGGAACATCAACTTCAGTCTTTTCACTGTCTGAATAATTAATTTAGAATTTGATCTGGAGATTCTCTTGAGAAAAGCTCTTCCAAGTAAACTAATTAGACATTGCATGAAAATCTAACTGTGCTTTCCATGCATCACCTCAGTTTCTAGATCCAAGATCATGTGGCAAGCAAGCAAACGTAGGCAGATCCAGGAGATTGCTGGGTAGTGTCATCATGTTCCACTCCTCCTGCCATCACCTGTAGTCTCCTGTCTGATAAACTATAGTGAACAAGATTAAAATATAATCCCATTCCTATAATCCAAAATTTAAAAGGGTGTGTCTTTGGGCTGTATTCAAGCTCTGCTCTATTTGATCTAGTGAAAACCTCTTATTCCTTATCAAAAGACAGTAGCTAGTTAACTATAAAAAAATACCAATAGTGTAGATAAAATTAATGTGCATCATTTTATAAGGCATTTCATATAAAAAGGAAATAAATAAAAATAAGATAAAATATTACTGCATGCAAAATGGTTCCATTCTGCAAATAGCACTAATTCATTTGTATTTCCCTGTGCTGACTTGTTATAGCTACAATCTATGCTAGAAAATATTGCATGTGAATGACACTTTTAAGAAAGGAAAGCGCACTTACTAACACTGATGAACTCTGCATGATTCTATCAGATTGATTTTAAAAATACGTGTTTGCATTTTGAGTGCCGGGAGCAAAAACTGCTTGAAAACAGACAATAATGCTAACAAAAAAATACACAGACCTTCATCAACTCAATGACTAGATTCGCAAATGATACCAGCCATTATACAAAGGTCTACAAAAATGTTTATTAAAACCCGTGCTTTAAGAGCAGCACCTATCCTATGTGTGGACCATAATAATATTCTCACTTATTCCCAGTTAATAGCCAGCAGTTTCAGGTTCCTCCTTGCCTTTCTCTTGTTTCGTGTTCTTACTCCACCTGCCATCCCCTATGACCTGCAGCCTTCCATGTGTGCCTGATCACTGAACTCCAGGACCTGCTGCCACCTCACCATAAAAAGCTCTTGCGCTGCTTGCCGTGTGTCACTTGCTGATTCTGCCTGGTGGATGATGCATTTTCTGTTCTCACACTGCCGTGGCAATCTCTCTTACTGAACTCAATATATTGCTTTCCCGGTGAGAGGATGGTTTAACAACGGAGTGTTAGCATAAATACTCTGTGGAGGGTATATATATGTTGCTGCAAAGGTGTCTGTACTGATAACCTCATGATTTATTTTTTCTCTTCCTAATGCCCCTAATGTTTATTATTGGTTGAAAAGGGAATGGTGAGAGCAAATTTCATATTTATTCTGTCCTATAGAAGTGTGCTTGTGTTTCAAAGTGAGAAGCAACACAGAATTACTGAGAAAATGAATGGGATGATAAGCAAAGTGTTTCCTAATCTCAGCAGATTGTGGAACAGTTTGTATGACAATATCTTCAGTTGGCACTGATTTTGTATTGAAGGTGGTGCCAGAACATTAATATGAGTAGGCATAAATATATACAGGTGAATCTTACCTTTCAAAGAGGCCCTGTTTCAGGCCATTTCTGCCCATAATTAATCCTAATGATGGCCGTTTCCTCACCAGTCCTCTCACCTGAAGCATAAACATCTTGTGCTGTTTATTTTAAAAGTTAAGGTGCAAGCCCTGAAAGGCAAATGAAAGATGCATGTCAAATTTTCCATTCCTTTTTGATAACCACAGAAGTCTTCGAAGGAAGAGGTGGGCGAGCAAGAAGAAGAAGCGCAGCCTTTGTAGGGCAAGCACGACCCTAAAGTTGCAATTCACTTTATTTCTCTTAAAGACTTTAGTGCTTTGCCTAAACCTATCTTGAAAAAGTAAGAAATGCTGAAGCCTGGAGCTGGCTCTTGATGGGTGAAAAATTTTTAGAGTAGATAAAGATCTTTGGGTCCCTCTCCAGTGACTTTTGACACACTCATTTGAGCATGGTAGGCAAAGATCTCATTCAGATCCCACTTCGGGTGCTGTGTCTGTATCTGCACGCTGTGCAATGCAGTAGAACGAAAGAAAGATTACAATCATGGAAAGAAATGCCTAGAGAAGACATGTTTCTTTGATGTTCTCTCAAGATTTTTGTTTAAACCAATCCAGCTACTAAAATTCAGGAAAATACTCTGTTGAATATTTATGTCTATTTACTTAGACTTAGTCTAACACCTATGCCTAAGTGCTCTAAATCTGAGCTGTAGAAACTGAGGAGTCATAGTCCTAAAAAGCAGTAAGTACTTTCTGAACAACATACAGAGCTGAGAATAAAGCAAAACTTGAGAGGAGCAGAGCACCTGCAACCCACGCTGACCAGGCATTCTGAAGTCAGCCATCTACTCTCTGGGAGCGTAAATGTGAAACAATCAAACTTAAGGTGTGTAAATTCATGATCTTCAAATAAGTCAGTGGTGCAAGGACTCTCAAATCCTGCTGAGCTATAAATGCCTATCTATTTGTCATCATGATCTACTAAGCTCCTCTAATTTGAGAGAGAAAAAAAAAATTATTCCAGTTTAGTTTCTTAACACCGATGGTAGACAGTTGTTTTTCTCCTCAAAAAATGCAATGTCATTTCTTTGTTTTCCTCATTTTAAATGCTATATGTATAACTACAGATGTTTGCAGTACCTCCGGCATTTCCAATTGCAGATTTTAAAATCTCTCTGGCATTTCAGATTAATTCATTTTTAGCAGTAGACTAATTGCTTTCCTTTCAACATTCTCATAGTCTGTACTAGAGAGATAATATGCAAAAGAATGGTTTCTAAAGGATGGAAAATGAAAAAAGCAATTTTCCTGAGGACAGGAACATAAATGATTGTGCTTTACCATATACACACTGCTGAGCTTGGAATAACTCCAAGATTGTAAAATATATGAGACTTTAAGAAAATAAAAAATCTTCCCAGTCACATATAAGTACTGCAGTTGTTTATAAATTGTATTTATTTGCATTCTGTTTTGGCATTCTCGTTTGCCATGTGCTTTCCTTGAAAGATCAGTGGCTGCTGCTCAACTCCCCATTCGCTCCATGAGCTGCCGTTCACCCTTGTAAAAGTGAGCAGCCCATGGCTGAGGAGCCATAGCAGACGTGAACCGAAGCTGGGCCTGCGTTGCACGTCCCAGTGTAGTGTGGCTAACTGAGCTAGCTCTAAATGAGCAAAACGGAGAAAGTGAAGTTTTCTAGAGGAGGATCCTGGAGCTCTCCAAGGGTACATCTCCATCCTTGCAGCACCAAGAAGTGAGGTGTTCTTCTGGCAACTGGACCTTATCTTGGTGCTGCCACAGCTAGGCTGTTCTCGTACCAGACCCAGCCTGCTGAAAGCTAGTGCAGACTTCTCTGTGTTACACGATGGTGTGCACTGCCTATAAATGCATCTGTGCACGTTTAGAGGTTTAGGGGGTGCATGCTGTTTTCAGAGCAGTCCTTTATGGAAAAACAATCAAGTCATATTATGGAATTGAAGAGGATTCAAGGAGCACACTGAAAAAAAATAAGAACCTTTGGAAGTGGTGAATTACAAGCTGTATAATGGTTATGTTACCTGCTGAGGATGATTGCCCTATGTTTATATGCACATAATAGTTGATAGATTGCATTCAGTAAGAGACCGTGTTTTCACAAAGTGATGAAACCTGATTTCCCAACTGTGACTTTTCTTCATTTAGAACAGTTAACTGGTTGCATATAAAAAAATTTTAATACTCAACATTAAAAATGACACTTATACTTTGCCCTTTAAATGCACTTCCTTATTTTGCGCATGCATTAATTTCTCCATTCTTCATCAAGGCATGCAAAAAGCAGTTATATACATGAACTGGCAAGCAGAATATCTGCAGCATTTCATGTATATGTCCAGGTGTCACTGAACGCTTGTGCACTGAGGATTTCCTTATCTGTACTGTGTATCTGAGGATGCATCTGTAGAGATGAGGTTTCATCACCGTCTGGAGTTTATTTCCATTGGTGTACTGTTTACATACGCATATGAAAAGCTTGCTTTGTTTTTTAAGACTCTTTTCTCTTTTCTTTTCAATTTTCAGTCCTAATGCTCTTGCAGAAGAGCAGCCACATTCCAGCTCTCAGTGTGCCCCTCTCAACTGTCTCTCTAAGCCTTCTCCTTACCCCTAATCTTCATATGCAACGTAAAAGAAAATGCAAACAGAGCGGAGTTGGTGCAACAAGGGGTCGGGTTGTTCCCAGTGAGCCGGCACACAATCCTGCCTTGTTGCTGCGTTGACAAGCCTGGATTCAAATCCACTCTTCTGGCATTGGAGGGAAGGTTGAGAAGAAGAACACAAAGCACAGAGCCCAACCTATCAAGAAGACTTTTTATGGTTCCTCTGATTGTATCCAAAATTTGCTATCACAATTACAGTGTAGCGAAATTTAACATCCTGACAAAATGTTCCTCCCAGCTGCTTGGCTTTACCTCTGGAATACTGAGAGACTTAAGCCAGTATTTAACAAAGTATGTTACAAAAATTCTACCCTCCCATCCTGTAAATTCAGCCATAGGAACCAGTTCAGATTTCCTTTTGTCATTAAGGGTGTGGTATTTATTTCTTACTTTGTTTGCACCATAATTTTGTGTTTATAAAATACAGTCTTTTTTGAGAGAGTTGTATTTAATTCATTTTATTTTTAAAAAAAAACAAGCAGAAATAGCTTAAGTGAAGAATGACTGAGTTAATATTAAAAAAAGAAGCTTGTTGCGTTGGCCAGTATGTGGTCAACTTGTATTGCACAAACATGTTGGAAATGGGTTGAATTGGAAAGTTAACATGACTGTATATTTTGCTGCTGCACTGATATTGTTTATGCACTTATTTTCTAATTCTTATTACGCTGGCTTCTGGTTTTGTTTTTTTTTTTTTTTTTTTTTTTTTTTTTGTAGCTTTTCACTGAAAGGTAATTATTAAGCCTAAGAAGGAGATGAAAGGGTGGTATTGACTTGTTTTCAACTGTTTGCTCGCATCGTAATTATATTTTTGCATTTCAGACAAGTAGATGAATTGGTGCTGTTTTTTGGAGTTACTTTCTATTTGGTGTCTGAGAAAGAATATCTAAAACAAGTTAAATGTTGTGTGCTAATTAAAAACATTCTTTCCTCCTGCTCCCACATTCAGGATACTAGCTCGAGGCCTTACCGTGAAAGGCTAGTATGAATGGCCAAGTTGTGTGCAGTTAGTGTGAAGTATTCTGTGGTGAAATAACTCCTGCAGGTGAGGGTAACGGTGTGGATCAATGTTAGTAGGATTGTACTATAGTGCATTTTTTCCTTGCCAAAAATCGACAGATCCAGAACCTTAGCTCATGTCAGTTTATGACAAATACTCAGGTGATCTACGCTACACAGATCCTACTGCAACAGTGCACAGTGTTCCTAGGTAAAGATTCTTTCCTGCAAAAGCTGAATATTTTTTTTAATAGTGGATTTCAGAACAAAATCAAGGATTGCAGAATTTATTTTGCACAATACCTGACAGCAAGGCAAGTGGCTAAGCAGGGTGTAGTGCTTTAGCAGCTGGGGGCTTCCCGTATGGTTTTCCAATAGAAAATAAGTCCTCAATACTGCCCACTTGTTGGTTATTAGCAGACTCCTTGCTCTTCGTCAGGTGGCCTTAATTTCTTTACAGATGAAAGGTTTAGGTTTTTCCACATCACTTTCTTCCTTCTCTGCAGCATAAGAATGACGTGTATGCTCCAAAGACAGCACAGCCTCAAGCGCAGAGCAGTTGAAAAAAAAATGCTGCAGAGACAGTTGGAATAATTCCTTCATATTTTTGCCTCTATCTGAGAAAACAAACTCAGCTGTCTGTTATTAACAGTGCTAACCAAATGTTGTGATATACAGAGCATCAGCAGAGGAAAGAATCAGTGACCAATCAGTGTGCCTCAGTATCATTATCACCATAGTACCAGTAATGAAGGTGCTGTAAATAGAAATACTCTATGTACTCAACAGTGTATGTCATGTAACCTTGGCAAAGCAGCCGAGCTATCGCAACGAAGTATTCAGAGTCAGAGGTGGAGAAAATAGCAGCAAGCCGATATCAAATTCTGATCAGATCAAACAGATAACACTGGGCAGTGGTTCTGCTTAGGTTTCCGTGCAGTTCACGTGATTCTTGTGTACATTTACATAACTATTTACTATCATACTTAATCTACATGTTGTATTGTCATAGGAAAGTCAAGTAAAACTTGTTTAGCTCTATCATATTTTTGGCACTGAAATTAGCTGCTATTTTGATTTTTACTGAAGAAACGTTTTTCCTGAGGCAAATGTTGCCTTTAAAAAGCGTCTCCAAATTCCTGATCTTACCAGACTGCTGCATTAATACTCCACAGTGGTGATGTCTATGTCCAACAAAGACAGCTACTGTGTATTGTTCAGTGGGGAAAGAATTTGCATTGCACATTGAATACAGTTACTGCAAGCTTTACTTGGAATATTTTTACCTATTTTCATATCCAAACCAAACATTTTTCCCTCAATATAAAAGTTAAAATTCACCAGAAATTCAGTGATACATATACATATTCTTTCAATGTATAAATTTGTTGGAAAAAAAAAAATCTCGTATTGGAATATTTGTTTAGTAATATATTTGTTTCCAATTGTGATTTGCAAAATATTGAAATATTGTGCTGGTATATCCATGTGGATCAAGAGTTACAGAACAGCATCCAGTGGTTTAGAGATTGTGGCCATGTTTTATAGAAATCATTGGGTTTATTACATTTTTTATTCTCTTAAGCTTTACACTCTTCATTTTTTAATTTTTCAATTTATATTTTTAATATAATAAGACATAAATGTTGGAAAATTAAGAAAACTAAGCAGCTTCAATGTACAGATGACTATTATTATTGCATTGTAAGTTATAAAACTGTGTAGGTCCCCAGGACAGCTTTTGTCAGTTATTCGGTACAAAATAAAATATATATCTTGAACCTGAGATGATAAACTCTTCTGTATTGTTTTATGACTGATAACTTACAACTCTTTGAGAGATTTCATAGGAAGTATTCACATACAGAGAAAAATGAACAAAAGCATGTTTTTTTAAGGCTTGCAAAATACTGCACTTCACCCATTTAGAATTAATTTCCAATATGTTGATAACTGTTCTGATTTTTAAAGCTTAAAAAATAATAATAATAAAAGATGCACATATTTTCTAAGCATCAGATCTACTTAAAAAAATGCTGAAGTGTGTCCTACACAAGAAAAGTGATTTTCATATCCTGCTCTGGCTTTCATTTCTGCAATGCAGCTTTTGTTCTGTAGCAGGGCCTTGAAATTTCTTTAGGTTTGGATTAATCTGTTCAGATCTGGAGCACTCTGTTTTGGGCTTTATTTTCCCGCACAGGGGAAAATGAGTATTCCTTGTTCATTTACATGATCCCCTTCTGGAAATTAAGTTTATAGGAAATGTGTGAGATAACAAAACAAATGGATAGATTGAAATATAAGGGGGAGAAGAGGATGAACAAGAAATTGTAAAATGTCATAGTATGAAAAATATATTTTCTATTAGCCAGAAGGTAAATGGAAGCTTTTCCAGAAAGAGGAAATACTGTCGTTTCTCATGCTAACCATACAGAAGTTTCTGCCTTCTAGATGAAAGGAATACTTGGATTCTTTCTGTTTGATCTGATTGACAGGCTGGCATCTCTGCGCTTGCCCCATTCAGATTTTTCCCAGTAAATTAGTGTAATCATAGCTATACAGTAGGGTTCATAGAATGAAGCTATCATTAAGGCAACACTGCAAGTTTCAATGCCAAGATGACTTTCAGTTTCCTTTCGATTAAAAAGCATTCTGAAATCGTTTCAGCCATTTGCCGTATTTAAGTGTAAACAAAAAGGAAATTATATTATGAAATACAATCTAGACCTCACGAGTGAAGGCTGCTCATGATAATTATGTTGCAAATGCTTAAGCCCAGCTGTCAGGAAAGCAGGACCCACAGGGGCTGACCCCACAAGCCGGGGGCTGTATGATACCAACCACAGCGCTCAAAGCGCAGCGCGGAAGTCAGTAGGGGCAGTGCTGCCCATTCCAGTAGAGCAGTGTGAAGATCATCACAAGATGGAGATCGTATCAGCCCCTTGGAGAGCTGTTTCTTTCCTAGGTGGAAAATGCACATCTGCAGAGGGTACAGTGAACTTCCTCCTGTACTTTACCAGTCTTTGCTTGACAACGGCAGGGACTGATGTTTTACCTTTGAAGCATGATCGCTGCTATAGTTACCTCTTAAACAATTACAGTGATCACTTCAGTTCCTTTTCGTTGTGTGTGCAGTGCATCTGAAAGGGATATACAATATTCAGAGGTTTTTTTTTTAACCATTGGGAGTTGTTTTTTTTTTTTAACAGAGTTAAGCACCTGTGGGAAAGAAACAAAAAAGCAATTGCCTTTCGCCTTAAGGCACGAATGCATCTAAATATGCAATGTAAAATGCGTGCATGAGATTCTTAACATCATGTAGCTTTTCCATATTCATGATTAAGATAGCAAATTCTTATTTATTGTGTGATATGCATATTCCTCATGTTAGAAAGGCAAGAAGACTATCACACAGAGTCTGTATCTTTCATTCTGAGATGCAGGGCTTAAATCCATGTTGGATTTTAATCTGTTTCCTGTGGAGTTCTTGAAAATCCCCTCTAACAAATGTAACACCGCCCAAATAACAGACTGATAAGAGGTTAGGGAAAAATCCTCTGTTCCATGACTGGAGTTAATGTGCAGGAAGACTCTGGGTGATAGGGCCTTGTGTTTCAAAAAGTGTCTTTTTATGAAGGTCTGTGTTGGTTTTGCTTATCATTATTAGCTGCAGCTGGAACAGTGAAGAAGAGTGTGTGTTTTTTTCTCAGCATTAGTAAACTAAATTAAATAGACTTTTTTTTTTATTTATTTAAAAGCTACAGTTGTTTTGATTTCAAGAACATTTTGGAAAATAATGAACACAAGAGGTTGAAACAAGTTTCAAGTAGACTGATTTGCTAGCTGAACTGTTATTTCATCAGCTATGAAGAAGAAATAAGAGTAATCTAGCTTTTCATTTTCCTATTCATAGGCATGGCCATTTGTCTGCCATGCCAGTGGATAAATTAAGTTCATTTTATTAGTTATTGCCCTCTTGACTTAAGCCCTGTGGTTTGACTGTTAAAGGGTTAATTAACTTGATCCTTTGTAAACAATTTAAAACAACAAAAACTGATGTTTTGTGACTTTTGTAATCTATTGAATGTTTCCATTTGCATGATGTTCTGTATCTAATGAACCATACAGATTGCTGTGTTCCTTTCAGAGGAGTTTTCACATTGGTGGTGTTTGTGGAAAAACACAAATTTGTATACTGTATGTTTACTGCTGTAATAACTCAGCTACTCCTATGTTGAATTGACATTATGTTGTTCTGCCTTCTTGGGGTTAAATGATGGAGTGTTTCTAGTTGGTGAGGAATATGGAAGTATATGTGTTCATTTGCTAAAGAGTGAATATTGGAAACTCTTCTTGTTGCTACTTTATGCTAGAAGCAAAAAAAGTTAAATAACTCTTGTTTCCAAAAAATGCATCATTTGTTTTTAAAATTGAAGTAATTCCCATGTTAATTCTTCCTTGTCCTTGTAGGCAATCCTAGGTTAATGCCTTGTGAGGGATTCATAAAGTCTGTGCTTGTAAATGTGTAATATGATCACGCAGTCAAATGGTTGGGAAAAACACTCTAGTGCTGAAGAAAATAATTAAAAGAAGCCAATATACTGATTCTTACATCTTTATGTTCAAATTAAAATTACAGTGTAATGCATAACTGTTCCAGTGAATAAACTGGCCATTTTTGTTCATTTAATTATGGGTTCTCTGGTCTACTTCTAGTTCTGGTTCTACTGCAATCAGTTTGCACTGTATTGACTTGGCCTTTGCTTTTACATTTGTTTTTGTTTTTTTTTTAAGATGCATAATAGTAAGTTTAGAAGGTACCAGAATTAAAGGAAAGAAAATGAGAAAGGCAATCAAAATTAAGGGAAAAAGAAATCAGAATTTGAGGAAAGATGCTTCCTCTCTTTTCTCAGGTTGAAGTGCATAATAAAATAGGGGCTGGTTCCCACATACCGTTTCCAACAGATTTGAGTAATCTCTGAAATGCTCCAGGATCTAAATAAGGTCTCTCTGCACGACTGCTGCACAAGATGCCAGTCTGCAGTCTTGGGGGATGTGGAAGCAAGGGAAGAGCTGACTTTGACGCATAACCGGGCGAGGAGAGCTGTGCACAGCCCAGCGTGCCGTGCCCGCTGCCCGAAGGCAGAAACATCTGCTCCCCTTGCCGCAGCGCCCGCGGTGCCCGGGAGCAAGGACGTGCCCGGGAGCAAGGACGTGCCCGTCCCCGCCGGCCCCGGGCGCGCGGCCGCGGGTGCTGCTGCGGCGGCTCCGCTAGGCCCCGCGGCGGGCAGGAAGAGGGAAGAGCCTAGTGCCTCCCGTGCCTGGCGAGCAAGGGGCTTTGGATAGGAACAGGATTTGTGCCTAAACGTGGAAATGTAGTCCACAAACTGTTGCTTGTCTTCCCATTTCTCTATTTTCTTCCTCTTTCTTGTCAAGCAGGGAGAGCTGTCTCAGCCCACCATCTGTTTGCATCACAGGAAGTGCCAATGGGAAAAGCTTTGCATGATTTTTTTTTTTTTTGCAAAAGTGGAACTGCTTGAGTTAGAATTTTCTTATGCTCTGTTTTCTTCCCCTTACATTCTCAATTAATAGCATTTCTGAGGCGGGGGGAGGCAAGCAGGCTTTTCTTCCTCAGCATATTTGTTCTGATAGCTGTTTCGGAGACAGTTACTGCTTGTGTGAACAGTCTCATCTCAAAGTTGGCTCAAGAGACTTCTTACCCTTATTGCTCCTGCCACTTTCTCTGTGTCATCCCATTAGCCTGTCCTGTGCAGCTCTCTGAGAGGCAATGTTGTGAGTAAGGTCACTGAAGTGGTCTGGGTTAAAACAAGAAAATGAAAAATGTATCGAATGTCAGTGTAATGTCTCCTCTGAGAAGCACCATTACCTCTTGTCCTGCAACAGGAATTATCTTCTGACAAAGGAAACCCTTGTTTTTCCCATAAAAATATGCCAGAAAGATCCTGAAGCTCAAAGTTAGTTAACGTGACTACCGTTACATCGCATGTATTCATTTTTGGGTACCTCCCTTGGTAAAGCCCACAGCTAAACGTAGAGACATGCAGAGCACTCCCAGTTGCACCCAAAGGCAGCGGGATCCTTATTTTGATTGACTGCTATAAAGAGTGACTGCCTACAAGACCGTGCTGATGGCACCTCGAGCACGCAGAGCTGCTGCCGAATTTTGGACAACATTGAAACCCAGGTTTCATGAGACTATCCGTAAGAGCAGAAACCCTAATGATAAAGAGGGCCATTATCAAAACACCCAATGTCCATATTTTCTAACAGGCTGTGACTGAGAAACATAAATGACATTTTATATGTGGAACAAAAAACAAAAAGAGAGAAAATGAACTAAAATAGATAATAACAATTACATGTATCTTGGTGGGGGGATGGGAAGAGGGGGATATTAATATATTGGAATAAGACCGGATCTCATCTCTTTGTGCATGTTAATGGCACAAATAAAGCAGCTTTCCACTCAGTGGAAGGTTTGAGTGAGTGCCGGAATGAAAGGAGAAAGTACTAACTTTGCTCAAAAAAAAGGCTCAGTACTGTAGATGACAACTCAGCAGAAAGTTAATAGCCCAGTAACAAAAAATTGACCTTTGTAAGAGTGATTCCTTTTTGACTATAGCAGTAAATTAGAAAACATGAACTTCACTCATTGCTATTTATAAATTCTCTTTTATCATATTGGAGGCATTTAGCTCCATGAATAAGTTTTGAAGGCTGGCAGCAAGGGATAAAAATAACTTTAAAGTTACCATTATAGTCATGCACTATTGAGAAATCGTTATTTGTGAATAAACTCCATAGGAGGGGAAAAGAAGCCCCTTGATCTCCTACAAATGATTTTTACCAGGAAACTTTGAAAAGGAGGAAGCAGACAGCTGTGCCCAGTTAAATGAATACACAGGGTTGCTGATTACCTCCGTTGGGGAAATAGGCTTTTGCTGTGTAGTGCCATTGTACCCGTTAAGATAGGAAGACTGGGGCTGTGGAATCAGATTAGGAGTATAATATGGGAAGATTTGTGAGTCCAGAGCTCCTTTGGGGTTTAACTTGAGAATGCAGAAGATGTGATCTGCCTTTTGCCCCTCTTCTTACCTCCCCCCAGATGTGGGAAAGTGAGAGTGGGAGAAAAACTGAGCCACAACTTGTCAGGGCTCTGCTTGTCCAAGCTGAGGTGACAGCCCTCCTGCATGGCGATACGGATCCTCCCTTTGGGAACTAGGACAGGGGCTGCTTTAGAAACCAGGTGAGATCCGACCCATGTCTTGCGCAGGATCTGATGCCAAATTGGTTGGGCAGCTGGAGTGAAAGCTGGACCTGGCATCCACCTCCTTCCTTTGTGATTTGATGCAGAGATGCCTGGATTGGACCCAAACTCTTCTGACCCCAGAGGGCTCCATGTGGATGCTGGGTGTGCCCTCCATGGAGACTGTTCTGGGGCTGTGAGCACAGCAAGGACTGTCAGGTGTAGTTTTGAGGAAGTGACTGGCGGGTGCTTTTGTAACCAACTTGCGACTCAACTGCCACCGTGCAAAATGTGAAATTACAACTTAAGTAAATGCACTGCCTACAAATCTTAATGAAGTCCTACATTACTGAATATGGGAATGTCTCTGTAAAGACACTACTACTTTCAAAGGTTCTTGTTATCTAAGCAAAATGCAGATTAACTTATTAACTTTTTTTTTAATCTTCAGAGCTCTTTATGCATATTAATTCCATCCTGAAACATCTCTGCGAAATGGGTGCTGTTATCTCTCACCTACAGATAGACAACTTGAGACTGAGAGCCTGGCAAACACCCTCAGCAGTCAATAAAATGAGCCAAGTTTCATTATGTGTAATCTTCTGTCTCTGCACATATGCCCACACTGCACACTCCAGAATACCAAAGAGGTTTTAGATGCAATGGCCAGGCATCCTCAGCAAGGTGAGTTCAGAGCTACTTCTGTATCTGCAGTGCTTGTTATTAACAGATCCTTGCTATAAATAGCTTAGCATCCACTTTCTGATTTTAGTTTCTTTAGTCCTATGCCCTGCTGTTCACTGTGCATCAGCCTGCCAAATTAGAAGGCAAATTGACTGGTTAGGCTGAAATGAAAACACTGCCCAGACATGGGAAGTTGTTTCTTCCACCAAAAATGTCAGCTCAGTAGTATTCAACATTTTTCTTTTCATAGAGAATTTCATATTCCTTAAAATTGACCATGTCTCTTTGAAAAACTTTGTCACATTCATGAATATAAATCCATGTTAGAGCCCAAATTAAGATTTGGGGCTTTCGGAAGTCTCAGCCCATGCCCGGAGCACCTCTTTTCCTCTGCAGCTATGTTTGAGCATAGAAACATGGCACATTTCAGTGCAACAAAGGCATACTCATTTGCAGTGCATGGAGTCTTGGATGGGTACAGTAAAGCTAGCCTGAAGTACTGACTTCCAGAAGTAGAGAATATTAGATCTATGGAGGTAAGGTCTATTGGTGGCATAGCCAAAAATACATTTTTAAAATTAAAAATATGAATAGAGTTCTATTTTTGAGTTTCAGGATGCGAGAGAGTCTAGTGGAATAGGAACAACATTTGTTTTCTTTTCACAGTCTCTTCTCCAAATAATCAAATTTCAGGTCAGAAGTATCCAAGAGAGACTGAGGAGCATGGACTAGAATGGATGAGAACAAGAACAGACGAAGTTCACTTAGAGGAGTCTGCAAATGCAGCAACTGCTTTGAAGTCTCTCTGCTTTAAGTCATTATAAATTATTAATAAGTGTGCTAAAACTCCTGTGAATGTGCCATATGTCTCATTAGAAGAAACGCTAAATACCTGACAGCTTGGGTTTTACAGTAAGGAAATGAAACAAAGTTCACGGAGAAGTGTTGGCAGCCTTTATAAAGTTACCAGCAATATTGAGACTGGTAGATTCTGTTCTAGAGCTGGGGCTAAAAATTCTGTCTTTCTATTCACAAGCTGTTTGATCATCCTGTTGCACTTTAAATGGTGATTTGTTAAGGAGAGAACCACAACATTTTGCTTTGCTGTTTTGCTAAGCATTCATGAAGGGAGAATAGTTAATATTTGAGGCACGCAGCACCTGAGCAGGCTGCAGCCCTTCCCAGCTATCCTAGGCCCTGCTAGAGTGATAGCTCCGAGCAGCCAGCAGCTCCCGTCAGCTTTTCCCCAGAGGCTGCTGCCAGCTTTCCTGTCATACAGAGGGGACATGGGCTCCTCTGAGAAAAGGGAGATGCTGCAGGATGCAGAAGTGAGGAGCTGCTGGCTGCCCCTCACAGAGCACCTACCCACAGGCATCTGATCCCAGATGATCCCGAAAAAGCTCTCTCAGGGGCTCGCGGGTGTGTGTTTTCCTAGCAGGCCTCAAGCGACTTGTGGGACTAGCAGCTTTGCCCAGTAAGTCACATTTTTCCAACAGTGGATTTAACTCAAGCTGGTGAAATGCTAGAGTGCCTATTGATTTGGGATGGCGGCACACCTTAAAAGCTGATCACTCCTTCCCTATGAATCAGACCCACTAAAATGTCTAGAATGGGGAGCTTCAGCACTGGTTTTTAACCTGGCTTTCCTTGTGGCTGTCACCTCTCACAGCAGGAGTCCTGCAGCACTCAGCTCTGGAAGGGACGACCAGCTGAGCAGCCCCACAGAAACACATGCCCTGAGCTTGGACCCACCTTCATTGAAAACAAGCCTCAGGGTCACCTGAGACAGGCAATGTTCAAATTGTAGGGTTTCTCATGGAATATATGGGTTAAAATGGGAACAGGAAGAATCTGAAACAAGAGAGCATTCCATCTTACAAATACAGTGAAGAAGGCAAAACAGGAAATCTGTGTTATAATCATTACTGCTTGGGCTACAGGCAGCTGCCATGGATTTTCTTCTGGTAACTATCTACCCACCTATTCATAGTCCAGCAGTAAATAAACTAATACCTAGGATTTGTCTAAAAGTACTCTGTGGAATGCTTGTCATTTTTTTTTTCCTTTGATTTTCCACTTGGAAGTCATGCTGCTGACTCTGCTGCTCCTGCTCACCTAGAGGTAAACCCATTCCCAGCATCATGTGTGCAGTTCACTTTGTGGTGGGTAGTAAGTAACAAAAAATCTTGGTGCCTTTTTTGGGTGGGAGTGACGTGTTCTGCTATAACCATGGGTGCTGCACAGGGAAGAAGCGTGAGGAATGAAGAGTCTTGACTCCTTGTGACCTCTGTAAACCATTCCCCAGACTAAGACGCCTGAGTCTGCAGCCTCAGGCTGAAATTCCTATAACGTCCTTGAATACTGGATTGTGTGTTTGCCTGCTGATTTAACTGAGGTTAAATCTCACTCGCGCCTTTGCTTGCTTGCTCTGTGTATCTCTGTTGCATACACTGCAGTTGCTTTGTGCATTGTACTGAGGCTGCCGTTGGAGAGACTTTTCATCTGGAATGTGCATGGGTGCCTGAGATGAGAGAGATTCTCCTCTAATTGGTATCCTACTTTTTCTTTTGATATATCATGTCTTGTTCCTCATTATACTTCTCTGCTGGCGGAAGCAGTGTGTGAGTTACACAGTATTCTGTTCACAGAAGAGTCAAAAAGTACGATGTACTTTAACTTAGGCAGGACATGGCTGGCTATGTAGTTATGTATGGGTTTTGCATATGGCAAATTGCATCTTTATTTTAGATTTTATGTGACACTTTGTATCCAACAGAGAATGGCATTTTTCTGTTGGGCCTCAATGAAGATACTGTCCAAATCAACTCTAAATAAGCTACTCTGAATCTTTGAAACATTATACTTGCATTTGTGCTGGGCACTATCATGTTTCATGTATCTTCCTTCTCAGGGTCCTGTAGATTAATTTTCTAAAAAGATATAAAGAGTTGCTTCATGCAAATTTATTGTGGGGTACAGTGCAGCATACCACTCTGGGACACCAAAGCTAGAGGCCATGAACTGAATCTGAAAGTAAAGTCAAGCCCTAGCAGAAATAAAGAAGCTTGACCAAAGGAAGAAACAGAAACACTCTTACTCAAGCACTTAGTCAAGCTGAAGGCTTCTGAAATTTGTTTTCATTACGAGAAGTGCTGTTAATACAAAGAAGTTTATATGGGAAACGATCTGTTTTACACACAAAGTGAAACACTTGTTTTCTTCCAAGTAACGGAGTAAACAAAGATAGAATAGAATCATAGAATGCTTAGGGTTGGAAGGGACCTCTAGAGATCATCTAGTCCAACCCCCCTGCATACGCAGGGTCACCTAGAGCACGTGGCACAGGACTGCGTCCAAGCAGGTTTTGAAGATCTCCAGAGAAGGAGACTCCACAACCTCTCTGGGCAGCCTGTTCCAGTGCTCTGTCACCCTCACTGTTAAGAAATTTTTCCTTAAGTTCCTATGGAATTTTTGGTGTTTCAGTTTCCGGCCATTTCCTCTAGTCCTATCAGTGGCCACCACTGAAAAGAGACCATCACCGTCCTCTGCACTCCCTCCCTTGAGGTATTTATATACACTGATTAGATCCCCTCTCAGCCTTCTCTTCTCCAGGCTGAACAGGCCCAGCTCCCTCAGCCTCTCCTCATAGGGCAGATGTTCCAGGCCCCTGATCATCCTTGTGGCCCTGCGCTGGACTCTCTCCAGCAGCTCCACATCCCTCTTGTACTGTGGAGCCCAGAACTGGACACAATACTCCAGATGCGGCCTCACCAGGGCTGAGTAAATGCATGATAAAGCCTTGCTTCCCTGAAACACTTTGGGGATCCAACAGCATGAGATGAGATGAGTGGCTTCCAGCCTGTTGCTTGTCAGAGATGCGCTTTCAGTTTCTTCTTGTGGCCATACTTTGCTGGCTGTCCTTGACTATCCTCTGCACCTCGGCCTGCCCCCGTGGGGTTCCCATTGCTCCCCCAGCACGTAGCCACGTATAATTAAAGGGGGCTCCACTGCTGCCCTTCCCACAACCACAAGAAGTCTTCGAGACGGATGGCGTAGCTCTTGCCCACACTTGAACATGGGCTCGTTGTGGCAGCGCATGGAAAGGCGGGAAGGGCGCTGCCGGAGGGCAGGCTGGGCTTCCTGCGCTAAGGCAGGCCGGACAGGCCTGGTCAGAGCCAGCTTGGAGCAGCCGGCCCAGGTCTGCCCTGTAACCGGCTGAAAGGAGACAGGACAAACAGCTACGCTCAGAAGCCTGCACGGCGCTGAAGTGTACAAATGCAATGACATTTCCATAAATTCATCAACTGCCTGACTTTCTTGTGCTACAGAATGTCACCTCACTGCTTTAAATATATCAACATGCTTCAGAAGGATTTTTCTCGAGGAAATGAGCTTTTCTGTGCCAGTCTCCCGACGCCACAGCAGAGTCGTCACAATTTTCTTTTCTAAGGTGACATCTATTTTTCAGAATCGCATTGTAATACATTATTGCTCACTGAAAATCATGGTGTCATAAAAAATAACATTAACATAGTGCATAGCCCTTCCGCTTGGATAGGACCTGTGGGATGTGTGCACTGTCCTTGCTTCCTTGTTTTATCTCCAGGAACAGAACTCCAAGTTTAAAGAAGCAAGTACAAAGTTTAAAAATAAGTGATAAATAGGCCTAGCTGAAGATTTGTGGTTGAGCAAATAAGCTCTCTGTTTGGTTTGCTCTCTGTTAGGTTATTATATATATGAGACAGAGAAAGGTCCTCTATTTTCCATCTCCTTTTAGTAAGTTTAACATTTTGTATTCTATTGCTGGCTCTGCCACAGGCATCTTGGTCACACTTTGAATGAATCACTGCTCTAATACCTCATTTTCCTTCTCTGTCAAATGAGACTAATACTCGTCTCCTTGGTAAAGTATTTTGGGAATTAATAAAACATTCCCTGCCTATCTTGCTCTTTCCGCATTTAAATCAGTAATATTTCAGATAATTTAGCACCATCAAGTCTTTAAACAAGAACCAGAACAAGTTCAAATGAAGATTTAAATATGCACCAGTGATCTGGAAGATTTCTATCTGAACAGGTTAATGATTGTCCCAGCTCCAAGACCTAACCTTCGAACACACCCATTAACTGTTTGCAGCTGAGTTTACAAGGACTTGTGACTGTCCGATTGCAATAAAGTCAGTAGGTATTCATGCTCTTCATAACTTAAGTATATTCGTCTTCATATGCCCAAGTCAGATCAGTCAGCTAACTGCAGTTGGGAAATAAATATATGTGTTTTATTTCTGAGTCACAGCCTTTTTATTAGCTTGCAGAAGTAACTTACACTGTTTGAAAGAACACAAAATCAAGAATGTGATCTGAATGCTTCATTTTTAATGGGACATGAAATGAAATGAAAGAGGGGTCTGTAAGACATTGACCTTCTCCTGGAAAAGAACAATATCACGGAGACCAAAAGAACAAGATCCTTGACACATGGTGGCAGAAGAACCTACAGATCGTTGAGCCACAACTGCGTTGGTTCCTTGTCAGCTCCCACGCTGCTGGCTGTGGAGCTCCTGATAGCCGGGGAGCCGCTCTGCGGCCACCCGCCTTGACGCGTTGCTGCTGCACGTGCCTTGCTGTGGCCTGCAGCACCACGGGCCTCTTGGCCTGCCTGCCTGGCCCGAGCAGAGCCAACCTGGGCACTGCGCAGGCAGTCCCTTGGCACTTTAGGGGTGATACTCTGCGGGCTCACGCGTGCCAAGTAAGCCAGCTGGAGATGACACAGCAGGGGCCTCTCACCATAGCCAAATCACCACCTGATTGACGTTTGGGGATGCCCCACCTGTGATCCAGTGTGCTGCTGCGGCCAAAGCCCGTGCAGGACTCCGCGTGTGCTGATGGAAGTTGCAGTGCAACCAAAGAGCTGCAGAGTCAGCAGCTTGCCTGACCAATCCATAAGCTCCTACTATGGAAGATGTGAGCACATTAGAATGGCTCGGGTCAGTTGGCACAGGTCACACCAAACGTTTCTCTTGCCCACTTCTCTCTCTGGCAGGATCTAAGAGCAGTACAAGTGCAGAGTGACAGTTCCCCAGGCCTGTCCTATTCCAGCAGTGTGTCCTTCACTAAGGGTTGCTGTGCTGACCCATCACCAAGGGGAGGGGATCCCAGAGAGTACTCCAGCTGCACTCCTGCTCCTATCAGCAAGCAGTTCAAGCTTTGCAGGTGGCAAATGAGGCAGCTACGTACAGAGGAGAACACCAGCTCTTAGAAAGTCTAAACCTGGTGTTTCCTGGCCTGGGGAAAACCCAGCAGTTTCAGAGCACCACTTAGGCTTCCTCATACCCTCAAAAGCTCTCGTCCTCCCTCACAGTGGCAAAGGTGCAGACATCCTGCCTCTAAACACCAGGTAAATAGGTGCTCTCAGAGGCTGCTGCTGTGCAAGTCAGCCTGCTGCCAGGTACCGCAGCAGCACAGCCACGTGGCTGCCCTCCTCAGTTAACCCGTGCTTACTTTCAAGGGAGCCCTTCCGAGCACTAGGACTTGCCAGGCTTCCTCACGCCTAGTTACACCCAGTTACTTTGCAAGGGCAGGCAAACCCTCGGGGAAGGAGCCCCCTTCCAGGGAAGCCGGCAGGGCCGCGGCCCCGCCAGGGAGCGGGGCAGGAGCGGCGGCGCCGGCCGCTCCCCGGCCCCATCCCGCCCCGTCCCGTCGCGGCGGGCAGCGCCGCGCTCTCCCCGCACCCGGCCCCGGGGAGGCGCCGCCGGCGGAGGAAGGGGCGGGCCGGGGCCGGCCGGGCAGGTGAGGGGCCGGCCGGGCGGCCAGGCGGGAGGCGGCCGCAGCGGCAGCCGCAGCGCGGGCCGAGCACGGAGGCGCCGCCGCCGCCGCTGCCCTCGGGGCGCCGCGGCCGCCGCGCCGAGCATGAGCGGAGCCGAGGGCATGAGCGGAGCCGAGGGCATCCCGTCGAGGCGGGCGGCCATCCGCAGGAAGTCCAACCCCGGCCTGCCCGCCCCGGCCGCCCGCGGAGCGGCCCGGCCCTGGCCCCCGCCGCGGAGCCCCGCAGGTAACGCGCCCGCGCGCGCAGGAGCCGGGGGACCTTCCCCCGGCCTTTTCCTCTTTCCTGCTCTTCCCAGTAGAGAAACTGGGAACCAGCAGGGCTTCCTTTCCCAAGCGCGCCAGGGCACTGACTTGGGAAGCGCCGCCTGCGCCTGGCGCTTGCCCTGGCCCCCGCGGTGGCACCTGCGTGGCCGGGGGCGTCGGGCCGGGCGCGCCCGGCTGGGTGGGAGCCCTGGCGCGAAACCTGCTTATCCGCGTGCTTTAAATAACACTGCCACGGCTCCTAAACGTGCGGGAACGCGGTCTCCCTGCGGCGGCAGTCGCCGCGGGCGCGCTCGGCCTGTGTGACAGGTCGCGCGTGGGCAGGCGGCTGCCGCGAAGCTGAAGCGCGGCGGGGAAGCGGCGCGGTCCAGTCGGAGCAATGGGGCACATGCGTTAACCTGGGCCGCCCCGGGGAATGAGCTGCAACTTCCAGGCTTACTTTGGTGCCCGGAGTAACGTGGAGTTTCCGAAAGTGGTTGCTGGTGAACGAGTTAACTCCCCCCACACATGCATATACACAATATATGAATATATATATATATATATATAAATGTATGTGTTTATACCTCCTCCCCACCGTGATTCTGTGTCATGACAGCAGTGAAAACTCCAGCAAGTAGGACGCGTTATGGTCATGCTTGCACTATCACAGCAGCTTGGCTTAGTGGATGGGGAAGGAGAAAATGGTAAAGATAAAGCCTGAGGTCTCTGAGGTGTTCTTGTTATGTTTCTGGCAATGAGTACATGCCAGTGTGCCCTGGGATTGTCTTTCCATGAATTTCCTAGCAAGAGGCATGCTTAATTTAAAACTGGGTATGCACAGATAGGAACATGTCCTCATGATGCCATCCACAGCATGCTTTATTTCAGCGTTAATATGTAGAGTGCCTTTGGTTCTGTGCCTGAAGCCACACTTTTTTTTATTAATGTGTTTTTTCTTTCCCCTCAAGGCTTCAGGGGCATATATACATCTGGAAAGAGGAATATACAGCTGTTTTGGTAGTATGTAGGCTTAACATGTCATCCCTGCCTACCAGAGCAGCAGTCAGAACAGGGACCGGGTGTTACTGCTTTCCTCTCATTTGGTTTCTGCAGTTGCTCTCCACTACCCCATACTCCTGGGTAGCAGTTGCATGCTTCACCATGTACTCCATTACAGCCTCCTGTGCTTCGTGTAAAATGCAAACACCACCACCTCCCCCCAGGGTAATTAGTATTAATACGCAGTGCTTTTCCGTGTGAGCATTCATGTGCTGTTGTGGTGCCTTCTCACAGCAAGAAGATAACGAAGGCCATGACAGGAGCCACGTGCCGCCCATCACATGGCTCTGCCTGCAGTCGCCACCTTCACAGTGCACTTCGTGCACCGATTCCTAAATATGATGGTAATACAAGAAACTTGCACGCTGAAGGGAAGAAACGAAGTTAAGAGCTGTGATAAAATAAATAAAAGAGAGAGAGATTCTGGCATTTCTCTTGTAGGCACCGAAATTTTGCCTTTTTTTTTTTTTTTCCCCATTCCTTTTTCTCTTCTCATAGAAAATGACGTGAAGAAACCTCGTGCGTAGAAACTTCATTTTCTTCTAGTAGGGCTCTACCTCCCCACCTGCTCCTGCTGTGGCAGTGGCTGCTGTGACATGTGCTTCTGCATCCCATAGGATGAAGAAAGCTTCATAGCTTTGCTGCCTCTCCTCTGTAGTCAGCACTGGCTTCTGCTGCTGATAAGAAGAGATTTATGATTCAGACTGCTTCGATTCTGCAAGCATAAACTTAATTTCCAGGTGCAAGCTTGGGTGTGCTATTTCTCCTTTCATGTAAAAAAAAATTCTGCAGGTGGTTGGTTTATGTTTCCGTTTTTGGCTAATAAAATGCTAACTCAATCTTCTAATGGAGTATGCCTTTGACCTGTTTGAATTTATTTCTGAGGGAAGCAAAAAGGCATTAATGTAGCCTGTACATCTACAGTGTGTTGTGAAATAGGATAGTTATTTACATTACTGTTTGAGGACACAGCAACTCTTGTTATGGTCTCAGAACCGTGTCTGGCAAGCGCCTGAAGAAACTAGACATTATTGAGATATTTTTCCTTAAATATTACATTAGAAAAAAATGCTGGATTTTGTATGTGACAGGTTTATCAGAATTCTTTTTAGACTAGTAATTCTTCGTGCATTCTTGTGTGTTACTTCTGAGAAAACTTAATAAGACCTACTGTAATTTCCGTTCATTCGGTAGTTCCTTCAAAACATTTGACATCAGCCTGTTGAACTAGGGAATATAGCAGGTTTTGTCTGTGCTGCCAGATAGGACGTAAGGTCAGTGAGGGATGCCTAGCAATCTGGGAGTACTCTGTTCTTGGTGTTGCTTGACATACGCTTCTAATACTGAAATGGGCTGCTTGAGGAATGTGTTCAGTGGAAGACGGAAGTGTGCCTCTTAATGCGAAAATATTTCTGCTCTTAAACATACTATAGTCCAAATAGTCATTTTCAGGTGCAAAATTGCAGTCAAATTCTGTAGATTCTTACAATTGAAAAAGCATACTGTGTTTAACTACCTACAAGAACAAGCAGAAATAACTGCCTGTCGGAAACTGACATTTGAAGGCTTGGACAAAAGAATACTTGAATCTTCAGAGATGCTTTGAAATGGCTGGAAAATATCAAGGTTGGGGATGATTTAGAGAAGAGATTTCAGTGGAGCAGCATGATTAATCAGTTTAATGAATGGAATAACTGATGGGGACTTGCTTTTCCTGCTGTTAAGTTAGAATTCGGTGCTAATACCAACTCAAGCCCTGTCCACACATGCAGATCCTTTATTCAAATGTAAGTATGCTCTTTAACTCAAAATTGGCTTGCGTGCCAAGGAGACGGGTAGGCTGCATCGTCTTCCACACCTTTCCCAGGAGCTGCACGACGTGTGCCCGGTGTCCGTGCCGTGGTGCTGCCCCAGACCGAGCTGTGCCAGGAGTCTGTGCCCTCCAGCTGCGTGACTGGGTTTAGCTCTGCAGTGGGCACACGGGCACAGTCGCCTGCTTTCGTAGCCATCACTAAATTGCTGCCTTCTGCTGTCTCCTCGCTGCCCACAGATGAGGTTAACCTTTGGTGAAAACATCACAACACCTTGCAGAGATTCCTTCATGTTGGTCCTTTAAAGGCAAGTTGCACCCTTTTCTGACGGGTTTCTCTTCCTCCCGTTTCCCAAATACGTGTGTCTTCTGCCCTTGTACTTTATGTTGGCAGACTCAGACATTGCAGTGGGGCTTGTAGAGAGCTGAGGTGATTTGCATTCAAAGCAGCATTCACTGCAGCAAGGTGCCTGCAAACACTAACAGCGAAAAAAGGCCCCTCTGCTGCTGCTGTATCTGTGCCTGTAAAATGAATATCCTTTCATGGCTTATGCAAACATTGGTTTTTTGTATTTGCTTCTTGCAATGGGAGATAAATTAGACTTTAATAGCAGGCCACCATGGTCTTTGAAAAATGTCTTTATCGCCAGAATTTTTCTTTTTTTTTTTTTTTTTTGAATCTTGGACAAGAACTACGTCCTGGCTGTTTTCCTTTGTTGGTGACATTTTTTTTTTCCTGTTTGTTTGATTTACTTTTGGAAATCAGTTAAGTAGTTCATTTCAAGGTATAGCTCTCTTTCCTCCTGGCTTTGTTTCACCAGCTGCATTTTGCTGACCGAGGGCTCAATATCTGATTGCTATATAGCGTATTAGGGGAAAACCTGTGTGATCATTAGGATTAACATAAGCAGCAACGGGAACCTTGAGGTGCCATAGAGACCACTGTGAAAGAAAGGTGGTTGTTTGTGAATTTTCCTAGCGAATGCAGTGTTTTTGATTTTTTTTTCTGAAGTTGCAGTTTATTTAAGAGAGATGATACTTGAAAATATTGAGGAAGGAGGGTGAGCATATAGGAAATGACTTCTAAACATTCCTCCCACTTCAAAAATGAGGGAAGGTATAAACAGTTCTTTTATGAAGATCTTGCATGGAAAAATATTAGCTCTTAGATTTCCCTGTCTGTTATTATTAGACAATTTACTGGTTCTGTGAGCCAAATTGATCACATGTAGTTTCTATTGAAGCAAATATGTTGTGTGAAAAATGCCAGGAAACGAAACGTAGCCTTTTTTTTTTTTTTCTTCCTCCCTCTTCTCCTCCAAATGTTTAGGATCAAAACAATATCCTTGAAGCCAGGAAGAAGGTACTATTCGGTTCATGGATTATCTAGGAAAGTGCCTGCATGTGTATATCTTGGGTCGGCTTTGCTATTTAGCCCTTGTCACACAACATCTGCTTTATCCAGTAATTGTCTTTGGTCTTGGACCATTGACTTCATGGAGATCGGGATGGTAATTTCCTTAAAGAAATTGGATTTTGTATTTGTAACTGCTTGTCTTGCTAATGATGACACACAAAGGGTTATGAAGAAAGGTTACAACTGGACGCAGATGTGCTCGAATGGTATAAATATGCTCCTTGCTGGAGAGGCTTCTTCAGCATGCACCGTGAGGAAGTAGAAATGTGCAGGTGCTCGTAACTGCCAGTCCTAAAGTGCTTTTAGGCATAGCTGAAATTAGACTCTGTGTGTAAGCTATTGCTTTTTCTAATTAGCTGTTATGCAAAAATCACAGGAGCAGGTTGTTTTTGTAGATAAATAGGCATTTGCGGGGAGAAAGAAATGCGCGCATGGAATATGTCACTTCTGGCAACTAAAAAAACACAAATATCGAAAAAGCAAGCTGTTCACACACACAAAAAAGTAACCAATTTCACTTGGGCCCTTGTTTTGTCCTTTGCCTCGTGACCATCAATATATATGTTTCTTAAAGTTGCTATCACCAGAGTTCACCTCCGCCTTAAGTCATGATGATGGATGACCTCATGTCACACCATTTCAGTCAAAATCCTTTCTATAACTGAGCAGTGGTTTTTATCTGATCCTCTTTTCACTATTTCTTGAGTACAATGTGATCTATGAATATAGCATTTTAAAATACCTTATGTCTTTAAATAATTATATGTATCTGATGTATAAGGTGAAGGTGAATGTAAGGTGAAATCTTCCCAAGAGAAAAGATCTGTCAGGGGAAGCAAAAATAAGAAGTAGATTTTAAAATGAGATGTTTGGGTTTTGTTCTCTATTAACTCTGAGTAGATTTTCTTCTAGTCTTTGATATAAGAGAAAAACACTACTGTCATGGTATTGTCAATTAATTTGATTCGATTGATCAAATTATTGACTGCAAATCTTGTATGCGACATTCCTATGAGATAAAAAACAGTCACTCTATTCTGTTACTGGATACTGTATGCAGTATTTCTCCTAAAAATCGATATAGGAGGTATAGTTACACTTAGATGATCATATAAAATCTGTGAATAAACTTTTGCCTCTAGCTCTTGAAGGTAGAAATCTTCCAATCACCTCTGTGGCTGTGGACAACTGTATACTTAACAAATCTAGGTATTTTGGGAAGATGGAGTCAGAGGTCTGTTTTTAGAGGCCATCCTCAGAGCTGTACTTTTTTTGTCAAGAGCCCCAAGTGAACGGAGGAAGTTGAAAGAGGAAATGCTAATTGTATCTTGATCTAGTTGCCTTGGAAGTGATGTTTTTTACAGAAATAGCTTTAGCAGAAGAAAACTCTTAGGAAACTAGTGTGGACGGGGAGGATGGGGCTGCCCTGAGATGTTGATAAACCAAATAAGTCAATCTTAAAATCAGAGATGTCTTCTCTGAAACAGATATACAACGGTTAAGGCAGTATCAGAAGAAATTGAAAAATCTGTAAAAGCAGAAAAAGGAAGAAACCCCAAATTTTACAGTAGTTTGCAAAGTGAGACCTATAAAGAAAGCTTTTTTTTTTTTCTAATGAGCTTCAAAGCAATTTCGCAGATGCCTTTGATTGCACCGAATGCGATAGCCTTGACATAAAATGGATTAAAATTGGTGGCAAGAGTAGAGCTATGAGTTACTAAATATTAATGCTAAGCGTGTCACAGATACTAATGTAAAATCCATTCAATAGCTGGGAAGGAAGGAAGGAAAAATGGGGCGGGACTCCAAATTTCATCTGAGACATGAATCCTGGGATTTACTCTTGATTTCTGAACAGAGCAGATATTCGTGTGTCAGACTGGCAGGTCTAGCCTTCCCCTCGTGAATAATTGCAGACACGTACCTCGCTTCCACATTGATGCCAGGGTGCCCAGATACAGAAAAATACCAGGGAGAACAAATGTTGGCTGTTGCTGAAGGAACTCTGACCAAATCAGATGCTGGGTTTGCTCTGGTGTTAGATTTTGTTAGTTGGACACGTGGTATTTTGCTGCTCACAGTTGTGAGCAAGTCCTAGGAGGCAGAGTGCTCCACGACTCCTCCTGGTCCTGCCTGTTCCTGCTGGGAACTGCCTTCTCTTTAAGCTGCAGCTGGTATGGCAGGGGAAGGGTGGCTTTTTATTCATTTTCGTAAGTTAATGTTTACACAGGTAGCCTTTATTTGCCCGCTAGGCTGAGCTGGTGTTTCAGGTCCCTCGGCTCACTTCCTCTATAAAACAGGTATTTGAAATCCAAAACCAAAGTTAGTCTATAATAGACTTAAAAAATGTGTATAAATGCCCTGAATTGTCATATTTTCAGAGCAGATAATATTACAGTCAGGAAAAACTCTACTTAAATCCTTTGTATTAGGAGGGCTTGATGGTATTTTCTTGAAGTGAGTAATCAGAATAATTTTCCTTTGTGCCCTCATGTACTTCAGTTCAATGTCTTCTTGGTGATACTTCAGTTTATTAATTGAATATTAAGATCCTCTTTATTTGTATTAATATATGTAAATGGTTAGGAAATAAAACTACTTAGCTAATTATATTCTTCAGAATTTGAGAATGAAAGCAAAGCCACTAATGCAGAAAAGTAAATTGTTTTGGATTGAATTGAAACTTTTTTGTAATGTTATGGAATTACACTTTTAGAGCTTCTTCAGCAGAATCTTGCCAAAGCTTCCCTATCGTCACATAAACATACTTTACATTCCTCTTTTTTCAGATTGACATCCCAACACTAAGAAATTTCATTTTTGACTATAAGAGAAGAATGCTTCCTTTTGTCAGCCCTTCTTCTGTGGACTATCATATGTAGGATGGCTGATACCTGAGGATAGTTTTCAGGATTTGCTGGGGATCCTTTCTGTTTGCCATTTGAGTATCTGTAACTTTTTAATTCTTAAAAAAAAAAAAAAAAAAAAAAAAAAGCTTTTTTTTTTTCTGTTTAAAACAAAAGCTCAGGAATTCTCTGGTATAGACATGATTCTAGGGGTGGCTTTGGGATAGACCAGATTTTGTGGTGTATACAGTAAAAGGAGAGCTGTTATCAGCGTGCAAGGTCATTCCACATTTGTGTTTTAGTTTAAACTTTTAAATACAGAACTATGTGAGTGTTATTAAAATGTGGATAAGTTGCAACTATTTAGGAATGAAAATAATTGTCACTAGTAGAAAATAAAGTGATCATTGATACAGAAGGGTTTTAGGTTGACTTTCATAAGGTTCTCCTTGTAATCCAAGTCAGCTGCTGCTCTTTAATTACCTTTGCACTCTCTTGAGTAATGAATGATAACACAGTAAACTCTGTTCTTGTAATTTATTAATCTGTATCTGATCCAGTGAACAACTAGGCTCACGAGGCTTACAAATGAAGGGCATGCTAACGCCTGAGCTCGTTGTTAACATGCTGTTTGGAGTGAGGTCAGGCAGCAGAAGCTAGTTACAGTAGGACTCTCTCGTGGTTTTGTGGTCAGGCTGTATGAAAATCACCTAGGCAAGACAGAGTGCAACAGTCCGAGCTTAGGGTCGACTCTGCAGGTGGCCCGTTCCTGAACTTCCTTAAATTCTGTTCTGTGTGAAGTGTGGAAGTTACCTTCAGAATAACATTGCCAACAGGCAGTCAAATAGAAGGGAAAAGAAAAAAGTCACCTGCACCTACTCTGTATACCTAGCGAGAGACCTAGCCAGTTTTGGTGTGAGCTGTTCTTGGTGTTCAACTACAGTGCTGAAAATGCCCTTTAGGTACTTATCTTAGGTTACTTTCTGTATAAGGACGTTACTGCTACTATGCAGGGGATATTAAAATCCTTTTTTCATGGAAGTAAGAATAATATTATATTGTGCACATTTATAATGAATTTAAGGGAACTTCAGAACACAAATGAACTAGTTAGCTTTTCTGAAGACTTTTATGTAACTTAAACACTTCATTTTGTTCAAGTCTTTGTACATCTTAATTGTGGAGAATTATAACTTCCTCGTTTTAACAACTGGTAAGTTTTAACATCAATTGTATGATTTCTGGTTTTTTTTTTTTTTTTCTCGTGTGGCCAACTGTGTGGTTAGCTGGTGTTATCTACTTTTCTGCAAATGTAGTTAAGTTGCAACAGAAAAGTACCCTTACTGTTTAAAACTTTGATACTCAGTTATATAATGGAATATGTTACACAGCATGTGAATCTTATCATAGTTAGTATTTTATTGTCTTCATTATTTCCTAAATACCATTCATCAGTTGTGTTGGACTGAATCTTGATGGAAAATATTTTGTTTTTCTTTTAAATGCCTGACATAAAGAAGTGTTGAGGCAAGAAGATTTTTAGGTCCTAAATGAAACGGAGATAAACATCTGTTTTCTATGCGAGGTAAAAATTCAAGCCAGGAAGTCATAAAACCTATACAATGACATTGCTTAAGCCCTTTTCCTTTTTTTTTTTTTTCATGTGTCTGAAATTCTCAGATTATTTTTTGGTTCCTGTGCAGGTAAACAGTGATGCTAAAAGGCATTTGCCAAGCCCTTATTCAGTGCTTCTGTTTTGGCAGTTTGGGTAAGGGTTTGTGTGTGATCCCCCTTTTTTAACGTTTTAACTCTTTGTTTTTCAAAATGTCTAGGCATAATGTCACAAATAGTTAAGTATGGTGAAATTACAGGATCCAACCTCTCAATTGTAGAGATCTGTGACAACAGACATCTTCTGCTCTCTGTTGGCCACCAAGCTCATGAGTTCAGTAGTCTTCTATGTTGCACGCTGTTCCCTTCACCTCTGCTAGTTAAAAGTGCCTCCCCTCAGAAGGGTGAAACATGCCTGTGCCTGTGCATGCTTCCCGTGCTTTCACCTTTGGGTGCCTTTTCATGGTACCTGGGCTGTCTCTGTGCCCCCCTGCTGCCCTGAATATAGAGCGTGGGGTGGAAAGTGGGGGGATTCCTATTGCATTTCTCTAAGCACCTTCCCCCTTGAAAATAGTAAGGTAGCTGTTTACTGTCAAGTGTTACCTTCAGCACAGGGAAGGAAAAATCCTTCTTAACTATCAAAAGTGCCATCCTTGCTTGGATTGACTAGTACTGTAAACTTTCTCTTAGAATTGGCCATTCGAGAAGACAGGTGCCACTAAATGTGAGTAAGACAGTAGAACTGGGCATGAGAAAACACAGATCCGAACTCACTGACTACCACAGTTGGATTTTTTTCTTTTTTTTTCTAAGCATGGAGAAGCAGCTTGTTTGAAGTTAAAACGTAACATTGTTTACCGTGACTGTGGGTGTAGAAGCAGGATCAGCTTTCTGATAAGAAGATTTTTCCAGGTATTGCTCTACAAGGGTTAGAAAGCTGGAGCAGCGTAGTGACTGGAGGAGAGGAGAGAGGACTGCAAGCTGGCTGCACGGTGCTGAAAGAACTGGTGCTATACTGAGATTTTTTTCTTTTTTATTTTTCCTTGTGTGTGTGTTCACACTCGAATATATTTTGGAGAGGCAGCAGGAGACATCTGGTAAGCATGTTAAACTTCAAGTGTAAATTGTCAGACAAGTTTGCAGCAGCTGCTAACAAACCAGGTAGAATAAAACTGGGTGATCCAGTGCTACTGAAGAGGAATCTCCATTTTTACCATAAACTTCTGAATGATTCATATTCAAGTGTGTATGAGCAAATGGTGCATTTACGAGGGGATGTATACCCTCAAGTCTGTGTGCTAACTTTTAAGCTTCTTAACCCCTATGTATGGACGTTGGAACACCAAATTATTTGCTGTTTAGGTTATATTTGAGTGTGATCTTTAACTGTAGTATTAACTGTTAGTGTAAAAAGAATAATTATTCTCGTATGTAAAACAAAATTTTTAAAGTTAAAATTTTTAAGCAAGCGGAACTTGCAGTAGGAGAGAATATGTAACAGAATATGTTAGCATTTTAAAAGTGGGATAGATTTAATATATATGTATATATAAAAGAATACTGCTGTGTAAACACGTGCTTTTTGCATGGATATAACTGCGTAGCTTGAAACGAAAGCTTCTATTAGTTGTTCTTGTACTAAGTGAAATGAAAGCTCCTGCTTTTTTAAAAATATATTGATGTGTAATGAGAGTCTACAACATCTTCAATATTATGTAGGATAAGGCAGTGTGATGTCTGTATTTTCCCTCAAGAGATTGGAAGTCACTTCCTACTGACATAAAGCTACTGTAGAAAAGAAAATGTGTTTTTATTTACTTTTATTATTTTTAATAACATTGAGTCAGTGCTTAACAATTTGTGACATGCAAGCAGTGGTCACAGATGTTACCTAATAACTGTTCCTGGGCAGAAAAGAGCACCTTTAAAACCTGAAGTAGAAAATACAGCGCGAAGGAGGGGAAGGGGAACCCCTGGCGGGAGGAGGTTTCTAGAAAATGCAGGGCGAAGGAGGGGAAGGCGAACCCCTGGCGGGGGGAGGTTTCTAGAAAATGCAGGGCGAAGGAGGGGAAGGCGAACCCCTGGCGGGGGGAGGTTTCTAGAAAACGCAGGGCGAAGGAGGGGAAGGCGAACCCCTGGCGGGGGGAGGTTTCTAGAAAATGCAGGGCGAAGGAGAGGAAGGCGGACCCCTGGCGGGAGGAGGTTTCTAGAAAATGCAGGGTGAAGGAGGGGAAGGCGAACCCCTGGCGGGAGGAGGTTTCTAGAAAATGCAGGGCGAAGGAGAGGAAGGCGAACCCCTGGCGGGGGGAGGTTTCTAGAAAATGCAGGGCGAAGGAGGGGAAGGCGAACCCCTGGCGGGGGGAGGTTTCTAGAAAACGCAGGGCGAAGGAGGGGAAGGCGAACCCCTGGCGGGGGGAGGTTTCTAGAAAATGCAGGGCGAAGGAGAGGAAGGCGGACCCCTGGCGGGAGGAGGTTTCTAGAAAATGCAGGGTGAAGGAGGGGAAGGCGAACCCCTGGCGGGAGGAGGTTTCTAGAAAATGCAGGGCGAAGGAGAGGAAGGCGGACCCCTGGCGGGAGGAGGTTTCTAGAAAATGCAGGGTGAAGGAGGGGAAGGCGAACCCCTGGCGGGGGGAGGTTTCCAGCGCCAGGCGAGAGGCCGCACTCGGGCCTGGGCGGCATGGCCGCCGCAGGGGCCGCTCTGCCCCACGCGCAGGGAGCGATTCTCCAGACACTGCCTCTACCCAAAGCCTCGTGGCTCCCCTAAGCCTCTTTCCCTGGCAATCTGAAAAAAAAATGCTCTGTGTTTAAAACAGCAGTGGGCCAACCTAATCCCGGCAGTAATTTGATAGACTGAACTTGATCTAAGCATTTGAATGTGGTTGGATGCGGCTGCAGTTCAGATTTATGCATTTGGATATGGTTAATACCTTCAAGTATTACTGTTCAATGTATAGCATGGGATTTTCATACATTAATCATGGCTTACTCTTTTTCATATTAACAAGCAGAGGTCAAGATCAAGGCCTCTTAGCCACATTTAACATGATCTTAGCTTCAGGTCGCTCAGAGGCTTTCAGTGAATGCTTTTGCCTTGTTTTGGTTTCTAAAATTAATGTTAAATATAATCACATCTGCCATGTGTTTATAGAGTACCAGAGAGAAGGGCTGATTTTTAGAATTATCTACACTCGTGTATGTTTAAGTAATGTTTTCTGCCCAACCTTATGGCAACGTGGCTTTTGTAAGCATTGGGCCAAAAGTAACAACAGTGGCACCGTGAACTGGCTCCTGTTCTAATTCAGTCATCAGCTTTTTTTACTACAGACTTTCAGATATTTTCTAGATGACAATGTGAAAGCCCAATTTTTCTTTCACATACCATATTGAATTTGACAAGAAAATGTGTCTGCTTTTCTGTAAAATGTAAACAGAATGAATGGTGAAGTTAATGGATGATGCGTATCTGATATTGTATGATAACTTAATGGATTTTTTAAAAGTTCCTAACAGATTTTTCAAGTCTGTTTTGTGAGGTGTGTGTGATTTTTTTTTCCCATACACACTGTTAAAGATCTTTGTCCTAACTCAGCAGAGAGACTTACATTTATTTATAACTAAAGAAATCAAAAATAGGAATATTTTTGTAGCCTTTAATGTTGTCCAGAGCTGACACTTTCCCATTTTTAAATGATAATTTTAACAATGCTTTTACCAGAGTCGTGCCATACGCAGTTTATACCCTGGGCTGGCTTTCTTCAGGTGTCCTGAGCTGCTGCACCCATAGATCCCAAGGAAGCAGCACACGAGGCAGCAGCTCATGTTGCACTGGAGCCTTGTGCCCCTAAACTGGCTTCCTGCCCCTTCCTTCTGCCCTGGCACTACGTAGAAAGAGAGCAAGCTCTTTCTGCCCCCAACAAAGGGAATGAATAATGAAAATACGATTCTCTCTGCACAGTGATCGCCTGTTACTTTGTATGTTGTGCAGCAGGATGAGATCCAAATCCATCTGGGCGCAAGAGGAAATGATCAAAGAAATCACTCCCAAGCATTTACTTCAGCAGTAAACTGCTACCAGCCCCCAGTATTGTTTCAGCTACAGTGATCGTCATGCAAAAGAAAGCAGTTGTAGATCTGTAGAGAACATCAAGCCAGTGAGAAATTTACCTTAGACTAGAGTGCTTATTTAGCTACTCACTCCATGTGGTTTTCCTTAGCAAAAAGTACCATATGAAGAGTAAAGGCAGCTCTTCTGCTGTTCTCTCCTCGCTAACTTGGAAAGTGATTTTTTTTTTTTCTTCTCTTATCCTGTTCCCTAGTTAAGTCTTATCAGGGACACGTAGGAATGCACAGACAAAATAATTTTCAGAAAAGATGGATAATATTTGTGTCCAGATTAATGGACTTTGGAGACTGTATGTGTGTTCTTGCAGATTCACTTCTCTGATGCTTAATAGCAGACAGGCAAGTCCTTGTTCTATTTAGTCCAATTTAAGTGTTTACAAAAACAAAAACTATGTTTTGTTTGAATCATCACAGCTGAAAATCAAGGTACATTTTGTATTCCAACCTTATACAAAAAAAATGATTTTGAAATCTGAAGTTGAGTTTTATTCAACTTAAGATTCTTTCAGAACTTTAACTATTTGGTAACACATAAAACTCTATATTGCCATGTTGAAAATTTGAAAAATTCATGTTAGTGTGTAGTATCTATGGAGAGGTAAAATACGAGCAGCTGCATGTTGTTCTTTCTTGCTAAACATCAATATATCATTGTATCAGGTCCAGTATTATAAAAGCATATTTTGAAAGATGTTTAACTTGGATGCAGTGCATGGGTTTGGGTAGGGAGCCTGCACTGTTAGAACAGGCAGGCAAAGCTGACACAATAGTTTCCTCCACTTCATATAGGAGTTTTAAGCAGCTTTATCTCCCTTGTAGCAGCTTACTGAATTCATCACTAAAATCTATAAAAAAAAATGCTTCCTTCCTGAAATGCAGAGGCTGTAACTTTTTTTCTTTTTTCCTCTTTTCAGTGTTTTCCCCATAGTGGTTATATCCACGCGAAAAACAGAAGTCCTTTACGCTTAAACTTAGCAGTCCTTTACCTCGGCGCCGTTGCAGGCAGCGGTGCCTTCCCATCGCTGCAAGGGCTCTGCTGAGCGCAGCCGCTAGGGGCTACTGCTGCATTTGCAGCTGGCTCTGCTGCAGCAGTGGGGTCTGCTTTGGGGTTTTACTTCTGGTGGCCAGGATGCTTCCGGACTACATAGCACGTTTCTGCAACCAGTGCCACTAGCTTTTGGTTTAGTGAATCGTAGGGGTGTAGCTTTAAAAGCCAGCCGAGCTCCTGGAAGGTGGGAAGCTTTCATAGTCCGTGGCCAAGGGCGCCGGTGGGAGAGCACCGGTCACTGCAGAGAGCGTGGGGAGCGGTGGTAACGCGTTGCACGGGGTGTCCCTGAGCACTGTGCTCATCCCGCCCGCCTTTCACCAAAGGAGACTGTTTTGCTCCCTCTCCCATAGCTTCTCTTTTCACCTGTTTCAGCCAAGCTCCTTACTCAGTGTGGTTTGAACGAACCGGAAACTTTCCTGGGGTAGACAAGAACCATGTCCAAGACTGGTGTTCGAACATTAAACTGTTTCTGAACTCTGAAGCTTTTGAGTAGGGTTCCACGATGAGTAAATCAAATTGAGTTTCTCTGCGGTTTGGTTTAACTGTGACTCACTTGCAAATATTGTGTGCCTGGTAATGCTGTCATTTGACAGAAATGATGTGTTGAGGAGATGGGCTGTGTGATATAAAAGGCAAGGGGATCTCTACTTACTTTGCTCTATGTTTACATCTAATCAAACCTGGTGTTTCTTCTGTTCAAGGTGAAAGGAGTGTGCGCAAGGTGGAACATAATCTGTTTCCTAAAGGCTTTTTTCTCTGTCTTTTATTTTATTTATTTATTTATTTATTTATTTATTTATTTATTTTTCCTTGCCTTCAAAAGATCTCCCTTTCTAGATGAATCTGTTCAGACTGTGTTTTTGTTAAAGATTGTAGTTGTGTTATAAAAGGGTTATACTCAGGGGTTGCTTAGCAGGTGGTTTTCTGCCCTTATTTCAAGGGATGGTGTAGCAACAAAAAATAGGATTGAAAATTAACTTTCTGTGGAACTGGCTAAAGCTAATGACATGCTTGTAAAAGATCTTCCACCTTTTAAAGCTCAGCATCACTGTACTGTCCTTTTCGTGTGTGCATTGCAGGTACAGATGCCGGAAGAGTAAAACTTCCAAAACTTAGTTTTGTTTTCTGCTTCCATGGCAGTAGAAAAGAATTAAAGAAAAAAGTCCAGCGTATTACACATGTTTAGGATTTTGAACAGATATTGGATCTGCTTTAAATACTCAAAACTTGTATTAATAATACAACTTCTAATCCTTGATTAGGTTTTGAAGCAGCTCTGTACAGCAGATAATACAATTTTGAAAAGACCGAGACTCCTTAGAAATTAATCTTCAAAAAAAAGGGTCATTTCCATTTTGAATGTTCTTATTCGAGTGTGTATATTTCATCTCAGAAGCAAATTATCAGCCTTCAAAGGTTTTGCAAATATTTCTTTTTTTTATATAAAATACTCTGACCCATTTATTCATTTACGTGTGTATGAAGGGTATTGTTTACATTCAAGGCTGTCTTCAAGTAAATGATATTTGAAAACATCAGAGGCAGAGTGCTTGCTGGAAGAGAAAGCTAACCCTCCCACTACTCTCAAAAAACAAAACAACTACAACAAAAAAGAGAAATATGTTAGTGAGTTGCATTTAATTGAGGCATCCATTTAATTGGAGAAATAGATGCTGTAGCTGCCTGTTGCTGCTAAATGCGGGTGGTGTCTCTAACTGCACACGTAGGTTGTTTTTACATCACCGAATGCAGCTTAGAGAAAACCGGAGCTACCAGCTAGTTCCTGTGCTGGGGCTGCTGCTGGAGCTCAGGACGCTTGCATGCTGCTTTGACCAAGCTGTCCTTGAAAAACATAAATACAGCGTGGTGCATGTGTAGGGCTCCACCAGAAGGGCTTTCTTCACTGTCTGTGAAACTAAACAGAAGCTCCTGTTTGAAGCCGTGATGTTGTTTATTATGGATCTCCTACCGGAATGATGTCTCCCTCCAGCCACACAATTTGAGTAAGCTAGAGAGTATTTACACCACACTTGTATATAATGTCAATACAGGCACCTTGTTTTAAAAATAAATTGGCTATGTTTGCTGGCAGCCTAGCAAGCTGGATGGCTTTTCACTCATCAGCACAGATTTCATATACTTGCAGGGGTGTTGCCATTCAGAAAATATCTTTTTAAGAGATACAATGTCCCTCAGGCATGGGCGACAAAAATCCACTGTTGCTACTGGTGTTGAGTCAGGCTTTCCTATAGAAATAATAGGCAGTGCTTAATAGGCAACCACATTATTCTGTAAGGAAAGAAGTGCAGTCTAACAGTGTGTTCTTCTGGTAGCTGCAGTAATGTGTTTTCCATGCATCTAGATAGGCTCTTAGTATTCACTTAAGTGAATATTATGGAATAAGTACTTTCCTAACTGCAAGGTGATCGAGCAGTTTGCAGGTAAACAAGCAGCGTGCAACAGCAGGGGTGCCAGGGAAGTGATCTGATCTTGTCTTAAATCTTGCAGTCCCTGCTACTTGTCCCTGGATAGGAGCAAATTACCCAGAGAGCACTGGGAGACTAGATCACCATCAATCAGCTTAACTGATAACTGCAGGTTAATAAACAGTTGTTCCCTAAATGTGCTCTTTAAAATTAGATGGCTGTTTTACTGTGGAAGATACAAGAAAGTAGAAAAGAAGCCCCCGTTTTACTTGACTTTTGTGCAAATTTGTTTGTTCAGTTGTTTTATAGATTTGCTGGCTTTTTATAGCTGCAGTATTCTGCTGAACTGCGCTCCCTCTTTTCTCTTTTCTCTCTTTTTTTTCTTTTTTTTTTTTTTTTTGTCTTAAAAGCCTCAATAGGAAGTGAAAGACAGCTAGCCCTTGAGAACTGCACAGCCTTCTTGGGTGTCAATATTGAGGATTTGAACAGGAAGTGAACTTGTTTAAGAAATAAATATATTTTGGCTTTAAGCAGAAGAAATGCATCCATACATTTCTTAGCAAATGCTTTAGATGCCTTCCCTGGTGAGTTATTAAATTACTTCAGCTAGACAAAAATGCTTCAGAATAATAAGGGAATAGAGGATCACATTTTTCTGTAGAGCTTTCTTTTTAAGACAGATAATTAATGTGGTAAAAAATTAAGTGAAAATTAAGTCAGAGATTGTCCACCTGGGGACATCTATGGTGAGAAACAGGAAAAAAGCACTTTAAAATGGGTTCTGTCAGCCAGCAATGCTATCCAGAATTAAAGCCATTAAATTCTCACCTGTAGTTAATTAGGATCGAGTGTTTCTAAATCATGCACAAGGAAAGCAAAAGTATTACTCAGTGTGATTAATTAGAGAGTTGTGAGAACAAGGCTGAAAATGTTCACTTCTATGGACAGGTTTTTCTGTACAGCTTTAATGGCTAAATAGTCTGGTTTTCCAAGGCAGTGAGTTTATGCACTCTTCTGAGAACCTGTTTGCTAATTTGAAAGTCTAAGTACTGGATTTGTATTTTCTAACTTTAGGCATGCAAACCATCAGATTCTGGGAACGTCATTTGACGGGTATCAGCAGCTACATTCTTGTATGTCTTGTATAGTCCTTGGGCTATTTTGGGAACTGTGACAAATATGTACTTTCTAGAAGAAAAGTTTACTCATGCCTTTTTGGAGTATTAAATTGTCAGTGAGAGCAAAATCTAACCCAGGCAAGTGGTACCTACAGACTGCCGAGTTTCACCGTCCAGTAGAATTGTGAGGTTTTGCCTGCAGTGGTTAGTGGGTTGAGTCAGTACTCGTTAGTGAAGCCGGTGCTCGCGGTGTGTCTGTAACGGGAGCAAGCATCGCCGGCCTTCCCGTGGTGCCCTCACCGACCCGCTCTGGCCGCTTGTGTCCGCTTGCACGGCTCGGCCACGAAGGGTTGGCACGCTTCCTTTGGGAAGAAATAGTCTGTTTGCCAAGAGAGCTGTAAGTAATTCGGGAAAAAACGGAAGTCTTCTGGGCCTGCATGAACTTCGTCTGGGTGTTATTCTGTGGGCACAGTTGTGAGGGTTCGCTACAAGCTCCAATGGCTGCCCTTTTGAGAATAATTTTACCTTCTTTTTTGATGTAGTGTTGTTTATTGTTCAATAGATCAGTCTAATATAGGGTTTTATCACAGAATCACAGAATAGTTGAGGTTGGAAGGGACCTCTAGACTGCTCCAGCG
The DNA here is from genome assembly GCF_059628265.1 of Tinamus guttatus. Classification (NCBI taxonomy): domain Eukaryota; kingdom Metazoa; phylum Chordata; class Aves; order Tinamiformes; family Tinamidae; genus Tinamus; species Tinamus guttatus. Next base: position 660,068 of record NW_028288659.1, on the reverse strand, counting down.
GGGACACCTAGAGCATGTGGCACAGGGTGGCATCCAGGCGGGTTTGGAAGATCTCCAGAGAAGGAGACTCCACAATCTCTCTGGGCAGCCTGTTCCAGGGCTCTGTCACCCTCACAGTCAAGAAGTTCTTCCTCACATGGAGATGGAACTTCCTGGGTTTTAACTGGTACCCTTGTCCTGTCAGTGGCCACCACTGAGAAGAGTTTGGCCTCATCCTCTTTACATTCTTCCCTCAGGTACTTACACATGTTGGTCAGTTCCCTGCTCAATCTATGCCTTATGTTTATGCCTTGTAATGTTAAAGAGGGACACAGTCTGTGAACTGCTCGCTGCTGCTTAACGCTGAATGACAGGTGAGCCCTTTGTCAGACAAACTTTGGATTCTTCTGATCCTCTCTGCCTCCAGAAGGTCCCATAATTCCACGAAATGTATGGGGTGCCCCTGTAGCAGCAGGCATGTTATTGCACGTTAATTTGCCTTGTGCCCATGCCTTCGTTTGTGCAGTTCCTGTGGGCTTTCTCCTGGGATGCCAGTTGTTAGGAGGTGATCAGAATAGACAGATCATGGAAGCAACCTCTTCATTACTGCACTTGTCAGAGCAAGTTTGCCAGGATCCAAACTGGTGAAGAGTTTAGAAAATGGGTCTTTGCATAACGTTTCTGTTAAAACTCTTCTAAATCATGAGGAACATGTCATTGAGGTCTTCGCTAACCTATTTAATCGTACAATTATGAGATAAAGTACAAGAGAAAAATAGTCCTTCCTTTGTTTCCTAAGAGCAAAGCTATTACTTTCTTCTTTTGGAGCAAGGTGATGAAATAGATAGCTTTTGGGAATTCCTGTGTGAAACACTAATAGCTCATTTTAATCAGTTTTATTGAAGGTACGTGCACTGCCACGAGCAAGAAAAACTAGTTCAAAAAGCTAATTCTGCTGCTTCAGTTTATCGTGCTTGTTGCACTTATTAGCATGCCTCGGAAATACAGAAGGAAGGTTGTTCTGAGCAGCCCTCGGAGCAGCCTGCACGCCTGCTGAGCAAGCTCGTCGTGTCCTGCGCTATTCCCAAAGCGGTTCCATGAGAAGGAAAATGTTCCTTGCCTCTGACTTGTGAGCTTATGGCGTTCCTGATTCCTGAAGAGGCCAGTTGCAGACCTCCATTGACCTGCATAGCTGTACTTTTCTTGTTTAGGAAACCTGTAGATATTTTAAATAGTTGCTTTCTTTGTAGTTAGCCTGTGTTCTAGAGCTTGCAGTCCTTGCAGTGTGGCCTGGGCTTTAAAGTGGAGGCAATCGCTACCAACATTTCCATGTTCATAGACACAGATTTATGAATTGAGCCAGACTTGGTCACAGCAGAGGTAATATCTTCTACACCGATAGCACCGAGGCAAGAAGAGAGGGCAGGAACTCAAGGTTTTGACTCTGCCACTGAGAGACTCCGCACCTAAACTGTGTGTTGTCCTTGAGTTTCCTATCGATTCCTCTTTAAATTCTTCTCTGGTAAAACTGCTGGCCATATGTAACTTAGAATGTAGCTGAGGCCTTTCTTGAAACAGCTTAATGTCAAAGCACAAGTCTTGTATGCCAAAAGAATGAGCTCTATGGGATTGGTTTGTGCTGTGACTGACAGATGAAAGGCTTTGTTTAAACTTTAAGTGCTCTGTGCTGCACTGATGGTACCACAAAAGCTTTCTCCATAGAAGAGACTGAATAAGCTTTGAAATAAGGAGGGAAGAAAATGATGCTTCAAACAAGGTGTTTGTGTTCTTGTAGGTGTTCTGGGAACACAGCAGAGAGAATTGATGTTCTGAGTAAGAAATATCCGTGCATTTTTCTTCAAATGAAAAAGTTGGCTTAGAAGCAAATATAGTAAAATTATATTGCTAATTTCAGTTATATAAATTTATGAAATCCAGGCACAGGGAGAAGAGAGAGAGTTCAATTTTGCCATTTTAAAATCCAAAGAACAAAGTACAGCTGGCTGATATATTTATCATCGTTTCTAGATCGTTGTCTCTCACCCCAAAAAAGCTTCCCTTCTTCCTAATCTGCTTCTCATGTGTCTGGACAAACAAAACAACCCGTGTTCAGAAAACTGCCATTTGTGCCAGTCTTCTACTCCCTTCTTTCTTAAATTTTATTGAATGGGAATTTCACAAATCCTAGTATGAAGGATCCAGTATGTACGTGTTAGTTTTGAGAGAGAACCCAAAAAGTTTGGTATTACAGTGATATGACCCCAAGGTCAGTAACGGTCTCAGTAAAACACCACAGTTGTCAACTGTAATTTGCAGCCATAATATGCCTTAAGGAGGAAAGGGAGAGGGAAGAGGGGAAAAAAGCAAGTTCTTTGCAAAGGCAGAGGGATTTTTACGAAAGCAGTAAGTTATGGATGCTGCACTCCGCGGGGGTGGTGCTGAGAGGCGGATGCGCTGCTTTCTGCCCTGCCTTTCTGCCACCGTTTCCTCCATTGAGCTGCTGGATGTAGAGCAGAGGGGACATGAGCCGTCACACAGTGCAAGTCAATACAGTGGGTGTGTGTCCATGTGCACGTGTTCGTATGGCAGCGATCGTGCAGGCCCGTAGTAAGGGTTGTTGAGGTAGAGTGATTTGAAAGGAAAGGTTGTGAGAGGTGATAAGGTAAACAAAAGGGAAAGGAGGTGGACAGCATGCCAGAGAAAAAGTGAGGAAAATACCTTTGCAGGAGAGTAATAGGAAGAAAAAGAGAAGACATTGCAAAAGTCAAGGAGGAAAGGACGTATCTGTGAAAGAGCTTTTCTTTTGTTTTGAATTGGCTGTTCTTTATGAAACAAGTTTTCTCCTTTGAAGTTTGGTATGGGCGTGAACATGTCTTACCCTGTTTTCACTAAACCCAGGAGCTAGATGTATTTGCCCCCTGCTACCAGAGCTCAAATAACCATCATGTGGAACTTAAAAATTGTTATATTCCCAGAAAGTTTGCGCACAATGAAAAACAGACCGAGTTTGTTTGATAATATGAAGTACAGAAGAGTTTTGCTTCTAAACGTGCTTTTACAGCACAGTCCTTTCAGTTGCCATATCCCCCTCAGCTTTCACCAAGGTTTTCCCCTAGTGGTTGCAGAATTCGTTACAGCAGCTGGATTATTCTTCTGTGCAGCTGAACCACCTGCACAAAGCTAGGCCTGGTAAACTCTAGCTTGCATCCTTTTCCGAAAGGTTGTATCCTTTTACAATCAGTGTACTACAGTGAAGAGCTTTAAGCCTAAAATATTAGCGATTCCTCAGTATGAAAGGGCATGAAAAATCAAAATTCTTGAATCAACTCTGACTTGAGTAAAAGCAGAATGTGATAGTAATGCCTTGTTGAATGCCTTTCAGATCTGCCAAATATTTTTCTTTTGGTTTAGTTAAGGATCTGGTTGAGGGCTGGCCAGGCATTGCTTTGTGCAGGGCACTAGCTCACGTAGGCTACTCTTCTCTCCTGGCTTCTCGTGGTATTACCAGTTTTTTATCCGAGTTGTCTGACTCTGTTTGCAAAGTCCTAGCCCTCTCTTTTGGCCATTCCCACATTATATAAGCCTCTGGTGAATTTTATTCCATGCTTTTAGGATCCCGTTTGCCTTAAAATAGCTTACATATCTATCTCTCTTTTTTTTTTTTTTTTTTTTTTTTTCCCATCCGCCTGCACTGCAATAGTGAGGTTTGTGCAGCAGGAGTACAACAATATATGTGGAAAGCAGAGTGTTTCTGATGAAACACAATCTTTATGTAGTCTAGCTTTCCTGTGACCATCTCTGTATCTAAGAGAACAGCTTGATTCTTATTAAGCTTAACTTGTGTCTAGAGAGAAAAAAAAGAAAAAATAAATGTTCCCCCGTCATACTTTATCTCTTATTAGTCAAAGTGAAACTGGTGAGCCAATAATACTGTGTGAGGTTAGGTTTATTTTTGAAACCTTTTTTTCCTTAGTTGTATTCCAGATACATATTTTTGTCTTCAAATAATATCTGTAAGATGCTGATTATTTTATTTATATACTAGATACCCTTCAACTTGATGAAACTTTCTTTGAGCTTTTGAGACTCAGTCTTTAAGTATCATTGTTGTGTGTATAGATATGTATACCCAAGGGCAGGAACTGACTTAGAAACTTCTCTCTTGTTAAGAGGACGGTTTCGTACTGACTTGTGCAGTGTGAATGTTGAATTCAGTGCGGGGACTCCGCACTCCTCAAAACCCTGGGGACAAACCTCTTGGGTCTTCCATTCACAGCCTTACGTTTTCCTCCCTCTACTAAAGGTACCGGGTCCCTCGATACGATTCTTGAGACTCGAGAAGGATTCTGAAGTTCCTGTTTTGTGGGCCAGTTTGTTCTGTAAGCACAGCAATAAATGGCTGCTTTTTCAGCAGGAAATATGTACAACATCGGTTCTGTCTTTACACCGCTCGAAGCAGTGACCGTGCTTACCAGCCTTAAAAGGTGGTGAAATCCAAAAACTGTGGTTTAATTGCTTCAGTTGTGGTAGTGGCCGAGAGGAATCCTTTAGAAGAATGAAGTATTGGGTAGCAGTAGAATTCTCCTCCCTTTTAATTAAGGTCATGTGGTTCTAAGCATCTTCGACTTGTTGTAACATGTTACGTAGATATTTAAGCTTTTATAATAATAACTCATGGTAGTCATATGGTCTTCCTGGCACCTTACTACTATCAGTGTGGAATCAGATTCCTCCTCCCCACCCTTTTAAGTCCTAAACATACACAGCAGTGTGCTCATCACCAAAGTTTCCCCCAAAATTTCCGGGGATGAATTGGAGTGAGCCCTGAGCTCCTATCACTAATGGAAAGCTTTGTCACTTCTCAAATGTCATGAGGTGTCTTAACATGTTAATTACAGCATCTGTCTGAAAAATCAGTCCTTGCTATTACTGTACTGAAAAGGAAACGGCAATGAATAAGGTTAAAATGTTGAGGGGAAAATTACTCCCTGCTCCCTTCCCAGCAGCACCATGCATTTCTCAGTAAGAAGATTGATGCTAATACAGTTATAGCTACATTCTCAGCCCAGAAGTTGTTTCCTTTATGGCAGAATGTGCAGAAGTGAGTTTAAATGGGCATGTGGGGGACTGGCAACCCTGTGGGTACAGATGTGAGCAAAAAAAAGCGGGATTGTTTGGATTTTTGGAATAGCTGTTTTGATGTTGGACCTGGGAAATCTCAAGATGACTCTTAACCGAATTCCCAGTATCCTGGAAATTCAGTCTTCTCCATGGAACTTTTCCTTACAAGGTCAGTACATAGCTCCCTGGTGGCCTCTTTCTAGCACGCTTTTAGAACAGCTCCGAACTTGGCACACACAAGCGCTGCGACCCCACAGTGATCCCTGGCAGTTGCTGACTCCCTTCCCCAGCTGGCAGGTTTTCCTGTTGTTTTCCTTTCCCGCTTTGTGTCAGCTCCTTGATGATATTTGTTTGTTCTGTAATGGGGAAGCGGTTTCCTCCATCCCATATTAGAACAAAGTCTGTTTTGATTTCTGGGTCACATTTTTCTTATGTAGCTACGTATAAATACCGTGGGTACCATTCAAAACTGCACGTTTGCATTCCCTGCTTTAAAATATCTGCATAGCCTCAAGTGATTAATGATTGTCACCTTCTAATACACTAATACCTGTGCAGAAGTCTATGTGGAGAATTAAGGAATGAGTTGAGGCCAAAAATAGAGTCAGTGAATTTGAACTGAAGTTTCTGAAAGTGATTCAACTAGTTTACCATCAGGCTATTTTCCTTTGCCGTGCAATTTTGGTATGTTAAATCCATCATTATGGAGATAAATTAGTAACTGCTTCAGTACTTAATGTTTCATTGCATTGTTAACTTGTTTCGTCATGGATGGCTCTGTGTTTTCTTGAGCTAATGCATCTCTAACACAAATGGAGATTTTCATAAGCTGCTAGTGCCCTTGAATAGGAGGAAGACACAGCGTTATGGTAAGCTTTCTTTTTAAGGATTAAGATATGTTACGTTTCCCTGTAGTTTTTAATGGAGTTCACTTGGCAAAAGTGAAGTCACTTTTCTGAATTGGTAAGTTTGTTAAACTTACTTTTATTAATACGTGTATGATCTTGATCTTCTGTAATCCCTTGTTTTGGCTTTAGCTCTGTTGCCCCATATTGCTCCTATCATTATAATCATTGATAGTTAGACATGGAGAAAAATTCTACAAGTGAAGTAAAGTACAAAAAAATGGGTTGTTTTTTGTTTGTTTTGCCTTTTTTTTTTTCCTGAGGTCTGAACTGTTTGGGATATTTTAGCCAATACAGGTATTATTAGTTTCAGAACTGATGTCATATGTATATCCGGGAGAATTTGCTAATGATTTTAGCTAAGATCCAAGGTTATAGTGTATTTCATCCATGGACGTCAATTGCAAACTTATTTTCAATGAATAATGATAAACTGGTATTGTTAAATTTACTCTTTCTTCTATCTTCCTGTTTTCTCCTTCCCCCGCCTCGTGAATGAACAAAACTCAAAGATCTCCAAAAATAGGGAAGGGAGGGACTTAGAGCCCTTGCAGCGCAGCAGAAGGAAAATAACATCTAACAGCTAGAGATGACATTCCTGTGTTACTGTAAATTGTGCTCAGGGTAAAGCAGTTTGCACAATGTTAACCTCTAGTGGCAGTCAGGTTGGGAGGAGAAGTCACCTTATCCGGCTATATTGATGTTTTTGAAATGTTGGAGAAGGGAGAAAATGGTCAGCCAGTGATTTCTGGGGATGGTTCTGACCTACAGAGCAATGTTTTCAATCCTCCGGAGAACACCAGTCAGTTGATAGGCCACCCAAATTACGATTAGTGTGTTACCTAGTACCCTAAGTAACCTTCTTGTTGCTTAGAAGAGAGGAGAAGGGAAGGAACTTTGTTTTCCTTGATGGAGGGTTGATGCTGTTTCATGTTGTCAGGAACTACCAGGACAGCAGAGTGCAGTGCGCCTGCAGCAAGTTCAAGGATGATGCAGCTAGGAGAAGCAGCTGATGTGGGTACAGGAGGGATGCTGTTCAGGAGCACCTTGTCAGGCTGTCCTTGGCTTGGCAGGAAGCTCATGGCGAGCAAACCAAAGTTTGGCATCTGAGCTGGAACATGACTATGCAGCGTTGCAGGCTGTGGCTAGAAAGCAAAACTGCCGAGGACGTGGGGAGCCAATAGTCAATGAGCAGCGGGTGCCTGTGGTGAGGCAGAACGAGCTGCATGCTGTGCTGTGTTAGCTGACGTTTAGCCAGCAGGTCAACATGGGTGATTATTCTCTTCTCCTGGGCCTGACAGACCGTACGTGGATTACTGAGTCCTGCGCTGGGCTCCCTGGGGCAGGAAGGGCACTGGCAGACTGGAACAAGTCCATCAGAGGGCCACTATTGTAACTGTAACTAATATAAGCGCCTGGGCGACCTGCGTTTGTGCAGAAGGGTAGTCTAAGGGAGACTTCTTAGGACAAGCACGACAAGCCTTACTACTGCTTTCTGTTATCTCCCAGAAGCGTTTGGAGAGATGGAGCCAGAAGAGATGCACAGTGAAAGCACAAGAGGCAACAGCATGACTTGCCACAAGGGAAATTCCCACTATGAGGAAGAAAGTTTTTGCTGTGAGTGTGAGCAAACACTGGCAGAGCTGTCCACAGAGGCAGAGGAGCCTCTGTCCTTGGGGGTATCGGAGCTCAGCTGGTCGAGGCCTGGAGCAGCTTCATCTGGGCTGGACCAGGTGACCTCCAGCAGGCTCTTCAAACCTGTAGGAACTGAGGTGTGTGTGGGGTGTGTGTGCTTGAATGCCTAGAGGGAAATGCGAGTGGCCCTACACGTACAGAAAGTTTCCATCTCTTTCCCTTTCTTTACTGCATACCTTATGCAGTAAAACTTGCAGCAGTCACTGTCTTACAGCAGTAAGAGAGTAAGAATATGCAATGCAATAGGGGCTGGGCTGGAATAAAGCTAATCCCAAGATAGTCTTTGTCATTTGGTTGTTCTTTTAAGTTAGATGGATAAATTAGCTCCCTTCATCTCCTACCAAACAAGAAAGAAGTGCAGACTCCTATGTATTGGATCACAAAGAACCTTGGAAAAGGATGTGGTCATATAGCACCTTAGCTGCAAGAACTTTTCTCCTGTGGATAGTGATTGCTTTTCCTTCTGCATCTTTGTTTTAAATAAAGGCATTCAATGATTAAATTTTAAGAGATATTCCTTGGCTTTTTAGTTGATGTGATTTTCCTTCCTGAATGGAATCGTAGATTTTTCTTGAAAAATCATTTTTTCTTTTTGCCTCTTAGATGTCCAGGTACACAGCAGAATGCTGGACAAGATGACAGAGGGCTCTTCTGTGAGCCAGAATTTGCAAAAGAGGATTCCTCAGTGGGGAGCCACAAATCCTCATGTCTGCTAAAACCTTTCTGCTGAATGCCCAGTTATGACTAGATTGCCCAACTTCAAGCATCTGCTTTAGGAATCTTTTATGAATTTCATCATACAGGCAAATAAATAATAGAAGTTCTGGAAGAGCTTAAAAGTCATCATCTTTTTTTATCTCCGGACTCCAGTGAGTCATGATAGCTTATAGAAAAGATCAACAATCTGTTCTGACCAATACCTAGGACATATTGCATTACCATAACATATTTCAGTTCCATACAGAAAAAAAGGTTAAAGAAATTCTTGGGAAGGAAAAGCTGTCATGTTTTTGTGCCTTTTTTTTTTTTTTTTTGGCATTAGCAGAAAAGATGGAGCTCTTCTAGACTGCAGTATTTCTTTGTCAATTTAACTGGTTTCAGAGTCATGATGAGATGTCTTAAACCAAAAATATACAGTAGGAAGAACATACTAGGAAGAATAAGTAATGATGTTTGTACTCTAAAATAGTGAGTCAGAGTCATGGGTGTACGTGGCTAAGTGCTTGGCAAAAAACAAGACTTCTGTTAAGAATCTGGAGTAGAGAGGGACCCAAATTAAAGTTTTTTATTGTTGTTTTTTGTTATTTTGGGGACTTTTATGGTATTGATCTCCTTGGCACTTCTGTATTTGAAAATATTTTTTGAAAATCCCCACTATATATATTTGCTAAATAGTAGTGTAGAGAGCACAAAGTAAACCTTGACAGAGCAAAGAGCTTTTGTGCTTGTTCAGCTCTGCAAGCTGTTTTCCAGTTTACTTAGCTCTTGTCACATGAAGAAGTTGTCTTGCATGGTGCCACTGCTGATTAATGTAATTTGCCATTTTAATTCAGAGGGACGTGTACAGGAGGTAAAAGTCTAAGGACAGATGTTGGCAACCTGATGTGATTTGAATATGATTAGTGATACCATGCAGGCTTGGCTTGCTTTCAGATTTGATGGGGGCGGATGAAAGAGAGGAGGAAAAAATGACCCTCTGGAACAAAAGCAAACTTGTGTGCTTAGCAGAACGTCAGTGTACCTATATACCAGCTGCTCCTTTCTTTTATCTTTCTTTCTTTCAGATCTGTTACCAAAGTGATAGACTAAGTGAATGTCAGTTTTCATAGTACCAAAATTTTCTGTTTCACAGAGTTCTTATTTTCTTCCTATGCCTCTTTTGCTTAAATTGGATATTGGAGAGATGAGTCTAAAATTCTGCAAAGCCACTGTTTCCTGAATACCTGAGGCTTTGTCTTTTGGCTGCCTGATAATGTCTGAAAATCCGAAGCTAAAAAAGGAAATGTTCTTCTTCTTTTATTTTTTTTTCAAAAATGTGTTTATGAAATATAATCAAATAGGACTTTTTTAATCCCTGGAAATGGGAAAGTCTGTGGTATGAACGGGGAAGAATTCCGCTGAACATTCATAACTTCTTTGTTTTTTGTTAGAGGTCAGGTGTCCTTCTAAAAATTAGTGCCTTGGAAGCGCTGCGGTTTCAATGGTCAGGGAAGACACATGGTATCAGAAGGGAGAGGAACAGAGCAAAGATATTTACCGTTCTGTACTGTACTTCTTTCATATCCCAAGAGAGCTTCCCAGATCTCTCTGCTCCCAAATCTAAAGAGTGTAATCCCTCAAATCTCCTGAGACATTGTGGAGGGAGACCATAAGGCTTCTTCCAGTTTACAGTGTCTTCATAGTCTAAATAACTGTGACTAGGGTCTCTTTTGACTGTTCCTTTGTCTCTTTTAACTGTTCCTTTAATGTTTCCTGCATTTTTGGTGAAAATAAATGGTTGAATTTCCCTCTGTAGAAAAAAAAATACGGTGCAGTCTCTCCCTCTATTCCTCAAGCAACAGAGACATGGATAGCTGCTTTTTTATAGGGATGTGGTAAGCATATAGGATGTATATTGTGCTCAGGGAAATAAACTGATGGTCAATTTGGCAGTACCTCCTACTGCCTTTTTATTGTGTCAAGTCGACTGAAGTGTTTATGTCCATTTTTAGCATATTCTGACCAGTCTCAAATGTGGATGTTTTGGGTTCAGCAACTGAGTGTCTTTAATTTTGATATTCTAAATCTCCTCTGTTGAATTGAGAAGTTAATGCATTTTGGAGGTGAGTTTGCTTTGGATCATTGAATAAAAATGTAGTTGGGGTGCTCTGCCTCAATTTTTTAGCTTTCAGGTGTAAGTATTATAGCTTTATTAAGGAGAGACTCACTGATTAAAAGTTCAATCTGAAACCTCTAAGACTAGAATTAAAGATTTTGCTACATTGTGTCTCACCACAGCCTTAATTATTAGATTATTACTTAGAGAAGCATTAAAAATCGACTGCTTGAAGAGACAGACAGAAAAGTCACCATCTTATGGTGTAGTCTTAATTATTTAAGTGTCATAAAAAGTTTAATATAAGTTTAAATAAAATATACTGGCAGTGAATAGCTCATGTATTGCTACTCTGTCCTAGATAATTGTGGTGCAGATGAATGGGCGCTCTGTAGGTTGTCAGATAGAGTATTTCTTCCTGTTATTGATGGCAGCAATCACTCCTAATGGTTAGAGTGCTGAAACCAGCACTGCTGTGCAAAATGAAAAGCAGATTTTTATGTGGTGGATTCATTCATGTCTCTTCAGATATCTCGTCTTTCCATAACCTGAAATTGTAGAAGGAATAGAGTGTAAACATTCACTGTCTCTGCTCTGTAGTGGGCAGGAGGATGGCAGAACTAACATGACCAAAATGATGGTTATAATTACACAGAATCACAGAATGGTTGAGGTTGGAAGGGACCTCTAGAGATCATCTAGTCCAGCCCCCCTGCTCCAGCAGGGACACCTAGAGCACGTGGCACAGGGTGGCATCCAGGCAGGTTTTGAAGATCTCCAGAGAAGGATGTTCCTCCAGAGTTTTCAAATTCTAGCCTTGGGCCTTGAGGGAAGGAGTGAGGAGTGTTTCCAGGTGAGAAAGTGGAGTTTCAACACCCTTTTCCCTATTGCTGTCCATTTTTCTAGGAGTGCTGTGAACGTTAGCCCAACTAGCAATGGAGAAAACAAGTAAGTGGGTGACTTTGGCTAGCAGCATCAAAGAGCTTTCTTGGTGAGGAAGCATTAAAAACAACTTGCAAGTTCATCAGCTAAACTGTGTGGTTGTGTTGTACTGTTTTTTTCTTCTGTTAGTTTGAGGAAAGTATGTTGCATGTATGTGGATGGCATCTTGTCCTGGCCATCTTTCCAGGGTGGATTAGGCATACTGATTATGCTTCAGGGCTGACCTTTGAATTATGCAGTCTCCTATGTTTTCTTCCAATCATTTATTTCTGGCTTAGTTGCTGTGTTGATCGTGAAATTTTAGTTTTCTAAGATCCAAATTTTCTCACTAAACAGAATGGTTAATACACTCAACTTTCTGGTAAATGTTAACTGCATTCATGGTGCTGCCTGTTCTCAAAACAAACAAACAAACAAAAAACAAACAAACAAGCAAAAAAAAAAAACTTGAGGAGGAGGTAATGGCAGTGGGAGTCACAGGAGTCTTCCTAGTTCGGCTTTTCCTGAAGTACACCATTTTCCAGAGATCCTTAGCAGGTTTGGGGCAATTCAGCTGGAGTTTGCAAGCGTTCATTTAGTTTTCTGCTTTGCAAGTTGGGTGTATCTTACTGTTGCTAAAATCAAAGGAACCTTCAGTATTTTCTCCAGAACAAAACAAAACACAGAAGATTTATTCATATTTGCTTTATTTTGTCACTGTTTATGATTCCAAACTGTTCCCGACTGCAGTGACTGAGAGGGAAGACGACTGTCTGAAAGAGGCAGTTGGTTACACACAGTGGTTTGAATGACATACCTTGCTTCTTATATATTAAGAAATCTGTTGAAATAGATTTTTCTTTTGCATCTAATGTACCTAAAAAGAGCTGCAGAGTATTTAATAGACTTCTAGGTAAGCTGTATACAATCCGTAGAGAGGCAGGTGACTACTTGTATGCCTAAGACAATTTCTGAAGAAAGCTACTGGCATCATCTCTGTCTAATTCTACAGAATTTTATAAAGACTTGCTCTTTTAGCACGTCAGAAGTATTTCAGGCCATTCATTCTGGTTGAAAATTTTCTAGTACAACTTCAGTATTGTACTTGCCTAGATGGCAAAGAGTCAGAAGGTCTTGGCGGTCACTGCTTGCTTGTTTCTGTGCTCAGTTTTGTATGACTGGAACACGTAGCAGTAGAGGGTTTGGGTGGCTACGGCTGATGTTGGGTGCAGCTCCCACACGAATGAAAAGTAACGATGCAGGAGCACAAAATGCAGATTATACCATTGCCATTTTTACAAACTGCTTGGTATTGAAAAATAATACCTATTAACAGACAATTTAACACTAAAAAAGAGTGGTAAGACTGCAAGTGGAAACAACTTGTACAGGTTCTCTGAATTCATTCAGATGTTTCATATTGTTCACAAAGTAAACACAGAACTATTCGGTAAGTTTTGCCACTTTGCTAAGCATTGCCACTATTTGGTAAGTGACAATTACTCTGCATTGCCACAGTTGCCCATCATTTTCTTAAGAAATAGAGGCTCTTAAAGGGCTCTTAGGTTAAACCCCAAGAATTATAATGTGGAAGGGAACATGGCTATTGCGTTCTCATTATTGGTGCTACTGAATCCATTGCGTCTCATCCTATAAGGGTGTATTTTCTCTTTTTAAAGAAACATTTACCTCCATTTCTGTGTCCACCCATACAATCTTCTTTTAGTATGTGTTGAAATATTTCTTGTTGCGTTTTTCCTGAGATACATCAGAGAGTTACGACATTTAGAGCTTCCGTTCTCCATGGTGAGTTAATAGTGCTCATTCTGTGCTCAGTATAAGGACTACCTAGATGCATAGAGTTACTCCCCTGGAAACACTGGTATGTAAAGGATTCTGCTCCCTGGAATGTCCTTCTAATATGAGGCATGGGTGGTTGTAAGTAGACATTTCTTTTTTTTCTTTTTTTTTTGCCTTTTTAAATAATTTGCTACTTTTCAAGTAAATTGAGCTGTAGAATAGTCTCCTAATGATTTGAAAAAAAAGACAGAAGCGGTTTTCTCATCCTGCTCTGTAGCTGGTATGCTTATACATCTCAGAATTAGAAGAAAGCAGAAGTCAAATAAGTTTATTAGCCTGTAGTCAAACTGGTCTATGCGGAAGTGCGTTCTGTAGTCTAGATTTAGTTCCTCTGCTATGTCAACAAGAAAAAAAAAAATCTTACTGTAGCTGAAGAAGGAGAAGTCATCTGTGAGTCCCTGAGGGCTTTGAATATCAAGGTAGTTGCACTGAATTGCTTCTTATTGCTTGGATGACCGGCAAAGGAGGTAGGATGTAGGTTTGTTGATCAAAGATGCTAGCCCTGCAAGGAGAAGTAGAATCGTGAGACCCTCTTACAGCACACTGGGGACTTGTGTTCAAATTTGATCCAATTCTCTGTCTTTTTCTTACTTTTCCTTCCCATTTTTCTGTTGCATGCTGCCTGAGAATAGTGGTGAATTTGTTAAACTGTGCAAGGTGGTAGTGGTGCGTTTTACTAAAGCACACATTTTAAGTTCCCAGTGCCTCCTCAAATATTCTATATTTTCTTGAAAGTGAGGTTTAGACTATATTCTGGCTGTTTAAGGTATAAGTACAGACAGACTGGATGGAGGGTATAACACTACAGTGTATGTGGTCTACGTACGCAACATTAGCACTCTATTTTGTTACCCGAAGGTCATACAAATGCTGTTAATACATCCCTGTTTGTACTGCATGGTCTTGTGATTCAGAGAACCCATCAGTTTTGCAGCAAAGAAAACACTCAAAAAATGTTTTCAAAAGCGTTTTTAATGAGTGAAGTCAGATTTTTTTTTTTAGATCTGCTCTGTACATACCCATATCAGTCACTACCTAATTTCTCTGAATGCATGTGTATGTATGTGTAGTAAGTACTTCTGCTACTGAAGGCGAGCAATAAAAAGTCTACATCATTAGCATAAGGGCCATTCCAATATTGCATTTATTTATTCTTTTTTCATTTTGTACCAAATAATATCCCTAGATATTATTTGAATAATCCTTGAAAACATTGTCTCCCTTTTTGTTGCAGTAGCATACTAATAGTAATGTAAATCTCCACAATATCCTTTCAGGTAAGCAGAATGCTGTGCTGTAATACACTGTACTGAGCCGACTGCTTGTGTTGAAAATAGTTTGAAAAAGAGGTGATCTGTATTTTCATGCTATATGTTTCTAATGCTCTATGTCTAACATGGGTCTTCCTTGAAGCCCCATCTGTGATGAAGACCCCAGGTACTTACCAGACTTGTCCAAATAGTCTTTGCCAGAACCTTGATTTTTGCAGCTGTAGAATTGGTTCCTCATCTTTTTGGGAGGAGGTACACCGTAAAGGGAACTTTGAACCACTGAAATAAATATAAAATAAAAACGTGGAAGTATTTTGGGTAACCCCAAAGTAGCACACAGTTACTGTGTGTATAAACAATGCTCTAAAGTTGGGTTTTAAGAAAGCTAACTCTCTTGCATGAGCTGGCACAGGGTGTAAGTGGAATTTGCAGCATTCATTCATTGGTGCGGCCTTGGCAGCCACCAGTGCATCTTGTGGTACTGCTTTTCCTTCTGCTCTGCTCAGCCGTAGATGTAATATCAGTGTGGGCATGGATGGGGCACAGCCTACAAGTGCGTGATCCAATGCCAGAGCCTAGTTTCTTATGCAGCTTACTTCTGCCTGATCTCTTGACCTGTTGAAGGAGTTTCAGGCTAGGGGAAAAGGAAGATGTTTTGCAAATCTGTCATCTTGGAGGAGAACTGTAGTAGACTGCTCAGAGAGGTGTTTGTGTTGGATGCAGCACAGGCGTTTATAAATCTCAGAAATCTGTGGCAAAGTGGTGCCTGTTGAGCTTGGAGGGGAATGCAAGTGAAATCAGTCTATAATGTGAGTGTATCTGCAAAATGCATTTTAAGTGTTTTTCTGGGTTCCTTGCCACTAATATGTTAGCCACCTGTAATGGCCTAAGCACAAGGATGCTGAGATAATATTTAGTGGAACTCAAAACACCACCGCTTCTGCTGTACCTTAGATTACCTCTGTGAAATATCAGCAAAAGTTCTTGAGTTATAACAATCTTTTTCTTCCCAAGTTTAAGTTTTAAAGAACAAGAACTTCCTGTATCTGCCCTGAGGCAAATAGCACACTTAATATTCATAACATCCTGAATTATTTTAGAGTAGCATGGTATCTAGGGTTTCTTTTATAGGCTATGATTTTAATTGAGGGATATTTTATAGTGGGTGGCTGTGCTTCTTCCAGCTTATCTTTCTGTTTATATCTTTGCCTACAAATTTTGACTGGAGTTCTCAAGGCCGGTGTAGAATAGCAGTCTTCTGGTTGCCATCCGGACTTCTCAATCCCTTTCGTGAAGGCTAAAGAGAGAGGAAAGCTCCATGACCATGGTTCCCACCCATGTGCTGCTTTGATGTCTGCTCTGCTCTCATTGGGATTTTAAGTGGAAAACAAAGAGTGCAGGGCAGAGCCCCTGGGGTTCGTCCCTCCCGCAGACCTTGTTTTCCCCTTGCGTTGTTCAGAACAATGTCCAAAGAGCTGCCTGTGATCTCTGCTTGAGCTGAGCTCAGCTGTCAGACGCTGAACGTGTCAAACCTAGAAGGCTGCCTCCTTTCCATGGAAACGCGCTGTGCAACGGCAGAAATAATCGAGCGTGTCTGCTGGTTGCGGTGCCCTATTGTTGAAGGCTTCGAGGCGCGGAATTGAATTGTCTCATTTTCATAAGCAGAGGTTTCCATTAAAATCCAGCTCTGCTTTTGTCGTTCTTCTTGCCTTTTTTTTTTTTCCTTGAGTGTAAGTGGGTTAACAAATGTATTAGTGTCACAGTTCACCCTGCTGTTGGAACGTACCCCCCTCACTGTTTAGTGCCCTTCTGTCTGTTCATGTGCATCTTGCGAAGGCAGATCCAGACCTCTCTCTCCTGGTGCTACCCATGTGTCTCCTCTCATACGTTATGGCTCTTTGTGCAAGGCCTGAGCTTTGGTGTCCACTTCAGGGAAGCTATTCTATCGTACATCCTCCTTAACGTCTCTACTTTGGACCACTTCCTGCTGAAATTCAGTATTTAAATATATATATATATATCTCCTATTAAAATGACTATTTTTTGTGACTGATATTTCCAAGAGATTTTCTTTTACTGTGGAAAGGAGTTGCTATCTAGGGCCTTGGACTCATGGATCTTCTAATTGAATTGTACTTAATACGCTTTCCATAATATTTTTAAATGGCATTAGTCCGTACTGTTGGCCAACTCTGCAGATTCGCTCTGCTGTTGGCTTTAAGCAGAAAGTACCGTCTCTCCCTACAGGCGCTGCTGAACGGATGATGCAGCTGATACACCTCAGTAGGCAAGATACAAAAAAGGACTTGGAAAGTGAAGTAATTACAGATAATGAAAAAATGTTTCAGAGTTTTGGGCTGTGCTGTTCCACATTTGAAAATGACTGTTTTTGGAGACATAGCAATGGAAGTCCTATTTTTCTCCAGCTGTGAGTTATTTAATTCCACTTGAAAGGGGAATTAAGGAAGAAGTACAGCCTAAGGAAGAAGGATAACGTTCAGAATTCTAAACCAAATGTTTGTAAGTCTCTAAGACACCTTAGTATGAAATCTGTCCGTATTTTGTTGTCAGCTATTATTAAGGGGTAACAGAAATGGACGTTACACAGAAGGCTGTTGGAATCATTGGAAGAATGATTTCGTGCGGAGCAGAGAGAGTCCATGTCATTAAACTGGTGAGAAGGAGATAGCTCAGCTCATCATTGTATTGTGAGTCATGATTTTACAAGCAGTAAGACTTTGGGAGGGGGGTTATCTCATAACTTTAATATCCCTTAATCAGTGTCCGTAAGAACAACCACCAAACTGTCTCTCTGTCCCTTCTCCCATACCCGTCACACACACATTCCTGGCCTACAGGAGCATAGTGTGAAAGAAAAAGTAACTCAGTCTTGTTTCTTGTGGATGAAGCATCCTTCTCAACGAAGCGTTGGCCAGTTGAAGGTCGCTGGCTCTGAAGCCATGTGGCAAGTCCACCTGCTTCAAACCTGCAGAGCTGCTGCTGAGGAAGCTCTTCCTGGTTGCAGATTTAACTCATTGCTCTCTCGCTGTGAAGTAGTGTCCTTTAATCTGGGGGGCAAAAATGAACAGGATGGAAGAGCATGTCTATCATACAAAGGGATTTTTGAGGATCAGTGTGGAAGCCTTAACCCCTCAATGGTCATCATGGAAAACTTAGATTTATATTGTAGACAAGTACAAGGAAATGTGGTGAGTTTCAGCCCTTGCAGTTGCCTCCAGAATGTTATTTTATACTCTTGAAAAGATTAACATCATATTTCCTTTGAAGTGAACTTCCTCATTACCAGATGGTGTCAAGTTAAAAAGAATGCGCACATATTATATTTAAACTGTTTCTGATAATAAATTAAAAAAGACATTCACTTAACTCTTGTAGGGGAGTTAAGTCAGGAGATAGGATGTCAAGGTGCTGTTTATTTTTCATTAATATCTACACATTTGTGTAACTTACCTACATGTAACTTAACTACTGCCTCTCCCCAAATTTGTAGTGCATGCTGTTCTCCTTTTGTGTAATGGGTGCTGCATGTAGTTTATTAAAAACTCTAAGTATATATGTAAAATCAGACTTGAAATTACTCGAAGAAAGAAAGTGAAATGGATACTAACTGCCATTGCCCTTTATTCTGCTAGCAGACTTTTTGTAATGAGTACAACTAGTACATGTAGAAAAACAGATGGTCTAAGGATTTTTGTCAGCGTTTGGAACAGGCTTTCTAATGTTGACATGTTTTTTAATATTTCACTAAAGTGCATCATTTTTATACAAAGTCAGAGTTAACATATATCTAGAAAATTACTCTGTAGGAGGTCCCCTTACTGAAAGAAAAAGACTAAAACTGAACTTGAGTCCCTCTAATATTGAAGTCACTCTGTCAAGAATTACCACTGCAGTTTGTTCCAGAAGCTCATAAATACCGAACTTATATAAAGCTTGCTTTTGAGCTGTTGTCTTTATTTTAAGAGACAAAACAAGAAATACTATATGTGTATCTTTCATAATGCTTGAACGCTGATTTTTTTTATTATTATTATTATTACAAATGCTTGGCAAGTTCAATAGGAAATTGCTTCCCTCCTTGCATTATTTTACCTTTATTGCTGATGGTGTATGGGATTGTCCAGGAACTTCCCAATGACACAAGGATTCCTTGTTTGGAGGAAGAGAATATTTTGAAGGTTTTTTTTTATTATTATTATTTCTTTTCCTCCCTTATTAAGAATGAGAGACTAAGTGAAAAACTGCCCTCATGGAACTGACCGTGCGCAGGCGTGCAGGGGACCAGGGACATAGCGCGTGTTGGTGCACGTGGGCATTGGAATTAGCCGTGTGGGGCAGGATGATCCAGCAGCCGGTGGGTAGAACGCACAGGAGCTGGTGCCCTTGCCGGGCCCGTGTCCTCCTCGGTGCCCAGGGCTGTCTCATACAATGCCTCAGTGGTCCCTGAGGCCTGGGGCGCTCTCGGAGATGATCCAAGGGCACCCAGTGCTAAGGGGGAATCAGTTTAACAGCGATGTCGCTTATCAATATGAGATAGACTTAACCGCGCGTGTTGTGAAACAGAGCTAACTTGTTAACGTTGTGAGGATGAGGGAAGCTGAACGTCCAGGGGGAAGGCCCAGTCAGTGAACTCCATGCACCAGTTCCCTGGGGGAAGCGCTGGGTGTTCTTGTGTGGCTGGGCTCCAGAAGACGGTTTGATTCTTTTCTGGGAGCAGGTGATGCCCTGCAGGAGCAGCTACAAGGAGATCAAAGGAGTCATCAAGGGGGAAAGGAAAACGTTTTCCCTACCACACACACAAAAAAAAATTCCCCAGAATTAAGCTAGCATGTAGGAACTTGAGCTCCCGATTTGGCTCAGCTTTAAATAAAATTACCACAGTTTTTTGATACAGTGTTAGACATAAATGTTGCACGGTTTTGAGAGTGCGGGGAAGAGAGAGGCTGAATGTGTCAACACATTCGGGCCATGAAATACTAGGCTTTGTACTGTGGGTTTTTTTTCTTTTTTTTTTTTTTCCCCTCTGCACCCTCATTTAGTAGGTATTTTGAGAAAGGGTCCTATGCACCTCGGGGAGCATTTAACTCCCAAATCTCCTCTTCCCAAGCGAGTTTGCCCACAAGACCGTTTGAACACCGCCTTCCTCCCTCCCGCCTCCCGGAGCCGCCCGCGGGGATTCCGCGTCGCGCGGGGCTCAGCACATCCAGGCGGAGAAGCCTTTCCCGACACGCCCCCCGCGCCCTCCCCTCCGTGGGGCTGCTTTAGCCCCTTCCTCCCCTCCGTGACGCGGGCAGCGTCAGGGAGCAGGCCGGCGGCGTGGGGCGCTCTGAGGAAGGTGCCCCCAGCACCATCCAGGCACCTGCTCTAGACGTGCCCGGCGAGCGCTGGAGGCTGCCGCCCGCCGCCAGCTTGGCCAAGGCCTGAGCACAAAGAGCGCTTGTTGCCCGCTCCCGGATCGCTTCCCAGTGCCGCCGGTAGCCGGCGAGGAGCGGTTACCATGGAGCCTGCCATCTGTTCGCTCCCCGCCGGAATGTGATTATCCTGGCGGCGCGGGGAGGCAGCGAAAGCCAGCGAGCGGGTGCTGCCCGCAGGCGTCTGCGATGGAGGGCGGCCGCGGCAGGCTGGGGCTCGCCGGCTGCGGGAGCGCCTGAGAGGATCCCACCGCGGCTGCTCCATGGTGTCTGGCCGAGAGGAGCGAGCGCGGCTCCCGTGAGGTCGGTGCGGAGCGCGCGCCGCGTGCCGAGCGGGATTTGGTCGAGGCGGCTGCGGCTGCGGTGCCCCGGCAATTCACCGCCTCGGCCGCTGCCAAGAGCGCGTGTGTGTGTGTGCGGGGGTAGCGTTTGTATCGGGGGGTTTGCTCGTTTCGGCTGGAGCAGCCTATTTCGGGGCTGTTCGAGTCGTAAGTCAGAACAATAACCGGTCGAAGCGACGCAAATGGAGCAATTCGCATCTCTCGTCTCTGCAAAATACTGCTCGCTGCCACATCTGTTTGATTTACGTGCCTTGATTGCTCTTTATTTGAAGGGATTTGGGATGTGGTACGTGTTCGTTTCTCGTCCTGGAGTGAAGGTTGAGGAGAGTGTTGAAGCCGACCTGGTGATACAATGGATGTGCAAGGGCTTTAGTTTTTTTGTGTGCAGTTAGTTCAGAGAAAGCAATGTAGGGAAGGCAGAATGCAGCGTCAGGTTTTTCACTCCTTTTGCTCACCCTCTGCCTCTACCTCGCTCACTGACCATGCATTTTGCAGCCTATCTCCTATATGGATGAATTGCATAGGGACTTTAGACAAGTTTGCTGGATGCTCTGTTAATATTGTGTTTTGATGGCAGATGTCATTTAAAGAGAATAAAATTAGGACTATATACTTGCAAGGTTTGTGTGTCCTATGAAAGACATTTCTGTTGTACCAAGGTAGGATTGTTTAGAAAAGATTTCATGCATGGCTAATGCTCGTATGACATTCAAATTATAGCTGGCTTAAATGAGGGGCACTAAAATTAATTTCCTAGAGTACCGCTGTACTTAAAATACTAAGCTAAAACATTACTTGTGCAGGTATAGGCTTTTCCTTTCAAATAAAGCTCTTCTGCTGCATCTGTCTTGCCTGGACTGCCATTTTTATTTGGTATAGGGGAAGCTACTGCTTTTTAATTAAAGCTCTGTCAGTCCTGGTTCTGCTGATTCTGCCTTCGGCTTTTATGCACTACAATGTCAGTACATGGGAGCCTGGCAGGAAAGTTTGCAAATGTGGTTAATAGGTCACTATTGCAACATATGTGACAGTGGTAAATTTTTAATCTACAAGATGCTTTGTAAGACTTAGTGTCTAGCAAAAGTGTGCATGTGGGTTGAGGGGAGTTTATTTCTTTAAGCACTTAAACTGTCAGGGGCATAGGAGCTTTTCTCATGCTTATGGGAGCCCAGTCCATATGCATGAAGTCCTTTCAGATGTCATGTGGCACTTGCACACTGGGGGAGCTGGGCAAATATTCTTGATAGAAGCTTGTATCATCTTTGTAATTAAATGCCTTAAAAAATGCTTCTTTCCTCTCCAAAATGCAAATATTCTGTTGCTGCTGAAACAGGTGAAGCTTGTTTTTAATGGACTGCAGTGGACTTGCTCACACATGCCAGCTGCATGGCTGTCATGGTGCTGTTAGAAGTGCAGGAAACAGATTGGCTTTTGTCCTTGAAAAGCAATTAGACTTTGTCCCTTGTTGTGCCACCTCGGCCCGAGCGGAAGGCCGGAGCAAGGGAAGGGGGGACCACCCTGGGGTTATTTGGTGGGGCATGTGGGATGTTGCTGCTCTCTGATCTGTGCCTCGTCAGGTAGCTCTTGACTGCAGAGTTCAGTCCCTGTGGATGCGAATTACTGTCTCATTGGCAAGTCTTGACAGGAAACAGCCATCGTATTGACATAAAGGTAATGTCTGGTGGCCCCCTCCTTGCAGAGGTGATCTCTGCAGCCTGCTCGCTGGCGCTCTGTTGGGAAGCTCGCTTTCCCATTGCCTCTGCCAAAGCGGCTTCAAGGATAAATAGGGGACTCCACATTTGGCATTCTCCAGCTCTGCTCATTATCTCCCCTCATCAGCTCTGTCTGTACGTCCAAACAGGCTTTGCACAAACAATTTCTGTTGTTTTTTGGAATGATCTATATGCGTCTGTTAAGTACTTCTTTATTATTAAATTTTGCTTTGGGTCACTAGGTCAGTCTTGATTTACAGATGCAGGGTTTAAAGGCTAAACACTGTTTAATCCATTTGAGCATCTGGCCATTGATAGTAGACATTTCATTACCATGTAATGGAGGAACTGTTAAATGTCTGTTTGAAATTAATGATTTTTTAAAGATATTTTTTATCTGTGGTAGATTATTACAAGTGGCCATTGGCTTTATGATTCATGCAGACAAATGAGAGTCAGTATAATCTCTCACATGATCTCATGAAGGTGATTTATTCTAGAATATTGTATTTTGAGGTCCAGCAGAGGTCATGGTTTGTACCGACTGATATTTTTTCTGTACTGTTTTTTTAGGAGGTAAGCTCGATTTTGGTACCTCATCTTTCACTTTGAATGAACTCCTAGCTAAACAGTGTCTGGCAATACAACCTAGTACACAGAGGATTTTTTCATGGTCCTGTTTGTAGTATTTGTACCTACCAAGCTTTCAGGGGGACTTGTCATTAAATGGTAAAATCCTCAGTTGATGTATAGGAGAGACTGGCTTGCATATCAAGTGAACACAATTGTTTTCTTCAAACAGACAAGTCTTTCTGCTTCTCATTTGACACATTACTGTGGAATGCTGTTTGACATGGCTTGGGTTTATTTATACACTGTGTTCAGGCTACTAACTGGCAGAGCATGCTAAGTTTCAGCTCCACTTTTTTTTTTGTTTCTTTCCTTGCAATCTACTAGCACATTTTGAATTCAAAATACTAAAGAAAAACAAAAACAAGCCCAACCTCTGTACTGTCTCCCTAGACAAGCATGGCTGCTTTGAAGCTGCAAGTTGCAGTTCCCTCTGCACAGCTAACTGGTTTGGAGAGCCCGGGTGCCTGTTTACAAACTGTTCTGCTTGCAAGTCGCATGAAAGACCGGAGCCCTCGGGACACTGCGTGTGGGAGGGAAAACCTGCTGACACAGGCACTGCTGCTACTGTTGGTCAGCTCACAAGGCCTTGGCAAGGCAAAACTGCTTGGGTCTTTTCTGCATCGTATGGGAGGGACAAATGCAGGCATTAGCACTCTTTTTGAGGGTGCTGGAAATTGCTGTAGCAATTGCTGTAGATTTTAGAAAATGTGAAATCATTTAATGTGCTTTAACCATATAGTGTGCTTCGATCATTTAATGTGCAGAACACTGTTTTGAACTGATGCTGTGAGATTGTGGATAATTAAATGTGAGAAAGTGACAGGATAAAGGACAACAATGAATTGTGTCAGGTGTTTTATAGTCTTTTCTGGAGGAGGCTGCATTTAGTAGAGAAGTACTTTTGTTCTTTGTTATTACAATGACCAGCTGAGGAACCTGAAGACTCAGAGCTATTCTGCAAGTGAATTAAGAAGACATTCCGCCAAGGTACTCATTGCTCAGACTTCACAATTGGCAGAAGAGATGGGTGGGGGGAAGTGACCTAGAGGAGCTAGCAGCAGAATATCTTGAAGTGCAGTTATTTTTAATTTTTAGTTTTTCGCTTCCTCTGCTTGCTCTTATTATGTGCAATGATTAGCTGTTTTAGCTATAGGAGCATGACTTGGACATGTGGGAGATGTGGGAATTGGTTACTTTGTCATGAAGAGCTGAGCAAAGCAAGAACTAGAGCACATTTGGGGATGTGGAACTCAGGATTGGAAGGAGCTATTTGGTCACTGAGTTTCCTTCACCACCGCCACAACAAAGATATTTAAGTCTCATTTAGACATTCAGTGGACTTTTTGTTTGGCACACTTAGAAGCTAGTTTTTACAGGCTGTCGGAAAGGAACTTTAAACTGCAGTATATGACCAAAAGTCATTACTACAATGTGCTTCATGGAATGAGCAGAAGAGACTAAAAAACAGACAAATTTTGGTTCAGAGGGAAGAAAAGTCCTCAAGTCCTGACAGACTTGAGGAGAAGCCCCCAGGCACGGGCCCTTCTGACCTGTGCCAGTCCCTGTGCACATGCCCATTGCATGGGCCTTGCATGGTCCTGCTACTGTTGGGGAGGAGGGAAGGGTGTATTTGCAGGCCAAGGATACTTACTGGTCTTGTATCAAGGTTAAAGAATGCCTTTATAAGCCGCATGCACCGCAAATACTGTTTGTGAGTTGATTGCTTTCCTATTGATCAGTGCCGTATGTTGTGAACCACTGATGTCTTTTGATTGGATCTGGTTAACGTATAACAGGAGAACTGAAAATACAAAGAAATTCAATAAAAGGTTGCTCCCTAGTAGTGAAATTGTTAAATATTTGAGGCACATTTAGTAGGTTGCTTATGAATATTTCTGTTGATGATGTGCAGTTCTCCCTTGGTATTGCTGCTGACTGTCTGCATGGCCAAAGTCTCTTGTCAAACTGAAGCAGAGAGTCGCTTCACTGGTTGGAGGGGCCAGCGCATATGACATCCTCAGAGAGGTTGAGAAGGGAGCTTGTTTACCCTCCAGAAGGCTATGGGGACATCTAATTACAATCTTCAATTATCTGTTGGGGACTTTAAAGAAGACAGAGAGTCTTCTTGGAGTCACACCAGGGAAGGACAAGAGGCAGTGGGAAAAAATTGCAGTGGGAAAATTTCATTTGGACACGAGGAAAAAAAAGTCTTCCCTCTAAGACCGATGCAGTGTTTGGTGCCCAGAGAAGCTGGGGAATCTCCAGCCATGGAGATATTTAACAATTGACAGGATCCTGATCCAACTTTTGAAGTTAGCTCCACTAGAGTAGGGGCTTCAAGCACATAACCCTCAGAGCTTCCAAACTTAATTTTCGTGTGTGTTTTTTAAAATCAGTGAGGGTTCTCTGACCCACTACTGGGTTGTAAAAAATGACGGAATTGAGAATATTCCTGTGAAGTCTTGGTATTTATCTTAATATTTTTGAATAATTAATACTATAACTCCACACACAGCAGAAAATATAATTGAGTTAGTTCATAAATCTGTGTCCATTACTGAACATGCATACTTTATGGATGTTTTGCTAGAGGGTAATTTTATTAAATATAGTGATAAACTGCAAGACAATTTCTTCATTCTACATTTGATTAAAGATACCATCTTGTGTGTTACCAATTAATAACCAGGAATAAAGGAGTAGTCCTTTATATTAAGCACCCATGTTTACAAAGAAATTATTGTGGAACATTTTTGCAGGACATGACTGTGCTTTCAGGCAAGAAATTTGCACTTAAATTGTAAAAATGCTTTTTCCGGATATTGCCCTTCTGAGAGTCCTTTGCAGCATTTTTTTAATGCTTGTTGTTTATGCAGCAGAAGCCTGCTGCATGCTTTTGATTACTGCTTTGATTCTGTGGCTTTCTAGGAAGCAGCACTCACCTTCATGAAAACTTCATATAAGTGCAGCTAACCTTGGTGTTAAAGTACTCCAGCTTATTGATTCCATTTGTACTTTTAATAAAACTTTTTGAAGAATATCCACATTCACTTGCCCAAATAAGCAGAAATTGTGGCTGTAGCTGTGAAGATCTGGTCTACTTGGACTTTATAAATTTTGGTAGCTGTGATTGTATCTGAGCAGACCTTCCTAACAAAGGCTCATGAATTCTGCCTAAGTTGGGGATGGGGCTTCAGGAGATCTGAATTCCTGTCTCTTCTACAGCTAGGGCTTTTGTTTTGCCTGCTTAAACTAGCATGGTGTGCTGTCCCCAGGAGTGCTATAGATCACTGCTGCTGCTTGACTGGTAGAGCAAATAGACTCAGACTTTCTGATGCTCCTTCAAAGAACAAATTGATCTCGTAATGAGGTATTCCTGCTGGGCAGGGATTGAACTTTTTACCTTGAGTTTTTCCTTCCTAGTGTTTCCTTCTCAGTCCCTGCGTCTCTGGTGTTCTCCTTTCCCATCACTTTCAGATAAGTTAACATTTTTGTCTTTGTCATCTTAAAAAGGTCACTGATGCTAAAGAAGACAAGTGAAAGCATAAAACATCTTGTCTGTAATTCAGCGTAGTGGGTGAAGGCCTCCCATGGCACACTTGCATCAGTTGCATTAAGACTGAGACAACTGTATTACCTGGAAGAAGAAAAAGATGGATGCTGCATTCAACGTGGTGGACAAATGTGTAGCTGTTGTTAAGGTAGCTAAAATATCTGAAGGCTTCACAGACTAGATGAGATTACCCTTTTTTATTATTATTAAAAAAAAAAACAAACACCCTATGCCACTTTTCTTTGCCGCTCTAATAGTTCTTTGGCAGTTATAGGTGCCAGATAAATTTTGATGAGTATTTTCCATGAGTGTATTTTATGTCAGTTCTCTTCAGTAACTCTTACTCATGCCATTGCTTGGAGCCATATTTTGCTGTTATGACTTGGACGCGCACTGTAAGGCAGCTGGCAGGTCTTTTTGTCCTTTGGCTTGTCAAGATTTCTCTGTGACTCAGTTTTACATGTGGAGCTCTTACAGCTAAGGATGCTTACTAAGTCGAAATAAAATAGAAGACTTGGTGGTGAATGGAAACCAAACAGATTCTAATAAGGATGAAATGTTCACATTTACCAGTGTGAACACTGACTGCACTTGTTAGTAATACTGTACTGCTCTACTGTCTATTAGCATCTTCTTCCTTTGGTAAGTTATCTTGTTTTAAAAACTGGTCTAGACATTATAGCTAAAAAGCCTGCTTGCCATTTTTCCCCCGTTTAGCTGCTTGTTCTGCTTCTTGCACTGGCTTCTGGCATAATATAATGATTACTTGAGGGTTTTTGTTTTGTTTTGTTTTGATGTGTGTCCACGAAGGCGCATTTATCAAGGATAAAATCTAGTCCATCTTGAAAATAGACATAACTTTGTAGACTTGTCTTACTGTTGATGTTATATTGGCATGACTTAGAATATTTGAAAATTTTCCTGTTGGAAAATTCTGGAAACTGTCGAGTGCTTTTTGCTTGCTGATTAATACGAGATTAAAGCTTCCTTTGGTAGCTGAGATTTCTGTGTGTGTGTGTGTATATGTATCTTCTACTTAATGCACGCTGCTCATGTGATCATCCATGAAGGCAAAAGAAAGGTGATATTATTGCAATTGAGTATTAGATCTCTTTCGGTGCAAATGTTAATATTAAAACTAAGCATCTAGAAACCAATTCTGAATGATACAGAAAACCATGCACAGGACACAGTAATTATCAGAAGGAAAAACTGTTCAATGTTTCAAACAGATGTTGAAACAGGAAAGCTGTTTCAATGTTTTACCTATAGTACCTAAATAAGGTAGTTTATTTGTCGTGTTTCAGTGTATGAACATGGATCTCTTTGTAGGTTACTGAAACTGCTGTAATGTAGCTTGTCTTAAAATTGAGTGGAATTTTAAAATCTTCTTCCATGGGAAAGACAAGAATGAAAGTTAACTCTGTCTTGTGCTGGCACCTTCTCTTATTCAAGGTTTTTAGAGTTTATAGATAGCGGTAAAATCAATGTTGGGAAAAGCTTATTGATTGCTTTTGTATTAAAAAAAAGATGAAAAGCTATTACTGTCTGTCTGGTGAGGGCTGGGGTGTGAGTAGCAGTAGTTTAAAGGAAATTATAGTTTCATTAGTGCTGATGGTCTCCGCTGAGGGTGTTTAACCTTCATTGTAACTATATAAAAGTAAAAAGTCACAGCTGTCTCTGGTCTTGCACCTTTATTGCACTAAGATGTGAAATATGGGTTTAGCAAGGTTAGATGAACTGGAAGAAAACAGCCAAAAGATTAAGCTGAAGGACTAAACTTATTTGTATATTTGAAACAAGATGAAATAGGCACAAACAGTGGATTTTTTTTTCCTGTTATGAGATGTTTTTAGGAAGCAATGTGCTTTGGAAAGAGTCTGGGGCTTCTTACAGAGTGATGAGGTCAGTGGTGAAGGATAGAAGGGGAAGGGCAACAGTATCATGCCATCAAATTTCTCTTCTCCAAGATGCATACAGAGTTAAGGTAGAATAGGTTAAAAATCGTTTAAGTTGTCACATATTATTTGCCAGAAGTATAAATGGGATTTGGGAAGAGATTAAACAAATTCATGGAGAGTTTGTCAGCAGCTGGTAGACACCATGGCATCTCCTGATTCAGGTGATCCCTAAAGAACTGATGCTAAAAGCTGTAGAACCAAGGGAAGGATCATCATGTATTTGCTGCCTTCTGCCATATGGTATCTAAGCATTTGCTTCTGGTTCCTTTCAGACACAGAACTTTTGTCTGGATGGTCATTTTTCTAACCCTGTTTAATGTGCTCTGGAAATGTACTGATGTGTCCTACTGGTGTGGGATGTTCTTTCATGCTGTTTTTATTTTTTATTTTTTTTTAATTAACTAAAAGCAAGAATAATTTGCACCTTATTTTTTAATAGTCTGTTTCTTCACAAATTTGTTTTTTCAATGATATTGGTATATGGAAACAAAATCATTGTCACTGCGTTCTGACCTCTTTCACTTTCAAGTCTTTCTGCTGCCTTTGATTTCCAGCATGGCACAGGTAATCTTTAAAATGTGGATGCAGACATTTGCTAAACTGCTAAATTTAAGTAAAATCCTAATCCTAGCAGCTAAATTCACTGGAAAGTGGCAGTCTGTGTTTTAAGCTGTTTTGTGGAGATGTTAAGGGAGCAATATATATTCAGTCTGTGAAGGCAAGTAAAGATGGGTGACACAACACTATTAGAGTTGTATTACAGTCACGGCTTTCTTCTTTTCCTTTTTTTCCTTTCTTTTTTCCCGGTCTGTCTTCTGTTTCTCCTTTTTTCCCCCCACCCCCCTTTAACATGTCCAGGTGGTGACAACCGGGGCCGTGTCGCTAGCTGGGGAGGCCCCGGCGGCGCTCCGCTGCCGGCCCCGCTCCGCCGGGCTTTGTTAGTTGGCTCCGCATCCCGGCTGGCAGGAAAAGCTGCGGCTCGGCCGCCGGGGAGGAGGCCGCAGCTGCGGAGGAGCCGCCTGGAGGAGCAGCCGTCTTGCAGCGGGAGGGATGCGGGGTGGAAGGCGGTGGGGACAACACGGGACCAGGCAGAGCTCCTGGGTCACGGGGCCTCCTGTTCGCGTTTATTTGCTAAATATGGGTTAGTGCAATAGGGTGGACAGCCCTATCAATAGTGATTTCCCTCTTGGTAGATCATGACAGCATGAAGGTTTTCTCTCAATTCTGTAAAAAACTAAATGTGATTTAAAAAAAAAAAAAAAGAAGGATAAGAAATGTTCAGGGCTTTTTTTAAACAGAGGAAATTGGCAAGTCAAGCCCAAGCTGATAGAGGCAAAGCCTGTGACCACCTCCCATGTTAAAAATAAAAATCCTTTAACAAGTGATTATTTTTCATTGTTAGAGAAGATTAGTTAACAAATGAACCACAAAAGTCCTCCTGGATATATTTTTTAGAGCATTGGAAATATTTTAAGCTACAAATAACCAGCTTTGTAAAGTTAGACTAAATTGTGCAGTTGCAATTCCCAGTGCATCCCTCCTGCAAGTGCTGCTAGTCCAGATGTCAACGACTTGGCACACATAGGTGTTTTGTTTAGTTCTTTGGTTTTGTAGAGCGATGACCATTGAATTATTTGTTTGGAGAGGTTTTTTTAATTGCTTGTATTGCTGTAGTACTTGGAGCAAGTTACAGAGCCAGATGGTGCAGTGGCAAGTGCTCCGCACACCTGGGACAAAAAGGAGAACGCTTCCCCAGAGGACTTTTGTTCCCGGTCTTTGGGGGTTTCGCACCACTAGGACGGTTTTCTCTTTGGGGCATGTAGCCTTCAGCAGCTGAGCAAACAAACAAACAGAAGTGATGCAAAACTGCTGCTATTTGCTTGCTAATTGTGGTAGAGGGATTGTACATCACACCTGCCTAGAGTCGGCCTGTCTTGCGTCCTTGCAGGTGATCCAGCAGAGCTGGGGGTGGACTCCAGGGCTGTGTTTTGCAGCAGGATGGGCACTAGTAGCCCTTTCCTTGGCAGGCTGGTGAGCCAGACCGGCCTGCCCTGCTGCCAGACGGGAGCCGCAGCGCGGAGGGGAGCAGCCGGTTGGCCCTGTGCCACCAACGTGGTGACCCCGCGCTCCTGGGCTGCACGCCGACCCTCACGCTCGCTTCTCTCCAGGGGATGGGGCGGGATGGGGCGGCCGAGCGCACCGTGACCCGCCGGGGACCCCGCGCGGGCCCTTGCGAAGGCTCCGCAGCTACCGCGGCCCGTCCCAGGAGCCCTTGTGGCGGTCGGGGGCGCCCGTTGCCGCCGCGGGCTGTGGTGTTTCTGTGAGGGGGGACGTGCCCGCAGGTGGCGGCCGGAACGAGGGAAGGGGGACCTGGCATGTTTCGGTAGCAGAGACATTAACTGATAGGCAGCTATAACGTTAACCACTTCCTTGAGGGTGTCACCTGCTTCCTTTCCTTGGCAGAAAGGGAAACTGCTGAATACTCATGTGGTTTTCTTCATTTGTAGCTCTTGGTGGTTGGCTGCCCAATCCCTTTTTTATTATTATTATTTATTTTTGTATTATTTTTAAAGCCGTTTGCTTTGCTGCCATGTTTAGGCCCTGCAGTTCTACTCTGTGGTGATCACAGGCAGGAAGCGCCCGTCGGGTCCTCCTTTACTATCAAGGAAACCACAGGGCAGCAGTGTTAGGGCTTGCTTGAACCCTTGGGCAAAACCGAGCCCTTCGTATTCTTGGCTCTCAAACAAAGTGGACGACGGTCACCGCTTCAGTACAGCTAGGAGATGCAGGCGGGAGGGACCGAAACAGCGAGGCCGCTGGCCCTCCTCGTGCAGCATGCCTGGGTCAGGGTGACCCTCTCCCACATTTTGAAGACTTGTTGCTGATTTTAGATTATCCCAAGACTCAAGCAAAGGGCAGGATGATGTAGGAGGTCGTACGGAAGGGGGCTCAGAGTGGGACAAGGCGGGTGGAGGGGGAATCTCACTAGCTGATCCCAAACTGAGCCCCTCTGCACACAAGTGCAGGGCCCCTGGCTCAGGTTTTTAACAGCACCTTGAAATCTGCTTGGGCACGGGCACAAAGCTTGTTTTCATTTCTGCTCAGGGCCAAACTAGTGTGTTTTTTTGAAGCATTGGGGTGTAAAGCAAAAGGCAGATGGATAGGGTATGGTATGAGCCAGTCACACCTGCCCTACAGAAGCCTTTTAGTTGTTGCTTTTTGCCTTTTTCAGACTATTGGAGCTTCTTAGAGGATGTCACAGGGGAGAAAAAGGCAGGGGCAGGGATTGCTTTCAATGCAGAGCACTGATCTGTTGATGTTCACGAGTGCTCCAGCTGTGACCCATCTGCCAGAGTGACATTTGGGGTTACCCACCCTTTGCATGGGATAAAAAAAAAACCCTTTTGAAGGCAGAGGTGCTGAATGTCAGTTTATGATTCGATGTCATATGAGCTAATTTATTTTTGGGGATGTGTGTCAGTATGGGAGATTGTCCAAGCTCCTGGATGCTTTGTTCCATCTTTTTAGGTTTCATAACAGCCCTCATAGGCACGTGACTTCTCTGTCAACCCCAGCTTCATCAGGTTAGCTGATAAGAATATTCAAAAGATTCAAGCAAATAATTTAAGTTCCCTTATTTGCAAAATGGGGAAGATATCTGTGAGAGAGGGCTTGTGAAATGAGTTTCAAGAGCACTTGGAGGTGGAAAGCAGAGTAAGTGCTGTATATTTATTGTGAAACATTTGTATAAACTCTTAATTCCTGAAACAATTGGGTCATACAATAAGCCTTACATACAATGGCTCATTGTATGTGATTTCATTTTGGCATAAATTAATTTCATAGAGTTTAAGTCTGCTACAGGTGTCTCTGGGCCAAAAACATGTTGATTTGAGTAATTTTATTCATACTGTATACCAGCAAGTGCTTAATAGCATGGTATTAAATTGCCCACAAATGAGAACGTTTTATTTAAAATAGCTATTCACTATACCTCTTCATCTGCTTGTAGGGAAATTTAATGAAAGTAACTTTATTCTTTAATGACGTTTTCTTTAAAGTGTGCAGGTACGCTGTGAGGGCAGGTGGGACGGTAGCTGCTTCTCCCGTCAGTGAGGTTACAGCAGAGGTTTGACCATGCAGGGGTGCTGTGCAGTTGGTGCTCTGGACCCTTTCTGCTTTTACCAGAGCAAGCCAAGCTGGATATAAAACTCGAGAGTGACCGGGGAGAAGAGGTTAGTGGGATGTCCCCACTGTAGCTTTTCTAATCTCCCCCAAATCCCCTTATCTGCTAGCTAATCAGAGATAATTTTTTTCTTTAACCTTTTTCAGAGAGGAGTCAAATACGTATTTTGCACTTGGGGTCTGGAAGCTGTTTTGTATCTGTTGGTGCTTTTGAAAGTGAAATAAAACCCCAGCTGCCTTCATATTTGCAAAATTCCCCCTCTCTCCTTGAGGAGGAGCCGAGGCTGCTCTCCGTGTCCGAGGCTGCTCTCCGTGTGCGCTGCAAGTTACAGGAGAGCCTGAGGGGCAGGAACACGTGGGCCTGTCGGGGCTGCCCAGAGCCCTGCTCTGTGGCTTGTCCTCTGCCTCGTGCCTGCCGTGAATGTCAGTGACCGCAGAGAGCAGTGCTCAAATGTCGTCCCTCCCACACATACCGGGTTGCCCTGTCTGCAACACGCCATGGGCGCTTCCCAAACAGGGACGCTCGGGAGCTGTTTTCATTCCCTTCCCCCTCAGCCTCCCCCTCTGTGCTTGGCCTTGCGGGACCCCTTCTCCTCTCTCTGCTTGCAAAGGTTGGTAACCAGCATTTACGTGACTGCTTATGGGGACTGATTGCTTTTATTATTATTATTTATGTTGCAGCCATTTCTGTTGCAGTTCAGTAGCCTAGTGTGTTACTCACTGGAAAATTGGAAACTTAAATTCGGGTGGCATCAGCAATAAAAATCGGTCACGTGCGTCCTATGACTTCCATTTTCTGTGTGAATTCCGTGTAGTCCTTCAGGCCCTGCCCAGGTCAGCTGTCCAGCGTGGGGCTGTTCTGCTGCCCTGCCCTGACCGTGCTCCGCCTTGGGAGGTGGCCTGGAAAGCTCCTGGCATCCGTCTTCCTGCCGCGACGCCCTCTGCTCCGGGAGGCAGCACCTGGCGTGGAGCAGCCCGGGGTCGAGTCCAGCGCTTTGGGCTCTTCAGAGTGAAAGAATGGGTCATTTCATCTCCCTCCCTTCCCATTGCTTATGCGTGAGCTTTGGAGAGGGCGTGTGGCAAGGAATTCAAATCGTGCTCGCAGGTACCTTTTTTCCCCCCTCCTCTGTCTGTGTAGAGGGGTGACTGGAAATGAGAAAATTGAAGCCACTTGGGTTTTTTTTCTGGGTTACGAGTTGTAGGGCATTGGACTGACCAAAGACTGACAAAATCTCACTGGCAGGTGGACAAAGCAGGGTGCTGGGAAAGCAGTTTGTCTGTAATGCAGGAATTGGGAATAAAATTTATCTTTGCTGCATCCAGAGGCTCTTTAGGAGAACAGAAGTATTCTGCTGTGCATTTACTCCATCTAGAGCTCAAGTGAGAGGCAGCCTCTGCAATTAGCATTACTTTTTGTCCTAATTTCCAGCATCGATCAGCAGGGGGAATAGGATTGTGTGTGCCTTTAAGAAGATGGGAGTTGCTTGCAAGGAGTATTTAGGATGGGGAATTGCAACAACTTCCTATCATAGCAGTTTAAAAATAAAAACCCAAAGCAAAAACAACAAACACGAAATTGTGTCTTAAGTGCTAAAAGTGGGTTCTACCTAGATTTCAAATCCATATGTGCAGAACTCGCCTGTGTTTATCCCAGGGAGAGGATGCACTGGGTTTTTAAAATAACAGGAGGATAACAGTTGTTTTTACTGTAATTGGGGGAAAAAAAAAAAAAAAACTAGTTGAACATCTGTAACAGAAAGGAACTAATTAGCGGCCCCATTCCAGAAAGCTGTCTCCTCGGTGAAGAACTGTAGGCAAATATTCACAACAACGGGTTGTTTTTCAGGCGGGTTCCCTGCGAGGCTCCGCGCTTGTCCTTGGGAGCCGTCGCGCCGGGCGCTTGCGCGTCGGGAGGCCTCGGTCCTTGCTGGAGGAGCCCGCGGAGAGATGCGGTTTGGAGCGGTGGTTGCAGATGACTTCAGCCGCGGTGAAGTAAAAAGCTGCCTGCTACGTTCTGATTCACATTCCCCGCTTTGACAGGGCTGGATTTAAAGCCCGTTTTCTTTCTCTTGCTGGTTTGAAGGTATGCCAGTTAGGGATCTTTGAGAGTTCACACATAAACAGGAAAAAAAAAAAGCCTCTTGCAGTAACTTCTCCTTTCAGTTGCTCCTTTCACTTTTAAAAAAATCTATGTTTTTACAATTCACAATTCATTCTCATCAATGTCTTGATTGAACACAATCCCTTGAACACAGTATCTAACTCATGCTATATTAAAATGTTTCTAATTAACTCGCAATTTTGTGCCAAATGAGCTAATATTTTCAGGAAAAAATCCTAATGTAATCTTTTGCTGCTCTAGTGCACTCCTGTCGTGTTTATTTCATTCTAAGAAGAACTTTAAACACACATTATACAATGGAAAAGACTGTTAGAAATGAGCATCATGAATGGAAAACTATCTAGCGACCAGAGAAATTGAGTAATCTGGCAGTTAAACTTGGTACTGCTCTCTTTTCCAAGAGGAATGCAATTGGTAATGACCAGAGGCATTAGACAAAACAATTTACAGTATTCCCTCCTCCTCCTCCTTTCTCCAGAGTTTGTAGGTTACATAAGCTGATTTTTTTTTTGTTTTTCCTCTTTAATAGTGAGCAGACTTTCCTCTAAGCTGACGGGGCTGCACGCTTACGCTTTTCCTCTGAAAACAGGCTTGCCTTCAAAGAGGAGGAGCTGAAAGACCCAGTGTGTAAACTGTCGGCATATATTGAACATCTGGTGAAGAGCCTTTTCTGGCAGTTTACAGATCTTATAAATAGGATACATGC
Organism: Tinamus guttatus; assembly: GCF_059628265.1. Lineage (NCBI taxonomy): Eukaryota > Metazoa > Chordata > Aves > Tinamiformes > Tinamidae > Tinamus > Tinamus guttatus. The sequence continues at coordinate 624,856 of NW_028288659.1, read as the reverse complement.
GAGTCTGTCATGGGGTTGGTACTGGTGTGAAATCAATTCCCGGTGCAGTGGAATATATTAAAAAAAAATGTCTTCTGAACCAGGTAAGACTGAATGGGACGATTCTGTTAAATCTTAATCTCTTCAGGACTTGGGGGTATTTGTATCCAGAGATGCACAGAGTTAAACTTCATAGTGTGGTGACCTGAAGCAAATAAGCACATTAAAAATTCAGCTGCTTCCTGATGTAATACAGCTGGAATGCTGTGGTGTCTCTCTGCTCCTGTTCTAAGTAAATTAGCTTGCAGTCGCTCAAGCTGCTTGCCTGCTAGATCTGCCATACAAAGAACTGTGTTACTTTGGGCTCATTTGGCTGCTGCTTTCACTGGCTCAAGACTTTCTAAAGCAAATAAGTTTTGTGATTTTTGCAAGTGTATCTATTTCTGGCTCATTTGCTGTGTTCATTAAGCTCAGTTTATAGCTGCAAGGTTTCTATAGTACACTTTGCTCATCTCTGGCTCTAAAAAGTCTATCTGTTACCGGTTTAGGAAATAGATGCATGCTTGTGACTCATGCTCAACTTTTCTCATATAGTCTTGCAGTAATCCATTTAGCTTGAATTTACACAACCTTTAAGGTCCAGATTTGTCTTTCAGAATAAGGGACTATCATCTCCCTCTTATCTTATTCTGTTTCACAGTTTTTAGAAACAATACTGAAAATATTACTTTACTAATAAGTGTCTTCATTCTTCAGTTTTGAGAAAAGCTCAACTTAAAAGAAATTAAAAGGCTTACCCAGCTCTAGTAGCTTATTATAAGAAAAGCAATATTTTGATTCTTTTTTTTCATAGAGTTGGAGACGAAATAGGCCTATGAATGGTTTGGTTTCTGAAAGCCCCCTGAGACTAAGCAGAGTGAAGGGAGTTACTGTAGGAGTGATTTTGAGAAACTTGACAGAGGAGCTCGGAGTAGATGTGTGCGAGTATCTCTGTGCAGCTCTTCTGGCTTTCAGTATTTGTGGGCACCTACTTTGTCTTGGTAGAAAGAATATTGGTTTTGAAATCATTCCAGTGGTGCCTTATCTGCTTTACAACTCTTGCATTCTTTACGATGAAACTACTCTCCTGGATTTTATTAATCGACCTGTAGAATGGGAAGCTCCCTCTTCCTCCAACACTTTACGTAGCATTTTCTGTATCCTGAGAAGATCTGTGTGTTGGATGTGGGAAACTTTAATTCATCAGTCTTGCTCTTTGAAGCTGTTTTCTAGGATCTGTAATGCATCTTTTCTTCTTACAAATGTATAAAACCCTCCTGGATTTTCAGGAAGCTCAGTGTGATGCTGTAGCTACTATTTCCATATTGCTGTTTATCTTCCCTCTGACTTTTTTGGCTTCCTTGTGGTTCTTCCTCTTTGCAGAGGTCTACAGTGCAAGCTTGCAGAACAGTGTCACATTTATTGTAAAGCTGTGAGCTCTGACTTTGAGAGATAAGCATGAAATACAAATGTATCTGTAGGTGCCACAAGGTGGTATAGTTTGTGCTTTCATGGTATTTTGCAGGCAATCAGTTTGTTCAGGCTCCAGTCAGCAGCTGTATCAAGCAGTTAGTGCAATAGTGCCCTAGCAAATAACCAACAACCCGAGCTGCGCTCTGCCTGCAGAGGAGCAGTAGTGCCAGGGTCTCATAACGTGACCTCTTCACAGTGGCATCAGGAGACCCCAGCGTATAGACAGTATTTACACAGAAAAATGGTCTGAAATTGACTGGGCAGATGTCCCTTTACACTCCTGCATGGGAGCTGAAAGAAACTCTTGAGCTACTGCCTTGTCTATCGCTTGCCCCAGTGCTGGCTGCTTACAGTCAGAAATAGGAGAAAATCCTTTCAGGAACTGCATACCTGAAGGGACCAGCATAGGGCTCCTACACAGAGATATAAGTTCACATGTCTGTTTATTCCTGGTTCAGCCATGCAGTTGGTGTCCAGGTGCCTGAGCAAAGCAGTTTTTCAGGTGTCAAAGGCTCATAACAAGTAAGGAGCGCTCTTGAAGCACGTATGTTTTCTGTGTCTTTACTCATTCTTGAAGATAGGAATTTTACAGATCTTTTTTTCTTTTTCTGGATTCCCTATACAAAGCATCACTGAGAAACCAGTTTCAAGCAATGTAGTGCTGAAAGGTTCCATGAGGCTTTGGCCCAGAAGTCCACAGAGAGATAGCTGTTCTCCTTCGGACCATCAGCGCCCTTGGCCATGAGTGCAGCACTCGAGAGTCTTCCGCTAGACTCGGTCTTTTCAGTGATAGGTGCTGCAGAGAGAGATGGTCAAATAGCCTAGGCCAGTGCCTGTAAGTCTAGACCAGCTGTTGAGTCTTGACTCAAAATTCAGAGCAGTTACAGAATCTCATTTTTTCCCTCTCTCCTCCTCATTTATGCTTATTATAAAAGAACGGGTCAAGTCCCTTAATATTACAAAGTAGGAAATTTAGTGCCTGTGAGTATCCTTACAGTCTGACAACTGCCAAGGCAACACTTGACCTTCAGAAGGACAGAAAGGGTAGGTAGTTTGGAAACATAATCTTTGTTTTTAGACAGTCATAAAATATTCGGCATATTGTAGCCACTCCTGCTTGCTTGCAAAGAAACCATTACAGTCGTGACCTGCTCGCTTAAAAACCCCAAAAGCCAAAAAAAACAACCCCACTTGAGTTAGTTAGATGGTATCAGGTGGAGAGGAATCACTGCAAAACCTTGCCTCAAACCAATGGAATTCTATTTATTTATTTATTTATTTATTAAGAGTAATTTCACAGATTTTATTTGTGCTCTGTTTTGGGAGAGTTTACTCCCCAATATGAGAGCTGTCAGCTTTTTGAATAAATGTTTTGATGCTCTTTCTACTGATGCCAGCAGCAGAGTCTTTAAGAAGAGCAGTGAATACTGCACAGGAGTCAGCAACGCTGTGCTGGGCTCCACTTCTATGAGGAGCTCAAACGCTCAGATCGGGGCTGCCAAAGGCTCTCCCAGGACTTTACCAGACCTTTGCTCTCTCTCACAGGCCAATGAGGCTTTTCACACAGCAGAAAAATACTGTAGTAAAATTGATGCAGCATTTTCTGCAGCGTGCAGGAGGAGCGTTGGCCTAGAGACAAATCCCGCGAGCCTTAGAGCTGGTGAGAAGGAAGTGATGGGAATTAGGGAGTGAAGGGGAGGAGGGGAGGAAACCTCCTCCTCTTGGTGGGGGCTGCGTCACCCTGTCTCGCGTCCCTGCGTTCTGGTTTTGAGCACGCTCTGTGCCAAAGAACCCTAAATGTTTTCACTTTCCAAGTGCAAGTGCAGTATTTGCAAAGCAGAAGGCTGCAGATGTTGAGAGGCTCCTTCAGATGTGTTGGACAACAATAAAATTATTTCTTTTCATGAAATATTAGTGATTTTAAGAAATTCCTACACTGTGACTAAATTTTAAAAGAATTTCCTATCCATTTGGACCCTCAGAGACAGGGAAGCTTTTGAAATGTTCACAGGATTGTTAAGCTTTGTGGAAGGGTATGGCAAATATCCATTCAAGAATTACTTTAATTCCCCAAATTAAGAAGTCGTATGAAATGACGTTTTAAATTCATCATGCAGGGTTTTTTTGCCTTTTCTTTTTTGTTTTGTGTTCTTTTGAATGAACATGTTTTAAAGGGGTTTTGGAGAAGAGGAAAGAGAACTTCATAAAACTGTTAAGAATTTGTCTCTCAGCCAGTTCATAGCCTAAAACATAAAGCTCTATCAACCCGTATAATCTTTAAGGGCTGGGTGCACTGAACGTGCACCTCTGTTAATCTAGTATTTGATTTTGTTTTATAAGGTTGGTTATAAACTGATGAGTGGCCTGAAATGTTCTTTATTCTGAAACGTTCACATGTTCTTTATAGGCAAGAGAGCACGTAAAGACTGGCACAGCAATGGTAGATTTTGAAGTGCCTGGGTAAGGAAGGTCCTTCTGGAACAGTTTCACAGGAAGGCCCCTAATGTGCTTAAGCCAGACTTTTTGGGGCCATTATCACGTGTTTTGGTGTTTTTTTTTTTTTTTTCCTCCCAACCAGGTCAAAAGCAGGAAGCTTGTGAATTCTTGTGCTGAGTCCAGCCCTGCCTTCTTTATGCGGCTGCCTTGGTGCAGCCGCGTTCCCAGGGAGCCGCTGGTTTTCCTGTGCTTTGTGGCTGACGGCTGTTCCCCGCTTGGCCGAGCACGCGGGACTTATTTACACTTATTTAAGGCTCGGGGGGCCGCACGCTTCTCTCCGCCCGCGCTTCCTCCTTTACTGGCCTTCTCAGCTTACTCGTCATCGCTGAAGCAGCAGGGAGCAGTGCCCGGTGTCCTGCCGTTAACGCTGTTGTGCAGCCAAGGTCCTTCCCCAGTGCCTTCATTAGGGCATATTATTTTAAATCTCTGTTCACCTTTTTCAGGCAAAAAGGGTTTTTTTCCTACTGTTTGCAGCAGCCTGGACAGCCGGGGTGCTGCGTTGTGAGATGAACACGATCCAGTGGCTTCTTGCTGCAAGGCGCACGCAGCTTGGCACCTTGGCCTGAGCTCGGAGCATCCGACCCTGTGGTGAAATCAGTGAGGGAGTGAAGCTGGGAGGGAGCTCTCTGCTCTTTTTGTGGGGTATCGTTTCCAGTGGCTGGACTTGTGCAGCTGGGATACCTGCTGGCCCTGGTGCAAGGAAAGCGGTGGGAGCAGGATGGAGGGGAGCGGGTGCCCGTGCCGTGACGGCTGGTTCTTGGATGGACACGCGTTCCTGCTTCAGCAGCTGCCTGTGGGAAGCGTTGCCATCTATCCCTGATGGTTTGATTGGCCTGTGCTGGGTACTTCATTGGATCTTTGATGATCTGCAGGTCAGATACATTATCTCCTACTTATATCTTTAAATTACTTGGATACTTCCAGTCCAGTTGCGTATGTGCGTGTATATATAAATCACACATAATCACACATATAAAAAACTTGTCTTCAGACCTTCTGAAAAAATAATTATGAGTTACAGTTCAGTCCCTCTGTAACTGGATAATTATTTCCTTGTGGTATTTTTTTTTTCTCAGCGTCCTGTTTCTAAACATACTTTCTCTTTGTAATCCGTCTTTCATCGATAGATATAGCTGAACTCAAAGTAGCTGTAGAAACTCAAAGCGTATGTGGGTTTTCTAAAACAGCTGTGAGATGAGGTGAGAGGAACCTGAAATAGCTGCATAGATAACTGGTCAGAATGGAAAATCAAAATGTCAGCGATCATCCTGTTAGAGAAGTTGTGTTATGTAGTTGCAGTGTGGAGTGAGCAAAGGGGTGAAATTCGCGTTTAGGTCGTATTTTTCAAGTGTTTTGAAAACCTTGAGTTTTAAACCTTAAACAAGTTATGCGGTACTTGTTTAAAATTGAAATATAATATTATTTCCAAAGAGGCTATGAATTACAGAGGGGGGAGGCTTCTTTCATGCACTCACATAGTAATTATATTTTAGTATGTCAGCTTGAAAAACTGCATTTTTTTGGACATGTCGTGATCATTGGCACTTGTTTTCTTAGCATGACCCGAGCGTGGGAGATGCTCACCTTAATGCAGAAGGTTCGACTATGTCATGGGTAGAGTGTCGTTATCTTGTATAAGATATTGTGGGAAAAAGTGCAGAAGTGAAAGAAACAGGGCTGAGTGCCATAACCACCGGTCAGAGTCTGCGTATATGAGTGGGGTGTCTTGTTTACAAATAGGAGCTCAGGACATTTAGAAAATGGTGGTTGCTCTCTGTGCAAAAGTGTGAAAACTCAGCGAGATCAATGAAAATAAAATCAGTGTTAATTAAAAAAAATGATGGAAGAGATGTTTTGTACCTTACGCAGCTTTACGGGATAAACTGAAAGGATCACCTGCTGTAGGGAGAGTTCTGCAGAGGTGCTTTGCAGTTCATCTCTTCTCATGGCGTTGGGCCTCCTAATCGAAATAGCTGTTAATGCGGTAGGAGCTCGAGAAAGCCACACAAACTGCTCAGCCTGTTCCTTCAGCAAATGCACAGGAAGCCAGAAAAAGCTCCCAGGGACAGGGAGGGAGGAAGTGACCCTCGGAAACGGAGCTCGCTGTGCGCGCTGCGCTGGAGGAGCCTCAGGGATGCGGCAGTGTCTGCCGAGGCTCTACAAAACACGCGCTCTTGGCGTGAAGGTGGCTCTCGTGTGTGATGGGACTGGCAGAAGGCTGCGTGGACAAGGATGGAGCTGAATTACTTGACTGGGGTAGAAAAGAGACATTAAGAAGAGCAGGGTCACGGACTTTGTTAGGTTTCTTATCCTGCAGTGAGCAAAGTGCTGCTATTATTTCCTCTAACCATTTTCTTTTCTGGTGAGTTTTTGAGGTAAGCTTGTGGTTCCTGGCTCATATCTGTAGGGTCAGAAACTTTGGTCGCCCTTAAGTTGTGGAGGTTGGTTTGATAAAAAGGAAGGCAAGTGCTGCTTAAAAAGCTACTGATTGTATTTATGGCAAACAAGCTATGAAAAGTCTCCACAGGTAGAAGAACACTATTACAGTTTTTGCTTTTAGATCTCAGGCTTGCTTGTTCAGAGACCACAGTGTAAACAGGAGCTTGAGGGAATGTTTTGTGACAGAGGAACTAACATGTGGAAGAACAGTCCTCGATTCCCGCAAGCAGAGCTGCTTTTCTTGGAGCTCTCATTAATCGGGTGTGTTCTGGAGACGCGGCTTGCCAGCTCCTTGTCCCTGTTTCTGCAAGAAACCGCCAGTGCTCAATAACCCGCTGATGAGCCGCTGTCATCGGCACATGGGCGGCTTGGAGAGCTGCGGGGCGCCGGACGGCGCCTGCCTGGCCGGGGGCCTCCGCCGCCGCCTCTCCTTGCAAAGCAGCAGCCGAGCAGCGGGAGCGATCGGAGGCTCCCGGGCGAGGGAGACGCTGGCGCGTTGCAGCCGCGCTCTGCCGCTGAGCCGGCTGGTGCCCCGCTGCCTCCCGTCCTCCTGGAGGCGGCAGCGTCTCCAGGGCTCCTGCCAGGATCCCCAGCAGGGGCCCGGGCAGTGGCAAGGCCCAGGAGCTGTGTCCATCCCCGCGGCCGTCACCTGCCCCTGGCTGTCGCCACGGATGTCCCTGGCGGGTCCTGATCCAGCATCGTCTCCCCAGCCGTGTCCTCCAGGAACGGGGCCCTGGATGGCTGGGGCACTGCCAGGCTCTGGAGAAAAGCCCCTGTTCCCAGCGGGACAGGGCTGGAGAGGGTGATGCCAGCAGGGAGGCTTGTTCCCAGGAGGCTCAGAAGGCTGTGGCCTTAATCCAGTTTTAAAAAGCTGCTGGCGCTCTCACTTTCTGTTTGATTTTTATACGACTAGTTAGCACTGACTGTATATACCACTTGGACTTCTGTTTCTTATCAAATTAACTTTGTTTTTAAAGACTACATGTCTAAGATGTTGGTTTTCAACCTGCTTTGCATTATTTTTCCTTCTTTCTGCATTCCTGTATTTTGGAGTCCAGAATGTGTCCCTTCTGGTGAGGAATCTATTGTAACCAGTTCACGTTGCATTGAGAAACTGTAAATGCTGCTGAGGAAATTGTTTTTTGATCAGTCTGGCAAAGAGCCTTCTGAAGTCTTGTACAGTGCTTTTCTTTTATTGAAACAGCACCAACAGCACATGTTATGTTATTGTGCTAATCCAAAATTTAGAAAAATCTTGGAAGATAAGCCCGTTGATTTTTTACTTAGGATTTACTCATTTTACCAAGTGTAAGAGGAGACCCAGAGGATGAGACCCAAAAGAACAAAGATCGCAGCCAGGCAGTGAAGGGGCTGAGGTGCACCAAGTCTCCTGCTGCTTTTGGGTTAACCAATGTTGGCAGGAAGTTGGTAGCAAATCTGAAATTGACAATTCAGTTCTTACTTTGCATGATATACTGTATACTGAGGCTGAAATCAAAGATGATTAGCATTAATTCTTACTCTGTATTAAAGCGCTTCCTTTTAAACCGCAGTCTCTGTGATCCTGCCAGCCTGTTTGAACGTGGTGGCATCAACAGCGGGTGACTTGGCAAACTGTAGTTCTTTAGTAGCAGCTACTGAGAGCCCTATTTCAGTCAAAGGGTAAAGGGTTTCTTCTAGCCAGAGCAACCATAGAGCTTGATGGGACAGAGGACAGGCAGCATTTAACACTCAGTTCTCGTGTATACCCACAAACCAAACCGATGCAGTAGTGTCTTATCAGAAGCCGAGCAGATGTGGCTGTTGTACGTACAGTGAATTCAGTTCTCATGCTCTTTTGCAAAGCTCATATGCTCTGCGTAACCCGCCTGAGTTTATTAGAAGTGAAATTGTTTCAGAAGTCAAAGCTGTTCCGCTTTTGCCTGTCTTGCACAGTCACATTTGTGGAAATTTTTAGTTCTGCTTTTGTCTCGTTCCTCTGTGTGTTGCAGGCAGTGGCTCCCATGCTCGGTATTATGACGGCCCCAGTATGGGAACCTCTCTTCTCCATTATTGCATGAACCAACTTACCTATCCAGGAGCTGGATCTTTCTCCTGTTCCCAGAAAGTACTGGGTGGCAAGTAGTTGGCCTTCCACTCCAGTTTTAAGTTCAGGATTGTGTCATCTATTTAACTTCTTATTGAACTGAAGTTCTATTTAACTTAACACTGAAATGCGGTCTTTGAACAAAGAGGGAGTAGTATCCCCACACTTTTTGCAGTCTACAATTAATGTGTCCTGTATCTACGTGAAGATTGATTTACTGCTTGCAATAAGTCCTATGGGAGGGAGGATGAGACTTGCCTGGTAATGCTAGAAATGTTACCTTTTCATGATATTAGAAATAACAGCCTTTTATGCATTGCACCCATGTTATTCCCAGCAAGTGCTCTGTCTCCTTCTGTTGAACTTTTATATACATATATATATATATATATGTATATATATGTATGTATATATATATTTGGCCTATGTCTGGAGAACAGCTTTGCAAGAGACAACCTACATTTTTTCATTTTGCTTTCATGTGTATCTGAGCTAATCCTTTACCAGATCTTGATCTGTATCCCAAGTTTTGCCAAGGTTCCATCTTCAACATAATTCTAAACCTTTGTATATTTACCTTTATTTTTTTGGCCAGTGGCTTCTTGTCCGGAAACAAACAAGTTTCTTCTTCAGCAAGACATCTCTCCTGACTTCAGTGAAAGTTGTTTTTTTCTCTTTTTACAGCATTGCTATATCAGCTGTTTGCAGTATTCTAGCAGCAGCTCTCCACAGTAAACACTGGTCTGACATACACTCTTTAGAGCTCATCTGCACAGGAACAGAATAATAGTGTGAAATTTTTGTACTACTTTGGTGCTCCAAACCGTTCACAGCTCTTATCATGACCATGATGACAGAGGGGAAAATATGTCAAAATATGTCAAAACACAGACTTAAATAGTGTGGAGGAATATTTTTATTTTTCACAAGAGAAATTTGGACCTCCATCCAAACTTCTCCCCTCCCAGTTTCTAAGACACTTTCTGGAGCTAAGCCCAAACTTTATTCCAACGTGTTTGATTCTGCATTAGTAGCGTGAATCTCATAGTATCGTATGGTTTGCTGCAAAAACAGGGTAGTCCCTAAACTGCGGGAAACTTAGTTTCGAGGTGCAGATTTGGACGCAGATGCGGACACAGTCCGTGACCTACTTTACGAGGTCTCCCGCTCAGGCCTCGGCTGCTCTGCATGGCCAGTGTGTACGGGGCCCTTGGCTGCCTTCTTGTCTGTGCGGAAGGGACTGCCCGTTCCTGCCCTGGCCTTGCTGCGGTTCGTGTGGCGTCTGGGGAGCGAGTGGGTGAGCTGAGTTGATCTCGGTGCCTGTCAGGGGCGCTCGGTGCTGGTTTCAGCTGATCAGGACGTTGTGCTGCGAGATTGCGTAGCTACAGGCTTTGGTAGATGGGAAACCAGCTGAGCCTTCGTCAAAGGGTGAGTAGGAAGGGGGAATTTTGCACTGATGGAGAGTTATATGCAATGGGTCTAGCAACGCAATAGCAAGGCCACAGTCATTATGGCAGGTGTTCTTGGGACTTAACGCTGTGGGTAGATATAGTTATGTAATTTTAACAGAAGTAAAGCTGATTTACAGATTTAAATTTTCCTTCTTGGAGCCAGAGAACAATTTTTTTTTTCTCTTAGACTTTGGTTACATCCAGAAATACTGCATTTCTTTCATTCAGTACATATAATCAAGAGTACAGTCACCATAGCAGTAAAAATTAAACACTCTTGCAACAGCATAGATACACTACAAGCTATCTACAGGACTAAAAGTACATATGACAGAAAACCTAATGCTGCTGAAAGTGTCATCCTCAAGCTCATAGAGCAGCTGATGGAGGATGTGTCCCATATTAAAAAAAAAAAAAAAGTTTTAACTTTTGTGAATGTAAACAAGCCATATTTTTCGTGCTATTGGCAGTCTGTTTTCAGCTGATTGTTGTCTAAATCTTCATGGCCCCAAGTTACTCTTAATTAAAATGTTCTGAAAAATTAGATAATGCATCTCAGCTTTTACCATCTGCTACTTTCAAACATCTCCTAATTTTCTTGAAGATAAGTAAAATAATTAATTGCTTATTAAATTTACAGTATTTATTTTCTTTCCTCCTGTTACCTCCTCTTTCTGTCTTACATTCTCGCATGCCTTTGTTTATTTTTTAAAAAAACTTCCTTTCTCTCCTTTTCAGTGAATTTTAATCATCCTCAATTATAAGAAGTGATGTTAATCATATACTAGTGAGCACAGCTGGCTAGTAATATTTTGCAGCTCATTGTTGTTCTGCATTCAAGTAAAATCAGTTTTATAATGCGTAAGAAAAGAATCGCAGTAATAAAGAAGTGTTTCTTTTTCTTTAATTACATCAAAAACAACTACAATGGGAATCTATTTCAGCCCAGTAAAAGCTGCAGGCTTTTGCAGCCTGCCTGGCTTTTTTTTGCGTATGCAATAGGATTTCAAGTAGTACTTATGGGGCAACATTTGAATTTCTAATAAGTAGGCTGTATTACTGATTACTTAAATGGATAGCATTAAGCAGCCCTATTGAAATGCATGCCACTGAGTGTGGAGCAAGATTCTGGCTTCTTGCAATGTACTGAAAATTAGGTGTACTAGACTATTTTCATAATGTTGTTGCAACTGGTAGTGTTACTAGATACAAATCTGCAGTGAAAAATCTTGCATTCCTACATGTCTGCATCAGCTGGAAGGTCATATCTTTCACTGGCTAGAAGTCAAGGCTGGCATTTCTAGGGATGCTAATGTATGCTTTTTATCAAGTGAACTTGATGTTGTATGGGTCTCTGGCTTAACTAGATTTCCTTTGCCTCTTTCCATTCCAGCTTTACATCTGATGGCAGCTGAGATAGCTTGCTCATCTTGGCCTGCCTCTGTTACTCTTCATAACTGGCGACTGGAGGATGTAGTTTGATTAATGCTGTTACTAATTTGACATGTAGATTAAATGTCTGTAATGTTTTCAGTCTCCAGCAAATGGGGCTTCCAGATAGGAGGGATAATTTGTATAATGGCTTCTACTGGAATAATAAACTCGAAAGCCGCTCTCCCCCCATTTTGTTGAGTTGTTGTGTGTGTTAAACTCCAAGTACGGGTTAGGCCAGGCTGCCTCTTGGCACTTTTGTTTGACGGAAGCAATTGCAGAAGATCCCACTGCAAAGAAGCGTTTTTTGTCATTGTTGCTTGTATTGCAGTGGAGACACTATGTGGCTTTCGCTCCCTGGTGCAACTGGTACTCTGTTCATCTAGCAGAGGGGGAACGAACAAAACAAAACCTATTCCTAAAGCAGCCTGATATTTTGCATTAAATATTTGTTTCTTGTCCTTTGGCTGGCCTTTGTAGTATAGGTGGATTTTTTTTGTGTGTGTGTGTGTGTTAACCCGGTAGAACCGGAGCTCAAATGGTTGGTTAAAGTGACCGGGTTAAAATCTAGTCTGTCTTGATAATAAGATTTTCAGTGGTATCGTTTCTGCTGCTCAGCTCACTGTGTGTTTGAACAAATGTTTAGCACTAGCATGAAGAAAAGAGTAGGGGGAAGATGAAGCTGGGGTAGCCCAGGAAGAGAGGGAGGAGGAACGGCCAGTGATGGACTTGCCCTGTCCAGCGACAGCCCCAAATCTATGTTGGCTTGAAGCAATCATGGATTGTAACCTAAAGCAGGAGCAAGTGTGTCGAGAAGGTTGTGTGTGTAAAATACATTCCTCTGTCAACCCCACCTGCTTCTTATTTTCTTAGCAAATCCCATCACTTTGATGGAGATTTCCAGGCTCAGTGTGAGCAGTTGGCAGCAGTGACACCCCTTACCGGGCTGCAGTTGTAGAGCTGGCAGTCTTTAGGATGTGCTTTAACTGTCAAATCTGCAGTGAAAATAGGTTCCAGAAAGCTCCTAGGCGAGTCTACGCTTGGCAGTGGAGGCGGAAGTGTGAGCTTAGTGTAGATTTCTAATCTATATTTAAATCCCGGTTTGTGTGACCTTCTGATCCCACTAGCAGTTGTTCTTTCCTAAAATTGCTTCTGAATTGGAAATGAAATGTAAACTGCTAGGGCACAGCGTGGGGTAGGGGGCGGGTTTCAGCTCTTCGAGGGAGAGGGAGACGACTGGTCAGAGCAGCCCTCCGTGCCATCGCCTCGGCCTGGCCAAGAGCTTTCAGTGCTCCCATCTCCAAGGAAGGGCAGAGCTGGCTTTTCAGGCTCCCTCTTGCATCCTTGGGAATGGTCTGAGACAGAGCTTCCACTGCCGTGATTGGAGGCAGCTTCTCGTGTATGGAGCGACGCCTTCACAAATTAAGCAGAAGATTTTCTGCTCGAGGTGCCTAGATGCCTGAGATGCCCTTTGTATGGCAGACCTCAACAAACCCCTGTCATTGCTCAGGGCCCAAACACCTTTGTGTCCTTGGAAGCTCCCCTGTTGGGAGCTTCAAGACCCTGGTGGGCCTCAAGTTGCACCAGGAGAGGTTCAGGGAAAAAATCTACATGGAAAGAGTGGTGAAGTGCTGCAATAGGCTGCCCAGAGAAGTGGCGGAGTCACCGTCCCTGGCAGTGTTCAATAAATGTGTAGATGAGGTGCTTAGGGACATGACTTAGCAGGCATCAGGGACATGGTGGTGATGGGTTTACGGTTGGACTTGATGACCTTGAAGGTCTTTTCCAGCCATAATGACTCTATGACTGAAGGAAGGAGAAGAGGGACCGCAGCGTCCTGCAGACTCAAGGGCCCTGCATGTGCTGTGGGTGCTGGTGCCGCGGGAGGAGATGTTGACCACGCTGTGGAACAGAGCAAGGATCCCTGTCTGCCGAGGCAACTTCTTGGTTCCGGGCTCCTCCAGTGTTTGAAAGGAAGAAATAACCTCAAATAAAAAAATAAAAGCATACCTATTTGAAAATGTTGTTGGAAGCCACAAAATGTTGAAGGGTTTAGAAAGAGCGTTAAGCAGTAGGTTTCTCTCTCTCCCTGCTGCTGTTTTAGGAATCAGTAGAGCTGTCATTAGCAGTGGCTTGATCTAATGGATTTTGCCTTGGGATAGGAGGATGGATTAGATTAGACCTCTGGAGCTGTGCAGCCCAGTTGCTGTTCAGAAGACATCAGGGGATTGTCCTGGGAAATGGCTGACTGGGGTTTGGATTTGTTTTTCGAAAATAACCAAAAAAAAGGGCCCTGTGCGTGTTCACATTGCTACTGGTAGAAGCAAAAAGCAAGAAAAAATGAGGGCAAATAAAAATAACAACTTGAAGAGCACTAAATTTTGTTTAGTTATTACTATAAATCATGGTGACAACACTGCAATAAGTGACAAGTGGATAGTCTTCCTTTCCCTTGTTCCTTCCTGCAGAAAAAGTTGTAGGAATTTTTGATTCGGAAATGGAAAAATAGTGACTGAGATCTCAAGATCTCATGACATTATTTCCTTTCACTCTTTGACCATGTTTACAGAATCTATTACTTCCACATCCCAAAGCAGTTGCATACAGATTAGGTTTTTGTGACCACATTGTAGTGATAGATGATTTAGAAGCAGTTTATTTCTTGGAGTGTATGTTTTGCTTTATATTTTTCATTAAAGTTGCTTAAGAAAAAAACCAACATATTGATCTCTTAATTAGAGCATATTGCATTCTGCCAGGAAGAAATGTAATAGAAGTGTCAGGTTAATTTGCATTTTCCTCTTTTTTTTTAATACAATAGGATCTCTTTCCTAAAAGATTGAAATACATTGAACTAATTTTGAATGCTACTTTCCATAGTAAAAGAAACATTTTTGAATGCGTAGTATTTTTGTAAGCGCTTTGTATGCACAAATGAAATGGCTGAACAAGAATCCTCTTTTTTTATAGTGTTGAACAAACACGTTGACAATTCACATAGAAAAAAAAGTCTAATAAGGATAGTGATCTTCCTGTGGGATAGCCTAGGCTAAGCCTAGAGGTAATTTTTCTTTTGTTATATCAAGCTCTTCACAATTTTAGCAATACAATAAATTCTAATGAAAGGCAAGGCATGTTTTAGCATAAGACACTGTTCAAGGTGAAGGCAAGCATTTTGATTCTCTCTGAAGTGTTAGCACTTAGCAGGTGTATTTATAATCATTCCACCTTGTATTTAATCCTGTTGGTAACTTGTTCTTTTCTATGTGCTTGTTTTTCAGGCAGCAGCACCTGTCCAAAGTTATTAGTATCGTCTCAGTCTTGTCCAGCGAGTGCCACAGCCAGGCTAATTGAGCAGAATGCACACAATGAAGCGGCTCAGGGAATAAATGGAAGTGTGCCAGTCAAACAGGCCCCACGCACAGCTTCAAGTCCAAAGCCACAAGGTAAATACTCTCAAATACATCCATAAGTTGCTCTTCTGCTCCTCCCTCAAGGCAATTGTTAAAACAACCTAGAGCACCTTGAAAGAACTGTGCTTCTCAGGGGGAAGAGATACAAAATATGTAGGTTTCTCATCTACAGGTTTAGAATATTTATCTAAATCTCAAACTTTTTTTTTTTGTGTGGCCTGTTGGGGTGGGATAGAAGCAAAAGTGAAAGAGGACCTGTGTTTGTCCATCCAAGAACCTGCTGTTAGGAGTGACACGTAGCATCATCGCTCTTCTCAAAAGAAAAAAGAGCAAGTTTTGAAGACTAATATCATCATCCTAGTCAGTAACGTAGATTATGAGACATACTGGTGATACAATAGACTAGAATCACTGTTGCCTCTAGTGAATTAAACGATCTGTGTATCAACCCATTGAAAGTTGCATCCTAAAGAATTTTGCATCACTGTTGAGTTCATCTTAGAATTAAGAGGGAAAGAAAATTGTTTAGTGCCAAGAAAGTTTAGTTTATTTAGGGTGCCTAAGAGCAAAATAAAGCTGTGGGTTTTTTGTTTTGTTTGGGGTTTTTTTGTATAGTTTGTTTTTCTAGGACTTCTGGTAAAACATCATAATTTAGTGAACCATATTGGCAGCCTGTATGGCCTTTATGCTCTAGTTTCTGCAACTTTTCTCTGAAGCTAAATTAACAAGAGAACAAATGTTGATCCTAAGAAAAATATTTTAGAAATCTGTTAATGGATAAAGAGAAATGGTCAATCCATAGAAAGATTTAAACCTTTAAAAAGCAAAAAAAGCCCACTAATTGTAATTATAGCTGTTAGATAAATTAGGAGTTGGATAACATGGGACTATATTCATTCGAGTAATCATGCAGCTGCTGTTGCTCTTTCCCAGCCATGACTTCTATGTTTATCTCAAAAGTGCTCGCTCCAAAAAGTGGCACAGCTAGGAATAATGTTGTCGTCTAAGAAATGCAGCTGTGAAAATTACGGGCAATATCATGGTTGTAAATAGTATTTTGTGTGTGCTCTGTTAATGAGCTTGCCTGGGTCTTTCTGCATCTATTCCTCTTGAATACATATGTCAAAGTTATAAAGTATAATTTTTGGCTTTCTTTGTTAAAAGAAACAAAGCAAAATAGAATGAATGAGTGTTTAGGAGTCCAAATGATCCCAGCAAGATGAATTGCTTTAGTTTATTGATTTAAACTTGGTTGCTAAACTTTTTTTAGCAGCTTTTGGTGTAGAGAACAATTTCTGTTTTATAACAGTAGGATATTTTCTTTTCCAAATTGTTGCTCTTGACATGTAAGTACTAGAAGTCCTTTGGTAATAAAAGCAAGTGAGATCGAAAAACTGAATTGTAATGCCAGTGAGTTTGGTTGTTGATGAATTAACCACAAAACAAACTTCCTCTAATTTACCAAAATGCATACAATTCAAATCAAGAAACATGAAGTGGGGTAGATCTATTTTTAGTAAGCTTGCTTTAAAATACAATAAAAATATTCAAAATCTTGCACTTCAAAGTGAACCGTGGGCCTGTTTTGTTCTATGCTTAGTCTCAGAGAAGTAACTTATATTTTTGGAACTTAATCACTCCGAGCAGCCACATTAAGTGAATAATCTGCAGCCCCAATATAAAATTCTTTCCCTTCAATTTCATTTTGTTTTCCTGGCGTTTCGAGGAGAAAACAATCTATCTGTCTGATGCACTAAATAAAAGAGCAAGGTTTTGTTCCCCAGCAACAATTTAGCAACTCCAGTGTCCGAATTGTGTGTCGAGTGTAGTTTGATTCGTGAAAGTCTTTGCAATTCTGGAACAAAGCCTGAAACCTCCTGCAAGGCAGCGAGGGAGGGAAGCAGGGCAGCCTGGCCCGCAGAGGAAGGGGCACGCGCGGGCCGCAGCGGCTGCGGGCGACGGGGCTTTGCCTTTGTGCCAGTACAGCGTGTGCTCCAGCAAAGTGGAGTCATCCGGATGGGAGGCACTCGCTGGAAACAGCAGAATTCACTAACGAGTTGCAAATCACACGTGATGCTCAAGAGGTGGAGGAAGTTGTTAGGTAAATTGGAATTTGCTCTTACCTACAAATATCTGGGCAGTGATCTGGGCCTAGCACTAACAAAGTGCATGCGGAGTGACAGGAAAATTTTATTTATTTATCTATTTATTTATTTAGGGGGTTCTGCTTCTCCCTGTCCTTTGAACTAACTGTTGCATGAGTTTTATATAGTGCCTGCCTAGTAAATACATTGAAGTACATTGAATACTAATACACTGAAGTTTGCAAAGTACTGATAGTGGACTAGGTACACTGGTACACATACAGAGCGCATGCAGAGCGCAGACCTTGGCTGTGTTTGGCGCTAGTGAGATTCTGGGATGAAACCTTGCTGTTTTGAGGAAGCATTGACATTTCTCCACTTTTATGCTTCTTTAAAAACAGTGCCATGGAAACCTTTCAAAGTTTTCTTTAGGAAGAGCTTCCCTTTATTAAAATATCCAACAAAATTTCTTACCGGTGCATCAGGCTTGACTCTACGCACTGGTTGCTTGTTTCGATGCTCCTAGTGAGCGCTCAGCCCTGCGTGTGAAGCTCCTGCTCTGGCCGAGGAGACGGCCCTGCCTGGCTCGGGGGTGACGTCCCGGCCGGTGGCCTGGCTCCGGGCTGGGCTGCTGCGAGCGGGCACAGCACCGAGCAGCTGCAGCCGAGGGCTCAAGCAGCAGCAAGTAGCCCCGTCTCCTTTTCCCGTTAGCTGTAGTATAGTGGGGGACTTTGCAGATGGTCAGCGGTTTGGGCCTGGAGCAGCTGAAGGGCTTCTTCAAAGTGCTGGGCTGCTGATGGTCCCTTCCCTAGTGAAATGAGACCCCTGCATTTAAAGCTGAATTGAACGAAAACTGAGGAGTGTTTCTAGCTGCTCTCCTCCTGCTTTGTGGTACTGTAAGAAACCTACAGCAATGTCTCTCTTACCAACAAGACTCCTAAAGCCCAGGCATCGTTTTCAGAAAGGAGAGGGATGAGAGAGCAAAACACACTTGATAATTATTGGTGTTATCTCTAAATTTATTATTGGAGGGTACTTGTTTTGATGTGGAAACGTGGAAATACTCATTTAGAAAATTAGAGAAGCTGACTTCTTTTGCTGAGTCCGGGTTACTTGTTATTTTGTATGGTTCCTGTATGGTTTGGTATCTGTCCAGCTTGGCTCATTTGATCTTTCTGAGCATGATGGAGCATGCAAGGGGATGATGAAGGATGACTCAAGAAAGGGAGCTTTACTTGCTGACTGCAGGAGCTTTTATATTTTCACTGAATCAAAATGCAGCAGAAATGTTACCAGCAGGAGTTCAATGGTTAGAGGGGGAATCAATTCATTAAACTTAAAGTGATAAAAGAAAGACCTTTGCTAGTCTGCCTTGCACGCAGTGGTTGTTGCACCTGTGATATTCCTTTGTAGCAGTACCTCCAATTTTCTTGTGCTTGCACAAAGTTGGATGCACAACCACAGGCTACAGTTTAAATTCTGACCGTATGTTTCAGCCAGCAATCTGCAGTAGCAGTTATCTAGTTAGCAGGGCATTTTGGTGGTGGTGGGGTGGTTCTTTGGGCAGAATATGCAGTTCATATCTTCCAATATTCTCACAGCTCTACAGTATAGAAACAAGAGTGTTTATGGAGTTGAACAGAGCGCTGTATCATGCAGTATGTAACAATGGCCCAGTCTCCTCGTGGTTTCTTTTAAGAAGTTTGCTGTGTGCACATCAAGAAAACAAATAATCTGATTAAAATGAAACACTTCAGCAGTACACTGAGGGAAGAATTAATGGCATTTGTTTTCCATAATCCCTCTTAACAAGGCTGACCTTGCAGGAGGGTTTGCAGGCTCTTTTATGCTGCTGGTTCTTTGCTTTTCCCGGATCTCGTGACTGCCTTTTTCCCACTGTGCTGTTTCTAAGGCTTCCGGGAGCCAGGAGGGCACCTGGTTAGGGGAAAAGCTGCCTCTCAGATGCTGATGAAATTAGCTAGTGGCACTGGCTTGGTGCAGCTGTTTGGCTTGGGGTTGTCTCCTGAAGATGCTGCAGAGATTTTGGATTTGTTGGGATTGTCCAGTTTGGCCGGAGTTTCCTGGTACCGCTACTTGCTCTGCTGAACGGCAGCTCTGGCGCTTTTGGTTGCTTTTTCCTTTCAACCACTGTAAAAGTGTGACAGCTCCACAGCATGTGCTAGATTTGCTCTTTGTCCCACAAGGCTCCAGTACAAATAGCTCTGAGCTAACTTTTTTGCTTTATCAGCAGACATTAACTCCCTCAAGTTCAGGAGTTTTACCGTAGCCTTGTGCGGATATTGACTTTTTAGGACACGCACAGGAGAGAGCTCGCCGGGCCCTGCGTTACGCAGCGCGTTTCTGTAAGCTGCCCTAACGCTGCACAGCAAGTCTGTGCCAGGGCCTCCTTCCTTTCTGTCTCCTCCCCTCGGGAAGCCGCGGTCCCCACGCTCCATTCTGTGCCCTGCTTTTTCCCAGCCCGCTTCTCTCGCGTTTTCCATTGGTTTCATTTCCCTTGTCGGCGTGGCAAGCGCTTTGGCTCTTCGGCATCTGTATCTGATGCTCGCTGGCCTAAATCTTCCAGGCCTTCCCAAAACTCCCCGAGCTGATAGGAAACAGGGAGAAGGGCTCCACAGAACTGTAAAGGTGGAGGAGCCGACGTACGCAGCTTCATCAATAAAGACTTCAGTCAGTGCTCATACACTGGTAGTTAATCGTTGGCCTTCTGCTTCTCCTGGGTTTGTTTGAAATGCTCGTTTTTTAAAGTTAGCCTTTCTGCACAACATTCCTTTTTTTGCTTGGTCTGTTTCTTATTATAGATATGTTAGTAAGAAGGAATTACGGGAACTACTGGAGAGAGTCCAGCACAGGGCTATGAGGATGATCAGGGGCCTAAAGCATCTGCCCTGTGAGGAGAGGCTGAGGGAGCTGGGCCTGTTCAGCCTGGAGGAGAGAAGGCTGAGAGGGGATCTGAGCAGTGTCTATAAGTACCTCAAGGGAGGCGGTGAGGAGGATGGTGCTGGCCTCTTTTCAGTGGGGGCCACTGATAGGACTAGAGGAAATGGCTGGAAACTGAAGCATCAAAAGTTCCACAGGAACTTAAGGAAAATTTTCTTAACAGTGAGCACTGTTTTGCTGACAGAGCACTGGAACAGGAGATCTTCAAATCCCTCTTGGACGCAGTCCTGTGCCACATGCTCTAGGTGACCCTGCGTGTGCAGGGGGGTTGGACTAGGTGATCTCTAAAGGTCCCTTCCAGCCTTAAGGATTCTATGATTCAATGATGCTAAAGATACATGGTAGCAATGGGGAATAAAGAGAGGAATATAGAATATTTCCTGTGGGCCAAATTTGCAGCTGTATAAATAGGCCCACGGGGTCAGTGAGTAAATAAAGCTCAAAACTGAAGCCAAGTATCTTTTCCACTAACTATTGTTTTTGAAGTAGGTGGGGAGAAGGTAGAATGAGAGCACCAGAGTTTTGGGTTAGCCCTTTGATTTGCTTGGGAAAAGGCAGCTGAAAGGCTGTCTCTGGGAACACCTCGATTCTTTGGTTTCTCTAATTCTTATTTAGGATCTTCAGTTATGGAGGCCACAAATGGTGCTTACTATAGTAGGCTACATAAAACTACTTTTCTAGCTTATTTTAGTAGCACAAGGTTTGGCAAAAAAGATAATAGGGCACCTGATACCCCAGAGGAAGTAAGAGACTATAGGAAAGTCATATATTAATAGTGCAAGTTTAAGATTAAGCATATCAAAAAAACCCTCGTTCTTACGAGTTCTTATATGAAATTCTCATATATGGTCTGGCAGTTAGAAACAGTTCCCGAGTGACCGATTGTTGCTGTGGTTGTTTGCAGTGCCTCCAAAGCCAATACATCTGCAGAATTTATCACCTGTTACATACCAAACCCCTAGGCATAGAGCTTTATCGAAGCCGAAACCAAGGATGGAGGAAGAGGTACCTGCCCCTGCGTCCGGCGGCGCAAAGGAGAAGTCCAGCAAAGTGTCAGATCTCATAAATCGTTTTGAAGGAGGAAGGTAGGTCATGGACTGTCCTTTTGAAGAACGGGGGAGCAAGACAAGATTTTAACTGTTTTGCACCTCTGTGGCGTGCAGGTTAATGGAATTTGCAGGTGTGATGAGGAGCGTTGGTTGCGTGGTGTGGCTCAAACCTAGCCCTGCCCAGGGAACTCATGACAACATTGCACGTGTCAAAGTGAAGGAAGTTAATAGTGTTTTGGCCTGTACAATGTGTTGGGTTTTTTTATAAGGTGGTAGGCTTAATTTTTCTTGTAAAAGCCTGTAGCATTTTTAAAATGTTCTAAAACATGTCAGCTCTTTGAAACAAGTGCTGTATTTAAATGGCACTTTGGAATTGGTTTTAAATTCCTTTGTAATTACAGGAAAAGCTCTTAACTTTATTTAAACAAATGGGGAAAACTGAAAGCCTGATTTTCCTTTTATGTTGGCTTGACTGTTTTGGATAGGGCTTTCTGCTATGTCTTGAGGGAATTGATATTCTGAAGGAGTGCTGTGTACAGGAATGAACGTGTGGGGTACAATAGCATATCCTCCAAAGAAGCCAGGGTATTAAAGACCCTCAGTGAAAGATTTTTGCCCTCAAGATGAGAGTCATTATGCATCATATGCATCAACTGCCATGTATTACAAAAGTAGGTTTGTCTAGTGGAAGAGAAGTCATTTCAGAGCTTTGTCTGCAAGAATCTTCTGTCATTTGGGGAAGACTTACTCACACCTCTGTCAAGGCAACTGTCAAGAAAGGGGGAGAAAAAAAAATGCTGTGCTAGAGGTCTTATGAATTCTTCTGTGTTAGGTCTGCCATGCTGCTACCACTTTGTTGCCCAGTCTTCCTTCAAAGCATAATTTGCTTTGAGTTCTTTTTACAGTGTAGTATCCCTAAAAAAAAGATTTCATCTCTTGCATAGTTTGTCCTAGTGCCTGTAAAGTATTAAAAAGTTCTAGAATAAAATGCAAACTGCATGTTAGTTTGTTGTTTTTAATTCCTCTTTAAAACTGAGCAGTTAGAATTTGACCGTGTTTGTGAAGGTGAAAAATAAGGGGCATATGAAAGAGTTCCCATAGCATTCTGTCTTCAAGCCTTGTAGAGAAATCTCCTGAAGGATCTTAGCTGCTTTGGGGTATCTTTCATCCTTTAAAAAGCAACATGAGTCTATTTAAATGCCCTTTGATATCATTATTTTTTCTGAAAGGGAACTTCTCAGCTGAGCCCTACCATTTCATCCTGATAGTTGTGCCTGCTGAGTTTTACCAAACACTTTCTATATTATACAAATGAAGGAAGCTATAAATAAAGAAGTGAATACTTTCTTATTTGTTGATGTTAAAAAGGGGGTAGGGGGGAAAGCTAGGGGAAGTTGGCTAGTTTTTTAGTCAAAGCTTTTCATTGAAGTCAGAAATAATTCTCTTCAAATCTGTGATCTCCGCTATTCCAAATTCTGTGTCTGAATAAAAATAAGAGAGTTCCTTAATCAGTGTTCCCAGTTGTTCTGGAATGACCTTCTGTAGCTATGGAAACTCAGCTCATAGCATGTTTTCTATGAAGATAATTTTCACTTGTAATTATTGGTCTTCAAATACCTGAGTCACGTGTCCATCAGCTGCAAATTATCATTATCAATTAGCCCGTGTTACCCTAAAACAGATGGATAAAGGAAAAGGTTAAATAAACCTCTGTTAAATAAATCTCTCTGCCTGCTGCAGTGAGAAAGGCAGTTAAATTTCTCAGAATTTGAGAGCTTATTTAAAAAAAACCCATGATATTCACACACAAAACAAAACAAAATCACACACACAAAAAAACCTATTTATGATGGAAGCAGACAGAAGCTGGTGTAAAATATTTTTCAAGGTCTACATGCTACAGTTCAGAATGTTTCTGATATTTATGTAAACTGTCCTGTAAATAAGGAGTAAACATACAGTTGATAACTGTTCTTCATGTTTCATGAAGATTGATGTTCAATATTAGGAACAATGTGGTGAAGGCCAGTAACGATATCTTTCCGAAGGTTGAATATGGTTTGATAAACATAAACATACTTCAAACAAAATTGAAGTGTATATGTTTTATTTGGTGGTAAGAATTTCTTATCCTAATAAAGCCAAAAATCTTCTTACAGAATATGCTTATATTATCCTAAAATTCAAGCTCTCAAATATAACAAAGAAAGAGATAGCAAAAGGTATGAAAATGGATAAAATATCTTAAAAGCTGAGAGAAAATATGGAGGAGAAGAATCTTCAGCAAAGATGTAGCTTAATAAAAGTATAGTGCTGAACAAGGAAATTGGGGTAAGAAGGGGAGAAGCAAGGTTTCTCCAGCAATGTGTTAAAGTGAGAAAAGGGATAAATATGGACGTGTTTCATGCATTCTGTGTCATTAGTGTCATTAGGGAATAGGTTGCCAGTTGGTTTAAGCACTGGGAGCTGGGAAACCCAGATTTTTTTTTCCCCTATTTCTGCTGATAATCTTCTGGGAAGCTTTGAGCAAAATGTTTCACTTGTTAGTGCCTCAGTTTCCTTATCTTTATGCATTGCTAATTATTCTGCCTTCCATTAAAAAAAAAAAAAAGATTCGAGAGAGATGCAATGAATGACCATTACTGTAGGTCTCCAGTAAGAGATGCGTGTTTATGTGTGGCCTAAAGAAATAATGCAGTTTAACTCTCGATGGCCTGACGTTCCTAATATCAAAAATGGTCTGGGAGAAATCGATTATGTAGTGCAACTGCTCTACGGTTAATAACAGGGATTTTCTCTAGTGCCATGTTTAACATTTATCTCATCTGTGTTTTACTTGTTTGTTTTTTAGCCCCTTGAGTCATAGTGAATCGAAGAAAGAATCCTCCGTTCTCAACATTCCTAAATCTCAAGGAAGATATGGGCCAACACCATCACCTCAGCCAAAACTCCCCTCCCAGCACCCACTACAAAAACAGGGAAATAACAATACCGACAAAACTCAGGTTGCACAGACACACACAGCCAACGGAGTAGTAGCACAAGACCAGGTGGCACATGAGGACAGGAGGGTACCTGAGCAAAGCCCCGCGCAGCTCACCCAGGTGCCAGGTAATGCAATCAGCAGTAGCTTGGTGAATGGGGAAAGAGAAAGCACTACGAGAGAGTCCTTGCCGACTACAACTGCCTCTGAAGGACAGATGCTTAACAGCTGCTACAGGACTCCAAGCAGTGACACACTGCTCCCATCCGAAAAAGACACTCTAGAAATTAATGCAAATGTGAAGGAAGAACCGAATGAGGAAATCAGTAAGCAAGATCCACCTGTAGAAACAAAGGTAAAAAGATAAATTATGTCTTTCTGGTTGTGTTGCTACTCTGCTACTTTCTATAGGCTTCTATATAGAAAAAAATAGGCTTCTTAAAGCTGGTAGGAAAGTAGGAAATCTTCTGTGTTGTTATTTCAAGAACTTGCGCATTTGTTACAATTTGCCTCACTATTTGAAAAAAAAAGAAGATTATTTCAAAGAAAACAGCAATTTTGTCTTAAGACACAAATGGAGCTAAAAGCTTCACCATCCAGTTGCAATTCAATGACATGATTTTGGAACTGGCAAGCAGAGGATTAGAAATTGTCTTTGGGAAACGCTTTTGGCGTTGGTAGTTTTATACTGTAGAAGGACAGATTCCAGAGCAGGGGCTGTGCCACTGCAAAGGGTGTTGATATGTTTCTAATGTGCTCTCAGCATTTAAACAGCGACAGAAAATAATTGGTCACACCTTCCCACCACCCGACCTGCCTTCACTGAGTGGAGTGTCTCAGGTTTTTACAAAAAAAAAAAGAAACTGAAATGTGTATATTTAGCAGTAAGCTTGTGCTGCGACAAACTACAAGGAACGTGCATCTAAGATAAAATTCCACATGTAGTGGACTGCAGCAAGGGGGCTCAAGGCAGAACTATCATGTGAATCCTTAATGTCTATGGAGGCAGTTGTCAAGGCAAAACAGGAAAGGCACTGGCCATCTGCTAGCTATCAGCTAGACACAAGTATCAGTACACTAAATATGTGCCTTGTTAGCAAGGAGGACTGAAGGAATATGGCAATGAGTTTGAGCTTCCTAGTAGGGAGGGCTTTAAATAATTAAAGGAAATGAGTGGGTGGAAGAAAATCTGTCATGGAAAAATGAATAGCAGAAGAATAGTGCACATTTCCCCTGCTAAAAGTTTGATCATGTTATTTGCCTCCTTGCACTGAAGCACTTATGCCCAATGAATTTATTAATAGTTCTAGTCCTACTTTGCTATATATGAGCCATTGCAGAGGAGGCTGGGCTGGGCCCTCCGGGCTCTTCTCTCCACATCTGAGGCAAAGGGGAAAGTATCTGGCAGGAGGTGCAGCTACGTATAGCGGAGCACTGGGAAAGCTAGTTAGTTAGTTGTCAGTGGCACACTCATGTCATTTAACTGCCAAGCTTCAGGACGGTTCTGGAGTCTGAAATAGAGGGTTTCATAGCTCTAGTCTGCGTTTTTGTATCTTTTTTTATATACAACTAACTCTGAGTTTTGACTCCTAGAGGAATGGCATCTCTGAATGCCCTTGAGGTTGGCTAGTTAGGGATCTCCTGCATACTCCTATGAGGTTAAATTCTCTACGTAGGGAAGGTAGGTCACGGTTTTTACACATTACAGTGCAAAATAACCTGGCCAATGACCAGAAGGTGCCTGGGATTTTTCCCCCCTTCCAGTAACGAACATTGTGTCCTGGCTATACAGAAGTCTGGTAAAAACCCAGGGTACCTTTCATCTGTCACACCTCTTTCATTATGTTTCCGTCTCCTGTTCGGTAATGCCTGTTTCCGCTCTCTGTGCCAATAAAACACGCTGAATGACCCACTGCCAATGTTAAGCTGGAATCCAAATTACACAATAAGGTGCTGGCAGGAAAAGGTAGAAATCGAAGGCTGTTGTGATGTAAAATCCAGGAAGGAACTCGGCAAATGCTTGGAGAAAATGCTAATGGGAGCCATCTCTTTGCAGCCTGACCAGCCGGGTGACCAGCTGGTCTCTGCCTTGTGTCAATCAAAAGTTAAAGTATGAGGTCTGATTTAACTGCGATTAGTGTATTATTTGGTGCTGCTAGAAAGATGTACCAAAGCATGCAGGATGGCTGCCAGAGAGGATGGCAGCGGAGGATTGAGTCTGCAAAATGAATGTCACCTTTAGTTTGGTGAGATTAAGAAGCTCATGCCATGGCTTGTCTGAGGGCCCCTCTTTGCAAGTGATTTGGATGCGTTCGATGCTGCCTACAGACTGAAATCAGCCCGTGAAGCCTCGAGTTGCTGTTGCCATGCTGGAGCAGGAGGAGAGGTGCTGAGGAGCTTAGCTATGACTACAGGCAAGTAAGCAAGAGCATTTACAGTTTATGGTGTTCCTGTGCAGCCACAGGGCGGGTAAAGGGTCTTACAGGTGGATTCCACCCAGCTAAAGTTGCACTGGAAATAAGCAGCCACACTCTTACATCCTTCTTAATTAAGCAAATGTAGGTATAGTTGAGTAATAGAAGTAGGAGCAAATGCCTGTGAGTCATAGGCAGACTTTAAGTTGGGCATCTGTTTGTATAATTTGACGCTGATGCAATGCATCTTCTTTGTCTCCTGCATGTCGTGCTTTTTAGAACAGGGAAGAAGAAAAGGTGGTGGTGCTGTTGCATTGTGAATGTGTGCCTGTGCAGCAGAAATAAATTAAATCCATCGCTGGAAAAGCAGATGCATTGAACTGGGAAGTGCTGCAAAACCAAAGCACAAATTGCCTTTAGGCTTGGAAAGAAAATTTGTTTTGAAATAATGCTGCTCTTTGTTTTTGTTTTGTGTTTCTCTTTCCCTTTCATCACTGTAAATCTGATTCCAGTCAGGTTCTTACAGGTTCTGAAAGGGTTTAGGCAAAACTTAGTGAATTTGGCAGTGTTATTCTGAAATGTTTTCCTCAAAAGATCAAAGAATAGAGCATGTTTATTTTATCGACTGTATGAGATAGTCCAAAAGTCATAAACCACAAATAATGCAAGGAAAAAGACACTTGAAAGTGAAGATTTTCTTCCTTGCAACAGAAGCTCCTTCTGCCATAAGATTTGGTTTCCTAAAATATGGAGGCTGAACAGTACAAGAACATCCCCATCAAGAAACTTCCTGAAGAACATCTTGTGAGAAATCTGCCACAAGAGTTAACTGCAGACGAGAAGGCAAATCCTTCTGTGTGTGTTCTGAGCCTGGTAGGAAATGTAGATAGAGGCTGCGTGTGTTCCACAGATGGAGAAGAATCCCTTGTGCGTCTTCATTAAAGCATTTACTTGATGTGGTCTTTCTAATAGCAATATTGGAGAGTCCAGTGCTACAGATGCAAAACTTCCTGGCGATTACATGTTTCTAAATGTGGATGTGGAGACACTTGAAAGTGGGAAGAAACTTCCCTACTAAATTAACTCCCTATTGAGAAATGATTTGCTTTTGCAACACTTGAGAAACAGATGAAGTAAAATCCTGATTCTACAAATTGGTGTTCTTCCTCAGCAGTGATTCATGAATAAAGCTCTATGTCTTTAGCATCCTCTATAAAATGTGTGAATCCTCATGAGAAGAATCACCTCTTTAGGGATACCAGGTGTTTTACTGTCCTGGCTGTTGTGCAAAAAACTTGCCAGTCATGTGTTTAATGGACATACGGTTAATAAGTATTCCATATATAGTTAGTATACAGTGCGTATTAACTATATAGAGTCCATGGACTATACAATTCAAGTACTAACTGTGTTGTTAGTTAGTGAGGAGGTGGTGGTAGCACTCAGGATTTTCCCTGCAAGTCTTGTGAGATGCAGTGCGTTTTAATTTCAGAAACAAAGGTCTCGGGCAATGAAGGGAAATCTTAAATTCCTACAGAAATTTACACTTCTATCCTTAATGCTTACAGAAGAAAGCTTTGGATCACAAAACATTTATTGTGTGAACAGCTTAAAAGAAAAACAACCAAACTTAGTCTGTTACTTCAGACCAAGCTCAGCATTAAAAGTAAACAAAACATACACTGAGTAGTTATTTGTTTGTATTCTACAGCTCTTATCCTATCTGTGTTGCTCGATATGTTACTGCAAAGTCCTCGGTGCAAGGACTGCTCCAAAGAGAGTGAATCATATAATTCATTGCTGTTATGTTGGGAAAGGTAGCTGTTTTCTTGATGGGAGAGGGTTCTTCACTGGCTGGAGTAATGAGTAATCACAGAAACTGGTCCAGTAGATTGAAATTTTGGTTTACATCAGGTCTACTTTAAAATAGTGTGTTTGTTAAAGTAAGGATGGTATGGTCGAGATTATTAATTTTGAAATACTTTAGTTGATAAATGATTGAACAAAATATTTATTTCAGTCCTTTAGAGAGTTTCTGAAGTCTTAGATCACAACTGAGTTAAGTTACTCTCATGGCTTGTCTTCACTAAGCAATATGTTTTTTTTATTGTTCATATATTCATGCTTAAAATAAAAATTGCTCATTTATGAAAAGAAATAAAAAGTTATAGCATTTTGACTAGTTAGGAGCCTTGATAAAATGTGTATACCTATAATTTAAAAATAGACAACTAAATGTCTAAATTGTACTTTTGACAGTTACTTTTCACAAGACAGTTAAAACTGAGAATTCAGCTCGGCTGTAGTCATGAAATTAATAGTAATATTTTGTTCAACTCTCTCTTTGGAAGAGATTAGAGGTGTGTTTTTTAAATTGCTGAAGTGTTGAAAATGCTGAGGCATTTTCTACATTATCCCATGCTGTTCTGAGTGTTTAAGTGCTTAGGCACTTAAAAACGTTACCTTGCACTTTGGACATTTTGATCAGCAATAAAGTCTGAAGCTTTCAACGTCAACATTCTATGTATATGAAAGTAATCATTCCTGCTTGTTTTTACGTTTTGAGTCATGATGTTTCATGGACATTAGTGTGAAAAGTTCCCTGAAACCAATGAAAAACTGTGCTTAAAATCCAGGTATATCTTACAGTAATTTTTTACCTCAATATTTTTATTAACTGTGGAGAATACAATATCAATAATGGTTTACTAGGATATAAATAGAAAATTTTCAGAAAAAAAAAGTTTTATTTCTTTGATTTCTGTTATCTTATTGTACTACTTGTAGAGAGACCTGTATACTGGGTGTGTGTATATAAAATGGAAATCTCAGTGTAGCTCCGTGGTAGAGCTTGATTTGTATCTTAACCCAGAATTAATATTCCCTTTTGCTGTTTTGGTTTGATTTATTCATCAGAGCAGTAGTTTCTTAGGGAGTCACAGAAGCACTCGGGGGCTGAAGGATAACCTCGTGTTTTTAAACTATCTTAAGCATTTTCCCCATGACCTCTGAGCGGGTGTTTCGAGGGTGTTTTGTTGAATGGCCGTAGTAAGAGGCTTCCCTGCGAGTGCTTCCCAGCACACGTGCCCTGTGCCGTGGGCTACCAGGATATCCACACGTACACGTTCCCTGTCCAGCCTCTTCCCCCTGCCAGGCTCAGAGCACCTGGAGGAGGAGAAGGGCCTCTGCTGACTTGGTGCTTCTCTGTGTACGTGTCCTGCGTAACTGGTGTCACTGTCACCATCAACCAACTTGCTGCCCGCGCGTGGTTGCTACTTCCATGAGGAAAATCTTTGTTGGAGATGGACACCGCTGGTTGCAAACAGCCTGGGCACGTTGCTTTCAGCAAAAGGGAAAGCGGAACGAGCTCGGGGAAACTGGGGGATTTTCTCTGGATGGGATGTGGGAGAAGACGCTGAAGCTGGGAGTGAGAGCAGGGAGGAAGATGGAGCTAGCTGTGGAAAACACGCTGAGTGCATGGAAAACGGAGGAAATTTTGAGGCGGAGTGCTGGGAAACTGAGGATTTTCCTAAAAGAAAGATAGCAATATGATTTCTTGTTATTCTTGCACTGAGCAAACCATTTAATGAGTGCCGTTATGCTTGAACTGGAATATGCTGCTGTGTTTAAGTGATAACTGGTCCGTGGTGTGTGTTTTTGCCATGTTTACATGGATTCCTGAGCAAGGTACCGTGAGTGACGTAGAAAAGAGATGGAAGCTCAAGAATATGGGAAGTAATGCAGGGGAGATACTGAGCTGCGAGTCCGAGTATGGTCGGAGAGCAAGAGTGATCTGGCCTGATACAAAATGACAAACTAAAAAGAAGCGTGACATTTATACGTCTGCTGTGCATGGTTTTCCCTCTCTCAGTTATTTCCAGTAATCTTTGGGTAGTTGCAGCCTTTTTCCTCCAAAGCGTTACTTGAGGGGAAGGCACAAGTTTTAGCCCCGTGCGGAGCAGCTCTGTAGGTGCCCGTGGCTGCTCTGCGATTCCAGCGGGTTTAGGGAACAGCTTCGACATCGCTGTTGGAAACCCACATTCAGGGAGGAGGCCAAGACTGAAGATCGGGATCGGAGTGTGATTGAGTTGGGAATACTTGAATGCTGAAAGCCACTGAGGTCCTTTAGGTGGAAGCTCTGTACTTCGGCGTTCAGCAGAGAGTCTTTACAAATGTACTCGCAAATGTTTGTCTTAGTCTTGTGGAAAACCGTCTGTGGGTTGTAATCAGAAACAACCTCTGAAAGTACCTTTTTTTTTTTTTCCTGCTGAGGATACCTCGTTCTGTGGTTTGTATGTGCGGTTTGTCCAGAAAATTAGCCCCTTCCTATAAGCTCGGTGGTAAGATTGCCATTTACCCAGGACAGGCTCGGGTGTCTTTAAAAGTGAACATTTTTCCGTGCTAGCAGTAAATCTGAAGGAAAATCTTGTAACAGAAGTGTCATTTTGTTGAATTTGACATTTAGAAAAATGAGGCATTTGCCAAATGTTTTAACCTTTTAGAACAGAATGCTTTCATTTTTTTTTTCTGCTTGGAAGTGACTTCTCAAAGCAACTCATAGTTTCCTATTCTAATATATATTTGATATAAAACTGAAATTTGTGGGACCACTTTCAGCTTCAATTTTAGGAGAAGAACTAAAAATATATTATGTGGAATGAAAGACTTTGATGTGAAAACTTCCCATAAGAAGGACAAATAACTTACACAAAGGCCTAGTGAAAGAATAATCTAATTGCTGTCAATAAATTATTATCAATGTGTGTATTCATGACCATAAAATGTTTTGCACCGTGTTTTTCAATAGTTCCTTTAGGCAAAGAACAGTCAGTTCAAATAACTCAGAACGGAGGTGGGGGGGGAACACCAACAAATCCCATCTGTTACACTGTACTCTGCAAATTAGTTCCTCCAGCTCTGCAGTGTTAGTGGTGCTTGATTGCCAGGATGTGAGGGAGCTTGGTGCTTTGGTGAAAATTCCTATACTGCAAAGTATTAAATGTTTTAGGCTCTGAGTTTTGCTCTGCAGTGTTGCTGATTCTTACCCACCTTCTGAATTGTTGATCAAATTGCTGGAAAGCTTGTATTTTAAAAAGAGTGAGTAATGCA
Organism: Tinamus guttatus; assembly: GCF_059628265.1. Taxonomy (NCBI): domain Eukaryota; kingdom Metazoa; phylum Chordata; class Aves; order Tinamiformes; family Tinamidae; genus Tinamus; species Tinamus guttatus. Next base: position 593,452 of record NW_028288659.1, on the reverse strand, counting down.
AAATATAAACTTACACTTCACTTTTTTGGGGGAAACACCTGTCCCGTCAACACTCTGTTTAAAAGTGCTATATTCTGTTTCCTCCGATGTACTAAGAGATCTTATCTTTCTCCAGGAGACAGATGAACAGAAACGTCACAAAATTGCCAATGAACTTCTGCATACAGAAAAAGCCTATGTTAGTCGACTTGACCTCCTAGACCGGGTAAATTTTCCTCAAATTTGTTTTTATTTTCTTACCTCGAGTTCACTTGACCAGCTATGCATGTGTGTGTGGATATACACTACATGAAAGGGATAGCGTGGCCTGAGCATTCTGCTGACACTGTCAGCATCTTGTTTGCGGTTGCCACATGAGTTTGCCTTTATTTTAACTAAGAACACAAAATTTTTAAACGTCCATTTGGATTGTATAGGTAGTAACAGTGTGTTGCTTGTGAGTGTGTGCACATGCAGCTTTCACTATGAGCAATAGAAATGCAAACTTTATACCGGTGGCCCTTCCAGAGATGGCTCAAGCATCCATCAAATGAGATGGATAATGTTTGCTCATTCATTTTTTTTACTTGACAAGAAAGGTATCATATTTTATAATATTGAAGTCAGCTGGCCCCTCATGATTCACTAAATCTTTCACATTTGAGCCATCTGCACAGCATTTTTTCATCAACATCAAAAGACCCGCAAGGTGCCCATTTGAAAATGCTTATGCCCTATTTTCTCACTGTACATTTGGACTAAATCCTATTAAAGGGAGCAGAAATTAATCCTTCTGCAAGGACAGAGTTGAATTCTGGTTCTCTGAAGAATCAAGCTGCTATTTCTTAACGGTGAAGCAGTCTGTAGTTCTTGAATATCCTTTCAAGTCATCTTTACTTTCTCATGTAATACCTGTGTTCATTTTACTTAGATACCTAGGATACATTGCCTTATTCCATGACAGGCATCACTATTTATTTAAATTTCTCATGTCTAATGCATAAGCTACCCTGGAGTTGAAAAAGAAATACAAAGTCTCAGCCAATATATTATTTGTTCAGACAGTTTGAGGATTCAGTAATGGTCTTTTTGAAATCGAATTTACCAGGCTGGCCCCCATTGGGATGGTTATATGTATTTTAAAAGACCAGGTATTGAAAGCAGGAGCTTCACTTTGGAGACATAGAAGATATCTATTATAATGGAAAATGTTTACTTCCTTCATAGTTTTTTTTTGTTATAGTTCATTGATAGAGAAATATGTACATACGTACACACAAACACACGTATGTATGTATTTCTAAAGAGTCACATCAGACCCGGAGTCCTTTTGTGTTTTGGATGGTATATGGGAATTGATCATAGACTTTCGTTTTAAAAGAGTAAGTTTAAAAGTGAGGTACAACATAAAAGCAGAATATTCAGGCTAATGTTGATAAGATGTCAAGGTAATTCAGGAGAAAGCAACAGTGGAAAATGAGATTGAGAGACTCTGAAAACTGTGGTCTAGCATTGAAATAGACAGCATGCCTGGAAACAAACCAAAACGGTGCTGCTTTAGCTTGGCCTCCCTTAGTCTGTTCACTCTGTACCACTTTTCTGATTTTAAAAGAAAAAATAGTTAAGTTGGGTGCGGAGGGAGGAGAGGTCGTATTTTGCTTCATGTTAGGAGAAGATAATAAATAGTTTGTCGTTATCTGCTTTTACTCTTGCTGTGTTAATGATCTCCCAGCTGGAGTAGGAGGCAAGAATAAGTCTTAATCCATTGATAAAAGATAGTGGGCTGATAGGTTTTGGGTTCTTTTTCTGTATTGCAGGTATTCTATTCCAGACTCTTGGAAGAAGCTAACAGAGGCTCATTTCCAGCTGAAGTGGTTAACAAAATCTTTTCTAATATCTCATCAATAAATGTCTTCCACAGTGAATTCTTGCTTCCAGAACTTGAGAAAAGAATGCAAGAATGGTAAGAGGTGATTTACTGGTTAACATACTAATGAAACAGTGTCTGTAGAAATTCTGTCACAGGGTTGAGGAAGGGAAGGTACCTTCATAATTAAGTGCTGCAGTCCCAGGAAGTACTGTGGGTAGAAGAACATCTGCTCTGTTGCTGTTCATCAGGATCTGATTCAGCAGAGGACGTGCTTCCTTTGCTTAAAATAAAGGACATGTATTTCACTGAAGCCAAGGACATTACTCATGACTAAATGCCCTGATGCATTAAAAGCTTCAATTAAAACTACATGCTACTTGATTTTTTTTTTTTTTTTGGACAGAATACAAAGATTGAGATAAATAGAATGTATGTGTTAGGTTGCTTCACTCTCATAGGACCTAGCTTTTGCTATTACTGCTTTCATGTGGGATTCAGTTTTGTTTTTCTGTGTTTTAGTTTTATCAGTAAAATCCAGGCCAGGTATATGTTTCAGTCATATTTTTCTTCCAACTTTTGTTTGTAAGAACCGTTTGGGTCAAGCAAGAAGGTCAAGCAAGGTATGTTGTGTAATGATCATGTGTTATTACAGTGTCTTTATTCTTCCTTGGTGTACATGATTACATGTATCTTTGGGCTGTGAGAAATATGGAATATTTAAATATATAACCATATGGTTTTGATTTCCTTGTGTAATTGTCAAATACCTTACCAAAAGAACACAAAAGGGTGTTTTTTTTTTTTTTTCCCTTCAGTAGGGTATTCCCTTTTCTCAAATTAGATAGGGAGCAGCAATAGCTTGGGGTACTATTTTGTCTTTATTTTCTTTGTTTCTTTGTTTTGGCAATACAGATTCTCTCTGGTATTTAATGGATAATGTCATGTGCAAAAAATAGGTTATCCCCAAATCTTCTGTCATGCAAAAACAAACGAGCAAACAAACAAAAGAAACTTGAATGAAATACATGAAATATAGGAAAACTGAAACCTTAAGCTTACTTAAGGTTTTCCTTGTACCATGATAGTGTACCATGTACATAGTGTATCTTGTACCATGATAGTGTAAGGTCCATTTATCCACTTTTATTAATTTATTTTTAAAAGTGATGGTAAGATAGAGTTCATATTCATGAGAAGTGGAATAGAACTTATTATAATGATGCTTAAAATCTGCTTGAACTACGTTATATCAGTGGTTTATATGTATGAGCTGAAATTCATAGTATGCCCTCACAGGAGACAGGTTGTACTGTCTTGTCTATTTGCAAAATGCACACAGGTGCCGTGTAAAATTACGTAGTTTTAGAGGCTGAAGTGAGCTCCTACAGGTGAGCTTTGATCTTTGCTGCAAAGCTAGTGGGTTGCATCCTAAGAGTGTTACTTTACACATTGCTTGGAAATAACCTCTCTGCTTTATCTGAGACAGCTTGTTAAATGTCCTTAAAAGAGTGTGCATTTGGGAGGGGTTGGATGGAAGAGTACAGAGGAGGGGAACAATTCTGGATTATTGTTGAAGAAAGATCATAGGGGTAATTTCTCTGCTCCACCCCCAGTCTCACAAATTGTCTGGCACAGCAGCCTCTGCCAGAGTTCACTTTCCTTACCAGTTCCCTTAATTAGATGCAGAAACTGCTCAAGTATGTTTTGTTCGTAGTTCTGCTTTTCTGTTTTTTGTTGTTGTTTTTTTTGTTTGTTTTTTAGGTAAAAATGGATAGAGCTTTCCTGAGTTGTGGTTGGTTTTCAACAATAGATTTTTAAAACTGGCAAAGCAGATCAGAGGCAACTGTCCTTGTTTTGCCTTTCATTGGGGTTGAAATAGCCTGCAATGTAGCTTTCACATCTAGCATCTTCATCTGTTGACTGCAGGTATAGATGGTGCTTAGTGAGTTGAACTCATGTTACCGTTGCCACACATGGATTTGTTTGACCCAAGCTATTGGCTTAAGTTGTCACTCTCAATTGCCCAATTGCCGCTCGTTCCTTAGAATCCATAGTTTCCTCTAGCAGTTTCAAAGCTGACTTGCCCCTTACCTTTCCTTTTGTTTTGAGCCTACGACTTAAAATTTTGTACTGGGGGAAGGATCAAGCAGTTGTTCTGTAGTCACCTTTCGTAGACCTTTCCTTCGGCTGTTCTATATTCTATGGCAGATTTAAGTGAGATACTGCACATCATGATTAGTAGTTCCGCTCTTTCATCCTTGAGGTTTTTGGAATGCTTTGGTGAATACCATGTTGGTCTAGTAACACAGAAATAAGAAGTGTTGCCGTACACACACAGCAATGTGAAGGCATCTTCCCTGAGCCCTGTAATGATTTGGGTCTGTAGTAGTTGTTCTCCCTCCAGCCTTTCCAGACAAGAAAATGATAACTGTCCTAGAGTGAGGACAACTAGTAAAATTTCACGTTTTGGTTCATGGTGCATTCTGTCTAAATAAGAAATGGACTAGTTATCTGTAGTCACAAGTCCATCAAGGGAAGAGTATATGATGGTCTCAGAAGCCTGTGACTTCCCCTATCTTTCCTCCTCTTCCAGAGCTCATTGTGCTCCATGGACCTTGTTCAGCTTATCTCAAATGGTAATGATTTCTGTTTTTACAGCCTCAGAGCGTTGGGACACATAAATGCCTTGCACTAAAGGTAGCTGTGAATATTTAGTGTGGCCATAAAGGGTGAAACTGTAGAGCTTTGTGCGAATTGGCCACCACAGGTATCCTGGCAGCGGGCACAGCAAACCGTTGCTGCTTCCTGGTTATAAAACTTCTGACAATTGCTTGTAACATGTGTCTCGTAATTGCTCTGAAACAGCTACGCAGAAGTATTTATTTTTTGTGCTAGTCTCGTTAGATACAAAGCAATGCTGAAGTCCTTTCCGCTTGAGGCTTTTTAATTGGAAAAACCTTACAATGACTTAGCTATGAAATTTATTTTAAAACTTTAATATCTTTTTATTTTCTGGTGACCTTTAAGAAAGAATTCACACTTTCTTCGGTTCTCTTGGCATGGTTTGTATTTTATTTTAAGTTCAAAAATATGCCGCTACACTGAACTAAGATGGCAACCTGCAGAAGGAGCATTCAGTGAATAGAAGTAGTGGGGTTTTGTTTTAAATTGCTAGCTTTCTTTTGAAAGTGTGTGAGTGTGTATTTCCATGTCCAGTCTGGGTTAGCAAATAACTGAACCGTACTGAGGTGGTGACCCTTGGTGACTGCATCTACACGGCAAGAGTGATGAAGCGCTGGTACAGGCCGCCCAGTGGCAGAGTCGCCGTCCCTGGCAGTGTTCAGGAAACGCGTTGATGAGGCCCTCAGGGACACGGCTTAGCAGGCATCAGGGACATGGCAGTGACAGGTTTGCGCTTGGACTCGATGACCGTGAAGGTCTTTCCTGACCACGATGCCTCTGTGACTCTGTGACTGCAGTGGCCCCGTCCAACCCGCCGGCTCCCCCCGCCTCCTCAGCGGGCGCAGCAGGAGCTCCAGCAGGAGCTCAGCCCTTGGCCAGGTCTCACGCAGGTACCTCCAGCCCCGCTCAGGCACGTGGATGGGGGGCTGTCCCCTGTTCTCCTGGAGAAGCGGCGTGTTGCAGTGGACTCCTGAAGAAATAGGATAGGTTGCTTCACTTTTCCCTCAATGCTAAGGTGTATACATGGGTGTATAAAGGTGTATGAATGGTATATGGGATGTTAAACTACCACTAGGCCACTGCCACAACATTTGTCTTAGACTTTCAGAAAGTCAGCAGTAAAGACTTGTGGAATATGTTGTTCAATATGAAATGTGAACCACATATTTCACCCTGCGCTTCTAGGACATGCATTTGTATTGTTCTTGCTTTCATTCTGGGCATCAAGAGGTGCAGCTTCTCCATGCGTCCTCCCCTCTCTGCCAGTTAGTTCATCTTCTTTTTATTCTGTTTTATTGGAAGATACCATCAATACTTGGGAAGGCTGTGGAGAAGTTGGCACAAATGCTGGATTCCAAGAGATTCGCACTACTTCCTAGGTTTTCTCAAATAATAATTGTAAAAGACTGTAAATACCTATGCATATATGGGCATGGAAGGGAAGCTCTTTGTAGTTTGGATTTAGACCTCAGACAAAATCATAAGTTAGGTATTTGTGGGATAGAGTATGGTCAAAAAAATGTAATGTAGTTGACCGAACTGTAAAGGAAATAAATGAGAGTGTGTTTTGTAAACAAAACCTTTCATGGTTTTCATTATAGATCACTTTTCTTCCCTTAGTACTCTACATGAGCTGTAAGCGTTGTAGATCATCAGTGGGGATACGAACAATCTTTCCAGGGTCATTTGGCTCAGTTTTGGTGATTATGCTAGAACTGAATATGAGGTGATCCCAAATGGAAAGGATTCTCTATGAAACAAAGCTCTCTCAAACATTTTAGGACCTTATGGGACTTTTTTTCTTTCCATTTTGCTCTGAGATTCCACCCTCTTACTTTGCAGGACTACCACTCCCAGAATCGGAGATATTCTGCAGAAGTTAGCTCCGTTCCTCAAGATGTATGGAGAGTACGTGAAAAATTTTGATAACGCCATGGAACTGGTGAAAACGTGGACTGAACGATCGCCTCTGTTCAAGTTCATTATTCAAGACATTCAGGTAATGGGGGGAGCAATGTCACAGGCCAAGTAATACGTAAAAATGTATGTTTTGAAGAGGAGGAGAAGGATTAAAATAGAAAATTATATATCATGTGTCTCAGAATTAAGGGTTGTTTTTGTCCACTTCATACCGTGTTTTGCTTCTCCTTCACCCCGCACATATATGCACAAATACATGTGCAAATCCAGGCTTTTTGTTGCAATCTAGAGGACTAAAGTATAAAGCTTGCGACAGGAGATTGAAAAATGCTATATATATCAGCCAAGAAGTAAAGATCTTTGTAAATACTTTGTAAATTTGTAAATATGGTATTGGCTTGCAGCAGTTGTCCAGAACACTGGGCTCTGCATGCAGGTGTATGACCCTAACTGCTGAGCACAAGAGATGAAGCTCAGCAGTTGTGGCTGTGCCGCGCTCTTTTCCAGAGGGCTTTTTGTTCCCTCTAGTGCTCCCTGCAGGTTTCTCCGAGGATTGGCAGGTGTGTCGCTTTGTCTGCACTTAGCAGCCGGAAAAGGAATAAGCTAATTCTGGGTAAATTTTACTGAGCTATAGGGTACTGTGATCTTAAGCTGGCTGCATGTAGCATAATAGAATCTTGTAGTTCTGTCTAAGGAGGTGGATGTGAATATGCGTCTTAAAATACTAGTGGGATTTGCATTATGAATAAAACCGAAAGAAAGCATTTCCTCATTGGATGCATAGATAAAATATATGCCATACTGCCCTTTGAAAAAAGGTTTTCTGCTGCCACAAGGCCATGAGCTGCTCCTACTAATTCGGTTGCTACTTCTCTTGTTTTCTGAGATATTTCAAAGTTAAGTTCAAATAGTTTGGAGTTTGGGAGGGTTTTTTGGTGTGATTTATATTTATAAATTCTACTCATTACTTCTTTACTATAGCTTTTAGAAGATTATTTTGTTTGGCAAAGTAGTTTTCTGTTTTCTTTCAGAAGGGCTATAATGCATGTTTTAAAATACATTATTTATGCTTTATCAATTACATTTTATTTTATTGTATCCTGGGAAAATAATTTTTGCCTATTATATTTGAATATGTTTGTAATTTCTTAGAAGGAAAAAGTGTGTGGAAATTTGACATTGCAACATCACATGCTAGAGCCAGTACAACGCATTCCACGCTATGAGATGCTTCTAAAGGACTACCTAAGGAAATTGCCTCAAGATTCCCCAGACTGGAAAGATGCTGAAAGTAAATATTTTCTAGAATTTAAAATAGACATAATAAGACCTTAGTAGGACGATACTGTAAATAAAGCTATTTTCAGGTGAAAGTGAAAAAGCAAAGCCATTGTGAAAAGTATGACAGAATTTCTTCAGGGGAGTTGTAGGGTTAAAAAAATCTGTTTAGATAATGGATGGAGTTATTATAAAAGCTGCCTTTAAGATATAAGTTACCAAATATACTAAATTATGCTCTTGGGTTATAAATTTGCTTTAGTTTTGAAATTGCATGAGAGTTTGGATTATTTTGTTTGCTTTGGTAAATTTCCCTTTTTTGGCATTCAGTTTTGCTTTATGCACATGTGACATATATGTCCTTTTGTTTTAAACAGGATATAGTGTGATTCTTTTTACAGGAAGTTTATATATTATAATATCTCTTATATTTAAACAAGGACAGTTAACAGTTATCTCCATGCATCTTTCAGAATTACTTGATAGATAATTTTTGGAAATAATTCAGTGCTGAAAGTATTTTCTTAAATATTTATAATATGAGCTGTTTTGACAGTAAGCACAGTTTGACATTCTTGAACTACCTTCTGAAAAGACAAGAGAGAACCATGACTGTTCACATCACAAAAATGTGGTTCTTTGTATTGAAGTTGTCTGTAAAGTAATCTGCAATAATTCCCATGTGATCTTTCCAGACCATTATTTCCCTTTGGTAGATGCTTACATTTAGCTTGGTTATTTTTGATTGATAATTTAACATATATATTGAATATGTAATTTAGATAAAAATTATAAACATAATTTTGTAGAATGATACAAATCTCTATATAATATGTAACAATGTAAAAATGCAGGGTTTTGTTTTTCATGTTTTTTTTTTTCTTTGTCCTCCATCTAGAATCCCTGGAAATTATATCCACCGCAGCAAGTCATTCTAATAGTGCAATAAGAAAAATGGTAAGCAGTTCTTGTTTCTCTGTTCATTTTTTAATATTGTATTTGAGTATTAGCAATTAGGAAATTGTGTCTGTCAAATTTTGCCAGGAATGAGAACTGCAGATTCTTGCCTTACATGGCAAAAAGTGTTTCCCTGGGTCCAAATGGTTGCTGCTACATACTGTGATCTTTATAACTCCTGGAAATTACAGGGGAAAAAAATGGCATTACACCTAACTCTCTCAGGTGGAAACTGGGCAAGCTAGCTTCTTTTCCTGGCTTAAGTTATCTGCTATCATATAGGGCTCTTGTTGCATTTGTTTCTGTAAATAGATAATGTTCGTAAGAAGTAGATAATGTTTCTCTCCTGTTAGCAATTGGCATGACTGGTTTGACGTGACATGTTATGGTCAGGAAAATGTGCGTGCTGTATGTACAAATGCATTTTTTTAAATTATCACTGAGATAACATTTCTAAATTGTGAATTTGTTAATATATCAACTAGGTCAATCAGTCTGCATGGTTGACTATATATTACTGAGTATCTGTATGTTTTTTTTCAAAACTAACATTCTCCAAGCTTGCACAAGGTCCAGAAATTTTAGTTGAACATGGGTAAAAATCTCCATTACTATGTTTTATTATTGTCTTTTCTCTAAAAAAGGAGAATCTAAAGAAATTGCTGGAGATATATGAGATGCTGGGAGAAGAGGAAGATATTGTGAACCCTTCAAATGAGCTGATAAAAGAAGGACAGATCCTTAAACTTGCTGCTCGCAATACATCTGCTCAAGAACGGTATCTTTTCTTAGTAAGTATGGTGGCCTATTTTGCAGGAGAGTCTTTGTGTTTTTTCTAGACTTCAAATAACTGCTAAGAGAAAAGGAATATTCTCTCCTGGTTGGTGTCAGTGAGAACCACTCCAATGATCATAGTTGAGCTTGAGCAAGTCCTCTGCTGTTTGTAGGAAGATTTCCAAACACCACTTAGAGTACATGGTTTTAAATACACAGAACCACTATCCAGCAATTCACATTTAAATAATTAGCTGCTGGCTTTAAATGCTGATTTGGAGCATGAGAACTGGGCCTTTCTTATGAAACTGAAATGTAAAAGCTTAGGACTTTAGTCATCATAGACTGTGTGTGTTGGGGTCCAAGTGGGCTTCCTGGTCCTGTAAGAACTCAATATTATGGAAACTCATCCTCTCTTCAGATGCCCATGTCTTGTCTTAGAACTAACAGACCAAAGCAGTGCATTCTTTTTCTTTAGTTTTTATTTCCAGCTCCCTTACAAAAGGCTTGATACAGTTCATTTATTTTCATACATTAAAAACTGTGCTAGTATCAAATTCTTATTTTTGCTGATGGGCCTTCAGCATTGCACATGTTCTAGTTTATAATAGAGTCCTGTTGAGTTCTTTACTAGTAATGAGCCATGGAGGCAGAATTAGTGCTCGTTCTGTGCTTCAAACAAAAGAAGAAATGACTGAGTAGTCAGACTTCAAATGGGATAGGCAGCTGATTAAAATGCCATGCTCTCTGTATGAGAAGTGACAAGTTCAAGCATGCTGCGTCTGTGATACAGATGAGCCAATAGACATGACAGTATTTCTATGAAAAGAAAAGAATCTTTTTAAAAGTTAATTGCGAGAATATGTGTTAACCTCTGTAGATCTGATTTAATAACTGCTTTGAGGCTGAGGCACTGGGCATTTAAACGCTATTTTAAAATCTAATTTTCATAAAGGAATATATCTTTGTGCTGCCTGTGTATTTTTTCCTCTGATTTTGAGCTTTTTAATAAGAATAAAATGTTTTTTTCTTTTTTAAACAATACCATGAAGATAATAGTAGTTACAGTTTCTACAAAATCAAGTGTTTTTGGTGCAGAGTAAATATCAAAGTATACTTTGCACAAAAGGGTTTTTATTCTGCAGTTCAGAATAGTTTTTACAGAATTGAGATAGGAGAATTCTTTTGACAATATACCCACTCAAATATCAACTCTATGGTTGCTAATAAATGTTAGTGAGACTGCTGTATATATAGAACAACTATCCTTATATGCATTGAGCATATAAGCATATCGACCTTTAATTTTGTTTCTAAAACTGAGGAACAAATAAGAAAAATAAGTAGTCCTGAATTTAAGCCTTGATTTTCTTGTCTATCAACTGAGCAGAACAGAACCTGCTTTCACACCACTGAACTTAGCTTTGTGATATTGTCCAGCCCAGTAGAAACAGTGGCTGTATCTGTGTTTTTGTTGATGCAAAGCCCTGTGCTTTCTTTCCCTCTCCCAGTTTAACAACATGCTTCTCTACTGCGTCCCCAAATTCAGCTTGGTAGGATCAAAATTCTCAGTTCGAACCAGAGTTGGCATAGATGGTATGAAGATCATAGAGACTCATAATGAAGAATATCCACACACTTTTCAAGTGTCTGGAAAAGAGCGAACGCTGGAGCTGCAGGCCAGGTAAGTGAAGTCCATTATCTAGTTTTTGGAAGTTTAAATATATACAAACACAAGGTTGGACTTTTTATCCTCTTCCTGCTGGGTTATCTTACTGGTGCTTCTTCCTGAGCGGACTGGATTCAGCTGTTCCTGTCCAGCCCAGCCCACTTCCAATAAAAGTAGGGGGCATTTTTATCTGCTCCTCTGCTGCAGCTCTGGCTGCAGCCCCATTCTTAGCAGTTAAGATTTCATTACAGAGAGGCAAGGATTAAATGAGCACAAGGCTGCCTGTGGTAGCTGTAGTTCTATGTAGCAAGCGTGTGCTTGCGAAAGAACAAGGGCTTGCAAGCTGTTTTTCTTTATGAAAAAGAAGTTACAGTATTTAATGAGAGTAGCAGCAATGTAATAGCGTATAGAAATTTGGCTACACTATGATTGAATATGGAATTATGTATAATAATAAATATATATATTTGAAAATTACAGAATATTTCCATTAAGGTTCGCAGAACTTACCAGACCCATTTTTGACTATTAGCCGTATCTACTAGAAATTGCTGTATGATATTTTGCCAAGTATGTGGCAAGCTGTTGGGCCACCTATCCATTTCAGTGGTAAAAGACAGCAGCTGTACCATTTGTAAAGTACTTTGTAATTGGAGGAAAACACCACAAAAATTCAAAGTTTATTTTGTAAACTTACCAGAATTATCAGTACTTTAAAGAGCATTGCGTTAGTTCATTTAGGTGTGAGAATAACTTTTTTTTTCAGTTTTTTTTTTTTTTTATGGACTTCTCTGGAATGCATTAAGTCTGTTCAAATTTTGAAGGAGTAAGTACCAAGCTAAGTCTCGCACATTTAGATTAGAATAATCCTGGTTATTACTTGAGTATTTAATGCCACCTATACCTAACGGTCTTATTTCATGAGCTCCTATTAGCTCCGTTGTAATGTTTAGTATCTCTTTGGGGTTTTCTTTACTGGGTTACTTCTATTAATTTCTTTTTCAAAGTATCTTTTGAGAGCATTCTCAACTCGAGATTTTAAATAACTAGTGGGTAACTCCTTTAAGAGGTTGCTAATTCTGTATGACGTTTAACAACTCAGCTCCTCTTTATGAAAGGTGATAGGGAGAAGTATTTCAAAACACTTTCTGCCTCACATACAGATGGAAAATGGGAAGGGGAAACACACGTATTATAATTTTATTACAGGTTGCTATAATATTGCAAAATAACATCTGAGAAGACATTTTTATTGAGGTATTGTAAGCAGTTGCTTTCACATCCTTCTTATCAACCCACAGAGAAATGAAATTTTTCCTGTCAGATTTTTTCACCTAATTGAAAATATCCTCCTGTTTCTATAGAGAGAACATATACTGTGGTGCTAATTCTCCTGTTCCTGATTTAAAGTTTACAGATAAACTGTGTTTGTTACCAGCATTGGCTAGTAGAGTGAACTAGTGCTGTTATGTGTGATATAAGGTGCTTATAAAAGGGAAAATCTTGCTCTTTGGTGTATAATGAATATTCAAGCAGCATTTTCTTGGTTTTAGTTAAATGTTCTTCTTGCCACTATAGACAAATTTAAACAACTAAAAACAGCAATAAGGAAATAATTTTCTGTGGGGGAGGGAGGAAGATGTAAGAGATGCACAGGAAAAAGGGTGTCAGTATGTGAACTCAGTAGTTTATTAAATGAGAGAAGAAGAAAGCACCTACACCTAAATTATGAGGCATCACCCTTTGCTTTCTATCCTATGCCCCAGAAAGTCCGACAGTGAAAATGTTATCGCATTTATGTGTATTTGAATTTATCTTTCAACTCGAATTCAGTGCTTAGTGATTGCAGAAACATGAAGTCATGCTTTGAATTTATTTATTTTTATTTGTTAGACCTTTAATAAGCCCTATTGTTTTACTTTGTGTACATGAGAACTGCTTCAGAACCTTGGCTTTTGCAGCAAGTTGTTGATAGTGAGATAATGTTTCCTAAACTAGCTTTGGACTAATGTGTCAAATGTCTCTTTTAGTTCAGAACAAGATAAGGAAGAATGGATAAAGGTAAATTTATCTATATTCTTAACTCTGTTTTTTAAATGCATTTTCACTGAAGCAATCAATTAGTAATATTCATATTTTCTGGCTGTAGTTTCCCTCTGTTAGTCATTAAATGGTCTGATTGTAGTCAGTCTGTTGTAAATGTAGTATGTCTGAGGAATTTCTCCACTCTTTCCCTAGGCACTTCAGAACACTATAGAAGCTTTTCAGCAGAGGAATGAAACCTTCAGAAATGCTATTGCTAAAGAATACGAAGATATGCCCGCTGAAGTTTCTGTAAGTGTTATCCCACAATTGTAACCTTCTTAGTACCCATTTTGTTCTTTTATAACTGCAAATAGGATATTACAAAAGTTTGATGGAAACATGTTTCAAGGTCATCATTTTCATAGCAAAGGAACTGCAAAGTAGTCATCTTGTTAGTAACTATTTCTCTTCATAATGCCCAATCTTATAAACAAGCCTCCTTTTCCTGAAGTGCCTAATAGAGTACCCTTTCTGTGGTGCACGATGATTTTTGACTGGGTTCTTTGTTGTTGCTTGCACAGATCTCAAAAAGTATCTTGAGCTGCGTTTTGCCATTTCCCTTCCGGAGGAAAAGAATAATTATTTTTTCTCTATTAAAAGTACTGCACAAGTGGCTCTCTTTCTTGTCTTTCCCCTGCTCCCCCCAGAACGCGGAGCTTGGGAAGAGAGCGCCGCGGTGGATCCGCGACAACGAAGTGACCATGTGCATGAAATGCAAAGAACCCTTCAACGCGCTGACGAGGAGGAGGCACCACTGCCGAGCGTGCGGACACGTGAGTGTCTAACGGGAAACTGGGGTGCCGCTTGTGGCAGAGGAAGATGCAGGTTTGTGTAGAGAGTGCCAAACCCCTGAGCAGACTACACCGTTTCCAGAACTAGCATAAGCAGTGTTATCTCTGGCAGCACTGCCTGCTCCCTGCACCCTTTTGATCACTGCAAGCAGCCCATGAAGCCAAGGGGTTCATGCTTTTTGGTTGGAGCGACCTGCGTCTGCTCCCAGCTGGGCTCAGTGTGTAGCTGTGTCAACACATGGGAAGCATAAGGAAAAAAGCAGGCTGGGGTGGGGAAAGAGCACGATTGCTGCCTTCAGCATGTGAGGGCACAGTAATCTGTGAAGCTTTTAAGTGACCATGAAATAGTGATCTGACTTGAGAGTTTTGTTCAAAAGTTAATGGAAATAGAGCAAACATACTGTATTTCTTTTTTTTTTTGACACCACACAGCTATGCCTTTCTCCAGTAGATGGTAGTAAAACCTAATCTTAACTGCTGTCTCACTGGTTACCTGCTATGATCTCTCTATAAAAAAGTGTGATACATGACATGAAGGTTTATGTCCTTGAACAACTCTGCTTTTGTGCTTTGCAGAACGCTAGAGACTAGCAAAATTCCGCTTGTCTTTCATGTACATATTGGTAATTCAGTTTTCGTAGCTTTTTTTTCAGATTAGATTTTCTGTCTTGAAGCTGTATTGTCCTTAAGATCACACCTTTTATCCTTCTGTTGGTTTGGATTCCTAACTGCTTCCCTCTGTCAAGCACTATGACCTCTCTTTCCATTTTATTTTTAAAACATTGTTTTATGAGAATTAATTTGGGTCAGTCGTAGTGTCTTTCCACAAGTTAGTAATTGGAGATACTTAACTCGTATTCTCTAGAGATTAGAAGGTAGAGATCTAAATTAGTCCTACAAATCCCACAATAAGATTTTGTTTAGTATTCAAGTGGTTCCAGGCCACTGGTCAACTTTCTTGCTTGAAATAGCTGCACTTCTGTTTTTCATGCAGGGCATCTCTTTCAGTTTCTGTGAAAGCGTGTTCCTGTGGAAAAATAATTCCAATGGAAAGACTTTCTCGTAAATTCCAGCATTTCAGCTTTCCTTCATATTTTGTAGAAAAGAAAAATCAACATTGTGACACTTGCCTAGTTATTCTGTGTACTAATCAAGAGGTTCTGAACTGTCAATTTAGTTTTTATTGGGAAATTAGAAAGTTGCTATTTCTGATAGAATTAAAATTTTGTCTTTCAATTGTACATTTCTGCAATTATGTAGGAAGCAAAAGGTAAGTGTTCCTTTCAGGGCTGGCATTTAGAAAAACTGGAAGGCTTTCTTCTTGCCTCATGTTTCTATTCTATTTCTAACTTTAATCTACAGATGTAATTGAAAGCCTAATGTGATTTGTGTAAGATCCAAAATTTCCACCAGTTTAGATAGTACAAAAACACTTCTAGCTTACAGACAGCAGCACAAATTTGAGAAAATCATGATTTTCCTTTAAGTCATTATGGACATAGTAGCATCATAAAGCATTTATCTTTCTTGGTCTGTATTATTAAATAGTATATTATTAATAAATATATAGTTTTTTTATATCTTATAAATTTGCTTTTTTTCTTCTAAGGTGGTTTGCTGGAAATGTTCCGATTATAAGGCTCATCTTGAATATGATGGTAATAAGTTGAACAAAGTTTGTAAGGATTGCTATCACGTTATAATAGGTTGTACAGACAGTGAAGAAAAGAAGAAAAAGGGTATCTTGGAGGTATGTCATTTTAAAAATAAATAATGTACATTGTTGCAAATAGTCCTGGCTCATCAGTAGATGAAAAAAATGGTAGGAGTTTTGTGGGGGTCTTTTGTTTGTTTTTTGTTTTGTTTTAGAAACAAACAGGAACGATAAACGGACCAAGGTCATCCCATCTAATGAGTTCTGTTTTTCACCGTCCATCTGTCATAAAACTACTTTATTTCTTAAAACTTTTTAAAAGTAGGAATTATGAGCCTTACAGCTTGTTTGTCTTTTTCCAATTAAATTAGCTAAGGTGATATTACTTTTCCTTAGAAATCCTTTCTTTTTTTCCTTCTATGCTTAAGTCACCATAGCAAACAAAAACCCTGCTAATACGAGTTGTTCTTGAAAACATCTAGTAAACTGAAAGAACTGGGGTATGCAGAGAGGTTATTGGCAGGGAATTTCCCTAGAGAGTCTGAGCAGGATACTGTTTTAACCCTTGTATATGACTTTAAGTCACTGAACTTGCTCTTAGCTTTTAACACCTAAAAACTTGCGACACCAATATGAACTTAGATACCCATTTTTGTTATGATTGGGGTGGGGAAACAGACGTCTTGAAATAGTAATCAACATTGACTTCTGTTAAATCTCTCCTTTTGGCCACTTTTAAATATTTAGAGGAGAGAAATCTTACCCTAAGTCTGTGAACAGATATACACGTTTATCTTGGGGTGTGGTAAAGAGGGACTAATCCTTGAGGAGAATACTGGTAGAAAAAGACAGGGGAGAAAAAAAAGACACAGATTGTAATTCCATATACAATTCATAATCCATACTGGCCTGCCTCCAACAAATATTATAAGTGCGTAAGTTTAAAAAATGATACCAAGAATCCCCATATGAAACACTTGCTTCTCTGAAACAGGAGCTTTCCTTCGTGGTTTTGACAGAGAGGTAGTATGATAGATGAGAAAGAGTAAAGAGCACAGGATTTAACCAGCTTGTCTTAGAGCCAAGGCGCTCTTTCTTGGTGTGGAAACTTTGATAAGGTATCTGGGGGAGCAGCAGAGCCTCTTAGAAACATCCATCTACATGACAGACCTCATGGCACAGAGTGCTGGGTGCCCTGGGGCAGCGTCCAGCCAGCACCGCTGCTGAGGGAATGAAGCATGGCGAGGGGACGTGAACGCAGAGTCGTCCCCTGCTCGTTCCGTGCTGCTCAGGATCACTGTTTAACCCGACTGGCATGTCGTGCTGCCTTCTGACTTTAAGTAATTCACCTAATCTTTTCTCCCGATTTAGCTTGCATTATCCATAGAAATGTATTTGCGTTTCATTCTGTCATCATATTTTGATGGGTGAAATAGAGTGATTGTCACGTTGGATAGTTAGTAGCATTCGAATGCCTAACATCAGGTTACATTAGAAATACAACGTTGTTATAATTTGCTAAGCTGTGGCAAATGGCTGGCCAACTGTGGTCACAGAATGACATCTAGAGTGATCTAGAAGGATATAGTCCACAAATTCCAGTGTAAAAAGGAGCAGATTGCACATGTGTTAAGGCTGTATGTATGTAATATACAAATATTCTCCATAAATCCTGTCCTTCATCGTGTTAGTTGGGTATTTGCCCAAGCTCTTACATAGATGCTAGCCAAGATTTGGTAGATGGTGTTGTATTTCAGCTTTGCTGTTTTGTGAACTGTTAGTCTTTATTTAAGGAAAGTGTGTGTGTTTGTTTGTTTGTTTACTTATTATGCTTCATATATGTTTTGTGTATGCTCCTAGATTGAATCTGCTGAAGTCTCCGGAAATAGTGTCATATGTAGCTTTCTTCAATATATGGAAAAATCAAAGCCCTGGCAGAAAGCATGGTGTGTTATACCTAAACAGGAAGCTCTTGTGCTGTACATGTATGGTGCTCCACAGGTATGTGAAGAGGGAAATAAAAAGATTTAATAGTTGCTTGTCATGGACACCAGAGGAAGAGAAGTCAAATAGATTTGGGAATGGAGGAAAAAAATAAAATATTCTTTTTTATAAATCTATACACTAAAGCAAAAGTAGTAGGCAAATTAGTGAATTATTCTTCTTAATTGTGAACTATTCCTTCCTTTTAGGATGTTAGAGCTCTGGCTACAATTCCACTTCTGGGCTATACCGTAGATGACACTCCAAGAAGTGCTGATCTCCCACACAGCTTCAAACTGACCCAGTCCAAATCTGTACATAGCTTTGCTGCGGACAATGAGGAACTCAAACAGAAATGGTTAAAAGTTATCCATTTAGCTGTCAAAGGTGAGACACCAGAATGTCAAAATGAACTGCAGGTGAATTTAGAAGATGAGCCTGAATCTTCTAAAAAAACTGAATGCTGAAGCTCAAGAGCACATAGTGTTTTCAAAGATTTCAACTGAATTTGTGGTTAACCTTCTTTGTGTTAACCTTCCTTTGCTCAATCAAATAAAAAAAAAGAAAAAAGAAAGAAACTTCTAACTACTATACACATCTTAGCACTTTATGTTTGGGAAAAATTCTGGTCTTTTTTGGGATCTTTTTCTTATATTTATGTTCTGTCAGTAAAGATGATGTACAGGTGCATTTCAGAGACTTTTTAAAAAATGTGAATGCTATTAAAAATACCTTCTAACTTTAGTGTACTACTTGTTTGTCATGTTGCAGTTGTTTTTGAAAATTCTGATTGCAATTTGATCGAAGTTGCTACTTTCATGAAGTATGCAAATATTGACGCTTCCTAATTACATGTTAGGATTTGCAACAGGATGAAAGATATACCTCCACATTGCCAAAATAGATCTGTAGTCAAATATGCAGGGACAGTTTGGTTTAATGTATGTAGTTATAGATCTAATTCTGCAGAGCTGTACATATGTTGTAGCCATTTGTTTCTTTTCTTAATTAAAGTATTGCAGATTGTTTTTACAAATATATTGGCTTTTAAAGTTTCAACTGATCAAGAACACAATCTAATGATTTTCAGTCTAGACTATCTAAAATATGAGAAAATATATATGTACAGTATTAGAAATGTACAATACTTGATTTTTGCTTTGATTTCATGATACTGGGTTCCTATTAGTAAATAATTTATTTAAAAAGCATGTTTTCCATTTGAAATTAAACAGAGTCCTAAATTAACATATACTGTTCAGTGATTTGTTTTAATAGCTAACGATCTTACTATTTTTATGCTTTAAAAAAATAGCAGTAGTTTAAGTGGCGTGCAATGGGCAAGGAAGTTCCCGTTGTGCTCAAAAATGTAGTCGCTTTTCTTCAGTGTCCCATCACTGTTATCTTTTAAGAGTACAATAGTCCATTACTAAAAAGTAGTATGTGGTTTGGGGCAGTAAACAGATTTTAGTTATCTTCTGGGTTCCTGAATTTTTGTTATTACGGTTATTGAAACATTCTGAGCTTTCAAAAATGATTTAACTTTTACAGAAGGCTAGATATTGCAATACTTACGACAATAATTTTCAAGGACTCTAGTATGAAATCTGAGCCTGCAAATCTCAAGTTGCCTTAGCAGACCTTGCTTGCATTCCATTTCTGGAAATAAAGACTTGCAGGCTTTGTGGCATTAAGTCAACTGGGAACTTCCATTCCTATTAGGCTTTTTGTATGTAGAGACAAATGACTTCCCCAGTTGAGAATTTTCTCTGTAACATCCTTGGATGAAATACAGTAAATAGAGAGGTAGTGACTGACTATCAGATAGATGGTTGAAATTGTTTCCATCTTTTCTGACTCCTCAAAGGAAGGAAAATATTTAACTTCTACTATCAACTTTCATGAGAATACTCAGCAATCTTACTTCTGGAATATAACTGCTGAATTTAGAACATCTCAAGCTAAAGAGCTCAGGTAAAATCTGGTTTTGTAAGTAACACTAGGGCAGACTTAGACTGGATTCTTTTTTTAAGACTTTTCAAAGCAAAGTATTCACTAAACTCTCCCTTTATTCTTTTTATTCAAGTTTTTCCTACTTTTTTTTTTCTTTTTTTTTTTTTTTGGGAACCACCTCCATTTTTAGTGCTGTGCACACCTGAGTGCAAAGTCTACTATTCCCTCTTACAAATTCTGTGCAACTTAATGTTAGTGGGCTGGATTTTGCTCTCACTCACACAAATACAAACTCTACCATGGACTTTAGACTTCAAAGCTTTACACTATGATTGGTAGTATGAGGACATGGCTTCGTACAGTAGGAACTCCACAGCTGACATTGTACGTGTCCGTTCTCAATTCTTCCCTGGGTGCTCTGTGTGTCTACCTTATTCTGCATGTAACCCTGCTTGACATCACTTCAGTGCTATCTGACGTGCAAACTCTTCTGTAATTCTCTCAGTTACTTCTACAGCAAGCTATATTTACCTTTAGTTATAGGCACCTCAAGCCCTTTTTGATTCATGCTGGTAGGTACAAAGAAATCTTCATCTGGATCTCCCTAGCTGTTCACGACGTGTCATGTGTGCATCTTGGTTAGGAATGGGGGAACATTCAGGAAACAAGAACATGATGTCTGCAGCTGTGTTTTCTTTCCATGGCCATCTCCTGAAAGTGGTTATCTTTTAAAAGAGCCTCAAATATGCTTGTGGGCTCTGCAGGGCCTTCTTAATAAATGCATCCTAATGTTTTCCCACATTCCCTTTGCTTCCCACATTCAACTTACTCAACGTGAAGGGATAAGTTGCCTTAAGACCCTAAATAAGACTGACTGACCTGTATTCAAAAAAATCTGATGGTATGATTGCAATCACACTGTGTTTTCTAAGCTCCTGCCAACTTCCTTCTCGGCCAAGTAGGAAGACCTCTTCCACTAAATGATTAGGGAAAACTAAGCAGCAGCAACTTTTGGGCTGCATCGTTGCTCTAGTGGTGTTGAGCAGAACCTGAGGCTGCTCCATTGGCTTCAGCATCTCTCAAGTGAAGCTATGGGCATAGGTGGAGGTGGGGATAAAGGGTTTGGGTTAAAGCTAGCATTTGGAGTTACTTTATGGACATTTGCTCATGTTTGCTTTGAGCCATTAAATCTTATATAGTGGGATATTATATTTAACCTAGTGAGACTTATTTTATATTCTCATAATTAATTGTGTGCTCAGAATTTTCTTCTCTGAGTCAGAATGTAACAATAGTCAAATGTATGGTTTCTGCATGTATTTTGTAGGAAAAGTGTTTACCACCAATTTTAAAAGAAATGCAGAAGATAGAAAGGTTGCTTCTAATTTAACTACCACTCTAAATGTTTTATTCCATCTGCACAGACACGCATACAGCAGCCAAATCTTTTTTTTTTTTCATTTTACGTTTTAAATTATGACTGCAAAGGGACAAGTTCAAATTAAAAACTACCATGGCTATCATTATTAAAGCACTCAAGTGGTGGATTAAAATCTTAATTCTAACATGGTATATGTTGCTCCCATTTCAGCTGTTAAACTAAAAAAAGCATTAATTTTGCTAGCATAAAGCTGGACATGTAGGGAATAAACTATAACTGAGCATTCATAATATATGAGCATAGATGAATGGCTCTGCTACATTACTTAAGCTTTGTGATGCTTGTGTTCAAGAAATATTTCTCACTTTAAAAAAACACAATCACTCTCTTTTGTGCGATTTAAAGCTAGTCAAACTTAATTTTTATGCATTTTTTTTGTCCATGTCAAAACTGGAAGGCTGGACGATGGCTTAATTTTATCACGACATTTTTTGAAGCATATTATTCCCTGATAGTGGAAAGATAGTGCATCATGGCATCAGCATGTCTGCTTATTCCAAATCAGCAGATACTCTTCCAAATCTGCTAAACATTGTTTTCTCATACAAGGTACTCCTACTTGGCTGAGGAACTGCTGTAAAATCTCTAGCATCTAGTAGTTCCAAATCCCTTTGACTTTGAGTAGTTCTCTTTACTCCAAAAGATATTTCATTTTTGGTGTACAAAATAATTACTGAGAACAGAAAATATTCTCTTCTATTTGGAGTAGATTATTAAGCTACCTTAAAAGCATATGAAATATAATGGCACCATTTTATACAAAAACATCTCAAAGTGCTTTTTGTATCTCTTCAGAGATTATATAAATCCATTTTGTAGGACTCTTTTTTTGTATTTTTTAAAAATGCATGAAGCTGATGCACTGATTAAATGTAGGATGAAACACCACGACACGTACAAGCTTTAGAAGTTAAAAAATAAATACGCTCTAAGTAATTTTTGGGGGGCGGTGGGAGTATGTGTATGGTGTGTGTGTGTGTGTGTATATATGTGTATACATATGCATGTGTGTGTATATATGCATATGCATGTGTATATATATATGTATATGCATATGTATATATCAATGGGAAAGATGCAGAAACACTTGACAGGTTCTTGTGGTGGTGGTGTTAATTTTTTTCTCTAGTTGCTACCATATAGCTGGTATGAAAATTGTCAGCTTTTCACTTCAGGATTGGGATAAAGGAAATGAACACAAAGAATTTCAGAAATAATCGCCCCTATTTTTAAAAAACTTTGAGACTTCAGTTTTAGGAGTTTCTGGTAGTAAAGGAAAGACTTTGAAGACAAAAAAAATAAGTATGAGTAATTCTTAGCAATAAAAAAGGAACTTTTGTCTTCAAAAATATTTGGAGGTCTTGGGTGGGTGTAAACTGGCATAGCCCCATTAGAGCTGCTCTAGCTGCAATGCTTTGTATTCAGGTAGGATCTGCTTTATATTGTGTAAAGGCATTTGCAGAAAATCAAGATCTCTCCAAATGAAGACCAGCTCACTTACTGTGTCTTACCTGGAATGGCAGCGCTCAGCTGAACTTTGGACCAGTTTCAGTTGGACATAATTGATAAAGGTGGGAGCGTGAACAGCTGGAAATACAGCATCTCGAAACAAATGAGTGGAGAAGTGATTTGTTGACTGTCCTTTGATAGTGTGCTGCTGCATTTGAAAGCTAAAAAGATATACATGGAGTGTATGGAGTCTTTCCTCCAGCCTGTGCCCTATTGGTACGAGGAATTTACCTAGATGATTCTGACCCATAGGACTGTAGGGAAGCATATCCTTTGGATAGGACTTTTAAGCTGCCTGGCAAATTGTTTCCCAATTCTTTTCCCCTGTAGTAGAACATAATGGTAACTTAATGCATGATATATGTTTTTGAGACTAGAGATTATTATAATATACAGATGACCTGTTTTAGCCAGAATGGCAGTATTTCACAATCAAAAATACACTGTGATACATTTAAAATGTAATCTATATTGACAATGTTGAGTATACTTTTCAGGAGTAAAAAAAAAATCCACAGAAGTAGACCTACTTTTGTAGCATGATTACGATTCCCAACTAATTTAAAAGATAAGCTAAAATTCAGTACGTCATTCCGTCTGCTTTCTGTAAAACCTCTTGATGAAATTTATCCCCCAACTTACCCACAGCATTTCACTTTCATCCCTCGCTCTTCCTTGCACAAGTGAATGTAGACTGGGGTTTTGCTCTACTAAAGTCTCCAAGCAGATTTCTATGAATAAAACATGTTTTCCTCCAGTGTGTAACACCAACCTACTTCAGTTTATAGTTCATTCTTGTAGATTCATTAACTATTTATGGTGAATATTTACAGAAAAGGAGGTAACTGTGTCAAAACATTTTTGCATGTATATGCCCTAGTATTATTAAGAAAGGCAAATTTGTTGCATACAGGGAATTTGCAATAGAATTTTTATACTTTCTACTTGTATATTCTACATTCTACAGCCATCAGGCAGGATTAATACTTTAATTGTAATTGGAGCTTGATCAGATGTAAAATGTGACATCAGAAATGTAGGCTATGCACTGTAATTCCCCTTCATTATGAAAGCATTATTTCTGGATTTAGTTTGAGAAAACATATTTTTTGTTTGTAAAAATACTAATATTTTGAAGAGGTGTAAATTTGTTCTGGTTTTGCAATAAACTGAAGAATATTAAAAACATGAAATTTAAATGCCATTGTAAGTTGTGCAAATGTAAGTGGTAATTTTTATGGTCAAGAAATATATGAATGTAAAATATTTGCAGATATTGTATATATTTTCTGTAATATATGTATATTTGGGCATAAGGTGGGAGTTGGAGAATTGTAAAAATTAAGCACTTTAATTCCCGTTGAGTACTTAAAAATATTTGTATCCAGTAAAAATAAAAACATCGTTAAGTAAGTATAGCTGGCTGACTTTTTTGGCCATTATTTATTTTCCTTGTTGTAATGAACGCTTTAAAAAACTTTTTTAATTGTGTAAGTGACTGTAAGGACCTGTCTGTCTTCGAACTCTATTGAATAATTTGCTGAAGTGCTGGCTACTCACAGGTACCACTAAGTCAGGGGAGAATTTATTCAGAATATATGAAGGTACATTATGTAATGCCATGAGCTGTACATAATGCTGTGTACCCTGAAGGTTAAGCTTTGTGACATCTCAAATTGGGCAGACAAAACATGTGGTTACTGTAATGTAAAAGTACCATTTAAACTGCAGCTGCTGCTTTTACAAGTAGAATTTAACAGAACCATCTACAGTAGCCTTCAATTACCATAATCTATGCACATAATACACCTGTTTGGTATCCGATTTTTACTTTGTATTCCTCTGCAGGAAGAGACAATATTACAAAAAAAAAAATTCCAAAAAATGGAAAAATTAATGTATTTATTGATACTTGTCTGGAAGAAGCTCAGTACAAGAAGTTTTTTTTTTTTTCCTTTTTTCCCCTTCCTTGGCAAACACAATAAATGAATTAGTCTTTGAAGTACTTACAAAACCACAGAAAGTAATGCTTCTCCCTCCATTTATACAATTTTTCCACTATATTTTTTCATGTCTTTTTTTTCTCTCCCGTGATTACCTCTTCCAAAGCCATTACTTTCCTGTGGTTAAACACAAGCAATGCCTTCTAAGTAGAGAAAAAAAATATCTTTTTTCTCTAAAATGTGCTTTATTAAGAAAACACAATCATAAAGCTCAGACTCTGGTGGAAGTCCATCATCACCGCACCTGCTTATCTCCATTGCATCAGTATGTTTTAGCAGCAAAGGCATTTATACTTGGTAGTGAATAGTTCAGGAACAACCAAGCAAAGGAGGTGGTAAGTAAATGGTAGGTGACGTATCCTCTGATTTGGATCTCCCTAAGAGTGTGTTCACAATGCTTTGTTACCACAGAGCTGTTCTTGGCACCCTGTGAGCTTCCTGAGAGGAATTTTGTGCCTGCCTTTGGTATTTAGAATACTATGAGCTTCCAAGAACAATTGCAGGGAGCTTAATGAACGAGAGGAAAGGTCCTTGTCATTGTGACAGCTTTGTCCTGCCTCTGCCTCCTTGGCTCTCTGCACCAAGTAACTAAGATGACACTAAGCTCCATCAAACCTGGATGATGTGATAAACCCGTATACATCGAGCAGACATTATTTGCTTGCTATCTACCCTGTGCCTGTGTTGCTATTTACTGTTTCTGTCTCAAACATCTAACTTTCCAGTATCCTAAGCAGAATATACATTAGCGTTTTTATCTACTTCAAACTGCTAGGTTTGTGTTACAGCAAATTTTCCAAGTGACTTTCTGGCCTGATTTAAGGTCTTGATTTAAAAATACAAAGAATCCATCATGTGTCATGGTAAGTTTTCCATTTGTTAGCTACCCTTTTGGGGCTTTTTTTTTCTCATCAAGAGAGTTTATCAAGAATTTCAGCTATCAGATTGCAGTAGATCTGTGCTGGCTCAGTGCGAAAATCGGGCATTGAAGCAACATTATTACTCTCTGCTATTCCTAGATGTCTACACACCCCAAATCAGGGAATGGGGGAAGCATTGTTGAACAAAAGTACAGACTGATAGAGAGATTATTCTCATCCCCAGGGAGAACTCTTACCTCTGTTGGCCTTACCAGGATTGCGTATGTCTTACAAATGCCTTCCAGAAGACCCTGGCTGTGTTGCTGATTGATGAACTTGGAAGGCTCCGTTCGCCCTGCAGCTGTTACCTTCTGTACCCTGCCCCTTCGTTAACCTGCAAGCTGCCTTCAGTTCTGCATCCATGCTCTAGGAGAGGCTGACAGCCCAAACATTTCATTAATTTTACTGGCTAACTTCCCAGTGGATGAGAATATTCCACGAGAGAATATAAGGAACCCCTAATAGTTTAGAACTGCAATTAGTCAAGCAAAGTTGAATCCCTGCCCCAGCAAGCATTTTTTTTGCCAGAGACTGGGCCTAGGACCTGTCAGAGTACAGGTAACTCGGAACCCAGGATCCCCATCAGTACTGTGGCCTTCCTACTGCCAGCTGATACAGTAGAGGGGCTCACCCTACAAGTCAGCAGGACTCCCACAGTATGGGTTGAAACCTCTGATTTCTGTCTCTCCTGGAGTAAAGCCAAGGTTTAGAATCCGGTAGCTTGGAGAATCCATGTAAACATCCAAATGAATGGTCATTCTGTTAAGGGATTTGAAGAATAATTTATCTCAGCTTCTAATGATGTTTGCTGTGCAGATGTCTGATAGATGTGCTGTGAGAGAGCTGCAGTTGCATCTGTAGGGGATACAAAAACACCACTCGATTTGGCTTCACAAAAAATCAGGCTCTGCCAGACCCATATAATATCTGTATTATACGGTTCCAAAATGTGATATTAGCAGGGAAAAATTTACAGAAATAGTTTGCCAGTACTTTTTGTGCAGTACGCAAAAGTATGACTTGTTTACAGTGCAAATGTTGCATTTGTTAAATATTTGAAAAAAAACGGAATGCGCTGGTCAAATATTTCTTTCTCTAGATTAGTATGATGGCACAGAAATATCCTTTACTGAAGTGGTGGCTTGCAGTCTCATTTTCTAAAATGAATTCATTATATTGCAAGTGACTTACCTATGATTCGTGTGTCAATATAAGAGACTCCAGCTGTCTAAGTAAATGATGAGGATGATGCAAAACTATGTAACCAACTCTCCAACCATGGAGAAGAAAGACTGGAAATTTTGTTCTTTTGACTTCTAACTTTGTTTTCCTACATAAGAGGGTTAAAATAAAATTAAAAGATGACAAATTCAAGACTGACATTAAGTTATTTTGTTGCACTGTGCATATAATTAGATCATGAAAATCGTTAGCACAGGAAGTCATTACAGCCAAGAATTTAGTTTGGTGGATGAATAACTATTATATGGTATCTAAACAATCTAGTTCCAAGTAATGCTGATAAAACGAAAGAATATTGAGCTGTCTACCTCAGAGCTTTTGGCAAAATCAAAATACATTACAAGATACATAGTATTGGAATCAGGAGATCTAATTACTGAATTTTTATATTTTCTCTAGAGGATTGGTGCTGGATGGCCTTAGAGATGAGATTCTGAGATAGACTGGTGTCAGATCAGATTCAGTGTACCAGCTGCTGTTTTCCTGTTATGCCAATTGGTTTTAGTAAATAATCAGCCTGACCACTACCTTTATCACATTATTTTCTTGCTCAGTGCAATGAGTTTGAAGTAGAAAATAGACAGTTAAAGCTACAGATGATACTTGCTCTTTAAAATAATTATTACTTTGACACAATACCCAAATTTGCATAAGGAGAGTGTTGCATTTCGTAAGTTGATAAAGGATATGATGCTTCATAGCAAAGGTATTTCCAGCTCCCACTTTTTAGCCAGAAATGTACAATGTTAAACTTTGCAGCTTTGTCTTTCTTTAGCTTTTTCCTCCACTTTAATTCTCTTCTTTATTTCACTTTCTGTATTTGAATTGTGCTTCTCTGTTTTGGCATCTTTCCCTCTCTCCCTCTTTTTGACATCTCTGCTGAGCAGGCCAGAGTAGCTTAGCTCAGTTCAACAACTGATTTTTATTACTTTGTGTATGTGTGTGTATGCGCCTTTTGAAATATAATACTGATAAAATTTCAAGGATGGCTACCGGGACAGACTAAAGGCAAAGCAGACATCGTATTGCTGCTTGATACTCTCTCAGCCTCCAAACATTGCCAGCTCAGATGATACTTTCAGAGCTACCTGCAATTCCTACCTAGGTATTTATGTGCAGTACATTTCTCTTCCTTAAACTTGCTTGGTCTTCATTTCAATCCTTGGCAAGGACTTCAACAGGACAGCAACACACCCAGGAGGATCTACTATCATTGATCTCGCACCTTCTCGTTTCATCACATGCTCCCATCATTCTTGTATTGGAAGGGGGATGAAACAAACTGAACCTTTCCACCCATTTCAGGCACTAGTGAT
Organism: Tinamus guttatus; assembly: GCF_059628265.1. Lineage (NCBI taxonomy): Eukaryota > Metazoa > Chordata > Aves > Tinamiformes > Tinamidae > Tinamus > Tinamus guttatus. The sequence continues at coordinate 565,426 of NW_028288659.1, read as the reverse complement.
TATATGGACCTTAAGTCCCTCCGCCTGCTTCTTCTGTAGAGTGATGATGCCCAGTTTACTTAGTAGTTACTCATATTGAAGCAGTTTCACGTCCTTCATCATTCTTGCTGTCCTCTACTGAACCCTTCCCAATTCTATATCCTCTTCTGAGGTGTCCCACTTTTAGACTAGATTAATATATGAAACAGGCTGTTTCATATTTCACAGTAGCATCTATTATGTCATGTGGCAAAATGAAAGCAGTGGGAGAAAAGACAGCAGTATAGAGAAATGTTTGTCATCTATCCACTATAAAGGCCAGCAGCTTCCACTCCCATCACTCCCGTGTAATGGAATGGGATGTCTTTTCTTTTTTCTTTCTCCTTCCAGGACCTTGAGGAGAAGATGAGACAGGGTTCCACAACAGACCTCAGATCTGGGAACTGCATACCCTTTAGAGAGCGTATGCAACACAGGAAACGTTCACCGTTGTGCAGGATACAGGAGCAGCAGATCCTGAAAGGCATCCTGGTACTAACGATGTTAATGTCTTTTAGACCAGTCGCTTTCAGCACTTTTCAGCTTTCACCGAAAGCTCATGGGTGAAACCACTGGAAAACCATGGCAGAGCACTGTATCACTATGGTAAGAGCTCTCCTTGCTTTCTTCCTCGTCAACAAGTTATTTAGGTGTATCTTGACTCATTTTTCCATGTATTAACTAGTTGTATCTCTCTGTGCTGCATACAATCATTTCTGACTGTTTCAGTTTGCTTAACCATCTTAATTTTTTCCCAGTGAAGCATCAGTTCTCTAAGAAAAATGTGAAATTTATTGGCTTGGAGTGATAAGCTGGGTTGAAGAGATACATAGGTAAGGACGTATTCCCCTTGTATGTTCTTGCTTGATAATTTCAAGAAATGAAAAATGGAAAAGATTTGACTGAATTTGGACTGAATAAAAATGCAAAGTCTTACGTAATCCAGAAAATTTTCAGAAGCATTTGTGTTCTGTTGCCTGACAGGAAGGGCACAGGCAGAATTCAGGTCAGTACTGCTACATGTTCAGAATTTATCTTCGAGAAAACGCATTCAAGACAAAGTTATTTAAAGATCAGACATCACATTTAAAAATCTTGCATCACAAGTCATTCTCAGCTGTCAGTCGCTCTTTTTTCTAAGCTACAGATGAATACTAGGTTTTGGGTTCCGCAAGCCTCACCAGATATCTCATCCTATTATGCACCTGAGCTGGGAAATTCCTGGTGACGAGACTGGGTGAAAGACTGGCACCTAAAGCAGAACCATAAACAAAGAAGCACACAGGATAAATACAACAGAATGATGATTCCTCTTAGATCTTGACAGAGCTAAGAATAAGATCATGAAACAGGAGTAAAGTCTCCTATCTGGAGACCTTCCAAACATCCACCTGAGTCAGAATATTAAGATGGGTTCACTGCTACGGGCACTCACAGTAGGCATTTGCAAATGCATACTTATCCGTACGTAGTGGGATATGAACGTAGCTCTGTCATCTACACTGCCCAGTTATCAAAACGCTGCTGGCAGGGCCAGGGCTTCTTGGGCTGCATATTAGACGCGGCAGAACCCGAAAGCACTTGAAGAGGCGCCGCAACTGCCAAGCGGTTTGGGAAACAGCAAAGGGAGCGCCTCCGCAGAGCTCCTGGCGCCGGTTCCTTCCCCGCAGGAGCAGGATTTCCCCGCGCGCGGGATCCCCGTAACGGCTCTAACGGCCGCCGCGCACTACAGCTCCCGCGGTGCCGCGCGGCGCGCGCTGCCTGCCGGGGCCGGGGGCCGGGCGTGCGCGGGGGCCGGCGCCAATGGCGGCAGGCGGAGGCGGCGGCTGACGGGAGCCCTCGCCCGTCGCCCCCGGCCCGTCGCGCTCATTCATCGCGGGCCCCCGCCGCGGCCCGGCGCCGCTCGCCGCCGCCATGGAGGCGCTCATCCCCGTCATCAACAAGCTGCAGGACGTCTTCAACACGGTGGGCGCCGACATCATCCAGCTGCCGCAGATCGTCGTGGTGGGCACGCAGGTGAGGCGGGGGAGCCGCCGCGTCTCTCCGCTCTCCCCCCCGCGCGGGGCCTGCGCTGAGGCGGGCGCCTCCATCAAGGGCACGGGGGGACGCGCGGGGCGGGCCGGGCCTCTTCCCCTTCCCCTTCCGCCCGCCCTCCCTCGCCGCCGCGCAAAGGGCGCCGCGGCCCGCGGGCTCCTCGCTCCAGGGCGCTCGGGGCTGGCGGGGTGTGAAAGCGGCGGGCACGCGGGTTGCAGCTGCTCCAGGCTCCCTCGCACCCTTTCGCAAACAAGCAGAGGCCCCAAGAAATGGGGCTCGGTGCTCGCGCAGGACCCCGAGCCGGCGCCAAAGCGTGCGTGCCCCAAAGCTGTCACGGTCGTAGCCCGAAAATGGAGCCTTAGGCAGCGCCGAAGCAGCGCTTTCGTGATTAGTGTGGGGCTAATGGGTCTCTCCTTTGTTTCTGGGAAATTAGCGGTGCTTATGAATATTTGATACCTTCTCAGTAAGGGAGAGCAGTGTCAGCTCGTCTGCTGTCGGTTCGAGGTGTCACTGTGTGGCTTAAACTCGTACTATGGTTAAGGCCTTAAACACAGCATTGGAGCGTGGCCTTGCTCAGAGCAGTTACTGCCCTGAAGCAGTTGAAATGCAACCAGCGTTTTTTTTTTTCTTTCTTTTTTTTAAACAATATAAATCATGGCTTTGCCAATTATATATGGTTTATTTTTAAAAAAACAGATCTGAAATACTTGCATTGTGTGTCAGAAACTTTGTGTTGGCAAGTTACTTTAGGCCCTTGTAGCCAAAAGGAGGCCATTGCTCTCTAAAGACATTTAATCTCTTATGTTAAGAGTCATACAAGCATGTTGTATTTTTTTTTTTAACTTCTGTAACCTATACAGAGATAAGGCAGAGACCTGGCAGTTTTCTGTGTCAGGTTAAGAGAAGTATTCTTTTCTGTTCCACTTTACAAAATACATTTAAGAGACTCTCTTTTATCACTGTTTATCACTGTTTTGTGACAACTCTATCCCCACTAACTGTTCATAGGTACAAAGAGTAAATGATGCACGTTAAAATTATTCTGACACCCATTTGGCTTGAACAGCCTACTCTTGAGTATTAATGATTCCATATTTGGAATACTTGTGAAAAAATGCAGAATAAGGTAAATCAGTATATACCTTTTGCTACACCAAGGCCTTAATAGACTTCAGGAAAAAATACAGCAAAATGTCTCTATTTTTTAATAAGGATTGTTAGAAGAAATAACTGTCCTCATAGAAATGGTAATTCTTTAGATACTTATTTTATCCAATTGATTGTTTTGAAGATAAATTTCCCATTATTCGTTGAAAGTCAATATATTGGCTACAGGATTTATGAGTTTGCCTTATATGGCTTTATAACCAATAGTATTTCTGTTGGTGCTTTGCTTCTGTGGGTTTGTCTGTTAGTTTTCTTTAAATGTGCCGCCTTATAGCTTTTGGTCAATTTAGTGTTTTTTTTTTTTTTTTTTTTTTTTTTTTAAGCCATCTCACAATTGCAGTCTCTCTCATTTTTTTTCTTGTGTGATATTCACAATTGTTTATGAATTTAGCACCTGTCTTTTACTGCGTGGCAGAAATTTTATTAACATCTCTGTAGCTCCTTTGTTTTCCTAGTTTGCCTGTTGCTTTTCTTAAATGGGCTTTTTTATTCAACATGGAGAAGGAAAAAACTTTTAAACACATTCACTATATTCCTTTTTTTTAACCTACGTTCTTTATCTGTTCTGTACCCTTTTCATATATGTTTTGTACCTATGTCTGTCTTCAGTTCTCATCTTTTTTCTGCTTCTGTGTGGCAAATGTGGCAAATTGAATTTTTTTTTAATGTAGCATTAGAGACTGCTTATAATACATAAGTTATCTTTATATGTTTTCTGTGTTGTTTCAGGATTTGTTTCCCACCTTGAAAAATGCGCTCTGAGCAACTGAGATGTCCTAACTTCCATTTTTATAGATGGCTTTTGGTACTAATTACAAAATACTTCTTGTTTGATTTTAGACATTTATATGGTCTCATGCTCTTTTTCTAGTTGTATTCTTGTCAAATGGGAGCTCTTTCTCGTTTTTTACTTGAATACTGTGCAAGCGATTTCCGTATCGTACCAGAGTCTATTAAGAAAATTGAAGACTATGTTTCTTACTGAGGGAACTTGGAGAATGCCCTTGGAGCGCTATCTCCGCGTTGCTATTTTATCTTTTTTCTGCCATTCTACTGTAGGTTTTTTTTTTTTTCCAAAATTTTGAACTTCAGTTCTCATTTAAAGAATTATTTCTCTAAAGCACAAAAAAATGCAAGCTCATAATATATATAAATAATATATATACAATATATATATAGAGTATATAAACAATAATATATAAGCAATACTTGTGTGATAAGGCTGTAATACCCAACCTTCCATATAAATGTTTTGTGATCTGCACTTCTAAGGGATAATAAGATGGCAGAACTGCCTCACGAAGGACGTAAAATACTATAATAAAAGGAAGGAATGAGAGGAAAACAACTGTGATGGCTTTCTTAACATTTTCAGGGTACATAGATATTATCTCAAAAAGGCTAACAACAAAATCTTTGTGCCTAGAGAGATTATAGAGAAATGAATTAGCTATATTTTCCCAGGTTAATACTTGGAATCTGTTTTGGGTTTTTAGAAATGGTTAATCTAGGTAAGCACCAGCTCTAGGATTTCTTTTTTTTTTTTTTTTTTTTTAGCAAAGTTGAGATGTAGATGTGTGTGCTAGTTTGTTCACTCTTCAGTTTCTGCCATTTTGGCACTTAAAATGGGGAAGTATGTCAGTATAGTTTGCAGTATTTAACATAGAGTGTACTTTTATGTTTCCATCTGAAATAACTGTTTTATAAGGATCTGCTGTGGACTTGCATTTGCTTTATGTCTATTCATTTTTTTGCTGTGTGGAATAAGTGTCATGTTGTATAGATCAACACTGACCCCACCCTTGTTGTCAGGGAGGAAGGTTTTAAGATCCGAGGTAACAGGTAGGCTACGCATTTGAATTTGTAGGACTAATACATATATAGTTAGGCAAAACTGTTAGGATGGTAATTTTCACATTGAGAAGCTGGAACTGTAGAAGCTAGTGTATGGTCCTGGTTGGTGGAGAAAAAGTTAGTGGATACCGTAACAAGGCATGCAGTTAGAGAGACCAGTGTGGCTGGCTTAAAGTTGAGATACTCCATGGGCCTTCCATGATCTGAAGATTGTGGAAATGGAAAATGAAGCTACTTCAGTTCTTACTCAGTCGCCAAGGTGCTTACACTGTGGTCAAAAGCCAGTTTTAGGTGAGAGGAAACTTCCGTTTGCACCAGTCAACCAGCAGAACTGCATGCCAGGGTCACCTCGGGAATGCCCTTCCTCCTTGCTCGTCCATTTGTTGAGCCAGTGGTGTCTCCTGGGATTTCAAGCAGATACAAAATATATCTGCTCTCTATCTCAAGCTAGGAGTTTGCACCTGCCCATCTAAAGAAAAGAGTGTGTCTTTCTACCTACCTGTTTAACAAGCTTGCTCTATTTTATTTTGATATCTGATGCTTGCTGCATCTGTTTGAGGGCAAAATTGTTTTCCTTTTTGCCATCCCTTCCTCCTGTCAAATCCTACTCTGGCTGTTCTGGTGTCTGTTTTGAACATGAGCAAAATGAGACTGACATTAATTAGCTGTTTACATTTACCAGGCATGATATAAAGCTCTTGCTGCTAAAGTCAAATGGTGAAAACAGCATTTGGTGTAGCATTGTAGCTCTGATGAGGCCTGTCAGTATCTGAGCAGTTAAATTTTTTAGGTCTTGAAGGCTTCTGTGATAGGAAAGACAGCCTTTTTTGCTGTGTCTATCTACTGACTTATTAGACCTATGATTTTATTGCAATCCATACTAAGAGTGTGGTCTCCCCATTCTACCTTACTCCCTACAGATTTTTAAATATGAAAGCAACCATTGAAATGCAGCTTTCATATTGTTTGAGCAAGTGCCTAGCTACTTTGGAGGTGAATAAACAGTTGTAGAATGGTGTGAATGAAATAGTATTTTTTTTTTCTCCTGCGCTAGTTTTGTGTGTTTGCTGACAGGGTTGTTAGTTATAAGGAAGATTTATTCATATGAAACTCAGAAGATTCAGTGGCTTTCCATTGTCAAAGTGTTTCTGTTTTTAGAACCTTTTGAATTTGAAGATACATGTTGGTTTAAATCTGCCTCATTTTGCTGAACAACTAGTGATAGAGTAGTTCAAGCAATACTATGTAAGATCATTCTGTACTGCTTTGAGGTGTGCATCACGAAATGTAATCACTTGAGAGGTTTTAGTACTGGTTTCTGGTTACGAGAGGTGAAGTGTTGGGGGACATTGGGAATTGATATAGTGGAAGAAAGAAAAGTCCACTAATCTTCAATGCACTTGTTGTTATTTGGCATATGTTTAGATTGAAATTTGGTGTAAATAAAAGATTCCTGAAGCATTTTGACTGAGCCGTGTAAATTCTGCCTTTCATTACTACTTGGGCATAAGCTATCTTTTCTGGAGGGAGATTGGTGCAACTGGGTTTCTTCCTAATGGCTCAGGAAAGTTCTGTTGCTCCTGCAGGTACTCCTCAAAACACAGAACTCTGATGCAGACAGGATCTTTCACAGAGGAAATGTATTTTGAAACGAGTAATGTAATTTGTTGGTTGCACTGCTCTCCTATATTGGGAGCCTATTAGCTTCTGAGTCCTTGAGCAAATTGGATTTCAGAGAATGTCTCATAACTCATCAGGCCTGCTAACAACTTCAAAACTATCTTCTGGTTAGTGAACACGTTTTTAGATTTGTTGGCTCTTTGGAACCAGCCTAGCTGGGGACTAATTCACACAGGAAAGTTCTCCCACAGTAGCTATTCCAGGTAAAGCTGTTTTGTTGTCGCTGCTGTGGAGATACAGCTGCGTTGACCTGAGCTATCTTGCTCTTGGGTAGTTGCTACATGCCGAATGCTTCTTTTCAAAGTACCTATATGGTCAATATCCCTACAAATGAGGCCTCAGCAAAGATGCAGTAGGTTATGCTTCCCAATAATAGAACTGGATTTTAGTAAGTCATATACATTTGTCTGATGGGTAAATTATGTACTTAGCAAGACCTTCCTTTCTGATTTCTTGTGTGACAGGATATGTGGAATGGCTGCAATTCCTTCTCAGTTCTCAAAGCAGAAGCCTTGCTTTCCGTAAGAGAATTCTTCTGGAATGATTACCCCTTGGTGTGAACTCTCTCCTACCTCACAGCTGCTAACTGTCATTCTCAAATGTTCACAATCACTGTGCCACTGGAAAAAACTATCAGGAACCTTGACATTGCTGCCTTCATCTTGTCTTGTGCCGTGCTGCAACCAAACTGTACTATGTTCCAGCGCTTTGCTGATTTCCTGCTTTGAGCAGTTCATGAAAAATTAATCAGTTGGTCCTATAAAAAGCAAGGAGTGAAGACAGCACCCGTTTCAACTTGTGTTGGAAGCTACCCACTAGTTTATTTGACATATTTCCTTATAATGGATTTTTCCCTATTTTATGCTGTTTCCGTAGAATAATTACAGAAGCTAAAAGGTAAATTTGAGAAATGGCAAGAGAATTTTGTAAAGTAACTTGAGGTTTGTTGCAGCCAGTAAAAATCTATTATTTTAATAACACATGAAATATAAAAATTGCAACAATCTGAAGGAATGACTGTAAAAATCTCATGGCTTTATTTGCATCAGTGAGTCTTTAACTGAGCCTTTGTGTAACTGAACCTTCTTGTTGCATGAGCTTAGTGAGGGCAGGCTCCAGCTTGTTCATTGAACTGGGTGATGGGATCCTTTGAGAGGCAGGGCAGATACCCTGTCTGTAATGACAACCTCCTCCAAGCACTAAAGTGTCTATATAAATATGCAGGAAATGGAAGTGGAGTTGAAACTGGCAAAGGACATCAAAAGGCAGCAAGAGGAGCTTCTACTGCATTAGCAGTAAAAGGAGAAAGAAAAGAAACAAGGGAAATGGGAACCTGCTATTTAATCATCAGTGGTTCAGGGATAGTGGGTATGGTAAAGTCTGAGTCAGTCAGCACTTTCTTTGCCTTGATCCCCGAGAGGGTCCCCTTGGCCTTGGTGCCTGTAAGCAGCAGGACTTGGAGGAGCAGAGTAATCGGTAGTGGAAGAGGATGCGCTTGGGATTGCTTGGACCTGAGAACAAGAGTGGAGAGGCATCTTTGCAATCTACTTTGTATATGGTATGGACTTTCTGAAACCAGGAATGCTGGTGAGATATTTTGGGCTTGGAGACTAAAAAAGAACACTGATTGGGTTGAATGTGAATAGTTGTGTGTACTATATATATCCTATATATGCTATATATATAGTGTTACTTCAGAATTTTCAATATTGAGTTTTCTTCTGTTTGGTTGTGAACAACCCCAAAGTGCTTTAAAAATGTCTTCTGTTTTTAACGAAACCAAACAGTCCCAAAGCCCATATCTTACTATCTGCTGCTGCTGAATCCCTGGAAAGTTTGGCTGCAGGTCATGAAGCAAATTTTCCTGTAAGAATTAATGTAACGGGCAGCTTTTTGGAGTGGAAACTAATCACTCAATTATTTTCCAGTTTTCTGTCCTTCATCCTTGATTGTTCTAGATTTATCTGAAGAAGATGACAACAGTGAATAAAATGTAACTGTTTAGCAGGCAGCAAAAAAGCTGTTAAGATTTACATCATATATATACTGTTGTTGCTGTTGATATGTATTGAAGTAATGCATTTTCTAATCCCTGTGTGCTTCTTCTCCTCACTGTAGCACTTCTGGAAGAAATTGCTTTGCTAGCCATCAAACTTGTGTGTTCATATGAGAGACTCATTATGGTTAATAGAGTGCAGAGCAATGGTAGTTTGAAACATCAGCTAAAGAAGCAACAGAAAGAACAGTATATTTGCTCCTATGTCTGAGCAACCTGTATAAAATTCTATAGTCAGCACAGCTTATTGATATTTCAAGTCTAAGTCAGGTCAAGGTCCAGAGGAAAATCTACCTGACGTGCTGCAGAAGATCAGAATTTATTGTTGCTTGTCTGGATTTGTCTCTGAATGAGCCTATGCATTTCATTCCTTGCTTTAAATCTGTCACAGTAGCTCTGTCATCATGACAAAACAAGCATGATGCTGCCGTGAGCTTGTTCTTAAGAATTCTGTAGTACGTGTAGTCCTTGGTGATAGTCCCTGCCTACACTTGTTGTATGCAGGACTCACTGACTTGACTTATGTTCTGAGTAAGCCCCAAATAAATATACACCGTTTTCCCCACTGGCTGGAAGAGATCAGCTTTGTGTTTACTGCTTTTCATGTCATGATCCCAGATTATTCTTGGTTAGGGATGTGTATGTTGCCCAGACTAGGGAGTGCATCATTAAGATATTGTCTTGTGTTCCAAGAACAAATTGCTTTTATAAGGAAATATAATGAAATTTGAAATGACTTTTCTGATGTGGAGAGTATTGTAATGTCTAATGTAATCTAATGAATGAGGGTTGATTTTTACAATTGTCCTTTACTTAACCACTGCAAAGGATTCAGATCATTCCTTTTACATCTGAAAGTAACTGGACTGTGGGGAGCCATGTGGGACATAGTGCTTTGGACTCACATTTTGGTATGTGCCAATCTTGGCTTCCTGCACTATATTAGAGAGATGGAACAATGAGCTGTAATGAACAATAACTTAAGCATTTTTTGTTGTTTTGTTTTTGGTTTCCAGTCTTGATTAGGTTCTTGGTAAGGACTTGATCTATTTATTGCCTTCTCTTGTATTCTGCTTGGGTCATGTTCAAGAGGAGCCACTTCATCCCAGCTTTGTCCCCAACCCTTTTAGACTGAATGATCATTTTACCATTTTATAAGCAATCCTACTCAGAGATGTTCAAAATTTTAGTAACGGAAACCCTGTTTGTTCAGTGTAACTGATGAATGGTTATCATGTTTTTATGGGCAGGCATTCCACTTCTACACTGTGAAGTTTGTCAAAAGTGGTCTGTTTGTTATTCATTTATTTTCACCTTCTCTGATATTTACACTTCAAAAGTGACCTACCCCTGAGGCTTCCAAAGCTTTGTTTGTGTTTTGGCCAAATGATTCTTCAGTTGTTTCTGGATAAGCTTTCAGTGCTCTGTGTCCTGTTCAAAGTTGCTTGCATGGAACCCAAGATTAAAGATCAGTTGCAGGAAAAAAACAAACAAACAAACAAAAAACCACTATTAATTAGGCTTTTAGGAGAGCCTTTTGTAGGAAAAATCTTACTTTTTATTTCTTCTATTCCTCTTCTTCTCCCCAATCTTTCTGTACAGTTTATCTTTTTGAATTTGGCTTTTTGTGTATTTTACAAAATTCTGTCATGCTTTGCTGTTCATATTGAGACAAATGACACTAGATAAATAGCATTTCTTTTTTGCCACGAAACATAGTAAAGTGTTAGAAGAAAAGAAGGCTTTCATCTGATCAAGGTCTTGTGTGTGTGTGTGTGTGTGTGTGCGTGTGTGAACATTTATTTTGTGTTTGTGCATGCAGGTTCCATTTTAACAATTTTTGATGTTCTTATGTACTATGTGCCTGTCCTGTCCGTTTCAGCTACTGCTGTAGGACTGTCTGCGCTGTGTTGCTTGGTATTTACTAATCTATTTTTCACTATCAGGGAATCCACATTAATTACCTACTTAGTGGCAATTTAAGTCTTGAATACTTCATATTTTGTGTTATGCTGGGTTATGTATTTGTTCTGTGGTTTATACAACATCTCTGATCTGTACTTTTAGAAGGGTTAAGGTGCTGAATTGAGGTTGTACCACAGTAATACACATTCCAGCAGTCAGGAACGTGATTCGTTTCCTTGATTGAATTGGTTGGTGATAGGTAGCATCCATACTAACAGACTATGACTGCCAGAGGAGGCTTTCTCATGTCAAACCCACATTACTTCCAGCGTCAGAAAGCTGAGAGTTTAGTACAGCTCTGCGAAAAAGTAAAACCCTCTGTCAGACTTTCAAAGCGTTGTGTTTATGCAGGTGGCCTGTTATTTTTAGCTTTTAACATGGTCATTGTCTTGAACCACTTTTATTCCCCACATGTTCACAGCTTATTGGACTGACCATGTAAGGAGAACTCTGCTTTTTATATCAAAGAGCTATAGTCAGACATTGCAAATACAGGCTCTAGAGGAGAATTTTGGGTTTCACAATGTTAGTGTTTCACACCTTCTAACAGTTTGTTATCATGGAGACAGATGTTTGCAGTCAGTTCAGTTACATATATATTCTTATACTCTATAAGACAAGGTTGTGCATAAGTGAATTTGAGGCAGCATTTTTCCTGCTCACCTATGAAGATGATGTAATATGTTATACAAAAAAAAGAGTGAACTAGAAAGAATCTAAGAAAACTCCTTTGCATATACCCAAATATGCATGTTCAGGATCTCTCTATATGTGACCACATCATGATCCCATGTTACTACTAATAATTAAATTGCAGAGTGTACACAGTGAGTCACTATTGCAAAATGATGGAAAATGACAGAAGAAAAAATTTCCCTCTGAACATTACATTTCTACTTGTTTATTTTAGCCTTAAGTACTGGAAAACACATCTGTGTCTATGCCATTTAAATATCGATGTTTGGACAGTTACTGAGTTGTAGCAGAATTGTATTCTATATTCTAGTGGTTATGTGGTGTGATATCTGTACATTAGATGCAGTCAGTCTAGGCTAAATGCCTCTTAGGAAAATGTATAGCAGAAAATGGGCTAGAGCATTGGTTATAGGAATAATGAAAAAGAACTGAAACTAAAAAACTGCAGCATTATGATGTTTAAGAAAGTCACAAAGCTGTATTCCAATTTTCAGAGCAGTGGAAAGAGTTCTGTGTTGGAAAGTCTTGTGGGAAGGGATCTGCTCCCACGAGGTACTGGAGTTGTCACCCGGAGACCCCTTATTCTGCAGCTGGTGCATGTTTCCCCAGAGGATGGACGGAAAACAGCTGGAGATGAAAATGGTAAGTATGATCCAAGACTTGGTGTGTTTTGCTTAGTAGAAAAGATGCTTTTAATCTTTCTTTTGCATTTAAAATGAGTTAAAACATTATTGTAATCCTAAAATGCAAGTATGCTATCTCATTTAACTTGTTTTGAAGAAAACAAAAACAAAAACAGCCACTGTCACAGCTGTTTTATCCATATAGCAGATGTCATGAAGTCAAAAACTTTTGGTTATTTAAAGTATCTTTAATATCTTAAACTTTCCTGTTCATTTTTGGTAAACATTTTTGAGAAAAGCAGGCCAAAGAAATATTTCACTTCTGGTAATGGCAATTTAGGATGTTGAGAACAGTTTTCTTGTGTTTTCCTTCCCACCTACTTGAGATTAAATAAAACCTTTCCTTGAGAGGATGAGAACGTGACTAGGTAGAAGGAGGTTAAGAAACAGATAAGCTCTGAACAAAGTGCAGGGAGAGAAAAAATAAAATCAAACAAAGAATCCTTCTGTAGGTGCAGGAAACGTCGAATGTGTTTTGTGGCTTATACCACCTTCTTCCTCCACACTGAGAGATCCTAAACACATAAAACACAACAGTTCAGATATTCAGAAGCTCTCTAGTTTGAAACTTTCCGCTTCTGTAATGGTTCTGTATTATCCCTTAGCAGATCAGAGTTACCTCGCTTGCCCTTTGGGAATCTGAACACTTTATCTAATGGTCTTGATCTTATGGAAGAGCAGCAGAGGCATATCCGCCTCTCTGGATCATAAGATAAATTTTCTTGGCTTTTTGATTTAGACAGTAAAAGTGCACAGGCTTTTCATGGCATGATAAACATATGACCATAGTTATTTGTGTTGTATTTAAAAGGTTCAGAATTTATTTCTAGAAATAATAAGGTTCTGGACATTCCTTGCAGTATTTCATGTAATATTTGTATCCTTTGGTTCTTTTAAGAATAGTTATCGGAATTGTGCAGTTTGAAAGACTAAAGCTCCGAATATCATTATTGCTGCAAGCAAAAAACACAATTCCAGTTCATAACAATTGAGGAGTTTGTAGTATACAGTGCAGAGTCTGCCATCCAGGCTGTGCTGTGTTGTGAGAGATCATAGAACAGGTAGTTTGGGTTGGAAAGGACCTCATGAGGTCTCTAGTTGAACCTCCTCCTCAAAGCAGAGTCAGCTTTGAGTTCAGACAAGATTGCCCAGAGCTTTATCCAGTTGAGTCTGGATAGAGAAAGGGTGTCTCTCCGTCCTAGCGTAGAGAAGGATCCTATCCTAGCGAAGGATAGAGAATACACAGCTTCTCTGGACATCCTGTAACAAATAATACACTTCATCTTTTTCCTTAATGTACTTTAATGTTATATGTGTTACACTGTATAATTTTTAGTGCTCTACAAAATACATTGATTCTGTGTTGTAGGATAAGATACGCTTTTGTTTTAATCTGCAGCCTTACAGATATAGGTGCCCCTGCTTGAGCAGGGGGGTCGGATTAGATGATCTCTAGAGGTCCCTTCAAACCTCAACCGTTCTATGATTCTGTGATTTTGAAAATAGAGTATTGAGTCAAAAGATGAAGGCTGTCACTGGTTGCATTTGGTCTGTAAATTCAATTTTTTAACTCTGAAATTGAATAATGATACCTATTGCATAAGGATGTTGGGCTAACTTAGTATTTTCAAGGCCCATTTAGATCTTTGGAGGAAAAAAAATCCATGAAGTCTACATGTTATAATCTATTTCATGTTGCTGTAAAAGGTGGGTGGACTTGCTTAGTTAAAACAGACAAACTTCTGTTGTTTTTATCAACTGTGTTGGAAATTCTTCTTAAATAAGAAAAATCACAGTCTAAATGTTTTTTACTGAGCTAGTTTAGCATATAATCATGTGTACAGATTGTGTTGCTTCAGTGAGAATGTGAGATCAAGCAACTTGGAAAGAGGTGGGAACTGCTCACCCTGCCTTTGCTGCCTGGAGCTGGAATAGGGTGTCAGGTTGTTACAGCTCACATTTTTGTTTGTTAGGAGTTGGATGCTGAGGCAGGATGGGGTGTTTGGCATTTTGCAAATGGAAAGTAGCTATGCATGATTTTGCATAAAGGTATTCTCCAGGTGAAAGCCTTATCTATGCAAAGTGAATCAAAAATGAAAGTACATCATTTTGTGCACCTATATATATATATATACTGCTTTTCAGATGTGCTGGTAGTGAATTCCTTGTGTGCCAGATACTTTTGTTCATAAAAATATATCCTTGATTTATAATTTTGCTACGCAAAACTTTATTACCTTTATCCATGCGAATGTTTACTGTAGATGTGTACTAGAATCAAAGATGAATATATCCACTCAAAAGTAGTATTCTATGTATTTATAAGCTCTAGTTCAACATGAGTGTTTGCATCCAGAAGGCTTTACTGTTTATAACATAAAGCAAGTCAGATTGCTGTGGTACTTATTTAAACATAGAAAATGCCTTGTGTTTAGGACTGGATAGAGGAGAAATCTTTCCAATAGCTTCTCTCTTCACTTGGTCATCAGATGCATATCCATGTGATCTACCAGGGAAGATGAGTTCAATTTTTTTTTCCACTTTTCTTGGGAGCCCACTGGAAGGCAACCTTGTATGAGATTTGCAGCCAGACGTTTGAACTAACTTCTGATTTCCTACCAGGCAACATTAAAGATCTTGCTCTCTACTCCCCCCAGTAACTGATGAGCCGTACCCTATGTACTCCCTTCATATAGTGGCCCCTGAGATAGATCAAAATAATCAGAAAACAGGAGAGAGGAAGAGAGAAAAAGAAAGAAGAGAGGGTGAGGATAGAGATGAGTTTTCCATTTAATATGAAGAAGTGCTGTGCTTTTTCATAAAGCCATTATTCCAGACTAATACGCATATTCTCCAGAGATGTGTGTGCTTTGGAGTGAAGAAAATGTTCTCATTTTTCATTTGCTGTTTACTGCTGGCCTCTGGCAATTTGGCACCTGGTCTGGTTGATGTGGGAATACCATGCTGTGGTGACCTCCTATCAAACTGCAGGAGAAGCACAATTTGCGAGCTGTGCCTAGTCTCATTAATTTAGATTGGTCTTGGAGCTGCGACAATAATTTAGCCGTTTGTTAGGACATGGAAAAGAAGAGGGAACATATGAATTGCCACCTTGTAAATGTTTATAGGTTCTTTTTAAACTGAGATAGGAAGCTGAACGTTGTTTAGATCCTAAACAGATAAAATTGGTATGGAAGGCAGGAATGATTAATACACCTGTTTTGTTTGCTGCAAATACCACTAAATACTGCACATATTGGTCTGTTACCTCTAGCTCCTGAACTGTCAGGGCTCCCTCCTTGTGCCGAACTATGTACAGGCACAAGAGAAGAATTTTCACACAAGGAGTTTGTTGTCTAGTTAGGATCAAGAATGGAAAAACAACGTAAGGAAGGAATTGGACAAATTGGGCATTTGTTTTCATCAGTGGGATTTCTTTTTATTTAAAGGGAGCTAGGAAGGGACAAAGTAATGAAAAACTGAGGTGAAATGGTAGTTTGCTGAGCGCAAGGCTGTGAAGTTATGAGAAGTAGAAAGGTAAGATATTTTGACCTTTTAACTTGGGAATTTTTTTGTTGCCTTGCACTAAAAAATATTCCATGTTGGTCACCTTTTATGACTGGACAGCTTTGTTTCATGCTCCCATATTCTATCCTAATGCTTAAGGATGGAGAAGAGATGCATCCAGGGAGTAATGCAACTGGGAAAAACTTTTTTTTTTTTTAATTATTGAATTTAGTAACATAAAAGTATTCTGGGTGTAAACCAGAACTTACTGGGTTGTTGAAGGTGTATATTAGTCATAGCTTTATTTTCTCCTTGCCTTGAGCATCTGTGTGTTCTGAATAATGATGCAAATCCTTCTTCCTTTCTTAAAAACTTCTTTGCATTTAAGTTAGCATTAACTTCCAATAGCTCTGTATGTTGAATGGGTGTCAGCATTGACTTCCTCAGGAGAAGGAGGGAAAAGTATATTCATAAAAATAGTCCTGAAATAAGATAATTTGAAAGTTTTAGACTTAGGTCTAAGCCTAGCACCTCGCTGTAGATTCCAGTGCTGCACAAAAACAGTTATTTAAGACTTAAACCAGTGTGTCTGAAGAGGGCATCACCTTTCTAGGTAGAAGAGCATTTGGTGGACATGTTTTAAACGTAACACTCAAAGTGTTTTGCTCTGTTGTTTTCCTCTTGGCTTTATGCCTGTTTCCTGCCCCATCTCCATTTCTGAAAAGAGGCAATGGGTAAAAGAACTATGCAGATACTGTAATTTCTTCATGATGAATCTGCTTCATATTGGATCTTGCTTTTTTTTCCTCTTCCCCCTTTGTATTGTAAATAAACTAGATTTGTTTATATTCCGGCATTAATGGTTTTTTTTGCACTTTTTTTTTCTGTGACTAGTATGTAATCTTGTCTCTTTACCAAATGAAAAGCCACACCTGCCTCCTGATAATAGCTTCTTTATAGCTGATGTGCTTGTAGTTTTCTGTTCATTCTCAAAGAACAATAAGGACAAGTCTTTCCAATCCGTATCCACACGAGCAAGATACTCAAATTAACTGTTCCTATCTATTTTCAAACTTTTCAAACTGATGAACTGATTCTTGCTGTGCTGCTTCCATTTTATGCTGAATAGGTAAGTGCAGTTTAAAAAAAAAAAAAAAAAAAAAAAACCTCTACACATTTTTTTGGATTCTTACTGGCAGAATATGGAGTTCTAAAGCTGTGGACTGTTAATAAAATATTTTTATTTTTTATAATGGGGTTTGCATACATTTTATTGAGAAAATCAAAAGGTGAGAATGATATTACTTGATGTTGTCTCTTCTTAAATCTGTCTCAATTATTGTGCTTTTTTCATTTGTGCAAATTTATTTTTCAATGTTAGAAATATTGATGCAGAATCTTGGGTTTCTTTGCAGTGCATTAATATTACCTTTAGTGATATTAAAAATGCATTTGGTTTAAAGTCTTGTTCTTGCCATAAATAAAGTATGAGAAACACATTTTTCCAAGGAAGTTCAGTTTTGCAGAACTGTATGGTGCTATTTTCTGTGCTCAGGTAAAAAGATTGTAAACTGATGTAGTGAGGTGAACAGCAGTAATAAAGTCATCATCAAGCAAAATTGGTACTACAGAATATCTGGTTAATATGGATCATCGTTTAACAGCATTTAGTTAATCTTATTTCTGTGTATATTGTTAGTATGTTACACATTCTCATTAATAGTAGAATAGCTTGCGCATCTGTCTGCATGCATTTGTGATCTTCGTAATACAGGCTAGGACTGAAGGGTAAAGAATATGCTCTGTGAAATATGACAAATTTTAAACATCATTCAATGCTGTTTCTCTTTAACTGCAGACCCTGCTACATGGAAAAATCCAAGACACCTTTCTAAAGGTTGCCTTTATCCACTTGCTTTTTCTCCCTACACATAAAGTGCATGCTTATATTCACTAACCACATACATTTCATACCACTTTATTGTTGGTTATACTTTTAGTTTACACATTGGCTACTGTGTTGATTGATTATTTTCCTGAATCTTGTGACCATGTTGATTTTTTTTTGACTTTGTTACATTAGAATGAGATGATTTTGCTTTTCTTATGTGTCGTTGCTGCTTCATGTAACCTTCAGCAGTTGTAATTCCCAAATCCTTTAAAAATCTGTGTTGATAAGTATCTTTAGGAATTTCAGTGATGATGGAAAAAAATTTTGAACGATGATTTAATTTTAGGAAAACAGTGTGGTTGTCAAATAGCTAGATTTCTGTAGACCGTTTGTGGAGTGGATTGCTGTATCAGGCAGTGGAGGAGAAATGATCACAGAATAAAAATTTGAAACTCATTAAGTAGTTGGAAACCTAGTTGTAGAAGGGTGAATACCTTGCAGCCTGACTGAAGCTGCCATCTGCTCTATGAAGCAGGAATTGACCAAGGTCCTTTGCTGTTTCTGGATCTGCTTGAGTAGCCCCAAATATTTCCCAGACATCAGTGGACTGACTGACAACAGTTAAGATATTTGGTTCTTGACAGATTTGGGAAGAGACATGTTTTCCTAAGATTTCACTGCTGAGTAGAATACTTATGTATTTTCTGTTTGCTTGTTTCTGATTTTTACAGGTTTTTCTAACTTTTTCTTTCAGCTGCAATTTGATCTTGCTTGCATGGAAAAAGAAAAGATGCTAAAAGCTGATTATTTTTGCATTTTCTTAAGCTATTGCTAGTAATTCTTTTATTTTCTGCTGTAATACAATATTTAAATGAACTAGACAGTTTCTGAAAAATGGTAGAATAGCTCATTGGTGCAATTCACTATTCGGTTGATGGGTGTTGTGTAAAAGAAAACAAATTAAAATGAGTAATTATATACATGTTTAATGATAAGTGTGAATGATAAATAAATATTTGTACTGAACTACTTAACATTTAGCAGTAAAGACACTAATTTTTCTCTTGCTGCTTGAAAAAAACACCCTGTAGTTTTCAACAAACAAGCTCTTGGAAAAGTGTCACATGAGGTGTCAAGTGAAACATCCATTTCCTCTTCTTCATATATCAAACCTTTGTTTTCAGAGATTGACGCGGAAGAGTGGGGTAAATTTCTTCACACCAAAAATAAGGTATGTTTACTCTTGTGGTGGAGTAGCAGTGTCATAACCACTTTATCATATGCTTAATTCCAGATCTCTTCCACACAGTGCTAGAAATTCAAGGAGATCTAAAGAAGGGAGGTAGAGGGAACATGCAAAGGGTTCTCTGTGCTGACTTATTTTGGCTTGGTGGAAGAACCGCCTAGACAAGAATGGAAGAAATTTTAAAGAGGATATTGTCTGAGTTCATTGTCCCCTTCTTCATCAAGAAGGGTCCAGACTACATTATCTACATTAACTTGAAGCATAACAGCTTGATTAAAAATTGAATAAAGGATTTGAAATTCTCTTAAGGTGAAGGCTTTCTACATTGACTTACGTGGAGGTGATAATAAGCACTAGTAACTGCCCTCCCACATGACAGCGAATTAAATAGGAAGATTTACCTTTCTTCAGTTTGTTTCCCTTTAATATTTGCTTCAGTGTCATTAGTCATTCTTAATTTCTTTCCACCTTTTATATATGCAGTTAATTTCTCACTTTTTTTTCCCCCTCCCCTTTAGGTCTATACAGATTTTGATGAAATTCGTCAGGAAATAGAAAATGAAACAGAGAGGATTTCAGGAAATAATAAGGTAAATGTTGAGCTGTCTAACCTGACCATGTTGTAAATTCTCTTGTTCCTTAGAACTTTCTTCAACAGTTTTGGCAGCTTGAAATGAAAAGCATTGAAAATTCTATTAAAGGATAAAATGGAGCTGCTCCGTTTTCCTATATTGAGATTTTTTCACTTCACTTTTATCACTTGAGATAATGCTATATCTTAAGTGAAGAAAATGCAGAGATTTGGTGTTGCTGTATGCCAAAATGTCTAGAATAATTCTGCAAGAAATAAACCGAGTTAAAATTTCATATTTTCCATGTACATGACTTTTTTTGTAAATTATAAAATCAAACGTTTTACTGTTGCACATGTTTGCTGAAATGTAAGAAACTTCTGTGCATTTTATTGAGAGGAAAGCAGGGTTGCTTCTAAAGATCAGGGAATTATTTGATAGATATGGTAGGTTTTGTTTCTTATGAAGCAAGTGCTAAGGTCGTATGATGAAAGAACTTTTTTAGTATAGAAGTTAAGATTCTTGGCTTTCTAAAGTGTGCAGTTAATTAATCCATAACTGTAATTCTTAATTATTTTTATTTTTAATTTTATTGTTAATTATTATTATTAGGGGATCAGTCCTGAACCTATTCACCTTAAGATTTTTTCATCCAACGTTGTAAATCTGACACTTGTGGATTTACCAGGAATGACAAAGGTAAGATTTGGCATGGATCTCTTCTGATTTGATGCAAGGTGCTTTGAAAAAAGGGAGTGTTTGTTCACTGTTCGGCATTGTCCTGTATTGTTAGCTGAAGAAGCTTTAAGAAAAGAAGTGATAATTTGTTCCTCAGGTTAAGTAACTGGTTTTATAAATCTGATTTATTGCCATATTCTTTTATAAGATTTAGATCTCTGATGTGATTCATTCTTAAGAAAGTTAATTTACTTTGTTTTCCCCTTTTTCTGTACATAGCTGAGGGTTAAGAACCACTGAGAAAACTTGCTTTTTTTTTTTTTTTTTTAATTGAAGAGGTTTCATAGCAGTATCTGCAAATGGATAAATCACTGACAAGTTTTAAAATGCTCTTCCCATTGCTTCTTCTAATGGAAGTTGCTATGTATAGGAGATTGTACAAATCGCCAATACAGTAAAATAAATGTTCAGGCTTTATACTGAATAATATTCTGTGGCACGATGGAGATTACACTCTTCTGCCAGCACTTACGCATGTGCACATCTATACCCCATTCCACCAGTTGCACAGGTGGTTCTTAAACGTTAAGTCTTTTTAATGGCAGTATCAAAACAAATAATTTGACTTGATTCTCACTTTGCAAGAATATTTTTGACTTTGATACCTTTCAAGATCTTCCTGAATTCCTTCGTGGTTACTTGCAAGTGGGAACAGAAGAGTTGGAAACCTGTGTCTTGCACTCTGGTCTAATGCGTAAACCTTCAATGAGTGGTCTCACGTGGGAGAAATGTATAATTTGAACAGTTCTGCATGGATTTTTTTTTTTCCCTAGGTGCCTGTTGGTGACCAGCCTAAGGACATTGAACTTCAAATCAGAGAACTAATCCTTCAATTCATCAGCAACCCAAATTCAATTATTCTGGCAGTAACGGCTGCTAACACAGATATGGCCACTTCAGAAGCACTTAAAATTGCACGGGAGGTGGATCCAGATGGTAAGCGGAAAATAAAACTTGGCCCTGTAATTCAAGTTCTTGAGTTTTTCTTTCTTAAAGTAAATCTTAAAACTATTTTTTTCTGGGGAAAAAAGTAGTGGGGAAGGACAGGAGAGACGACACCAAAATGTCACTGCCTTTCCTAGAAAACACAGCAGTTATATTTGGGTATTTCTATTTACCTAATGATTTTGAACAGATCCTAAGCTACTGCATATCTGCTTCTTGCCTGTGAAAAGTGTTATTAGTAAATGGTAGAGATAAATAGCACTGTATGGTTTGAAAGAATGCGGATATGTAGACTCTGAACATAACTGTACGGAAATTAGGCTGAAGTATGGTGTTAGTATGCTATGCCCTCAAATCATGGGAGCAACATTTTTTGCCCATTTTCAAACTTTTAGCCTCTGGCTAAGCCTTTAGGGGCTCCACAGCCACGCAACCTCGAGAGACAGCGAATCTCTTCTCCTGGCAGGCTCCTCGGTAAGATTGCTTTGTTTCAAGGCAGCCGGCCCTCCCCTTTTTACTCTTGTAAAATGATCAGCTGTGACATCTGGATCGTTTCCCACAGTTCCCAAAGGTCTGGAGTCATAGCTCATGTTACAGATTTTGTAAACGTAATTGGGAAGTTTCAGGAGACAACTCAACTGCCTACTGACTTCCTTGAGGTATCAGTTTATTTTAGACATGAAAGGCATTTTTAAGAAAACATTTTTGCCATTTTTTTCTGACCTGAAAGCCTGGGCAATATTAAGGTCCCAAGCAAATCTCGTGCATTTTAATCTACCTGTTTAGATACCCAATATTTAGGTTTTTTTTTTTTTTTTTTTTTTTTTTTTTGAGTCACTTTCCTTCACAGCATCTGATAACAGAGTTTTTATTTTCGTTTGTAAAGCGTCGTGTACTCAGGAAAAAAATCAATGTGTTACTGCTTTTATAGTGGATGACTTTGAAGCTATTCAAGTTCTTGGTATTTTTTCAGCTGTGTGTTTGATGCATGATTCTAGAAAGCGTCCAGTTGACTCCTCTGGCAGTTTCTCTTATACTAATGGTGTTTCAGATGCACTTCCAAATGTGTTGCTGTTACACCTAGTCCTGCTTACATTCTCTCTGCTCACAGGTCCCCTGCCGGCCTTACTCAATGCCACTCCTGTAACCTCATAATGTGGCAGAGTAACCGTTGCAATAAGCAGTGGCTATAATTTTGAACTGAATGGTAACTAAACCATTAGCTGTGTAGTAGATGTGTGGAGTGGACAGTACTTGCCACATATCTCACACTTTTGTTAATAAATGACTCCATTTAGAGGAATCCCGCGTTCTTGCACTCCTTTTGCTGGTTTACCTTGTTGCACTTGGTGCACCAGGAACTTTTTAAAGGATAAACTTTAGCCTATCAGGCTGAAACATCCACCATATGTGAGTTTTCCTTCTCTTCTAACAGGTCGAAGAACCCTTGCTGTTATCACAAAGCTGGATCTCATGGATGCTGGCACTGATGCTATGGATGTGCTCATGGGAAGAGTGATTCCAGTAAAGCTTGGCATCATTGGAGTAGTTAACAGGTTTGTCTGGGCACAGTAATCCTATTTTTAAGATGTGTATTAATACGAATTAATGTTTTAAGCTCTTCTAACCATGAATTGGGATTTAAGATTAAGATGGTTTGATATGGAAATAAGCTAAAGTAAGCAAGCAAGAAACTTGCTGCTCACCTATGCCAACTTGACTGTTCTTCCAGGCATCTAACTGCTAATTAAGAAAGGAATAGTGACAACTGAAGTAAAAACTGTAGTGTCATTTCATCTTTCTGTTCCCCTGCCCCCCACACTTTTTTTATTTTTGTCAACTGTTCGCAATAGTGCTGATCCAGTAGGGATCTTGCACGTGAGTGCTAATTTAGCACTAGCTGCTTAACACCTTAGTACTGTTTACTTTGCTTCTTGCATCAGATAGGTCAGATCTCATGTAGTCTCTTTGACAGAAGTGTTAACTTAGTCTGTGGATTGCTGCTACCCGTTCTGCTCTGTTGGCTGGAACAACAACCAATGGTAGTGCCTAGTGGAGATGAGTTATGCATGTAAAGCAAAACCCAGTTCTTTGTGTCCTGCTATGAAGAACAAAAATGCAGATTATTTTTATTCCGTGTCTGTTAACTAGCATATGACTCTGTTTTTTTTTTGTTGATGTTGTTTTGTTTTTTGCTTTTTTTATTTTTAATTCAGGAGTCAGTTGGACATAAACAATAAGAAGAGTGTAGCTGATTCCATCCGGGATGAGTACGGTTTTCTCCAGAAGAAGTATCCTTCCCTAGCCAATCGCAATGGAACCAAGTATCTTGCTCGGACACTGAATAGGTATTATGTACTATGTAAAACACAACAAATGCATGCTTCTGAAGATGCTTCAGACATAAACTGGAGTGTTAAAAACATGCGTAAGCATGTGTTTTTTACCTTCCCGTTTTCTTTTGATGCTCTTTAGTGAAACATGGGGAAAGTACTTTTTAGTTCAAAATTCAATTTCTGAATTTTTCTCAGGAAACATTTTCCTTTTGTGATTATCTTGTTTCTTTTCTGTTTAATGGAGATGATAAAACTGAAAGTTTTCCTCCCTTCTCACAAAGGACTATTTTCTCTCTAATTCTAGACTACTGATGCATCATATCCGAGACTGTTTGCCAGAACTGAAAACTAGAATAAACGTTTTAGCTGCTCAGTATCAATCTCTACTAAATAGCTATGGGGAACCCGTTGAGGACAAAAGTGCCACTCTATTACAGCTGATTACCAAATTTGCAACTGAATATTGTAACACTATTGAGGGAACGGCAAAATACATTGAGACTTCGGAGCTGTAAGTACCAAATGGTTTTCTAGAATATTGACTGTCTGGTTAGTCTGTGACCCAATAGCCCTTGATGGCCTGTACTGGCAGTAGTGCTACAGCAGAGAATAAGATGTTCTGCAAATCCTGCTCTCCTAAAAAATGTTTGAATCCAGGTGACTGTAGAAGTGTTTGCAGCGAGGCCTTGTTGCTTGTTTGCTGTTCAGCTGCTGTTTTATTCTTTCAGATGTGGTGGAGCCCGAATCTGTTACATCTTTCATGAGACCTTTGGACGAACCTTGGAATCTGTAGATCCACTAGGTGGCCTTAACACTATTGATATCTTGACTGCCATTAGAAATGCCACTGTGAGTCTCGCTCGCTTGGTCTAAGGGTCCTTCCTATAGCCTGGGTACGAAATGAGGCTTCAACAGCCTCGTGCTGCTTCAGGGCTGTTATGCTCTGGATTAATGACTTCAGCTGAGCAAATGCCAAATAGGTTGAAAACTGCTTTTCAGTGTTTTAAGTGTGTGTGTGGGGGAAAGTAAATTCCAAATTTACAGCCATTATCAGATATAGAATAATTTTAAGGTGAACACTTATATCGAATTACTAGTACTTAGAGGCTGAAAGGAAGCTCAGGCCCAGCTCTGACAATTCTGTTCTGTCACTATTGTATATTAGCGTAAGGGTGGTGAAGGACTGTTTATGCACTTATTTTTGCATTAAAAACTTCTGCCAGTTATGAATATTCAGTCTGAGATGGGTGGGCTAGAACACATTCAGATATTTTCACTCCATACAACAGACAGCTACTGCTTCTTATAAACATGTATTATTTTAATTCATACTATATCAGGAGTCTTTTCCCTCCTTTTGAACTAGGGTCCCCGTCCTGCCTTGTTTGTTCCTGAAGTTTCATTTGAATTGCTGGTAAAAAGGCAAATCAAACGTTTAGAAGAGCCAAGTTTGCGCTGTGTGGAGCTGGTTCATGAAGAAATGCAGAGGATTATCCAGCATTGTAGCAATTACAGTACACAGGTAAAAAAAACAAACAAAAAAAAGCTTAAGACTGCTACAGGCATTTTTAAGTATTACTTCATTTTTTTAATAAATTTAAACTTACTGAAAATTGAACTAAAGAAATTTGGCTGCTGCTTTTCAGATTCTGCTTGGTAATTTCACTTAGTTTACTTTCCTCAAAACTTCTGGAAATCTCATCACTAAATTTTTGCTTTGTTTAGGAATTATTGAGGTTTCCTAAATTACACGATGCCATAGTGGAAGTCGTGACCTGTCTTCTGCGTAGAAGACTTCCAGTCACAAATGAAATGGTAATTTTCCATTTGCTATAGTTTTGCTGGAAAACGCTTTGTTTCCCATAGTATTTCTTGATGCTTCTGTTGGCTGTGCAATGTGGGGAACCATTTTTTTTTAAGGAGTTTTAACATGTATTCTTTAAATTTAGTATCTGCAATGCTAGAAGCGTAGAAAACGTTTAGTATTGGAAGATAGGTGCTTAAACAAAGGTGCCGGGAGGAGCTGTCCTCAGCTGTTTGTTTCTTAAGTTTCAATTTCAAAATAAGGTTTTACTAAGGACTTTATTTTTTATTTTATTTTTATTTATTATTTAAAACCTGTTAGCTTTCTGCTGTAGGTATATTTCTCTCCCCCTGCAACTGAAGCTGTGCATTTCCTCAGGAGTTAGGGATGCAGTGAAAAAAAGGACAGTCCTCACTCTGTGTGTTGCAGAAATATTATGTAAAATGTTGATTTCATTTGTAATGACCTCCAGCTGATGGGAACCAAAAATTCATCTCGCCAGCTTTGTGTGTACATGTTTTAATGTGAAAGACCAATGTTTGCTTTGGGCGACTTACTAGGGAGAAAGTAGAGTGTTTGCGTTGGTCTGTACATGCTCGTATGTCTGATGTGAAAAGTGAAATAAAAAATCTGGGTATTTAGTGCCTTTGGGGCAGCAAGAACAGAGGCTTTTGCTGTAGATAGTTGTGTTGTGCTCTCTAGCTCTGTCATTGCTCACTGGTGCTAGTGACTGCTTTACCTACTGCACTGTGCTGCAGGTCCATAATTTGGTCGCCATCGAGTTAGCTTATATCAACACGAAACATCCAGACTTTGCTGATGCCTGTGGGTTAATGAATAACAACATAGAGGTAAGAAAATAGTGCATTCTCTTAAAAGTGAACTCCATGCACAGGGCTAATTTGGGATATTTTGAAAGGTTTTCCATGATGATGGTTCTCATCTTGGTTATATCTGTTTTGTATTTTGATTAATTAGGTGAGAGCTTTTTGTGGTAAAAGAGAAAATTTGTCACTTTTAAAGTATGCCTTGTACATTCTGAAGTATAAAAATATGAAGTATTACGTATAAGCATGAAATATGTAATCCAATGTTGCAGTCGGTCCATTTGCTAATATTTAAAACTCATGCATCATGTTGAGGACTAGTGGCAGTTACTCCACTTAAAACAATTCTGCCTGTATTTCCTTCTGGAAAATAAGATGGACACCTAAGTGAGAACTGGCTAGTAAATTTTGGAGGAAGCTGTAGGTAGTGGTGAAATACTGTTTAATGTTTATTTTGCTGCTGTCATCCCTAGCAGAAATATGAAGTGTTTTGTTCTTTTTTTTTTCATTTACGAAATGATAATACAATTTGTTTCTTCTGTTTAGCTTCTGTTTCTGCCTGGTACTATTCTTAAAGCACCGTGTTGCCATGCCTCAGTCTTCCCCAAATCCATTTCCCAAATCCATTTCCTGTATAATTCTCCCATTAGCCTTTTACAATTTCAGTAGCCTGCTTTTCACGCCCAGTTTTGATTTACTAATCTCTCTTGCTGTCATCATGCTGTGGAGAACTCTGCTGCTCAGTCTGTGTGTCTAAGAGCTTGGTAATATTCTGGTGTTCCTTACGTATCCAGCATGCTTTTTCTAGTAGCATGCTTTTAAAAATGTTTATGTCTTCATTTCTACTGTTTAATTCTATCCTCTTACTTTCTTCATGTAAAAATTTTGCATTGATTGAATTTGCCTTGGCAGACTTCTTGACCTGGTGGACTATTTGGGAACAGTGTCTGCCCAAGCTGTTAGGAATGCCAAAATTAGAACTTTGCGAAGATGAACATACGAGATTATTGTATAATCATGTGTTACATAGATTAGTTCTTTCCCAACAGCTTCCTGAACAGGACACTGGAATCCTTTGAAGAAACAGAGCATGTAGAAGACTAAGCTTTATTCAGCTTTGTTTTTCTTGAAATTGTACTTAGTTATCCTGATTACTTGAAATTCTACTTTCTTTCATGGTGAATGCCTCCTCCTCCTGCTTTTTGAGCTAATCATCGTTAACCTGGCCCTATATGCAATGAAATCCTGACAGTTTACTTCGTAAATATAATGCTATATAAGAGTGTGTAGGGAATTTACTCTCAGTCAAGCTTTTATCTTGTCCTTTAAAGGCGTTCTAACCTGATTCTGGAGAGCATTGCAAAATTTTGCAGATGGCTTTGTATGCAGATTTGCTTTTGGCCTGGTAATCCTTCAGAGTAGGTATTTCCAAGCAGTAGAGGCCACCTTAGCTTCACAGTATGGCCACATGACACTGGGCGAGATTTAGTGCTGGCTCCTAAAGTACCAGCGTTGCCTGCGGGTTGCAACGCGGGTACAGGATGGTACCTAACTGAGGCCTCACCTGCTTGTTTTTAAGGAACAAAGGCGTAACAGGTTAGCCCGGGAGTTGCCTTCTGCTGTGCCACGAGAAAAGGTGAGTGAATGTTGCTTTTTCTTTATTCATTTAATGCTTTATGCATTTAAGTTTAATGCGTTCTTCTTTTCATCTGATTAAATTCTGGGAACTGTGCTGCCCCAGTAACTGTCTTGGGAACTTCCAGGTATTGATTTTGTTTTCCTTTCAATCTCAGAAGATAGAAGTAGAATGTTATTTTTCTTCTTGTAAAGATGCAGGTTTGGCAGATTTTCACATAGGGAGTTTTTGAAGACCTTTCTATAACGTTTTGCATGTCATCTCAGGTGAGGCTTGAAATGCTTGCGGATGTTAAAGATGGAGATAGAATTTGTTACTCTTAAGAGTATTAAGTCTAGTGTAGATTGCTTTCTCTGTGAGAAGATGATGGAGCTGAAAATTTTAAATCCAGTTTTGTATTTTCTCTCTCGAGCTTGGTTTGATTTGCATGGTTTTGGGGATTAGTTCAGTGACAAGTAGATACATGGGTGGAAGAGCAACGCTAATTAAAAATGTTGTCTCATTGTGAAAAAGAACATCTGGGCAATCTGTTGGAATTTTGGCTATATTGGCTATATTTGGCTATATTGGCTAAATATATAAATATTTTTACAAAATATTTTGTAAAGTATGTGGAATCCAAATCTGCAGAATATAGTTTAAGCTCAGGTTGTAACAGGGGTTATTACAGCTAATATAAAGCATTTTTTTATAAGCTTAAAAAGTGAGACAGAGTGCCTGAATAGATCTAGTATTGTCTTGAATTAGTAGAAGATTGTTAATGGTGAACTGGGAATGCAAGGTAACTCTTCAGGGATTGCTTTCTGGGCTGTTTGGTCCTTTTTACTGACTTTTGTGGAAAGAAAAGCTTGCATGGTCAGCAGGGCAACTGAAACGAAACTGAAAACCTGATAAGCCCAAAGTCCTGTAACTGTCTTTGAAATGCTGTTTTTTTCCCCACTCATATTACGATGTTGCTTGCAAAGCCAAAAAATCTTATTTTTTTCTCTCTCTGAAATTTCAAAGATGCTCGTAGGCAGAAGTATATGTAATCGCTAGGTAGACTTGGTGGTATTCAGTTGATTTTTTTGTTTGTTTTCCTGCATTTTTACCTTCTTTAGTCTACTAAAGCTCCAGGTGCATTGACACCTGCCTCCCAGGAGAGTGTTGCTGCTGCTTCTGCAGAGGCTGATGGCAAGGTCTGTTGTGACGTTTTTTTCCTATAAGCACGGCATGCACATTGATGTTGTGGTGCACCCTAGATACTATGGAGACAGTTTGTATTAAGTGCGTTGTCAGTGACACAGCATGTTCTGGGTCCTCTGACCTTCATGTCCTATAGTCTATAGACTACCTGGCATTATTCACCTGAATACATACAGTGGCAGGTAAAGATCTGTGTACCCTGTAGTGGTCAAGTCACTCCTGTGTGTTTGAACTTCTGGTTGCAACATCTTATCATGCAAGTGTGCAGAGGCATCCTTGGCCTCAAGCCAAAGTCAGTGGGTTTTGGTGAAACAGTATCGTCATGAAATCTGCAGCATGGTTGTTAAACTGCATGTTTTTAATGTGTTGACAGTTAAAGAAGGAGAACAGAAGATAAACTAAAAATGTGAGTTTCCTGCTTCGTGCAGGGAATCTTTAGAGGCTTTGTTCAAACTGAACCTTCCTTCTGTTGTCTTGCATAATCCCTGCAATCCCTGGTTTACTGCAGTTTTTAATGAATTTCTTG
Organism: Tinamus guttatus; assembly: GCF_059628265.1. Classification (NCBI taxonomy): domain Eukaryota; kingdom Metazoa; phylum Chordata; class Aves; order Tinamiformes; family Tinamidae; genus Tinamus; species Tinamus guttatus. The sequence continues at coordinate 536,060 of NW_028288659.1, read as the reverse complement.
AAGCGCGCAGTTCATCTCAGTTTCCTCCTTATACGTAACCCATTGTATTCTATTTGCCATCTGTTGTTTCTTGCTCTTTTAGAAACAAGATCATTTTATAGTGGTTATTTAATTAGAAGCCAAATATGTTTGGCTTCTTTCCCCCTACCTGAAACAAGATGCAAATATCAGTACTAGTTTCATAGCCTACAATGGCCAGCAGAGAGTTTTCCTGTTTAAAAAGAAACGGTGTAGAAATTTTAAAGTACAGTAATAAATAGAAGGAATCCTAAATTCATTGAAAGGTACAAAGTAAAAAGTTGCTGATGTCCCACATCAAAAGTAACTGTCTTTACTAATATAAGTTTGAATACCCCTTATTAATACTTCTTTTGTCCTGTGCTTCCTAATATGAAAATTGCACTTTCCAGAAGCTCCACCTTTTTTCTTCACTTCCAGAGGATGGAGATTCTTGATTTCTTGTGACTCAGTTAATTTAAAAAAAAAAAAAAAAAAAAAGTCGTCTTTGAGGGTTGGCTGCACAAATGTGTTTGGAGCCCTGGTACCTGAAAACATAAAATTTTTTTGGCTGCTGTTTTTAATAATAATAATAAAGTTTCTTATAGTAAAATACCAAAGAATTTAAGTGATTTCAAGTTTTCCAAGAGCTGTGATGTTCTTGAAAATGGACTTGCAGAATGACTCTGACCTTGGAGAAGAGTGGTAAAAGCCAAACAACTTAAGAATATTTTGTATTGCAGAAGTGATCTAGACCTTAATGGCATTTCATGCCATTATTAGGAAGAATAAGTTTTAAAAGCTTTCATTTTTCTGGTACTTTCTGCCTACTTTATATATGCAAATTTCTTTTACTGGATTAGTTCAAATTGTTTTGGAAATAGGATAAGCAGAGACCAAAAAAGAAGGGCTGGGTCTGTAACAGAACTATAGCATTTGAATTCCACGAGCCTTACATAATTTTGTTGGGATTTGTTTGGGGAAATGTCATGTTCATGCTTGAGGCCTGGAACAAAACGTGTCTGCGAGCTTACCCTGTCGAATGGATTATAGGCTTCCTTCGAAAGTGGTTCCCAAAGGGAGGGCAAAGATAGGGAATGTGACGAACAGAGTGAAGAGAGGGAGATATAGGTGTGAAAATCTGACTTGTAGTGAGTCTTGCTTACATGTAGCTCAGAGGTGGTAGGTTGGATCAGAGGCTGCTTTGCAGCGCCCGAGTTGGAGCTCTGCAGCGTCTCTTCATGTGCTGTTGGTGCAGGCTGCCTCGGGAGTGGGAGATGCGGCCCAGGAGGCTGGAACAGGGAGCTGGAGAGGAATGCTGAAACCCTCCAAAGCAGAAGAGGCGCCAGCAGAGGAGAAGTCCAAATCAGCTGCAGCCCTTCCTGCTAGTCCTCAGAAGGGACATGCTGTAAACCTCCTGGATGTGGTGAGTCGTGAGAGAGAGCACCCTCCTCTTGAGGAAAGAAAACCTGTGAATTCCCAATCTCGTGTCTTCGCTGCTAATATTTGATACCTGTGTAAATAATTGGCCTTATAGGGACAAGGAGCTCTAGCTACTCCTATTCTTGCTTCCTGCTGCCCAAGTCTTCTATTTTTCCCTCTTCCCCTCCAGTTTCAACTTGTGGTTTGGGTAACTGGCTTTCCTGAACAAATCCCTACGCCACTGAACTCATCTAAGTCACTCCTTTACACTATTAAATCTCAGCTCATGCCATAACTCAGTTGCCTGCTTGTTTTTGCTACAGTTGATATTTTTCGTATTAAAGAAAAAGAGTCATTTAAAAAAAACACTAAGAACATCATTTAAAAAAAAAAAAAACCCTCTATGGAAACCTTATATCCTTCAGTAACTTTTTTTTAACCACTTGTGATAATGCCCAGTGCCCTCTGGCCTCTCAGTTTCAAAGCTGTGGATTTTGACACGTTATTTCCTTCAGTTTGATTTCTGAAGAATAGAAATACAGTTGACGAAAAGAAAAATTGATCTTTTTATATAGCACTAGATGAACCTTTGTTTTATTTCCCTATGTAAGTGAGCTGAATTGCCAAACTGAAGATTTGTTCTTTCCGTAGCCTGTACCCGTAGCACGCAAGCTTTCCGCCCGTGAACAGCGAGACTGTGAAGTGATTGAGCGGCTCATTAAGTCTTACTTCCTCATTGTCAGGAAGAACATTCAGGACAGGTAATAAAAACTTCCTAGGCCACACAAATCCCAGGCTACCTCAAGGGTCACCTACATGATCTTTGTTTTGTATCATTCTTTTACTTTTCTAAGCAGAGAGAAAATATGTTTTGGTTTCATTTTTAGAAGGGACACTTGAAGAAAGCTGGAAAAATGATTTTTTTCCTTCAATAGGTTCAGTTCTGCGTTATAATGAAGTAATAATTATGGATTGTTCTTGATCCTTATGGCTTCCTGACTGGTTCCATTATAGACAGATATATTTTGCACATTTAATGTTTATTTTCTGTTTGAGGTGCCCTTATTTTACACTGTCTGACATTAATTTGACCCAAGAATTGTACAGTTTTCAGTTCACTTGCTAAGTAAGACTGGATACATCAGTTTTCTTTGCCACTTTCTTCTCACCCATGAAAACAGATTCTAAACTGAAATATTGAATGTTTTTGTCACACCTAGCACAGTGGAGATGCAGTTTGTGGCCTCCAGTGAAGAAGTGATTTATTCTTAGTGTGTTTTGTGCACCTTATATATTCCCTTCCTTTACAACACAGCAATCCCACCTGCAAGAAATTCAACATTCTGATTTGCTCGAGATAGAAAGTTTTAGTTTTCAGTAGTGGTAGATTCCTGGTAGGTTCTGGGTCTGGTTCTATGTAGCTGTGTGGTCACACCCTAGTATTTGGGCTTTTTGGTTTATTTGTGTGGTTTTAGTTTGTGTGTTAAAAAGCAGAGCTGCTTCTGAGTTGTTATTGAAGAAACAATCCTTATGTGCTTGCAGCGTGCCAAAGGCAGTGATGCATTTTCTGGTGAACCATGTGAAAGACACTCTCCAGAGCGAGCTGGTCGGACAGCTGTACAAATCCTTGTTGTTGGACGACCTTCTCACTGAATCTGAGGACATGGCGCAGCGCAGAAAAGAGGCAGCTGACATGCTAAAGGTATTAAAAAACCAGAATCTTAATAGGACCAGTTAATTACATTGAAACCATGGTATAAACGTTGGATTTCCACAGAGTTGCATTCCTTTATCCTATGCTGTGTGTTCCTTTTGTTTTATTGTAATGCGTGTGTATTATTTCCCTGTACTGGAGGAAATGGAAACAATACGTGAGCAGCAAGTATTACGTGGATTGAGGATGATGCATTTGTGTCAGGAAGGGAAAGATTAACTGTATTTTGGGAGTAGAAGATGCTCTGATCTGGTATCCTTTTCACTGATGCATTTGGTTTTAATCATTAGCCCTTAGCTTCCCTTTAAGTGTTCTGCACTTCTCTTAGGTGATTCACATTAGTGTTTTAACTGCAATGTAAAAGCCAGCTGGCCTAGATAGCAGGTGTTTGTGGTCAATACCAGAGACCAAATATTGAGAATTCTGGGACTCGGATATCCAGACTGCTGTATGCATCTGTATATTACGTGATGTGTCAGAACCTGCTACAGCTGCAGGATAAGTCAGCTTTTTGGACTGAACTGCGTAGAGAAGAACGTCTCTCTACACTGAAGAAGTAGGAATAGATACAGAATGTTAAGACAAACCTGCAGGTCATACACCGAATATCTAAAAATTGCTGAAAACAATGAATTGAATTCTTTCCACTTCTAACCAGGAGTTCTGTTTTCAAGTCATTTCTAACTCTTACCTCTCTAGAAATGACCTGGTGGCAGGAATGCTGTGGTTTTATCAGCACCTTTTGTTTTGTAGTATTTCTAAATTGCGTAATCCCCCGCAGATGGAACATTCCAGAGCTGTTCATCAGCACTGCTGCAGGTTGTAACCACTCGTTTAACCAAGATTTGCATGGTTCCTTCCTTCCTGGCACGCGCTCGTGTCTTGAGAAGTCCCCTTGGACGGGTCAGATAACCGTGCCTGTCTTCCTGTGCGCAGGCCCTGCAGCGAGCCAGTCAGATCATCGCCGAGATTCGGGAGACGCACCTGTGGTGAAGACTCTCCAGTCACGCTCTTCGCACGGATCGGAGGACGCCCTGGCTTGGAGGTTGCTAGGCCTGGTATACGGAGTAGAACTTTTATTTATGAACTCTTAGCTGTGTCCTGCAACTGTGTAAATCTGCTCATGTAAAGACAGTTGGTTTGATTTGCAAACAGAAACGATATGCTGTATTTTGCAAAATGTCCTATTTAATCTACATAATAAATGGCTCTAAATGTTTCCTTACCAGCTTTCTGGTGCAAATTAAAGCAGACCAAGTCTACTGTCTCACTGACGGTCTCGTTGAACTTGGGGGAAAAAAAAAACGTTAAAGTTCCAGTGCCTGACTTGCTAAACAGGTTGCCTGTGGTTTAAGATGGACAGTGTAGTCTTGTGGCATAGTTTAAGCTGCTTTTACAATAGAAGTTTAAATACTGTGAAGAGAAGAGAGCACCACGTATTTTCTTTCCTGAATATATTGCATGCACTATGGCAGATGGAGATCTCAGTTTTATAGCACAGTAGAGATGTCTACCATATTACTATGTGTGTGTGTGTCCCCATTTTCTTCAGAATGTTAAAACTGTGGGCAGAGCTTTGAACCCCATTTAATGGGGTTACAGTGAGGGTAAAATAGCCTGGGGCTTGCAGAGAAGTGGCAGCCCACTAAAGAGTGGGTGCAAAGCTATTAATGTGCGCTGGAGTTTGTGTGTAAGTGTTGGGGAAGATAATCAGGTGCAAGAACATCTTCCTCTCCCTCTTTCCCGGGACCAAGCGCCTGGACCATCCACTAGTAAATTTGTTCTGGCAGAATTGAAAAATAAAAATGAATTTCAAAACTGTTATGGGATAGTGTTTCTTTTTAAAGCAGATTAAGTTGGCCTAGCAGAAGGGGATCTTCATAACTTTTTTTTTTTTTGCCAGATTTTGGAATGTATGACAGTAAGAAAAAGTGTGTGGGGCTGGAATTTTTACCAGTATTTACAGTTACTTGAGAATCAATTTCACAATGCTGGGTTTTCTTTCTTTTTTTTTTGAAGACAATCCATTTTGTTTAGAGTTAGGAACTGCTAGGTTGGAAATTAGTTTTTTTATTACAATTTTAATTCATACAGATATATATGGATCACACTAACCTCGAAAGGGTGAATATTTAAATTTTTATGAGTTAAAAATCTAGTGAGATTCCAGCATATTGGCATGTACTTTTCAAACACCTTTACTTTTTTGTATAAAGTAAAAATGTTTGTTATGGTGTTGCTGATCTTTACACAACTTGCATGAAACATAAGACACTGCTGTTAATGTCCATGGCTTGCTTTTAGAAAATCAGACCAGCAGAGTGAGGTTTTTATTCCCACATTCAATTCCCTTCCATTTTATCAATTGACAGGAGCAGGATGCCTTTTCTAAGCTCCTCCCCCCAGTTTTCAAGAAGATCTGTTAAAAATCTGTTTTTCTTTGTTTTGGCAGTCTTCAGTTTGGCACCAGTATATACACCAGGAGTTCTCTGACAAATGCAATTTTTGGTTGGTTTATGCATTATTTGAAATAACTTATGCAAGACAAATATATTCTGTATGTTTTATAAAAAAAAAAAGTCTAAATTAAATTCATTAGATACAAATTATATATAATGATTGTAACAGAAAAAATAGTATGTTTTTGCACCTTTTCTAGATGCATTTCCTTCTCTGATTTCGGAAATGTGACTGTTAGTTTTCAAATCAAAGACATCAAATTTCTAGCTGGAATCTACCTGCCATAATTCCTGTACTCCTGCCATCTAGGAGATGTTTTTAGCAAGGCAGGACCTTCAGCAAGTGAACTGCTCCCAAAGGTTTGAGCTCTCCGATGTCCGCCAGCAGTATTGTCAAGGAATGCACTGACTTGTAAAAGTTACAACGTGCTTCTCCATAAGGAAAATGAGTTCCATTTGTTTAAGAAATTCTTGCGAGTAATAACTGGTGGTGTAATGTCGTGTGAAATTTCCAAAGTGTTACTTTGTTTTTTGAAACGTTACTTTTTCTGTTTCACCAAAAGTTTAAATTTGATAATGTGTAAGTGCCAAGAAATGAATTTGATTTGTCATCCTCAATGCAAATCTTTAAAAATCCATGCTGTAACAATCCTTTTATTTAATAAAAATGTAATATGCAAAATTAATTATCCCAGGCATAGAGTTTTGAAATGACTTGTAGTTCAGGTGACAGGAATCTACACTTTTACAGGTTTTTATATGATTAACTATATTTAGAGCCTTATGTTTGCCCTTGCCCCAGTGAATCTACAGTTCTTGTAACATAAGAAATGATGCAAACAGGCTGCTGGGGGATATTGGGTTTTAAATAATGTGTTGTCTGGAATTGGACTGAAATACTTAGTGGTTTTGTGGCTGCCATGATTAGAAGAAATAATACGAGAACTCTGGAAAAAAGGGTAATGAAGACAGCAGCTGACTAACGCCTGGTAGATGAGCTTGCTTGCTTACAACTCTTGTCCACCTTGATTAATTTAAACCTAGGATTTTTGTCATCAATGAGCAACTTTCAGCAGACTTGAAGGGGGGAAAAAGTAGTCATGATCCAAGGAAATAGAACCACAGGGTAGAATAACCTCTGTAGCTGAAGTTTAGATTAGTAAACATTTGATGTTTACCTGATATATGTGTGGTATACCTGTAAATAAAAGGTAACATTAAGTGCTTGAACATAACTTGTCAATAAATCGGTTGGGTATGTTTAGCAGTCCATTTCAAATTTCACTTTTATAGTGGAATAGATGGGGTTTTGGGAGATGGTAGGATTGTATTGCTAAGCAGCTGTAACAAAATGTAAGTAAAAGTTGCTTTCCCTGTACATTTTGTGGAGGACTGGCTGCCGAGGTGCTGGATTTGATGCACTGGTTCTGCTCGGTGCAGTAAGTGTGTCTGCTGTGTTCCTGCTGGTGACTTGAGTGTCACCCCTGCAGCTAGGGGGGCAACTGCTGCAACGTGCAGGAGAGACTCAGGTTCTCCAACGCCTCTGCTTTTATCTTGTAGCAGTCAGAGTCCTTCTTGGCTTTGAAGGGAGTCGTGTGATAAATACTTCAAAGTGTTAAAGCAAGGTAGACGAGCCGATGGACTGTAGTTTTATGCCGAAGTAGCTATGCTGCTTAAGCTAAGCTAGTGAAGATGTTTGTATGCTTGGACAGCTTCCTTCCACCTTGCTGCATGCCCACTACCCCTTTACCTCTTCCTTGTGATGGCTTCATGGTGTGAAGCACTGCGGGGAAAGTGGCTGCTACTGCTGCTAGCTACCACGTTTCATATTCAGGAACTCTAGTTTGCAGGTTCCTCGGACAGTGTACGAGTGTGTGGGGGTTTTGTGGTGCTGCTTTTTAAAGATAAACACAACCCTGCCCCAGTTATTTTTTTGCACTTCTAAACCACACATTTGTAGCCACTTTAAAATACTGTTTACATTTGAAATGGATTATGTCTTTCAGTGTTCACTTGAGCAGAGCTGTGTTGGCGGTATATGAGCACTAAGAGTAACCTAAGAACGAATACCACATTTTTGGTCATCTTCAATTCTGACCTGACTTTTACCACTCAGGCATGACATGCTCTAGGGTTAGCTAATAGCCTGTCCTTGAAAAATGGTGGTTTTATTCAGCTTTTTCCTTAGAAAGAGGTAAAGGTTCAGCCAGAAGGAAGCACGGAGTAAATTTCTTGCAGTTCAATCTTATTAAATTTCTTGTATATAAAGAACTTTTTTGTTCTCATTTTGTGTGTATTTGTAAAAATAAATAAAATCATTTTAATACTCTATTGAAATGGGTAGTAAATGCTTTAACAAAACTTTCTTGGGTATGTTTTGTGGGTATATGCTGGTCTGCATCATTTGCAGGTGAAAAGGGCAGGAATGATGACACATGAGAACTAGGACTTTGCTCCCAGGCATGTGCTCCCTTAGCATGTTTCAGTGCTGCCGTAACACTTCTAATCACAGAAGGGGCAAGGTTTCTAAAACCTTTGAAGTCAACACACTTCTGGTAAAACATTTAACTTCCTCCCTTCTATTAAGGGTTATCAGAGGAAGAGAACAACTGGAAGCAGCCCTGTACTGTATTTCAGGCTTATGTGATTTGAGGATTTTTCTGCTTTCTCTCAGAAAGCTCTGATCACTGCTTTGCCTGAAGGTGCTTCATCATGTAACACAGACTGATTCTGGGAGCTGAGAAGAGAGGTAGGGCCTTTTTTCTTTTTTCAAGGTGGGTAAGTACGTACTTCATGTATTTAAAAAATAAAATAATAATAATAAAAAAAAGATAAGTTCACTCTCCTTACCTCAAGCAGGTAAATGAAGAAATGAAGCTAGAGACTGAATTAATACTATTAGTTCACTGTCATATTACAGTTTAATAATCTGAACAAACTGATATAAAGAAGCTACTATAAATTTATTTCCACTGAAATCTTCAAGGACAGTGCGGACACCTTAACGTTGGCTTTATCCTAAGGAAGAAGACAAAATCCAATAAACTCCAAAAGAAATTCCCTCTAAATTTAGTATATGAGGCTTTTTGATAGTTGCTAACTTTTCCTTTGTTTTCCTACTTGGGTTTTTATTCCAGCTGAACTATGACTAATTCTAACCTCAGGAGGATGAGGTTCTTTCTTGTTGGCCTACGAAGAGTGAAGATGACCTTGGAGGCAACACTGCATCCAGGACCCAAGCAGTTCTCTTGTAAGTCAGCTTGTGTCACCACTTTGTGCTGACACAAAAGGCACCGCCAAGAGAATCACTGTAGCTGCTCAGCCACAGCTCCCTCAAATGACTGCTAGAGGACCAGTACAGTAACAACCTATCTTGTAAGTAGTTTGAGCACAGGCTTGTACGCAAAACAGGTCTTGGTAACCACAGGGAGGGGAGTTTGTGGTGTTCAGATGGTGTTGAGAGGCCCTGGACGCCCTCTCTTGTCTAAGCAACCCAACCCCAGCTTAAGATTTATCAGAGGAAGAGAACAACTTGAAATGACCATGAACTCTATTTCATGCTTTCGTGATTTCAGGCGTGTAAGCAAGCTGCTCTGCTTTTTAGCTAGCACAGATGCATCCATGTAATTCACAGGGCTAAAGAAACTGAACAAATACTACTCAGGCTCTTAATAACAACACACAGAAGGCATAAAAGACATCCATGAGGCTGATGTTAAATTTCTTGTAAGTTTACATTCATTTTTTTCCCTCTTACATACAGCAAAATTATACAATATTAAGTTAGAAAGCTTTTATGCACCATGTCCCATACATGACCAATAAGAAACTCACATGGCTCAGACTTAGCCACTCTCCTCCCCCTCTACAGCTCATCTTTCCCAGCTTGCTTTGAACAGGATTGGTCTAAAGATATGCTGGTTTTAGGGAGTTTGCCCTTATCCCCGAGGCAGGTTTCTCTGTTAGGACGAAGCCCCAGTGGACAACAGCAAACCCTCCCCTTGCTGGTTTCCAAGATGCTTTTCCTCAGCTTGCTGTGCATTCTGCACTTGGGGCAGGTCACTCTTTTTCTTCCCTCAGAACGGAGATTTTAAGGAGGAGAAGATAGTCCTCCTCTTTGAAACTAATCGTTTTGGTTTCTTGTGCATATCCTCTTACAAATGGTGCTTTGAATAACAGAGAATCTTCCATGGCATAACTTCTATGCAAGATAAAACGATGAAAGATTTGCCCATGACAGCATTCCAGTCCTGCAGTTTAGCTGTGCCTGGTCCCATGGCAATTCCAGCTGCTCCTTTTTGGTATTTTTGATGTTTCTGTACGTTCCTGCTTCCTAGTGGACAGGACAAAACTGTCACTCAGACCTGGCTACACTTCATAGGTAACAGCTAACATTCACAGCCCCCAGATTAACTTTAAATGCTGTCAGTTAAAAGCGCCCAACTGTTAAAACATTAATTCTTATAGAGTTGAAAAATCCAAATGCAAGTCCATAATGTAGATTGTGCAGCTCTTCCTGGTGTTTGTTTGCAGTTTGAGGGCTACGTGAATTAAGTATGATCTATCCTAAAGGAATCTGAGGTGCAGCAGATGGGGGGAAATCTGTTAAGAATTTCTATTTATTAGTAACTTTCTGATTCAGTATTTAGCAAGCCTTACGATTTACTCACTGTTGCAAATAAAACATGAAGTAATTCATCTTCGGGATCTTAGCTGCCTTTATTTGAACCCCTTCAGTCTATTTTGTTTCTTGCATTTTAAGAAAAACTACCCTATGGTAGTTTTTCCCTAGACAGTTTTTGTGAGCTGTACAGTAATACACTGTATAGAAACATCTGCAAGTACCTCTTCAGACAATAGTGCCTAAATGATACCTTATTTTAAGGAAATAACCTTTTGTCACAACTGCAGCCACTTTATAATGTAGTAATTTTTCTTTCCAATCCTAAGTAGTGATACTCCATTCTTGAGAATATGCTGTCCAACAACAAGAATAGCCTCAGGATTAGTTTCTCGAATCCCATTTATGGAAACTCCACCATCTGTGATTTTCTGGTACCTTAAGAAAAGAGCAAAAAACAAAAGTAGCTTTAAGAGGAAATTACTTATTGCTATAAAGTAACCAAAGTTCAATTAAGAATTATTTCAGAAGTTTTTTTTTTTTTTTTTTTTTAAGATCTAAATTCAGTCCATGTGAAAAGTGACTGGAATCAACCTTAGCCTCTGCCTCTCCCATTTCTTCTGAGAGGCGGAGAACATAAGGTAACTTAATGCTATTCCTGTCTGTACCTTCATCAACTGCCATAACACTTCTAATCTACACTTCTAATCTAATCTACAACTGAGGTACAAGAGACTCCCGTCTCGTACACTTCTGCTTCAAAGTGGAATGAGGTCTATTGCCCCTTCTTCTTTAACATTGGTATGCAGGTTCCTAAGAAGGTATTAGCCCATTTGGCTGTCGTTTTTTGTTGTTTAATTTCTGATGCAGCCCACCTAGGTGAAGTATCAGTGAAAAGCACAACTGCTAGCCTACCCGCTGGGTCCGTTGGGAATGGCATTTGCTCTGCGACACAAATCGAGCACGCTCATGCCAGGTTCAAACATCAGCTCAGCAGAAGGGGTTTGTTTAAAGAGCTCCTGTAACTCTTGGTCAGACATTGCTTCTAAGGCCTCCACGCTGCTGTGGTACAGGGCTTTAGTACACCTGTGAAAACAAGTATGATCATGCACAGTACAGTTCTAGCCTCATTTTCACACAAAATGCAGTTCAACTAGTGAGATGAAACAAATTATTCCCCTCTCAGCTTCTTTGAAGAGTCTGCACCCTGCCAGGGGTACTGAGGAGTTACACATATCCCCCAGTGAACATTTTATTATATGCAAATTTGGCTCTTTAATATATTTTCCTTTCAGCCTACAGAATTATTACGTTTTTCTCTTGTAAGAGCTGAGCACCAATTAGCTTCGTGAAAGCAGCCCCAGAAAAGCCACAGCTAACTATCATCAAACAAACTTGGAAGAAAACCACTTGACAAATCAGACTTCACCTCTTGGCCGATTCCAGCCCTTCTTTACCATGAACAAGCTTCGTGACTTCTGCAGCAAGTCGCTTCTGAGGGCCCCATTTTTCAGGTTCTTTAGCATGCATTTCCATGATGTGGTGAATCTCTTCAAGAGGAAGGAAGGTGAAGAGTTTCAGGTATCTACAAGCAGGGAAGAAATGATTTTGTCTATACAGCTGTCATACCTGTCTATGTAGCTGTACACCTTAGCTCTGATTGCCATTCAAACTGCATTAACATCACTAAAATGATTCTGAAGCACTTCATGAAATCTGTACTAGAGATATTTCATCTTTTCAAAGAACTCTTTGTTCCGGCCCACGTGCTTCAACTTAACATGTTTATTTGTGGGCTTTTTTGTTAATTTAATATTCCCTGGAGCATCATGTCTTGGAAAATAATGCAGAATGCAATCAAGAACTTGCTTTTCCCATGAAATGCTTACTTTACAGGTCTTATTACAAATGTGCATCTATAAATGGAATGCTTTACTACATGGATCTCTATTATATAGATCTTCGTATTTAATACAATATGATAAAGCAAAGTACCATTGCTATGGTGTGGTGATTATGGTACAAAGGCACGCCACATAATGACTGAGTATCTCAACAGGAAGGTTATTCACAATGAGCAGGGATTTAGATGTGCACAACCTAAGCATACTCTTTACAACAAATCCCATTTCTATACACTTGCAGTAGTGTGCTGTCATTAAAGCTGTTTATTAAAAAGGGGAGCTTTACCTTTGAAGTCTGAAAGCATGAAACATTTGAATCTTAAGTACCCACACACCTCTCTGCTGAAAGGTGCTATGTATGAAGAATTTAAGTTTAAAATACCGGGGAGTAAACTTCAGAGAGGTAACTAGGTTATGAAAGAGGTCGCAGTGCGAAAGGCAAGTAGGTGTGCCAGGATCATGAGTACTCAAATGTCACAGCGATAGTAGAGCTTAAAGAAAATTTTTTGAAGAAAATCTAAACATAGTACCTTAAATAAAGCTATTAGCTCTTTATTTTCAGCCATGCCACTGGCATTCCAACACAGAGGTTAGCCATCAAAGAAGGTAACATATCGAATGTTTTTTTTCTGAGCTTTTTGCTACTCTTTCATGTCTTCACGATACAATTTTAGTATTTTTAGGTTGGTCATTGAAAATACAAGTGCTGTGTGTGGCTGACGGGGACAGCAAAATTAATCCAAAGCATTTTTGGAACTGCCCTACCTTGATAGATGGCCATTCAGGATTTTGTTTTCATATATGCTACAACATGCCTTAAAAAACATACGTGGTCCAGGCAGACATCTTTCAAGTTTTGCTTCACCTCAGTCTCATGATATTTGTTTGCCCATCAATCCATTATAATGGCAAGCAGCAAATAAGAATGTGAAAAAAAAAAATCTTTGCTTCCATACTCCAAAACTAGAAATATGTAAATGATAGCCCAAGGTAGTGGTTAATATTACCTTTGAAGCAAGCAATTTTTTGAGTTCTGCTCTGCTCCTTTTCCTTAATAGTTTATCTTGCAACAACAACTTCAACCTGACTGCTGAAAAGCTCTACCCTGAAAATACATTCACACTGTCTGTTGGGAGCTTGAAATTGTATCATTTTTCCCACTTTAAAATTGTGCTGCTACATAGCATATTTGCGTCCTATGTATACCTTTTTCTACGCACTCAGAAACAATCAGAAGTTTGAGCTTTGTAGTTTTTTTCCTATTCCAGACACATTCACTCTTTCATGAGGCTCTTCTGGTGGAATAATGCAGCATGTAATAGGAAGCAGCTCCAGATGCTGAACTGTGTGTGTTTGTTTACCACTAGTTAAAAAGCTTTCAGTCACTCGATTGGCAGATTAGAATTTATTATGCTTTACTCATACCTGAATACTGATTTACGATGCATATGCCAGCATGGAAACAAGTCCTACTATCCTATGTGTTTATGAACCAGTAACGCTTGCTTAGCAAGAATATTAAATATAATTATTGTTAACATTTACTTCTGCATACTACTGTTGGAAATAGTAACAGTTAGATGACCTCGTGTTGCACCTATCTGAAACGGTTACATGGAACAGCTCGGAGCAGGTCTTAGAAATGATGACAAAAGGGCATCTGAAGAGCAACTACTCACTTTTCAACTATGTTATCTTGTTGTCTGACAAAAAACTGATACAGCTCAAATGGAGAAGTCTTATCTCTGTTCAGCCAAACTGCATTACCCGCAGTCTTTCCCAGTTTGTCTCCAGTGGTGCTCGTAATAAGAGGTACAGTGATTCCAAACACATCTTCTCCTGTCTCCCTAAGAAGGAGGAGCACACATTAAAATAAACAAATATTGAATATCTTGGTAAGCTCAAATAAAACTTAAGCATTCTCTAAGATTCCTCTACACTTTACAGAGGCAGGGAAATAATACCAGCAAAAAATAAAGAATAAACCAAAGCAGTATCTTGAGCAGGGTGTTTTAGGTAAAAAAAAAATGAAGTTAAAAGTTCCTTTGTGTGCAGTGAGGAGGTATAAATAAGTATTTTAAAAAGGTAATTTCGAAAGCAGTAGCAGTGTCAAGTGTCCTGTGTCTTTTCTTCCTGGGCTCCAAGCACTAGCTAAAGCTGCTTGTGGGCTTGGGACAGCTAAATGCTTTTCTTCCATGCTGGTTCTCTAACATCTCGAAAGAAGCCAGTGAAGTAGAAGCATCGTGTTCAGTTTTGGGCCCCTCACTACAAGAAGGACATGGAGGTGCTGGAGCATGTCCACAGAAGGGCAACGAAGCTGGTGAAACAGCTGGAGCACAGACCTTATGAGGAGCAGCTGAGGGAACTGGAGTTATTTAGTCTGGAAAAAAGGAGGCTCAGGGGAGACCTTATTACTCCTTACAACTACCTGAAAGGAGGCTGCAGTGAGGTGGGGGTCAATCTCTTCTCCAGAATAACTACAGATAGAACAAGAGGAAACGGCCTCAAGTTGTGCCAGGGGAGGTTCAGGTTAGACATTAGGAAAGATTTCTACACAGAGAGTAGTCAAACGCTGTAACAGGCTGCTCAGGGAGTGGTGGAGTCACCATCCCTGGCCGTGTTCAAGGAATGTGTAGATGAGGCCCTTAGGAACATTGCTTAGCAGGCATCGGGGACAGGGTGGTGATGGGTTTGCGGTTGGATTTGATGACCATGAAGGTCTTCTCCAACAATAATGATTCCACGATTGCCATGCACTCTCTTCCCCTTGGCTTGTTTCCTTGGGTGACTTCCCCAGACTCCAACAAAGACCCATCATTGGAAGGTTCCACTTCCTCTCCAAGAGGAGAAACGCAAATACCGACACACAACCCGCAGGTCTGCAGAAGACGCAGCAGATGGCTAGAGGGGATCACAGAACGGCTTTACCAACAGAACACATGACGTTTGGTTAAGAGATAAAACGTTAACTCCTAACGGACACGGGCTTCAGAGCCCGGCGGAAGCGCCCGTGCAAACCCGCGAGCGCGCGCGCGCCCGGCCGCGCGGTACCTGCTCACGAGCTCGTAGCCGGACATGATGTTGCCCATCTGGTCGGCGCCGCCGATCTGCAGGCGGCAGCCGTGGCGGCGCCACAGGTGCAGGAAGTCGTAGGCCTGCAGCGCCGGGTACAGGAACTCGGCGAGGCTCATGCCCTCGGCGCTGCGCAGCCGCGCCTGGCAGGCCTGCCGGCTCAGCAGCGCGCCCATGCGCAGCCGCCCGCCGGCGCCGCACGCGAAGCGCAGCAGCGGCTCGCGGCCCAGCCACGCCGCGTTGTCGAGCAGCGCGGCGCGGCCCAGGGCGCCGCCGCCGCCCGCCCAGAACAGCTCGCGGTGGTTGTCCAGCAGGCGGCGCAGCGCCGCGCGCAGCGCCCGCGCGTGCGCGCGCACCCGCGCCGCGCCCAGCGGCTCGCGCGCCGCCGCGCGCCCGCTGGGGTCGCCGAGGCGCGCCGTGGCGCCGCCCACCACGGCGATGACGTGGTGGCCCGCGCGCTGCAGGTGCAGCAGCGCCATGAGCGCGGGCAGGTGGCCCACGTGCAGCGAGTCGGCCGTGGGGTCGAAGCCGCAGTAGGCCGTGAGCGGCGGGCGGCCCGGCGCCAGCAGCGCGGGCAGCTGCTGCTGCGCGGCGCGCGCCGGGAACACCTCCTGGAAGAGGCCGCGCTCGCACTGCGCCGCCAGCAGCCCCTGCCGGGGGGCGACCCCGCGCGGCGCCGCCTGCTCGTGCAGCCGCCGCAGGGCAGCCCGGCCCGCCGCCGTCGCCGCCGCGCCGCGCGCCGCCATCTTGCCGCCGCCGCGCACGCCGGGAGAGCGGCGGGCGGGCGCGGGGCGGGGCGAGGGCGGGGCCGTTAGAGCCGTTACCGCCGTTACAGACGTTACGGCTGCTGTCCCCTTTGCAGTCTTCGGTGTGCATGGGTTTCCTTTGCTTTAAAGTAAAGCTCTAAAAGGCAGTTGTGCCTAAAAGCCCTCCGGTCGTTAGGAGCTTGCAAAGGACGTTGTGCGATAGCAGAATGGGGTGTGTGTGTGTCTACACACGTATACATGCCTGTGTGTGGGAGAGTTTGACAGGTTTTGTGGTGAACGGAATGCTCAAGTTTATGTCAAGTTTATGTATTCATCAATAAGGGGATTTCCCCCTGCCTGGCTGAAGAGCAGGACAAAGGGAGGGGAGACTAAGCGGAGCCATGAGCGAGTGGGACAAAAAGAGCCATCTGCCAAGAGGTGGGGGCCTTCACAAAGGAGGGAAATAGGGCAATTCCCCCACATTCTTCAGCAAGGGGGACAAAGGAGTCAGGTGACCTTAGGTGAGAACAGATGGCGGGAGGCCAGAGTTTGGTATCCGCGGGCCAGGAAGGCTGTAACTTCTGAGTACCTTGGCCAATGGGGAAAAGGAGAGGGTGTCCGTCGGCCGGGAAATTCGGATAAAAGGGGGGCTGCGTCCTCCAGCAATTGGAGAGATCTCACAGGTATATGCCCGGTGGGCTCTCCCTTTATTCGAATAAAGTTTTAGGACTCCTCTGTCTCCTTTCTGGACATTCAGTTCCTGACAGTGAGATTTTCCGCACAGTAGGTGTGTTTACATTGTTTGCTCGCTTGTAGTGATACACTCAAATTGCTTGAAGCTGCGTTAAGATCCTGGCCTGCATCAGGAGGAGCGTTGCCAGCAGGTTGAGGGAGGGGATCTTGTGCCTCTAGTGAGCTCTGGTGGTGCCGCGCCTGGAGTGTTGGGTGCAGTTCTGGGCTCTCCAGTACAAGAAGAACATTGAGCTTTTAGAGAGGGTGCAGTGTTAAACAATGAAGGTGATTGAGAGACTAGAGCCTGTCTCTATCCTATGAGGAAAGGCTAAGTGAGCTGTGCCTGTTTAGCTTAGAGAAGATAAGACCGAGAGGAGATCTGGTGAATATGGATAAGTACTTGAGGGGAGAATGTAAAGAAGATGGGACCAAACTCTTCTCGGTGGTGGCCAGTGACAGGACGAGGGGTAACGGGTGTAAGCTGAAACACAGGAAGTTCCACCTCCATGTGAGGAAGAACTTCTTTACTGTGAGGGTGACAGAACCCTCAAAAAGGCTGCCCAGAGAGCTTGTGGAGTCTCCTTCTCTGGAGATCTTCAAAACCTGCCTGGATGCCACCCTGTGCCACGTGCTCTGGGTGTCTCTGCTGGAGCAGGGGGGTTGGACTAGATGATCTCTAGAGGTCCCTTCCAACCTCAACCGTTCTGTGATATAGAGGCTTACTGATCACTACACTTTACAATCTCAGGAAAGTTGGTATTACTAAGAAAATGAGTTTTTACTCTTTGGCAAAAGAGACAATCAGTTTTGGTGGCTGAAACTCTGAGTTTGGTGCAACATCCTCAATCTCATAGGAATTAGCAGTACACAGCCTAGATCCATAATGACTGTCCTCAGATGTATACAGACACAAGGCATGATACATGAAAATGTGGATGGTGTAACAGAAAATGATGTTCATAGTTGCATTTTCTGCAATGCCGCCTTCTAAAACCGAGGAGTTAGACATATCTGTGTCACTAGGTGGCAGTACAAGAGCTTCATAGACTAAATTTTGTTTGCAACGTGCTGTTAGCTTTGCAGTATTAGCTAAGAAAACCGAAGTACAGTGTCACTGCAGTATATGACTCTGTCAGTATTTAATAAGTGCTGCACATCTGCATAACTGACCATGCTGAAGCCAAGAGAGACAGCTTGTTTTTATGCCTGCTGTGTAGCTGGTAACTGATAACCTATATTTAAGAGGCTCAAGAGTCCACGGCGGATGCAGAGCTCCTAATCCAGCTGCTGTTAAAAGCAAATTAGGCCTGAAAAGGGGATGAAGCTGTCCTGCTGTGAGTAAGGATAGCTGGAGTCCTCTCCTGGCCTTAACTCCTGGCCTTCTGGAGGTCCAAAGGCTCTTGGACGCCCTGTATTTGTGCGTTTCTCAGAAAAGTGGTTGCCTCACTCCCTTGAATTCTGTTTCTCTTGTCCAGGTTCTCCAGTCACTTTTCAGAATTGGTGATTCTTGCTCTCCTGTAAGGTTTATAAGCACATTAGATAGTGTTTTAAATGCAAACAGGTAATAGATGCAAGCAGGTAATTTTCACCTTTTCTTGCAGTTAAAAGTGTTTGTGTCGTTTTCAGGCTTGGGACACAAGTATTTTTGTCTTCTACACTGACTTTTAGCAATTATTTTTCCTTCCATCGTAGTGGAAAAAAAGTGTTTTCATGCCTTTTTTTTTTTTTTCCTTATTTCAGCATTACTCCTTTCAGTGTAAGTCAATGCTATTTTACAAAAGCTTTTTTTTTTTTCCTTATTGAAATACAATAGATTAAAAAAAATAGCCCCCAAATCTCTTGTAGTACGAAGAATGGAAAGTTCTCTTGGCCTCTGTCTCATGTCACTATATTAACCATAGTATTGATTTGGACATGGGGAAATTGTTATGGATGAGCGTTTTGTTATTTGTAGAGCAGTGACAGCAGCGTGTTCCTGTCTTCCCTCCATGTAGTATGATTGTTTGGAGGGCATCTATTCCAGCTGTTTGTTTCACTCACCAGGGCACTTTATGAGAAATCTTATTTTCAAAGAGGTGCTATGTGGCAAAGTCAGTCATATTTATGGAAATATATACAAGTTTGTGCTTTAGTATATAAGTGGCAATATAAAGGAGGGGGACACAACTGGCAGCTTTACTTTAAGAAGTAAATAACTTTTGAGATGTGAATTTTTATTAGAAGCATTGGAGACAAAATTTGGTGTGTGAACCAGGTGCACAAGTGCTCTCATGTGCTGGGCGCAGAGCTTCTGTGACTGCTGTGTAACTTCAACTACTGCTACCAGCCCGTTTTCCTCCTGTCTTATTTCAAGCAGTCCTGTGCAGGAGACATGGATGCAGGAATTCTCTCGTTCTCACAAAATTCAAGTTTTGCAGTTCCTAAAACTTGAAGGAAAGAGTTGTCTCTCCTCTGCGTAAGACTGACCCCTGAGTCCACCAAGTAACTTTGTTCTGTGCTTGGGGACTGGTGTTTGACAGGCGCACATACTTTTGAAAGGCAGCTGGGCTGCGATGCCTGTAACTATCTGCCTATCTGTAACTGGCTGTGATGCCTATAACTACAGGCTATCTGTAAGCTTCATGCTACCTGCTTAGATCATTGCTAAACTTTGTCTTCAAAGCTGATAACAGTAGCTTTCTTCTAGGAAAATGTATATGATCCCTCAAGCCACTTCGTTTCTGGAGGTTGTGTGGAGACATTGACTTTCTTGTTTACATATTGCAGAGCCTGCAGCCACACAAACCTCCAGCCATGCTCCTGGCAGATTACATGAAATAAGCTTCAAAAGGCTGGCTGGTGTTTGGGAAATTAAAGGGAGCTTTGGAAGAAGAAGTTTGAGGAACTGGATGGCAGATGTTCTTCCCTTACAGCTTTCTCCTACATTTGCCAGCTCTAGGGCGAGGTGTTAGATATAAACCTGTCACGAGCCATTGCTCAGAGATCACATATGCTTGCTTTTATGGGCAGAAGGGTGATTAAACTCAGTGTCACAAGCAAAAGATTTTTCAGAGTATTTCTGCCTACCTATAGTTTTCTGTAGTGTCAAATGAAGAATTTCTGCCTTTTATCAGGCCACCTTTCTGGGCTGTGACCCTGATAATGGCAGCAGTGCAGATTGCTAAGCAGCCTTCTCCCTGAGAAGGAAGAATGTGAAAGTATAGTGCTAAAAAGAGAGGCTATATAGCATATTCTTCTAGAAAAAGAAATGCCCTTCTTGGAAATGCCCAGTATTATGGTAAATCCTCCACTCCAGGTGCCTAGTTTCAGTGTCTTTTCTCCTGCAGCAATCACTTCTCTCTTTCCCTGAATTTTGGTGCTCTTCAGGGTGGAATTTACTAAAGGCTATGAGGAAGGCAGAGAGGAGAAGAGGATGTATCTTTGAAAAGCTGGTTCCTCATTATTACTGAAGTATTTTTGCTAATCTTACCAGGAGGCCAAACAGCCCAGAATATCTCCCAGGAATCACTTTAAAATCTGCCCGGACTGTGCCAGGATTTTCCATTAGGGCATGGGATGGCTTCTAGCAGTGGTGACAAAGTACTTTCTATTCTCTGTTCAGAGCTGCAAATTTAATTCTAATTTGTTCTTCCAGTCTTCTGTTAATCTGTTCTGCATTTGTTAGGCCAAGAATCAGCTGCCTTGAAGTCAGTGGATGTTTTAATTGAAATTAAATAGCAACAGCCAAATTGATCCAGCTAAAATATGGGTTGTGTTTCTCTGCTATCAGGAGAAGTTGTGGTGCCTTGACTTGGCAGGTTACAAAAAATTCTTTGTGTCAAAAGCAGGGAAGCGAAAAGCACCTTTTCTTTTGTTACCAGAGCTGCTTTTTTACAAGGTCCTGTTAATGAACATGGAATATAGAGATAATTTGTGCCCAAATGCCTTCATAATTTATTCACAAAATGAATCAGGAGTTGCTACAAACAGATTCGGAGTGTGAAGAAACTATGGGGAATGAGGGACAGCCATACTCTAAATTGCAGTGTGACAGAAGATATATTTAGACATTAGTCCAGTGGTCCATCTAATGGTGCCATTTTTGGAGGGAGAGAAATACCCGTGTTTTTGCTATAATAATCCAAGTAAGAAGTGAAGGTTTTGCAGAATGCAACAGTTTTGTACAGATGGTACAGATGCAATGTGTATCTGCTCTTATCAGCTGAGGCTTAAGAAACTTTAAATTCTTGTAACACATCTCTCTGTTTATGTCAGGGAAGCTGTGTGTAAAACAGAAAGCTCAAACATGGGAAAACTGATGTGATTGATTGTAGATTTTTTTACCATCTTCGCAATAAAACAAAATCCTATGTAATGAATGGGCTCACTGTACTGCCTAAGTCTGTTAGAAAACATGGCAAAAAAAGAGTCTTTTCCTATAGGTTCTTCTAAAGAGAGACTCTTCCACCGTTGCAAGATGGGGCAGTTGGCAGATGCTGCTTCCCAGCTCTGCCCTTGAGTTCGGCTCCAGCAGAGCTCCAGGCAGCCCGAATGCAGCAGTACTGTGTGTGAGTGGCATGGACATGTCCTTTAATGAAAAATAGGAGGTCTAGGGGTGCTGGAGGCCTTCAGAGGGTGCGTTTGATTTTCCTGAGAAGTGCCTATCTTTTTTTGCAGCTCTTAACATTAAATCGTTCCTAAATCTAGCTCTTAGTCCATAAGTTAAAACAATTTCCCTCCTGCCTATACCACAATTTTAGCTTTATCGTAGCTGCTGCTATTGATGCTTTAAGGACATTGCATCACTTCTAAGTGATACTCGTAAAAATCAATAGTCCAGAGTTGCGAGGCATTAAAAATGCAGTGAGTCTTGCTGGCTGTGAGTTGCAGTGAGTCAAAGCCAAATATTTTGTTGGCCTAGAACACTGTTTTTAGCTCTTGTTTTATCATGCCGGCCTCACCAGTTTAGCAGAGACTGAAGAGCAGCCAGAAATACTGCTGCTTGGCAGTGATTCAGGCCAAGTACTAAAACCTCTCCAGTCAAGTCTAGAAGGAACCTGCTGCAGGCCCTGCCAGCAGAAAAGCGTTGGGGCAGCCTAACGCTCGCACTCGTTGTCAGCCACACTACAGCCATGTTCCCAGAGCTGTAACATGGTGCTGTTTGGCCTCTCACTCACACTCCCTTTGCCAATCCTATACGATACAGCAACTGGAAGCTGGGAGAGGTCCACGGAAGTCAACGTTGCTTAGTCAGCACTTGAGTAATGAAGGCTTAAGGAGATCCTTAAACTGTTAAGATAGCTCAGGGCAACGGATAGGCATCTTCAGTTCTGTGGGACTCCAGTGGCACGAGAGCCAGGCAAAAAAATGACTTTTTGCTTCTCCTTCTGCAGTTGCTTAGTTTTCCTCGGAAGTGAATAGAAATACAGTTCCTCAGTACATCCACGTGTATCTTAGCATGGCTGCCTGCTCGAGGGTGCAATCAGCTGCTTACATTGCTCAGCTTGAAACAGGACAAGCTGTTTCAAAACCTGGGATAACTCCTGCCTGCTAAATGGCAGGGGGAAAGCCCAGGTATGTTAGCACTTGGCTTTGTGTGTGAACTTCAGGTAATTCTACTTGAGGAAATCATTATTCAGCACTTCTGCATGAGCACACCAGCAAACATACTTTTTTTTTTTTTTTATAAGCAACAATTTCATTAATAGTAGTAGGTAAAGGAGCCTCTTGCATAACTTGATTTGATGTTGTGGTCATGCACAATCAGTGGGTCATCTTTACCAGTTATTATTTGCTGTATAACCTTTTAGGTTATATCTATATACATATATATGAAAGCTTTTAAAAAAATTACATATATGTGTGTGCATGTTTGTATATATACACACATATGTGTTTTGCCCTATTGCTCTTTTAGGAAACACCGAAGTTTCTGCAGCTTACATGAGGAAAAGACAAAAAGGGGAAGCACAGAGGGATTTCCCTCACGGTGGAGATTCCCAGCTGGCTGAAGCATGTGCAGTTGGCCGTCTGGTCCCTGTCTTCCAGAGAAACCGGATTGTGGCCTGAAGACAGGTGTTAGGCCAGACACATTGAGCAAAGAAGAAAACACAGGTAATATCAGAAAGTAACTTTTAGAAAACAAAACAGAACTGTGGGGCCCATTTTTTAGTTGGTAGAAGAGTCCCTCAAACACTGCAACTAATGTCTGTAATTCAGAATAACGGTTAACTCTGAAATATGCTAAGGAATTTATCATGGTCTGACAAACGTTTTAAGTTTTGCTCCTCTCTTATTCTCCCTTCTCATCTATCTTACCTAATTTGTTTCTTTTGGTTCTTTGAAATTCTTCTTCCTAGCTATTGAGTACAAGATAGGTATCATGGGCCCAACAGTCTTGGCAGAGCCCTCTGGACTTGCCTTCCTTTCCCAGCTCCAAGAACTAAGAGGTGTTGAGAGCCGTGTTCACTCAGTGAAGTATTTTTTCAGCTTAAGCTGAGGGCAACAACTGGAACCAAAATGATCAAAACTGGTGACTGCAAGGAGTGTAGATGAGATGATTGAGGAGGGGACAAAACAGCTGAGAAAAAAAGATACTTCAGATAAACTTACTTCATTGAAGAGGTTTAGCAAAATTGCTCTTTGTTTGACTTGGAGCTCTTCAGCGTTTGTTGCAGTTGTCCATCTTCTTTGTGCTACTCTCCTACAGTAAAAAACACTGAAAAAGAAAGGGAATCCTCTCTGTTCTTTGATAGCTGCCTAGTTAGGGCTTGTGTCTCAGACTACATCAGACTAAAGCAGACCCCTGCTTTGCTCTTAAAACCAATTTTACTGTTGGTTTGAGTGATGGATAACAAAGCAGAATCAAAGAATGCAATAATCAGGATACAAAGGGTTCAGTTACAGTCACTCATGGGTAAATGTAAATCTTCTCATTAAATATAATTGTTAGACTATAAATCAGTTGTGAAAGCTTCACTGAGACACCAGTTTAAGACATTATGCAGCAGCTACTGGGAGAAAAAAATGTACTTAGAAATGCAGGCAGTCATTAGCCGAAAATTGTGCTTGGTTGCCCTGTGCTACATGGTGCTTTTTTTAAGAAAAAGAGTTTTCTTATAGTGACATTTCTGCTTCATTTATTTCATTTTATGTAAGTTACCATATTTTTCAGGCTGTGTTTTTTATGGGACTGTACTTTAACACAGTTGAAAGCCTTTTATTCGTATTCTACTTGCTCTTTCCAGACTACAAAGAGATTTCCATGTCAGTACCTTCCCTGAAGATATTTTTTATTTATATTTTCTGATTGATATACAACAGCACAATCCTCATGTCTTTAATTGCTTAGCCTGCAAAGTGCAAATGTTCTGGGAAAAAAAAAGACTTACTAGCAAAGACGTGGTTACCATCAAACACAAAAACTGCTTTAGTCAATGGCAGCTTTTAGCATGACAGGAGATCATCTTTGGTTTTGATGCTGCTGTCATTCATCTTCAGTACTGGGCGGTACAAACAGGCTTAGGGGTCAGAGGGTCTCCCTAATGAAATGAAGACTCCATTTCCTCTGGCTAGCGCAGGTATCGGTAATGTATGAAAAGCAAGAGCTGTACAGATCTGGGAGCCGTGGAGGGATCCTGCTGTGCTTGCTGGTGCTCAGGTACTCCCTGCAGCTCACGTATGTCAAGCTGATCCAGGTGAAAGCTCCTCCTGCCTTTCTGCAGGCACCCACAGTGGGAGGCACTCAGAGGGTAGGATGTGGCTGCCCTAGTCCTCTCCTGTCATGTGTGAGCTGCTGACAGGGTGGCCAGCTGTGGTCTGTCCTTCTGGTCGGTCCTGTCTTTTCCTCTCCGTTTGTCCTAACGTCCAGCTAAGGGGTAAGGGTGTGGAGAGGGAGGGGGCCGTGGTCCTTCCTGTGGATTAAAGATGATGGTAAGGATGAAGATCCTCTCGGTCACAGTGTGGCCACACTGATAGGGGATCCTTGCCATGCAGCATGTGGTGATCGCTGGTAAGGTGGAAGCAGGGACCTCCTGAGCAGCAGCAGCTCCCCTTTCCCTGCGTCCCGACCACCTCTTCTCCTGCTGATGGGTGACTCGAAAACTCTGCCCTCCAAAATACAGTTTATGTTGATTATATACTGCTCTTCCAGCCTCTTACACACACATATGCAGGAGGAGGCTTTGCTCCTGGGATCCTTGGTGCCCTTCTGCAGAGCTTCAGCCACCTGCCAGAGGGTGTCTCACTGCACCTGACAAATCTCGCTGTGAAAACACAGCCGTTTCTGTGGCCGGTACTTCCAGGGCAAAGGAAACTGTCTCAGGACTAATGTTAAAAACAAGCAAGTCGCATCCATGAAAAGCGACCTGGAAAGCAACCCACAGCAATGCAGAGCAAGTTTGTCCCGATGCTGGCTTTGACTCCTGCCCTCTGCTTCCTTGGACGTCCCTACCATCACTTTTCCCTCTCCATTTTGCCAGGCTGTCTGCAGAAACAGAGAACAAAATGTGTTCTTGATGTTTCTCCCTCCTAGTAGTGGATTTATGTCAAGGATTAACTTAGTTTCATTATATGTAGATTCCACTGTGTTTATAATGGGTCTCCTTTGTGCTAAGCAGCATGATTTTTGTCTTTTTTTCTTTAATTTTTAATATTAGTTCATCTGTTGCTCTGTGATAGATGATTAATCTTTACCAGTCGTGTTGTTAAGCAGTTCTACAAAGTATTAATTCATAAGCCTATAATTCCCATTATCCCTAGATAGGAGGCCTGGGCAGATGCTACATTTCAGTTCTAATTACACACGTTAGGATGAATTACTTGCTATTACTCAAAATAAATTGAGGCAAGCGCCTCATACAAATAGATGGCTACAATTCAACTAAGCCAAAACAATTGCACTTAATCCTGAATAACCCTGTGTTTTGTAACAGCATCAAATAAGCAACTTTCTGTTGTTTTTCCGTTCAGCATAACTGTTGGAAAAAAATGTTGCCCTTTGAATATCTGAGCCGAAAATCCAAGTGGTTTGTGAAGGCCATTGGCGGAGTGGGGGGGAAAGGTGCCAGTTTCTAGTTGGCCATCTCTGATGCCTGTAGCCCTGCAAAGGGAGCAGCCGCTGGGTGCTTTGCTACCCTGTCACTGCAGCTCCCCGTACTCTTGTGAGCGCGGCCTTCCCGGCATATGTGTTTTTGCTGTCGGTTTTTGGAAGACATTAGAAGAGTCCAGTCCAGTGCCTTGGTTGTTCTGTGCTGTTTGGGGGTGCAGGGAAGAGGAGGGCACACATGCTGTCTGCAGGCTTTTAGCAATCCCTTGAGTGATCTTGAGACTGTCCTGGTGATAAGGAGGAGTCCTGGGTCAGCCTGGAATGCAGGGGCAGGGATCTTCTGACATAAATCAGGCAGCTTCTCCTGGTGCAGACACAGGAATTCTGGTGTGGACATAGGAATTTTTGGTAAATGAGGAAACTAAACACATTCCTGATGTCAGGCCTTAACTTTCAGGGGTCTGGTTAGTTTGGTTAATCTGTAGCTGGTACACATACTGTGCTGGATGGAGTTTGTTATCAGCTGGAGCTGCAAGCAACTCTGAGGCTGCATTTTGCATTCACAGTTTTGCTATTCAGAAGATTGCCTTTTTTTTTATAAGATCATGTCTGTGTTCATTTTGGTTTTAATTGTCAGTGTAAATCTACTTAAGGAGTGAAATATATTTTGTCAGGAGAACTTTGGAAGTGCTTTCTCAGGAGAAAAATAGCTAGAAAGGTTAATGCAATCTACCCTGTAATAAAAAATTAAACTCATTTGCTTTGAGAAGTGAAGCAGATGTTTTGTTCACAAAACTGTATTAAATTAACCTGGGGGAGGTCCCATTATTGTGTCTCAAGTATAGCAAAAATGGCAAATTAAATACACATCAATTAACCCCCCGCCCTCCCCAAAAAAAGATTTTGTCTATTTTCAAATGTGTTTCATGACATATGTAAACCAGACTTAATTTACTGTGTACTTTGTTTCACATAAACCCTAGCAGAGTAAAATAGGAATAGTGACTTTTCTGTATTAAAACTACAGAAACTGTAGATCTCCTTGGACAGGCTGTGCAGGAGTGTGATTTTTAACCTGATGACAACATCTGTGCTGAAAGCCCTGGTGTGCATGTCAGTTCTTTGCCATCTAAACTGAGACTACTGCTGGGATCAGTCTTGTACAGAGATTAAGAAATGGATTCAGTGGCTTGTCCCTGTCTGCGAAAGGCTTGCTCATTCGGAAGGCAGTTTTTCCCCCGAGTAGTTTATATGTTCACATAGGATTGCAAAAGGGCCTCATTCAACCTTTTTTGGGCTTTCCCACTACCTGTGCTGGTCAGCAGGAAGCTGAAGGGTGCTGCGGGTGAGGCCCAGAGGTAATTGTTTGGTTGCTTGATATTGCAAGATCAACACGCCAGCCTCCAGCAAGTTTGTTCTTGTGCAGTGATAGCAACAGCCACCTGATGCAGATCACACCCCTAGCCCTCTCTCAACACCTACCAGTGCTTACAGGGATGGCATTTCGGCAGCAGTTCCAGCAGGCAGGCTTTTCCTTGGGACATTATAACTGAGGTGTTTCAAACGGAACAGACAGAGGCTAGTCCTTAGGTGAAACCAAGTAACCAAGAAAGCACCTCTCAATTCAGTATTCTAAAGCTGGATAAACCTGTGTTTGTGCTGCATACAAGAACAGCCTTAGTTTGCCATTGGTTTTGGAAACTTTGGCTCCATAGATATTGTTTTCCCTTGTAATCCAGAGACACACAAAAAAATAAAAGTAAAAAGGAACATTGTTTAGTTAGTGGCATTAGTGGCACTAGTGTGTCTCTAATCTGCTGCGGCCTCCACTGTCAGCACGGGTGTAGGATGAACTGCCACAGTGAGAGAAGCAAAAAAATTATTCAAGTTGGAAATTTAAAGGGCTATGATTTTCCTTCCTTTGGTGTTAGGAGTTCCAACTATTACTGCAGTTACAACAGGCTTGTTATCTCTGAAAATAATTGTTCAGTGATAAAAGCATAGCCATCCCTCTGTTGGGATTAATAAGGCAGACATTTGCATAGAATGGAGCTAACTGGGGAATGAAATAAGAAAGCTGTTTCTTAAAAAGAAACAAATTAATGCTGCTCGCGTATCCCTGGATAGGTACTTGAGCCAATATTCTGCAAGTTTTTTTTCAGGGAGATGGGACACAATTTAAACTTTCTATGTTTTTATTCTGTTGTTCTATACTCTCAGATTTACCACTTCCCCTCTGGATAAACCCAAAGGTATGTGGTAGTGCAGGAAAAAGTGCTTGGCATAAATACAGAAATGCAGTTCAATCTGAGGCACAGTGAGAACAACTGCAGAGACAGATTTCTTCTCTGAGTGTGTAATTTTCATGTTATCACTTCACTCCTACCCATATCTCCAACTGGCCATAACTCATCTGTCTGGGTGACCCCCATGAGCATGTTCTTTAAGCACAACTAATGACTTCTCAAGTATTTTCTAAAGGGTCTTTGCCTCTGTCTCTCCTGTTACATCTGTGAGTATTTAATGAGGCAAATGCCCATTAGCCTTTTCCTGGTTCATTATTTCCTGCAAGTATTTTTTTTTTTTTTTTGTACAGGGTTCCTGGCATCTGAAATGTGATCTGCTCATCTGTTGTATATCCAGCTGAAGAGCTTAGAAATCTTATGCTGAATAGCGATGCCTTTTCCAATACCCCTCTAGTTGGCTACTCTTTTCCATAGTTTAAGCCCAAGCTCATTTGTCTCAGTTTCGTAATGAGGACGGCTTCCCTCCATATCATTCTTTTCCTCCTCCCCCTTCTCAGCCTCTTCCCCATAGGAAATAGGAATCTCCCTCTCCCGTCTCAGCGCGGATCCTGCCATGGTCTCCCTGACATTGGGACCTTCTGCCTAGCTCTTGATAGTTGTTGTTCTTTCTTCCCTTTGGCATACAGAGATAACGGGATTTAACTCAGAATCAAAATGTTAACCAAAATATCTCCCAATTCTACATAACTGAAATGAAAATGTGGCCTGAGCTATTCATTTGTTCTCCTTGCTTGCCAAGAAGCCCCAGGGAAGGGGGGTTTGCACCAAATGGTTGCTCGCTTTCTCTGGAGCTCATCAAAAGGTGTTAGAAACCAGTTTCTTGCCTTTTTGTTCACTGGGCACCCGGCTTGTTTCTAGGGGCTTGATCTACATCATCAATTGTAATGCCTCCAGCTCAACTTGATATTATAAAATTGTCAGGAAAAATAAGTAAAAGATGGAGCCAGCAGCTGGCTTGAGCCAGGCTGTTGAATTTGAAATCACCATGTTAAGGTGGTACCATAAAAGAAAAACAGCCAAGCAACCAACCAAACCTCTAGGAAAGCGAGGAAATTGCTAGAGTTCAACCCTCTAAGGTACTTGTAACAGGGACACTTCAGTAGGCTTTGTGGGATCATGACCTCTCTCTTTGCCTGGGTAAGTGCTGAGATGATCAGAACTGCCAGACTGTTTCCTGACTCTTCAGGCTCCCTACACCACTGCTGGATTGCCAAAAACCTGAACTGGAAAACACCCTTGGCCGAAATGCCCCCAGACTCCCCCTGGTTCATCTAATTTGTTTGCTTTGTATTAGTTTATTTGACGAATATGATCCTTACAAAATTGCTATGAGACACTAAAATGACTCCTTTAGAAGCTCAGTTGCTGGTGTGAGGGAGGGATGTTTTAGTTAAACTTTTTCACTTCCTCAGTAATAATGGTTCAAGTTAAATAAAGTGGCAGGGTCAAAAGCTCCCTTTTCCAGCTTCCATTTTTCTCTCCATTTTTATGTGTTTGTTCATAGGAAACAGGAAAACATTACAACAACAACAGCTTTGGCCCCAACTAACTTTGTCTCATTCCCCACAATGTCTCAGATGTACAATACCATCTAAAAGGACTATCAAACTATCACAGAGTTAAAAGTCTAAAAGGGGTTTTATAACTAAAAGAAGTAAGAGCAACTATTCAATTAAAAGTATGCTTATTCAATTAGGCCAAATATGTTTTTTCCTTTTTGTATTTTTTTAATGCTCATTTTCACAACTGGGATAGGGGCGCTTTCACATGAAACTGCAAACAATATTGAAGTTCTGAATATTAGAGCAGTAAACAATGGATTTATTGTCATAGTTCCTCATGTTTTACTTGGATACCTTCTTATCAGAATCAGAGGCCCTATGAGATCTCGAAGCAATACTCTTTATTTTGTTTGTGTGATAGCCTGCCATTTTTATTTCCTAAATCTGTTTCAAGTTAAATCCACACCCTAAATGCCTTTAAAAGTAGTCTTGGCATAGCAGAATCAAAGTAGAATTGATGTCCAAAAGCTCTTGGGCCCCGACAATATTCAGTAAATCATAGTCTTATGTAGATACATGTCCTGGAATCCAAAATTCCTGGAAAAGAGATAAATGTGTTGGCAGTTAGGAAAGCACACACGAGTCCACCCTACTGAAGAAACTGTGACTAGTTCAAGAAAGGGTGAGGTTAGTGGGACTTTGTTAACCAAAGGATATCATGAGAAGCAGGCTGTTACGTTGGGAACCTGGATAGCACAGGAATGCAGATTAATTGCTCGGGACAGGCTTCAGTTGCAGCTGCAGGAGAAATGCTCTCTGGAAGCGGACCAGGTCTCCCGATGTCCCAGCCATGGTGCCTCTGGAAGCATTCTGTCTCATTATGTTGTTTAGACCTAAATATTTACAGCAGCACCAGAGAAGGAGAGGTTGACCAGTGTTATCATGCTGCAGGATGGAAAGGCAGGTGTGATCTTGATGGGTCTGAGGCTCCTTTGCCTGGAGTGTGGCACTTTTGAAAGTACTGGTGACTTTGGTGCATCCCTGGCTTTTTTTTTTCTGTGTTTTTTTTTTTTTTTTTGTGCTCCACTTCACAAAAGGAAAGCTACAAGTAGGAAAGTGCTCTTACCTCCTGAGACCTCCACCCGCCCTGTCCCAGCAGCAAGGCAATGTCGTTTAGTCAGTGGCTCCAATAAAAGATATTCTTCCTGCCCATAAAGCTGTGAGGTGTGGCCGGGGATGCAGAGCGCAGTGAGTCAGCGCGCGCTTCCCAAGCGGGCGCTCGTGCCCCACCTGCCTTGGCCGCCCCACAGCGCTGGGCTGAGGCCAAGGGCAACGCCAAGCCAGCATGGACTGACGTGGTGGGAGGCAGAGCTCTCCTCTTGCAATAGTGAGGGTGCACAGGATGCACAGATTCAGGGGGAGAAGATGACTTCTCACACGTAAATAGATAAGGCCAGGCAGAGCCTCTCTGTGGAAACTAAATTGCAAGATGAAAGCAATCCCTTTTAAACCGAAGCTGTGCATGGGTGCGGCTTTGCCGTCTAGAGTCCAGCTGGCCAGTTGTAAATGAAATAGCTCTAACAGTCTTTTATTCACCCAAGTAATCAGCTATTGCTCATCGAGTGCAGATTGTGGGACCAAACCCTGGCCACAGACAAAGGACTCGGTGAGGTGAGACTGCGTTAGGCAACTCCCCTCTCAGCATGAACTGCACAGTGCTCGTGTGTAAATATAGCTGCACCCCGAGCTTTCAGCGCCCCGATGCTCAAGCTTCATTTCTGGTGCAAAGGTGCTTAACTTAGTCCCTTCCCTAAATCTCACTGGTCTGACCAGGAGCTATCAGTGCCTGGCTTCCTTATGGCTGAGGTGCTGCACTTCTTGCAGGTTTGTGACCCACCAATAAATCCCTACAGAGGGTGGCCCTTTTTTTTTGATAAATGACTATGTCTGTTGAATGATCAACTGGTTGTATAAATGGTTCTCCTTTTGTTGATCAAGAGTGCAAATGTCTCCCAGTCCAGCGTGGGAGCAAGTGCCCAAGGAGAGTATAAAAACTGCAGCTCAGCCCAAGGAGAGTATAAAAACTGAACAACGAAAAGATTTCAAGGAGAACAAGAGGCTTGAGTTGATTCCAGCCGATGTATTTCTCCTTGCAGCTGGTGATGCCCAGTGTCATAATGGTGGGCATATTATAGAGACTGGTAATGGGGATCACAGATACTGTAATTGAACTGCTTATTGCAGTGGTTGTACTTAGCTAAGCATACCTTACACTTGTATTGTGATTTCAGGATATTGCTGTATTACTCTACTAGAACAAAAAATCCTTGTAGCATCAAGTGTCTTTAAACATCTAGAAAGATCTGGCCAGACAGGATTGGATGATGAAAAGGCTCTCTGAAGCTCCAACTCAACCGTGCAAATCCTCAACAGTTCCAAACAAACAGGAGGCTCTTGCTTTGGCCAGGGCCAAGAACAAAGATCTCAATTGCTGGGTAATATTCCAGTGGCGTAGGCTTACGGGCTGCATGCAATACATGATACTACAGCTCTTCCTAGATTACTGTAATCAAAGGAAATGGGGTGTATCTTCATGGCTTAGTGGTTAGTGGTTGTCCTCCTGACTCAGTGGGCAACCTAAGAGGCTCCTTTGTGAAATGAATTACTTTTGAGGCAGTTAGTTAATGTAATCTGTGATCAAGAAACAATGCAAGATAGAAGGCTTCTAGGTTTTTTCTTGTCTCCTGATGGAGGAAGTACAGGTCTTGAACCTGAGTCACATAGCTTGAAGCAAGAGGAGACTTGAAATGTTATTACTCCTCTCATCCTCTAAAGGAGAAGCAAAGGGAGAAGTACTCCAAACACTAACATATAAGGTTATTACCCACTTTTCTGGCTTACTATGTGAAAAGATGACCTGATAGGACAGGCATGTGTGTGAACATTAAGATATCCTCTTCCTGGAGCGCTTGTTTTCTGACTAAATAGCCCTGCGCTTGTTGAGAGTTGGTTCACTCATCATACCTTGAAAGTGCAGACCTGCAGATGCGGCACAGAGAACCGGTCAGTGATAGGACTGCCTGGAGGTCTGTGGTAGGGCTCATGTGTCTCCTGAAACACGCATATAATTCAGTTGCGTAACATAGCGGGGGAAAAAGATAGCTGGGAGTACTGATTACTGTCACTGTGGTCTCAATTTCTCCGAGGAACTTACAGTAGGAGTTCTCCCTCTGAAGTGCTTGAGATACAGGCAGGAGGTGCATGTCAAAGCTATAGCCAAGGCTGGAGACAGGCCAGTTTCAGCTCTGCCGGGGCCTCTCCAGGCAGAGCCTCAGCCTGCCCGTGGCCACGTGTGCCTGCCTTGGCCTGGTGCCACATTTGCCTCATGCCAGCCAGGGCAAGATGTTTGGAAAGCCAAACTGGTGGCAAACAGCCACGGCAAAGAAGGGGGAAAGCAGAGGAGGAGGCGTCAAATAAACGCCAGAAATGAAGCAAGGGGAGGTCTAGGGAATGTGTAGGGAATGGGGCCATGTAAGTTGCTCTGAATTATTGTGCAACTGCACTGTTGAGCCAGCAGTGATATCTAGATCGCAACAAAGGCTTTCCCCATGCTGTGTGATGCTGTCATGGCTCCTTGCCTTTACATCAGTGTCCACAGTAAATCCCTTTCTGAGCAAGCACGTGGCTTTTAAGTGCTCCATTAAACCGCTGAATGTTGCTGTGTTAACTGATTTCACTGAGGAAGTGTTGCAAATACCTGCAGCTATGGAAAACTAGGCAGCATCCAGATCACACTGAAGAGTGACCCTTCCCAAAGAGGCTTAATCTGCAATTAGCTGACGGCTCCTTATATAATACCTTGAGGCAACCGCTTTTCTGAGTTAGTTAAGTCTCACCTTGAATCACAAAATGCCTTTTTGCTTGATGCCAGTCTTCTTTCTTTGAGCTTGTGTAAAAAATACAGTAGTTTTGGGTTCAGAGCCCATTCCCCTATTATTGTGCCAGCTTAATTTGAGTAGTAGATGATTTTTTTTCAAAACTGAGTGAAAGAAGCCATCATGAGATCACTTAATAGATCCTTAGCAAGCACTGTATCAAGAACCCCTAGCCTCCATCCTTATTTATCATTAAAATGCAACTTTATGTATTTTACCAGAGACTAGAGTCAGTTCGACTGGTCTGTAAATGCCTGCCTGCTTTTTCTAAGTATACATACTGTGTTTATCTCTCTGTGGTCTTTTTGAACCTCACCTCTTGTGAAATAATCATTTTTCTTCAGGGACTGTTTCACATTAATCATTCCAGGATGGATTTTGCTAGACCCTGACAACTGCCATATATGTAATTTACTAAATTAGTGATTAACTTGTTTTTGGATCTAGTTCTATACTCTAGTCTCCTTGCTATTAATCTTAGCTGTATTTTGCATGTAGCTCAAGGGTCCTAGTCTCTTAGAGCACTGCCTGAACTATTCAAAAAGTTGAAAATGAGCTTAGGCAGTTGACTTGCCAATTTTAAGAATGTACTGAGGCTAACGAGAATGAAGTTAGACTACTGAGACAATTGTCAGTTCATATACATATATATATATATATATATAATATATATATATGTGTGTGTGTGTGTCAGTTCAGACACAGTGTTAGATGACTATGTACCTGGGCATCTTCCAGTATAGATCTGGAAAAGACAGGAATATAAAGCACAGGTGATATTAAAGTATGAAGCTTGTTTTTATTAGCACAGATACCAAGGTAAGGCTTCCAGGTGAAATCTGAGCTGAAATCTGAACAGAGGTAAGCTTCTTGAATGTATTTTCTGCAGAGCTGTAGAAATATAGAGCTGAAATACAAAATATCTTCCACTGTCTGAAGAGCCGATCATTTTAATTAAGCTGTTTTCTTTCGTTCTCGCCATGCAACAAATATACAGTTTTTAGTATTGTTCTTAAAGGAGCTAGACCGGCTTCTATTCGGTAAAGACCATAAAGCCTAATATGTTCTGAACATGAAGTGTGAGGACTTTTCAGATGAGATCTCTGTATGGTTCTTTAAAGCCTCTGGATGCTGTCTTCCTTGGCATACAGGCCCTGGATTTGTTCTCCCCTGGGATGTCAGCTCGCCAGCGGTGCAGACAGAGTTCTCACAGGTAGTGAAATCTGATGCTGAGACTTCAGCGATGGCCTGACTTTCTGCTTTGGGATTTCTGTATTAAGGGAGCCTCTACAGAAAGTATTGCTTTGAGGCAACCCCTCGCTGCCACACACACATCCATGCATGAACCTTGTGGAGAAACTGCTCTTGGATGTGTGCAGAGCTTGGGGTTGTTCTGACATGCTGGCACCCCTCAGCTACATTCAGCATGAAAGGTTTCTCTCTAGAAATGTTCAAATCTGGCCTGGATAAGCATTAATTTTAACATTTCACACATTACAGAAGCTATTTTCTTGTGTGGTTTTATTTTTCGGACTCTTGCAGAAATATGTTTCAAAGGACTATATTTGAAGTATTGTTATTATTATTATCACACCAGTAGTCTAAAACAAAAGGTTTGTTTCTAATAAGAGGTTCCTAACCCAAACTAGGCTAGAAAAACCAGCTATTCAAGTTTGCCTGAGCTGTTTACTGTTCTAAATCTCATTCTTCTTTGCAGGGTTCGGACAACATGAGTTTGCACAAACACATGCCTCTGTGTGTCCCTTTTTTTTTTTTAGGTGCCAGTTCAATTTGCAGAGCTCGTGGTTATGTAAGTCACTGCTTCTCTTGTCTGTGTACACGGGATTTAAAAGTGCTTATACAAATACGTCACGTTCTCGTTTTTCTACAGGTAATGTCCAGCTTAGAACCTCACTTAGTAACCATAAAACATGCTACGTACAAGCTTTAATGGCAGCACTCAAAATGTAGCAAAAGCTTCTACCTAAATTTGGCACCTAAACAACAACTTCCAGGATTACAGGGATGGTAGCCAATGTAAGCTCTTTTTTTAAGCATTTATCTGTACATCTGGCTCTCTCTTGACATGGGATGGGCCTGTGCCGTGTGAGACGTTGAAGTATCTCAGCATAATGCTGAGGTGCTGTAAATTACAGCCTCTGGCCAAATGAGGCTTGTAAGTGGTATGTCACATTCAGATGAGAGAGCGGTTCAGGCAGGTTCAGAGCGTTACCTGAATTGCTTAGCCAGCCTTAATTGTCCTGTGTGGTTTTTAATGTTGCTGAGAAAAAAGTGCACTAATTTTTAGAACTACAGCCTTCTACCTGCGTTTCGCTGGCGTGGAGGCATTTAAACCACACAAAATGTTAGTGAGCAGTAAGGCAAGTCAAAAATTGCCATTACTAGAGCAGGTTGAGTTGCCCATAAAGTGGTCTCAACTCTTGTGGGTTTAAACATGAGGCTGTCATTAAGAATATTGATTTAATTTGAAGATTAAACTGCTCCTCACCTTTTCCATTCATAAGGTATGATGGAAACATGAGAAGACAGACTGAAAAACGTAATTTTACACAAACACTTATTCCCCTCAGTACTGAGGCCATTCTTTTTATCACCTGTGTTCATAAACATGTGTATACAGACACATATATGTATATATGATAGACATTTTAATTCAATATACCCGAGTAGATTTCGCACCTTTCTACAAACAACCCTGGTGATGTAAAAGCTCTCCTGGCAAAAGAGTGCCCTTGAGCTAACACAGTGAATGAGAAAGCTCCTACAGTAAGTGTGTAGGAGTTGTTAAATATATTTCATCTACAGTTGTCTGTCAGAGGTAATAAATCTTCAAAAGTAGAAGGGAGTTGTTTGACCTTGAAGATGGAATAAAGCCCAGCCAACCAACACAGCTCCCGAACCAGCCAGGCTGTAAGCAGTCACAACACTAATGAACACAGTGCTGCTCGGGCTGTTGACAATTATTTTAGACATCACATTTGTTTAACAGCTGTTGAAAATAACTTGTCAGGAACAAGCAAAAGAAAGAACCTTACTTGAAGCAGGTGTCTTCAACTTGTGTCACAACATATAAATTCAATGGTTCCAAAAACTAAGTTAAACTAAATAAAATAAAAATGAAATAGAATAAAATAAAAATAAAGTAGAATAAAATAAACTATTCAATGGCCAAATACAGGTCAGAGAGCTATAAATTGCCAAATCCACCCAAACTCTAAAAAAGTGTCAAGTGGTGAGTTTATCTAAATTCACAGGATCACAGACTCATAGACTGGTTGAGGTTGGAAGGGACCTCTAGAGATCATCTAGTCCAACCCCCCTGCTCCAGCAGGGACACCTAGAGCACGTGGCACAGGGTGGCATCCAGGCGGGTTTGGAAGATCTCCAGAGAAGGAGACTTCACAGCCTCTCTGGGCAGCCTGTGCCAGGGCTCTGTAACCCTCGCAGTAAAGAAGTTTTTCCTCACATGGAGGTGGAACTTCCTGTGTTTCAATTTGTACCCATTACCCCTCGTCCTGTTACTGGCCACCACCGAGGAGAGTTTGGCCCTATCCTCTTTACATTCTCCCCTCAGGTACTTGTACCTGTTGATAAATCTCCTCTCAGTCTTCTCTTCTCCAGGCTAAACAGGCCCAGCTCACTTAGTCTTTCCTCATACGAGAGATGCTCCAGTCCCTTCATCATCTTTGTCACTCTGCGCTGGACCCTCTCTAGAAGCTCCATGTCCTTCTTGTCCAAGGGAGCCCAGAACTGCACCCAGTACTCCAGGTGCGGCCTCACAAGAGCTGAGTAGAGGGGGAGGATCCCCTCCTCGACCTGCTTGTGCCCTGCCTGGTCTCTTGGAAGGTTTTCTTCATCTCTTTAGTCTCATGGCTGATGTGGAATTGTGTATTCCTAGTCTTACTTCGGCATTGTGTCTGAACCCACTGATATTCTAGATGATGCCAGGAAAGACTGGTTGTTTTGGACAGCACCAACTTCATATAAGATTTTACCAATGCCAAGAGCTTTTCATTGATTTAACATCTGAGCAACTGTAAATAGACGATCTCTGGGTGTGGGAATCCAGTAGTCTTCAGGCACACATAAAACCTGTTGGTCTTTTTCATCATTCTATTTGGAGCATGAGATTTCAGCACAGTGTTCAGGCTATAATTTCCTCTGTCCTTTTGTGTGGGCTGAGAAAATACTAAAGCTCTTTCCCCAAATGGTGTTATATAATTTTTTTAAGAGCCTATGTGCTTTAGAAATAGAAATCCCATTTTTTAAACAAGACTTACAGTGAGAATTAGGCTTCAAGATGTTTAAGGCCTTTGCCTTAAACATCTTGAAAGGGAGTCTCCAGGGTAATGTGTTTCTAAGATGCTGTCTTTGATCATTCCTAAAACACTTATTTCCACTCACTGGGTTACCTTCTGACTCTGCCTTTGGGCCCTGCAAGGCTGCATGAATCTCAATTAGTGCTAATTAGGACATATATTTTCACAGAACCAGAATTGAGGTCACTGCAGTGTAATCTCTGAGATTTGGGTCTTTTTGCAGATTAAATTTTACATAAACTAAGAAAGAAAGCAGGAGTTATCTTGAGAACAAACTACCTGCATGTTCTTTTTTGCACTTAGAATAGCAGTTTACTGTGGGATTTTGCCTTGGGGATGTAACAAGTAAATTATTTCTGTATGAAGTTCTTTCATTTGATTTCTCAGGATGTGGCTGAGAAGCACTCCAAAATTTTGGAGACTTCTACAGTACGTTATTATCACTCTGCACTTTCCACCACCATTTTAATATCTTTAGGAAAACAACCACAGGAAGCATGAGGGCTAAGAAACCTAAATGAATGTATACATCCAAGTTCCAACTAATGAATAGCTGTAGTATCTTTGCTCTGTAAACATTATAATTTGCATCCATTGTAACCCTACAGAAAAACGCAAGGGTCATGTTATAGTGTTATTTGCACTGAGGGCTCTAAGATTTGAGTCCGGCTGGAAGCTGTCTGCTGATTATAGCTGGTGAGAATGGCTAATGAGTGAGGTTAGGTTTCCTCCTTATCTGAGACCTTTTTCACTATTGTCTGTGTTGTTCATTCATCAGGTATGCAAGACTCTCACTAATTCATTTAACAGATCTGACTACTTCTTGATGTGGGTCTTATGTGTAAGCCCCTGATTAGTGAGTTGATTAAAGGAATTTTCACAGCTGGTGCAGTCTGACTGGTGGTGGCTACCACAGCTGTAATGTGAGAATTACACCGAAGGGCAAAGACAGAAGGATGAAAGTGCAGTAGGGGAAGCTGTCAGCATGGCAAAAAATCAAGGCTTAAGGAAAAATACAATAGGTTCTGAAAATAAATATGGGTAAGTTCTTATGTTGCACTGATTTTAAAACCTACTTCGGAAAAGTCAGTAAGTTAGTTTTGTTTTCAACATTGTTCTTCCTTTCAAATAAGGGTTGGGTTGTACAAAATTCCAGAGAGGCAGAAATGCTCTTTTGATTTGAGCAACAACAGGAAAGGATAGAAACACTCAAAAATATGAACAGCACTCTACAAAGTAGTGAAACTAAGCTCTCTGCTAGGCAATAGAAAAGAGATTTTCTTGATGCTACTAAAAGATCAAAACATCTTGTTCTAGTTACTTTGGCCAAACTAAATAAATTGTTTGGAAAAAAAATATTACTTTGGTTTGTTTCTATGCCTGAGCAGGAGTTTGAATCCCCAGCTAGTGAATGAGAGGGCCTTTAACTGAAAAAATATTTGTAGTTTTAAGTTACAGTTAGCTCAAAGATGTTCTCTCTCCTTCCTAAACTGGTTTCTCCTTCTTTCAGTTTATGCCAAGAAGCTTTTAAAATCTTGTAGTGATTACATGTTAATAAAGGAGGGCAAACACTGTAAGCGTCACTGAAGTGTCAGCTACTGTCAGCAACTATCTTGGTGATCCTGGAGATGTTCCTTAGCCATTTCCACCTAGCACAAAACAGAAACAACTGAGGTAGCTCTCCTGCAAGTCAAACCAAACTGTCATGTTAATTTTACTATGCCACACTAGACCAGAATCTTAGTCTATCCTCCCCCGTGAAGTAGGACTGTCACTTGGTATGGTTAGGGATTTTTAGCTGTATCATTAAAACCTGCAAGGATGGAGGTTGGTTGACTCCAAGAGGTCAAGAATCCCTGGTATCTCTGGGTGACTTGTTATAGAGCAACACAACCCTTCCGGTAAGAAAGTTTTTCCTAATGCCCACCTTGAACCTCCCAAATGTTAGCTTGTTGTCCCTTGTTTTGCCACCTCTCATTCCGGAGCTGAGTTTGGTCTGCTGTCTCTGGAACTCACTTTCAGATACTTGCACATTGCTTTTATATCACCCTCTTGTCTCGTCTTCACCAGGCCAAACAAGCCCAGGTCATTCAACCTCTTCTCAGTGCTTATGTGCCCTCGATTTCTCATCATCTTGGTGGCTCTCTGCTGGATCCGCTCCAGTTGCTTGGCATGTCCCTCCTTGAACTTGAAGGGGTTGAAGGTTATTCTTTGCCAAGCAGAGGGGGAATGACAACTTCCCTGGTCTACTGGCCACGCTTCTCCTAGTATAGCTCATAAGGTAGGTTCCCTTATTCACAATGAAAACGCACAGCTGGTTCAAGTTTAACTTGGTGTCTGCTGTAACCCCAATGAGGTGGCTGCTCCACTGGTTAGTCCGCAATTGCCCTGGTGGCCGGCAGTTATTCAAGTCCTGAGGCAGAGTTCTGCACTTGCTGCATGTTAGAAGGTCTCTGTTGGCCAAGTGCTTCAGTTAGTGTGTAAAGATGAGGGTGTCCCTAACACAGACCCTGACACAACTTGGTCACATTTCTGTTCCTGTTCCGAGGAAGGCCAAAGTATTCCTAGAAAACTTGTTTTTACAAAACCTACAGTCTATGCCCCTTGAATAATATTCCTATCAGAATGCGAAGCTCTTTTTAAGCTTGTTCAAAGCTGATGGTAATACTTGGGGATGGCAAATCATGGATTTGATTAATCTTCAACAGCAAATCCTGGCCACATGCTCCCCTAGAGAAGGCCTGAGCAGTGCAGAGTGGCTGCGAAGGCAGCATGCCTTTGCAAGAATGCATATCTAAGGAAATTAAAAGATTGTTTAGGACAGCGTCAGACTGGTTTGGTGCTATGAGGAGCACATGCAATGATGTTTTTAGTACACGGCAACAGGGAGAGATGCTCTGCCCAGATAGGTCTGTGGGATACTGCTGGCAGAACAGGAGGTCAAAGCTCCTGAGCCCTTAAAACTATTTGTATTAGAGACGAGCATTTAAAACTACAAGTCAAAGAATGCAAATGATTTTTAAACAGTCTAAACTTTGCTGTTTCATAGATAAAAAGAGAGTTTCAGTTACAGAAAGCTCCTAATAGGACTTGAAAATCCAGGGTGTGGTTACATTTTTTTTTTTGAAAAATGTAGTTTTTCTACATCTAGTGAAACTTGGCGAGAGTAACAAGCTGAGCTCTCACAGAGCTACTTCCGTGGTCCAAAGCCATTAAAACGGAAAGCTGGTCATGGAGACAGTGGTTTAAAACGTGGTGGTGTCTCATACAAGGAGCTTTCAAACAAGTTACCAGCCAGGTGCCAAGTGCAGTGCGCTGCGCAGTGCAGGTGTGAGGAAGCTGTTCTCATTAGCTAAGAACTACAGGGATCAGCAGAGACCTCTCAGGTTCCAAGTCATGGTGTGAAGAAGCAAGGGGAGAAGACGATGGAATGTGATGAAGTGGTGAGATGACCTGCTAAATTCAACAGTTGGGTGGGAGCTGGCGACCATTAAATGAGCTGCATTCAGGGGAGAATATGAGTGTCCAAGGCTTTTTAATATGTGCTCTACTCAGAAATACTGGAGCTGGGATATTCCCACAAACACCACCTTAGACATTGTGATACAGTTTCTGAGAAACGGGCTGGGGAAATACGAGGCCCTTGTGACTAGAACAGTGGTACCAAAGGCACTTTCTGACAAACCCTTCAGGGAGTAATGAACAGGCAAAAACACTTGCCATGGTGCTTCTTTGTCCCATCAGAAATTATGTTGCATGTGAAGAATGATGGGTTAGACTTCTTCTCCTGACATATTTATTTCCAGTGAAGAGGCAGATTAGAAAGAAATCTTGAGATCCTCTGAAACCTCTGAGCAGTTTTAGGGGTGTCCCTCACAGAGCCCTAAATTCCTCCTCATCCTATTGGATCCTCAGATCTTTGTATGGAGGGGTGCAGCAAAACCCTGGTGTGCATGGAGCACTCTCCACCCCGCAGAGATGTACTGCAGCCCGCTCCCTCTTCCTGGGTGCCAGCTTTGCATTCACGTTATTGCCCTTTTAATAAATGTGGACCCAGAGAGATGTTTATCAGTTTTGGCAAGAAAAATCACAAGCCACAGCTGCAACCTCTGTTTTCGGTGCCTCCCTCCCCTCCACCCTGCACCAACTCTCTCTCTTTTTTTTTTTTTTTCCTCTGGGAGCGAGCTTTGAAATGTATGGTGTTAAACAATATGCAACTTCATTGCAATGTTTTACAGGACGTGGCCCCATCTTTGATCAGGAGCGAAGGTGCTGGGGTGCAGGATTATCTCTGGTCTGTACTTTGTCAGCGAGATGGCACCTTCAGAGACAGCCCACCAAGCCACAGTAAAAACGACTAGTGCAGCTTTCAGCTGCATGTGTGCAGCATTGCCAGTTGTACCAACTTGTGCCAAAGAATAAAAAATACTGCTTGTATAAAAGCATGAGAGGCCGGTAACTGTTGACCAGGGTTACATATTATTTACCTTTGTTTTCTCTCCTGGAAGAGAATCAAGTAACTGCTATTTTCTGTCTGCAAAGGAGAACCGGAGCACGGACGTGCACTTTCCGAGAGTTTTGCCAACTGCAGCTAATATGCCTCTCATATCTCGGTTGCTGAGTGCATTTTTCGCAAGGACTGCGTGCTCCTGGCCTGCAAGGCGTGCAGGAAGCGCCGGTTGGCAGCAGAGCGGGTGCAGCAGCCCTTGCCGAAGCGCCCGCCCCGCGGGCCTGGTGTCCGCTCGCGCGCCAGCCCCCTCGCGCTTCGCACAGGCCTCGCAGCCCGTGGCCTGCAGCGCCCGTCAGGGCTGCCACATGTGGGGTCTCGTAGCCGCCCTCCCGAGAGCCTCGGTTTGGCGCTGGCAGCAGAGTCGGGGGAAAAATTAAAAGCAGAAGGGGCCTTTCCACAGCCACAGAGCAGTGAGTGGAGCCCCAAGTCACGCTTGAGGTGCTCCCTGTGGTTGCCTCTCCGTGCCCGCTGCGGAAGGCGATGGGGCCGGCCGAGCGCGGTGCTGCCGCTGTGCCGAGTGTCTCCGAAGGCGCAGCGAGACAGGGCTGCAGGAGCCCCGCACGGGACAGGGCTGCGGGAGCCCCGCGCGGGACAGGGCTGCGGGAGCCCCGCGCGGGACAGGGCTGCGGGAGCCCCGCGCGGGACAGGGCTGCGGGAGCCCCGCGCGGGACAGGGCTGCGGGAGCCCCGCGCGGGACAGGGCTGCGGGAGCCCCGCGCGGGACAGGGCTGCGGGAGCCCCGCACGGGACAGGGCTGCGGGAGGCCCGCACGGGGCATCCAGCTCTTCCCTGGAGCCGGGGCCTGGCCCGCCGCTGCCTGACTGGACAGCCCAAGGATGCAGGCGCCAGGCAGGGACACCTAGGGCTGAGACCAGGAGAAGACCCCTGTGCATGGGGGTGGAAGGCGCCATGAGGGTCCCTGCTGCAGCACCGGCGCGGGCCTCTCGCCCTGTCCGAGGGGCCGCCCACGTGGTGACAGGGCAGCAGATATGCCGTTTTGTCAAAAAGTCACACGTTGAAACCGCAATGTTCACCAGCAAATGTTCTGCCAAAGGCACTCCAGTATCTTCTTTGATTAGGACACCTCATGTCATGCATCTTTTTTTTTTTTCCTTTTTTTTCCTGCAACTTTTAACAACTCCATGTCCATAGACCCTTTCTTTAAGGGATGTAAATTTGCCCATAAAAACCAGACCCATGCCTTTCAGATCTACTTATTTTACTGGATAAACATATTATAGAATACAGAATCCATTGTGCCCTATTTACTATCTGCATTTATCTTACTATCCACCATGTCTTTAATTACAGTCCTTATCAGAAAGCATGATGACCCTGTCTGTATTGCAACAAGAGGAAATAACTGAATTAATTAGGAAAAAAAATTAAAAGTAAGTCCTCAGCGGGCAGGTGATGCTCACTGGTCTGTCTGGACGGCTCAGCGCTGGCCAGCCTGCAGATGGCATTGCACAAAATGTGACTGCCAGACTGGACTAGCATGGGTTACCTGAGCCCACTGTGTGGGACCTCCCTCAGAGACCTGCAAAACAAAACTCAGAGAAGCCATAAACCCTGGCAATACCAAATCCAGCTTCTCATTTGCTCCTTGCACCTATGTGTTGGGCAGGGAGCTGCGTTTGGCCTGACCAAGGTCTGCAGTTCGCACTGAGGGGCCGCAAGACTGCCCACATGGTCTTGTTTTCTGAGCTGAGCTTCTGCTGAGCTTCTGAAATTTCTTTTCCATACCAATTGTTTATCCTTTTTCTCTTTTTTTTTCTTTTTTCTTTTGTTTGTTTGTTTTCTCACAGTTTACCAATCCCATGCTTTTTGCCAGCGTAGTATTTACTGCCTGGACCCGTCTGATAACGCTTTTCACCACAGACTTTGCATTC
This sequence comes from Tinamus guttatus, assembly GCF_059628265.1. Classification (NCBI taxonomy): domain Eukaryota; kingdom Metazoa; phylum Chordata; class Aves; order Tinamiformes; family Tinamidae; genus Tinamus; species Tinamus guttatus. The sequence goes on along the minus strand of NW_028288659.1, from coordinate 491,884 downwards.
CTCCCTCACTCAGCAGGCACAAGCCAGCTCCCTTCCCTGCCCCTGACTGCTTCCCTCTGCTCTAACTTCCCTGTCCCTTTCCTTGCTGAGCTGTTTGGCACTGGCAGCTCTTCCAAATGCCTCTCCTTTTATCCTTTAGTCCAGAAGACAATTACTCTTCTGTCTCTTTTCATTTGGGCTTTTCAAGTTAAGAAACAATAGCATTTAATAAGTACAGTTAGTTTGCTAATTGTATATTTTTGCTTTCCTAGCATCATAAAAAGAGCAACTTCAGGTCCTTTTTATTTTCATTTTCAAAAAGTAACACGAAAATCCCGGCCTTGCAGAGCCCTACGTGTATGAAAGGCGAGCGCACCTGACGCACCAGCGCGCGGTGAGCAGGGAGCCCCTCCAGCCTGCGGCGCTGCCAGTCCCGGGCAGGGATGAGGGTCGGCCCCGAAAGCCGCCCTTGTTCCCGCTGCAGCGTCTGCACCTGGCGCCTTGTCTTAAACGCAGTGTGAGCGCGACGGTGACCACAGTACAAACAAATACACTAGGACCGTCCCTGCCAAAAGCTCTTTCACTGCACAGGCGAAGTTTTAGCGTAGAAAAGGCATTTCCCCCTTTTCCACTATTTCCTGATTTTTTGCCTACAGCATTGTTTTTCCTAAAGGGCATGTTTTAATCTCTGCTACATTCAGCCTGCGTGCTGCATCCGAGGCTCTCCAGCCTTGAAGATCTGTGAGGTTTTTACACTCTTGCACGGCTTTTGATTGGGCCATTCCTAGTGTCAGGTGTTCAGAGTTAAACCAGAGTGCTCCTGTATCCTGAAGCACAGTGTGTCTTCCAGCCAGAGTTCAGCACAGATGTTGCAACATTTCTGGTTTATTTTGTTGTTATTCCAAGTCAAATACAGCTAGTCTGGCTGCAACAGTTGTTTTATGACCTTCGCAGGCTTCAGGAAGTTTTTGAACTTTCTGAAAGACATTGCTCTTGCCTCTTTCCACCATGAGATTTCAGGTGAGAAACCTTATTTATGGTTGTAATTTACCTGTAGCCAGCTCTTAGCTCTCTGCAGTCCTGCCACTGTGCCCCTTGCCTGCACAGTGCCTGCAATTTACCTGGCTCTTGCCTGAGGAGCTGCCGGGCCCTCAGTGGCACCTCCTCCTGTTCCTGCTTATTGCAGAGGGTGTCAGGCCTTGGGGACTCCTGATGTGAGCTGGGAACCTGGTCTGTGGTCTGACCTCGCAGGGTCCTGAAACGAGCTGTGCCAAGCGGCTGCTCTGGGCAGGGTGCTGCGGGCCTTCACCTTCTCCCGCCTCCTCCTCTCACTGAAGTGACTCTTTTTGCACCCTCCCTGAAGACCCATGGGGGGGCAACACGCTCCCTTTGGGGCTAACGGGGGTGGGGTAGGAAGTCACTGCAGCCTTTTGGGGCTAGGTATGTCACAGGCAAGACATGCATGAGGTAGGCACACGTTTTCTTAGGGGGAACAAGCAACATCCCTAAGCTTTATAGTAGTAGAAGATCTGAAATTTCTTATCCTGAGCTGGTAATCCCTCTACTATGTCTATTAACATCTTTTTGGCTCTGAACATGTGAAATAAGATAAACTAGGTTTATTTCCTTATCATACACAAACCTATTAAAATACACAAAGCATGATTGGAGAGAAGGGGAAACCCCATCCTGCATATACCATCTGCTAAAACCCTCCTCTTTTTATCATGTCTATATGACAACACATCTCCCTGATGGAGTTTCACTGGGCAGATGCCATGCACCATCAAAACCAACAGGGCACACATAAATTCACATGGTCACGTTAATGACAGGTTCTTCACGCCTTGCCCTTGGTGCACTGTGATGTCAAGCTAAAATTTACATTTTCTCCGGTCTCTTTTTTTGCTCCGGTTTCCAATTCTTTGGCTCAATTTAAGTGATGTGTGAAGTTCATGTTATCTAGCCCCTGAGCTGGCCCTGCAGCCTGAATCAGGAATGTGAGCTGAGGTCTAACAGCGCAGCAGCTATTCAAGTGAGAAAGTCTGGAGGGAGCTGCTGGAGCTGAAATCGGCAGGTATGAGTCTAATGTAGACACTGAATCTAATTAAACACTGCAGAGCTAGTGTTTAATTCACACTGAGACTTCATTCATTTAGCTATCTCAGATACTATTGCTTGGCGCTTGAGCTGTTAGAGTGACACAAGTTTATGGGTCAGAAGCTGCTACCTCCCACCTGAAGTGAGAACATGGCTTCACGTGGCCCCTTGCAGGCGGCAGCGCAAGAGTGAGTGCTGGTGCCGCCGAGGCCTGGCGAGGGGCAGCCCCCCGGCTCCCCTGGGAGCAGCACGGGGAGGCTGAGCTTGCACAGGGCGACTCCCTTGTGTCCAGTGCGGTGCCTCCTCCTGTGTATCTGCGACGGGGCTTGCACCGTGAGGACAGAGCATGGGCTGCTCCTGGGGGTGCTGCGAGGTGACGCCGCGGGATTCTTGGCCCTGAGCCCCAAAGACAGAAAATTATAGAGCCTGAAGACAGAGAATGCCCGATCCTTTGCTCTGTCAGTAATGCTAGTCAAAGATGTCCTGCAAGGTCTTGCAAGTGCAAACAAATTGTTTGCAGGAGCACTCAGATACAGTCAGTCGGGAACACTGCACAGCTGGCCCTCAGTAGCAATCTCTGTTTACAGGATGGTCTATGTCTCTACCTAGATTTAATTTAAAAATGACCTTCTCATTTTTATGGAAAGGTTTAAGCTTGAAAATGTTTGCTGCATCCCAGCAAGCAGTTTCACTAAAGCAGCAAAGACAGATTTTTTCCATTAGAAAGAATGCTTTATTATTTCTCTCACGAACATTCTTGCTTTCTTTGGAGCCCTGCTGAAATGTTCCTGACGGCACACAAGCAGGAGATCAGCTGTAACGAGGTGTGTCCTTGCCTCTCCCCCAGTTATAACCTTACAGTTGCTGGCAGGCCTGACATTGCTTTGAGGGATTTCTGAACACTCTTGTGATTTTAAAGGGACACTAACAATAAAAAGTTTCTGATACCAATTTTGCCCACCACTACATTTTTGGCAGTAAAAAAAAAAGACTAGTCCAGGTCTCCTGGTGTTCATTCATTTATGGTATATGCAGTGCTATAACACATTACAATAAAAGTTTACATTTTGTTTTCAGTCACATTTGAAACAAAACAAAACACTTTCCTCTACATGAGGTGATCTAAGTTCCCCTCCTTTGTGTTGTTTTTGGACCTGGAATATTTTGAATATGACCTCTAAAAAAAAACAAAACAAAAACAAAAACCCCAGCACTTTTAGAACCTCCTGCTGGAATGCATTTGATATAGCAGTTATTCAAAGCAAATGAAAAGGTCTAGCAAACCTATGAAAATGACCCGTGATGGGAAAACAGGCTTATTTGTTTAACTTTCTAAGGCATGTTCTGTTCTGGATGCATTTGTGACTTCCTGGGAAGTCGGCGTGCACCTACAAACAGAATTTAGCTCCCTGATAACCAGAGATACATTTGGACATGTTGCAATGTCATAATATGCTGGTGGTTTATTTTTGGTAGGAGCTAAAATTTTGATTGAGTGTTAAAGTGAACAGGCCTGATGCTCGCATCTTTGAGACCCTTGCTCTAAGGATCATGTCACCTCATAATCCAGCTTTATATATTTATGTCCAGTGGATTTAATGGACATGTTAGTGTCTTTGTTGAGATAAATTTTGCTTACAAAACTATCAATCAATCAATCAGGTGTGTTTTTGTGCTTCTCTTCCTTTCCTAGGATCCATGGGAACAGTCCCCTGGTGCTTAGGAATTTGCTTCCTCCTGTTACCGATGCCCACATGAGCAGACTCCTTCAGTATCCCATTGCAGGAAATTGCTGTAGGAAGGATCATGATTTCAAGTAAGAGAATATGAAGCAAGATCAGATAAATTCCTTAAGCAACAATGATCCAAATCTCGTGTGTGTGTATCTCTCTTTTCAACAATAAAGACAAGACTCCGCTTCCTTTACTATATATATAGATATCAACAGAGTTATTTTAAAAATGCATTTTTTTTTTCTGAAAATAATCACTGAATCACTAGCAACTACCTCTACCAATTATCAAAGAATGATGAATTTAAGTTCAGCTCAAAGTGTGTGACAGACACTGATTCTATTTAAAATCCTTTCTGGACACAGTTACCAATTCCAACCGCTGTGTGAGGGAGGGTGAGAGGAGCAAGGCATGATGAGACCTATGTAAATTTTTTTTTTTTCTGTTGATGAAATCTCAAAGCAAAGAGGCTAAGAAACAGTGAGCCCATGAATACAAGCAATACAAAAATAATCATTTTAACTTCCTTGGTGCTTTCATAACGCAGGTAGTGAAGCAGCTTCTTGTGTATACTCACGAAGTCTGGAGATGCTTATTTAACATGTGTGAAGAACCAGAAAGGTGAGAAGTCCTGAGCAGATCACCTGGTGCTCACCCGCTGTAGAATTCTATCTGTATAAAGCAGCGTAAAAAAATTTGCAGCCAATCAGCATTTCAAATGCTTGTTAGCCTAAGACAGCCATGTCCTTAATGAAGCTCTGATTAGGGGCAAACCTGGACGGAATTTTGCCTCAGACATCCTGAAGAAGCCGCCTTTGGTTATTCATAAATTGGCACACACAAGTGACAACAATGTGATTCAGATTAAAAAAAGTAGAAGAGCTCTCCTCCAGTCACTCAGCTCTTAAAGCCAGCCTCTATTCTTCTGAGATACTTCCTGATTTGTGGTGGAATTTGTGGTCTTCACACCGTGTGAAGGCAGTTATATTAACTGACATATCATCTCACTCCTCTTCAGTGGCCTGATTATTGGATTCAATCTTTCAGAGAGTTGTAAGCTTTTGTGGTCCTGTTATTGACGAAATCTGTCTTCTTGAAGTCAGCCTTTGGAAAGACACAAAGAAAGAAAGAAAAGCTTTCATGATCTCTCGTGATAATTCTGCAAGGGAGGGGAGGGCTCCCCTGGCTAAGAGGCAGATGCCAAGTTAGGATTCTGGGCTGGGTCATTTGAAGTCACTCAGACAGAACAGCCACCCCTCTAGAGTGGAAGATAGATGAGATAGCCAGAGCTAGGTGAGATGAGTCATTGTGAGCTGAAGATAGGTGAGATGAATCATTGTTTGGAGTTGCTTACATTACTGACTGCAGGGAGCCTACTCTTCTAGCTTAGCTCTGCCTCAGGACTGTGCCAATCATCTCATTTGATTAACTGATTTCTGTTGCTTGTTAGAAAACATTCGCAAAAATGACTAGATACTGGGGCCTGCTGTTTACAGTGCCCTGCTTGATACCTCTAAGGGATCTGATTTACAGAGGAGCAGCAAGCATTTCCTACTATATGCACACCCAAAGTAACATTACTGCATAAAACTCATGTCATCAGGGTTAGTGAAGAATCGTAGAGTCAATAACATAGATGCAAAAAAACAGGGACATATAAATCTAGTTAAAAGTTATTGGTTACAACAGTCATTCTTGAACACAGATTTCTGGGTTTTGGGCAATATACTGCTGAGATACTTTAAAAAAATTATAAGTAACTTGGCAAATTTCAACCAAAAAAAAGTAATTCTTATTCTTTTTTAAATCTAGTAGCCTGCAGATACATTTTCATTTTCAAAGAAACAAACTGGCTAATAAATTTAAAAGGCTGGAGCCTGAAAAACTGAATACTTTTTGTTTATAAGTAGTTTTCATTTATAGGTAATTTTAGAGAATAGAAGTTCTGAGCAGGAAAATATGGAATAAAAATGTTTTAAAATGCAGTGTTCTACCCAAAGCATTAAACAGGTTGAAGTCACCTGAGTAGTGCGTTCAAAAAGCAGCCAGAGAACCTTGAAGGGAAAGAAATAACCTAGTTTATTGGCCAATTTAACCTGGTCTTTATTTGTTTGATTTTGACTCTGGCAGTTAACATTTGCCAACGCCCTTCCCTGACTCTACCCTTTTGTTTGTATAAAACTAATGCCTGGCCTTAAAGACCAAACAACAAGGAGAACAAGACTGCTCTGATTTTAAAGCAAGAAGCTGCCTTGCCCTTCCTTTGCTTTTGCTGGCACCTTCTTATTGCTTGTGCCGTGTTGGTTCAGCCAATGGAGGATGGACACCTACTCTGCATAACTTCTCATTATCTGGCAGTCCTGGCAGGCAACATCTGCTTTATTTTATTTTATTTTATTTTATTTTGTTTTGTTTTGTTTTGTTTTATTTTTTCCCCACAAGTTTGCCGTGTGTACAAAAGAGAAAATAGGAGCACTGAAAGCAGGTTTTAAGCGCCTGCCTTACTTATACAGGAGTAACAGAAACTCGAGGTAGGGCACTGCTTAGACTCCCACCATGAGTTGTCTCCCAACAGTGCAGAAAAGCTGTGTCCCAAAGGACAAAGGAAAGGGTTCTTGACCTAAGAGGACAGATGAAATGTCTTTGCAACAACCCACGTCTTACCTTTCTGTAAGCGCTGTGGAGATCCGTATGTGACCACAAGGAGTAGAGGAGGAGGGAGGCAGCCCTGCTGGCTTTGCTGAACGTGTTACTGCAATTTTATAAAAATGAAATGTTTAAAATCCCACTTCAAAATCACAGTGCATGTACACTTCAGGAAATGTAACCTCTTAGCATTCATTCTGTCTAGCTGTCTATTCCCTCCTAGATCCTATTTTATTGCTTTTCAGGTATACAGGTACATTTCACACTGTCCTGACTACCAAACCTAATGCAAGAAAAAATGCCTTCCTAATTTACTTATTCTCAAAAATTAGAGAGAATGGAAGTACTTTATAGCCTTCATATTCAACAACTTTTCATATTTAGTTGACTAAAATATACCTCAGCTTAACAATCACCCATAAGCATCTTTCCAGCAGGTGAAATATCTGTTTAGCTAGATAGGATTTATACTATTTAGGGCCTCATCAGGCCTCGTTTACTGAGATGAATTTCCTGTTTAAGAACAGGAGGCAAACAGAATAATTACATTCAAAAAGCCTTAAGTATTCTCTTTCATTAAATATTGTTGCATTTGGCTAAGTATTAAAGGCAGATTAAAGAAAACACAAAATCATCTAGAATGCCGCTTTATAAATGTTTTTAAAGTACAGTTCTATCAATTGTATGAAACACATCCCTGCACTTTACTATTAGAGATTATCACAGCTGCATTGTGAAGGACAGGAAACAGAAACTTTTTTGGGGGTAGATAAGATCTGCTGATCAGCCACTCTGTGAATTTATAGATCATAAAGTGCTGTCATCCTCCAAGGAGCTATTTAAAATGCTGTAACATGGCCAACCTACCTATGGATGGATCAGTCATTACAAGTGATTTTTCTGTATGTGTAATTCTGTTTGTGGCCTACTCCTCCAAGACACAGTGCTCTCCCTCCATGCTAAGTAAGTGGCAGATATTGCAGTTTCTTCTTTTCCCTATGGAAAAAAAAGGGGAAGGAAAGACTTCCCACGTGTCCTACCTGTCACTCATGCTGATGGTCATAATCTTTGGTAGGCCGCCAGTGTTCAGGAGAAGCCGTGCGTTGTGGGAGCTGCTCTGTGTCAAATTGTACAAGGTGTAGCAGATGGCAGCTGCGGTCTCATAAGCAATATCAGACTCGGGGACAGAATCAGGAAGTATTGAGACCAAATCCGGCAAAACTTCTCTAGCTAGAAGTTAGAAGAGAAATGAACAACTCCATTACTAACAAGTACATTTGTATTTGAGTACCTGTAAGACCTTAGTCCCACTTGTATTTTTTTCTTTCCATTGATAAGCCAAGTAAGGCAATTTTCAGAAAATCTACAATTGAAAATTTCTTGAAAATGCCAGTTCAGGACAAATGCTGTTTTTTAGGTAAAATAGATTTTTTTGTGCCTTTTTTCCCCAATCATTTTATTTGTAGAAATGACCTAAATTAAATTGTCTCAATTTCATATCAAAGGTTCATTTTGCTTTATGAATAAAGACATTTTTCATCAAGGAAACATTCTACCCTTCCAAATAAATCTTTGGCCAAAATTACTTGGAGAATTTGACCTGAATCCATATGTTTTTAGTCAACCAAAACGAACTCATTTTTATGGAGAAAGAGCTCATCAGAAAAAAAAGTCCTCCAAGTTTTCTCTACCATAGGTAAAGCAAGAAGAACATTGTGAAGGTACAAGATGAGAATCTTTCTCAGAGGTTCAAGTTTTTCTTTCTTTCCCACATTTTTTTATAGATAGTTATTCCTGATGAAGTGCTTAAATATTTCTCTCATGTCAATTCCTACTTTTTCTAGGGAATTTGACACTTTTATTTTTTAATACACACATAGATTATTCCTTTGAAATCAGGCCAAACACATATTATAACATTCTCATCAACAGGGTATGTTTTCTAAGGATTAAACAGTGCCCAGGAGACTATTCTGTAAAATTCTGCAAGCTAATCTGTTACATGAAACAGCTGTTTGCCTGTAATTCTCCCTCCCTCTTTGTGCAGGGACATAGGAATGGGCAACAAACCAAGTGAATTCACTTTGTGTTTTCAGTAGGAAAAATATTCAAATATATTTTACATTGAAATACTCAGAATAGAGATGGCTTCTGATAAAAAACTAATTAAAATGTTTTAGAAACAAGGTCCCCCCAAAAGATTAAGCTATTTTCTCTATAGCATATTCTAGCTTCTTTCTTAAAACACTCATGCAGGCCAACTGTGTGACATGCAAGCTTCTAAAACTTTGTGTCTAAAGGAAGAAAACACAATGTTTGCTAGAAAAAAACTATGGATGTTCTATAATTTATCCCAGAGGATAACATAGCTATGGCAGCACAGAATTCAACACTCTTCTCCTTTTACTCTATTGTAAGCAGAAGAAAAAAAATAGTATTCTCCAAATCTGTGTTTATTTTACTTCCATTAAGTATTTTTTGAAAGCAAGATCAATGGAGGTATCTGATAAAGCAACACAATTTAGGGAGAACGCTCATTTTTGATCTTGCATAAGGACTACATGTCTGGCTTAAAAATCTCCTAACCCCATACAACAAGATTTTTGCTTGTTTCTTTTTTTGAAGCAGGAAAGACGAAGGTGAAGAGAGCAGTGAAAGAAGGGCCGAGAGTTGATGTCAGCCTTTGCTTACCTATATCACTTTGCAGAGAGGTGTTGCGAGATAAGTTCCTGAGCAATGAGACCGCCGTTTTCCTGACTGTCGGGCTGCTAACGTGCAACATATTTCGAATGCTTGGAAGGCCATTTGCCTTCCGAACTACAGTCTGGGCCACCGCCAATGGCATCTGTTATAAGGCATACAACAATGATGTGTCTTTAGCATGAATGTAAAGCCTCATAAATAGCTGCAGTAAGTTCTCTACATCATTTTAAATATTGTTTTGAAATAGTTTTAATCCAGAGCTACATAAGTTGTGACAGGAAAGTCAGATGATATAAAGGAAACTTCAAGTCTGCTTTCTCCCACATGGTTTTTGGACAGTTCCTCTGGCAAAACATGACAGGGGCCATCAGTTTCTTCACCACAAAAGTGACCCATGGTGGTGCCAAAAATTTTCTCTCTCCTTTGGACTTACCCAAGAATGACTATGTTCCACAAACGCTTCTTCTTTTACCATTTACATATTCCTCCAATGTGCAATGAATTAGGAAATGACACACGTGGAGCTATAGACACATGGAGTGGGAAACAGCAGTCCTTATATTTGCCAGACAAGAAATATCTGCAATGCTGACTATGACTTTCCATTCCAGTATTCTTGATTTCATGGAGCCAGTTACTTCTCCGCAGTTATCTGAACACAGTGCTGCCAGCAAGTTGCACTGCAGCCCCTAACTCCATTCATGTACACTCAGAAAGAAAGGAGAGTAAATAGAAAAAAGACTTACTGGTCCAGTGCCAGCTGTGAGGTTCTGAAGTGCTCCCAGGGATGCTTCCTGGGTATAGTTTCTGGTACTCTTTGCTATTAAGGAAAGATATATCCTGATCAGTGTGGAATGCCAGAGCGATTCTACACCTCTGGGACTGCTCTTTTCCTCCGGTAGTGGGGTGTCCTGTTGCTTCTAAACATACAAACAGATCAAACCTTTAGAACCAGTGACCTTATATAGCAATGTATCACAATCTAAACCAGCCATTCTCTATCTTCTCTAGGTACAGAAGATTTTGCAGGGCCGAAGACCAGTTAAATTCTTCATGTGCGCGACAGTAAGCAAGAAAACAAGACAGAAATTTATCATCTCATCATCACTCTTGTTTTAACAATCGAAGGGACTAAAAAAACCCAAATGAATTAAAAGCTGATGGCCATATGTTGAAATAAGAATACATTTATGGGAAGACTACCAGACTATTGTGTGATAATATTTTATCCTGCGCTTGTCTCCCCGTAATTAACTAGCTGAGGAGGTCTGTGAGATTTATTAGGTTCAGGTTTTACAACTAGGTAGTAGAGGTGAGCTGCAGAGAAGGCCTTTCAGCAAGCAGGGAGCAAGTGGGGAGGCAGTTAGACCGTGCAGACGAAACGAGCAAAGGATTTTGGGTTTGATGACTCAGCACCGTCTGATGGAAGGAAATTCCTCTGAGCTGGCTTTAGATCAAAATGAGCTACGAAGCACAAGACAGGATACATTTATGCTCTGCATGCTGGGATCCTTTTGAAAAAGTATTCATCAGTAAAATAACCCCCAAAATGAATAACCCTTTATTTACCTTCTTAATATGTATCAGAAAATAGAGCACATCATTGGTATTACAAAATAATAAAACGAGAATGCAATTTAAATAATTCCACGAGGTTCTTTGCATGAAAGTACCATAACTGTAGGGGACATCCACAGGAATACCTCAGTAGAAAAGTTTAAGGATTTAGTGTATATTGTACAATGTGTTTAAAATGCAATCTTTCTATTCTTCCAAACTTTCATAGGATAAGAACAGGCCTGATTTTGCTTCACTTTAACTAACTGGAGTCAACATTATAGCAATTGATCACCACAGGAGCAGTTTTGTGTTCACACTCGTTCTTTAGCTTTTAAGCTCCTTAGCAAATAATACCAAGTTATGTATGCAAATAACAATTATCAAAATTTAAATATTTAATTGTACTGAATATTCTTTCTAAAAACATGAGCCTAAATATATCATAGACCTCATTCTCTGGATGTCGTTGCAACTGATTAACAAATGGGAGATACAACTAAACATGTGCTTTACCTCTTTCACTTTTCTGCTCCGCGTTCCGAAACAGCCTGGTGTTTTGTCATTGGTAGAGGTATTTCTTCTTTGCATATAGATGCTTTGGGCATATCTGTCGGGGAGTTCTAACTCCAGCTGGTAGGAGAGATTGTGAAGAATGCACACGCAATTCTCCGTGGCCTAAAATAACAAAAGAAGACAAATCTCCAAAGCTCGTGCATGTGTTGAATGGACATGTATAGACATGGGAAGCACTTTCATTCTCCCGTCTTAAGTAACTAACTGCAGAGCTTAAAGAAGAGCCCGTCTTCATGCCAGTGATCCACAAGACTGCCCGTACACTGAGAAGTTCAACATGCCCTGGGATGTTCCCGAGCACTGAGGCCAGCTGGCACAGAAGGGCTTGCATTCAGAGCAGGGTGCATGCCTCTTGGAAATGGTCCTGGGACATTGTAATTCCCAAACTGTGCCTGGGAATTGTTTGGGCGAGTGCTGTTTGGCACCGAGCAGAAGTGTGTCAGGAAATGTTTTAAAGCTTAGGAGGAAAGATGATCACGTACACATCTAGCCATAGCATCAGTATTAAGAATGCTTTGTATCTTTCTGAAGTAGGAAGTATTTTTCCGTGATAGAAGTGCTCTTTCTGATTTGATCTGCCATTTTGAGGGCAGCCAAGACCAGATCTGCAGATTCTGAGTGCTGGTAAATGGTTATTACCAGTTCCTCCTTCTCTGAAAATAAAAAGGGAATGAGTGGTTTTAATGCAAAACGCAGCAGGCTGCAATTGGCACAAGGGTGGTTTGTTGTGATTCTCCCTGAAGCTAATAGCACTGAAAATAGTGAGATGGAAAAACTCAAGTAACTAATCCTAGAAAAGAACTGTACATGTACAGTAATTACTGCTACACTGCACATGTTACAGCAGGCAGGCTAGAAGTGCTTCAGAGGCTGCACACCAGCGACTGCTGCTCTCCTCACCTAATGTCACCCAGCCAAAAGACAAGTCTCTGGGCTGAGCAAAGTGTCCACAGTTCATCTACGGTCAGTGAAGGAGACTGTGAGGAACTGCCTTCTGGTCGTGTCCATTTCTTCACATTACCTGCAGTCCTAGCTTGGTCAAACGCAAGACTTCTAAACAAGTTAGATGATAAACTAAATCCCATTCTAAATGATGTAAACTGCTTAGTTAAACTGCCACCCAAATTTAGGTTCTTCATTTCCTTAGGGGCATTTAGCACTAATGGTATGGAAAAGTGATCTGATTAAATCTTTAAAGCTCCTATCTATCTAGATCTCTTAGACAAATAAAGGTGGTGACCTCAGTAAGTATTCCAGGATCTCTGGAAGCTATGACTTTATATCACTTTTTAAAATGGGCCAAAATTGTTCTAGCTCTCTCTGGTGATTCTGAAAATGTTACTCTGCAGTTAAAGTATGTTGTTCTTTTAGTCAGACAGGAAAAGTTCTTTCTGAAAGTTCTTTCTGAACTTTCATCATAGCTGTCAGTTCTAAAAGCTCTGGAAATGAATATAACCTTGGCAGTTTTATATCACAGTTGTTTCTGAATACTGGCTTCTAAACACAATCATTGTTTTCTTAGTGATTCTCTCTAGGAAAAGACCTTTCATCTTGAAAAATACCTTGTCATTAGGCTTGTGATCTGCAATAGCTCCTTGAATATAATACACAAGAGAATCAATCAATCCATCACATTCTCTCATCTTTTTCCTTCCTTCTGGGCCAGCAGAGCTCATGTTCCTGCACAGGAAGGAATTGGTAAGAAAACATTTAGTTACACATGTTTCTTTGTGCCCCTCAGAGAAACTTTTAAGGCTAAATCTTAGATACTGAATTTAAGGATGAGCAATTCCATTCTTTGGAGTTGATCAAGTAAAATAATATGGGCCTCTGTTAAATAAATTTTCACTTTAGAGCACTCCCAGGCAGTAACAAATACTCCAGAAAAACAAAACAAAACAAAAGGTTGTTGTATCTGGATGGGTAAAATAAGACCCAGCTCAAACATTTCTTCAAAATTGAATGAATCCTTTTTAAACAGTCAAACAGCCTAGACTTTTTTCCATTATTTTTGTTACCCTTTTTATATTTGGAATAGTCACCATATCAAAATATCAGAGGAAAAACATCTGTAAAGTTTTCCATGCATACAAATCTCCTTTAGCATTAACCTAATCCAAGCCAGCTTTTGATCTAATTTCACCTATCCATAGGCACGTTCTGAGATGTTCAGCAGCATTTGCAGATTAGCTGTAAAATTTCATATCCTAACTTCATTCTTCTGTTTCAAAACTAACCACTGAAGAAACCCCCCCCTTTCTCACTTGATGATAACTCATCTTAGCTACAGGCCAAATGTATGTGGTAACGTTTTGGGAAGTTCTCCAAAGCAGAGCTAGGGGGGATGAGAGGATGGGAAGGCAGCCCGTTCCGCGCGTGACACGGGCAGCCCTGCCCCAGCTCCGGGTGGGAGCCGGAGGGGATGACTCCCAACGCGACGCCCTGCCAAAGGAGCGCGTGAGAACTCCAGAGCTTTGGCTACAGCCAGCTGGGAAGATTCCCTTATCGCCCCACTCCCTCTCAGTGCTCTAAGGATGGACCAAAAGGCATCAAGCACTTTTCCTTGCTTAGTTTGCTCTTTTGTCATTCTCCCTCGTGGCCTTGTTACTGCATGGGCTATAACTGTTGGCTTCCCCCAAGCCTTCAGAAGGAGAGTTGCACGAGGGATGAGGAAGGGAATGGCTTCTGCACTTGGTCTCAGGAACACCAGCTGACTGAGCCAAACGCTTCTTTGTGCCTCTCTGGAGTTGGGGGCATTTCTGGCAGTCTATGGCTTCCCTGCTCTGCTGAATGCCCTCTCAGTGCAAGGCCTTCAAGCCATTAAGGCAATTCTCAGAGATTTTCACAGCCTGACATGTAGGAAATGGATTGGGAGAAGGAAGAGGAAAGAATGTGGCGAGAATATACTGTGCAGTGTTGGTTCCTAGCTTCCCAGGTGGCAGGCATCTAAGCAGGAAAGAGCTGAAGACACCAGAAAATGCTCCAAGTTTGGGAGAGGAAAATGCCAGGGCAGATGCCTTCTGCTGTGCTACTACAAGGACTCTGCTGCTGCTGTCGGTGCTTTTTCCTCTCTCCCAGACCAGGAAGCAACTGTTCGCACTGCTTTCAAAAAACATTTAGTGTATTTTGTGGTAAGTGGAATACAACTTTAAAATGAATAATGAAGATGACCTAAAAGCTCTTAAAAAGCCAAACACATACTTTCTGCTTGAAGTTTGGCTGTAAATAAGCTCCTGATTATCAAGGAAGTAATAGCATTTACAATTTTGAGGTATAATTATTTTTACAATGGAGGAGCTCTGAATTGTGGAATGTTGGAATTACACCTCTAGGCCTCATTATTTAGGACTCCAGCAGTTCTGCTGGCCAGAACACCGTGTGCCATATCACATTTTGAGTTCTTTGTTTGGAATGATACTAAATACAATCCAATACAAGAATCCATGACAAACAAAGAGGGAAATGTTCCTTTAGAAATTTTCAAGGTGTTTGTTTTGCAAGCTTAGATACGGGGTGGAAACTGCATTTCAATAGAATTTCATTAATGATAAAGCCAGTAACACATAACTTACAACTTTCCTGTGGTTTATATTTGTAAAATTCATGTGGTATTTTATAAACTCACAGTACAGTTTTTCCGTGTCTCCTCCAGGGAAGTACATATTCAAATTAAATACTAATGCATTACAATTACAGTTTTATTTTAGGTCATGTTGTTACTAATGTCTCTATTTATGAGTTTAGTTTTTCTCTCATGGCTTATGATAGGCATCACTTGGGAATTAAATTTTACCTACGCACGACACGTTTGAGACATGTCATCCTTTCACCAGTTTATGGGTATGCTGGCAGAAATGTACGTGTCACAGCCTTTGCAGTACATAGCAAAAATAGTTTCTAAGGCACATAGACTAAAAATACTGTTGAAAGATAAGTGTGGAATTCCCCTTACCAGAGCCACTTCAGCTGATACAGCATTTCACTTGGTCTCAGAACGGTTAAGGTCGCTAACCCTTTGACAACTGATTGTGCTGAGCAGTTGTGCAAGGAAAGGCCATGGTTTGCCCGTGCCCATGACCAGTGCAATAGCTGTGGCAGGCAGCTTAGTCGCTCGGGAAGCAGGGAAGAGCGGGACTCAGACGGACAGTTCTGCTCTGCAGCAGGAATGAGTTGCTGAACTTGGTTGGGTGAAGTAGCTTGTGCCCATCAGACAGGAGTGTGTGTGTGTGACCACCTATCCCCTCGGAGACAGACACGTGCGTGTGCGAGTGGGGGCGCAGGCAGGCGGCCGGGAGCGAACACAGGCGGCCTCTCCAGTTATCCTCCATCTTCCTCTGTGTCCTCATTACCACAATCGGGCAGGGAAGGAAAGGGCTCCCATTCTCCTACCCGCCCAATTACAGCCATAACCACTTCACTCTCAAGGGAGAGTGAGAGCTTGTTTGAAGATGGAGAAGAATATTTCAGGCAAAACCTTGGGGCAATGGGTTGGCAGTGGAACGTTACCTTCTAATTAAAGCTGAGGGAAATTCCAGGAAAAAAGTTATTAATTTGGAAAAGAAGAAATAGAAATATTCCTCAGAAGTCTCACAGAAGAGCTTATTTCCTTCTCTCTTAAAAAAAAAAGGATAATTTTGAAATAATAGCAACATTATGCATAAAAAATTGCAAAACTGACTTGATCCTGGCCTCACACAGGAGCTGGACTCTCTTCTAGCAGAGCTCCTGAGGCCTTGAAGTGCCCACAATTTAGGCACTTGCTACAGCTGGGCTGCCCCACAGCCACTGCAGCTCCTGGAAATGCTGCAGTGACACTTCAGGCCTCCTAAAACCTTCCAGACTGCTGTGTTTGCTTGCATTTCATCAGAAGGTCACTGACAGAAATACGTCAGTGGAAAAGGGAATCAACTGGAGCCAAGATCAGGAGTTTTCTTACAGAAAACTCTTGCTAGACATCTGTAACATGCATTGGTACTGAATAGTTGGGAGAATTCAGTTTGAGGGAGATTGTTGCTTGTAGGGATGCTCTCCTTGGAATGACTCAGAACGTAAGTTTTCAGATTCTGTAGCCAGTAAAAATTTGAATTCTGGCATATCCAAAGATCCTAACCTTGGCCAAACTATAGTGTATGCTAATGTGGATGCACTGTCTTCATCTCTGTGCCTCACTTATCTCACCCAATACTTATTTCTTCTTTCTTGAACACATGCACACTGTAACTACATCTGCAATTGATGCAGCCCCTTGCCTATCTGCTTGTCAGGTTTATCAAGACTCAGCTAAACCCCTATTGGAAAATATTTTATGGTCCAGAGATACAAGGTGTATATAAGGAAAAAGAATTGTTACACAGTAAAATAAATAACAGAATGATAATATCATTCAATCATCATTCAATTATATTGCAGATTGAATCAAATGAAAGGGATACTTCCTGCAAGCCCACATTGAGTCACCCACTAGATAGGCCATGAAGGTTTTTGAACAGCTACAAGGGATCCACACTACTGACAAGAGGAGGGTTTTTGCTCCTAAGACTCATTCTGCCAAAAGTGATTATTTGAATTTAACTTAAATTATGATACTATTTCCTGAAGCAGTTCAGGAAAATTTATTCCCTTCATGCCTTACACAGTTTAAAACAACAGAGAGGGAAAGAAATCCAGGGATCTACTTAGTAACTACAGGCACCAGCCTGCAAGCTGCTTGCTTGAAATAACAAAATTCCTTTCAGGAATTGGGGGAGTAGATAAGCTGAAGAGGAGACAAGAAAAGATAAGAATGAATGGAAATAAACCTAAAGGAATGGCAATAGTATGTAAACGGCCTTGGTTCAAAGAGTCGTTCTCATCAGTCCTATTTGTTTTACAGCCTCATCTAGAAGCTTCCATCACAAACTTGAGCTGCCGTTATACTTTTCAACAGTCTGAGAGTTTTGGCTTTACGTGTCAAATGGAACTACTTGCCGAAACTACAGCCTTCCATGGGCTTTTTGGGTCAGCACCTAATTTACAAAGCGATTACAAGGGAGCTGGGACAGACAGAGGGTGAAAAACAATAAATAAAGGCAATATGATTGCTATCCTGCTGGCTGGGGAACAACACACAGAGATTTAGCTGACATTTCTGAAGGCAGTTACCTAAAATGTTCCACAGAGTTACACATGGGACCATAGGATGCTCCAGTTAGAGAATATTTTAAAGGGAAGACACACTAATGAAACACAGGAGTTGTGTTTAGATCTTTAGCTTTAACACTTCTAAATGAAAAGCTCTTCAGGAGGAAGAGTGACCAGGAAAAGAAGGGCTGAACTTTCCAAAACTTACAAGGCAACACCCAGAATAATTTACCCTCAGCAGAACAATCACATTCTGTCATTGAAGAACAGAGACACCTTGCAATGCAGAACTTTTGGGAACAGGTATTTCAAGCTAAAAGTGGAATGAGATCATTATCAGCATTCAAGGTATAATACAGACAACCAGGTTCTAAGCCTTCCTTTTATTTCAAAATAAGAGTCATGCCAGGAATGCACTGCTTATAAACAAAGTTTAAACCCATATAGTCTGCACGCTGTTGGCATTTTACCCTTTCAGACTGGAAGATACTTAGCCGATCCATTCCTACTGGAACTGGAAACAAAACTAGGAGGTGTAGTGCTTTTAGGCCATACCTATAAAATCCAACAAGAGTTGTCTTGCCTGCAGAAAGTCTGCAGTACTGCTCTCCAGAGTTCATTATGCCAGTTTTACCTATTTGCCTGCTTGTCAGGCAACCAACGTACTTTTTTGATTTGGCTTACTTTGCCTGCTCAGGGCACAGTGCTTTTTATAATGTTTCCGCAGTGAACAGGCAGAAAACAGTACCATTATTTATTCTAACTGCAAAATTAGCTGGTGTTTGCAGCTTCAATTTAATATATTATTTTTTTTGATCTGCAGGTCCTGCAAAATGCAGTGAAAGCAAAACTTTAAGACTGATTACAGATCTAGAGCAATAGAAAGGGATTAGCAAATCCTTCTGAAGCTGGACTTCCTTATCACTCTGACTGCACACATATCCATAATATTTCTTGAAATATTTGATTAGCAGAATTGTGAATGTTCTTGTCATTCACTCATTCCAATATTAGTATTTGCAATACTACCATCTGGATGTGGATACACTTCCCCTCTTGCAACTCTGTCAAAGAAGAGGAGAGCTTTAGTTTCCTAGGGGGTAAATTGTGGGCACCATAGATACACCCATGTCAGATGACAGGGTTAGATTTGGACTGTGGGTGTCCCTGTCAGTCAGTGGTTTTATGTAAATTTTTGAAAAGCAGTTCTGGCATTCTTCCATAGCTAAGTACTGTACTATGCATAATGTATTGCACTTCAAAGTACTATTTTTGCCCTGTAATAGAAGCTGCAGGCTATAAACTTTATTAACATGCACAACAAACATGTTACCATTACAAAAGGAAAGACTAATTACAGATTTATATTTTGGCAATTACATATACTCTTTAAACATCTTTATGATGTGCTGCCTCTTTAGTTTTCAGCATTTCTTTAGGGAGAAGATTTTTAAAAAAATACATGAGGAAGGATACTTTTCCTGACTTAACATAGGACGTGTGTTTATTTCCAATGAAGAGAAGGAAAATGTTTCATCTTAAAAATCTTGGATAGATGATCTGTACAAATACAGTAAATCTCATTAAAATTATTATTTACTGGAAAATATGTGGGCAATCCTGAAATAACTTTAGCCATTAATTTTCAAGTCCTTTTTGTTCTCCTCTCAATTATAATTTATAGTGTTTAAGCTCTTTAAGGGGAGGAGGACTATAACATGGACATGACATTTTAAGAATATATGTAATTTTCAAAGGTAGTAAATTTTAAAGGTAATCTTCAAGCATTTAGGTAAGGTCAGTTTGAGAGACTTTTTACTAAGGTTGTAGAGCTACTGCAGCTTGAGAGGAGCCACAGTCACTGATTTTTTAAGAGTAGGTATATTCAGAATCTATTTTTGTTCTAAAAAACCCCAGCTTCTGTTACTCCTGATTTGTCAAGTATTGAGTTGTGTCAAGTAATTTCTGTCTCAGTCATATCTGTTACAGTGTTGTGAACTAGCCTGCTTGGAAGTTCAGTTGGACAGAAGGAAGAAAAAGAAGCATTGTGTTGGTAAGCTTATTAATTCTTTAACTGAATCTTAGTGATTTTTACCTTCTCTATTAGTGCCTAGAAATGGCATCATCCAAATATTTAGGATTTGTTTGACCGTATCTAAGGCAACCCAGCTTCTGTTATTCCTGACTTGTCACATACTGAGTTGTGTCAAGTCACTACAACAAGCTTTGAACGAGTAATACAGTTGCTAAAACTGTGAATAATTCTGTCCCCACATGCTGCCTCATTGAGAAGAGACTTCCAGAGTCCAAAGACAAGAGCAGGTAATAAAAGGCACCTAAGGGCACCATGAAGAGGTGCAGCTGAGAGTCATACTATTTTCCATGCAGATGCGGCTCAGGTGAACTGATATGTAAAGACAACCTTCCTCATTTCGTAGACAATACCACTAGTGTTAGTTATGGAAATTTTATCATCGTTCATAGTTAATGTTTCTATTATATTATATTATTTATATATTATATTTATATATTATATAAATGTATTTATTTTGAGCCATCAGAGTAAATAAGAGATAATTATTACTTAGAGCTGAAGTTAATTAGGGGTTAGAGGACTGATGGGTGTTTCTGCAAAAAAACTTTCTGCTTTATTGTTGAGTATTTTGTTCAGCTATCACTTCATTTGTGCTCTGAAACCACTTAGGAGTCAGATACAGAGCTATTTTACATTGTAAGAACTCATGAAGTACAGATGCAACTATTCCCCTATGGGACATATCAGCAAACAGTTATCTGTTAGGAAAAACATTCAAGATTCTATTTTACATTCTTGAACTCTAAAACTCAAGCCATTCCTCTGTGCTCATATAATTGCTCATAGGTTATTCCCACCTATGTCCTTTCATGAATTTTTGAATGTATGAATGCCCTGAACTAGCTATATGCAAATAGAGCAAATTTTCTTTACTCTTAATAGAAGGCCAATGTCTAGTCAGGGAATTTGTTTATATGTATGTCACTTGTTTGCATAGGATCAAATTTTCTAAATGGATGTATGCGATGATAAAAAGAGTTGTTACTGTCTATAAGTGTTTCGTTACAGCATAACTAAGAAATAGTGCTTTAAAAAATAAACCTTACTGATTTATCGGTTATAGACCTCTTCTCTACATAGACCTGCTTGGTTTTGCTCTGTTACTTTTCAACAGGCACATTCAAAAACTTGCTCTGCCAATCAGAAGTACAGACATATATTCAAGCCAGGTGCAAGACTTTTAAGTATTTTGTGTTTGTAGAGGAGGAAACAAAAAAAAATGTAGGCATGTTTCTATGCAGTTCCAATGGACAATCACTTATTTGCTCTATATAGTTTAGAAAGGAAAATGAAACAGGAATTGTTTCTAAAAGGACAAGGGGCTTGTAAGCAACACCTATATGATTCAAAGAACTCGATTATCCTATGAAAGTGTTAGTGATTGCATCTTACAACTCTAGCTTTGAAGACACAGACTTTGAAAGTCACCATGCTAAATATCTGCCAAAGCCTTAAAAAAACTCTAAAAGACTTTCAGACTTTCAGAGTTTACAGTTTATTTCAAGTTACTGTCAGCTCTTTTCCAATGCTATCTGATAATATTATTCCTACCACTATTCTAAAAAGCTTTGTTGGTATTATTATCATCAGTCAGGGGCTAAGTTTTCACCCCATATCCACAACTGTTTTATCAATGAAGGATCTCTTTGACTTCAATGCAACCATGAAAAAGGTTTTTGACTATCATCTCCAGTAATGCTTCTGGAGCACCTATCACAGCTTGTGGATTACCCATCACAGGAAGCTACAGGACCTTTATAAAGAAACGTCATTTTTATTATATTGATCAGTAATTATTCTGATCTGATACACAGTACTTGTTGCATTTGAACATAAGATCTGTATGGAAACTCTTCTCTCAGAGATATCAGAGATATCAAAATGCAAAAAAGTAAGATCTGTGCGGGCTTATCATGATTGTCTGGGGTACTTATAGACTGAATGCTCACCTCAGGCATCCCGTTGCATTGTAGAATATATCAGGGTCAGGTAAGACACTAGACTTTGGATAATCTCTATCTGGCCAGCCAGAGTAGGGAATGAGGACAGTTTCCGTCAGTGTCTGGAGGGCTTCTCTGATCAACAGGTGCTTCAGCTGGTCATTGGAGGACAAATTCCACAACAAACCTGCAATACCCAAAGTTAAATCAGAGTGGCAAAAAGATCTCCGCACAGTTTGAAAGACCTAATCAGAAACTCTTTGAAGTTAATGAATGAAGGAACTTGTCACCACAGGACATCATACCAAGCGTGATTGCACATAAATTCTGGAGGCTTTTTTCTTGCTTTCCCTAATGAGATAAGCTTTTTGGCATTCAGTTATATGTGGATTAAATGAACAATATTGTTCTTCCTTTATCCTGAGCTATTGTAATTCACTGTAAAAACTGGTCAAAAGGGTGCTAAACTGACAATCCAAAGGATCTGAACCACCCTGTGGAGTTTCCATGCCTGAAAGCATGTGCAGAGTGGAGCTTCTTGTACTGAACATCATAGAAGTTTGAAATAGGCGTCTATTTATTCATATATCTTCTGGCAAAAGAAGAGGAAAGAGAAGGAGCAACAGCAAAATCAAAACAAAAGTCAACCAAAAGAAGCCTGTTTATTCTTCTGGGACCAGCTCCATAATTTCCAAATTATGGCAAAAAAGGTAAAGTATGCTGTCCTGTAGGATAAGTAAGGCTCATATGGAATCAGAAACACCGGCAAGGGAAACATATTATGACAGAACAGCACAAATGCATGAGCACAAAGAAACTAAGTCCATTTTGAGTTAAAGGCAGACACCTAGAACAGAAGTCAGAATCGCTGAGACAGAGTTTGGGATGTTGCCATGTTATAAATTTTCCCACATAAATCTGAACTTTACCCACGAGCAAAGACACACTGAATTCTCTCAGTGACATTGTGTGTGTGAATGAATTTGTTCACATTAAAAAATGTCTTTAGGAGTGGGGTCTTTCCTTGCAGTTATTCACTGTAATGTATTTATAGTGCCATATTTTTCCCTTAGATGGTTATTTGTGAAAATGGGTGTGGTCTCCTTATAATTTTACATTTATTTTTATGACAGTATGTTTGTGCTGTAATCTTCCCTGCAGGAAGAACTTTCTTTCATTTCTTAGATTTATGCTGCCTGATAACAAGATCAAGAGGTTAGATACTCCCTGGAGGCTCCTCTGGCTTACCTTCAAAGGCTACTTTTTTTTTTTTTCTCATGCCACAGCCATTTTATTTTCTGTTCTTTAGTGTGCTCACTAAACACAAGGAAATGTCATTCCTGTCTTGGCTCCTGCACCTTCTCCAAGTGACATTCTCTCTTATGGTTCAGGAGTATCCCCATTCCTTCCTAAAAAGATTTGAAAGAAGTTTGTTTCTATGTCAAACAAAGAAGAGAACCTATGGTTCCTTTTCTTCAGCTGTCTCCATGTTATGAAGCGAGCAAATCCACTTAACGTGATCCTGATGAGGGCTAAGAACAGATCACATAAACCCAGAAATTGCACAGAGAAATCTGACAGTTATTTTCTGAATGTGAGGATTAGGTAAACTGGTCCAGGGCAGCTTTCAAAACACAGTACTGAGCACATACATAGACATTTTAGTGGAAGCACTGGTTTGGTGCTTTCTGTGTGCTCTCCTGGACGCACAGACTGTGTGGCAGAAACAGCACTGGCTGTAAGTTACATTTATCTCCAGGCTTTATCATTGCTTCTACTGCTCTCATAGAATAATACAAGGCAGTGCATGGTGGTCCTCAGACTGTATTCCTCAGCCTAAGTGTTGGCCTGCACCTGCATTTCTGATGTGCACAGGGGAACATGTACAAAGGGAAGAACAGCTGCATGTTCTTATGTGGTGGTGGAATTAATACCAGGCAGTCTTTTTTTTTTTTTTTTTTTGATTTTGGAGACCTTTTCCTTACTTTCCTGTTATTCATCAGACTTTTTTAGTTCTTGTCAACATGCTGAAAGAGATAGAAAGGAGAGGAAGAGCCAGCAGAACAGGTCAGAAGAGAATACAGGCCTTCAAAATATGTCCAGAGATATACCATATATGGTATGATATATCATATATGTCTTGATATTGTCACATCTGACTCAGTTGTGCACATGAGAAAAACACATTTGAGCCTCAGAAACTTATTTTTAAGGTTGCTGGTTAATTAATACCAGCAATGTTAATATAGGCAAAATATTAAATCATACTTCCAACAGATAGTGAAGTACTATCTGTGGAAGACTTCTGTATCTCAGAGTTTTAATTTCCTTCAACAATATCCTTACCTTCATGTATTTTTCTAAGGTAGAATACTTGGTATTATGCTTCCTACACAGCAGTAGAAACATAAAAAGCTTGTTGGGCTTAAACATTTTTCCTAGGGAATATCGCACACTTTTGACCTTGAACAGATGTCTCACTTTCACAGTAATTCAGTGTAGTACTATCAGGTACAAATATTATTTTACTGATCCCTATAGGGGAAAATGTTCAGATAATTACTATATCATACATCTGGAAATATCTAATTTACAGTTACAAAGCAGTCAAACAATAAGTATGATATTGTAAGACAGATGGCCTTCTCATGCTTAAGAGATGAAATTCCTAAGATTCTGCATTAAACCTTTCCTAGAAGTGTATTGTTACAACACTACAATGCAATTATGTGCAGAGCTATAAAGATATCCCATGAGTCCTGTAGGAAGCCAAAGATAATGAAAAAAAAGAAAAAATAAGAAACAAAAACTTGTAGGTGAGCCATTAATTATCCAGGGAAACTGAAGCAATATGTCTGCCCCGTGGGAGGGAAATAATACACCCCTCATCTGCGAACAGATTGGAGCCCAACTCAGCGTGCTCCAGCCCTCTTAGAGGAGAGGCACACAGAGATATGCATGGTTCTTGGAAAGGCCTTATGGCACACTGCTGCTCTGCACACGGCAGTAATTCTGGGAGGTTCCCAGATATCACTGAACATGCCAAGATCACCTGGAATACTGACCTTAGTAAGATGCATACTGACTGTCTAATTCTCCTTTGCAGCATGCACCTTGCCTACCTTTGAAGTGTGGGCTGAGAAAGTGGCTGGAAGCAAGGTTAAAGAGAAATGCATTCAACCTGGCTGTTCTCTACCCTCAGAGCTTATTAGATTGCTGGAAGGATTCCTCAGGTGCTGGCAAACATCCTTCCCAGCACCATTTTCACCTAGTGACTTAAGTACTACTTACTGATTGCACATTTGATCTTGAACAAAGTACAAAGCTTTTCTTCTATTCTTAAAGTCATCCCTTGCAGCTGATAGTGTAAAAATATATCAGAATATTTTAACACAAATGACAATATATGATTCATTATTGTTCATATATTTTGTTGGCGTGTTGTATGTTTCTGAAGCAAATATTCAAGTTCAATGACACAGTAACTGCAGAAGGAAGGTGCCTCTGCATCTGTTTTCAGGCTGGTGAAGGAGAGCACAGTTATAATTACAATACCTATACCTGCATAGTCACAGTCCAAACTCTGTCAGAAGTGAGGGAACTGCTACCAAGAGCTTTTTGGCCACTATTACACTTATGTGTAAATGCACTGAGAGAACGCACTATGCGATAAATTATCAAATGACCCAATTCTGCATCTGCTGAATGTGAAAAACGTTAAGACATTTTAATGTCACAGGGCTGCTGAACTGAGCCAAAAGAGTCAACAATACAAAGCTTTGTTCCCCAGCTTAGGAAGCAGAATATTTCAAATACTTTAAAGAATGCAGAATTACAGAAGGTCTCAACATGTCTTTGCTTCAAGGCAAGGCTGCTTGAGACCTATATCTTTTAAAGCACTGTTATTTTAATCTGATGTCTTTAAAGACCACTTGAAATAAAGCCCCATTCATTTACTCATTATGTTTTCATCAGATGATTGTGAAATATAAGCTTGCTCTTCCTCTGCATGCTAACTAAAATAAATAAGGGTCATGGGTGGTTGATTTCCTAGAGATGCACTATGGCTAAACAGAAGTACAGGGAGGAAGGGGCTGGCACACCCCTTTGTTGCCTGCTGCAAAGGCAGCAGGGTAGTAATCACAGGTTTCTTTGAAACGAATGGTGACCATTTCCTCCTACCCTTCCACCTACTAGACTGATGTACAACAAGAGGCAGAACACAGGGTTTGTGATCCAAAGCCATCTTCCTTCAAAATCAGAATGGGCCATTACTCTTTCTGACTGTTCTCCCTCAGGGACACTGGAGCAAAAAGGGCGAGAATGTAACCTCTGCAAGGATTTAACCAAGAATACAGGTTGCACCACTGATATGATTTTATATGATCTTATATGATGCCATATAATCTTTATGATCACAGAAGCTCTCTCCTTTGCACATAGAAAGGAACCAAAAAAGTGTTTTCTGCTTGTCACAGATCTGCAAAGGTAGACTGTGGGATGTAAAGCACCAGGAGTGAGAGGGCTCAAAGCAGACATTGTGACTGTAGGGTTTGTTGAGGGTAGGTCACCTGCTTTCCATTCTCACCATCTGAGTGTTCTCGAGTACAGATACAACACAGCTTCCAACAAGAGTATCAGCAACACAACTCTGCTGGCACCATAGTGCCAAAAAGTGAGCGCTAAGCTGCTGTGGAAGTGTTGGGCATTACATACAGTCTGGGGTACCTCTGGGACTGCCCAGATCAGTGCTCATTTCAATGGTTCTGAAGGATTTGCTATTTGGACCTTCACTTTCTTTTCTGGAATAGTGAGGACTTTGAGCTCCCTGCAACACATGCACACAGGTAATTTATGAAGAAGCTTTAAGAAGGAAATGCATCAATTACTAGCCTCTTACTGCTGTCTTAAAAACAAGGGGAAGAGCTTAAAATGGACAACAAAATAGATAACAGTGTCCTTTTAAGTCATTAGTAATTAAACACTGGTCTAAGGAAACAAGCAAACACCTCACATAGAAAGCCTGTGCACTACCTGCGTACTTCATGCTTTCAAACACAGAAAACATCACCTGTTATTTGCTTTTTAGTCTCTACATCCTGGGTGTATCGGAGTACACGGAGCAAGAGTGGAATCCCTTTCTGCTCTGACACTTCCAGCTTGTTGTCATTGTCTTCATACACCAAGTTTCTCAGAGCACCGCATGCTGCCCGCTGAATGTCCTCATTCTGAACGTCCAGAAGCTGTAAAAGTTTGGGGATACCACCAAGTGAGAAAACCTGCAAGGAAACAAAACATCGTTAGATATTGAAAATGACAAACTACAAAAACAAACAAAAGAAACCCAAAATGAACAAATCCCCAAACCCTAGCCAAACCTGCAGGGACTCCTACTTGAAAAAATTGAAACACAGATCTTTAATTTGACATGACTGTAACTTTTGGGCTTTCATGTGAGCCACTGTTAAAATCCACAGCTAAGGGAGGCATCATATTTTAGGAATTAATGTGAGGGAATTAAACTAGATCTCTTACAGCTCTGTCACAGATTTGTACTCTTTGATGAGACATTCAATTGCTCTGTATTTTAGTGTCTATGTTGGTAAAATGGACAGGAGTGTAACAGTGCACCTCTGGTGATGCTTGGGATTTATCTATGGAACATTTATAAGCTGTTTAGAGATTTGTGGATGTGAAATATTCCTGAGATGCCAAGTTGTTATTTTTTTCTTAGCCTCTGATCTGATGGAAAGGCAGTATTTTTCTTTGTTACCTTTTGTGCATGTTTTGAATGTGTGTTAAAAAAGAATACAATTCAGTCTGCACTTCTCTGTGGCATACTGAGAAAAGTCAAATAAATGTATACTTCAAAATATAGACTGTCATATACTATAAAATAGTTAACTGCTGAACCACCCGCATCTAACAAAGACAGTACTCTTCAGTGTTTGATTCTTTAAAAAACAAGGTTTTGGCCCCAAATGAATTAAGAATTAAAAGGACTTTTTATTTCACAGCAGCTGTGGGGAAATAAATAGTTTCCAAATTCTACATGTTGTGGCAAATGATGAATCCCATGTGAGCTATGATGTGGTATAAATAAGACTTAGTTTCTTTAGGAATTATTTTACTATAGAAAATAACTTATATTCATGTAAGTTGAGGAACGGTTTCCTCCAGCATATCAAAATGCCATATGGTTTTATGGACAAACTCATCCTTGTATAGAATCAATAGTACATGAATGACTTAGAAATGTGATATGGTTGTTTAGAACAGTTCAGAGTTTAATGATAAAAAGAATTTAATCTGGCTAACAGGTGCTGGGAAAAGGAAGAAATGAAATGCAACAAAACCTTTTGCCCTTCATGCCATGTCAAATTACACTGCCTGCCTGTCTTTCCTCTGATTCAGTTGAATAAAAGGTAGAGTTTCTTGCTACTACACTGCTGACTTGCTTCCCCTTGCTTTCAACAGTCATCTAGATTCTATCACTCAGAAGGAACTACAGAAATGGACGTCTTTGATACTGATTCCTTTTTTTTTCCTTTTTCTTTTTTTTCCTTTAAACATTTATGCAAGTTTTCTGTTGGTAATTTTAACTATAAGTGATCTATGGTTCTTGTAGAACAAAGTGGTGCTATTTGAACTCCATATGCTGCAAATTTACAAAAACTATTGGTCTAAATTCTCGTTGGCAGACATGATCGGCCAAAACACTGTAAGACCACATGGACATAAGAAAAAGTCACTAGAACCACAGACTATCAGGTAACAGGGAATAAAACATTAGGAGACACAGACAGGAATGCATGTTGAAAGGCTTCATAGGAACATGACTGCCTACATGAAGAAGTATGATAGGCACTAAATAGAGCAGCTTAGCTAGGATGTGTGGGATGGACAGGAAAATAGAAGATGGCTCCAGGCTGACTGCTCCAGTGTGAACTCTTCTACTCATCCATCTGTTTTTCAGGGAAGCTGTCTGAGAGATGTCTGAATAATAAACCACCTTCAAACATGCAATTCAGAAGCTTTGTCCTGAGACTGAAGTTAAGGCTGCTAATTATGCTACTGCTGAGCTTTCTGCAAAGCAGCATATTTTTCTTTCACCTGCTTTGATCTACTGTGAAGCAAGTTAAAGCTACCAAAGGAGTGAGTAATGCTGGGCTGTCACTTAACTGGACTGCATATGGAGAAAAGGCTGAGATTATATTTAACTAATACAGGGTAAGTTATGAAACCAAGTAAATTAAGAAACTTTTAAAATGGTTAAAATAAAATAAAAAACCATCTCATGTATCAATATACAGAACTGTCCAGCCAGAGTACCATAATTGTATCCTAAGTTTAAAGGAAAGTATTTCTGATATGTCCTTTTGAGAAAATTATAAGAGGTTTATCATTAAACCATGCTTTGTATTAACGTGCAGTCCTAACAAGCCCTGAAGCTTAGATATTACTTCTGTACCAGTGGTGTCAGCATGCCAGTCAAAAATGAGAGGGGACCAATTGAACCATTTTTATATTAAGACATGCAGACTACATGCAGTCTTATGCATAAGACTGAGAATTTTGTTTATCCTAGAAAAGGGAAAATTAAGTGAATATAAACTTAGTAGTGCTGAAATATATGAAAAACATTGTAAGAAAAACAGAAATAGAGACTTTTTTGCTTTATTCATAAAGATAGGAAAGAAACTACTTAACTTAGATTACAAAAGGGAGACGTTACACTTCATTGGTCAGGGCAGTAAGATTGACTTGACCACGGGTTCCTAATCAATGGCTTTTTAAGAAATTACTCAGAAACATCTGTCATTACAGATGGTCTGAATGGGTTCTGGATTTTCCTTCTTATCCTACATGCCCATGTTTCCTATTACCAAATGCTAAAGACCAAACTTTTGCTGGCATAGGTCAGTGTAATTCCACTGATTTAAATGAATTTGAAGAAAAAATCAACATCATAGCCAAAGGAAAATATTCCACATTGGTATCCTACAAGGTTTCCTGAAATATCTTTTTTTCATGTTGGCATGCAGTGCCATACAACATAGAAAATTATTTGTTCTACCTAATTGAAGCTGGCATAAAAATAATTACTTACTTTTCTTCTGGCTTCTGCTTTCTGGAAACATTCATGCTGTATGAAAGTCACTGCAGGAAGTATCCTAGCTGGTGACTGTGTATTTTCACTCTTCAATATGTTGACTGCATGCTCTAGAGTCATCTCCCCTTCTGGGCTCCTTAAAGTACAGACACATAAGAAGAGTGAAGCAAGACTGAAAAGAAAATCATCATTTAGCTTGTGAAATTTCTTGTAATAGCAGGCTCTTCATGATTTCCAAGAAGCTTTAGTTTTACTTAGAAAATTATTCCCTTCCCTAGTAGCAGAAAATACTAGAAATCCTTTGAGCAGTAGTAAGTTGCAAGGGGCAAAGAAAGTTATACATGGAGTTTTTGCAACAGGAGGTTTAGGGTAAAGAAAGTCATGCCTGAACCTATAAAAACAAAATGGAAAAAATAATCATATGAAGGACAAAGCAGGCCAAAGCAAAATTACAAAGTCTTTTACTGATGCTGAAGATATCCTGGTATATATTCTTTTTCTCATTAATGTGATAGTAGCTTTGCTATATTTGTTTTTATGTCTTTCTTCAGTTTCTCTGTTCTGGACTCAGTACAGGTGAGCCTTTGCTTTTTGGGTTTATAAAATTTGCCCCCATTTGAAATAGGTGGGCAAAGACTTTTCCTGTTGGTACAAAATGAAAGTGTGGTACACTAAAACAAATGTGTACATTGCCTCTAGTAGGATTAAAGATATATGTATCCATCTTTCCTGAAGCTGCCAACACTTTGCCTCGCATGGTAATTGTATTAGACAATCATGTCAAAAACTGGAAAGAGGAATCACAAGAACCATTTTTGGGTAACATAAAATAATTCATAGCACAACTGAATAGATTATTCAGGATGCAGTAGCTGTAGGATATGTGGTCATATTCTCCAAGCTTTCTATTCCACTTCTCCTTCCAACAATCCTCACCCAGAAAAAAAAAAAAAAAAAGTTCTAGTTTTAGGTTGAAACCAAATAATTTTGTAGAATCAGATCACGGACTGGCCAGACAGGCACCAAAAGGCAGCTTATGAAGGAAAGTGAAACAACAGTCACGGGCAATAGATCCCTGCTTCAGAGCTACCAAAATTAGAACATTTTTTTGAAAATCATCTCAGCAAGTACTTCTAAACTCCTATGGAAAAGCGGATTCTTAAGTAAAAATTTGTTTAAGTTCAAATTCTGAGCTTTTTTTTTTTAAACTAAGATGAAGATTAAGAAAAAAATGCTCAGAAAAATGAAATATGAAATGTTTCAATACTGATTCAAGAGTATGTTGAACTAAAGCATGTGCTTGTGGACTGCACCAGGAGTTACTAGGTTATTCGGCTCTGAGACTATCCCAATAATGGACTGCCAGGAGCTAATGAACCTAGAAGTTCAGGTTTGCCAGAGCTGTGGTTGAGCAAGGTAGACAAACTAGGAGAAAATCAGGCAGATTTCTCATAGATAGACTTTCTACCAACACTCTGAAATCAAACTGCTTTCCCTCAAATATTTGTGATAAACTTGCAAGGTCAGAGGCAGAAAAGGATTTTGCTAGAATTTTCCTTACCAGCTTTCACTCTCAATCAACATTCGTTATTATCAGAGTTTGTTCACAAGGCAAAAGATAACTAGTATGGCTACAGGGACTTCAAAAAATAGCAGTCTCTCTTCCCAGGTTGCAAATTAAAATACATCCTCAGGTTTTC
Organism: Tinamus guttatus; assembly: GCF_059628265.1. Taxonomy (NCBI): domain Eukaryota; kingdom Metazoa; phylum Chordata; class Aves; order Tinamiformes; family Tinamidae; genus Tinamus; species Tinamus guttatus. The sequence goes on along the minus strand of NW_028288659.1, from coordinate 460,622 downwards.
ACACGCCTTTATATTTCCATTTGTTATAAATCAGGTTATTTTCTGTTTTCTAAGATAGTGTTCTGAGCAAATATGCTGGTATACAGGAGGCGAGGCAGGCTTGTGCAAGACAAAGATGAGAGATGAAATGAAAGGGGCAATGTGTTGACGATGTCAATGGAGAGGTTAAATCAAAGTGAAATTGAATACAACAATTGTTAGTATTTCTACTACCCTGAGCTCTGTGTTGGCAATGCTTGCAACTTTCAGATTTTCAGGACTTAGTACAGCCCCGACCCAAAACAAAGCAGTTACTAAGTTACTCCATGTTGCAGTTCTGATATACTGATCAGGAACCTACTTAAAGATCGGAAAGTAATGGAAACAAGACAGATTATCTTTCTTATTCTTTTAAGTGGAACAGGAGAACAAGCTTTTTGAGCTTATTCTTTTAGCTAGATTCGCTAAATGAACAAGTGTTTTGTGACTCTGTTCTTTATGTGCCCGTGTCTGCCTGCCTGTTAGTCACTGCAGTAACTTTGGAAGCCTTGCACCAGTCTCAGTCATCTTTTATGGAGAGACACAGATCTCGGATGTATTAAATAGTAATACATCCTCTTCAATCACTAGGGAAGGAGGCTTTATCTGCATACCTTCTAAGGCCTTCTAAGTGCATGAGCACTGCTTCGTGATCCCTCAAAGCACATCGGAGAAAATCTGTGTGGGAACTCAGCCTCAGGATGGCAGGGATGACCTACAGCCGTAAAGGTGTATCAGCAATCACACGGATGTATGGCCAGAGAGCAAATTCCTAAGTGCTTGTATGTGTAGATCTACACAGAGATGGAGAGTAGCCCATGATTCACCAAAATTGTCCCTTCATGGCTGATACTCTTCTATGTGTGGTAACCAAAATCTCTCTCTTGTGCACTCTCGTGCTAGGATTGCTCTTCATTGGGTAAGAATAACATTTATATTCTCTAAAGTGAACAATAATAATAAGTACGATTTAAAAGATGCAATATATCCTTTGGCCCTCAATGGCACTCACAAAAGGCAGAGCACCCTAACTTTCATTGAAAGAGAATTCTATGCAAAGATTCCCTCCTACCCTCAAAAAAATGTAAAGGCAAACTAATAGGCACACAGTTAATCAACAAGTATAATGACAACAACCAAATGGACTTTCAAACAATGTCTGTCAAACCAAACAATAGTCTGGCAAATAGTAACTTCATTTTAATTAGCAGAGTAGATAACTTTTGAGATACGTCGTGCTGCCTGATCATTTTGTCACAGCTCACAGGTCTGATTATGTGAGCAGTCGTCTCCCAGCTTTCTTCTGTAGTTTTCAGTAAAAGCTGAACTAAAAAATTGGAATTTAAGGAACTACACTGTTCAAAAGATTTCCACTGGGTCACAAATCTTCCACTTGGAATTTAAAATGGTCTCAAGAAAGCCACACGCACAATGACAGAAGATGGATGTTTATTTATACAGTGCAGGTATGAAAAGTGCTTTGGTTGACACCTCTGCAGTGAGACAGTGTCCACACCTGCAGAACAAGAACCAAAATTGCTTCTATACAAAATTAAAGCTGGTTGTGGCTTAAATGCTCTCAAGAATGTACTTCAAGTTAAATAAGTGATTGAGTCAAATGTGTTGTATGTCTGTTCGTAAGCTTCTTGAGAAACAAAGTCCTCCAATGTTTCAATATAAGTACTGCCAAATCTTTAGCTGTTGTCAGCTCCCAGTTGTCTTTTTTGAACTTGCTTGCTGTGAAGACTGAGCGCTTGGGGCTATATTATTAATACCAGATCTCTAAACTCCTGGATCACCAAGCAGTAAAAGTTCTGGTCCAGATTAGATGTGGGCACAAGATTATATATTTGGCGTGACTGTAAAATTAATCGTAACGAACAATATCTAGTTTAAGATAGGCAATGTCGCATTTGTACACAGCAGTATCACCTGATGTCTAACCCAATATAGTAGCACACTTAGAGAAGAAAGGCTGCCTTTGGAAAAGTGAACATATGCAACCATGGAAAAAAAAGGATATTTCTTAATAATATTGTTAGTAATAACACCCCAAGTGATGTACATAACAAACCCTGCGATCCTCTTTGGATTATGAAATAACAACATAAACTGCAGTAAGCAGTGTAAGCAATGATCTTCTGTTTACACAATGGTTTGCTCTGCCCCTTGAAACTTAGAATTTAGAGCTCTCAAAACATTCAGATTTTTCTTAAATGAAAAAAGCATTCACTTCTTAGAGGATTCACCATCAAAGGATAAATTTGCTTTTTTTGAAAATGGATCAAGTGATAGAAATTCTGAAATGTTCTGTGAAAAGAAAATTCAGGAGAATTTTTTTTTTTTTTTAATCTGAACACTTCTAACATTTTAAATAATTTTCCTGGAGCCTGTGGGGAGCTCTGGAAATTCCTGCCATAGAGCTAAGACAGTCTCAGCTTAAGATTATCCTCAGGGTTTGTAGATTCTCATGGCGGTGAGAAGCGTTAGGGTCCTGAAATTTAGAGCAATCTGTGCTCAATATAGGAATGGTGCATTTTAACTGTAGTCTATCAAAACCTAAAAGTTCCCTTGAAATGATGAAGGACTTTTAACGAGAAACTCTAAAACTGCCAAATCTGCCAAACACTGTTTCACTGGCAGATTTCTGACAGATTCTAGTGAGAATCAGTGTTGAAAACATCTGGTTTCTTATGAGGACAAATTCTGCCAATACATTAGTGTTTAGGTTGTAATGATTTAAGTTATATATTGCTCAGGATCTATTACATGTTCCATTATAAATTTGATTAAGTTTTGGCAACAGAGTCCTAGGGTTGAACAAGAGCTGTGGACCCTGCAGTACTTACGCATACGTTTATTTTTCCGCTCTTTCCTCTGTTGCATTGGAAGTGAATTTTTAAAAGCAAATCTACTTTTTGTGTCCTCTGCACTAACATTTTATGCACTGTGCTGGCTAGTCAACCAGTAGCTGGCAGTCTTCCTTTTGTTTTTAAACAAATGGACCCATTTCAACACTGAAGTCCCCAGTTAAGTTTGAACCAGAACAGATTCTTCATTATGCTTACCCTAGCTGAGATCCACTGATGGTGACTTGCTCACTCGGCAGGAGACCATTTCTGCTGGCTGCTGCCAAGGCAGCTGTCAATGGCAATCGCTTCCCATCTGTTTCTGCAGTAACACTGGTTACTGAAGCTGGGTGAGAAGCTTCCCTCCTGTTCTGTGTGCTTCTGAAAGTAGTTTGGTGCCAGCTGGACCTCAAAGATTGCCTGTTCTGAGACCCAAAATAGGACGTAACTGGTGATCTGACTTGTCCTGTTGCATTGGCTGGGGACTGGTTGTTCTCTTTCTCCAAAAGATTGGTCATACTGCGGCTGTTGCCTCCTTGCCGGTACAGAGGTACAGTGGGGCTCGAATGGACACCATCAAAGACTGTGCCATTAATGGTTCCCATGTGGGACTGCCTTTTCAGAGAGCGTCCCCTGTTCACCGAATCCTGAAAAGTATAACCAATAATCTCAGATCGAGCATATCTTGGTTGGACAGTCATGTTGGATCTTCTGCTGTCTCCATGTCTCATAGAAAATTCGGCTGGAATTCCTCTGTCATAGTGAAAATCGTTGGACACATATACCAATCTCTCAGGGCCTCGTTGGGGAGAAATCTCTAATCTCTTCAGAGGTTGCCTTTGAGATCTCTCTTCCATTGACCTGTAAGTTGTTCTAGTCCCCCAGCCATTTGTATAAGCAGTTGGTGAAGCCACCTGTTCAAGGATGCATAAAAGAACAGGAGTCATGGCAAGATCACAGCATTTAAGACTAACAGCAAAGAAACCAAACCAAAAAGTAAAGACAAAAACTGTGTGGCCCACTAACAGAATAGGAAAATCAAATGTGAACATCACCAGAATTGTACATGGAAAGGGATTCTGCTACATGTCATGTATTTGCCTAAACATAAACATTAGCAGACAGAGTGCAAGGATCTTCTACAGTTAACATGATACACATGCATAAATCAATTACACTTGGATAAAATCAAATCTGTGTGCTAGACTGAAAACCCTTACTTTAACTATGGAAGGCTACTGATGGTGATGATGTGCTCAAAAAAGGAGTATAGGCTATAGAAAATGTAGTGAAGTAAGTGGTTCTACTTCTAGCCATACAGAGTCAGAGATGATGCTTAATTAACTGGTCAGCAGCTGGGCTATTTCCTTTAATGAGAATAAGCACAGAAACATTCTTGACGTTGAGCTGAGAGAGAACAGGACCTTCCATATACAGCTATTGTACTGATGGACTCCACATAAATATTCCCATTTCCAGATTGATTTGCCTTCAGCTTACTTATGTTCATCATGCAGCAGCACTGCCATTGAGCTATGTGTCGATTTTCAAGTGATGTGACTGCTGCTGCAACTGGGTTCATACCAGCTACAACTAGAGTCATGTTGTAGAAAATCAACAGAAAATCAATTATCTGTCTTAGTAGCTAGGTCATGAACCCAAGAAAAGTGTGGTCACCATAAGAAGTGGAGTTGCAACCTGAAACAGTTTAGAAACACTATTATATTACAAAGACTCTAGCACTAAAATTCATGTAATGCTTAAACAGGTTACAACAGGATTATTTAAAACAATAAGGAACCCTCTAACAGTCATGGGGAAGTGAACGGAATTTGTATTTCTATAGCTTTGGATGCTTAGTTCCCTAAACTCTTTCATCATATTTCCAGCTACAACCAACATGCTGTCATTCTTCACCTCACAGGATCTCTGAGCTCCCTCAAGCAAGCCTTCGGCTGGGTAAGTGACAGCCCAGCCTGTGGCCACTTTGAGCTACATATGTAGTTGAACAGGTTGACCTGCAGCCTGTTGGGATGGATAAAGATCTGAAAAATGTTGACAGGTATCCCTGTAGTTAAAACCTTTAAACAGCAAACAAGCAAGCAAGCAAGCAATCTTTGGAACACAATTTAACAACCTGAATAAACTATACACATGATATTATATTTATTTTTATTCATTGCCTTTTTTTCCCTCACCTGGTTTGATTGATAATATGAAAAACCATATGGAGTTCTTGGTACAAAATCATTTTCAGTAATCCCCATGTTATAAACATGTTCTGGAACACTGGAAGCACGGTGTAAACTGCCTGTAATAAAGACCAAGTTTAGTAAGATTTTAATGAAACATTGTATCACTATAACTAATGGTTTATAATACTAGGGAAATGACCAGGTCCACAATGTTAATAATATATACTAGCTGAAAAGCAGAGAGACGAAGGAATAAAGGATATTTGTATTCAGACTTTCATGTTCAGAATATGGCTAAGCAAAGCTTTCTGGAGACATTAGGCCTTTTATATTATATAAGATGTGTCTTTTTAACTCTTAAAAGCCTTATGATTTATACAGATAATTAAAAAATGGGTTTAGACCTATGCTACTATAAACCCTAGGGATGCATTTTTTACAACATGCCATTGCAAATAGATAGTAGACACTGAATATGAACTGTTTTATTCATAGCTGCCTACTCTGCTGCTGCTATTTCCTTTTCCTTAGACTTTAGCTTAATGAAATATTGGAGCAAGCAGTACTTCATTAATTTTCTCAGTATTCCACCCAAAGAATACAAACAATTTGTGACCAGACTCTACAATTTATGGATACAAATGACATATGAAGCTGAAATACTTGGGGGGAGCTTAATGGCATTTTGAATCTATCTGAAAGGTTCACTAATCCCACAAACAGTAAAGAATGCCCACAGTACCTCTGGTATGATCCAGCTTTGAAATAAAACAGCATATTGTGACTAGCTTTTTGTTAAAACTTCCCTTTTCTTTTAATTAAAAAACATGCGTAGCATGCATCTTTACGGAAAGCACTTACATAAATACAAAATAATTTTTAAGGCTTTGTAACAGATACTGCTGAAGTGATTTTTATGAGATTTTTTTTATGAGAATCTGCCTACAGGAATATAAAAAACACCAAGGTGGCTAAAGATGTGAAATAGAAATCAAAAGCTGAAGGGAAGACATACTCCAAATCTGTCAGAAATAGAACCAGTGAGTGATGCAGAAGTTTAGGTAACAAAGAAGTCAGACTAACTGGCCATGAATTTTCCAAGTAGCAGACATTGCCTGAACTATTACAGAAACAGAGAACCAAATCATTAACGTGGACAAAATTGATGGAGTTTCCACTTCCAAAACTATTAGGAGTCATATTCAAAATGGTGCCAAAACCATGCAGACAAATGCCTAATAGGATTTTTGAAAGTCCCTTGTGTAAATATGTTGAATAGCTGAGGCTTTCTGCTTAGTCAGTTACACTCCTGGATTTATTAGGTGGGTTTCCTCAGGGACTTAAGTAGTCTTGTATATTTGATCTTTAGTTACTGTATTTGGTAAAAGTCCTGACAAGAATGAAGATAAACAAGAGAATAATTTTCACTAGCATGTGTCCACCTGGATGAGACCACATCTGTGCATCAGCGTTTAACAATTTGAAGTCCAGTTCAATCATTTTGTACAATACAATTTTGTACAATTGTACAATACAATTTTGCTTATTTAATCATATTTTCTTGCTCTTTGGCTTTGGCCTTGCAACACAGATTCAAACATGCTTTAGGTGATTTGTTAAGACACATTCATTTCAACTTTGCGTCATGAGACTGGAATGATACAGCTTGGTCAAATTAATGATTTGGATTGTAAGAATTCCCACATGACATTAAAAGTTTGTGTTTCAGCAAAGCCTAAGGGCTACCCAAGTAGATGACAAAGCAGTAATAGGAGAGCGACTTGTTTCACACTGCAAAAATTTCCTGCCTAGCTCTGCCAATGTACACGGAAAACAAAAACCTGCACGTTTATATAAACTGTGTAATATAATTCTCATATCAATGTAAGTATCAAGCGGCCAACAAGACTCCATCTTAATCTATTGCCTATGCCTGCTTTTTAAAGATTCACTTTATTTATCGCTATTCATGAAAATACTCTCATGTAGGCAGTCTTTAAAGATATACAAACACACACACATATTAACAATGTATTTGTTTCCATTATAGTTAGTATTTTGTCCAGTTTAATTAGTGAGAAATAATTCTTCTACCACTTATCTACTTAGAACAGAAAGATCCGTTGAGCAAGGTATTTCTCCAAGTTTCAGAAAACTCTGAACTCTGTCTTTATTAAGCAAATAATAAAATAACAAGAATTATAAAGCTGCCCATAAACTAGTTTAGCATAAACTATATATCTACCATTTGCCCTGTTTGGAAAAGTAAAATAAGGTCAATCAGAAATCACAACACTCTGGTATCTTTACTAAACAGTAGCTTTAAGTAGTTTTCTTTTTTAACTTGCAGTCTCTCTGTGAACTGACAGTAAAACAAAACATTTTTCTCTCTCAGAGGTCAACACATTAAACATTAGCTTGTGGAACCTTGCTTTGCATATCTACTGCTTGTGCTTACCATATCAGGAAAATATATTATGAACATTTTACCTAAGGCTTATTTGCTACATATAATGTAGTTTGTAAGATGAGCTGTTTACTTGTGCCAAAACCTAGCGTACTAGACAAAGAAGTGATAACAAGAATATTTTGTCTTCATTAGTTACTAGCTGCATAACAGGTTATCCAATCAAGACGTGTTTCTGTCAGTGAGGCTACCTCCAACTTTTTTTTTCACTACAGTATAAAACACCGTTCAGTGTTACATACATTCAAAAATCATTAGGCAGCCCTTGCATGGACTCAGTGTATTGATTTAAAAGAAAGCAAGCCTTAAAGGATTTTCTTGGGTTCTTTTACTGTTACAAATAATATTTTACTGTTACAAATAATATTTTCTTAGACTACTGTGAGTGGTCTAAGAGTTTACGAAAAAAAGAGAGTTTACAAAAACTCTCTCTTTAAAAACTATAAACTTGATTCAGGTTATCACCCAGAGGGTCCAAACTTACATGACATGCCATAGAGACAGCCCACTTGATTTCCAGCTGACAGTCGAGAAAAGGACAGGTTTCCTATAGGCTCTGTGTCACGTCTGTCAAGCCATGCAGGTTTTGTGGAAACTGCGGGCATCTCAGATAGCAGCCAACACCCAAGTGCCGGCAACTGAACTGAACCTTTCATCTCAGTCTCCTCTCTTTCCTGCCAGTATGTAACCGGATAGGCTCAGGAACACTGACTTTTTGGACATGGCAAAGTGGTGGAAGAAAACTAAAACCTCTTCAATCTTCAGCCAAATAAAAGTCATACAAAGATCTCACAACAATTATGATAAAATGCCGAGAAAATATTTACACTATAAGGAAGGAGACTGAGGAGATGACTGAGGAGAAGATCCTATCTATTTTCACAGTGACTCTTCTTAAACCTCCTTTGTTACTTTGTCTGTGATATGTCAAGTACCTCTAGCAGCCTTGAAAGCTCCTCCAGAGCGATTACTGACCGTATTAGCCACCATGGCAATCACATCAATCCCCTGTGTGATGGGCCTTCAAAAATCATGAAGACAATATGTGTGCCTAAGTTACATGATTTAAGAAGAAGACAATTAGTCTCTATTATGGAGTTAGGTGTATCAAATTCATTTTAAATTCTGTACACTGCTATATCTCAGTTATGAGTCTTTTCCAGTGATTTTACCACCAGAAAAACTCCATCATTTGGCTTTAAACCTCACATTGCAGGGATCAACAGAATCGTACCCTGTAAATAGAAAGAGTGTGGCATTTTCACGCATGCCAAGTGCCCATATGTTGAATATCTATTGTCCACTCATGCTCAGAGAGGTAATAATATCCTCACCAGGAACTCACTGTGTTCTGTGTTCCTCATTTGTCATCTTTTAATTCTCTTTCATACACCACCACTCATGGACTTGGATGGTGGCATTTTAACTGAGTCTGAATCACTGAAACACTCAATCTGGAGGTGAACAAGCTGATACTTCTGATACTGCCCTTTCACTGCTCTGCCAGCGCAACTCAAAGGACTTTTTTTTCTAACATTTAGTACTCTGCACTTGTCAGTGCCCATTTATTCAAGTGCTTGCAATTAAAGAAAAAGACGTCTTCTGGCTCAGGAAGTGGAGGTGAGGAATCTAATGACACCAACAAGAAGTCACCAGAAATACTTACTTTCCTACTTCTTTTTTTCTACAAAAATACAACGAGAAAACCACTATGAAGTAATAAGCCTGGTCAAAACCTCTAAAAATGCTTATGAAAAACACCACTACAAATTGTAAAAGTGAAGAAATGTAAGGAAGAAATAAAGCTCTGCTGGTAATTGCCTAATACTGTTGATTTGGAAATCTCATAAATTTTGTTGTTTTTCATAAACACAAGCCTGTGTTAGAGTAAGTATCTTCACACAGGCAGCAGTTTAGCAGGCTTCAGGTTTTGCAACATACATTACTAAATTCTGCCCTCTTTTTCTGCAGCAAAACTGAGAAGATTGTAGAGGAAGGCAGACTTTGGTCCAGGCATTGCACTAGAGAAACATGACTATCACAAAATAATTTAAAGCCAACCAAAACTCAGAGAGAACAAGATCAGGGGCAAATGCAACCAGAAAATTGTATGGTTTTATCAACTCTTACATTATACATGAAATAATAAATGATATATACATAAGATGAAAAACACTGGTCACTAATGTGTGATTCTGAATGCCATTTTTCTGAACTATATACAATTCCAATGCTATTTTTAAATAACATTCAGAAATTTCATATGTGGGCTTTAGTGGTTCACATTTGCTTCCAGGTGGCATGATCTTTAACTTATAAAGATATAGCAACTGATAAATTGGAGAAGTTGCCACTCTTGGCAAACTAGTGCTTTGAAAAGGTTTGACAATGTTTTTAAACAATTTGAGGCAGCACACAATTTTAATCATTTTGCAGCTGGAGGAAACCTCAAAGCATAAATCTGTAGATGATATAAATTTCCATTATAGAAGAAGGAATACACCTTCAAAGAACAAAAAAGGGAGAAAAATGGCACAAAATAGCAAACAATACAACTGAGGAAGGCAAAAAGGTGCTTTTCCATTATAAGGTAATGGGTAAAGCTAAGCATCCACGTTTAAATTGAAACTTTAAGGAGAAATTACGCTGCCTCATAGTGTACACTTTGTGCTTCAAAACTCCCGTTGCCATCTGTGGATGGGTACACACAAAGTAGGCTGCCTAAGACCTTTATTACCACTTATTTTTTTTAACCAGTGGTTATGTGCTTGTCTAATTTTAGGCATGTATGTGAGTGCTCTAGTTAGGTATGTGCTAAGTACCTTGCTGAACAGGGTCTGAAATACTTCTACTGATAGGACAGCTGTATCGCAGGAACCTGCTCCTTTTAAATCTTTATATAGTTTCCCCTCTGACTTCCAACAATATGGGGTTAAAGCTCTTGGTGAAAGTATCTGGAAAAGCATTATAACTTGGTGAAGTGGTATTTTTTGCTTGTAAAATAGTGCTTTTTTTTTTTTTAAAAAAAAAAGCTTACATAAAAATACTTTTTTTTCAAAAAGTAGTCAGATGAGCAAGTTTTCTATCAAAAGATACCTTTGGATTTACAAAAAGATATACATACATTTTTTCAGGAAAGCCAACATTTTGAACATATTACAGGCATTTGACACATTGAGATACAGATGGATACACAGACATATCTATATATCGCATGTATATAAATAAGTATTGTGTGTACATAAATAAAAACATTTGTTTGCATATGGAATACATTCTAGTTCCATTTTTTTTCTGAGTTTTGCAGTAAAACTAAAAATGCACAATGAATTGGGCACAAGAAAAATAACAAGCCCTTTTGTACATGAACACTGCATGTTACAGACATGATTTGCAACTCTTGTTTCTGAAGCACATAAGTACTGGTGTCTCAGAAATGCAAAGTGCCCAAATGCTTGACCTTTAGAAAAACAAAGTTAACTAAGACAACTACCCCTAATCCATCAGTTTCGTTAATGTGTCCCAGAGAAGTTAAAGGGGGATAGGAGGACTGGAACTTCTCTTTCTAGATTTTGATGCAGGGTTTAGAGACACCAACTCAGCTTCATGACACCATCTCATTCCTTAACTGTTGCTCAAAAAAAACATTTTTTCCAGAGAGCCCCTATCAGGAAAAAAAATGAAGTTACTCTAAAAATCTTTAAGAAACTTGTTCAAGTAAGAGCTTCTGGCCTGAGGACTTGCATATGTGCCTGCACACTGCTGAGCTGTGCATACTTGCTTACGTGATTCATGTTCCTAATTTTTCTGAGTATGTCCATGTCTGCATTGTATTCATTTTTAGTCATGAGGTGTTTGTCAGATGGAAGCCAGCTAAAGTACAAGGAAACATTCTTCTGCCTGACAAGACAGATGAGTGAAGCATATCTGTAAATGTGAAAAAACCCTTTATATTCATTTTTTTTAAAGAAAAGTGACCGTTTCCATAATGACAACTGAGCAACACTCTGTAATAACCTCTAAATCATTTGTATCATCCTATTTAAAAACAGGAGTAAAGTTTTAAGGATATATATATTTTTCAGACTGGACTTATTTTAAAAACCATCTATCTCTTCCCCATTAATCCTGTGCTTGAGATGAACAACCAGAGCTTGTCTGAGACCCTCAGCAGCTGATGAAGTCACCCCACCAGGGCCTGCACCCTGTTGCAGGACAGGTATCGCTGCACAGTGAACCTATAAACCCTATAAGGACTGGGCCTGCTGCCTGCAAGAGCTTAAAGCTGTTGACTTTGATTTGTTTTGCGCACATCAATGGACAGGGCAAATAAAGAGTTCGGCAACGTTATCATTCGGTTTCCTGTTTACGCCTGTCCCAGGGTTACTTTGCCAGAGCTCCTTTTACTTCATTTTCTTCTACCTCTTGGTAAGAATAAGGAAAATCCCCAGGATTACTTTCCCAGAGTTCCTTTTAGTTAATTTTCCTCTACCTCCTGGTAAAAATAAGGAAAAACATTTCCAACATTTCTTTCCATTTTATTTAGCAAACAAGCACCAGTGGGTAAAACTAACCTTTTTAAAAGAAGCACATTAGAACGGTTACAGGATTGGGAGAATTGAGCCTCAACTCTTCTTTCAGACAGCCTGGAGCGGCCAGGAGGGAGAAACAACTAGTTCACTTACAAAAGGAAAAAGAAGGCGGGGAGGGGGGGGAAAGCACAACAGAGCTCAGAGTTTTAGGACAGGCGTTGAGAAGGGAAAGGATGTGTATGAAACGGGTGTCAAGAGGGGGTGTTAGGGGGAGGCGCGACCCAACGGCTGCGGCGCGCGGCGGCCCCGGAGCCGTTGGGAGCCGTTGGGAGCCGTTGGGCGCCGCGGGGCGCGGTCGGTTCAAACCGGCCGGGGTGAGGAGGGAGCCGCCGTCCCGTCCCGTCCCGTCCCGGGGCGCGCACTCACCGTTCACCAGGGAGCCCCTGCTCTTCCTGGCCAGCGTCTGCTGGAGCTGCCGGTGGAGCCGCAGCGTCTTCTCCTCGCCGGCTCGGCCGCCCGTGAGCTTGAGGCGGGCGTCGGAGGGCAGCGCCAGGCTGGAGCTGTCCAGCTCGCCCAGGATCTGCTGGCCCAGCACGGTGCGGATGTAGCCCTGCTCGCCGGCGGCGCCGCGGGACGCCATGGGCGCCGAGCTACCTGTTGCGCCGCCGCCTGCGCCCGCTCCGCGCTCGGCCGCCGAGGCGCGGGCGGCCCCCGGCGCCGCCCCGCCCGCCGCGCAGGTGCCAGGCGCGGCCCGCGCCGCTCCGCGCTCCTCCCCCGCCGCCTCCCGCCAAGGCCCTGCCGCCCCCGGCAGCGGGGAGCGGGGCGGTCCCTGCCCCAGCGCGCGCGGCGCCGCCCGGGCCCCGGCCCTCGGCCCCTCACGGAGGCTTCAGGGAGCAGGGACAGCCCCGGCAGAAGATACTCTCTGTGTATGCGCACACGCACATGTATGTATATGTACAGGTATATGTATGTATGTATATGTACATCCCCCAGAAACCTATACACACACATAACGCACGTTCAGGGGAGACCTTGTCACTCCCTACCACTACCTGCAAGGAGGTTGCAGTGAGGCAGAGGTCGGTCTTTTCTCCAGAATAACTGCTGAGAATAGGGCAAGAGGAAATGGCCTCGATTTGCACCAGGGGTTGTTCAGATTGGATATTAGGGATGCATCAGGGACGTGGTGGTGATGGGTTTACAGTTGGAGTTTCCAACCATCATGATACACATACGTATACCCCATAAAAATGCATATATATATATTTACACTATATATGTATATACACATACGTATGCATATATTAACCCCCCTCAGAAATCTCTCTCTCTGTATACTTGCACCACACACACACATATATACATATATACATACGCACTCATAGCTCTTCTCATTTGTTTGCCCGAATCAAACTTGTGTTATCAATCTCTTGCATCGCATGCAATGTTTTAACATTTATCTGTTTTTCACAGAGGTGCTCTTCACACGCGTGTATGCAAACTTTCATCCTAGAAGCCCAAAGTGTGAGACTGTGCTTCAAGCGCAGTGGTGCCTGGTGGCGAAGGCACAACTCCTCCAGGTGGCCTCAGGGCTGCTGCTCTGGGAGGCCCTCGTGCCCTTCTGAGGTTTTCACGCTGTGTTGAGGGTTTGCACCGAGGGACGAAATGCAGCCACCTTCTCTCAAGTGCGTTTTAAGGAGGTGGTGGTGCAACTGCACAGTTAAAGGCTGGAAAAGCCCACTGGGATCTGCTCCTGCAGCTGTTTGTGTGTGGGTTTTCTGTCGTAAACGACCTCTCCAGCACTGAAATAAAGCTTGGTAAATGGGGGCAGGATGAAGGCTTCGGTTCTCGTGTTACCTCAGAGCTGAACTTGGACTTGTTATTTAAACAAACACCAAGGAGGAGTAAAATGAAGCATGCAGGGAAAGTGTAGACTTTCACATTTAGAAAAAAAAGACAATCTAGGGTTGCACAGTTCCAAAAAATCCCTGACAAACTAAACACAGGTATTTTAATTGAAAAGTTGATATATCTTAAGACCTGGTGAAAAATGCATATTGCTTTTAATGTAATTTGTGGCTTTTTTCAGAAAATAGTGAGTCTCAAAATGAGCTAGTATAGCTTAATTTTAACATTTCTTTAAATATGATAGAGTAGTTCCAAGAAACCCGGGGAAAAACTGGAACGGGGACCATCCTTGACTCAAGTTATATCGTAAAGTAAGAAACTAGAGCACTTTATTTCCTGAAAACTCAGGGCTCCAGGGAATTCTGACACACATCAAGGCAGCAGAATCCTCCTGGCTCTGCCCGGATTTACTCCTTGTCTGTCTTGTGTTTTGTCTTTAGGAGAGGGAGGGAGCTCTGGCCTTTCCTGTGCCTCGATCTGGCTAATGTCACCCCCTTTTGCTGTAACGTGGTGTGTCACAGGAGAGCTCACGTTAATGGCCGAGTACGATATGTGAAAATAGCCCCAGTGATTAAGAGAAATGGAGTGACGCACTTCTTCCTAACGAACATGGAGGGAAGGTCACTCATGGGAACAAAAAGGTTGGTGATAAGCTCTACGCTTCCAGTAGGAAAAAGGATCGGGGATTTGTGCAGAGGAGGGAGACGGAGGTATGTGGTGCAACCGCGATGAGCAGGCAGAAAAATGCAGCGGAGAAGTGGCAGCATAGGATGGGCAGGATAAGGCAGGGAAAACAATGGGGAAGACACATCATGGCTAGGCAGGAATGTCAGCTATGTTAGAAACTATGCTAGGACCTTTCACTGAAACACAGATAAGTCACAAAAGCACTTCCAATAAACAATAGATACTGCATTCTCCCTGGACGTCAGGAACAGACAGGCATGTATGAGTGAGGAGTTCTGAGGAGATTAGGAAATAGTTTAAAAAATGTGAAACATTTCCTCCCCTCCTCCTCTCCCCTGCCCTCTCCTCCATTCCTGAACTCCAGCACAGACATGAATTCTGATTAGTCTTTATAGCTGCAACCAATTTGGTTTCACGCACAAAGTACATCTGAAAGGGATTCAGGATTTAGAAAATACTTTTGTTAAAGATGTCCTCATATGCCACTAACACACCTACAGGTTTACAAATTCTTTGCACATTAGCACCGAGTGTGTTGGAAGAAATTGAATTGTTATTACCTTGTGAGTATGTGTATGTGTGTTTGTGTATGTTTGTGAGATCTGTGGCAAAAGGAATGGCAATTTGCCCTGGGCCTTAAGCTCTTTCATGAGGTTTCTGAGGCAGATTTCCTTCCTTTTAACTAGAAATACTAACTGGAAAGTCTGGGGGAGAGAGGAGAAAGAATTTCGCCTGCACAGCATTTCTGTCAATGCTTGCTCAAGATTTGAACAATAAATGAAATAAGACTTTTTTGTTTTTACACAAAGAAAATGAATGTCCTGTTCCTGATTGCTCCATCGATAGAATTGATCATCTACAAATTCTGAGTTGCAAAAATTGCTAAAACTTTTTCACAGAATTGCAAATATCACTTATTTGAAAAAAAAAGTGAGGAGTTGCAAACAATATCTGTTGGATTCAAGCGGCTCACCAGAAATCTCATTATATAGACTGTTTGCTGTCCTCTCTAGGTGTGCTTTGCCTAATAAATCTGACTTCGTCAGAAGTCCCACTCAAGTAATATATTAGAGTTTAATGTTTGGTTCTTTCACTCTTCTCTCCTTTCCTCCATTCCCCTCCCTCTATGTTATGCCTTAGATTGTTCAGGCTGGTTTTGGCAATATGCTGGACACAGATTATTTTCCTCTGTGCTGCGAAGAGCTTAAAAAAACTAGGATAAGTAAACACTACAGTGTTTAGTTTAGATGTGAAATGTTTCACTAACAAGGACTCCCTCTTAAATGTACACAAAATTATTCACATATATTTCTCAGGGAAGAGAGAAAATAAAGTGTCATTCTTCTTTTGCTTTTATTTATACAGGGTTTGGATAACATGATTCAAAAAGTTATATGCAAGTGTAAAATAGTAAGCCAGGAATAAGTGGATTATGCCTACATCTGAGCTATCCTAGTTTTATTTGGGTAACAGAGCAGAGGGAAAGTGAATTCTTCACTGTTGGTGAAACCCCACTGAAGACCAAGAAGTCACACTGCCACCGTGCGACTGCTTTTCAGAACAGCACTTCCAAGCCTAAACTGTGTTTCCGCTTTTCCTTTTTAGAATATATCTTGCAAGGCTCTCACTTTCTGTAAAATGAGTGGATCTGTAGTGTACCAAGGAATGAATTAACTGCTTGCTTAAAATCTGAGGTTTTAAGTATTGGATATTGTATTGTAATTCATTTGTTACAGGAAATGGAAGTAAAGCTCTATACAGCTGTCCTCCTATGCTCTTTTACAGAAATCTATCCAGCTTTTTAATCTCAGAATCATTTCTGGAATCAGAGAAACAGAAAATCATCTCATTTGAGTCCTGTAGGATCATTTAAAATAAAGATTTTTTTTTCAGAGCCACCTAGCGGGAAAGTGTTATTTTTTGCATTATTAAAAGTGTGATAGGAGTTCTCTGTTTGACAGAGAAGTGATAATAAGATCCATTAAGAGCCATGACAGGGACTCTCTACCTTAGCTAGAGGAACAGCAGATCACTTGCAGTAAGAAACACACCCACACAGAAGATAACAACAACCTGCAACACAGATCCAGCAACATCATAAACCTTCACTCATTCTTCCCCTTCATGATTGGCTGCGCTTGGAAAGTGAGGCCATGGCCTTGAGCAGGCTGAACCTCCTGACTTTATATTTGAAACTGTCATACGGCCACGAGCCATGCTTCACATTTCAAGAGGGCCAAAGGTTGCAGAAATGCAGTGTGGCCCTGAAGCTGGAGATGTGCTGTCAACCTCCAAGTAAATAAACTCCACTTGGACCTCTTGTTTACTGCAGACTGTTGAGCAATTTTGAATACTCTCCCAATCACTTGGAGCTTGCTCAGGTACAAATGGGATGCCAGTGCTAGAAGTCTACACTGAGATACATTCAACAAGAAGAAGCTATTTATAAATGCTAGGCCTAGCACAAGTTGTAGGGTTAGATTGTACTCTGATACAGGAAGATCAGGTTGCCAAGAGAAAGCCTCTATCACAGCCTCTCTATCACAGAACGGTTGAGCTTGGAAGGGACCTCTAGAGATCATCCAGTCCAACCCCCCTGCTCCAGCAGGGACACCTAGAGCATGTGGCACAGGGTAAAGAAGAACCCATCTGTGTCTATGTTCGTGTGTGTTTATGGCTACCAATTATATACCATGACATCCTTCTTTGTGACCCTATAAAAAGAATGTGATCTAATGGATGAGACAGCAGGAACAAAGAGGCTTGAGATAAGTTTTTTGAATCCGAGAATCCCAAGAATCATCTCTTTGGAGTTTCCCTAGTAGTGAGTTTTTTGTTTTACTTTCTTGTGGTCTCCTGTTTGCACTGTGGTTAGGTGAAACACTGATTGCACAACTCTTTCGATGATGTTTTCAGTGAGCAATACAGTAGGAGAGACAGAGCTAAGCCTGGGTTGTCTACCTCTCTGGAGATTCCTTGTGCCCTGGAGCAAGACCAGCTGCACACTGTGAACTAGAGCGGGCCACTGAGTTTTGGGGAAAGGTGGTAGAAGTTCTTCTACCTTATCCAACAGTAATCAATGTCTTTCTTGTGTATAATGTTCACTTGGCCACTCGATTCTTCCACAGTGTACTGGCTCAGGGCTTGCTAGCAAAGAAGGCAAAAGCGGGCAGCAGGGAAGTGTTAGTAATGCTGCTTTTAAGCACTGATACAGTAGGCAGCTTGGCCTGGATATTGGACTGTTTGCTGCCTTGACCTGCTGCCTGAGGCAACTGCCTGTACCAAAGACTTGCCCTCCTGTCCTAATTTCTTTTATTTCCAGTTACTTGTGCCTTTTTTTTTTTTAATTCCTTGGCTCCTGATCTTCCTCAAAAATCAAGTGAAACAATATAAATCAGTGATCAATCAGTCATCAGTCATTTTTATTTTCATTTCAGTCTCAGCCGTGCACATAAACAGCTGTTGGAACACGGAGAGTGATCTGCATCTGTCAATTCTTGAATGATCTGGACACTGGGAGACAGCTATGAAAGATGCAGGAAGACATATTCAAATGATCTTATCAGATATGCTAAAAAGAGCAACAGTATGACATGACTTGTATGTGAAACTGGGAATGAAAGGAATGAAGCAGAGTTAATTTCAGTAATCAATGCTCTGATTTAACATTTATTCCTTTGTCTCAGGTGGTGGCTGTTTTTCTGTGCATTAGCATTTTCACAGAATCACACAGAATCACAGAATGTTTGAGGTTGGAAGGGACCTCTTGAGATCATCTAGTCCAACCCCCCTGCTCCAGCAGGGACACCTAGAGCATGTGGCACAGGGTGGCATCCAGGCAGGTTTGGAAGATCTCCAGAGAAGGAGACTCCACAGCCTCTCTGGGCAGCCTGTTCCAGGGCTCTGTCACCCTCACAGCAAAGTTCTTCCTCACATGGATGTGGAACTTCTTGTGTTTCAGTTTCTACCCATTACCCCTTGTCCTGCCACAGACCACCATGGAGAAGATTTTGGCCCCATCCTCTTTACATTCTCTCCTCGGGTATTTTGGTCACTGCAGTAAGAGAGAATGTTGCATATGTAGCTAGAGGCACGAATACTCTAAAAGAGTTGATGCAGGAGCACAATACTAATTTTTATTGGACTTGTTTTTATGTGCAATAATCACCCAGTTGATCTGAGTTTTATCAATTTCCTGTTTTGTGAGATGCTGCATATGAGAGGTCTTTGTCTTCGTCTTGAGGTATGAGTAAACAATACTCCGAATGACTGTTGTATCATCATCTACAAGTCAGGGATAGAGGAACTGCAAACTATTCATAAAAAAAATGAATATCATTTTTTATATTGTGGCTGATTACTTTGAGGTGTATGAGATAGTTGTTGTAGGACATGGTAGAACAGCATTTCTGAAGGAGATCGACCCGGATTACAAGACAACACTCAATGTGAGTTAAGAATCTTGCTCCCATTCCAGGTCCGCGGGCTGCATTGGCAGATGTATACTTTCCGGCTCATACCCTGCTATCGCTAGTAATCGGGTTCTTCCTTTCTGCACCATGTTCGCAATGGCTTCCAAGCGCGGGACTACACTCTTTTTCGGCTGGATGAGTGTAAACAGCCACTCAAGGACTGCAAGGTAATCTTCCCCTCCCCCTTTTTTCTTTTGCCACTGCATGATGAGGGCAAGGACCGAATATTCGGTGGACGAGATCAGGAGATGAAGGGGAAGGTCCAGGCGTCGCCGGTGCGTTGCTCGCGTGGCTATCAGGATTCCCAGGCGACGGATGCATGTGAGTTGCTCCGGGGTGAGGACAATGGCCTTGGCGGCATCGGTGCCCTTCAGCAGCATGCACAATGGTGCTATATCCTCATTGGTAATGCCCAACAACCCACTGGAGATCCCCCATCAGGGTCTGGACGTCTGTAAGGTTTCTAAGTTCCGTATGCAGGCTGAGCTTTTGTGGAGAGATTAAGGTTTCCGTTATCGTCCAGCCTAGGTATTTCCAGGGCGAAGTCCTTTGCACCTTTTCCGGGGCGATAACCAGGCCGCACTGGCTCAGAGTGTCAGCTAATATCTTTTCATCCTCCAAAGTGAACCCAGATTCGTGCGCTAGGAGGATGTCGTCCATGTAATGATAAATGATCATATTAGGCCACAGGCGGCGCAGGGGTTGTAGGGCCGCAGCCACAAATATCTGGCACATTGTGGGACTATTCCACATTCCCTGGGGTAGCACAACCCACTCGAAGCATTGGGCTGGCTCTGCATGGTTAATAGAAGGTAGCGTGAAGGCGAACCGACACATGTCCTCGGGATGTAGCGGAATAGTGTAAAAACAATCCTTCAAGTCGATAACCCACAGAGGCCATGACTGTGGCAGCATGACAGGCATCGGTAACCCTGGCTGCAATGCCCCCATGGGCTCCATTTGTTCGTTTACCTTCCTTAAGTCATGCAACAAGCAGAACTTCTTGGACTTCTTAGGGATTACAAAAACAGGTGTGTACCAGGGGCTAGTTGATGGCTTCAGGTGTCCGGCTTGCAATTGTTCTTTTATCAGTTCGTGAGCTTTCTGCAACCCTTCAGCGCTTAGCGGCCACTGTTCGACCCAAACGGGCTCAATTGTTTTCCAAGTGATTCTTAACAGCTGCCTAACAGAGGCCACTGTGAAAAAACCGTGTCCGGGGTGGTTAAGATAACTCCCAATTGGGTCATGCATTCCCCACCAACAGGGCATTCACATCGGGTGGCAGCCCAATTACTGTTACTCTTGTTGATGTGCTCTTGCTGACAATCAGCAGAGTAACGGGATGGGTGCTTACTTGCGCAGTCTTGACGCCTCCTATTCCTCCAACTCCTCCAGCGCCTTGCTGCAGCTGCCAATGCCGGGGCCAAACGCGCTGAGACACCAGGGTGACATCTGCGCCCGTGTTGAGGAGGGCCTCAGTTGTCACCCGCTCACCTTGATGTATTAAGGTCACCGGCAAGGTTGGCCTTTTCTGCATGCGCAAGATCAGACAGGCCACTGGTCCTGTAGAGCCAAACCCGGCGTCGCTCCTGACCGGCATCGAGGGTGTCAGTGGGCATACCCAGGCTGCCAAATTTTCTAGTGGCACTAACTGCGCGATCCTACTTCCTTTTGGAATGATTAGGGGTGGAAACAGGGTGTAGGTGACGATCTCTACGGTTCCCATGTAGTCTGCATCAGTAACATTGGATTATAATGCCTCTCAGTCCCGAGGAAGATTGGCCAAGCAACAAGGCTCCCATCCTCTGCCTGGAGGCATGTAAAGGCCCGCATGTCATTGTGGGAATTCGCACAGGATTCTGATCTATCACATTTACTGCGGTTGCCAGGTCGATGTCCAGGCTGCCTTGTGTGGCGGGGCTTGGCCCGAGCCCAGGTTCATGGCTGGGGCAGGAGCTACTATTTTCCCCGCGCGGCTCCCCATCGCGCTCCGCTGGTCATTTCCTGATCTCCGTCACGCTTCGCTAGAGTGCGACCCATTTTGACACGTGTCGCACCACACCGGTCCCTGCTTGCACTGTTGTTTCATATGCCCTGGCTTCCCACATCGGAAACACGCCGTATTCTCAGACCTTGCGCCCTTCCCTTGTAGCCCTGACAGAGGGCACAGGGCCGCCGCTAGCACTTGCGTTTGAGACTGAATAGAACGCTCGAGAGTGACCACTTGGGCTCAAGTAGCCTCCTGGACAGCCTCAGCCACGAGTGCAGATTGACTGCTTCTTTCCTGGTGCACAACCTGCTCTAGCATGGTCTCAATGCTGGCATCTCGGGGAAGAGTAAGAATTATACCTTTACACCTAGTATTGGCGTTTTCAAAGGCCAACATCGGCAACATTTGCTTTCAGAAGCCATCAGTCATATCTGCAGCTTGTTCTAGGGCCTGAACTAACCAATCAACAAATGACGTGAAGGGTTCATTAGGGCCCTGATGGACTGATGTGAAGGAAGGGGCCCTTTTCTCCAAAGGCAGCGACAGCAGGGCAGCCTTGGCCGTTTCCGCAGCTGCGTTGAGCAGCTGCACATTGTAGGTGAGCTGGACTATCTGGTTAGAAAACGGGCCCTTGCCACAGATCATTTGCATACGTGCTCCATCCATGGGGTCCCCCTTGGCTCTAGGGATTTCACATACCCTCTGCGCTTGTCTTTCCCACTCCTTTTCCCACAGGATATACTGGGCAGGCGTTAATAACAATTTTACGACTTGCATACAATCGGCAGGGGTTAACAGATCTGAATTAAACATGAATTGCAACATCTGTCTTGCCGGCTCAGAATTTATCGCATACTGAGACACCGTATTGTGGAGCTGATGCATCATTTTCCAATCAAAGGGTTTCCAGCAAGCCTCGCTAGTACCGTCCGATTGAGGATGTACCGAGCAGGCAATTGCCGAAGCTGCTTCCCACTGTCCCTCCAATATAGCATCTCTGATAACTCCCGACCACCGGCTCCATTTCCCTGTGGGCCAAACTACGATCGCTTCGCTGGAGGTGACGGTGACATCCCCTACTTCCTCACTCCCCAAGCTGAGCTCCTGCAACTCGCGCTTAGCCTTTTGCAACCTTCTGTCAGAGGGCCTTTTTGGCCTTGGCTCACTTCGGGCCACGCGCAGGGGTTCCCCATCGGACCCCTCGGACCTGCTGTCACTCTGCTGGGCTTCCAGACATGGGCCACACTGTGACGAGGGTGCTCTGCCTGGAGGAGGTCGGTAGGCTTCCTCCAGTGGGGTCGATGCCCCTTGATAAAGGTCCTCCTCATTACCCACAGCAAACCCCGCTTCATTGGCTATATCTGTGGCTGTTTTCTTTATCTTTGCGGTGACCCCTTTTGGAGTCGGGCCAGAACCACTCGAGAAGACACAGGTGCCTTCATCCGTCGGCCCCGAACCCAGCATTTCCATGGCCACCAAGGCCATCTTCTTTTCCGCTTTCATTTGCTGCAAATTGTTCGTGACCTCCCACCAGGGGGTACACAGCTCCTTAGCTGTTTTGCTACTGCTTAATGTGGAGTCCCATAAGGAATCCCCGATCTCTCTCCACTCTGTTACTCTAAAGAGGGAGGCAGGATCTGTCAGATGGCCCTTTTCCCGAGCCCACTTTACCAACTCATGGAGTTTCTTAGTCCTGACACTTGCTTCTCGCTTAGCGAGCATCTGTGCCAGCAGCTGCATTGCCACCTCCCGATCCATGATTAAGGCGGTCTTCGCGGGGGGGTAGTCCTTTCTAGTCATTAGCCCCGGATAATGTGCTCATGCACCCCCTTATCCCGGTGTGCCGATGTACTCACTGCCGCAAGTCGATCCCCCGGTCTCCACTCACCACTCAGCGTGATGTTCCGAGACCGACCGTTCCCGCACCGCTGTGCCAGGTCCCTGTTCGGGCGCCAGATGAAGGAGATCGACCCGGATTACAAGACAACACTCAATGTGAGTTAAGAATCTTGCTCCGTTTATTAGCCGAAGTGCGCGTATATTTATACCTCCAAGCATCTGAGGGATTTCCAGGCTCGTTATGATGGGTTGCTAGGAGGGTTGTGAGGTCCCGACCGCATAGGCTCTTCTCAGTTCTGTGAAGTTGTTTACCCGAAGCGGCTAGCTCCTCATTCCCCGCCGGCCAAGGACAATTCGCTAACACTCCCCTGTACGCTATCAGCAAGGCGCAGGTGGTGCAGACTCTCAGCACAGTATTTCCCTACGCATTTCAAAACAGTCTTTGTTGTAATGCTAATGTATACTTTTTCTTGGAGTTATTTTCCCCTGGTTAAAACATCTTTTGAGTTAAGATGAAAATTCTGTGGAAATTTATTTTTTAGTAAGACCTCCGAACAAACCCTGTAAAATTAAAGTTATTAGCTTCCTTAAAATATCCTAATTTCTCACTTTTCTTATTAGATTTACTAAAGTTATAGAAAATAGGGCGGAAGGAATCGAAGGAAGACACCTACTCCATTTCCTGCTGTAAAGCAGAGTTAGATAAACCTATAACACTGCAGGTATCTATCTAACTTGCTCTCAGTGTGTTATTTGCTACACAATGGGAGACTGTTTCTATATAATAATGTTTTTCCACAACCTTACGTTGCAGACAGTGAAGACGTTCTGTCATACTAGATAAGCATATGCATAATGCCAACTAATGCCTCCAGATCACTCACCTTAAGAAAATGACAGAATAAGCTAATACATGAAGGAGATTAAGTTGGAAGAAAACCAAAGCATACATGCCTATTCATGTTGGGTTGGCTCCATAGCTGCTTTTCAGGAATCACAAAGCTGGCTGGCCTGTTTTCTCAAGAAAGGAAAGTCTCGGGTCTCCAGTTGCCAGAATAGCTTGAAAGTAATCTCTGTGCAAGACAGGTAGGCCTGTGAAAATTGCAGGTGACCCAGAGGAACTGCTGTTGAGAGTTTTTCAAGTAAAACAAATGTTAATGAGAAACAGGTCATACCAGTAGAGAGTGGATTTTGTAAGAAATCCATGTCTCACTAGCTAATCTCAATGGTTTCAGAATTTTCACCAGGTTGTATCTCAGCATACATATTTCAGTGATATAAAAATTACTCATGATAACGGTAGTCTCCATTGTTTCCTGACTAAAATATCTTAATAGGCAAATAATCTGGTCAAACACATGGTCATTCTAATAATACTAGTATGCTTGTTTACATTTCTCCGTTCCAGACAGGGCAAGATGATTTACACATATATGCATGAAATAAGATTGACAACATTACCCAAACTAGAATAATTGGCAACTCGTTCCTTATTCAGAGCCATCTGCAAAATTAAATGAAACTTCGGGGATTTTTCTACTAATGTGCTATGTGTCTTGATCAGTATGCTCAAGCACTTTCAGGCCTTCTCCCTCTTTGCTCCTTTGTTCCATAATCAATTCATGTATATTTATCTCTGCTGCAGCATTTGCCATCTGCTAATCCAGGTGCTAGATCTAAATGGTAAAAGTTCTCTGTGCTAGTTGATCGTTCCTTGTTATCTATTGTGTCTCTGAATTTAAGTATCATTTTCATATCAACAGCAGATTCAGATATTGTTGCCTCCTTTTCCAGTTTGTGGAATCTTTTAGATAAATAGTGCAAATGTGTGCACCTCCACTTTGGTCTCAGGGGTATCCTGCAGTATCTCTGTAGATTATGTAGTTTCATTTCTAGCCTGCTGAAAAAGCAACTATAGGAATTTCCTTCTGTCATACACTTTAGATTAGGCTGAATATTCTGTGCCTGCAACTGTTGTATTTCATACCTCTGTCAGCTCTCAACAATAACTCCAGATGGGATATGGGAGTTTTGTAATGCACTTTCTGGAAATCTAAAGAAATCCAGCCAAATGTATTCCCCATGTGAAACAGCTGGTAGTAATGGAAATACAGCAAGAATGAATGTTGCCTTGGTGCCCACTAAATTTGTTTCATGTAGTTTTGGCAAAACATTATGATTTTTTTTTCTAATGATTTAGTCAGTCTCTCAGTAATCGCAGTCCATGCTGGCTATTCTTATTCAAGCTGTGCTTTCTCTGACTTTGACTATATTTAATGGATCCCTAGATATGCTGATGGTGATAACTTATTTACTGCTGCTGCAATAAGTTGGTATCTCAGTAGGTAATTTAAACTGAATATTCATTCAGCTGAAGAGCAGGCTAAGCAGACAAGGACATTTTTCTTCTAAGTCTTAGCTGGAAGAAAAGACTACATGAAATTGAGCAGCATCTGCCAGTTCCCTGGAATTCAGTGGCCAATAATTTACCTGGAAAAGTCATAGTGTTACTGTGGGCATCTTCCATTACTGACAGGTCTCCTTCCAGCCTCTCTAAAAGCAGCTGCACAGAGTTTGCCTTGCTAGACCTGAATTAACTGCAGCCAGGAACTGGAATATCCTTCCCCAACTCTATCTTTTAAATGATTATGGAAAAGACATCAAAGGCTTCCAGTCTTTAAATAAGTGATCTGTTTAGAATAGAAAATAATAAAATATGATATGACAATATTTGCTTTTGAAATAGTTGCTCCTACTTTTTCCCTTGTCCTTTCAGAAAAATGTTTTTGCGGTTTCTTTTGTGTTGGCTGTGTCAATACTTTGGTTGCAATGTAAGTAGGCTTAACTTGTCAACGATGAAAATTTTTTTTTAACTTTTTTTTTTCTGTGGCTATGCCCCTTTTCACCTGAGATTGGCAGCTGAAGGAGCAGGATTAACTCCTCTGCCAGTTGCAGGCAGGTAACTTGAAACTGCAGCCTGAGCCTCACCCTGGCTCTGGCTCTGCTCCCTCTTGTGGGCTGGCCCCTCACTCCTCTTAGGAGTCTCACAGTCTCTGTTGCTGCTTTATGCTCTTTCTTCAGTGTGTTTCTCCTTTCCTGCCTGTCTCTGTGCTTCAGAAAATTCCTTTAAGCTCAGCAATTTCACTTTTTTTTTTTTTTTTTTTTTTTTTTTTTTGGAGGGGAGGAAGAAGAGAATGTCTCTGTTTTTCCTTCTCTGCAAAGGGCTCAGTTAAATTTGGAGAGTCGTAGTCCAGATGAGGCAGACCTTGCTTTCTTGCAAGCAGCCATATTTCCAATGTAGCGGAATGCACAGTACTGGAAACATGTTAAGTAGTTTCATCCAGATTACATATAGGCAAAGATATATGTAAACTGCAAACATATACTATATAAATAGAGGATGAGTATTAGTGTTGATGTAGAACCTGCAGGCTGTTTAAAAACTTGTGTGTTTTCTAACTTCCCCTGCTGGGATCCATCACCAGCAGCTCCTTTCACCCTTATTTAGCCACTTTTTTTCTTTCTCATAGGGAGATGCTTGTAAAAAGGGGTTCTGGCTTCACAGGATTTACACAATTTTCCACAGCTCTGAAACAAAGTCCTGGCTATATTTCAGATGAAGAAAGTTACATTCTGTGTATCTAGATTTTTGGTGCTACGTCAGTTTTCTGAGATTTTTTTTATTTTGCTTCCTCTCCCACTGTGGAAGCTGCTGTGAGCTTTTTTGAGGCACTGCTGAATGATGTGCTATGTTCTGCTTTAAGGTATGCCTGTATGTTAGTTACTGGCATCATGACTCTTCTTCCTTGTGTGTGAGCACACAGAGATATGCACAGACATGCACCGACTAATACTCTCATTCCTCTGTCCAGGTGATCTCACGTGGGGAGCAAGAGGCTCAGGATTTCTTGTCTGCTCATAGCAATGGAACAGATCTGCAAATATAGTTTTCTAGAGACAGGAAGCTTTTAACCTGTTGCTATTCCACATTAAAAAAAAAAAAAAAAAGAAAGAATGAATAATTTATCAGGTGAAGGATTTAGATTTATGCAAAGGATGCTTTTAAAGTGACAGAGTCTTAGCTCTTTGCTATCAATATATTCCCCATACTGTAGGAGCACTGTGCTGTGTTAGCCTTTTCACGCACTGCTATTTACACTGGAGATGAGGAGGAAAAAATGTGTGGGGAGGCTGTCTGGTTTTCTGGAGCCCTGATCATTCAATGAGGGAATTTGGCCATTGCATAACAGAGCTGCACAATGTAATATTTGGTTTTGTGTGTCCGCACTTCCTTCCTGTGAAAGCCAAGGTGTGAGGAGAGCTGTGAAAACATAGTAGGGCTACTGTGACTCCATCTTTGTATGGAGTCTTTTGAAAATGAAGAGAGTAGAAACCCCTAAGAGATCTCCTGCTTTCCTAAAGCCGTACAGGTTTGTAATCCAGAGTGCCAGTCTTGAGGTTCAACCCTTCTTCAGACCATTTGCTTACTGTAGTTACGAATTCTGATGACTCTTTGAGCCATTCCTGTTATACTTATCACCAAATGTCCTTTTATCTCGTATTAGTAACGATCTTCACCTAAGTAAGAGGATGTTCTGTCCTTGTTTTGGACTCTTACAGAATGAGAAGTACTAGAGAAGATGAATTGTATTTTTGGTATTATAAGAGGTAGCTGTCTACATCTACATACAAGCTTCAGCATGAAAGAAATGCGATTAACAGAAAGAATGTATGCATCAAACATTAATACTTCCCTCAAATACAACTGCAATTGCAGAAGGTTGTGTGGCAGCTTACAAATGCTGCCATTATTTCTGATGATCACTGTATATGGAAGTGTGATTGTGTTTATCAGCTTCTCAGCCACTTTTCCCACAAATGATATTCCTTTGCAGTAATAATACAACCCTGGCGTCTATTGAGAACTAAGTTAAAAGCACTGAGATTTATTCCCTGAAAGAAATCCCTGATTAAAATTTCAGTTCCTCCAAATATTGTCTGTTTTCCTTTTCTAAACTTAGGAAAAGGCTAATTAGCCTATGGTTAATTTTGTTAGAGTTAAAATAATGTGCTCATAGGATACTTTATTTTAAATTCATGTGGAAACACTTACTATCATCAAGTTCTGTGAGACTGGCTTTACTTCAGTCTGTATCCTTATATGCAGATTTGAGACGTCAATTTCCTTCCACACATATATAATTCCACACAAGCAAATGATGATACATTGATGTTGTTGCTGTTGTCAGGAGAAATAGCAGGAAAATGTGAGCGGGGACTGTGAAAAAGAGACATTTTCTGTTTTCAAAAAAGAAAAAGTCACATTTAAAAGAAATAAAAGAAGAAAGAAGAAAGAAAGAATAATAAAAAGAAATGAGAAAGAATTTTCTTTTCCTTCACACTGAAAATAAAGCTTTCATGTGTTGTGTAACACTGGCTACAAAACAATAAATATAGAAAAATTGAACCTAGGATTGAGTTATTCTGCTCCCAACTTTAATGAACCTTAAATTGTGTCTTTGTGTTGTTAATGTCTCTCTAATGGGGGGAAAATTGGAAATACAGAAAAATTACGTATGACAATAAACTTACTAATGAGACTAATATACTAAACTGTTGTAATAAACATAAATCTGAAAATGAAAAATAAGTTTCTGAAAGTAAAAGAGTATTGAGATATCATATAATGTCTCATTAAAAGTTCAGATACTTTATTTTCAGTTTTCCTCTTTTTTAATGAGACAACAGTAAACAAAAATGATTTGCTTCCTCATACACACCTGAAAACTTTTTTAGAAAGTTTTTAGTTCTAGGTGGCTCTGCTTGGGATCTAGCCTGAACACTGCAATAAGAAATATTTTAGAGGAAATAATTGTATACTGATAGTCACATATATGTGGCTTCTTAATTCCCCTTCAATATAATTTCTGTACAACTCTGAAATTCAATATGAGTAAGCCCCAACCCTACTCTGTGTTCAAGCCTGAAGTTAGACTTGTAAGTGGCCACATCTTCTTTTTTATCATCGTCACACTGGATTATTTGCCATTTACATAACTTCATTTAGCATGGTCTTAAAGTGCCTTGAACTGTATTAGTCCCAGGGACTACATGAGCCCATAAAATGCATCCAATGGCTAAAAATGTCATTGAGCAATGGATAGCAATATACATCTTGTCAACTGAAAATGACAATTACACTCAAAAATTTTATAAACCATCTATGAACTTACAGCCCTAGAAAGGGATTTTAGCATAACCACAGCACTTCAGTAGAAACAAGGATAAAATATGATGGCTAGTATGGAATGACTGTGAAGTGTGACCTGCAGACTACCGAAGGTGAAAAAATTGCTACATGATTTATTTTGAGCAGAAATGCTGCCCTTTTTTTTTAATATTGAAGTATAAGTCATAAGTCATGATTGAAATAAAGATGTCTTTCATGTCAAACAGAATGATGCATTGAAAGAAGTGAGCTGTAGCTATGACCATCAGGAGAGCTTTTAGTTTAAAATGTATCCTCCATGAGATGCATGTCAGATAAGGTAATCATCAATGGTTTAAAAGCTCTCACAAAGGTAGGTGATTTTTACAGAGAAAAATGAAAGAGCCACTTTAGCTGTTCATCTACAGCCACAGTCCATAGGTGAGGAGCTAGAAAGTTGCTCACTAGAGGACTTTGAGCTAAGTGAATGTCAGAACTAAGACATGTATAGAATATATACAGTTTTAGCCTGGCCAACACAAATATACTAATAAATAATTTTAAATGAAACTTGTAATAGGAATGGTCAGAGTAATAATTAAGGACAAAGGTACTGTTCAATAGTAATGGGTAAGACAGTAAACAATGAAAATTTCTGCTGAGAAAATGGAATAGTACTGTATTACGAAAAAAAAATTAAAGGTGCCGATGGTGATATGGTATGCTAGCAATTTAATCCCATGCTTATCATCTCAGATAATTAAATGAACATCTAGCAATCTCAGATACACTAATAGCCCAGCAGTTGACATGTAAAGAACACATTTTACAAGTGGTGTGTAGGATGTACAAGTTAATGTCAATCCATGTAGTGGTTAGATGTAGTTTTTTAGAATTAATCAATTAACTTCTTAACTGTCAAGTATAAAGAAGTGAAGCGTACGATCCACAATACATAAATGGAAAAATTTCAATTGTCGGTAACACACTGGCTCACAAAAGTAGTGCTATGATTGTCAACAGCTCTGTAGTTAAATTAAAGATGAAAAAGAGAAGCTTAAATGGTGAGCAGGTGGGGAGAAGGGGATGATTTAGATTGTCAGATTGCAAATGTCGTCATCAAAAACATTTTGAACAGGCCTCATGTAGAAGAAAAAAAGCAAAACATTGAGCAGCTTCTCACATGAGCACTGGTCAATTCATACAATGAACTTTGCGCAGCAGTTCTGTGTAGGAGAGGATAGAGATCATAGGTGGTGACCTCTCTGTACAACCCTCGTTAGTCTCCTCTCTCTGATTAAAGTTTTGGGAAGCTTTTTTAGATACTTGATATTGCCACATGCTACCCCGTGGTGCAGTGTAAAGAGATAAAACAAATTTAGGGAAGTGATCATAGATACTACTAAGGTTCAAAAGTCAGTCACAGCTCCACTATCATAGGCTTCCAGAAAAGGAAAACAACAGAAATAGCATCTTGTGTCTGGGGCACAAGAGAGAAATGGCCAAGGCTGAAGAAGGGCCTTTTGTGTTTGTTTTTATAGATACTGTCCCAGGAGTTGGAGAACTGTTCAATCAGTTCTCCCAAGTCGTAGTGACTTTCATAAAATAAGAGAAGGAGAATATTAAAACAGCCCAGGGTTGATGATTTAAAAAATTCAGAGTATTAGTTCAAACCCCAGTTCTGGCTTCTCAGGTAGTGGTGTTTATTGTTCTGTTGCATTAGGCTGCCTGTGTGAGATAAGATGAGGTCATCAGTCCAGGTTTAATTGATCAGGTAATTTTCACAAATCACTCTAAGTGACCTTTATTCTCAGCCTCAGCAGAGTCCAAAAATGCAATGGGCCATCACAGCTATATTTATGCTCTTTTATTTGGAACGAGATCCTCTAAACCTTTGTTAACCCAGATTATAAAAATGTATTATTGGAATATTTTATCCCTCATCCTGCCTGCAACACCACTTTTGTGATAAAACCAGTCTTTTGATTTTAGAAGTACATAATTACGTCACTAGTATGAATAAGTAGAAAAAAAATCAAAATATGAAATTTCAGTGGTAGAATAAACCCAGCTTGGTGAAAAGAGTCTTGAAGAAAGAGTCCATAGGCCAATATCCTTCTCACCACGCTTCTCCAGCTGGGATTAAGAAGAGATGCCTGGCTTCATAGCCTGCCTAGTACCCTTCACATTCATGGCTTCAGGTGGAGGCTACTGAAGAATCCCTGCTACTTGTTCCAGTTGTGCTAGAAATCAGAGGTTATTTGTGAGGAGAAGCCTGATCTCTCACACAGGGTGATCTGATGACAGAGGACGTGCTCACTGTCATGGTAAGAATGTGGTTGGGAGGAGACATCATGAGTTTAGATAGAGAAGTTCATGCTTGACCAAACCGAAATGGCTATCTTGATGGATGAGGGAAGCACAGTGGATATTGTTTATCATGTCTTTCGCAAGAGTTTAAACACTGTCTCCTGTAACAACTTTATGAGCAAACTGATTAAGTTCAGATTAGATAAACAGTCTGTGAAGTGGATGGAAACTGGCAGAATTGTTGAGCAAAAGAGGTCATTAGTCATATCCCCCGGGGGTCCAATAGTGTTTACCACCTTCATTAATGACCTTGATGATGGGGCAGAGTGCACTCTCAGCATGTTTACAGCTGAACCAAAATTGTGAGGAGTAGCAGATACACCAAATGGTTGGGCTGCCATTCAGAGGGACCTTGACAAGCTGGACTGACAGGAATGTCATGAAGTTCAGCAAAGGGAAACACACCCTTCTAATGCAGGATTAACCCCATGCACTGTACGTGCTTATAGCTCACAGGCTAGAAAGCAGCTTTACAGAAAAGGTCTTGGGTGTCCTGGTAGATGACAATTTGAAGAAGGGCCAGCAACATGCCCTCATGGTAAAGAAGACCCATGGTGATTTGGGTTACATAGGCAGAGTAATGCTGGCAGGTTGAGGAAGGTGATCCTTCCTCTTTGCTCAGTACTGGTGATGCCACACCTGGAATGTGGGTCCATTTCTGGGCTCCCCAGTACAAGGGAGACATGTACAGAACAGAGTGAGTCCAGCGAAAGGTTATGAAGATAAGGTACTACAGCATCTCTCATGTAAGAGCAGCGGGAAGGGGGCAGAAAGCTCGGACTGTTCAGCCTTTAGAAGAGAAGGCTCAGGGAATCTTATCAATGTATCTTATGTCTCTCTCTCTGTATATATCTTTATAAATGTATATATATAAATGTACTTCCCCTAATGGCCTAAAGAAGACTGACGGAACACTGTTACAGGCTGCCCAGAGAGATTGTGGAGTCTCCATCCTTGGAGGTCACCCAGACCTGAGCTCTGAGCAAGCTCTACATCGAGCTGAGTGGTTGGACTAGGTGATCTCCCTATTGCCTTCCAACTCCAGTGATTCTGTGGTTCTGCAGTTCTGTGAATCCAGTTACCTGCATGCCTAGGTCAAAAGCAACATATAATTGAAATAATACTGTGTAATCTAGAGATCTGATTGGCCTGTAGTTTAATTTCTGACCCACCTATTCAAGGCATGGTCAAATGCATATATTGGTAGTAGTGGAACAAAATTATTTATGTAGCATCTATTATATATATATCTTACAAGAACTTTTATTCTAGCATGGAATCTATTAAATATACTTATTTTTAGATCAAAATAGATGAGCATAAGTACATATGAACAGAAAAGAAAGTATTAGCAAGATACTTTGATACAATATGACTCCTGATTATGTTTATTAAGGTTTGTTTACTAAGATGGTCTACCTAGTCTCTTCCCAGCTAATTAAAATTAATTGCAAGAGGAGTAATTACATTTGCAGTGAGACCTGTTACACTGAGCAGATTACTTACTTGAGCTCTAAATTTGCAGCTCCACCTGATTCTGCAGTATTGGATTTTAATATGTGGATGATGATCTTCCTTCTTGTATAGTTTCTAAAATGAAATTACATATTGTATGTAATTACTGAGACTTTTGAGACCCATTTTGATCAGGAGTGAAGATAATTTGCCATTTTATCATGGCAAAATAGAATTTAGGCTGAGGAGCTATCTAAGTTGTAAATACACTTTCCCATGCTACTGTCCTTTCTCTGAATTGCACATATAGGCACCACCATACATGCAGCAATTCCCATTTAGTTGAGAAATAGGCACTTGTCATATGAACTTGGTACAAGCATATTGAAGGTGGCAGACATCATATCTTTCTTGTAAGGAATTGTTCTCTCATATTAATACTACGATTTGTTTATGTCTGTTTATACATGCATGTTATATAATTAATTAAAATGTTAGCCATTTAAAAATGGCTAGGTTTATCTGAATGAAACAGATACAGCATTATCTCTGGAAAATGGCAGTAGGCATTTGCATCTCAGTAGAACACAAATTTTCATCTTACATTTTAATGTGGTAATGTAGGAAGATCAAAAGCTCTAAAGAATTAAAAAATAACAGCTAATATTCACAAAGTTCTCAACCTGCAATACAGGACTGACATGAAAGTTGATGTGTAAGCGGGATAGAACTGGGGAAGAACAGATCTCAGCCTATGATTCTCTTTTAATACATTTCTTGTTGATTCTGTTTAAGGGATAAAACGTATTCTGTAATTACTTCATTAAGAAATAATAGAATAATTTAGAGAATAATTAGGCTAGTGTGTACTATGGAGCAGCAATGAAATTAATGGAACATAGCCATTGAGAAGAGAAAATGAACTTTATTATCTGGGGAAGTATTGGCTCCATAAACCAATAATATCTGAATAGGAGAAACGTATTCAGAAACAGCAATTGGCCTGAGAATGAAAGCTAATAATCAACGTTCAAAAGGAAGATGCAGCATAGTATATTCATTTGAATTTGCCACTCCAATCCTTTATTAGCGCTCTGTAATTGAAATACCCATTTTCTACAATTATATATTTGAAAATATATTCCTGCAAGCCTAGTAGATATGTGTGCTAAAATTAATAGTGTTTTTTTTCTTTTTCTCATTTATCCTATATAAATAGGATAAAATATATGAGCAATATGCTCATGTAAGCTGAAACAGGTCATTACAAATAGAAAAAGTATAATGGATGTACACTACTGTTTATCTGTTCTTGTGTATTTTAATATTTAGGTAATGTTGCAATGTAATTAAAAACAATCTAACACGACTAAATCAAAGCACAGATGAAGGTTTCTCTTGGAATGTTTTGGTTATCCTATGCAATTAGACTCCACTAGGCTACTTAAAAAAGTGCATCACTTTTTTTAAGTGAAGCAAGAAATGGAGCACTGGACCATGACACAATGTTTTATATACCATTCATTAAAAAAGACCTAGAAGAAAAAAGTAATTAGAAACACAATATAGTTTAATTTTTTTTTATAACAGGGTTAAATCAAGAATGTCATTAGGAGAGCTTGCTATTTACTTTCCCAGCTGTTGAAAGATACTTCTCTTAAATATGAAGTATTCTGAATTGAAAATTCCTGTATTACTTTTTCATCCGTTTCTTCTAAGGTTTTTTATCTTCTAGAGTATTTGAAAACCACACCCTTAAATATAGTCTCTAGCCCAATATTTTTCAAAAGAAGGGAGAAATTTCAGCTCTGTGGTAATCAATTCAGCAAATAATTTTGTTGAGACTTCACTAGGAGCTTAATCACCAATATTTTTAATCACAAGCATTTTGACAATAGCCTTTTGTGTAAGTATTCTGCTTTCTTGACTGTCTAAAAATGTCACTAGGGAAGTTTTTCTTCTATGGGGAACTTTTAATGTGAGAAGTTACAGAGACGACAAATTCCACAGGAGGGAGCTTCTCTCCCACTGAGCTTGTAGCTCTTCAGAGCATAGAGTCTTAAATACAAAAGAGTAGGCTGTAATAGTAAACACTGAAACGGTAGTGAATGAACTAAGTGTTATCCAACCACACATATTTATTATATTTGTGCAGATCATAGCAGTCCTTAAAACCTTATGTATACTCAGAAGTATGAATCTAAATGGATTTCTTGAAATGCGTAAGTAAACTTGCAGAGAAGGAGTAAAAGTAGTTAGGGCACACAAGTCAGGAAATGGGGAGAAGGGAGGTCTTGGTTACTAATCAGTTCTGTCAAGAAATATTTTCTTTTAGATTACCTTTTAGCAAGAGTGCAAGACTTGGGTGACTAGAAAGGGGAAAAAACTTGCTCACATGATTAGGACACTACAGTGAAAAGGAAAAGGGACTCTAATTCCTGCCCCTGGTATTCTTCCTGGGAGTTTTAGCACAATTATTATCAAATCCATAATCTAAAAGAAAATGTTGTCTTTTAGAAGTCTATAAAAAGGTTGAAAGAAAGCTTTTGGTAATGATAGTCCCACCATCATTTTAGTTATTGCAAATAAATATACACCTACCTAAATATACCTACTCATACCTTATGCACACAAACAGCATCTCTAGAAGAATGTTACTTTGGAAACTTTGCACACTTGCAGACAACGTCATGTCTTAATGGGGTCATGCTTCCCTTCCTACTGAAAAGTACTAGCACAAAATAATCCTTGAAGGAATTATTTAAAACATTTTACTGGAGCAGGAAGCCCTAAGGGAGAAAATCTGAAACTTGGTAAGCAGTAAGTGAAAGAACTTGCTAACTCATGCTATATTGGTGCAAGTAACCACGTAGTTGTCTGTTTGGAGCTGGCTTGCACATCGTCATCTCTGAGCACACAAGAAATGTGAGTGCTGCAGCCTGCACCCATCTCACATTGGTCTATGCAGTCCTTTTCCATGGGTCTCAGTGCTATGGGTTGGAACCTAAATGCCTGCAGACTAAGAGCCTGTGGGTGGCTGTGGAGCCCGTAGTTAATTGCCTACATGCCCGACAGCATAGCAAGCAAATGGCAAGCAGATGGTCTCTGGGGATCTCCCCAGAAGCAAAGTCAATCTCCACATTAGCGAGGTGCAAGCTGATAAAAGCCCTGCCTGAGAACTTTCCTGCTCTCTGCCAAGGATGGGAGATGATGGCTCAAAGCTGCCAAGCATGGGGCAGCAATGATGACAGTGCAGCCAGACCATGGGGGGAATGCGGAGGGTAAATGCACGTTCCTACAAGTTGCTCTAGCCCAAGTCACTTCCTCACTGATCTTTTGAAGATTTAAAAAGGTCTTTCGAAAAACATCTAAATATTGAAAGCAAACCAGATGCTAGTACATATTTTATGAGATTTTTTTCCAACTACAGCCATAAAATTTTAAATGCTATTTGATCTTGTTCTTTTTTTTTCCCCCAGAACCACTGATATAGTAATTGTTTTACAGCAATCTTAGACTCAAGATCCATTTAATAATGAAATGAAAAGAATATAACATGTAAGGGAGGCAACAAATGAATATTATTTGTATCTCTTGGGAAATTTCCCATGAGGGCTCTGAGTAGGATAAATGTTTACCCTTTAGATTTTTGTATGCTACTTCCAATCAGAAATTTAACTTTAAAACATATATGTTAGAGAATAATGTCTGGATAATCCTATTTCAATCTTTCTGTCTTTCTGTTTTTTTTTTTTTTCTTCATTTTCTTTCTTAAAACATCATTTTCTGTACTAAACTTCCTTGCAAGCAGACTGTATACAGAATGAAGTTAGTGGTTTATTTTCTGAAGGCAGGATGCTGAAAACAGAAAACATGCCAGTAGGATATTCATCAAACTGGACAAACATTAAAATGCTTAGGAAGCCTAAGCCTCAAAAAAGGAAAAATTTCTGATGTTGTTCAATAAAGAGTTCTTGCTTTACAAGAGTTCTTCCTAAATTTTTAAAAAATAATAATAAAAAAAGACATTTCTTCTTGGTATTACAGTCATGCACAAAGCCCCAGTAGTCAGTGGATCTTGGTTTTATTTGATCTCTGCTTTGCCATTACCAGATTTTTTTCAGAGATTACCTGATACCATCCTTCTTTGGATCCAGATATTTAGTTGGAACTTAGACGGATTTAGTCTGCTATGAATTAAACATGATTATTCTATCCAAAATCTGATTAACATTTTAAATTGAGAGAGACTAGAGAGAAAAAAAATATCTTTTTGTCTCTCTCTCTTAGCTCTTAGTTAGCCTTCTGACAGGTGCCTTTCATAGCAATTACTTAAAAGAACTTCTGGAACATAATCAAGTACCATAATGGTACTAAGGTGCAAGAAGCAAGAAAATAATTGGATTATTTTTAAAGAAAAGTCTATGGATAAAAATATTTCCCCCAAAAGCAAAATTTTAAATGCATAGTCCTTCCAGAAAATAGTAGTAAAGAGAAACAATCATAATATTTAAATGGAGTAATTTAATATACAGTTACAAGGAAAAGTTTACCTGCATCTTATTCAGAGTCCTCTGCACCTTTTTTTAGAGGTTTAAGCAAGTATTGCAACTCTACCATTGAAACAGTAGACGTATAGCTCACATCATTACCATTTGTCAACTCTCCTATGAGACTTCATCTGGCAGAAGGTTAAGGAGGCTGGTTTCTAAAATCACTGTAAATAGATTTGACTTAGCTTAAACTTCAGAGACTTTATTGCTACTGAAATCATCATCAAGAACAAACTGTGAACAGTGAACTGAAGGTCAGAAGAAAATTTCTGTCCATGTCAGATTAACAGAGACCTCAGGATTTTCCCGCGCACGTGGTAGCATGATTTGTGGCTCCTTTTGCCTTTACATTGGCACCCAGTAAAGTCTCCTTTGTTGCAGGAACCTTGGACAATAACAATGTCTGTAAACTCTCTTGCTCATTGCATATTGTAGCATATTGTAACTGCTAGTCTTTATACTAAAGCCCTGAGTTTGCCACACATTTCTGGTAGTCATGACATCCCTCCTGCAGGAAAGAGACTTCAGGGCTGCTGCTGTGTGGAAGCATGAGGACAGAGAGTGGATTTTAATTTGTCTTTTGTGGTCCTATATGGTTGTGAGAACTAAACCTCATCACACTGTTGCCCCTTTCCTAAACAATGTTCCTGAATCAATAGCTGCTATAGAAGAATCTGTAATGTGCATAAATACTTACTGGAAGAGTTAGACCTTTGTGTTGATGACTCTTTCAAAACTTCGGGCCTTAGGCTCTGAAATTGGCTTTCATTTTGGTCATAAGCAATTCTGTCAGAAAAACAAAGCAAATTTAAGAAAGTAAACTTTTGATTTTAAATCTATGAGGATTTTATTCTTTATTTTCCTGTATGACTTCCTGTTGAATTGTTCGAGTTTTGGTCCTCTAACAAAGGAAAATAATGAATTTTTGTACTCTTTGGATTATTCAGTCTTGAGAATCTATCTTTCCAACATCTTGATTTCGGGTATGATGCAGTGATCATGACTGAAAGTATCCAGTTTATATAAAGAAATTCATTCTAACCTTGCAATTTCAGATCATACAGTGTAATGTAGCCCATACTGTGTATACCAAAACATTTATTTCCTTTTACTCTCTATTTAAGTGCTCACATTTCAAAATAAAGCACTTTTTAAAGATGAGATTAAACTGATTTTTTTTTTCCAGCAGGAAAGACAACTGGATAGAGTTTTACAGAAAAAAAATATTAAGTTTAATAAGTCATCATTCTGTAATCCCATTTAATAACTATCTCCACTATTTTCTACAGTTTCACTCTGCAAAATCACCTCTACACTTTCTAAATAGGGCAGAGAGAGCAGATCCTTTTCATACTCCTTTGTTTTCACCTAACCTAAAATTTATTCATCTTACAGCAAAATGAAAATTTAAGTGCAACAGTTTTATAGCCTTACATTTGCTATTAATTGGCCTGTATCATTTATTATCCCCTATCTTGTTTTATAACATTGCCGTTGAGATACCTTAAAACGAATTAATGTGAATAAGGCAGGGGACCAAACAGTATTGCTCCCCAAAGGGACAGATTTATCTCTAACAGCAACAAGGTCTACTCAGAATAGGAATAATTAAGGACACAGTTTACACCATAGACTGTTACTGGAAAAAAAAAATCCGTCCTGGTTGCAGCTGAAACGAATTATGTTACTAACAGATTCATGGGCTGAATTCATCTATCAGTCAGATGGATCAGCAACATGAAACTTTTCTATGATATAAAGGTGCTTTTGGTAATATGAATGCCCAATGTAATAAGAGAACACATAGGTATTAAGAGATCTGAAACAAATTTTAGGAGTAATTCTGTGAAGATCAATCCAATGAAGCCAGACAATTCAGGAAAACTTTCCTTCTGTTCTCATGTTAACTTTTTTTAACGAAGAAATATATTAAAAATAGTTAGATGTGGAACATTTAAATCAATTTAATTACAATACGATAGGATACAAAAGGATAACAGAACCAAAAAAAAAAGGGCTTCCCTCATACTTCATTTATTTAATGAAATCATATTTTGGATATTGATTGGCCAGATAAAGTTATTAGACTTATCTATAAACTAAACTTGTTCTTTTCTGTATTTGTTTGTGGACCAGAGTATGCACATCTTATGATTTTGCATTCCATTTTATAATAGTACTGATAACTGGTATTTCCGCTTGTCTTCATGTAGTCTATAGTTACACATAAGCACAGTTCCATCTCTGTGCTGTAACTAAATCTTATGAGGAAAAGCTAAACACACATGGAATGAGTAAAATAAATAAACAAATACAAATCAGGAGTTATCAAAAGTATATTTTTATATGTTCTGAAGTAAAAGCCTATCTCTAATTAATGGGTGCTAAAATGAACAAGATCACAGAACATTGGCTATTGAAAGTTTTATTGCTTTTTTTTTTTCCTGAAATAAATGAACTTATCTATTCTACTGTCCTACATAGGTGATCAAAATGACCTATCAGGTGTTATATTACTGAGATTGTTGTTGGAGTTTCTAAGCTAAATATACAGAACAAATAAAGTACTTGAAAAACTTCTTACCTGTAGCTCTAGATTTTAAAAAGCTTAAACTAAAGACTACCATAGCTAAGTTTATTATTTTTCTTTAGCAGATACAAATGACTCACATTTAAAAACATCAAGAGGACTGCATGAGACACTTACTGAATTATCAGCACTGATTCAAATGCATTAAAAATGCATATAGGGGATCTTCTAGAGGGTTGGAAGCTGGTGCCAAAGCGTAACAACAGTAAAGGAGATAATTGGCTAATTATAATCAATTCCAGATAATGTCAGTGAAAGGTAATGGAATGGTCTCAAAACAAATTTAAGCAAAAATAGTATAATTAAGGTAGCTCAATGTGGATGGATGCAAAATCGATAGCATGTAACTCAATTAACTTGGTATATTTTATGATGACTTATTCATTATAAATAATTGTCCCTGTCGTGTATACATGGACTTCTGCATGGTTGTTTGACTTAGTATGGCTCAACAGATTGATCAATAAACATGAAAAATGCAAAGTCAGTAGAGCACATACTGAGCGTTTATCTAAATCAGAGGTCCCAAGCTGCAATTGTAAATGGAGTATTTTCCAGCAGGTGCAGCTCCAGGGAGTCCTTCGAATATAGGTCTTTGAAGGAAAGCGGAAAACCTTGCTGCTTTATTTTTCAGATTTTAGAAAATCTGGGGTGTCTTTTTAAAATAAAGCAGAAAATCTTCCATACAAAGCAATCTAAGCAACTTCATAAGCTGAGTTCATTTGCACAACTCAGCCATTCATAAGGTCATAATAGGTTACATTTACAGAAGAGCTGTTAAAGACTAAAAAGGCTTAATTCCCTTTAGTCAGTACCCATTAATACACAAGCACTGATGTTTTGCTCACTTTGAAACCTTCTGGTTTTCTTTTTGGTTTGGCTGTGGTGAGTACTAGTAGCCACGAGTTCCTGTGCAAGTTACCTGTATACCTGGGCCTCTCTATTGCATTATTATGACTGCTATGTGAGCAGAATGGAGGTCTGTGCTCTAACTACAATTTCTAAAAGCAGACTTCTTGGCTCTGTCTCATTATTTATCTGGCTGTAGGAGAAAGCATTGCAGGA
Organism: Tinamus guttatus; assembly: GCF_059628265.1. Taxonomy (NCBI): domain Eukaryota; kingdom Metazoa; phylum Chordata; class Aves; order Tinamiformes; family Tinamidae; genus Tinamus; species Tinamus guttatus. The sequence goes on along the minus strand of NW_028288659.1, from coordinate 419,424 downwards.
TGTCAAGGTCTTATTTCACTTATGTTATTGCTTAAATAGAAGAAAAAAATACATGTGTGGAGAATCCTTAATGTGTAAGCTGCAAAACATTGCTAGGAATGCTTTGATTTATGAGGAAAAAAATATTTTTTTTATCTGAGATTTTTTTCCCACTTTAGGTATTTGTGTGTCTGGTGCAGAAATTAACTGGATGCACTCATTAAATACCCTATGGATCCAGTGACCACACATACAATCATGAACCTCTGCTGAATCCAGATTTAATCTATTTAACATGTTTTTTCCTTCTTGCTAACTCAGATCTAATCCGTTCAAACTGTAGAGAATATACTGGATTTGTGGTTGTAGGGGTTTGTTCACCTGGAGCTAAATGTAGGGCTGGGGACTGGAAAGCAACATCCACAGAAAAGCTCTAAGCAGTAGGGAACACAATAGATTGTTTTTTTTTTTTTTTTTTGATCACTTCTCTGGACCCGAGCATCTCAGGTGCTTAAGCACTCCCAAAATGACTAGGTGTCCATCTACCTGTGCCATAGCCTTAGCCTGACCAATCATGATGCAAGCTTTCTCTCCTAATTTTAGTATTTGCTACTCAAAATGGTCTCCGAAACGCTTTTTCAGGTCACTGGAATGCATCAACTAATTCTTCTGCACATGTCTAAAAAAGGACTGCTGAGTCACTGGTTGTTTAGACATTCCTGCTTCTCTGCAGTGGCTGTAAAAGGAATTATTATAAATGAAGACAAATACCTTGTAAATAGCTAAAATTAGCAAGATGACTCCTACACTAGTGGTTAGTTTCTAATAAAGCACAGTCAGGATCCAGAAACTCAAGACAGCAACACTTAAATCCCATGGAGGCCCAAGCTGATTGCTGTGTTAAAATACTGGGCTATGGCTGTGGACACGTATTAAACAGTATCAGAAAGAAAAGAGTAACTGCAACACCTGTGTGTGAAAGTTCACAAGAGGACCTGATGCACTGAAAGAGCTCATTGTGTGCTCAGATTTAAGCAGATTAAAAATTCGATTCCTCTTCAGCACTGTACGGAAGCATACATTTAACAGTGTTTAGTGGTAACAACATTGACATCAGCCAATGCACTTTAAGACAATTTGCATGAAGTGAGGTAAGTGATTTTAAGTACTTCACTAAATCATGGCCACAGGGCGAGAGACAATTCCCACTTCACATTCTGTACTCTTAATGGCATTGCTGGTCTGGCTCTATAATGGAGTTCTAAAGGCACAAAAGACAATTAAATTAAAAAAATAATAACAAAGCACTTAGTGCTGCAATATTACTTCTCCCCTTCATGGAATTCCTGTAAAAGGGCAACTAATCAATTTATATCCTACTTCCAAGAAAAGAAAGATCTTTGCAGAAAAACAAAAACAAAAACAAAAGCAGAATTACCCAACCTCACCGAAAAAGTCCAAATGATAGTTTTGTCTGGTTGCTATGTGGTAGCTCACACTCCAACAAGGGAAGGCACCATCAAGCCTGTGTAAGAGTTGCCACCATTGAGGTCATAGAAGAGCATACTGAAAAGCAACTAAAGCACAGGGAACTAGTTAAGTATATGAGGCTTCTGTCTCTTGCCTACCCACCACTAGGCCTACCATTCATCACAAAGGGAAGAAGTATTGACCTTGTGGAAGTGAGTGGACAGGTGCCATTGATTTCAACCTCACCAGGGCATAAAATCATATCTCATAAATATTTCTATGAGCAAAAGATGACAAGAGAAGACTTGACAGGATAGATTTTCCGATCGTTCTTATTGCACTCAAATACTAGTTTCTGTAATGTAATTGTGATTGATTACAAAACAAGGAGGATAACTTGTAACTAAGTAAAAAGGCATATTAGTAGGTTTATTTGATTGTAAAGCCATTATTTTTGGCATTTTTAATATTACTATTGGCATTAGCATTGAAACAGTGCTATAAACATAAATGTGTAAGGACGGTCATAAAAGGTGTGCCTGAGCTACATTTAGTTTACTCTCAGTGTGAGAAAATATAGTAAACAGTTAAAAACAGGCAATGACAACATAAATAAAATAAAAACATAGCTGCATCTGAGACAACCCTCACCAAAGGGATGTGAAATCAATTAAAGAAAGACTGATGATATTTAGTCAAGTATAAAAGTGGGTGTGTTCCTCTTGATCCTTGCCTTCAATCTCCAGTTCTAAGTTATTTGCAGTGCTGGATCCATTTTTTTCCAATGACACTGTAAAGCTGGGCAGCAAACCCACTCCCTCCACTCTCCTCTTCTCCTGGGCAGACAGGTCTGCTGGCAGATAGCAAAGTTTTCCTTATCTTCCCTCTTCCTCAAGTGCTGTATGCCTTGACCCTCTGCAGGTGCTGAGTGAAACACTGGCCTCAGGCCACTGTCAGAGACAAGAGTAAGATACTGAGACATTAAATAGACAGCAGAGATTCAGCATTCAGCAGAAATCCATCTTCAGGCATTTAGTTTACTGGGCTTTTCATTAGAGCTTACTTTTATGTTCATTATGCGGAAGGTAAATGCAGAGACTACTGAGCAAAGGCTTCCCTACCGTACCCAACCCAGATGGGAGAGAACCTGGTCTTCATTTATCTTTGGTCCAACTTGCTCCTCTCTTGAAAGCTTGTGAAAAATGGACAAGAAACTGGAACGGTCTGTTAGCTCACTTAAGATTGTGTCTCCCATATATTAATATTATATAACAATATTCTGTTAAAGTTTAGCTTGCCTTAGTATGGATGGCTTCATGATCAGGAAGGAATATAATGGTGGATATCACAAGCAGATACGGTGATTGTACACCACTGGCAAATTGGCATTACACATTAACAACCTAATATATTTTTTATAGATCAGCCTTTTTTGTCAATACTATAAATTGTCTTTATGGCAAAAACACCTTTTTGTTGGTCCATCCATTATAGTTGTAGAGAGTGAAATAGATTTTAGAGGTGCCTGAAAATTCCCCAAAGGAGCTGTTCTTTGTGTCCCATTATGTCAGTAGGGGTCTACATCTTAACTGATCAATCTAGAAGCTCCAGCACTTCTGTGTCACAGCGCACAGATAAGACCATCCCCTTTTCAGTAATCTAAAGAACTTAATGGCCTTGTCAGGTCTTGTTTGGGTACGGAAGAACTAAATGATACCAAAGCTCAGGCCTCAAACCAATGTTTTGGAAAGTTTATCTGAAAGTTTATCTGTTCTTTGCAGGACCCCTTTAAAAGCTGCAGTGCTTGAAACAGCCTGGATGAAACTGGATTAATGAGTTTGAGTGCAGGTGAGCCATTTAGAGTTGCAGTGTGCTACAAATCATCATCAGAGCTTTGGTTGTGTATAGAGGTAATGTGTCCATACAGCTAATCTAGTTTCAGGTCTTGTAGATTTAATTTTGAATTCCAGATTGCATTTAAAATGTCCTTGTCAGCTGTCACCAACTGAATTTTACTGGTATGCTGAAAACATTTAATCTTACTCCTTGATCCCTGAGAATACATTACCTGTGATTTACAGCTTAGCTTCCAAGAATTGCTTTATATTGCTGAATATTATTGTCAATTTTCGGTGAGGCTAAATTCTACCTTAATCTCCAAACCAAGTGTTTCTTACAGACCGGATCTTGAAAGCTCCTAATTCAATGCCCTTTGTCCTGTGAATTTCTTTCCCTGCATAACTGGGTGCAATTTAAGCCTTCAAAATACCCTATAATCTGTAAGTCCACCCTTAATAATCATGATCATGCTGTGCTGCAATGACCCCCTTGTAGGTCTTCAACAGAAGTGGTGACTATGGGAGATAAGATAGATGAAGGTAGAGGAATAAACACACCATCTCTCTTCCAGACCTGGTAATACAGAGATTATCTAGGAAAGGCAAGGCCATGTAGTTTCTCAGAATCTGTTACGGGTTCAAATGAGTTCCTGTTAATATGGCACTCCTGTGTGCCTTAAAGCAAGGTTTCTACGAACTGTAGCTCATCTGAGTTGATCAGAAGTGCAGAGTTGGTTTGCAGGCCTCCACTCAGGTAGGTTTACCTGCACATTGCGGGAGGGAGGCAGCAACAGCTGTACTGTGTGGCTTTAACTGTGTGGTGTGGCTCAGAGATATTGTTCATTACTGGAAGCATAAGCAGAATTTCCTGATGTTGTAAATGTACGTGAAATTGAAAAGTTATTGGCTGGATGTAGGAAGCACAGTGTAGGCAGGATTTCAGCTTCCTAAGTAGTTTGCATAGCACCCTGTGAAGTGAAAGCAAAAAAGATTTCTTAGCAGTATTGGAAGTTACATTGGCAGCCCAAATCTAGCCTTAGCTCTGGTTTTCTATTGTTCAGAGAAGCTCTTAATAATGGTGGGAGGCTTTTTGTTTTTTTTGACTGTTTTAAAAAAGCAAGCTTCTCTTTTTTTGCATAGATAATCCTGGAAAGAACACAAGGAGGCAGGTGGCTGAATGTCAGATGAGGAAAAGCAGAAGGTGGCTGAGTCAGCTACCAGAGCTTGTCCTTAGATAAACCCCTAAAGACTTAATTTTCTAAGGAAGGAACCATAAAAATGTGATTTCTTAGTAAGAGGAAGTATTTAAGCTTTCCCTCCTTCTCTCAATATATATTTTAAGTTCTGGAAAAAAAGTCTGAAATAACGGAAAAAATATATTTCCATACGAAAAACTCTGAGCTCACTTATACACCAGTTGTAAATAGATAAATACTTACTGGAAAAACTTCACTATAGTGAAAAATGTCACCAGCTTCATTAAAGGAGCTCTCCCACTGTTATTTTCTTTCCTGAATTTCCTAGTCTGAAATTAAAACCCCATGAATCCAGGAACTGGTACATGGACTCACAGTATGGAGTAGTGGCAGCATTTTGTGCTGCTGTTCAGGAGACCCACATTCAGAAATGACACTATGAGCTCCAGAGCCTTACCTGAAAGACATAATGTCTATGCCTAACTCATCAAATTTGGACCTTGCCATACTTCCACCTTATTCCCATGATGCGGTTTAACTACCAAAGGAAACTAGGTGGAACTGGAGCTAAATAACTTCTTTGGACTTCTCTTTTTTTTGCTAGCTAGGTTGCGCTAAGGAAGAAGGGCAGCAAACTCTTTTTTCATGCCCAGAGAGGCTGTGGAGTCTCCTTCTCTGGAGATCTTCCAAACCTGCCTGGATGCCACCTTGTGCCATGTGCTCCAGGTGTCCCTGCGGGAGCAGGGGGGTTGGACTAGATGACCTCTACAGGTCTCTTCCAACCGTAACCATTCTGTGAGTCTGTGGGTCTGTGAGTCTGCGAGTCTATGCTAGAAGAAAGACTAGCTAATCTCTTATGGGCTATGGAGAATAATAGAAAACACACGCTCTTGACTCAAAAAAGTACCAGGTCACTGGTATAACTACGCTGTAACAAATACTTGGAAAGACGTAAGGATTTTCTGGTGTATGTTTCTTGCTCCCACTTCTTTTCGGTTGTTACACTACATCACTTGAGTACACGAAGAAAATTGCGAAGGTCGGTCCAAGTCATCACGTCTACCTGAGGCAGTTCTAGTCTTTGGAGAGAAAAGTGCCAGTCCTATCATCCATGAACAAAACATTTTTGTCAAGCTGTCTGGCTATCCAGAGGACAGTTGTAGCTATTGAAAGACTGAACTATGTCCTTGCACGGAGGTGGGTAAGGAGAGTAAAGCTAGAGGGTAAAGGAGGGTAAAGCTAGAAGCCCTTACTAGAGGTGTGCAATACAATATAGTTACTCCTGAGCTGGAAATGAAGAAGATAAATGTGGGACTGGTCGTGCCTTGGCTGTGTCCGTCAAAGACATATTTCAAGACTGAGGTTGCTCACTCTGGGCAAGGATTGCTCTAACATTTCTATACCGGCTCTGGCAGCTGAGCTGGTATGTCTGAATGGTGCTGAGGTTTTTTCAGGTGGACATACCTGGTCACTGGAAGCTAGTTTGAATAGCTGGCTATAGCTGGATAGAGCTGGATAGAGATATAACTGGGATTGCTGCTGAACATCACAGCAATTATTGACGAGTTTGTCCTTCTCAAGAGCATACAGATGACTAGCAGTCTTCCAACCTTTTTAAAAAAACATATATTTTTTCTTTTCTTGTCATCACTGGAGAACTGAACTTAACTGAGTTTAGCTGGATAAACATATAGCTATAGCTGTGTGACAAGGACTCAGTTTCTTACCTCAGTGAAACACGACTAAAGCCTAATTTAGTGTGAAGCTGTTTGGCTTTAGCTAATCTTGTTTTTTAAGCTGCCTCCTTCTTGGCCTTACATACTATTTTCTACCTTCCCTTCCTGAATTCTTTTTACAGCTCTCATTTGGTCTTTTCTATCACTTGCTGACATATTTGTTAGTTAATAGGAGGCATTGTTCACCAGCCAAAGGAGCAGTTTGTAAATGTTATGCACTTTGACTTTCAGGTCCTTTTTGGAAGCAGCAGCAGCTGAATCTGTAATATCCCCTTAGGGAAGGACAAGTTTTCTGTTAAATGCATTCAATGTAAGTGCCTAGTTGGAGACATAGGAGTGTAAGAAATCTAGGAAACTGAGAAGAGCATACAATTTTTCCTTCTATATGTAGTGCAGGAAAAAACCAAAAAGACAAAGATAAAAATAAATGCAAAAATGTGGTTTTAAAGAAAACTAGATTCTGATCAATTTCTGGGTCTGAAGGAGGAAAGATTTGATTCAACAGGCACCTCACCTATGCATTTTTATGAAGGTTTAAACCAAAATGAATTGTTCCAAAGGTTTCTGAAGTTAAAGGTCATTTGTATAGGATTTTTGTTTGTCCAGCAAGCAGAAGTAATGTCTATTTGAGAGCCTGGGAACCATATCCATTTCTAAAGCACTGTGAATAGGACTTGCATGTAAAAGATATGCCAACACCTTCTACCAGCAGTGAACTTCTACTTTATTTTCCCCTGTTTGGCATCAGTCAGACAAACTGTAATTCAGAAGTCAACACATACAGTTCAAAGGGATCTAATTAGTGAGGAGATGGCAACAGGAATTTGCATAATTGCACAGGTATTAGCACCAGAAGAATCCAAATTCCTGCTTCCGGCCCAATATGAATAATTTCACCCATAGTATATATCAGGAGCCCATTTTTTTACGATGAATTAGAGTGCAATATAACATGCTGTTCTCTCTTGCTACCTGCTTGCAACCACTTCTAATTATTTTGGATCACTGGTGTAATACATCTTATATAAATCATAGTTATTCACTTATTGTGCTGCAGTGGGACGAAGTAGCTTGAATCAAGATAAGGATAGATATTTGACAACCTTCCTTCTTTTCCCCTACCCCATTCCCAGTGATAACTGTTTCATAGGTCTTGCTATCTAAGTAGCCAAGCTAAAGTAGGGAAGGGGAAAGGTCTTGTTATCTCTTTTTATGGATAGACAAAGGAAAGCACAGACTGCTTTGTGTTGAATACAGTGGGTGCCAGATTCAGAAAAGGCAGTGGAAGAAATGTACCCAAATCTTGGAGCTTTTGTGATTCTCACCAGCCATCTGCTGCAGTTTTTGGTGTCAAGTAATGTCATAAACATGATCTTAAGCCCATGATCACATTGGAAAACCTCAGTATACTGAATCTTATATCTTCTGTATTGCCGAATCTTCTGTAGTGCTTTAGCTACTTCTTGTCCTTTAACACACAAAGATTTGCAGTGCACATTTAGTGATATGGGCAGGATTTAAAAAATCTAAATTTAGCAATCCTCACTATTGCTGGATCTGAGGTTTGTTAGAATTGTTTGGTGATTAAAGCATTATGGTATCATATTTTTTCACACAAAGAAGGCTCACATTGCCTTGGTAACAGGTATCTCTAAACTGCTGCCGGCCAATTAAAGGATTTCTTAATTTTCAGCTGGTTCTTTTGTTGGGCTGCCACAGGTAGTATAACTGTAATTCAGCTTCATGACTGCACAGTGGAATGTGAAAGTGGTTGGTATCACTTAAAATAAGGCTGAAAGAGGACACTGTGTATATCTATCATTAAATAATTTCAGTTGATTTTCCCATTGGTTATAATCAGTGCAATATAAAATCGGTCAATGTGTGAAGAGAAGGAAGGAGATTCTTCCGAACACATTTGTAAATGTTTTATTTTTCTGTGTTTGGAATGTAAGGTTGTTTGGGAATGCATTAGGAAGGGTTTTACTCATGTTTTTCTCTGAATTGCTCTTTATGGGAAGTTACTCAAAGATTTTCTGCAGTAAAACAAAATGTTATACCTGCTAGGTCTGCACAACTGTGAGAAATGAGAAAAAGACAGTAGATAACATGCTATGGAAAAGTCGGTGTGGGGCCAGCAGTTTCGTCTCCAGTAAGTTGTGCACTGTCCAAATGATGCTGGGAAGGCAGGCAATGAACCTATCCAGAAGTCTTCAGCAGCAGACAATGAAACGAAGAACGTATGTGCTCAACTCTGTAGATTAAAGAAGAAATACATTAACTGATCTGGTTTAAATAGGTGTTTGTTCTGCGTTACAGGTGTGGGACCATAAAAGTTAGGATTATAATCAACTGTTACAAACCAGCATTAGCTAGTTAATTTAGTTAGATTAGTTTCTTTACAGTACTACTCTTCTCCATGGGGAGATGCCCAACTTTGACATGTTATCTGTGGCTGCCTATGGACTGTGGTGGGAGCCTAAGCAAAGTAGGTGGCCCATACATGTATTGGTTGATGTTCTGTGCTCCCAGAGAGCCTAAGGTTCAGAGTTTGTGCCAGCACAGAGGTACTCAAGGGTATGTGGTAATGGTGTACAGCGGGCAGATATTCAAATGCTCTGCACTTCTATGGGCAGTTCCGTGAAGTGCAGTGCAGCCTGGGCTCATAATGCTGAAAAAAGTGGGTACAGTATAGGCAAACTGCAAGACCTAGTTAAATCCCATCTTTGCTAGTATTTTAGCAGCTGTGATGCAGCCAACAGTGTGGTAATAAGAAGAATGATGGGAAAAAAAAACCCCACATATTCTGAATGTGATTTGTCAAAAGCAAGAGTGCTTAAGAGAGAACTAAGGGGGAATGCAATGAACTGAATTTGCAATAGGACCATGTAAAAATACTTGGAATAAGCATGCCAATCATACTTGCTATTTGCTTCACAGGAATTGAAACCATCAATTCCAGAAGGTGTAAAGAGTACAATGATTATGAACCCTATACCAGTACTTTCAAAAGCAACCCCTCACTATGCACACTGCTGAGACAGGAATATCTGAAGTCCAGTTCTCATCTAAGATTTCTTCCATAAATACCCCACCAGACACTGCTGAGAGTAAAAGTACCTGTTCATAATTTAGCAGTTTCCAATTATCTCAACAGCCTGAGACCAGGCACACTCAACTCTGACAAAGACAACTGAGGTGCATGATAAGCTGAATGAATTTAATAGCTATATAAATTCAATATTCTGAACCTCTCTCCTACATCCTACAAACTGTATATGTTAGCAGAGTCACTAGAGCTAGCACAGGCAGACTTCTGGAACAAGCTGGTTAATTAGTCTTAAAATATAAAGGGAAAAAACCACCCAATATTCAGAAAATTTCAAAACGAAGAAAGAATTTTGTCTGCCTCAACAGAATTTGAAGAGAGCATTCTGTTATAAAGAGTGGAGTAGTAAAGGTTAGAGTGATGGATCAAAGAAGGATCCTAAATTGCTCTGTTTGTGGTGGCCTGCAGTATCCCAAAAGGTGTCAAAACATCGCTGGAATTTCAATCTAAAATGTTTTGGGATCTATTTTGCACCAATTTAATTTCTTTATTTCTTCTTCCTCTGTTGGAATAGAGTTTTTATTTTGCATTTTTATTTTTTTAGTACAGAAGATAGAAGTATCAACCAGGATACAAAAGGTAGAGAGACAAGGGCTTGCACTGCATTAGTAACGATTTGATCAGGGCTGCTGGTAATGTACGTCTGTTTAGTTGAGACATTTCTTCTCCCTAATGACCCACTGTGGGGAAATTGGACCAGTTCCCTGTGGTTTGACACTGCCAGAAGTCCCCTCCCCTAGGCCTGTTGGAGCATCCTCCCTGGAGGATGTTGTGAACAGCCTGCACTCAGCTGCTGGACTGGATGGTATGGGGTACACCAAGTGCGGACCCACATCTAGAGCGTGCATATGCCACCTTGCAGGGTATGTTCTTGCTGGAATACAGGTTGTAGGGAACTGCATGGGCATGCATAAAGCTGGCATACCCACATTCCCCAAAGAGGCATGCATGCCCATTACTCCCGTGTTCCCAACACCAGGGAGTGTGCGGGTGCATAACTGTATGCACAAGGGATGAAAAACTCGGCCTTTGAGGGAATAATTATAGAAAGACATTTAGAGTTTTTAGGTGTTTATTAACATTTTTTTAAGTGTTCACTCGGTGGTTTATCCGTGGTATTGCTGATACTGATCCTGAATAGTTTATTCATTTCTGGTTATTTTTGTCAGTAAATTAAAACTGCTTTGGTTCTGATTTTAGCTAAAGCACATGAGTAGAATAGTTTTTGCTTGTTTGTTCGTTTTTGTTTTTTTTTTTTCCCCTGTGAAAATTTGCTTGCTAAATGTGAAGATTCAGAAATCAGAACATAAATAAAAATAGAAAATAGAAACTAGTGTAAAATTCATACAAGCTTAATTCCAGGGAAAAATATTACTAGGACTATTCATTTAATAAATTTTCATAAGAATATGGTGAAAAAAACAAAAAGGAAAAAAGGGGATTCTGTGCAGTAGTGAGGGAAAAATCAGGATCTTAGTTTATATTTACTAAGTGCAAGGCCAATTTGTTAAAGTCCAGTCTTAAACTTGGAATGATTTAGTTACTCATCTCTCTCTCTCTCTCTCTCTCCTTGCTCACAACCACCTCTGGATGATTGATTAGTGCATAAAGTGACTAGAGACCTGACTAAAAATGGCTAATTTCTATTTGAGGAAGAGCGTTTATGGTCTCAGCACTGTAAATGTTGTTCTATGTAATCTGCACACCTTTGTAAGCTACATGTATCTTCAAAATTTTTCTTGGCACTCAGAGAACTTTGTTTCAAAATTAATTTCAGTTCGTCTCTGACAATGCAATTAGGACAAAACTCAAATAGTGTTTGATCTATTTCAAATTAAATTATGCCAGTTCTTTGCTAAGATATTTATCTCTGTACTATATGTCAAAAATATTTAATTAGAAGGCAATACACCAGGGAGTTTCTTACTTTTTCTCTGAAGTGTCTTCAGGTATACTGTAAATATGTTATTAAGAACAATAAATAGACATTGTTTTGTTTTAAAAAATGCTTTAAATTACCTGAAATGGTCAATAAAAGCCAAGAATTAACAGTAGCAAGATTTCTGCCTCTATTCAGTTAAGATTTCATTAAGTATTACATCACCAACATGCCTTGAACACTGGACTTATGTAACTTTATTGGCTTTTATTGCACTAGGTCCAGGGCATGGATTTTCAAAGTATTTAGCTGTTAGTTGGATTCACATCCAGTGGGATTCAATAAAATGCTTAATTACTTTACTCTCTGAACTTTTCTGGGTACTTAAAAAAGAAAACCAAAACAATTAGTGGATGTTTATCTGGAGCTTTAGTGCCTTAATTTAGTAAAGGGAGTCTAAGCACTTTTTCTGTAATTTATATCCATGGTCTAAATTCAGTTGGCACTATTCAATTTGGTGTGCTGTAGATATGTACAAAACACAATAAATAAAAGAAGCAATCTAGTTGGATAAGAGATGATTCATTACATGCATTATCTTAAAATAGACAAATAAATCCTTAGAGTATAATTCAAATCTTTATTTTTTAATTTATATATTTTCTTAAGCACCTCAGAAATACGTATTTGCTACTGTCCTAATTTTGCAAAGCATTTGATCACAATTTCAGGGTGCTCTTTGAGATCTAAGTACATGCCTTATTAACTGGATGAGTGGGTAAAGCCTTCAGAAGTAATTTTATAATGTAATCTGCTGAATTGGGATTAAAAAAATGGACTAACTCTTCTACCCCGAATCATTCCTAAGAGTTGCCTTTGTAAGGGTCCTCAGGATACCAATACTTCATCAACAGTTCTGCAGTGATTCACTCAAAAGATTCCAAGGGGCTTTGGGTACATTTACCTGAAACACTGGGTGACACATCCTTGAACTTGCCATTTAGTCCCTGTGATATGCCTGGCATGGTACTTCTAGGACATAACTCCTCTTCAGCTTGTCTGCAGTGCTTAGAGCAGTGAACAGTCTGAGACACTACCTGAGATGCACCACTGTTTATCAGGATGATAAGAAAGGCTTAAGGAGAGGGGAACATGAACATAGGGCACTTTTGTTTCCTCAAGAGCCTGTTTTGCCTCCAGCTTTGGAAAGCCACAGACTTAGCTGCTTCTCTGGAGTCCATAACAGAGGGAGTGGGCCCTTTTACTTCCCCAGCACATTCTCAGATGAGGGCCTACTAGCAACGCCTGCCAACTGGCAGGCCTTGCTGAGCAACCTCTTTCTTAGAGGGCAGGTATAGGCCAGACTTGACAGTGGTCATCTCTTCATGAGTTTCTCTGTGGGTGGCACTGGAAATACTCTCAGAGTACCCTAAACCTGTTCCTGAGGGTGTGACAGAAAGGAAAGATGACTTCCTGGTGTGACTGGAGATGTTATAAGAGGTTAGACCCCATGCAGTCATCCTGTATTTTATCTCGTCTTCTTTCTTCATGTGTGCTTATGGAAACATGTTAGGAAGAAATCTACATGGGCAAGGCATACTGGAAAGGAGTAAAACTCTGGGACAGCACTTGATATTCTGTCATCAGCAGTATGGGAGACCACCCAGCCCCACCAAAGAGGTCCTCTGCTTTTCACAGCACAAAAAGAACTAGAAATAAACTCCAAAATTTCCATCCTTATCCCATTTGTCATACATTTATACTATCACTATGGCATGCTGCCAGCAAGAAGTTGGGTCTAGAGGGATTAGTTTTGCTTAGCAGAAAAAAATTCTAGGGGAGTAAAGTATCACATGCAGTTCTGCTTATTTGTAAAGAGCAAACGAGGGAATGCTACTTCTTGCTGTGCTCAAACAAATCAAAACTATTTCCAAACTGAAATTTTCAAGGCTTTATCAAGACAGAACTTAATTCAAAAGATTTCTCTCCCTTGTTTTGCATGTTGTGAGCATAGCCTTAGCTTTCCATTGTCCCTCTGCTGTTTCCATTAGCACGCACACTGTCTGACACACACACACACACGCGCACGGACACGCACACTTCCATAGAAGAAATCCCAGGGAAACCTTAGTACCCAAATAAATCCTTCATGAGTCTTTACATTGGATTCTGGTTGCTGCTGTCTCAGCTAATTAGAACAGACTCAACTAATCAAAACAGGCTTTCCCTAAAGAAAAAAAAAAAAAAAGTAGAGTAAAAATAAAGTGAGTTTCAAATGCAGGGAAGACAGAAGAGTGAAATCTGGCTTATACCAGCACCTATGGTTAAAATATACTTCTTTCACCTCTGTTTTGAATTACCTTCAGAGCTACTTGACTTCAGGAAAGGAGCTTATTATTTTTTCTTGTTTTAAACACTCAAAAGTAACATCAGCTGCTACATTTACCACTTCCAGACATTTCTTCTCCCTAATGACCCACTGTGGGGAAATTGGACCAGTTGGACTTGTTTATCTCGAGCCTCCAATTTTCTAATATTGTATAAACACATTTCTTCATCTTTGTTTCTTTTGCTCTTGTCTCTTAGTCAGCTGCTCCTTATGTAACCTATACTGCTATGAAAATATATACAGCCTGCTGCTGCGAGCAACTGATCTTGAACACTTTGGACCACCTCTCTTGCACATCCCAGTCAAGAAGCATTTTGCTTAAATAATGTGCATGGTGTTTGTTCTCCCTTGAATTAGGGTAACCAGGTAAGGTAATTGGGCACCTAGCAAACATAGCAACTGCAGACAGTAATCACAGCTCCAGCACCTGCTCCCATAGCAACTGATGTGTTTACATTCACAAAACTACACCAAATCTTCCTCTTTCCGCACAGTGGGAACAAAGAGGATTTTAGAGCTGAAACGAAAGAGGAGGATTTACAAGGATAAATGTTTAAGCAAGTGATTGAGAATGATGTTAATTCTTAGGAATGAGAACTTAAAGGATAGATGTTTGTCTTCAGATAACAATTAAGCGTCTTCACCTCCCTGAAGTCAGTGTGCAGTAGGCAGTCCTCAGCTGCAGATCTCTCCTCCTTTAGATTAAAATGCCCAAGAGGAAGAAATTCTGAAAGTTAGTGGTCCAGCCCTCTTTCTGCACAAGAGGCATGAGAACAGCTTGAAAGACATCATGATTACCACTAACATCTCTTTAAAAGTTCCCAATTTCGAATAAAAAATACGGTGTTTTTATATAAATACATATTTTAAGAGTTACAAAATATTCTTTCAAAGATACACTGGGAAAATTGTTATTGCTACAATCTTTGCCTGAGAGGTTGTAATAGGGTTGGCTTATTTCTGCCGTATCTACAGATTTTGTTTTACAGTGATGGAGGGGGTGAAATTTTAGGGCCAAAATTGTATGCATGAGGGAAATAACAGAACCTTTTACCTTTCCTCTCCCTCCCAAGAAGTCAGTATCCTGTTTCTCCTGCAGAGGATCCAAAGCTGTTTGGTACCTATGTAGAACTTTTTCTTTCTTACAGAAACTCTAAATTTAAACAAAAGAGTGACTTGACCATGACAGTGACTTAGCAAAGGCATGTCTGATCATGTTGGTGGATAAGCCAAAACAAATACATACACTGCCCAAATTTTTGGAAACTGCTCAAGTGTAGCAAAGGTGATCTTGTTGAAATTCTCAGATGGAAAACACAGGCATAAGGGAATTTACCTCTATGGATAATTATGTTTAAAGGGGCAATCCTTAAAACAAAAATAACAAAAAAGCCATCTGAACGAAGGTATCATAAAACTGTAAATGATCATTAAGAAATACACATCCTATATTTATTAGACTTCTCTTTTCTGTGAGTGCTGTTTGTCTTAACGAACACTTGTTCCTCTGAACCATATGCTCTCATTTAATCAGAACAGACTCTGCTCATTAGAGGAAAATACCTTGAAAATATAAATTATACATATTTACTCACCCACAAATGTCTGAATTGATGAAATAAGCAGTTAAGACATTTCCCACATTCTCTAATGCATTGTGAAACCTCATAAGAAAAACTGAAATAAACCTGCTTGAGTTGAATACATCTTCTCATTCCCTTGGCCTACTCAATTTGAGAATTATGCATTTAGCAGCTGAATTAAATTCAGCAATTCTGATCTAGGACAGACAACTGAACTAGCACTCCTGACCTGCTTATGACTATCTGTTACCTCAGAGTTATAAATGATACAAGACTTTAAGGATTTCCTCACCCAAGGGACATGCAGAAGATGTGAAGAAAGCCTTCTCCTGTAATATGCTGCAAAGGCAACAATGTTTTTCTTCTTAATTTTCTACCCCCATGCAATTAGGGATCTAACACTAAGTTAATAAGACAGCTGCCTACACCTGTCACTTACTGGTGTGCACCAGCCTGGAGGCAGGTGGCAGCAGTGATCCCTAAGCAAAAAGCATCATCTCTGGACCCAGCATCTGGTGAAGGTAGAGGTACATCATGTTCATCAGGTAGCTGGATTTTGAAGGAAAGTGCAAAAATATCTTGGTTTAAGAATCTGTTTTATGATTTAAGCCCTGACACTGCGATGAGTTCTCAGCTCACAGACCCACTCAGCACATGAAGGTTTTACTCTTTACTTACTTTAAGTCTTTACTCTTGGCTCTGCCGTGTGTCTGCTGGGTAACCTTGCACATGCTGCTTCACTTCTCTTCCTCTTTCCCAGCCTCCCACCAGTCTAGTTAGTATCTCTTAAGCAAATTAGTTACACTGAAAAAAGTGTTTAACTTTGCCAAAATCATCTGTAATTTTGAGATTATCATGATAAAAACTGAAGTGATTCTTAGATACACTGTTTCTGTCAGAGGTTCTTTGCTGCAGCCCTGTAGAAGAGCTGTCACAGCCTTGGCTTAATGCTTGCTCATAAAATGTCAGTGAAATAGAAGTTACATAAAATGAGAATTTTGGATGTGCTATCCCATGCAAAGGTAATTGAAGATGTTAATATATCTATCAAAAGATTCCCTTTATATTTTAATCACCTCCGTAAAAAGATTATTCTTGCGCAGTTTTGGAAAAGCGACTTTCACTTTTAGCAGATTCCATTATTCCTGCTCACATGGAATGTACTATTACAGAGCAATCTCAGACGGAATAATACCAGTGCACAAAGAAGCAGAAAAGTATTTTATATTATTAAGGGAGTCTGAGTTTGATGCCTGCTGCAAAATAATTGCAAAATAATATTGTTGCAATATATTATGATTACTTGTTCAAAAAATAATATTCCTATTCCCTAACATATAATGGACATTAGAGCCACCTGAGAAAAAAGCTTTAGAAACTGCAATCTAACAGCACAGTCTGCTCCATCCACATTTAAACATTTTGCCAATATATATAGTTTTAACGCTTTCATTTTTGAAGAAAAAAGTTCTAGTAATGTTAAAAAGTATCCTTTCAACATTTTATGTATAAAATTCATACCTATTTTTTAATGCTTTTTTTTCCAAAGACAATTATTTTAAAGCAAATAAACAAAATATTAAAAAAATCAAAATGGAAAATGTTGTTTGACAACGCATTTTACAGATTTTAAATTTGGATTTGTATCCAAAGAATTTTAAAATTCTCTGTGAAGAAAAACATCTGCCTGATTTATTGTTCTTCAATTATTTGGCCACATAAGGTAGTGTAATATGAGCTTCTGAAATGGAAAAGGATAGAGACATTTCCTTTTTGGTATTTTTTTAGAGGAAATCATTTTATACAAGCTAGAAAAACCTAAAATAATTTTCTTTTTGTAGGCACCGCAATTGATCCTGTTAGTGGAGTAAGATGTTTCTCCCTTCTGCACCTGTGTTTGAAGAATACAGTCTCTGCCAGACCAAGGCTACAAGCTACTTGTGCAGCATACCGAGCAATGTATGATGAAGCTCTCACAAGGCTATCAAACGAAGCATGCAAAGAATAAAAGAAAGTGGATTTTGCTCCAGTTCTTCTATCAGTATTTACTACATTTATGAAAATTCACAGCAGGTTTTTGAGTCTTTTGGGGATCTCACTATTAAAGCTTTGTATCGCACAATAAGTTTACACATGCATTATTTACTGTTCTTGCAGCTTCCTGGAGTTTGGTGCTGCTGTTGCTTGACTTTTGAATTGCGCAGCAGATGCCTGCCCAGCCTTTTCCATTCAGAACATCAGCGTTTATACCTGAGGCCTTAATTTGGCAATGAACATGCAGGTCCAAACAGAGGTTGGGGTGCCCATCCCTGTGCTCACATGGAGCACCATCGGGGGGAAGAAGAACTGAAAGCATAAAAATTGTAACACTTGTGAGAAGCAGCTTACAAACTGCACAGATCCATTGTTTTTTTTCCTTCCAGCCTGATTCTCATTTACTGTAAGCATGTTGGATGAAATAGGCTGTTTGTTTTATTCATGATTCAGATTAACTACACATGCTGCTCTACGGCTGATACATATCTAATTACGTGATAACTGAATCATGTATTAATATCCTGTGATACCAGTTTAACAAGCTTAATCGCAATTCAATGTCTTTCTAATCAATAAAACAAGCAGTGATATTTAGCTACTAAGAAGGCAAGACAATTTCACCATCCTGGCTCTGCTTAACATTTCCAGGAACCTGAAAGCTTTTGCTTTGAAAAGATCAGGGAAAGGACATTAACTTTGACCCTGTCCTGCACTGGAATAAGGGTGCTAACTTGAAATCAGTGTTCAGTGCAGGCAGGATCAGGAATTATAACGCACTCCTCACCCTAGTGAATTTGCTTTCCAGAAGAGGGCACCATTGAATGCAGAAATTACATTCGCAGCTGCTTCGTGCTCAGAAAGATGAAAGGATGGGTTTATTTAAGGTAAAGAGGAAAAAAAACAACAACAGTTCTTGCCCTTTCCTCAAGAAGCTGCGGCTTGAGCATTTATTTATGCTTATGTAAAACTCAAAAACCTTAGCAATAGTCTAGCAATGTTACTGTAGGTAGGCTAATGAGATCCGTGTTTAATTAAGCCCTGTATTTAATTTGTTTTGTTTATTATTACTTAATCAACAAAAAATAAACCCCAAATAGCCTTCTATCAAACAGGTCTCCCTTGGAATTGGCAATTTCTTTGCTTTTGGACTTTAGTCTTGGATTGTGGCTTTCTGAGCAGCTGCTGGAAGTAACTTTCCTCTGTATCTCTCTGTTGCATCCTGAAGTTTTCTTCCTTTTCTTATCTTTTAAAGGCTGTTCCACTTCAAGATAAACTGGTGTACAGCCCAGCTACGGTAATAAATACTTGGACACATTTAACAGTTTTGCTTTGTTCCTTTTTTTTTCCCCTGTAAGGTTCCTCTGGGACTTGAAGTGAGATCTCCATAAAGCTCAGGAGATACAAAATGAGTATAAAACTGCTGTTCTGAGAAGTGATTGCTGGAACGAGGCAGAGCCGGCGGCAGTCTGGCTGCATGGATGTGGTCACTCAGCCCTGGATGCGGGTGCTGCACTCCAGCCCCATCCACAGCCCCTGGGACACGTCCATACTGCTCTGCTCACAACCCCAGTGTGCATTGCCTGGGAGACCTTCACCAACAACAAACCCTTGTGGTACCTCCAGCCTGGCCTTTTAGACACTCGCCCTGCCACTGCTCATTAGTACCATGCAGGTTGTGCAACCCCCAAACACACTGCCTATGAATGGGGCACTGGCTGTTTCTTATGAGATTATCTGCTCAGGGAGGGATAGAAGAAAGTGAACCAGGGGCTTGTGGCCTCTCTGTTACATGCAGGTAAGGTATGTCTTTCTGTAGCGGTGGAAAAAAACTCCTCTGCAGGCCCCATGACATGACACAGACTGACAACAGGAGGAAGGAGATTATGTACTAAGGATTGGAATTTGGAGATTCGGTTATTGAGAATTTGCTCTTTGTGGTGACACTGAACCAAGAGATGAGACAGTTTTGTCACAACCCGTGTCTTTTCCTGGTGAGTGCCCCAAATTGATTGGTAGAAGGTGGGGATTGGAAAAGGATGCCTGAACAGGCATCCTGACTGTGACTCTACATGGCAGCAGCTAAGTGTTTTGGGCACACAAGCTCATCATGACTGGCTTTGAGACGACTGGCCACTGAGCAGATTTGGACCTTTGCCTTGGTATTGGGTTGCCAGCCCTTGAGGGCCAGGACAAGCAGCTGGGGCCCATCCAACCCCTGAGCTTCTTGCCCATCAGGGTGCTGTTCTTGCAGTTCAAATGGCTCCTTGGTAGCATGGGAGCTGCATGAGTGATCTTTGCAAGGAGTTATCTAATTGCTAGCTGGGCAATGAGTGGAGTCCAGCAGCCAATGCGGTTGCATGCACTCTCTGTACTGAGGAGATCTCTTCCAAGACAGGATATAGCAGATGGGAATAAGGGACTGATGTTTATCTTCCATTATATCACCTTACGAAGCATTTACAAGTGGAGCTGGATCACAGGTGATCATCCTGTCAAGGACACGGACCCATTAGAGCCATCTGTGCTGGCCAAGGGCCACACTGGACATGCCGTAATGTTTCCAGCAGCTCTTACAAGGCGCAGAGCCAGGTTGTTCGGCCAGAATGGCACTTCTGATGGTGCTGCAGCAGGATGCTACAGATAAAGCAAGCAATATAAGCTTACTTTACAGCTGTGTTAGGAGAACATTGTGAAAATATACATCCTTTCTTGGCATCTGCCGTGGGTTAATTCAGAGGGGAATTCACGCTGATATCTCCATACAGAATCAACAAATGTGTTCTGCAGACAGGTCCCATAAACATTCCCAGATATGATATTTCTCATCTCATAGGTATGCTGTTTTGGAACTGCCTTTCAAAGAGAGTCTCTCCCTAGAGCAGAGCCAGGTTCACTGTCATCTTGCTGATGCACAGAGGCATCAGCAAACACAATTTGGGTTAATTAGGCACCCTGGCACAGAGGGCCCTGCTGCACATCATATGGCAGAAACAGTAAAAAGAAGCCAAAATAGTGTCCTGAGCCGACTCAGCTCTTCAGGGAAGATGAAAATCTCTGGAAATTCGGCTAACATCCTGTGGGCAATAGGGCGTTATGTTTCATTTCTAACAGTAGATTATTCAATAACTCTCAATCAGCTCAGGTTGAATATGAAAATTGTAATAGAGTTATTAAATGAGACAGGAAAAAAAAGAGTAGGGTTCAATAAGAACTTGGCACTCAATTAAGAGTGACAAGATTTTGGGGAGTTGAATGAATTGACAATAAATATAAAAAGAGCTAGGATATGAGAAAACTCTATACTAGCCATCAATAAAGAAAAATCACAGTCCAGCCAATACGGTATGCAGAGCAACAAATGATATGGCACAAATCTACGGAAGAAAAACAAACAATGAAATCCACCTACACGTGCTAATGCAACAGAATTTCATTACTTGCAACAGTATACAAATGCCAGCCTGCAGTGTTCAGCATGAGGATCATCATCTTCTCTGAAGGGAAATATTGAAAAAAGTTGTTTTTAGAGGCAGAGAAATGCTACTTCTGTTAGTATTTCATATGTATTTATCCTAAGTATATACTTTTATGATTCTTAACATATCATCCAACTAAAAAATATCGATTTATTTCAGGATATCTTTTAGAAAGATCTGTTCATAAAATCTTTAACATGTCAAATGGAAGTAAACTTTTATAGTAAATTTAGCCTAAATAGATTCAATATCTAGCAAGTTTTTGTAACCTTTCCAAAATTGCTACATTACAGACAATGTCCTAACTGCTGCAGATGAGATAAGACATAAGAAATATCACACTTTCAGGAAATTGAGGGAGTTAAGATTTGAAGATAGTATGAGACTATTTCCTAATACACAGTTCATGTCTCACTGCATAACATTCCTTATACAAACAGTCCATATCCAGCTTATTATTAAATTTCAACCTTTAAATGATGCTTACATTCTGACTAATCAACATATCTTCTCAGACACTGAAAGTAAGAGTTCAGTGAAAGTTCAGATTAATCTTTTTTTATGTGTTAAAATCAAAATGTGAAGTTGCTTCCTATTTTATTCTCTGCTTAAATTGCTGTCTTTTCTGTAAAATTAGATTTAGGATCAGGCACCTGTCATTCAATGAATATGTTGTCAATTTGCCTGAACAGAAAGAATGTTGGTTTAAATTTTTGAACTGCTTTAATATATCTTGGTATATCTTTAATATATCCCACATTATTCAGTTAGTGGAAGCATTTTCTTGTCATACTCATCATCACTGTCCTTAAAGAACCTAAAAATGGCAGTAAAGTGAGTAATCCTCATGGTAAGTACAAAAGTAACTTTTAACAGCTAAAGAGCACCTTAAAATATTTACAATGCCAGGGAATAGAGACAACATACTTGTAGGGACGTATCTCAATGTTCCATGTATTAATTCTTACAGAAAACAATATTTCCTGTCATTCTGAAATTCTTCTGACAAACAAGGAAAAATTATTGCAGACTTTTAAATACAGCCTTGAAGATTCAGTGGAAATTCAGCTATAGTTCACTTTGCTTTATGATGCAGCATATTTAATCGGCAATTAGCAGAAGAAAATTTTCATTTTCTTCTTTCTTTAAATTGAATGGGTGTTTCTTAAAGTAAACATCTCCATTAGCAACTGCACATGATGCTTGCTAGCTGATGTTCAAATGGTTTGGTTGTCTGCCCTTTCAGATAGTTGTAATTAACTGCCGTGACAAAGTCAATAAAGCAGGTAAGGGATTATTCTCCTTTCAGGTGTGTATTTACAAAAAATTATCCAAAACATTTTTGAAATTTTTGTCCTTTAGGCATCAGAAGGCACACGAAACACCCTTTTCATCTTTTTTTTTTTTAATTATAAGAAGCTTATTGAAAAAAAATACGATTGTTAAAATTTTTGTCTTATTGAAATACATGGTTTTGCCTGAGACTGAATCTCAGAAAGCAGAACTATTTAATTTGCTGTCAAAATAACATGTCCTCTATGAATGATGATATGGACCCTTTTTGCCTCTGTAGCATTTTCTGCTTCTTCCTAGAAGTAATGTTATAATTATTTTATGGGATATTCAGTTAGCATCCTAACATTTGACTACCTACCAAGATTGAAAAACTGCCTCTAGATAAAATATATCCTTAGGGTAAAATTATTGTTACCCATGGTGCTCTAAGCAAGATCACTTTTCCACTCACTCCAGAAATTACCAATCCTTCATTTTTTAGAGAAGGTATCTTGCATAGTCATGATCCACGGAAACATGTAGCTTCACCAACTTTAATTATGTAAATCAACATTTTAGCTTAAGGCTAGTCTACTTGCTCTGTATCTCCTCTGTACTAGGTTAGTATACCCTCTGTGTTGTCCTCCATATAGACAGTGGTTAGCCTATGAGAGGTAAGTGCAATCAAACTTTTAGATAATTTTCTTTTAAGAAGGAAAAAAATGGGAGATTTAGAATAATTATAAATATAATTATAATTTTCAGCATGGGGTCCAATCACTCCCTTTTCAGCGAAATTCTTACCCGGTCCTCACTGCGACCTGAAAAGTGGGTCATTCTTTTCATTTTTTTTCATATCTACCAGATTGTTTTGAATACCTTCTTTCACCCTGCTCTCAGCAGCTGAATGCCAGCAGCGCAGTAAAATGAAGCTCAGTGCTAGAACCAGTCCTCCTTTGTGTATGTGCCACTGAATGCAGATAAAACCTATGCAATCATCATGCAGCAAGGCGATAGTGTCTTTGAAGGGCTGAACTTTCCCGACAGCAGACTTGAGCACAATGGTGTGAAACTCCTCTTTCTGTTAGGCATAGGCAGATGGAACTAGAACTAGACAGAGACTAAAGGTGTTCCTTTGTATTCTGTCCTTTCCTTCTGAATCTTTCACAAAACCCTTCAAGTTTAGTACTAATCTGCTAGTGTATGGTGATCTGAACCTCCCATTTCATTGACAACTTTTTGGTGTCAGCTCCTTTCCTTTTCTTTATCATAAAGTTCCTATCAGCATACTGTGCGGTAATGTGTCCTAAATTCTTTAGAGTTACTTTATAGGCACTTTTAGAGAGTTTTTTTTACTTCAGTAAGACCCAGTCTCAACAACTGCAGCAGCTCTGACAATCAGTCCTTTCAGCTGCTAGTGTTGCCTAGCATTTACACAGGTTTCTTCATAGACATTTCTGATAGTTCCAGCAAAAGTTATGCACTTATGTACACACTGCTTCCATGCCATGCTTTCTGCTGGCCATGCCAAGCCTCCTGAGCTTCCATTTGAGACAGAAAGTTGTTTCACAGAAACTCATGGACAGAGCGTGTTTGCTAAAAAGAAAAACTAATTTATTGCAATCTTGGCACAGGGTAATGCTCCAATGGAGAATCAAATATCTAGAACAGGATAGTTGGCAGCTGTGAGGGTAGCCATGGGGGGTTCTGTTGAAAGGGTTCTTGCAGTGGCTTCTTCAGCTGGTTTGGGTGAACCACTCTGAACCAATGGTCTGCTCAGTTTTTATAACAGGCCTGTATTCCTACATGACCACTCCAGTACTTACCTGATTCAATATTCCATATTCAGCACTGCTATTCAATAGCTATATATTGCTATTCAATATCTTTAAAAAAAAAAAAAAACTGTTGAATATCTCAGTTAGATGCTAAAGACTGTTGTTTCTGATTATTTCAGCATCTGCAGGAACAGTTTCCATGAACTATTTACAGAAGCATTACCTATGTACAATTCGATGAATTCTGCAGCAGGAACTGCCCTGGGATATTAATCAAAAAACATATAACTTGGACTGGCATAGAATAAGCTGACTAGAAAAATTGCTAGGACTGCCTGAAAGTCCCATCTGGACAGTTCCGGTAACAAAGAGCTGTATCACATATTTGTGATGGCAGACAGGAGTTCAGTCCATCATCTGCTTTCTGGCTGGTCTGCTGTCTCAAACTGGTCTATTATCTCATCTATGCGGGTGACTGTTCAGAAGTTCCTAGACCACTCAGGGAATTAATGTCTTAAGTGTCCCAGATCCAGCCGACATATACACCTGCAACACAGTTATTATTAAAGGACAGTCTAGAGTTTCATACTTGTAACTCACTTATAACTTGACTCCCATAGCCCTTACCTTGAAATCCCTAATAGATTCCTGTTAGCTTAGTGAAAAAAGCTACATTTAGTAGCCTGTTCTTGGAAGTGTATAACAGCTCTATTGGCATTAGTGGGAGGAAATAGAAAACACATTCACTCACCCAGAACGTTTTTCCTAAAGTCATGTAAATAACACACTGCCAAGAAATGGACTGTACTGACTGAGGTCAGGATGACTGAGGAGGAAGCCTTCTCCAAAGGCTTAGTTGATGTTTGAGCCAAGTGTTGCCCACTTAATGCCAGCCTTACAGAGACAGATCCAAACAAATGTAAAAGACCAAGGTAGTTTCCTGCAGGCAGGTATTTACTCAAACTTACCTCTCTAAATCTATGCAACATGCTTTAAATCTCACTGCCAGGCTACTAGGAGAGTGGGGGATGTTACTTTAGCTAGAATAAAACAGAACTGCTTGCTTTAAGAGACTACTTGTTTTTGCAGAGGAGGCAGGGGCTCATTTGTTTTTAGCACTGGTCACCCTCCCTGTGGTTAAAATAATTCCTAAAAAGAAGGTTGAGGTGCATGGATGTGGACAATGCAGGAGCCTATCCTGGTTTTACCACTATTGTACTTGTTGAAAGGATGCAGGAAGTCAATTGGCAAATCACTGGATAATCAGCCCGGCTTTTACTTAATATTTGAAAAGCAAAAATAGGGAGAAACATCACTCTCCAGAAGTAGTGGCATATTTGTACTCTTCAAGGAGCAAAACAAGACTGAATAGACACATCATTGTTAGAATTTGAACTGACCACTGTTAGAGTTTACTGTCCCTTTTTTTTCCCCATTCTGCTTATTACTGTGTAGACTTGTAATTTTTCAGACTTTTCTACTTTGGTATGTGCAAAATAAGCCCAATGAGGCCTCAGCAAGGCTGTACAAACAATCAAAGATGAAAAACAAAAACAGCAATTCACAAATTGTCTCAGAAGTACAATGAAAAGTGCTCCATCTCTAACCTTTCTTACCAGTGTGCCTATTCCCTAGGTGTATATAAACACAGCACAAAGTAATTTAAAAAGTATGTCATACACTCTATCCTTATAACAGCACAGACTGGGAGAGCTGGCCAGCTGGATAGCAGCTCTGTGGAGAAAGAAGTGGGAAGCCTGCTGGATGGTAGGTTAAGAGTAAGTTAAGAGTATGCCCTGGCAAGGGTGAAGGGTTGTATGCTGGGCTATATCAACAAAAGCATATTCAGTAGGCAAAGAGAGGTGATTACTCCTCCTTTCTCAGCACTTGTTAGGCTGTGTTGAGAGCATTTTGCTTGGTTTGGGGGCCTGCAGTGTAGGAAAGACAGACTTGTTATGGTGTGAGTTCAGCACAGGGCCCCTGAGCTAGATGGGACTGGAGAGAAGAGACAGTGGGAGCAAAGAAGGGCTTGTTCAGCCAGGAGGAAACTGGCTGCGGGGCACCTAAGAGCAACTCGGCCATACCTATGAGAGGGTTAGTGCAAAGGTGGAACAAGGCTCCTCACGGTAGCGTGCAGAGAGAGAATGAAGAGAGGAGTTTTAAATCGATCCAGGGTACGCTGCAATTATGTAAGAAGCAACATTTTTCGTTGTCAGGATAACTGACCGCTAGAACAGGTTGCCCAGGGTGCACAGGGTGAAATTTTTGTACTTGGAAGCTTTCAGGATCCACCCCGAAATCCTGGTGCCGCTGCAGTGTTGAACCTGCTCTGAGCAGGAGGCTGCACTACGAACCTCCT
The DNA here is from genome assembly GCF_059628265.1 of Tinamus guttatus. NCBI lineage: Eukaryota > Metazoa > Chordata > Aves > Tinamiformes > Tinamidae > Tinamus > Tinamus guttatus. The sequence goes on along the minus strand of NW_028288659.1, from coordinate 393,320 downwards.
GAGGCTCTTTCCAGAACAAATTCTACAGCTCTATGACTATTAAAAAAAAAAACCCAAAACAAAACAAAAAAAAAAACCAAGCAAACAAAAAGTTGGTAAAATAGGTCAGCTCTGACTCCAGTGCCCTAGAACAGCAGAAGGGACTTGTGCCTCATCCTGCACTCCTGCACTTCTGTTCCACAGTACTTCCCTGTGGGCTGTTACCTCATTTCTCATGTAAACCGGCATTTCAATAGATCTCAGCTACTGTGATGGCACAGTTACTGCAGGTCAAAGAGTGCACTATAAAATACTGTGCTGAGTGCAGCAAGGCTAAGCATCTGTTTTATTTCAAACAGGGCTGTTATACTTCTGTTGGAACGGATGGCTAAATTCTAAGTGCAATATTGCTTTCCACAGAACATTTTGTTCACTTTAACCTCACTGTTTTGTTTTTCCCTTGTACTTTCTGTGTTCCTGTACCAGCTTCTGGCAGGTAATTTGAGTCCTGTTTCATTGCTATTACAGATCTGGATTTCGCCTTGAACTTCTAAGATACCTCTAAGATTTATGCACAACCATAGCCAGATTTGTGGACAGAAACATGAACAGCTCTGTCATCAAATCTGTACCTTTCTGGATTCTTTTATAATTCCTTCATAAACACTTTGCATCATAACAAGATGAAAGCATTGTGTGAGGAATTGTGTTCATGTGTGTGATATCACTGAAGAAGCTGAAAGCTCCCAGGGCAAAGCCTCAACATGGACCTCAGTTCCCCACATCAGTTCTTGGTAACAGATAAGTTGGTTGGCACGTTTAAGAAATGGGAGTTTGCATGCGGCTGGGCTGCCTAGCCTAAATGAGAAACTTGCGTGATCCAGCTCACAGACTTCTCATGACTTTCAGAGCTGTAATGATGAGGTTGGTCAGAGCTACTACAAAACTGAGAAATGCTATTTTATATCAGAAAAAGAGACATCCCAGTGACTGATGCCATGAACTAGATGGGATATAAAAGGGGACATTTTGTTTTGCCTGAGCATAAAGCCAATTTCAGCCTTGCTTTTTGCATCTTGGGAAGACGTCTCTAACTCCAAGTTGTTCATATTAAGCACAACTTCTTTCCAACTTGGCTTTTATTATCCATTACTCTAGACATAATAGTTCTTTCCTTTCTTTATTTTGAGAGACTGCATCACTTAGATACTAATACTGTATTTCTTTTGAATTTAATCTGCCAAAATGGAACAAAGCTGATTTCTTGGGCACAATTTCTTTCTTGGGCCAAAGCCATTAAGCCTTTACAGCAAGCTCTATAGGTTACAAACATTTTAGAGATCGTAACTTTGTTATGGAGAAGGGATATAAAACAGTCAGGTTTGAAATATTTACAGCTGAAGGGAGTGCAGAATGGGTAATCAGCTTTCTGCCAGCATTGAGTATAAGATCAAATTACTGAGATGTTAATGCGATCCTTTATGGTGCTATATTTGCCTCTCTTCATGGCAGACTTCCTCCATCTTTGTGGATATTTTTTTAGCATTTCCAAAGTATAAATAACTTTCAGATGACCAAACAAATTCTGAGTTAAATTACATTCAATGCTAAACTGAGGCATATTACTCAAAGGTTTCTAGCTGATTCACTCTTTGATTTCCTTACAGTTTATTCTAAAAGTTTAGGGCTTTCTAGAGAGTTTGATCAAAATAGATTTGTTTGTTTTTAAGAATAAGAAGTAAACTATTTTTTTTCAATTCTTTTGAACAACAGTGATGTTTCAGGTATTAAGATTAGAAATGTATAGAGTCATGCTAGAGCATCTTGATCTTGCTTTGTCTATTGCACCATTTTAAAAATTCTTTTTTTAATATTGGCAAAATAGACTGTCCTTTTACAGGGCCTATTTTTCTGTATCAGAATAATTTTTACACTAAGGCAGGTGCCAGATGACAAGGAAAAAAGTATTATTTTCACATCTTGAATTTAACATTTGGATTTGTGATATGACAGACTGGCACAACTATTCCCTGAAAAAATGTTACAGAGATCATTTCTCCATGATAAGTAAATTTTACAGATTTTGCAATTAGCTAGGATTATTATTGCTGCTAATGAAACACCTAGATCTCACTAAGCCTGCAAAGAAGATTTTTAATACAATGTTTTATATAGCATTTAATTATTACAAAACTGCTCAAGCCATTTTAGACCGTGAATCAATGTTGATAATCAATAGGTATTAGGAAAAGAGGAGGATGGCAAATTATTTTTTGATTGTTTTACTGAATTAATGAATTAAGCTGGATTTTGCCCAAACAAAAGATGACATGACCACTAAAGCCCATTTAATATCTTGTCCCTTCTATGTGCACCATCTATCTGGCATTGATTTATAAGTACAGCTTGCAGAGAGCTGTTGCTAGGGGACAGAGCTTTTGTAAGGCCCTGTTAAAGTGACATTCCTGAAGAATAAGAGTAATTTACATATTTCAAGTGCTGCCAACAAAAATAATTTAATCAAGCCCAAATAAGTTATTAAAGGAAACGAATATAACTATGGATAGGAGTAGAAACATGTATACCAAAGAGAAAAAAGGAAGAAAGTTTGGTACAAGTCGACTCTCTGTGCTCTACTGCTTCGCTTCCTTTCCTTTTTGATTTCATTGAATTCCTCCCGGTTTATACTCCCATCACGGAGGTGAATTTTATCCTAGGTATAAATTTATCTACCTTCATTTAACCAAAGAGTTTTTGTGTTACCCAAGCTGCCTACTCTCTGAGGTGAGAACCACAGGAGGGAAGAAAACTCTACCAAGGCCTCTCCTAGTTCCCTAAATAGTTAATTGCTTTCTGAATTATAATGTTGGTGAGCAGTCTGTCCTACTGAGAAGAAACCCTGAGACTGGATCTGTGTTTTTACAGTTCCTTAGTTGCTTTCTTTCCAGCAGAAATCAACCTTCCTTCCTGCCTTCCTGCCTTCCTGCCTGCCTGCCTGCCTTGCCTTCCTTCTTTGTCTGAAATCTTCCCTTTACAAAGGGATCCTTGCCTATCAACGACAAAAAAATGCGGATAGATGACCATGAAAACTCCTAATATTCTCCTTTACTAACTGCTAAAAGCTTATTTTTGCAAGACTTAACAGTTCTTTACTTTCTTTTCAAAATGAACATTTGGAGAGTATAAGAATAGTATTTCACAAATGTTACTCAGAATTTATGACTTTTGCCAACGTTACCACTGCACTGAGAACAACCTGTTCTCCTTGGCTAGACGACCATCAAATTGATGTGAAAATGCTCCCCCTTGATGGGACAAACGTATATGACCACATAAATCATTCCCTGTTTTCTTAAGTGGTTTGAATGAGTATGTGACCAACATTTGTTATGATCCTTCCTCTGTTATTTTGATACATAATCAGGACAAATTAGATTAAGTCAGCTCCGGGAAACCATATTTTCAGCTAACTGTTTGACAGAGCAATGTTAGCAACTCTAGGCAGCTTGGGATGGCTTCTAAACCCCAGCAGAATAAAAACATACTGGCAGAGGCTGTGGTGAAGTCTGCATTACCTTTATATAGAAAAATCTGTCTCAGGGAAGGTTTTGTAAAAGGTGAGCAAACTTTATCTCTTATTATTTATTGTGTGATAAATGCAGGAATACCTACAGGTCCCAGGTGGTTTGGGGATCTTATTGTCCTGGACTCTTTTGGTATGCACATGTTCAGACTATTTAGCCCTGCACAGTCTCAACTGCAAAACAAACTGAAAAGTAAAAGCAGGAAATTGATTTTTAACAAAACCCACTGACCTTTGTCAGAACTAGAAATTGGTCCTAAATGTCCTACATCTTAGTTCCATGCCTTAAAAATCATCTCCAGAAGACTGCACGCACAGGACTAATTATTGCAAATTTATTTTTGAGGCCCTGTCTGGCTGCATTATACAGACATGCCCTGTTGGAATCTACTCCAGAGCATAACCTATGGCTGTTTGTTCTGCTTATGGGTAATGGCAAACAAATGAAATACTGAAAATGAAACTGAATCTTTGATCTCATTTTCATATTCTGAAGGGTTTTTGTGTCAAAAGCTTGTTTTTTCAAATTCTACATTAAATGTTTAGAAAGAAGGTTTTTGGAAATTCATTTTTATAACAGATTTGTGGGTTAAGGTAACTTGTAGAAGCTAGAGGGAAAATAAAAATGAAGATACATCTTTGGGAAAAAAGTGTTATACAAACAACAGTTAAAGACTCAATGCTATTTTCCAAAAAGATCTGTGCATAATTCTAAACTTCCCCATTAAGACATAATGAGTATGATATCTCATGTTGGGTATGATTACTTCCATTTTCTCCATGGTGACTTTCAACACCTAATGTTAATCTTTTTGAAACACCCTTAGAAATAGTGTACATGAAAGCAAACAAACAAACAAACTATGAAACCTATGTGATGGACCTGTGTTGTCTATTTATGGATCAATGAATTTAGATCAGTATACCTACAGTAGAGGGAAGCAGCATAGGGTACTTTTTTGAGAATTACATTCTAGGGAAGAGGCGGGTAATGGCACCCTCTACTGCCCGAAGGTCCTTTTCACCTTTACAGCCTGCAGGTATGAAATGCTGCCCACCAAGGACAGAGGGAAGATGTTGATGTTGATTTCTGTGGTTGCTGGACCAGGTCATTCCAGCCAGAATGCATCTTCTATAGAGACAGCAGCATGCAGACCAAAATAATGGGGAAAATGTGGCCTGGTGGTAGGCACAAGTAAATAAATTTATTAGAAGACATATTAAACTGGATGTTTGATCTAGTTTACTAGGCCATTAAATTTATTAGAAGGCATATACCTTGCACACAAAGGCTTGAAAGCATGGAACGGGTAAAAACTATGCACTGATCCCCATTTTCCGTTTCTAGCACAGTCAATATTTCCTCTGGCCTTTCCTGCTGCATTTAGCTCTCAGAACACTGGCTCAAAGGCTCCGCAGTCTCCTCATCTCTGCTCTTGGAGCTGCTCAGATGAGTGTTCCTAACCAGTTACAATCTGAATAAACTGGGTAATATTTAAACTAATAAATTCAAACTGCTTTATAAGTAAGGATACAAAATAATGGCACAAGTATAAAATAAGAAAATCGGATAAAATAAGAAAACCAAAACACTAAATAAATTCCAAGTAGTAAGGGACATAAAAAGCAAAAACAGTTTATATGAATAAATTAGAAATACAAGAGAAAACAAGTAAAGAGATTGAACAAGAGAAAACTGAATTGTTTGCTTTCATCTTCATGGAAAAGGTAAATTGTGTTGGATATTTCATCAAATTAATTTTAACAAGGTGTTTGGAATGCAGGTCAGAGTACAGAAGAGAACAATTCAAGGAATATTTGGTACATTCATGTTGTCAGAGTTTGATGAAATTCACCCTAAGGAAGGAGCCAAAGTAATCTTTGAATGGTTAGTGATTGTATGTGGGAACTTGCAGCTGTGAGAGATCCGAGAAGACTAGAGAAAAACAAACTTCTATTTTTTTTGAGAGGAGCTGAGGATATATAAATCAAGCAGTCTATTTTCAGTTCCTGGAAACAATGTGGAACAAATTATTAAAGTAATGGCAAATAACTGTCAAATGGAAAGGTGATCTATTGATTCACATCAAACATAGGACAGATTGATTGGATTCCCATAAAGATATGGTTTTGGTTTAGTTATATTGAGTATCTTCATGAAAAATGTGGACAACAGAATGGAGAATATACCTCTAAATTTATGGCTTGCCCCAAACTGAAAGGAGTTCTAAATGTTTGGGGAAAAAAGTAAAATTTCTATTGGCAATTTGGAGAGTTGGTCAGACAATAAAAGCTGATATTTAATATTGATGAGAATGAGTACAAAGTTCTACACATAAAGGATAGCAAATGGCAACTTGAAGCCGAATAACTGAATAAAGAAACCAGTCAGCAGAAAAAGACAGAGGATTAATGTGGGTGGTAAGCCGAAACTGAGTCTGCAAATAGATCTTCCTGCTGGGAAAGTAGTTCCTATTCTTGGATTTTTGAACCAGAGATTTGTGCTTAAAACATCTAGCTACATGTCACTTACCTCCAGAGAGACCTTGGTAGGTATTGTGTGCAGTTTTGGCTACTGCATTTTAAAGATAAAAGTAAAGTGAAAATAATCCAGCATTGTGAATGATAAAGGATTTGGAAAGGAGGACCAACAAGAGAACTGGGCTTCTTGAGAAGTGACTAAAAGGTGACTTGAATAGAGGTTGTTTTAATACTGGTGATCACGAATATCTTTAAGGAAATGTGTGGGTAGGGTGATGGAACATGACACTGGATAATCTGGAGGGACTGAAAAACCTCTTTCACTAGAAATTTTTAAGATTAGGCTATAGAAAGACCTGTCAGGGATGGACAAGCATACATGAACTAGTTCTAGTTGGGGAGGTTAGATAAGATGTTCTCTGGAGATGACCTGGACCTTTGAACTTCTATTTCTTTGAGTCTGTTTCTAACAATGACATAATAATTTCTGAAATAGAGAAGTTCATCCTCATTACTGCTCGCCTGGCAGAACTGATGCAGCAGGGAAGGAAAAACTGTGACTTTGAGAGCAAGAATACGAGCTTTTGAAGTGTGGACTCGTATTGTTTTGTGAAAGAGCATGTATAAAACATGGTAGCATTCAGAACTGCTCACTGCTTACTTGCCTCTTGTTCTGTCACATAACTTTATTTTGTAATCATAAAAACTGCTACACAACTAGGATATCGTGGTCTTATCTTGATTTTTGTGCAAGAATATTTGGAATATTCCATTAGCAACCTTTAAAGTCCCTTTAAAGTCATCTTAGCCTTTAATTTTTATCTTCCATCTTAGATTCTGATGTAATAACTTTCTGGAAGTTGGAATAATGAAATAAGATTTTAGCCATGAGATTTTAAGTTCAGAGTAAGGGAGGAGAAGGTTGAAATACATTCACCCTACAGTAGAACCTCAAATGATAAAGAACTATTTTGTCTGGTCACAAATAGGAGGCAATAACGAACTGAATGCACTAGCTCAATTTATATGACTAAATAATCAGTTATATGTTTTGTGAAAGTCTTAGTGTGGATTGTCTATATTGTCCAGACAGGAAGAAAAGAACCTTCTACCTTACAGTGGATTAGTTTGACAACGTAATTATACATCAGGGATATTCTAAAGAGAAGGAAGTCTGCTGCTTCATACTGAAGTTTACTGCTTTGAATGGCATCTGAAGACACAGTATATGAACACAGACTGGGTCCCTCAACCTACATGTTCTAAATCATTTGTTGGAGGGATAGGGAGAAGGGGGCAACTATTAAAATTTGGTCTTAGACTGAGTACATTAAATACAGCTTTGTTTCCAAGCCCATTACTTCAATCTTCATAAATTTTGCAAGCATTTTGATTCTTTTTTAAAATATAAAGCTTTTAGCTTTTTCTGCTTTGTCTATTATTTTGGATTTTAAGGTGGTTAGTTAATATCCTGGCACTTCACCATTTCTTCATCTTTAAAGTAGGGTTTTGTGTCACATTTTCAGTGGCCCTAGCATGTTTCTCCATAGAGACCGAAACGTGTCTCCCCATCTGAAAAGTTAGAGTTCACTTGTCTTCAGGGTCACCCAGGAGCTGGTAACATGTGAGTTAAGAAGAGCTATGGTGATCAGTTCCAACTAGGAAAGTGTGGACTTTGATAGCAGGATAAAGAGAACCTGTATTGCCCTTGTCCCAGGGCAATTTGGGGAAATGGAACAAATCATTTTAAACATGCCATTTAAAATTGTTATGAGTTTTTCTTTCACAGAATGGAAATAAATCATTTTTTTTGGCCCTAATATGATTATGGATCACAAATCAAATAAGTGCTGGCTAAAATAGATGGAGTTTTCTTTCTGAACACAGAGGCATCTGAGGAAATGAAAAAAATGTTGTAAGGCAAATTCATTTGCTTCTTAATAAAGCTACTTGCTGTATTTTCCAGTCTCAGAGAAAATGCTTGTTCTCCTGCTTTTCTCATTTCCAGGGATCACCCTTATTTTCAAACCATTCAGGTACTTTTTCAAAATGCCCAAGGCAAACAGTCATGACCATCCAGAGTTCAAGATGGCATTCCTGTTTGAGATACTGGTTAATCTCTTTGTCATGTGCACTCCTAAACTGAAAAAAAAAAAAAGAGTTCTGACTTGAATGTGCCTGATTTCTCATGTTAAAATTTACCATGCATCTAAAGTTCAACTTTGTGATATTCCTCAAAATACCTCAGTACCTCACTGCCTATAGCTCATGGCTATGGCCCAGGACATGCAACAAAGTTGTTCCTCTCCCTCTGCCAATGTGCTTTAAGCCAGAAGGAATGATCAGCATGCACTTGTTAGTTAATTGTGCCCAAAACAAAAACAAACTAAGAAAGAGGATGCCTCTTACTCGTGCAGTGAATATATTAAGAATCCTTGAGGCAAAGCCTAGGAAGTTTCTTGTTAAAAGTATAGGTAACTGGGAAACATTCCATTAAATGAATCACTTTGAAACTCAGTTTTTGAATCACTGATGAGACTTGTGAAAAGGCAATTGTAATCAAAATTTTTCCAGTAGGGAATATGGCATTCTTTGTAGCCTTGAGCTTGGCTTGATTCAGTTCATGCATGTTACTAGACATGCATGTTACTAGATAGTTAACAAACATGAAATTTGGCTTTACACTAATTTGAACTGGATTGAAACTAGTGACCTGCAGAGGAAAGGCATAGTAGCCTCCTATCAAGTTTATTTTTACCATTCTGTTCCTTATTCCCAAGTGCTGAGGAGGAGAAAAACTTTTGAACTGAACATTTAAGTTGGACATCCTTATGCACAAAAACACTCCATTGTCTCTAAAATGTCCTCACAGCTCTCCGTGTGAAGCTCTTTCTTTGCTTTACAGTCTGGACAAGGAACGTAGAAACCCACAGAACATGAGGCCTTCTTCTGAAGCACAACACTTTTTTTGTCATAATTAATAATACAGAGATTCAAATCCCTTTCATTTAAAAACAGGCATATCTTCACGTCTTGTTAGCTTTGATCACTTCTAGATGGCTTTGCTGATTCCCATAATCTAGCTAGTTGTGTTTGGGAATCCATATGACAAGTTGAAGAAATGATTGTTAGCACTTGGGGTACAGCTTAAAGAAAGATATTGGAAATATTGGTTAGAAATATATGTCAGAATAAAGAATCAGCCTTCCACTATAATTCTTTGCTGGAAGGCTGTGTTTTTGGCATGGAGCTGCAGGTCATATCCAAGCAAACGAATGAGATGTAATGTGCTGTCAAAACACAAAAGCCTTCTTCAAATCAGTTTAGCCAACATGCATAATAAAAACAAGAATTAGAAAATGCACCATGACAATGTATGTTCTGAAAAGCCAGAATCTTTTATTAAAATTTTGGATAGGCTGCTTCTTCAAATAAAACAATTATCAGGAAGATATTTACCGCAGACTGAAAACTCATATCAGAGGACCAGAAGAATCAGAGAATCAGAGGATTCAGTGCTGTCTGTTCCCTTTGATTTTCTTCATGAGATGTGCTGGTTCATATTTCCATTGCTTTTGTGATCATACCGATCCTATTGACAGTACCTATACTGTAGCTATATTAGCAATATAAAAAATGCATTTTTTTCTTTGGATTTAAAAGGAGAGATTTTTTTCATCAATCTTCTGAAAGCAGTTTGTATTATTTGTTTCTATATTATTTGTTCCAAGAAGTTGATAAGAGGAAATCCCACTTGAAAACTAAATAAAAAATCCATGTTTTATGGTTGATTTTGGGGAGCTGGCATTTCTGCCTAGATCTTTCCTTTGAACACATGGTATTTTTTAAAGGTGAAAAAAATTTGGATTTTTCACACTTTATTATTAGTTACAGCTTGAACAGGAATGTAACACACATACAGAAAGGAGATTATGCCAGGTGAACGGGAAGGAGTCATAAGGGGGAGTTATAATGCTACTGGGAAGGTTACAGAGATGGTGAGCAGTAATTATTACGTACTCCTTTGGAAAATGTCTCTTGCCTTTAAATAGAAGTTCAGGCACAGATGTGTGCACAAAGAAGCTCAATTTAGAAGAACTGTAAGAACAATTGAAGTGTTGCTTCATTTAGGGCAGTTATGTGATAATGAAGGGAATGGGGGCAGCCTTAGAGTGACAGGATGTTTTTTATATTTCTCTCCAATTGATATATGGACTCCTAATGGGGAAAAATTGAATTAGGATCCAATAGTCTGATTATCTGCTAAACTTCCTGCCTACCATGCTGCTGGTGATGAAGAGTTCTCTGCAGTAGCAGCCTTCTCAAAAGGGGCTTGCTTTGGATAGCAAAGACTCATACCACCATTCTTCCCTTACCACTGGAAAGAGGAAAGAGTTGATACTGGGCATCAGACCCATCCTTGGCTTGTGGAGCTCTTTGTACCCTTGAACTACTTGAGCTGCGATTTGGATACTGTGCAGTATCAAAAGCAGTCAGTTCTTCATGTGGTCGTCTGAATAGACATATGTGCAATAGCTAGAATTCAATCCAAACTTGATTTTTCCCTGAATCATTTGATTGGTTTCCTATGAATTCTGCTCAGTTTAGGCAAGAATATCATATATTTACATGAACCCTGATTAATGAGCAAAGTTTTTTTCTGTTCCTTAGGCACAAAAACACTCTGTTGTTTTTAAGATGTCCTCACAGTTTTCTGTGTGAAATTATTCTTTGGCTTTACAGCTTGGACAAGGAACATAGAAAGTCAGAGAACATTAGGCTGCCTTCAAAAACAAATTACTTTTGATTATGCACATGTGCTTTGACTGCACCCTGGTATTGGAAGGAAAGGACAGAGTCTCGCAAATACTGGAAGAAATGTACAGCAAGTCAGTGATTGGATGTCAAATTTCAAAATTACATCTGAGAGGAAAGAAGTATTCTTTAAAATATCAATTCCTTTTGAAAGCACTCTGCACTTGTGCAAAAATAGGTCTATTAGTTGATGAAAATGAAAAGCTTTTGACTGACACTGAGTATTCTTAATCTCTTCATCAACAGCTTTATGTTGCAAGAATGCTTTGGTTTTTGACTGATTTATTGCAGTTCTCTCACTTTATTTGTGCAGGATAAGTTTTGTCCTTTTTGCAAGTTTGACTTATGATTTGTGGAGACTTCACTGCCTATTTTCACTGTTATATGCTGTTGTTATTCACATTGGATACTGATGTGAAGAGTGCTTTGAGTAGAGCAGTAACTTCTGTGGGTTCCTCAATTCATCCTCTAAATACAATGAAACAGAAGGAAGGAAATGTTCTTTATGCTGAAAATAAAATAATTCCCTGCAGTGTCCTGTCTGCTAGTTTGCTCCACTTCAGTGAAACTGAATTTACTTCAGCTGGGGACTTGCCCAGGATCTGTCAGTCTTGGATCTTAGCTTTGCTTGGCAGGAACCTCCGTCAAGTTTTAAGGGGACAGAGAGTTTGACTGGAAACCAAACGACCTTTACCTTCAGCAAAGAATATTTCTGTTGGACTTGCTACTTAAAAAGGCAGAAAGTGTATTCTCAAGAACTTGTGTGAATGTGTCATTAGTTTTGTTTTTATGACATTGTTTGTCTATATGCAACTAAATTATCCTGTTTTAAGTTCTTTGGAATCTTTTTGCTTTAGAAAAAAAGAGTTCTGTCAAGGAAATCATTTGTATGAGGAAGATGTAATAATTAATTACATTTTGTGACCCTAATCTTTAAAAATATTGATGCATATTAATATTATTTCACTTAGTGATAGTTCTGTAGAAATAAGTATATGTTTACATGATTCTTGGAGAATAATTTTCAGTAAGTATAGTATATCTTTTGTGAGAAAACTCTGAATTTAGTTGCTTTATTCATTTTTTTTTCAAGGGACCTATGGTGCCATGCATAAATACAGTGAAGGTGTAAGATGTTTAAATGTTCAACCGAAAGCATAACCACCTCATGTATGTGACTTGAAAGCTTTCTTGACATAAAGTAGTCAGGTTTGTAATAACTCTTAAGAAGCAATATCATTAAAAAAAGCAAATAAATGAATGAAAAGATAATAAAATATATTTTAATTAAGTGTTCAGAGAGACATTAGGTGGAAAATATAACTATTATAGATCATATAGTACATTTTCCACAAAATATCCATTTTTGAATTGGAAACAAGTTGCTACAAGGATTTAAAAAAAAAAAGTGAGAGTTTTACATTTTCAGCCTGTATAGGTTTACTTTACACTTGAGGAGGAGTTAAGGGAAACTGCAAAGTCTCTAGACAGGGACTGGAAATAGGGTGCAAGAAGCCTTCTTTCTTTTCCTGACACTTCTGTAGCCACAGGTGGGACTATGTGTCGCTGGCTTCTTTGTGCAGTACTTTTCTCCAAGTGTTCTCTGTATGAAGTGTCTCATTGGACTGTCCCTCAATTATCTAGAAGGTAGTCATTTTGTTTTGAGATAAACCTTGTTCCTGGGTTTCATGGATAATTTCAACTTGTTGGACAAGTTGATGGAATGATGAAAACTCTGATTCATTGCAAAGCTTTTTTTTTTTTTTTTCCCTGGAAATTCCTTGCTTCAGCTTATGTAAGCAAGAGAGAACAACAGCTCATCCTCTTTCCAGATTAAAGATTGGAAGCTCAACCATTTATTTTGATCTGTTTATACAAATCATAACCTAGTTTGCAGACTATATTGGACCACAACCACAACCATGGTTATGTGCCATAGCATATATGCTCCCAATTATGTTCGCTAATAACTGTCAGAATAGCACTGGCTCTATTTACATCTTTGTTAATTTTCATAGAATCACAGAATGCTTAAGGTTGGAAGGGACCTCTAGAGGTCATCTAGTCCAACCCCCCTGCATACGCAGGGTCACCTAGAGCACGTGGCACAGGACTGCGTCCAAGCAGGTTTTGAAGATCTCCAGAGAAGGAGACTCCACAACCTCTCTGGGCAGCCTGTTCCAGTGCTCTGTTTTTTTTCTTTTCTGGTTAAAAATAAAGTATTCACCATGCTAACTTTTATAATGGATATCATTTCTTGCACTAGGAAAGTGCAAACTCCGACTATATTGTAGTGATACAACTAGACGAAAAGTTTAACAAATTAATCTTTGCTGCGAATACGAGCTCCAAAATGATAATCTTATGTTATTTTCAGTCAAAGAAAACTACTTTATTTTCTTTCAAGAAAAAAATAGAGTGTGTTTAAACATGCACATTTTTTTCTTCGGATTTACACAAATGTCATATCATATCTCCTTTCATGGAATAGATAATCACTATAACTGAAATGCCTCAATACTTAAGACTTTGAAAAAAGGAATCAAGAATAACAATCAACTAAATAACAGAAAATAAGAAAATTCACTGTAAAGGCACTGTAAAGGTATTCATGTTGTTCAAGTATGGTTCTACAGGATCAAATTTTATATATTCTATTTCAGCATTCTGCCTTGAAATTAAAAAAAATGATAGCTTCTTGTAAGGAAATGGTTTCTAATTTTATACAATTTTTATAAAAATATTCTTTTTTATTTAGTGATTTAATTTTTATAAACAAAATGAAATCAGAAAAAAAAAAGAATGAAGCATTTTTACGTTCTTCGCTTTTAATAATTTCTTCTGTATTTATCTGGATGATTTCCTCTGCTGATAAGCTGTCTAGTGAAACAGGGAGGGTTGTATAAAACAGCAGTGTTTGTGATACATAATTTCTGTTGCACTACCTAGGCCAACAAATCTGAATGTTTATTTGAATGTTCGGAATTCGTAAGTATACACTACTGGACTTGTAATCACATTTAAACATCAATAGTACAGAAGAGGAAGGTCATGATATATTGCCAATATATTGGACATCCTTCATAAATAAATTTGTGAAAGTAATATTTTATAGCCTTGATTTTTTTAAAAAAAGGATGTGGATTTACTTCATTAAACTAATTCATTTATTCATCATTTTTCTTCCAGTGTTATTTTGATTGTTTAATGAAAATATTTATCCCTCAAAACCCAACTGTAAACAACTCAAGCTTATAGTATAATGGGAAATCTTGACTTTTCCCAAGTGATTCAGATGTTAAACTTACTTAAGTTTGATTGGGGAAACTTTTTGAAACAATCTTGAGTGATTAACGCTCTGTATTTTGAGCTGATTTAGCATACAAGTGCAGCCTGAGATGACAGTTTTGACAGCAAGGTAATATCAGCTTCGTCACTGAAGAGGGTAGCGACCTAGATTTTCAGCAAGAGTAAACTGGTACAGAAGAGTTGTACACTAAATAAAAAAGTATTATTTCCACAATTGAATATAAAACCATGGAAATTTGCTGGCTGTAAACACAGTTGGCCTCTTTCTAACCACAATGCAAACAAAATATGAAATCACCAAGAGAACCACAGCCATACAGGATAAGGAATAATCAGTTAAAAGAATAAGTCATTATACAATCCAAGGGCTGGAAATTCATAATTTTTCAGGAAACACTCCATGACAGTTTACTAATTTCTTTTATAAAAATATTAATTTCTCTGTGACGCACCATATACGTGCAATTTTTTAAAAAAACAAAAACTTATAAATCACAGCTGAATTAGATCAAAACACCTGGGTAATTTAGTGAAGTCAGTAATGGGCTTCTTGGAATTATTGGCTCTTCATTCTGGGAGCAATGCAAGTCCTCAGTTCACTGACAAAGCAGAAGACCTTCGGACCAAGAAAACATCTTCGCCAGCCTATGTTAGCAATGATTGGCAGTCAGTAGCTCTGGTGCATCGTACTGAATAGAAATTGTATGAAAATGTCAGAAAGAGAAAATGCATGAGCCAGGAGGAGGGGAATTTGTGAATTCAACTTGTTTCCCAGAATCCCAGGTATGTTTGGAGTGATGATGGGCCCCACTGTGCACCACAGGAGAATACACAGACCTTCAGGCTCCCTCATGGTATCAAGTTCAGTGGGATGACCCATCAGGAAGCCAAATATTTGATGTGGGGAGAAACTTTCTGCTGTGCTGAGGCAATGATTTGGGCTGAAGTGGGATACAGCCAGACTATATTGACAATCTAATTATGAATCATTGCACCCACAGAAATCAGTTCCTCCAAACACAGTGAGAAATAACTCTTCTGTAGACAAGCCTCATAAAACACTCTTTTTGCTATCTGACAAAATAAGCCTTGGTTATGTTGAATTTCTACTAAAATTTACTGGACTGATGTGTCTGCCAAGCAACACCTGGGAAACTTGGTTTGTCATATGTTATATTTTTAGTTTTACCTGACAATGCAATCATGGTTTTTGTAATGTTTTCCATCACAATGAAGCACATAGCCGATTTGACAGCTCCAGAAGATTGCTTGTTGGTGTAATGTAGAATTCTGCTTATGCATTAAGATTTAAAATTTGTTCTTCAAAGCTTGCTCTTCTGCTGGAATGGATATTTAGCAGCTGGTCATTGTGCGGGTTAATGATACAACAAATAGCTGTTGATATTTAAGTAGCCCATAATAGTCTCATATTACCAAGTCAAGAGCCAGAAATATTTACATTTTTGTTAATTATATGAAGCTTCCTTGACAATTTTTAAAACACTAATCTCCCTTCGGAAAGGTTCTGGAATATTTTTTAGCTTATAATCCACTTGTGGTCTTTTTGTTAAACTTGTGATTTTGAGTGCTTTGGAATATCAGGAGCACTGACACTTATATGAAGCTTTTTATAAAAATATTTATATGTTCTGTAAATTAGCTTGATTGGTGCATCTCCATGTCTCCTGTCTTAGATCATAGAATCACAAAATCACAGACTGGTTGAGGTTGGAAGGGGCCTCTAGAGATCATCTAGTCCAACCCCCCTGCTCCAGCAGGGACACCTAGAGCACATGGCACAGGGTTGCATCCAGGCAGGTTTGGAAGATCTCCAGAGAAGGAGACTCCACAACCTCTCTGGGCAGCCTGCTCCAGGGCTCTGTCACCCTCACAGTAAGGAAGTTCTTCCTCACATGGAGATGGAACTTCCTCTGTTTCTGTTGTACCCATTACCCCTTGTCCTGTCACTGGACACCACTGAGAAGAGTTTGACCCCAAACTCTTTTTTGTTTTCCTTTTCCAAACTTACTAGTGTGAAACACCTCCTGATAAGGGAGAGCGGTGGATGTCGTCTATCTCAACTTCACCAAGGCTTTTGACACTGTCCCTCACAACATCCTCCTGGGCAAGCTCCGGAAGTGTGGGATAGATGACTGGACAGTGAGGTGGATTAGGAGCTGGCTGGACAGCAGAGCTCAGAGGGTGGTGATCAGCAGTGCAGAGTCTAGTTGGAGGCCTGTAGCTAGCGGTGTCCCCCAGGGGTCAGTCCTTGGTCCAGTCCTGTTCACTTTATTCATCAATGACCTGGATGAAGGCACAGAGTGCGCCCTCAGCAAGTTTGCTGATGATACCAAACTGGGAGGAGTAGCCGATACCCCAGAGGGCTGTGCTACCATCCAGAGGGACCTGGACAGTCTGGACAACTGGGCGGTGAAAAACCTCATGCAATTCAACAAGGCCAAGTGCAAGGTTCTGCACCTGGGGAGGAATAACCCCAGACACCAGTACAGGCTGGGGACTGACCTTCTGGAGAGCAGCTCTGCGGAGAAAGACCTGGGTGTCATGGTGGATGACAAGTTGACCACGAGGCAGCAGTGTGCCCTTGTGGCCAAGAAGGCCAATGGGATCCTGGGTGCATTAAGAAGAGTGTCTCCAGCAGGTCAAGGGAGATGATCCTGTCCCTCTACTCAGCCCTGGTGAGGCCACATCTGCAGTATTGTGTCCAGTTCTGGGCTCCACAGTACAAGAGGGATGTGGAGCTGCTGGAGAGAGTCCAGCACAGGGCTACAAGGATGATCAGGGGCCTAGAACATCCGCCCTATGAGGAAAGACTGAGAGAGCTGGGCCTGTTCAGCCTGGAGAAGAGAACGCTGAGAGGGGACCTGATCAGTGGCCATAAGTACTTGAAGAGAGGCAGTGAAGAAGATGGTGCTGGCCTCTTTTCAGTGGTGGCCACCAACAGAACTAGAGAAAATGGCCGGAAACTGAAGCATCAAAAGTTCCACAGGAACTTAAGGAAAAATTTCTTGACAGTGAGGGTGACAGAGCACTGGAACAGGCTGCCCAGAGAGGTTGTGGAGTCTCCTTCTCTGGAGATCTTCAAAACCTGCTTGGACACAGTCCTGTGCCACGAGCTCTAGGTGACCCTGCATGTGCAGGGGGGTTGGACTAGGTGACCTCTAGAGGTCCCTTCCAACGTTAAGCATTCTATGATTCCATGATTCTATGATAATCTCGATGCAATGAAAAATAGATGAATTACACTGTTGGGGCAAACTGCATGTTGCCTGTTGCATCATCACTATGGCTTGACAGAGTGCATCAGCAGGATGACAAACCTCCGAGTGTTACAGTGTTTCTGACAAAAGGACAGGTGAAACTCCCTGACTCCCCTGTAAGAATTTCAGCCTTTGAAGATATTACTGAAATTTAGAAAACAAGCCGAGGTTGGAGGATAGTAATGATATTATCTTGAAACTGTTCTCACCTTAACATGCAAACTCAGTTTTTGCATGCCCTAAAAGTTATTTTAAAGATTGATTTTTTCTAGCAGTAGTAAAATAAGCTGTGATCAAACAGTGACCAAAAGAGTGGTGACTTAAGTGGACAGCTTTACTGTCCAGATGCTGAAATCTATGCTGCAGTCTTATTGATATTACCATGGACCCAATTGTAGAGATATTTTAAAATTCTTCTACACAACTATTATTATTGAAACTAGACTCCATATAAGATCGTAGAAAACATTCTGGGAGGAGAAAAATATCGTGCTTGAATGATTGTGCTTTCATTTATTTATTATTTAATGAAATAAAGTCAGTGTCTGAAGAGAAGATTGTAAGACTGTCATGCTTTGAAAATACAACAGTTCATAACCAAAAAACCCACCCCAGTATTGGGACATTTGGAAACTGAACTCTACTCAGTACTACCATCCCATTTCTCTTGCTTCTTGCTTATAATTCTTGCCCTTTATAAAGGACAAAGTAACCACATGGTGGCATACACTATTATTTTTATACTTTATCACTCTACATGACTCTATAAACTGCTGGTGTGCTATTCACCCATCTTCTTTGATGCTGTTGTGTGTGTTTAACACACCCTCATTTAACTCTCTTGCCATTCACTTCTGTGGCAGCCTTTTTCCAGGGATAGCCTTGCTCGTGGAGCCATGAGCAACACGCAGGTCTGCTTCTTTGCAGTCCTCTACTCTTCCACTCCTATCACATGGTATTCCTTTTTATATCTAAATCGCTCACTGAAAATATTTGGGAAGCCGTTGTTTTAAACTCTATGAGAAAGAAGGGCAGAGCAGACAAGGGAGGACTGTTTTATCCTTGAAGTTTATGAACTGCACTCAACTAGTTCTTGGGTCAACATTTAGAGAGGAGGGTGAAACTAGCAGCTTTTATGTCCCCTGTTTCTCTTTAATGTTTGCAACTGTCACAAAAAATCACAGAGTTCTACTTGATGATGCCTTGAAGACACTGTGAAATTTCAGAGTGGGTCAACTACAACGTTCAACCTTTATCATGGTAAAGAGAAATGCCATGGAATTGAATGTGAAACATTCCCCCAGCCAGCCAAAAGGATGGACATTGCTGTGTCCTCTGAAAGTCTTCAATTCAGGCAATTTGTCTTTGGCTAGTCTTGCTCTAGGGGATATGTTAGGAATATACTTTATGTCTACAAATACTGACTGCTTTATATGTACATGACAAATAAATTTGTGAAAAATCTGAGTCACCTTCCCCCTAACATTTATAGCTATCCTAAATTAATTTCAAGATATCTGATGAACGATAACAAACTGCAAATCATATGTTGATAAAGGTCACACCCAGTCTGACCTATGTTTGCTAAACAGTAATTGAGATGAACATCTCAAATTTGTTTTACCTATTTATTAAAATAAATTAGAGGGTGGATGATGGAGTAAGAGAAAAATTAGGCTTAAACATTTAATGCATTTATCTGCTCTAAGTATTAGCCAGAGGAGTTGGACATAGGTTACTAAAATATCATCTGTTTATTTAATTAAATAGCTGTCACGGATGACTCCTTTACAGTTGGCTTCAAACATATTTTATATAGATAGAAAGGACTTTTTTTCTTATGGAAAACTACAAATTGCAATAACAAACATTAAAAATGTTCAAAATACTATTTGCTCCCTAAGTACTAATACATTTAACTTCTGTCTCTGAGTATCAAAAGTTTCTGTTCCTCTATAAATGATACATTACTGATCATAAAAAAAAATGTGGTCAAGGGATGTTAGAATGAACTATCTCACTGTGGTACCAAAGAAAAATAAATGCTGTACTAATGAGCCTAAAAAGATTTAATTTGCTAAAGAAACTATTAGATTTTGTTTACAACAGTTGAAAAATGGACTTAATATCGCAAGAGCAGGAGGTCGTGTGCTATGTTAGCTGGTCTATTAATGATAACTAGTTCAATTTTTTTTTTTCTTCATTTTTTCATTTGTCTCTCAAATATAAGACTTTTCTGAGCATCTTTCTCAAATTTGCTTAGTACTTCCATAATAGGGAAACAGATAATAGTAACAAGACCTCAGCACACTTTTTCCTAAGACTATAAGATACATTAGGTAAGAATTCCATAACACCATGTTTTCATACCAAAAGCAAAATGGGGTACCAAAAATGTTGTAAATTTCTTGTATGGGATACACAAAATGAAAAAAAGAAAAGCTTGAAAATACTCTCTTTATAAGTTTGGAAAATTGATTCTGTATTTCTTATTCATGATTAACTGTATTGTTAATAACAATTTACAGCAACCTAATACTTTTACAGAAGTGAGATCCCTAAGTAGGTATCTGCTTACAACAATGCATTTACGAAGCTAAGAAGTTGTCCAACATACTGATTATATGTGAATTAAATAACTATTGAAAATATAGTTTGAGTTCTTCTTCTGCTAGCCTTTTATACAGGCTTTTCTATTCAATCTGTATCATTACATTTTGCTTTTGCTCCATTCTTATGTTCGTTGGCACAAAAGTCATAATAAATCAGCTATGAACAATGTCAGTTGGATCCATATCTCTTCAACCATCCTATAAAAGGTAAGATAATTCCTTACAGGATTATTTTTATTATTTTATGATTCAGCCAATCTAGTTTTACAATAATTAAATCAAGATACAGAATATGAATGTAAAATGAGAAATAAAGAATTAATGACTGAAAATTCAATCTAGCATACCCCAGACTGTATTTTGGCAACAGCCTGGCTGCAGTCCCTGGAGGTTATGTAGTGTACTTCTGGTCAAGAAAGAAACAGAGAGAACCTCAAAAGCAAAAATATTTATTTTACAAATAATTCATCAAGGGAGATTCAAACAGATTAGGCATCCCTCCTGCCCCCGCCCCCATCTCTGTATTTATCTCTCTCTCTCTACTTGTATAGCTGTGTATAGAAAATTTGGTCAAGCTAAAGTCTGTACTAAAATAATATTTTTTAGCCTTAATTCCTCAGCTCTGAGGAATTATCATTTCCTGTTGAGAAAAAATGTGCAGAGCTAGTTTATACCTGGACTGGAAATGAAGTAAACGGGACCTAATTCCTAGTAAGCAAATGGCAGGGTGACGGCACCCTTGACTTGACTTCAGAAGTCCTTCCTGTGGGAGATTATTTCTCTAGAAGGTTCTCTAGTGTTTGCTTAGCCATACTGGGGCTGTTGTTTTTCCCTGTAGGAAGTGTGTGTGCCCACTGGAGAGGCAAAAAACTTAGTATCTGCTGCTTAGAAATTGGTGCTTGGGGTCGCTGGTGAAGATTGGAAAGATGTGCTGTGGCAGCCATTTGCTTTGTCCTTCACCACTAGGAAAAGCTCTGGGAAAATCCC
Source organism: Tinamus guttatus (assembly GCF_059628265.1). Classification (NCBI taxonomy): domain Eukaryota; kingdom Metazoa; phylum Chordata; class Aves; order Tinamiformes; family Tinamidae; genus Tinamus; species Tinamus guttatus. Next base: position 372,276 of record NW_028288659.1, on the reverse strand, counting down.
AAAAATGCTTCTAGGTAAAGACCCTGACTTCTTACATTTTGACATTTAAGGTGGGGTAGTATGTCCAAGTTTCAGGTTAAAAATATATCTAATAGGATTGAATGCATTATATGTAACCTTCTTACATGGTTTATGTCTTGTTTTCTATCTACATTCATATCAGCAATTACTCAAAAGCCTTTTTGACAAGCACTGGGAGCCAGAGTTTTGCTGGTGGCCTTCTGAACTGCTTGAGTTTCTGTGATCACGTTAAAGGTATTGCTGTGGGAGAGAGAGAGAGAGGAGATTTGCAACAGTTATAAGAAATCTATCCTTTTTAATATCTGGCACTGAATTCTGCATGGTAAATTCACAAATATGGGATCCACTGCTCTGTATATAAATATTTGCCCCACCCAGTAAAGGCACGTTAGCAGGACTGACATGCTATGAGTTTGGGAGGTCAGACCCTGACTTGGTGCCTTTGTGATCTGCAGTCCAAAAGGTTCAGGCAGGTTGTGTGGTTGCATTAAGGCTGCTTTAAGATCCAGTCTGGTAGAAGTTGGTTGTTACCCAAGTCATCTGAGCATCATACAATATTTAAAACCTTCCTGAGATTTAAGGCTTTCCTTCAACTATTTTATAACCTCATCTGCACATGCAACAGCAAAACCCTCACCTGAATCCATACAGCACTATGGTCAGGTAATATAATCCATATATTTGATTTGACTTTTCACTTCAAATTAGAATCTTTCTAAGCATCTGGATGTCTGCTGGCATGTTGCCTTGTTATATATCACTAGTGGTTTGGAAACAAAGTTTTTCTACTGCTTTTGCCTCATTTCAGAATGTAAGATCAGGTTGATAAGGTCGAAGGCACAGCATAGTGATACACCTGCCCTGATCTGAATCTGGTGCATTTCTTTCTTGATTCTGGTACATTTCTCACTAAGTCCAGCTACCAACTGCCACAGTCTGAGTAAGCTGAAGGTCTGAGTGTTGTATAAGTAGTTGTTTCCAGGAAGACTGGTTATGTACCTGGCAAATTTGAATTCCCTTTGTTAAAGACTATTAAATAACCACAGAGAAAGGGGTAAAACAATGAACCACTTTAAGAATTTGTACCAGTGTAGAGCCCAGGTACATTTGGGTTTTGGAGCCCATTCTCTTGGTTTTATTCATTATGATCAGTGGCCTGGAACATCTGCCCTATGAGGAAAGACTGAGGGAGCTGGGCCTGTTCAGCCTGGAGAAGAGAAGGCTGAGAGGGGATCTGATCAGTGTCTATAAGTACCTCAAGGGAGGGAGTGCAGAGGATGGTGCGGGCCTCTTTTCAGTGGTGGCCACCCACAGACCTAGAGGAAATGGCTGGAAACTGAAGCATCAAAAGTTCCACAGGAACTTAAGGAAAAATTTCTTAACAGTGAGGGTGACAGAGCACTGGAACAGGCTGCCCAGAGAGGTTGTGGAGTCTCCTTCTCTGGAGATCTTCCAAACCCGCTTGGATGCAGCCCTGTGCCATGTGCTCTAGGTGACCCTGCATGTGCAGGGGGGTTGGACTAGGTGACCTCTAGAGGTCCCTTCCAACGTTAAGCATTCTATGATTCCACGATTCTATGATTCTATTCAGGCTGCTCCAGTGGCATAGCAACAAGAGACTTCTTTCCCCACTGATGAGTGTTTAGTGCTTGGAAAAAGACACGGAACAAGTAACTCACTTATTTTGCTGGTACTATTTTTATTCATTATACTCTCTCTTCAACTGTCTATCCATTTTTGCCTTTGATAATTTAAAACGCAGCTTGTGTGTTTCAGTTGTTTGATGCTAAGAACACTCAGTTTTTGAAACAGAGGATCTGTTTTGCAGCAAAACAGTATTTTCTCCTACTTGCTTATGCTTAGCAAGTGTTCTTATGAAACAGGAGTTGCTATGAGTATTGGAGATTGATAATAAACCTGTTTTCAATTATAGATGCAAAAATGCTCAGTTTGGAAGGCTTCTATTTTGATTATTTAAAATAAACCACGTTTTTGGAATTTCAAAAGGTTTGAAATTCTTCAAAAGGACTTCAAAGGGGAAACTAACAACTTGAAAACAAGCATTAAATTGTAAAGGTAATGTATTATAAGCTAATATAAAATCACTCTGGGGATGTGAAACTGAAGCCAGAATTGACAAAGGAGATAGATAACCACACAATCTGGGAGAGACAGTATTTCTAGTCTGTCATTTGTTATTTATGAAGGAAAGAACATGTTCAGCATGAAATCCTTAGATTCCTAGTAGTAGCTGCAGTTTCCTTGTTACATATTATGCACTAAATCGTGTGCTTTCTTCAAGCCATGAACAGGGAGCAGCATGTGGCTTGTCTATTCCAGGAATAAATCCAGAGACTAGACTGCTTACGAGTTTGGAGTTTGTTTTTGTTTTTAGTAACATTCAGAGTCCACCTTAGCTTTATACCTGCATAGAGAAGAGAACAATTTTCTAGCTGTGATGTGGACAGTGAGGCTGAAAATAGACCAGGAGGCTGAAAGAATGCAAGGTCAGCTCTGAACCCCTGAAGACTCCAAAATTGACTCAGTCTTGCTTTGGAGACATATCCAGCTCCTCTGGGAGGACCAGGATTTCAAATGACAAACAGGAACTCTGCTCTCACTCTGCTTTCAGAGTAAGACAGTGCAATATTACCAGGGAAATAGAAACATTATGCTACACTGAAGGTATTTCTTCCCTAAGTTAATTTGTGTAAGATTGCTTACAATCATCACAGCATCCAAAAAGCTATTCAGAGGAGTAGTTTTTACTCTTGCTCCATCTCTTCCTATCAGAAATGTCAAGCTGGCCTGTTCAGACATAATTTCCAGCTGTAAGTTCTTGTTAGACTTGATTCCTTTCCTATTTTAACTTTAAAGAGACATAAAAGAAATTTCAGAAAACTTTGAAATCAATCTTAATTTTGATTGCCAGTCAGCACCAAGGCAAAAATGTTGGTATATTATTTACAATTAATTTAGTGAATGCTTCTGAAATACAAAATTAGATTCCATGTAACATATGATAATACCCCCCCCCCCAAATTATATATATAGTATATGCTTAGTACAAGTTAAAAAAACAGAAATACTGAAATTTACGTGGAAACTCTTCCACAGGTGCAAATAAAAAAATATCTGTAAAGAAACCTTATGAATCTTAACAGAGAATGCCTTCCTTTGCTTATACACCTAGATGGTTAAATACGATGTGATCTCCAGGAAAAAATAACAGCACAAAATAACTGTGATTCTAATTTTGCCATTCAGTTATTATAATAAAAAGCAGAATATGTCCAAACCTCTTTTGATGTTAACTACATAAAACAATCCTAACAAAAATGATTGCATTAAACTAGAGTATAAGAACATAAAAGAAGCTGGTATGAGTTAAACAAATATTTAACTCATTTTAATTATAGTTGGAGTTGTTTACATCCTGCACTGTTTTTTATATAGTGTCCTCTATAGAAAGAGGATTATGTGTATTTTTAAAAACCATAAACATTCAAACTTTCAAGACTAGGTTAAAGTTGAAGATGAAGGAAAAAAGTACAGATGTGATTTTAAAATGATATCTCCTAGAAAAATGGATGCATCCATTAAGTTTTGCAGCAAATGTAACCAACCATCCAATATGTTATAAACCTTTTTCTGTGTACTTCATTTCCTTTTCTTTCTATATATACTAAAATCTTCTATTTTATCTTCTTTTTCTGTCCTTCATATATTCATCATAAACTTTTCAATTCTTTTTCATATTTTATAATTATTTCATTTAACACACCTGGATTTTCTTTCTCTTGTTCATTAGACTACTTTGCCCTTCTCTAATGAGTCCCTTCCTCTGCCTCAGTTTCATATGTAGAGATAATTTTCCTAAGCAAAGTAACATTAATGAAGGAGTGACAGAACATTATGTGGATAAGAATTCTGCACAGCAGAGTTTTGTTTTTGGAGAAGAACTGAAGTTGAGGGAAGAAACGGTGGAAACAAATGGTATATAAGACAATTTTTTTAAAAAAAGGTGTATTAGAAATGTGCAAATAGCATGGAGAAGTCACATCTGAGGGCATGCCATAATTATAAGCTTATTAAAGTGACTTTCCCAAAGCTTTTCCTTTGGGAGTTAGGCCACTGTTTCAAATAATGCCATAGGAAGGAAGGTACATTTTTCTTGTTAGAACATCTCCTGGAAAGGTTTTTGTTTATTTCTGCTGTACCAGCTGCAGGCAGAAGTCACAAGAGAGGTCTGGAAACACTAAAATAATCTCGAGATTAAAAAGCAATGCCAACCTCTGTGGAGGACAGCCAAGGGGAATAAGAAGTCCTGTTAGCTCACTGCATGGTAAGTGGAAAGAAGTGCTGGAAAGAGGCAGCACTGGTACCTGGACCAGGATTTTGTTGTAACAGCCAGGGCAGTACTCCAAAGGAAATTTCTTGTAATAAGATTGAGTCATAGGGCAAAGACGAGATCAGATTATTTTTTTTTCCAAAGGTATGTTCCAAGTGGTTCAGAGAGCTGGAGATAAGATTGTGAGAAAGCATGAAATATCAAAGAAAAAGAGTACTATATTTTAATAGGGGAAAAAACAGTGCCTTCTAAAAAGCTGAAATTAGATGCTAAGGAAAAGACTGTAGATAATCAGCAGAAATGGTAAGGATGAGAGCTTGCTGGATGAATCAGGACATCTTGTTAACAGATGGGGAGTTTTGTGTTTGTTTACAGGAGTTTAAAGTATGCAGGAACCAGTGTAATGGACAAATAAAACATCTGCTAAACAGTGCTGGAAGCTCTGTTGGATACTTTGGCCTTAGATGAAAAATGCTAGTGCAGTGTTCTCAGTTGCCATCTGCCACACAACAGAACAGGAGTAAAAGAGCCAATACTAAATCCAGAGGTTAAATGCAAGAAGTCTGCGTTCCTTATGGAGAGACAGGTTAGCAGATTCATTTAAAGCATAATTATGCTTGCATGAATATGCTATAGCAACATTCCTCGGTTTAAAAAGAAATGACTCTTTTTCTGCATCGATTGAGCCAGCAGCTCATAATAGTTTACTTTGTTTTAGCAGTAGTGCCTGGAGGCATGAACCAAGATGGATCCTCTGTGCTAAACATTGGAAATTAGATAGTAATACACAGTCCTACTCACTGAATTTATAATCTAAATAGATGTGTGGGCAGCAATATTATCCTTTCTTATCAGATGGGATAAAGTGATCAGCTGGCTAGTCCATAATTAATGGACAGTCTATGGCAGAGCTTTAGCACTGGATTACTTTTCTTCTATGGGTATCAAAAGTGAATTTGTAAAGAAATTTTTGGCAAAACTGGCTGCCTTGGTTTGGAGAACAACTTAGCTTTGAAGAAGAAAATCCATGTGTGTAACAAATATTATGTACTATTTCAGAAGCTATGTATGTTTTCTTTTTAGAGCAACGCAGCAGCATCAGCCCTTGACCAAATTCAGTGATTAGTCACAGTGAATATTCAGAGAAGAGCATTCAGGGCTGATGCAGGGTGGTCCAAGGTTTTGTGATGTCTGCCTAGTTTCCAGGTATCCCAAAAGGCCCCTGGGAAGAGACTTCCACATATTCTGTATGTATCTCTAACATACCTGCAGGAAAATTGATGTAGTGACAAGACCACAGCTCACAGTGTCAACACCTGCTGCAGTGTTTTGGCTACGTGAGAAGAGCCTCCTCAAAGATTACAGCAGGACCCTGTTATTGATAGCTTTATTGATAGCTAAGAGCCGTTTGGGATCAGGCGGCTAAAACACCAACTTCATTGTTCCCTTTTCTTGGGTAGGTGAAATATGGGATGGTTGCCACATGCACCTCTGAAAAAGTGGTCAGGCAATGAATGACAAAACAAGGGATTGAGGACGTCTTGTTAATAATGGCTAAGTTCTGATTTTTGTCCATTTAAGCTTTATTCCTTTTAGTGCCTTCACAGGTCTATCGTAACTGTGCAGAGCTCAAGACTTCCTGCAACTGTGAGACTACCCAGCTCTCACCCTGGAGCTCTCAAACAGGCCTCAACTTCCCCTTCTCAGCCTTTTGTATAGCAACTTTATACATATCTAGCTGGAAAAAAAAGGTATATGTAGACAGCAGCTGAGCAGGTTCAGTACTTTTTGACAGAGACTGCCCTGCAGGCTGTGTAGGGTCAGCAAGGTTCCCAACATGAGCGATGAGAGAAGTCAGAGAGGTTCCCACAATAGAGGAGCAATGTGTGTGTACATCTGTCACCAACAAAGACCACGTTAGTACTGCTGGAAAGAGCGATTCAGATGAAGTGAGCACAGGCATTTTCTGAAAAACTATTTAAAAAAGCAATGATAAATCCAATATGTTTGTTGGGCAAAAAGGCCTAGATGAGGAGGTCTGAAATGTAGTTGTTTTTGAATCTCCATTGACAACTAGGAAAGAAGAAAGAAAGAAAGAAGTATGAGATAGGGAACATATAGGGAGTTTGGCATGAAACTGTGTTCATAAGGGAGGACTGGAGAATACTAAAGGACTCAAAAATTAAAATATGAAGAATTAAAATCTTCAGAGAACTATCTCAAGTGAGATGAGGTGGGAATAGTAAAGAGAATAAAAGGAAGAATGATAGAAAAATGATCTGTAGAAAGACATCGTGAAGGTGATTGTAGTGACTGGTTTCAGATCTTTACAAATGTGCTATGACAAGAGAAGGCAAAGACTGTTTATGCAGGAGCACATCACGGGGAATAAAACATACTGTCTGTCTGTGTAGGTTTGGTGAGAATTCAAGCTGGAATACTATTACAGCAGGTACTTTTATATAATGAGCCTTCAAATGACAAAGATGCATAAAGTTAGAGTAAAAAGTCAAAAGCTATTAAGGTGATGGCAGGAGGGATAACCAAATCCCTGCAAACTTGTTTGGCTAAGTGACTATCATTGTGCCTAGGACATAATCGTCCAAAAGTACCACGAAGGCTGAAACCCTAAAATGAAAGGTGAATTACGTAGTATGGTACAAGTAGGGTAAAAGAATAGTAAGAAAATTATGGGGAGTGTTTGTGCTGAGTTCCTGATTGCAGGATGTTAGACTAAGCAATGGATTCCCACCAGAAGCAGAGGAAATTTAAATAATTTGAAAATATGCTAAGTGAAAAAAATCAGTTTTCACAGGAGGATACTTAATTTCTACATTCTCATCTGTTTAATTAAGAACAAGATTTCAAATAAAATAAATCCCAGGAAATACTAGCCTATATCAGCCCATATTTTATCCTCCTTTTTCCCTTCACACGAGCTGCAGACTGATCTGTATTTCCAGAAAGATTTTTGGTATTTAATATCTTCCCAAGAGTGCACAGATCCATTAATGCTTCATGATCAATTTTCCTGCATACATTTACAAACATCTGTACTTCATGCATAACAGCCGAATTCTGCATATTATCTTTTGTCCTGCCAGAGATTCAAAACAAATTCCAATGTTTCCAGTTTGTTCAGCATACCCCGGCATCTACAAGTAGACATTTGCCAACAGCTGCTTTGTGGCAAGATAGCTTTTTGTAGTTTAAGTCTGCCAGTTGCTGTGATATTGTACATTCTTAACTAGTGAGTTGCTTTCTGTCTTATTTATGATTACTTTTTGAATCCCTATGGTGCAATTCCAACCAACTCACACAGATTATTTAATTTCATTGGTATAAGGCATCCAGTGATGCACAGTTAACACTAGCTGTACACTTGATTCTCTCCTTACCTGCACTGTTATTTCTGCTTTGTTGAATGGATTATAAGAGTGGGTGAATCTGACCCCAGGTTATATTAACTTTCCTTTGGGACTTATTATTCTGCAGAGGAAGGAAACCAACTTTTTATCAAATTAATGATTTTTGATGTAATAAGTTTGGCTTTGACTTGAACAGTATCACAGAAGTTGTCCACAAAGATAAAGCTCACTATGCCAGGTGGGTTGGCTCGTTATTCATGTAGGTATTGAGTAACAAGGGTGCAAGAATTCTTCCTTTCAGTAAGCCATTTTGTTGGCTTAGCCGCCAGTGCTAATTTTTATATAACCTGGTGCAAAATGCTTGGATTTATGATAGAAATTGTGTCAGCCATACCATTTATTTTTGCGTTGTTATATGGTACAGTTTTGGCAAGGAGCCTGCAGTCATTAAAGATGGGCTGCTGACATCTACAAACTCAGAATCACAGCATGAGTGTTCATGCAATGGTCTTGTTAGGGGCTGTACACCCTGCTAAACATCTGCCATAAAAATCCACTAGCATATAAACTATTGTTTGTTGAGTATAGGTAAAATCTACTCAGCTGATCTACAACCTGTATACAAAGCAGCACTTTTTAAATGACTGAAATTGTGAATTCTGCAATTTTGCATAGAAACAGTTTTGCTTTGTAAGCTGTAAGCAAGTATTTTGTAGAAGGAAAAAGTTGCCATGTGATGTGCTAAGTAGACAATCATTGCTTAAAATCGTTACATTTCTTTATCTTGGATCTTCTCGAATCTTCTATCTTTCTGCATGCTTTGCATGCCAAAACCCTGGTGATGTATAAACAAATTTGACTCGTTTGAATGAGAAGTCAGTAGAAGATTACTTCCCTAAATGCCTTGTTCTGTCAATACCCAAGACCAGATTTAATTCCTTAGTATAAATTGCTGCTAGAAAAGTCCAATGCTGCTTGCAGTGCCAGACACAACCATAGCATGGAGTGGACTATATATATGAACACCGATATTTCCTAAAATTCACTCCTGCCTTTGATTTAACTTCATGTGCTCCTTCATGTGCTAGGCTAAGAAATTCAGTGTCAACTAAGAGATATTTATCTCTTGTGCAATGAAAACAACAGGACTCACAGGAGAGGTTTGGCTGCCTGCTGTACAATAATCAGGAGACCTGCGCCAGCTGGCCCCAGGACTGATTAACAGGACAAGAAAAAAAAAGCAGCTGGCCTTTTCATCATCATGAGTTTGTTGCCCAGAGCACTGAAGGGAGAGAGCTGGAGCTCTGAGCTGGAGAAAAGATCCCCAAATTAGTCTGACTTGCCCATGCATTTGCAGGAATTAATCATCTTACTGCAGAGTACTCTTATTGAGTCTAAACTGCAGTTCTCTGGAGCTATGTATCTGTTGGACATGAAAACCGTCTCTGATTATGTTAATGAAATCTTACCAAATCTTACCAGGGTGTAAGGTTTTTAACTGTTTTCCTGCCTTCCTGAAGATAAGGAATTAGATGCTGAAGTGACTATCAGCAAAGGAATTTCAGAGGCAGTATCTGGATCTAGATGGGAAAGAGTACTTAGTCCTCTTACTGAAACCTGGAAAAAGAAATCTTTCGTATTGATGTCTTTTTCTTTCAACACTTAACATGAGCTTCATTCTGAGCCTTCCATAGGGGCTAATACAACTCCCCTGTTTAATCTGGATACTATCTATCAAGATAGATACTCTCTTCATAGTTTATTCTTTAAAATACTTAGCTGAAAAGAGGAAAATACAAAAGGTCATACCAAAATGGGAGTAGATAATGAACAAAAATGATTCTTTGGAACAGTTTAGCTTTTGCTAATCACCAGGGACATATTTTCATGCTGTAGCAAATTAAAGAAAAAAGAGAGTTCTTTTTTTTTTTACTTTTTTATTTTTGCTTATTTTACTTATTTTTTGAGATAGCAAATATGAGCAATATGTTTTGGAACCTTGAAGTTAAAGTGTGGGAGAAAAATGATATTTGGATGCAAACTAGCCTGCCTTTATATTTTGGGAAAAATAAGGCCTAACATCATAGCCTACATCAAAAACATTTTGAATTCAGTTTGGCTTGATCAAGGATTATGACTGACAAAGACATGTTTTGTAACCTTGAATAGTTTAGCTTTTCCATGCTTTTCTTTTCTTTTCTTTTTCTTTTTTTTTTCAGTTTTAGATAGAGTAGAATACTAGCATACTTAATTTTGTACAGATTTTTGAAAGAGTTAGGAGCTGTGTTCTCTCTTTATACTGCATTTGTAAAAAGTACGCTGTACAATAAGCTATATAATTTTCATCCAGAATGTGGAACGAAGTGGACAGTTAGACTGAATTCACTCTTATATTGGAATTCAGATAAAATTATTGAAATCCTTTCTCATACATACCTTTAAGTACACTAAATTTTTGTTTGGTAACAAAAATTTAATTCAGATTTTTAGGTCTAGTAAGAATGTAAACCAAGTGAAGTATAACATGGAGAATTGTAAATAGTTCTCCTTTCTTTCAAATCAGATATTCAGAGTTACATTCACAGCATATAAATAATTGATTTTTATACCAAAAATAAACTTTGCTCTTCTAAAACCCAATAGTAAAAAGGTTTTTAATATGAAACATTTCCTGGTATCATTTTAACACTAATAAGGCAGTAGCAAGACCCCATTAATATACATTGTTACAGAGAAATTACAAATAGGTTATATGTGAGAGTGAATTTCAATCAACAGTTTCATCAAAGTGATGGATATTCTATTAAGAGTCTCATTTTCATCTCACTAGTTTTTCAACAGAAAGGATTTTACTGACCCTGCATGCACTGGTTGTAATGAGACTTCATTTTTTATTTCACCACGAAAATACCAGTATGATTAGATTTTTTAAAAGTAAACAGAACAAGATAATTTCTATCAATAAAGAAAACCTGTAAAAAATGAAATGGTTTATTCAACAAAAGAGACTACAAAAATATTTCAGTCTTGATATAACTTCTACTAACAGACTTAAACTTTATTTAGTTCAAAGTAATATACGCAAAACAAGTATAATTTTTAAAATCATTATTATTTTCTATCTTGTAAGAAAAGTGAATCAGACCTTTGGTACTCATGGGAGTGACAACAGTTGAGGACAATTCAGCCTGTATATTATAAATTGAGATAAACACATTACAAGCAAAACATTATAAATGGTACCCAATTCCTAGGAAGTAAGAGATAAATATAAATTAGTCTCTATAACTGAAAATGCAGTAACCCCTGGAATGGCAAATCTCTTTAAATCTGCAACCCAGTGTTGCCCAAAGCAAGGAACCAAATATTTTGAAGTCATGTGATGAAACTTTGAGGAATGAGAGTCATCTATTTATCTGTATTAGACCTAATTTGTCCCGTTCTAGTGCTTCTGTTCAGTTTCTTCTGGAGAGATGAACAAGTCTGCATGAGTGAAGCGTTACTTAAGCTTGTAGTGAAAAGATCTGATTTACTGTTGTTCTGTTTTGTTCTGTGATAAAAATGCTTGGTAACAGTCATTCTCTAGCATGGAGAATGACGTACTGCCATTCATGAGTTTACTGTATATATTTGTAAATGAACAGAGCCATTGAGGATAGTAGCTGATCCCATTTAATCACGGTCTTGTGCAGTCTTTAACACTAGTAAATTATATATATATATATGTGTGTGTGTGTGTGTATGCACACACAGACTCTAGGAGACAATTCATACACATGGATGACTGCATGATCAATTAGGCTGTCATGCCATCAAAAGGTAACTACCTAGTAAGTAGTTACCAAATTATTACTAAATTACATGAGCTCACAGATGAACAGAAGAATTGATCTGCTAACTGATGATTGCACCACACTGTGTGTATATTGTGCACACACTGATGTGTTATTGGATTTGGCATGTCAAAAGTGAGATTTTAAAAAGTTTTCTGACAAAAAATTGTCTACAAAAAAGGTTTATCTCCAAAACCATGATATTATTTCTGCAATTCTTGAAGGTATTTGACACAAATATGACATGGACATGGAAGAGAAAGCACATAGAAAAGGTAAGAAAGGCAGTGGACCTAAAGAGAAGAAGGTTTAAAAGAAGGTGCAAGAGAAAGTTGCCCCAGAGATTTCCTAAAACAGAATGCACCTTTTTAAACTTTGCTGGAAAAAAAAATAAACTTGTCAGAATTTTGTAATGAGGGGGCATATTACACATATTTATTTGACTATTTTCTTCTCTGCTGGGCACATCTGAACTCAATCATCTGGAAAGAAACAGTCTCCAAGTATGGAAATGAGCGATTTATCTACAAAAAGTATCCCCTGTAGGATCCATGCAATCATATACTTAAGGAAAAGTGGAAAGGTAATATTGAAAACATAAGAAATAAGGCTGTGATTCACTGGGGAACTTGTTTAAAATTAGCCTGACCAACTCTAACTGTACAGCATTTATTTTCATACATAGAGAATATTTTGATAATATTTATTCTTGTAAGTATATAGAAATATAATTATTGTAAGTAATAAAAAGAACGTTACAGTAACATAAATTTAATTTGTTCCAGATGACCTATCAGATGGTAAGATATAATGCTCAATATAATCCACCTTAGAGACATGTATTCCTGCTCTGATCACATCAGCCTGCATATATCACTTAATTGCATTTTGATAAGAAGCCAGAGTGAAGACAAATAAATCATTTGTGCCTGAGACTAAAGCGTTTGCAGGCAACTGATGAAATTGTTGTGAGTTTTTTTACAACCATTCTCTATATGTTGGTCCTAAAAAGATCAGCAGATCAGAAAGCAAAAAAGAAATATAGGAAAATTAGTTCATGCTAAGATGCAGCTGAACACTTACTAAAAAAAATAACTTGGTAAAAGGAGCAAGAACACACAGAAAGACTGTCAGGAATACTAAGAAGTTACTATCTACATGCTTCATAAAAGCGCTTCATAAAAAGACACTTTCTTAACTTCTCTGAAATTGTCCTCCATTAATAAAATACATGAAGTTCTGCTATAGTCAAAATATTTCTATTTAGGAATCTGGACATTTTTTTGTGATGAAAGCTTGCCAGAACCCGGTCAGATTTCTGTTTCTTCTATTTATTTATTTATTTTTCTGGCAGGAGCTGGCACTGTTTTCAGCTTGTCTGTTGCTCTGTTCACACTGATTGCAGTCATGTCTTTTCAGAGAATTTCTCCAGGCAGTTCTCTCTACAGAGTGTGCAACCACTCCAGCCAGCAATCACCAGCTGTGACATTAGATGAAGATCTATGCTGAGACTCTTCTGCACAATTTTTAAAACAATAGATTTTAATTTCTTTGTTTTCCAAGGACTGCATATTCAAGATAGAAAGATGTGATAAGATAGAAAATAGCATTTTATTCATCAGTTTGATTCCCTATGTAGAAAAACAGTTCATGAAGAACCTTTCCTATCCTGCACAGAACCTGTGTTAGATTCCCTCCTTTCATACCTCTCCTGGAGCCCCAGACTCTTACTTGCTTGGCCAATCCCTCAGCATTTTGAAAGTGCTATGTGAGGTGAGAGTAGGAGGTTGTATGGGTGCAAGCAGAGGAAGTTGGAGCCTGTCTACGACGCTCTGGCCCAGATACCATGTGTCTGAAGACAAGCAGTTTCTTGGAAAAGGAGGGAAGAAGCAAGAGTAACATGCAAGCACCTGCAGTCACCAGCATCTATCTTGAGCATTGCAGCGTGTTTAGCCTTCTGTACCAAAAGTGTGAGCTGTGCACTAGAAATGGTAGTAGGACCCTATTGTGAGCTTGTTACCTGTAAGATTTTAAGAGTATTCTACTGAGAGGGAAAAAAAAAGATCCCAGGGAAGAGCTATCTGAACCCAAACAAAGATGCTAACAAACAGAAGCATCAGATTATGAGATATCCTCAAATGCCCATCTTAAATACCATTTATAACTTAAGTTAAATGACTCTGATGTTAGTGTGAGTGCAATTGCTTTTTGCAGCAGGATGAGTGCAGCAATATATTCGTCATATTTCACTGCCCCAAACAGGGAAAGAACTACACCGCTCATCAGCACCATCTCCTGAGAAGTGCCATGGCAAAGCTGAGAGAGACTTTTATTCCCTGTAGCATTGTTATGAAGATGACATTCACCAGCAAGCTCCACCTATGGGAAATACCTGTGATCCTCTCCTCCCAGCATCTCCTATAGCTACCAGAATGCATCCACAAAAACCTGTGAAAGGGATTCATAAAGGGAAACAATGACAGCCTGAGCCATGGAAGAAACTATAAACAACTTCATAAACAAAGGCAATCAGTTGTTCAATCCTTTGACCTCCCTTAAGGGAAGAATTTATTTCATAGACAAGGAAAGTTAATGGAACATGCTGAACAAAAAAAGTTGTTACTTACTGGAGCCAGTGGCTTGTCTAAACTCCGGGCTAGCTACCTTAGAATCCAAAGAGGGATTGTGCTATCCAAATGTGAGCTGGAGAAAGAAACATTTATGTTGGAAAGTTTAAACTAAAGCAAAGCGAAGAGGAAAGCTCTCATATAGTCCTCTTAAAGTATGGCTAGGGGAATATTATCAGTTAACTTTCTCTAGAGTTAACTACAGTTGTATGCTTTTTTTTTTTTTTTTTTTAAAGTGATGTTAATTGGCCTATTGCACATACTAAGAAACAAACAGCATTTGCAGTACCTAAACATCCAAGATGGTGTTTTAAATGCCCATTAAATGAGGAATAATAGAGTTCGGAGTGGCCTCTGAAATTAAAGGAGTCCAAAAAAGAACAAAATTTAGAAAAAGTAATTATTAAGAAATGCAGTAATGACTCAGCGATTACAAAAAGAACTTTGGGAAAAGGGTAATGAAATTGTATCATCAGGAACAGAGGTCTTCCCTAAATTCCCTATTCACTGACTGGTTAACAACGGAAGAAAAAAGGAGAAACTCATCCACTGACATCTAGGTATCTTTCATATACCTGTTCATTTGAGGTACCCAAGGAGGCTGAGTTTAGCCAGTTCCCATTAATGCTTCATATAGTTTTATCATGGCTACAGGTATAGTGGACAAATAGTAATTTTCCTTGTAAAGAAGGTATGCAAAATAATGAAATAAAAGAAGTTAAACTTGCAAATCATTGATATATGCATGACTAGTTTAATGTTAACCTTCATGGAAAATATCCTAGAATTAATGTCTCTTGTGAAACTGGAAAACATGAGAGAGAAAATTAGACAGATTCTCATGATCTCTGTCAATCCTCAAACTACTAATGTTTTGTTAATCAAAACCCAGAGCCTGCCCTCCCCTCCCCCCCCACCAAAAAAAACCTCCAAACAAGTCCAGAAAGGGATGAGAGGACATCACTTGTTAAAATTTGTCTGTAGCGAAGGCTACCCCTATGCCCCAATATGATGCTAAATTGAAGGACTTGATAAAATGGTTTCTGCCGCCCTGGCTTTTCCTATACAAGACTGTGGCAAAACTGATTTTGAAATCCACATAAATGGGACTGAATTGCTTTCCTCAAAACATTCTGAACAATTATGCAGTGGGGAACACTCTGATTCAAATTATGAGAGATTTATTGTATTTACTCACAAACGATATAAAAAATCTAGCAAGTAAGCAAAATGAATCATCTGGCCTACCTCAGTGGCCTCTGATTCTTTAAAGTCAAGCAATAAGGTAAATGAGCGCTTTCAGTCTATAATTTCACAAATGCCTTTTGACTTATTCCTATGGCCCTGAAGCGTTAGTATGAACTGTGGAATCCAGCAAAGTAACTTTGTTCAGCTCTACAAGGCTCCTCTCCTCATCCACACTGCTTCATGCTCCTTTCTCATCTCACCCCTCAAGATTAATGGTTTTAACATAAGTAGAGAACATCCTGGATTCCCCTGAGACGAAGAATACAATGAAACACCTGAACATCACAGTACTCAGAGAGTGAAGCAAGTTTAAAACTTGGTGATAGACAGGACAAATCACAAAGAACATTGTGTTCTCCCTAAGTATAGATTTTTGATTTTTTTATGAGGAAATTCATTTCCTCTGTGCCTACTGTAAGAAGTGGAGGTTTGGGTATTTTAAAAAAGTTTTAGCCAAACTTTATCCTTTTAGCTTTGCTGAAACTGTTCAACCATTACTTGTACATGCCAGAGTAGGGAACAACTAGGCAGTGTACAAACTTGTAGTAGTTACAGTAGTTTCTGTCACAAGAGAGTTACTGTAGTTCAAACTTACCTGTAGTTAAGACTGTGAAATCTAGTCACAATTCAGGGACAGGATTCCACATTGGTTTCATGGTAATTGAATAACTGAATCCAACGGCTTGAGGAATCAGTTCTGGAGCAAAAAGAATGAAGTGGAGTGGAGGAAGGAATGGGAAAGGAAGCAGACATGTTTTGGAGCTGCTGGCCTGATTCTAGACAAAAATGTATTTCGCATAAATAGTTGGAATTGACCTTGATGTTGCCAAGGTAGCAGCCACTGAGGTGATAACAAGGAAAAACATGGAGTCATGCTCAGAAAGGGATTCAGCAACAAGCCTAGGCAGTGCTGCATCTGTGGAATAGAGAGCAGTGCACTGCAGGTAAAAAACAGGATAATGACAATATGCATGACCAGCTGCAGCTGAATGAGTGAACTCTTTCAGATGTGTCAGAGCAACCACCAGAACAGATCAAAAAGAAGTCTATAGCAGAAGTCTGAAGAACTAGCCTCATGATTTCAGGATTTGCAAAAAAAAAAAAAAAGGCTTTGGAGAGTTAAAGCCATATCAAGTACATCAATAATATCCATAATCACAATTATTTTTGAGAAAATGTCTTTCAGACAGACTTGTTACAGAGCTAGAGTTGAGATTTACAGCCCAGCAGCATAACAAAGAACACCAGCTTTTCAGGCCAGATATCTTTGAAGAGTGCCGTAGATGTCTCTATGAAGACAAAGTTACTTAAGTAATTGGATCACATGAATATCTATGTGCAGTAATAAAACACCAGAACAACAGACCTTTCAAACAGTTCTGATGGGAACAAAACAGAAAGCAAAACAAACACAAAAAGTATTAGATTGCCCATTGCTGAGTGTTAAAGTAGTGCTTCCTGGATAGGAAAGTGATGGTCCGAAAGAATGTGTGAAGTGGAAGAGTACATACACTGCTTTTACAGTGAAAGGATTGATGAAATAAAGGAACATATGAAATGAAGGTTGTTTGATGAAAATACTAGGTGGCCTCAGATTATTCATACTGTGGATGATAGTTGATTCCTGAGAAATCTGGGCTTGTTGACTCATTGGAAAAAATTGTATGTACCTTCCTTAATAAATTGTAATTGTTATCTTTAGAAGTGAAAGGCAAGGCAACATACCTTAAGTATATAATGCTTCCCTTGAGTACTTGACTCTATTAATATTATCATGAACAAGAATAGAGAAAAAATAAGTTGCTTATTCATAACTTCAATTATACATGCCATAAATCAAAAACTAGTCATATTGCTCTTTTGCTGTATTTAGGTCATAATGTACTTTTTGTAAAACAGAAAAAAATATGCCAAGGAAAACAACAATACCACAAAATAAGGCTGAAAACAAATGTCAAGAGATACACTTAATGTTTGATTGAATCTGAAAACTAGAAGATATACATATGACACATCTAATCAGCATTAAGCTGATTTTGACCTACAGTATGATTCAAATGCTAAATGATTTTTCTCTCCGATTAGAGTGCAGTCTAGCAAGACAGTAGAGAAAAAGGATTTTGCTTGTAGATCTTCCAGTATAATTAATGTTAAGTACTCTATTTGTTAAGTGTAATTAGTATGGAGTGGAGTTTTATACAATAGTAAATGGTAACATAATTACAGATGCAAGCTGTCTCCTAGCACAGAATTAAGTCAAATTTCCTATGCAAAAGAGCTTGTATTATGGTTGATACATATTCATAAGCAGACAAACTTTATGTCATTTCTCTGCTGAAGATTGAACTAACAGTGCATATCCTGTACAAAGACTTAAATTTGTCATGGCTCATTTATGGTCTTTTTTCTGACTAATGTAACTTTGTGGCCTTTAATTCTGTAATTTAAAGTAGTAAAGCAATCTCTCAATTTTTAAGGGATATAAGATCATTATACACGTGTCAGTCATGCTACTTCCCCATTCTGACCTGCTCTTTCACAAGGGATGAAAGATCACTTTCTATTCAAGTGTTAACCCTCAATGGCATTATCTAGTGGTGGCTGCTTCCCTCATCTCTTCACCATTTGGACAATATCCAGCAATACCAGTGCTGATGGCTGCATCCTGCTGGGGGATATTCGGAGGGACTCAGAAGAGACAGGTAGCAGCATGGCTAACTGAGCTTGCACGAGCCCAGATTTGGCTGACATGCAAAAATGACTATTAGTCAATAATCTTATCCCCATAAATACAGAGGACAGTCCGAGAGACTGCTGAGCTCTCCTTGTGAGGCAGTGGGATGCGTGACAGGACCTCCCATTGAGCAGGGACACCTCTGCAGGATACTCCTCAAGGTTAAAGAAATCCCTTACCAACAAGAGATTGATACTAAGTGAATACAGCGTGCTAAATCATTCTAAAAATTTGTAAGCATTACTAAACAATATCCAGGATTCACTGTGCACATAATACTTAGAAATAAACCTTTGACAAAGTCTGGGGCCAAGACTGGATCCAGCTGCTCACAGACTCCTCTGAGAAAGAGTTTGGAGAGCAAGGGGTTCCAGTCTGAACTCGTGACTCAACAGGAGGGTCTCCATGGTAATTTTGTAGAAACTTCTCCTGCATGCAGCAAATAACAGTGACCTTGCCATTGAATCTTGTTCAAACCACTGCCCATATCAATAGAACACGTTACTATCTCGCTCATACAAGTGAAGTGCATTGCATTATCCCTCCCACACACAAACACTTGTTCTGTGATAATACATTATAAACACAGCCAGCTTTAAAATAATTTTGTTGCATGAGGAAAATTACACAAGGAGCTTCATTAAAGGAGACAGTGGACAAGCACTTGAAAAATCCATTGCAAGGGTGACTAAATAGATAAACCACATTAGGGTCAAGAAATCCCAGGAGCTGTTACTTAGAGATGGGGAGAGAATCATGGACCAGTATCAAACATACTAGCCTTGCTCCCTAGCTATTAGATCATGGCTGTTGCTCCCACTGGTTCTGTCCCTAATATATGTAACTAACGAAAATAAGCACTCATTCTGCCTCATCTTCTACAAAAAGAAGAGAAATGGGATAAAAGAAAAAACAACCAATGAAAAAAGAGTGACGAGTGTGAGTCTAATGGCTAATGGCTAAAAGATAAAAATAAATAGTGACAGACTTGGAGTGGAATGGTGAGAAGGCACTTCAAACAGTATCCACTGCTCCTCAAAATGCTCCAGGCATTGAGTATTTCCCATGGGTTTACCTGCCTACTAATATGGGATGCAGGAACAGAAAAATGTCCTACTGTTGCTGGGATGTTCTCTGTTAGGCACCATCCAAGCTTTCTTATGCCAGTGGTATTAAAGACCAGCTTGAATAGGCCAAGAGAGAGTTGGCAAAGAGGTCCCATGAGATCTTCAGAGTGACATCAGTGAAAATGAAAAGCGGAAGTAGAGTGAAGCCAGGACCTCAGTAACAAGATCAGAAGGAGTCAGAATAGAAGTAAGTCTGGCACACTGGTGCAACAACATCCAAAGGTCTCCTTCCCACCACAGAAAAGGCACTAACCCTGTGCAAACACCCATGCCATGGGCTCATCTCCTTGGTGTTCCTTTACTAGAGGCATGTTACTGGACTCTGGTTGCATGATTTGAACCAGCATACCCAGTCCTAAAGGCTGGGGAATCCCTGGCTTTGGAATAGATGGGATGGTAATTACACGTTTTCTACAGGTTCAGGATATTTTAGCAGAGTTACAAGAATTTTGTGTGCAGGTCCAAGGATGACGGTATAAAGCAGCATAGCTAATTCTTTGTTGTGGGATTCAGAGAGTGTGCTACAACTGACAACTCACCTTGGCTCTGTTGTTAAATGCATCCCATGGCTTTGCAGAATACATAGACAATAAGTGTATCTGACTGATGTATGACAGACACATCTATAATATAGATAGAAACCTTGGTTGTATCAATGGCTAAAATAATTTCTTCTCAGTTGAACAGATCCTATCTATAGAGCCCTTTTGCACTTTAGAAAATCTAACTGTGAAAGCAGCAGCTTGGAAGCAACCAGTTTTGTACACTTTAATTCATGCAGCACTTCAAAAGTAATGGCAATGGTTTATAGCACTCCTTTCTCAATGTTCTCAACACGCTTTGGTCAGATTCACACTTTACTGTGTGAACATTTTAGAAGCTGACTTAAAGACAACTAATTTCAAAGCAAAACAGATGAAGCAATAGCAGGCATTGGATTTGTATCTACCTGCTTAGATATGCAGTCCAAAAGTGCTTATGAATTTATCCAGTTAAAGAGAATCATTAGCACAAAGTGTATCTACCATCCATGGCAATTCAGGTCTGAGTCAGATCTGTCAAATTTGAGTCAGATCTGGAAAACTTATTATTTTGATTGCTTTAGTTTTTAAGACTGTGGATAATCTCATTACACACTTACTTTGATTGTATGTAATCAATATTGCAGACTGATTTGTAAGCTTTTGAAGGGAAGCTGAATAATGAATTGGTTTGTGAACCTAAGCCCAAGAGCTCTGATGAATACCACATCTAACCTAAGTCCAAGATACTCAGGCTGGGACACAGACACTTTCAAAAATATGTGAAATTTGTTCTTTCTCATTGGAATCAGAGTAGGCAAAATTTAGAAGGAAAATGGAACTCAAAAGAAGCAAATGCCCTGAAAACAGTAAAAGATATGGTGCTGAAAGGAAACACTACAGATCCCCGAAAAAAGATTGAGAAAATTCAGACAAAGAAAGAAGAAATACAAACAGAATGTAATCAGCTTATTAAAACTGATAAAAGCATTTTTTTTTCATAGGCTTTAAAATAGAATTATCTGTTCTTGCTTCAGTGTTTCTGCTATGTCAAATGTAGCTGTTTTAGCATATGCTCTCTTCTTTATCATTAGCAACTCTGCTTTGGGCAGGTACTTTATGCTTATACCAGTGTTTTAGCTTAGAACTGGCTCTATGCATACCCTCCTTTTGACCACAAACGAATCTTTTAGCAGGTAACTAGCACACATTTAGTATACAAAGGTCATAGGCACTTTAAGAGCCCCTGCAACCTCCTTTAATCTTTCCCTAGAACTCCAGGTGTCATGTGTTACTTTTCAGCAGCTGTGTGAACACAAAATCATGGGACAACTTTAATTAAAAGTATTACAAAAACATGTTCCATCAAATTAAATAGCATTTAAATCAAATTAATCCTGCCAAAGGATATGCTGAACCAAGGAAAAATTGTTTCACGCCAGTGCTCAGCTACAACTACCACAGCAGACTACACCAGTCTGCTGGTGTAGATGCATCATTGTTGGCTTAGGCTCATGAAGCTGCAAATAACTAAAGGGCTTGCTGCCATTTATTGTTTGTGTTGTACAAAGCTTGGTGACTAAACTGACAACAATTAGTTGTGTTACAAAAATAGAAGGATGGTAGCAGTAAACATAAAAATAAATACGATACACTGATTATGAGTTAGTATGCAATTTGCAGAGGAAAGCTATGTCTCATAAATGCTGAGTTCTTAGAAGAAGTCTGAAAACATATGCTATAAGGGGGATCCAAGGAAAAGGAGGCCATTTAAATTCCAGAAATGCTTGGAGGAAGTCGGTCAGGGTATTTTAAAGAAACAAAACTATAATGAGATAAGAGACAATAGTCTCTCTCTCTCTCATGGCTAATATGATTCATCTATGGTTAAAGGTAGGAAAGAAAAGGTAAGAGATTGTTCACATTTCGCAACAGAGAGGAATTACCATAGGGAGATCTGCTCTTATGCTGTTGTTTTTTGGCATACTCATAAAAAATATTGAAAATGGGGAGAAGCATGAGCAATTGACTTTTGAAAGAGGAGGCCTGTTTTATACCTCTCTCCTCAGCCTTAGCTGATGCTCCCTCTGAAAAACAGGCAGACTATACAGAACCTCTCGCGTATTGTTACCCTACTTTGGTGACCTCTTCTTCTTGTTGTGCAATATTCGGGGTATGGGTATTCCTGTATATGCTCTTTGCTCTTGCTTTCACCCAAGCACCGAGGTTGAGATCATTGGTAAAATGTCATAATTTTTCTTGAAGTAAATTAAAATAGCAAGCTTATCCTGGGACTTCTTGAATTTCAGCTCAGGTTTGTAGAACTGTTGCAATTGCTTCCTCTTGTCAGATGAATTATTTTTCATTCAGGCTAGAACCTAGGACTTGAATTAAAATAGTGATGCTGATTCATTATTTATTTAATTTAAATACTGATCTGTTCTTGTAATAAGTTTTTCTAAAACACTATAGTGATTTTAGCCTTTTTGTAAATTACATTCTGACACAGGTCATTCAATTTTCTTTTCAAATAAAAGCTTTGTCTTTCTTTTGAGAAATGTAGTATTGCAAACAAATAAAAGCACTCTAAAATTAGAGTGCTTTTAACTAAAAACTAAAGTTTTTAAAACTTTAAACTAGAGTGCTTTAAACTAAGTTTTAAAATTAGAGTGCTAAATAACTAAAAACTAAAATAGATTAAAAATGAAGATGAGAAACCGTTTAGTAATGTAGATATTCAGTAGTACAAGGTTGCATAGCTAAACATTTTATTTTGAGAGAAATTATTATGGAAGAAGGAATGTATATTCATTTTTATCATCTTACTACTAAGAAACACCACAAAGAAAGGAAATGATGTACACAACTTTTGACTGAGGGAATAAAGTGCTCTGTGTCAATCTGCTCTGTATCCATAGTCTCTATGAGCTCTATTAACTCTCTAACTATAGGGGGGTCTCCTTGGAGAATGAAGTGCGATTCTTGGGGGCTGAACTGGCCATGTGTAAGAACTCAGTAAGCGTGCGGTTCACAGGAATGTTAGGCAGAGTGAGAAGAGATATGGAGGATGCTCTAGAATTGTATAGAAAGTATGAATTGTATGTTGCCTGCAAGGGAGAGAGAACAACAGGGTATATTAGTGCTTGTGCACTTTGCTGCAGGCATGGCCACGTTTTTGAGGCTGGATGCCGGTCTGTGATTGAATCAAGAATATCAATATATAGCATCAATATCTTCAGTTTCTTATTAGTACACCTGGTTCTCTCCCTGGCCTAGCAAAATCATCTGATGCTGAATTAGGGAGTTTTTATTTGCCACTTGCTACTTGGAAGTAGATTATTGATTGGGCAACATGGGGTTACTCCAGGTCAGCTGCAATTGCCAGTACTTGCCACAAATAAGTAAGCAATAAGGAACTTAATTGAAACACTTTCACTCCTCCTGAAAAGGAAATTAAGATGTGTATGATTTAAGACTTTCTAAGGAGAAGACAGGTAGTTAAACAAAGTTTAGGAATATGAATTTGGAAAGATGCAGAGAGGAAGTTAACAGATAAAGGAGGAAAGGAGTTAAGAGGAAAAGGAAGTTAAAGGAGGGAAAGCTAAAATGAGTAGAGTGATACCATCTTCGGATTACAAAAAGTGATCTGAAAAAGAGCCTGTGAATCTATGAACACTCTGAATTTGAGAGAGCTGAGTCCACATGATCCCTGCAGCCTGGGCTCTCCAAGTTTCCAGGACTTTCCGTCTGCATAGCCAGCTGGTCAGCCAGCTCTTGTTAAAAGGCAGTACATATTACTGCTGAGATGAGGATGTGTATATACAGTAACAAATATATTCAGCAAGGCTGGTCTGTTAAAGCATAGGTTGATGTGACTACTTGGTTACCTACTACTCATACGTATTGCTTTGGCAAGAGGGTCTGCAGAAATGAAAGTAATGACATACTTTTCTACAGCATTTCTTTAGATGATGATGAACTATCCCTGGCAATCTGGGCAAGCTGGAGATACCCGCTGAAATGACCTCTGAGCAGAATCCATCACTGCATTAAGTGAGCTTTATGCACAGCTTCTCCACACAGCTGTCTTCCCTGAAAGCAGAATCATAGACAGTATCACCTCACTGCCTGCTCGCCTTGCTTAGGCCAAGAGGATCCCACATTGGAGTCTTCATCTAAGCCAGGTGCTGAAGCTGGTGGACAAGTAAGGACAATCTGAATGATATCATATTTGAGGTAAACTAAAGGAAATCTGTCTGCTCTTGCAAGAGCTCAGACTTCCAAAAAAGGCAGACACTCATGTTTTAAATTTTGCATACCTTAAAGTAGTAGTCATTGCCAAGCCAGGGAGCATCAGTTCAAACACCGCCTGGAATGGGTTTGAGGCTGAAAAAGGCCATCTACTCCAAATAATAAGAAAAGAAATGTTATATTTTGCCTCTGTCCTCAGGGGAAAAGCACTTGTACAAACTCATGATAGCCTGATAAAGGCAGACCCTATTAAATGCATGTAACAGTTCTACCATGGTCAGAGCATTTAGGCATACTGAAAGATGTGCTCCAATTATAGGGCATTAAATGCTGATTGTTCCATTCTCATGAAGATCTATTGTCAGAGAAAAAGGCTTTTTCACCCTAACAGCACGTTTTTACAATAGTTTTAGACACACTCTAAATTATATTGCCAGAATCTGCAGAGGAATCAGAAGAGACAGACTCATATTTCTAGTGCTATGAAAACCATTTTGTTGTTTAAGTTATAGATGTTTGGAATTACACAATCCTGTGAAGGCTATAAATCATGATCAGGGTAAATAATTCTTTAAAGAAGTGTGTAGTTTGCAGGATCCAGTAGATGGTACTATAACAGCAAGTTTTTCAATTTATGTTTTTCACTTCTGAGTAAAGAAAATATGGATAACTCTCAGATGTCAGCTTGGTCTTGTGAGTCCATGCACTACTTATTTTTCAAGCATTTGTAATAATAAAGATATAATACTTTTGTGGCATATTCGAACTCACCTTTCTCTCCCTAAGTGCTGCTTTGTCCCGGGGGGGGGAATGCACAGGCTTCTGTTGACAGCGGCTCACTGTGACACCAACCTTTTCCAAAGAAAACTTTTCATCTGGAGGAAAAAAAAAAGAAAAAAAAAAAGGCTATGGAAGAGATATTGACTCTATTCGGTACCTGGATTTTCAACGAATTCTCATTAAAGGTGTCTTTCTTCCCCAGACTGCTTCCTATGAGTCAGGTCTGGCACATCAGTCCATCACCACTGCTATGAGTTGCTCATCCGAGCTCAAAATATAAAAAACATGCAAGCCTTATTGGACACTGTGTCATTTGCCACATGTAGGTCTTCAGGATGGGAAGCCACTGCAACGCATGACAGAATATGGTTTTAAAATGTCAAACCTGTTTCCAATCTGATTCTTCCTTGTTGTACTCCAATAGCGAGTTTGTTTTCATTTACAGCTCTTCCACATTACCTAGATCTACCTTTCCAAAGTTTGAAAAATATTGAAAAATATTGAAAAGTATTGAAAATTTCAGATAACTGACAGTATTATAATTTTTTGTTCTTATGATTTTTGATGCACAAATCTTAGAATTACTAGAGTTCTCCAATACATCACTTTTTAAAAGAAAAAGAATCCTTCTATTCAATGGCTTCAGAATATTTAAAATTACTACTCAGTTTGCCATCTACTTTTTAACTGCACATATAATTTTTTTTTTATGGACATGATACTAAATACACTGTTAAATTTATGTAGGATAAAAAAGAGTTTAAATAGAAGCAATAATATATAAATACTTCAAATGAATCAAGAATATTGTATAGGCATTTCTCTTTTTCAGTTGAACAAGTTAGTTAGAAACTCACAAAGAGAAATTTTATATTGGAGTTCACAGCCCTATTTTATCTGATTAGAGTAGCTACTCAAGGTCATGAGATAATTTAGTAGGAGAAAAATCTCATTCTCCTCACACATTTCCCATAGGCTTCTGATAAGCAGTAGCAATATCAAGAGTGTTTCCAGTAGGTCAAGGGAGATGATCCTTCCCCTCTGCTCGGCACTGATGATACCACATCTAACTACTGGGTCCAGTTCTGGCCTCCTCAGAACAAGAGAGACATGGATGTACTGGAGTAAGTGGAATAAATGGCTACAGAGATGACTGAGGAACTGGAGCATCTCTCATACAAGGAGAGGTAAAAAGAGCTAGGATTGCTTAGCCTTAAGAAGGGAAGGCTTAGAACTTGCCTGTGTATATAAATATCTGATGAGGAGTGTAAAGAAGATGGAGCTAGATTCTCCTCAGAGGCATCCAGCGGCAAGAGGGGCTGCAGCAGGCACAAACTAAAAAGCAAGCAACTCCATTCAAACATATAAAAAAGTTTTTTTTTTTTTTCCCTAATTGTGATCAAACACTGGGACTGGTTGCATGACAGGGCTGCAGAGTCTCCATTATCTTTGGAGATATTCTATAATTGATTGGACATTGCTCTGGAGAAACTGCTCTAGCTGACCATGCCTTGAGCAGGGGAATGAGACTTGACAGTCTCCAAGGGTGTCTTCCAACATCAACGGTTCTGTGATTTTGCAGCAATATACTTACCTTAGAAATAATTTGAAACTAGGTTCAAGAGAAGCAAGATATCTCCCTTTCAAAGGGTAAGCATCCACTCTTACACTGCATTCAGGAAAACCAACAAAATACTAGTGGGGAAGAAAGACTGCACAACCCATTAAAACCTGAGGTCAGAAAATGTTCAGATTCTACATTACAGGTTAATGGACAGACCACACATCTAAACAGGGACTAGATGCAGCTAGAAAGAAAATGTTATCATTTGAAATTCCCCAAAAAGCATTAACTATAAGTCAAAATAATTACAGGTGATTTTAGGATTTTTTGTTTGCTTTAAATATAGGGGAGTTTCTATAAATCATGTTGAGAAGAGCAGAACATTACAAAAACAAAGCAAAACCAAACAAAACCCAAGACACTTGCCTCTGTCCCATAAAAAGGAGCATTTCAAAGGAATTTTGATTGCATTTGTGAATCTTCTAGATGTGACAAAGAATACTTCTGAAATTAAAATTCTTACCTTGAAAGTAAAAAGGAAATATTTTTCCTTGGAATATGCTTATTCCAGATGGTTTGGCACAATATGCCACACTGTAGTAGTGAATATAACCCTTATTTGCTAAAGAGAGGCTTCTAATGATTCCTGGAAATAACAGAGTTGTTTCTACAGCTAAAAAGAACTCTCCATTCTGAGCCCTCAGAGAACACTCTCAAGCTTCCTGGTCATACCCAAAGTCTCCAGTGTGTTAATAAAATCCTGTTGTCTTATGGCCCACCATGGTCATATGCCTCAAGGTGTCAGGAGAACATTGAAAATCATTACTTTCTTTCAAAAAGCTGTAATTATAGGTGTTTAAGGGATTGGTTCAAGTACCAGAACACTGCTATACTAACTGGATTAGAACACTGAATGATCTTTTTTCTTTCATGATGATTATTTCTGAATTTTGATGGCAGCTCTTCTGGAGAGTGACTGATTAGTACTGTTAGCTGAATTCATCCACTAAATACAGCCTGGTAATTTTCAGTCTCCGAATAACAGAAATTTAAATAATGTTTTATGCCTCTATGTCCTAGAAAAACATAACCCCAGACCTACTTACCAGTAGAGGACCAGTAGTACTCTTTTCTCACTATTATGTGATATGTTTGGGCCCTGCAGCCACCCATGTTTCTGTGTTAACTCAAAGAAGAAATTCGTTCCCTGATACAACTTAAAATGGGAACAGCTTTTGCTTTGGACCATGGAGCAGAGCTGAGCCGTTGTGCCATAAGCCATGACACAATCTTAGTAGAAGTCCCATTACTGTCATAGTCATCTGTTGGCATTATTTTTGTTTCCATTCAGAACCTCATTGGTGTAGGCATAGCAGTTATATGGACAGGGATGATGTGACAAAGTAAGAAGGGTGTGCTTTCATTGACAGGCAAATGCTATGTGGGTTTACCTACTTTTCCAAGGGTAGAGTTGTCTTTCAGATCCTCAGAGATTTGAGAATGACCGTTACTGTACCATAGGGGCAGAGAATAAAAAGCTAAAGCCATAATAACATATATACTGTGGTGCACTGCTCCATGGAAACTAACAGTAGGTTTCCAAGGCAGCCAAATCAAAAAAAAAGAACAAAATTAAAAGCGAGAGAAGTACAAAGAACATCATCTAGCAGCTTGATGTTTTAAAGGGTACATTTTCAAAAGTGCTGACGCCCCACTGGAAGTTGATGACAGTCGTGCTCTTAAATCACTTAGGCTCTTTTGAAAAGTCCAGCTGGAAGCATTGTTCCTTGACAGATATGACTGATTATTCATTGTTAGATACAGCAGCCCTCTAAGGAAGCTTTCCTTCTGCATTCCTGGGCTTCTCCCTACTCTTCACTCCCCCAGAGGGTCTATATTTTAGGGGAGTATTACCAGGACTGTGCTGCCTGGTCCTGAGTCCAGCAATTGAGAAGTGGGTCTGGACCAGCCCAGGGAGCAGCAGGGACCCTGCTTCAGGAAAAGTCCATTCCCTTACTTCAGGAAAGGCAGATATTTTCTTGACAACAATATGAGTGGGCAAGGCAGAGGAACAATAGCCATCTGCTGAGATGAGCACAGCGAATACAGTCTCTAATAAGAGCTCTGAAGAAACGGAGAAGTAAAACTGTTTTTTAAAAGAGATGATCAGAGAGATGGCTGTTATTTTGACTTCTGGGCCTACCAATCTGAACTGATCCACCTTGAACACAACACTGCTTGCTAGACTTTCCTACTTTCTATTTACATTATAAGAAAATAAGACACTCCAGTAAATTTTGCCTCTGTGTAACAAGCTTCACGACATCTCAGGAGGTACTGTGGGCTACCTAAAGGGTTTGTTATTTCTTAGCAAAACGAATTCAAAATAACGAACCAACAAAAAGCCCTCTTTTGGGAAAAAAATAATACAAGCAAGGATGTAGATTTAATATTCATCTAAATATGACAAACAACATTATTTCCATAATAAAAGACTTGCACTAGGGGAGAGATGTAAAATTATTGACCTCTAAAACTAACACAATCCACACTAACCCAGATTCTTTTAATAAGTCTGAAGACCTGTAACTTGTTGTACAGAAGAAGCTGGATTTCAAGACTTTAAATACAAACAATAAAACTGAAACAGTATATAATCAGTTTTATGGGGTTTATTTCCTGGTTTTGGTTGAAAATTTCAGTTCAGTACAGCATCAATACATTAACTGAGGAGTATTTTGACCATGGATAGAGAAGCTTTCTATTCCCACTTTGAACCAAATTGGAACTTGGTTTTCCACGGATTTGCTATTCTAGGTGTAGCCTCCCTCCCCCCCTAAAAAAAATTAAAAGCTAAATGCTCTTCTCATCTACTGAGGAAATAAACATGTCAAGCGTTCCTTTGATTTAGAGTGTAACTGAAGTTTAAAACTAGTGATTTATGTTTTTGATTTATAGTCAATCTCTTCTAGCTATGAAAAAGGGATTTTTTTTTTTAACCAAGAAAGATAAATCTGTATGTGTCTTCTGTGCTTTGGCTAAAAATTGATCTCTCATTTCACTAAATTCATTTGAACTCTCCTTTTGGACTTTAACCCAGCAAGATCCCCACAAGAGAAGCCTTAGCTACAGAGACATCATCCAGATCTTTCTCTTCTCAGATAATGGAGATTTAAGCATTTAATCAGTAGAAAGTAACTGAAATCAGAAGGCATGATTGGTTGAAGAAAGCACTGGGAACAGCTATCAGTGAGTGATGATGGCTTCTCTTGTTTCCTCTAACGGTGAGATTTGTCATTGTAAACTCTCCATTCTCCAAAAGGATTCAACTTATTTTCACAGTAATACTTTCTGAAATGAAAGCTAAGCTGACCACATTTGTTTTACTGCCGTTGAGAGATTTTAGAGGTATTTTTTTAGGTAAGAAAGAAAAAACAGCACAAAATATTTTGAAGAATATTATATTATTATTATTATTTTTTTTTAAATGAACAGCTTAACTACCTGCAGCTAAACTCCCAATCTTTAACATAAGATTTCTCACTACAAATATATATACAAATATACATGTTCACATCCTACTGCACCAGTAGGCAAAGATTAGCCAAGCTATAGCCTGTGTTCTTGGTCTGATCTGACCAGCAGACTTCAAATATCACTGAGCAAAGTCCAGCATAGTTTAAAAATCCCTGGACTACATAGGAGGAATGAAGCAAATATTATCTGTGTTATAAAACAAAATTACTTCGAAGTTTCCTGAGCCAGAAACCTTCAGAAGTCACACAGGCACGATAACTTTTATTCTGTGGGTGACATCTGCTGGGGAGAGGAGGAGGAGGAAGAGAGGACGAAGGAAGGGCAGAGGTATCAGGGTAGATTGTTCCCTCCTTCTCTCAGTTTCCCAGATGCAGAGTTATGGACCTTGCTATGGACCTCTACTTTTCTACATTTGCTTCATGGGCTACCACACAAGTCACTGCCCTGCTACAGGATCAGACTGAAACCTCCAAAAATTCCTGGGCAAAGGCCGCTGTGAATCCTAGCAGCTGCCAACATATTTCCTGCAAGAAAATACTGGAGCTCCATGGGACATGACAGAGGCTACACATCCCAGACTGCATGAAGTCAAGTCCCAAGATCTGGAGAGAGTGAATTAAAGGATTCCATGTTATAGATCCACAACATCACACTTCAGTACCGGGTCTGGCCATTTCAATATCTGAGGACAATAAAAGACATTAAAATCCGGTCAGGAAATCAGCCATTACAGAACTGAAAGGGAAGAATGGTCCACAACAGTGATTTTTCTCTGAAGATGCTGAATGAGATTCGTCAGTTTACATGATGATGCCTGATGAGCAGCAAAGCAACAGAGCCGATAACACCTGAAAAGGCCAGGCTATGGATCAACATCATGAGAAACCTCTCAAGTGAGGTAAAGCATATAAGGAATCAGATCAAAGGAGCCCTGTGAAATCTGGCTTCCTTTGTCACTGCTGGGCCTCTCTGGAAATGGCTGTAGTTTTGTTATCTTATGTGTTTTTAACGGCCTTTGACTGTTCTGAGGGTCTAGTTATATGAATAACCACCAATTTGGCATCTTTTGAAAGTTGTCATCCCTATTTTGACACTTCACTCTTGAAGTCTGATAAACTCCAGTACTAAGTAAAATTCATTTATAAACCTACTTGGTCTTTATAGTTGTAACTCTCAGCAGGCCTTTATTTCACTGTTTCTAATTCCTTGCCCATCTTCACACACTATCTCTAAGCTATGATGAATTGGCCTGGCAAAGAAATAGTTCTGTCTATTTTTTCATATTCTTATTTTGACCTTTTTTTTCAGGCACAGATAAGGCACTTCTTATAGTAATTTCCACTGTCATACATTATCATATTTTTAGAGATAGCTTGGAGAAGCCAAGTCAAGCATAGTGTTTGAAGTCACTCCAGTGTCTCTCTGCTGCATTTTTTTCTTTGTAGTATTTGTAACAGAATGGGATAAAAATGTGGCAGATATTTTAGTTTGCATTTCCTTTTAACTTATGCAGTAAGAGGGTGAGGAATTTAAGCATGCTTTAGAAGCAGGCAGAACTAAGTATAAGTATACAAAAGCATCATACAGAAAACAAAGATTTTGGGAATAAAAGCCCATCAGCCAGTATAAAAATCAGTTACAGAAGTCAGGAAAAAAATCATGATGTCCAGTTTCTGATTCATTTCAGCTGCCTGTCACTGAAGGACCATTCTCAATGATTCTTCAATTTATGTTTTTTAAAAATATTTTCTTCTATTAGTTTTAAAATTCATGAGCATGGAGGCTTTTATAGTCTACTCTAGAACTGACTCCACCTCTGTGGCATCTCAAGCTCTTTCAGCTGCTTCTTAGCTGATGTTTTATTGCACAGATACTGAATAAGACCTTACTTTTTTTTCATTGCTACTTCAACATCTGAGAGTCTTGCATCTTGTTATTTCCACTTTGCAAAGTTTCACTTAAGTGTTGTAGGTTCCTCACTCCCTTCCTCTTCAGTTGAGACTCAAAGCAACCTCTATTTTTTGAAAAAAAGCTTCAAACAGTCTCCATTTTTTTTTCCCATGCCCAACATTTACATGTGGCCCTTCCCCTCTTTGGAAGTACTCAAAGTAGACTGGATGTGTGCCAGAGCAAAGAAGCAGGAATATTGCACCCAAACAAAAATGAAGGGAATCACACAGAAAAACAGTAAATTTATCTCAGTTGTAACAGCAAAGATCAAGCCAGTAACTGGGATATAAAGAGTAAAGCAGGCAAATCCTGCTTATTTGGTGTAATTCAAACACTTGTTGTAGGGTTAGGAGTAAGTGGGAGCAGGTCTCCTTTTCTGTAACACTCAAAGCGCTTCTTGGAGCTCTCACTCTGTCTGTCCGCCTGGACTCCACTTAATCTGTCCACTTGACTGGACCTCCACCACCACCAGTGTGTCTGCAGGCAGGGCCTTGTGAAAGATTCATTAACTACCGAGAAGATCTCAGCTGTGGCAACATAACAGAAATAATTCACTTGGAAAAAAACCAGACTGCTAAACCCAGGACTGTAGAGTTCAAGTCCTTGTTCAAGCAGGGAAGGATCTCGGTTTCATTATTTGCTCTGAATTCCAAGGTTTATATAAGACCTGTCTAAGCAGTCAGGCAGAGGAGGCAGGAGACCTGCGGGGATGAGCAACGTGCTTGTGGCAACACTCAAGCAGCAGAAGGCGGTATACAGAATGTGGAAAAAAGGAGAGGCCCCTGGAAGAAATACAGAAATGTCAGGGAGTGCAGAGATGCGACAAGGAAAGCTAAGGCATGTTTGGAACACACTCTGGCAAGGGATGTTAAAAAATAACAAGAAAAATTTCTTCAAATATATTAACAGTAAAAGGAAGATCAGGGAAAACACGGGTCTGCTGGTGAACGGAGTGGGTACCCTGGTTACAAATAACACAGAAAAAGCAGAGTTGCTGAATGCCTTCTTTGCTTCAGTGTTTACCAAGGGCAGCCCTTTAAAGTCCCAGGCCCTAGGGACAAGAGAAGAAGCCTGGAGAGAGGAAGACTCGCCCTGGGTAGAGGAAGATTGGGTCAGAGAGCACCTAAGGAAACTTGATACCCACAAATCCATGGGCCCTGATGGGATGCACCCCAGAGTGTTGCATGAGCTGGTGGATGTCATAGTTGAGCCACTCTCCATCATCTTTGAAAGATCCTGGAGAATGGGGGAGGTGCCAGAGGACTGGAAGAAAGCCAATGTCACACCAGTCTTCAAAAAAGGCAAGGAGGAGGACCCAGGCAACCACAGGCCAGACAGCCTCACCTCCATCCCCGGAAAAGTGATGGAATGGCTCATACTGGCTGTTGTCTCCGGGCACATGAAGGACAAGAAGGTGCTCAAGAGTAGTCAGCATGGATTCACCAAGGAGAAATCTTGCTTGACTAAACTGATAGCCTTCTGTGATGGAATGATCAGCTGGATAGATGAGGGGAGAGCGGTGGATGTCGTCTATCTCGACTTCACCAAGGCTTCTGACACCGCCCCTCACAACATCCTCCTGGGCAAGCTCCGGAAGTGTGGGATAGATGAGTGTACAGTGAGGTGGATTAGGAACTGGCTGGATGGCAGAGCTCAGAGGGTGGTGATCAGTGGCACAGAGTCTAGGTGGAGGCCTGTGGTTAGCAGTGTCCCCAGCGGTTGGACAAGTGCAAGGTCCTGCACCTGGGGAGAAATAACCTCAGAAACCAGTACAGGCTGGGGGCTGATTTTCTGGAGAGCGGCTCTGCAGAGAGGAACCTGGGTGTCATGGTGGATAACAAGTTGACCATGAGGCCGCACTGTGTCCTCATGGCCAAGAAGGCCAATAGGATCCTGGGGTGCATTAAGAAGAGCATCTCCAGCAGGTCGAGGGAGGTGATCCTGCCCCTCTACTCAGCCCTGGTGAGGCCACATCTGGAGTACTGTGTCCAGTTCTGGGCTCCACAGTACAAGAGGGATGTGGAGCTGCTAGAGAGAGTCCAGCGCAGGGCCACAAGGATGATCAGGGGCCTGGAACATCTGCCCTATGAGGAGAGGCTGAGGGAGCTGGGCCTGTTCAGCCTGAAGAAGAGAATGCTGAGAGAGGACCTGATCAGTGTATATAAATGCCTCAAGGGAGGGAGTGTAGAGGATGAGGCCAGCCTCTTTTCAGTGGTGGCCACTGATAAAACTAGAGGAAACAGCCAGAAATGAAAGCATCAAAAGTTCCACAGGAACTTAAGGAAAAATTTCTTAACAGTGAGAGTGATGGAGCACCGGAACAAGTTGCCAAGAGAGGTTGTGGAGTCTCCTTCTCTGGAGATCTTCAAAACCTGCTTGGATGCAGTCCTATGCCACATGCTGTAGGTGACCCTCCGTGCGCAGGGGGCTTGGACTAGGTGACCTCTAGAGGTCCCTTCCAACCAGAAGCATTCTATGATTCTATGAAGACTTGGCAAAAGAAAAAATTGCAGCTCAAAGCAAAACATTAGCAACAAAACAAAAACAAAACAATAACAATAAAAAGAAGAAAAAAAATCTTTTTTCTTTTTTTTTCTTCTAGGGATACTGTGTGCTCTTAATCTGTCCTAAAAACTTAAGTGGGCAGCAGAAGGTATGTGAAGGTATGTGAAACAGAAGGTATGTTTGCGATATGTCAGCATACAAAGTATACAGCAGATACATATGTTGCACAGCCCTTCACAAAAATGAATTATTATGCCAACATATTAATGGGCTTTTTATAATATATATTATAAAAAGAAATAATCTCTTTCGCTTGTTTAACTGAGAAATGAAAAACAGGCTTCAGTACTAAGGAAGTCCTTCTTTAGATCATCAGATTAATAATTCATTTGAAAAGTACTTAAATATTGGTCTATTGAATGGAGGCTAGTATGTTTCCATACATGTCACAATGACAGCTGTCTTGAAGAGTTTTATTGATTTTCCTGTAAATAACTTTGAGCTGTGGAAGAAAAATATGCATGTAATGTACCTTGGTTTATAAAATAAGCAACAACTACATTATTAACAACTGCTGGGACTCAGGCAATCCACATCATCAGATGCAGTCCTTGCTATTGCCCATTGGCACTGAAACACCCTCTGTGCTGTATTCCTCACCTATGCCACCAGTTCAACATAGCGTGACTGTTTCAGACACCATGGGATACTCAGCAGTAACTGGAAGGCATTCAGAGAAAACTCTAGACTCTTGAGAGAACTTGACGGAAATTGTCTGACGGTTTTAAAATAGGTATTTCAGCTAATGTGCTCAAGCCTTTCCAGAAGCAGGCTTGTCCAAAATTATGATTTGCTACCAGTTACTGCAGCTGGAAACAGCTATAGACTCTCAACTTCCATATTGTAAAAGAAAAATTAGGAAACACCGAAACAGGCATAACTGAGTATTGACACGGGCAGCTGCTACTCTACATGCATTTTTCCCTCTACATGATGAGTGTTATAAGAAAAATAACATTCCAGCAAACAGAAATAGAGGAGGGAACGCAAAAATGCATGATGCAAGTAAATCTCAACTCAGCTGGTAAAGGATGCATCACATTACCCAATAGTGCTAGTCTCAGTGTTGGCTGGTATGTCTACCTAAGATGCTAGGCATGTAGGAAAAAGCTTCACAAAAGACTGATTTATTCTCCTGTTTTCCCTCCTCGGTCACTACTTACTTTCCATTTTTCCCCATCTGTCTCATACACTACCACTGAATGGCTGGGTATCATGACCCAGGTTGCAATACTATTAGGCATTCATCTCTCTAGAGAAAAAAAAAAAAAAAAAAAAAAAGATATGTTATGCTCTGGACACAAGTCTGAAGTAAAAGTGACTCATAAATGTGTGACATGACAATATGCTCATAATGGCTACCTTGTCTCAGGGAAGACAATCTTGTGGACCTGCGCTTACATGGAACCACAAACCACCTGACTAAGAGATTCTAAAGTATCTTAGTGCACTGAGGCAATATATATATATATATTTGAGAGGCTGAGGGAGCTGGGCCTGTTCAGCCTGGAGAAGAGAAGGCTGAGAGGGGATCTAATCAGTGTATATAAATACCTCAAGGGAGGGAGTGCAGAGGACGGGGATGGTCTCTTTTCAGTGGTGGCCACTGATAGGACTAGAGGAAATGGCCGGAAACTGAAACATCAAAAATTCCATAGGAACTTAAGGAAAAATTTCTTAACAGTGAGGGTGACAGAGCACTGGAACAGGCTGCCCAGAGAGGTTGTGGAGTCTCCTTCTCTGGAGATCTTCCAAACCCGCTTGGATGCAGTCCTGTGCCATGTGCTCTAGGTGTCCCTGCGTATGCAGGGGGGTTGGACTAGATGATCTCTAGAGGTCCCTTCCAACCCTAAGCATTCTATGATTCTATGATTCTATGACTCTTTTAAAAATAGGGATTTTGGGTGCCTTGGTGTCAGAAACTGCTAAAGAAAGAAGAATGCCATTGGGTAATTGAAGGTACATGGAAAAGGACAGAGCTGTGCTGAAGAGTCATCATATATTCAAATATTTTGCTAAAAAATCAGCTCAATCTCCATAACATTTTTTGCCACTCTAAAATGAAATGAAGTTGCAAGATTTCACTGGTTCCTCTTTTAATTCTCAGTTTTCCTCTTCTTCTAAGCCTGTTCAAGAAATCTTTCTCTCCTCTCCATCAGTCATATACTACATCTGTCTGTCCTATGAAGATCTATCCTTACTCTGTCATTTTTTTTGTGGTTTTATTTTCCTTGCAGCCTTTAGGAAAGGAGAAAATATTAGTCCTGAGGATTAAGAAGTTTTGAAAAGAGCAATTAAGATGATTAGTAAACTACAAGAGGGCTCACTATGATTAGTAAAACATCTATGCCACATTTCAATTTCTTCAATATATTGCCCTGAGTGTAGATCAATACCATCTCATTATATTTTCCTTCTTAATGGATTGATTCAGCAAAAAGTACAGCAAAGTCAGGATGAAAACCTATGGTGTTGATTTCATGCAGCTAGGTAATTAGATTAAGAGGAGAGTGCCAGCTGTTATTTCAGCAGCCTAAAGATGGCTGGTTTTGTTTTGTTTTTATTGAAGCAAACTGCTGGGGTTAATGATGCTACTGCATTTGGCAGCAGAAATCTGGTCTACCCGGGGAATATTCCACCTCATTTTAGTATACTCACCTACTTCAAGTTTTCATTAGTGCCAGTTACTCAACACTTACTGCCACTCCCATCACACTCAGAGGATGTAAATACAGACCACAAATTAAACTGGAAAGGGCATGAATTACATTGGCCCAAGGATAGCTACGAAGAGCAATAGCTGTACAAATGGAGAAAGTCGTCTGCTTTTTATGTGCATGCATTAAAAATAGATATTTTTCACAGGAAATTGATGCATTGAAATTTTTCACACTGTCAAAAGCAAATGGCTTAAAAAAACATACTGCTTTTTGGCTTGTTCTCTCTGGGTGTCAATGGCACCATTGCTATGAGCACTATCTACTGTGTTAGCAAGAATTTCTATTCACCTTGAAAAGCTGAGCTCCACAGCACTACTTGTCTGTCGCTTGCATTGTTCTTGTTCAGATACCCACAGTGCCTGGTACCTACACCTGTCTGGTCTCATCAATTCAACACAGCAGCATCCCAATTTGGATTTACACCTTTTAATGCAATCAACTCAGAACAGCTTTGTTTTTCTATTGCAGGGTTTGCCTCATTATCTGCTAATTGAATCTCATTTACTGAAACATATGATCTAATCGTTACAGCAAATCTTAAACCGCAACAAACATAGGCTTGATTAATGAAAATATAGTAAACTAAATTGTCATTTTGTGTTTAATCACCATGAGGAAGTTTCTGGTCCTGTGATCTAAAGGCAGCTCTCCCACTGACTTCAGCTCCCAATTGCTTGTGAAGTACTTTATCCCTTTACTTAAACTCTTACTAATTATGAAAGCTCTTGTGTTCCTCTTTTCCTCCCTGCAGAGTGCCTAGAAATTACTTTGAACTTGAACATGCTGCTGTATGAAGCATGGTAAAGAGCAGTTATGTTCATCCTCTTAGGCACTTCTGTGGTACCTTTACTCTTTTCCCTTGATACCTCATGCTAATATCACACCCAGAGGTTAGGATGAAGAAAGGTTTAGAAGAAACTCCTCTGTCAGGTAACAATTTTTTTTTTTTAGTACAGCAAAGTCTCTGCTATCAAACAGTGATTTCAAGAAACCATCTTTCAATTTGTCCCAAGTTAAAACTTTAAAAAAGGAGATGTTGAGTTTAATTCCTGCAGCTTCGCTAGCAAATTGCAAAGTTTAGTATTTGCTTTTTCCCTGGCAGTTTTGAAAGCAGGAAGATCTTTTGCATAATGCACTGATACAAGGCCACTAACTATATTTTTCTGCTGTGATTTCTGACATTCAGAACAGCAGACCTTTCCACAGGTAAAAATAGTCTATGTCTTTCCATCACACACACATGAAGTAGAAAGATGACAGTCAGTTCAATTTTTTGCTAGAGAGATTTGTATATGTCCCTGTTGAATAAAACCATTCTCTCCAGCTTTAAATGTGTTTGACCTGTAGTTTGCACATCTCCTCCTCCTCCTCCCTTTCTCTCTCAAGCATCCCTGGTGGAGGAAGGATTCATTGAATTAACCTTGGCTCTGGGTCTTAAGAGAGATGGGAAAGAAGACAAATGTTAATAGCTTGCCAGTATCAACAGAGAATATTTTTGGTTTCAAGCTTTGCACCAAGGGGACTCATTTCATTTTGTGCTTCTCTCTTTTCAGCAGAATCTTAGTAGCATGATGTACCAGGTGCTGATATTACTTCTATAAAATCTACAGTGAGCCAATGAAAGCTACTTCAAGTTGAAAAATACTTGCAGCTATTCCCATGAAAACAAAGCAAGTTGTGTTTGTCTTGAACTTTTAATTTCAAAGGTCTGTTCTGCTCAAAAAAGTTTCCTGTATGTATTTTTCCTCTCAACAGCAAATGAAGTGTTACATTATTTTCTCTGAGGAAAAAGTCCCAAAAGGAAAGACAATACAAAAACACTTGGAAAATGATTATCTGTTGAGGAACAATCTTAAAAAAATCAGCTAAATGGATTTAATACTTACCCGTGGTGATAATGAGAGTGAGAACTTCCTACTTCACCTGCAATGGCCAGAATAACTGCTTAAAATGTATGGTGCTTCTCACAGAGAATGCTGCAGGATCCCAACACTAAGCTGGCTGCTCCTTTTGATACAGCATATCTATTCAGGGTAGCATGAATGGTGGGAAAAGAGTGCAGTTACAACCTCATCACGTTTAAAATTCTGAGAGATTTAAGTGGAGTTATGTTGGCCATATAAGGAACAAATTGTAAAAACAGGTTTCTTTGATATGGCCATGCTCTTCCTCCCATGGGAGTCATCCTCTACTGCCACTCCACAGTGGGACAACAACAGCAATAGGAATACTAGAGAGAAAACAGAAAATATTAAGCCATCTAAAAAAATCCTCATGAATGCACAGCCTCAAGTGCCAACAAGGGTGAGTGTATTTTCAAAAGGAAGAGGCACTTTGATAGAGACTGAAGGAAGAAATGAGCAACATTTAAAAAGAACAAAACCATTTTTCTAATTGAAAGAATATGAGTTTTTAGTTTTGAATCCTATGAACAGAAACTCTACTATTTTAAATAAAAGAAGAGAGAATTCAGCAGCTACACATGTCCTTGGCTATTTTCCAAGACATCTTGGCTGTTCCAATGAATTTAGAATGTGAAATAAATCATGTATATGAGAATGGATCTTTTGATAAGTTATGATTTTTTCTTTAAATAATGAAACCCCGCTAATCTATTCTGAAAAAACAAAAACAAAACAAAACCAAAAAAATTCCTTTATTTTCTCCTGACAAGTTTTTGAAGCTGTTTCACATTCACACACACACATACACAAAGACACACACATTTATATGGAGTTAGTAGCAAACACATACGGCGTAGGTGTTTTTCCAGATCATTTTGTTCTAGCACTGGTTTTCATGTTAACACCATGTCATACCTACAAAGATAAGAAATTGTATTCTCTCTCTCATATTCTGCAAAATTAAGAGGAGCTGCTCTTCATTTTACAGACCTTGGGCTGTCCTGCACTTATCAGTAACATCACTGAGGAGCTTAAGAACATGTAGGACATAAACAATTGTCCTACATATTGCCTACATGTATTGTGTACAGATTGTTCCCTGAGGTGAGGGTCTACCTTGTGTATGGCCTCGCCTCAGTTAGCTTTAGTTTCTGCTGAGAGCTAATGCGCCGGTTGCAAAATGAATGTCATGTCTTTTTCTCAGCACAAAATCTGCCAGATTCCTGGATCCAGGTATTCAGCGTTCATTTATAGACATCTGGACCATACATATATTTGGTGCAACAGATCCAAAAGAGAATGACTTGAGAAAAGTGAGACATCGGAACAAATAACCCTCATCTGGGGACCTGTCTGGGATTTCAACTGCTTTTCAACTATTACTGTTTCTCTTGTAGCAGAGCAACAACTAGGAAGAGAAAAAGAAGAAGAAGAAAAAAAAGACCTGAAAATGAGTCTTGAAATAGTCTGGTTAGATTAGCTAGCCCTGGCAAAAGAAATTGCCAGAAGAAAGTAGCACTGAATTGCCCAACCTAGCCAGATGGATATGGTGTGGAGGGAATTACAGTAAGAAATTAATTTTACTATCACACTGATGAAGGATACAGTACATCATCTTAAGTATTTCTTTAAAATCACTAGGACAGTAAAGGCCTCTCTCGTTCTTGAGGAACATAGTATTAATTTTATAAGCCTGTTATTGCTGCTCTCTGCAGTGCTTCCAGTAACTGCAATTTAAAAAGGGTGCAACATAAGAATTGTATAACTAAAGCACCACAGTGTTGACATTATATGGTTTGGGGAAAGATTCTGTCTCATACAATTCTCCTACCTCCAATACAGATATTTTCTGGAGTATACATAAAAAAGATGCTGTTTTTATACTTTTCCTGGAAGCCATGGACACTAGTGGCTGGATAACTTTTG
Source organism: Tinamus guttatus (assembly GCF_059628265.1). Taxonomy (NCBI): domain Eukaryota; kingdom Metazoa; phylum Chordata; class Aves; order Tinamiformes; family Tinamidae; genus Tinamus; species Tinamus guttatus. Next base: position 331,249 of record NW_028288659.1, on the reverse strand, counting down.
TGCTGGACCAAACAGGCTACATAACTTAGGATCCTTTACTGATCAAGTTTATAATAATGCGAGCAGACTTGGGCAGGTTAGTTGTTGTGGCCATATCAACATTAATTCTACTTCACCTTTATTAGAAAAAAAATGCCCGCATCAATCCATTTTTGATTAAATCTCTGAGCAGTCCTGAAGGAAGTTTGGCAAATCAGGTCATACTAACAACAGTCTGTCTGAACAGCATTTTTTTCTTCTCTTGCTAATACTACATTTAGAGTTCTTGCTAGAACAACTGTGGATCCCTGTGAACATAGTAGCTTCATGCCATATGGTTGCTGTGGACTGGAGCTGAAAAATTCTGTAGTTGTGATTTTGTATAAACTAGTGATACCCAAAGTGAAATTATTTTGTTTCTCCTCTTATGTTATTTTGTTCTATGGTTACCAAAGGATAATGTGGGCACCAGTGTGTAAATGGAATGACTAAGAAACATTATTTAGCATAGTAAGCTCAGACAAAACCTTCTAACAATAGTACAAGATAAATCAGAACAGACTACAAAAGCGTTTAGTGAAGAAGAGGGAGTATATTCTCTCCAAAGGCAAATGCTCTCTGAAACTCATAGCTCCCTTCTGATAATAGAGACAGACAGCTGAAACAGACCTGCAAAGGGACAGCCAGTCCAGGATTTTTGCCACTTCTGGCACCCCAAAGATAGGAATAAATGTTCCATGGGAGAAGGTCTCTTTAAGAAGCATGAATTTTGTTTGAGATAGTTTGCAAGTAATTTGTATCACACAAAATGATATAGCACAGAATAAAATAACATGTACAGAATGGCAAAGCTCCATCTTGTAGAATGATAACATTTGGTTTCCAACATGTCCTGGATTCAGACTACATACACTTTTTCCGTCATGAAAGTGTGTTGAAAGCAAATCTTTAAGTCAGGGGAAATCCTCTGAAATTTCCACATGATGGAATGATAAAAATTGTACCTTAGTGGTAGTTTTACTTTTCATGCCAAACTTTTGTTGTACAAAGTATCCATTTTTCTCTACTAAGCTAATCTCAACAAGCTCATAGCACAGTTAGGTATGGAATCATGAAAGCTGTATGCCTCAATGATTGGTGATGTTTGGGAACTAGTTCCTAAATTCCACAATACTTCTGAATTATGATTTTTCATTATAATTGTTCAGAATGGGCTAGAGTAATGGCTCTGCAAATTCATGGAATGGTGCGGAGGTCTGATGTCACTGTAGATGTCACTGTCTTGTTCGGACAGCTGCACAGTGTTTAGTAAGTTGGCTAGACTAAGCAGGAATAAGAGAGATTTGTGTTTATTTTCTCGTACACATGAGCAGAAACTGAAGCTAAGCAAATGTAGCCTGCTTGACTTCTTAGTGGTTACTCTTAAAATAGTCTTATTGGCAGGACAGCAAGATCATCTCTTTCTTGGATATTTTGAATAATCTATTGGTGGAAATTCAAAGACCAGTGTGAAGAAAGACTAAACTTACAGGTGCCTCCTGTTCGCATGATAGTGTAATCCTGGTGAGGAGAAAATGTCCAGTGTTCAGCGTCACAAGCTAACTGGAAAATAGGACTGAAATGGGTATCCAGGCTAGTGGGCTAGGAGACAAGTTATCTTGCAGCACATTTTCTTATGGCCTAACCTCTAAAGTACAAATATCTTAAGAGAGAGATTGTGTAATTGCCCTCTTCAGAAAACCATCTTTTTTTCAAAGCTAAGAAAATTCAAAAATTTTTCTATGGGAAAAGAAATATTAGTTCTGAGATCTCAGAAAATGTCTGAAATGTCCTTTCGAGTTTGGTGAGTAGAATCCAGCCTTACAAGGGTGATTGCTGCTCCCCTGTCTCCCCTTACAAGGGCAAACCTTGTGGGCTGCCCTTGAGTGTGGAGGATGCCCAACAAAATCCTGAGTCTACCATCTATGAAAGTCACTGCTGAAGGTAAGTCAACTGTATTTTCTGTGTGCCAGAGAGTGATTGTTTCCTCATTTCTCTTTGTATCACATGCCCACTGCCGAATTCTCTGCTAAAAATTCTACTTTTCTTAGCACAGGAGGTCCCTTTTCAGTAACCTCCACTGTTGATTGAAGCATACTTTTGTCTCATTTGCCAGGGGCAGATTAATCTCTATAACTAGCTACTGTATTAAAGAATTATTAAATTATTTCAGCCATCTCTCCCTTCTAACAACCCTGTGTGCCCAACTGTGACATTGTACCATGACCGTTCACATCACCCTTCCCCAAATGGGCTCCTGACTTCAGAGGTTTGTGTAAGATGTGTGACAGCGTGTGCCTATCATGTATTCCCTTTGAGACAGCAATGTGGCAATTAAATTTAATCTTCTCAGTTTCCCCAATTCCAGCTAACAGAGAAAAATATAAAATGTAGTGACAAAGGCAGAGGAAGAAAATGTTAAATTATAGAGTCAAATTCAAGTAAATTAAAAGAATAGATATATTCTCTAGATTTTTTTTTCACAAATTAAATTTTACAGTTTTATAAATAAGTAATTCTTGTGGAACCAGAAAAACCTTAATTCCAAGATAAATGGTGTTTGACAATCTTGTTTAACATTGTTGTTATTATATTTAGTAAAGCAGAAGGCATATCCTTTTTCATATATACACACAAAATACCAAACAGTAATATGAATTTAACTGATTACAGTAATATTCCTACTCTCTTGTACCGTGGCCAAACTATTTTTCTCTTTCACTGCTTCAGTACCTCTACACGGTTGCTGCAGTAACAAAGTAATTTTCTGATAAATTCATCAGGAAAAGTGCACTATAGAGAACATGTATAACTCTAAACCTGTCAGACCACCACAATTTTAAGGCAATTATTCTCCTAGGGAAAAAAAAAAGGAAAATTACATAATGTAATTGCACAGAGAGAAAGATAAGTTATCATAATTTTATGCTGCTAAACCTAACTTTCTTGAATGTGCTCAGAACAGGAGATGTTCCCTTATGGACAATATATATCTTCTCAAGCTGTATCAACCACAATATCAACCAGGCTGGCATATAATGTAAATCAAGATTGCTGGCACACTTGAACCACTGAAGGAAAAGTTTTACGATAACATTCATATTGCAAGCTGCAATGAACATTTTGCTAAGCAAAATGAAATAGCACAGTATTGAATACCCAGAGTATTCAAAATCTATATTGTAATTGAAAGCATAATTGCTGTAGTTAAGGTTAAGATTTATTCTGTAAAATGTAAAATCTACAACACCTGAATCCAACAAAATTCTGAATAAGGGGAGTAAGAAATTACATTTTAAACAGCTTACAAGAACCCTCAGTCACCCTTTAAAGGACCTAGACCATCACCAGGAATGCTGAAAACAGTAATTTCCAAGTATCCTTTTCTTGCCTCCCTTTCTTCCTCTGATGCCCAGAGATATTCCTACAAGGTCGTTGGAGGTAAATACAATACAGTTTAGGATGATTTCCTAAACTAAGAAATATCTATGGGATGAATGCACAGCAAAGCTTAGAAACATGATATCACTTGATAATAAGAAGAATCCTTCAGCATCCTCAATTACAAAGGTTATTTTAGATGTCGATGACATGAACTGGCTTTGGGATAGCCTTAGAAAATGTGAGGTAAACATTCCTTGCTCCAATTAAAAACATTGGCAAAAGTTTTTTTTAAAAAAGTTTCAAAGATTTCCTGTTGCAGTATAAGATATATCCAATACAAATGAGGCCAGTGGTTCTACCACAGCAGCTCTTAGCCATATAGAATGGCTGTGCATTGACATACTACCCACGCTGCAGCCAGATGGTCTGAAGAGAGGCTTTCCAACCAAGGCACATTTCACCATGTTTTGTCTTGAGGAAATTTAGACAGGGTAGCTTTGGAAGATAATGCTTAGTGAGATTCAGGTTTAAAAGACTGGCTGTAATATTGCACTGCACAATACATCACAGGCAGCTTTGCTAACTTCCTAGGCACACGTTCCTTAAGGGAGTACCACAGTCATTAAAAACTGAGAATTGCCCATGCCTAATTTCAAGACAGTACTTTCTGAAAGTCTCCCAGAGATAAGTCTGATCTGGACTCTGATATCAGCTAGATTTAATGGCCCCAACAGAAGATACCGTTCTGATGTTCTTCCTGTTTGCAATTTCATAGCGCATGGTTCTATACATACTGTATCCTGTGTGCTGTCAAATAAAGCTTTCACTAAGGAAACCTCACTACTTAACAAAGGTGTTTCCCAAGAGCTAATATGAGAAGAAAATTGTCTCTGATTTACAGTAGATATCAGAATACTTACATTATCATTCAGAGTAACCTTGAACCTTGATGTAGAACAGAACATCTTCAGATTAATGATCTGCCTATATACAAGGTAGAAGCTGTTTTGCTTTGTGATGGAGATGTACTGTTTTTTTTTTTTTTTTTTTTTTTTTGCTTGAACAATGCACATCCTCTCTTTGAATTTTGCTGCAATTTATTCTTCTGAAACAAGTGCTATATTCAGATCAGCCAAGAACACATTGCAACAAATGGCAAAGTTACTCTCAACCTTGTCACCTAGATTTCTGACAGGAAATATCAAAAGAATCAGGACTAAATAGATTTGCACAATAAATTCCAGAAGTCTTTAAGGCCACAAAGTTGCCAATTTTGTAGAGACATCAGCACTGATGAAATGAAGCTTATGCAACGATAAACAAAATGCATTTGTCATGAGTCCACCTCTTGAGTTGGCACTCACTGTCACTCCCAAAGTCCAGGCCACTGCAGAGAGGATTGAAAAAGGAAAAAAAAATCTATGAAGTCGTTTAAGAAGACAAATGATTCCCTCTCAGCAAGGACAGTGTATAGAAAGGTTGAGAATCTAGTGACATATTGCAAGTAGGCACTTGCACTTTATATTGTTTTTCTGTCAAAAGGAGAAGGTGGTGTTAGATGTGAGGGTGTCATAAGACTCAAAGGATGCTAATTTTATAACTTGACAAATAAATTCAGAGAGGTTGGGAAGACTGTACTCAGTACAGAAGAACTCCTTTCTCGAGTGTGGAAGAGCCATTCCTGGAATCACCCTTAAGAGACCTGAAGTTTGTGATAAACATGCATATGCAAAAGATGGACACCATGTTTAAGCAGATAAACTAGCTGTTGACATAGTATTTAATACGATGAAAGAGAAAGCGTCTCAGATGAGGAAGAGGTCTTCATATATATTTATTCAAAGGAACAGAATATTCCAGTTTCCAGTCAGGGGAAAAAAAAGGGTTATTCCAAAATCTTGATCTAATTTCATCATTCCACAAGGTCATAAACACTTCAGTCCAGTGTCATGTGATCTAGCACAGAGTTTGAAACCTAATAAGGTAGTGTTTTTGCTTTGTTTTCTAGGTTCTTTTTATTCATAATGCATGGTGGCTTTGTATTTATTCCCAAAAGCATTTTTTCCATACAAATTTAGCTTGTCAACACTGCATATCTAAGTGGAAAAGCTGATATTAAAATTTATGACATAAAGAATTCATTTATGTCAGAGTCACAGTGCTCATTGCAAATCCACTTCTATGCTTCTTACTTTTGTGAATTGTATTGTGTAGTTTAAGCTAAATATTAGTAGGGAGAACATAGTAATTTAGACATTAAATCTTGAGATTAATTCTGCCTTCAGGAAGATGGCTACTGCATTTTTCTAACTCATTAAACAAAGGTGTCTAACAGTAACAATTAAGATACGGATGTACTTGCAAATCATCTTGAATTCATTTGTTAATAAGTCTCTTCTTTTAACTTGTTTCAGAAAATATTATGCTGTCATTTCCTACAATGAGTGGAGAAAGAATCACAGTTCTGGTCACTAGCTACTACAGATGATCTAGGTTTCCCAGTAGGATAAGAACTGTTAAGACTTTTTTCTTGACTTAAGTTCACCTCCAGGAGTTGTGTGAGATTTTTTCTTTGACTTCGAAAGTTCAATGTGGCTGCACAGTGACTTGTGGATGCATCTGATCTATATATCTTGGCATGCTTTCATGGACAAATGAAGTGATACACAGGCAAAAAAAGTTGGTCATCATTCTAAGGATATGTTAAGGATAGTAACTCAGTGAGGCTAACATTTGCTACAATTAGCCTTCAATATTTGTTGCAGGCATTCATATTATGAATAAGTCTGCTGTTCTGTTCTTGTGGCTGACATGTGTTAACTTTAATATATCACCTGATCACTTCACATTAGATGTTCCCCATTAGAAGTAACATTCCTGAAAGAAGATAAAGGAGAATGAGTCATGGAATAGTAATTTTGAGAAATGCACACCTGCCAGTATTTGAGGAACATTTTGGATGCAAGTATGAATATTTCACTTGTAATTCAGATTTTCAAGACTGATGCATTAACAGCTTCTGCATATTCTGATGTATTATTTTGACACTTGTACTAAGCTCCTCAAAAGGCACTCACCTCTTCCATCAGTGTCTATGAAACACAATGTTCCAAGCATATCTCATAAATAAAGAATCCTCGAAGTGCTGCTCACATCTGCAAGTCATTATATGCTTCTGGACCTCTTTAACTTCAAAGTAACAACTTTCCTGCAAAAGAATTCAGCAGCATGTGAAGTGATAGCTATGTCCATCTCCTCCAGTTTGAGGAAAGGGAAGGAGGGAATGTTAGCAAGAAGTTCTGCTCTTGAAACTCCTGCCTAAGTACCAGACTGGTGAAGACGGCCTTAAACTCAAGATGCAGAAAGTGTTAGAGAGCCACTCAGTTAGGAAATAGGGTCAAGACAGTGTTAGCGCCACCGTCCCTCCACACTGACCAAATGATCTCAGAAGGGTCTTGGGTGCACAGATTATCTAAAAGTTAATACTGGCACTGCAATCAATGGAGCACAGTTAATCGCAATGAGGTATATAATTCCCCTTTGTCATATTTTTGGCCCTACTGCATGACACTCCAAAACAAGAATATTTCTCCAGAACAGTGCTCTTTGGTTCCTAATGGTGTGCTTTAAACATCTTGGTCAAATCAAGCCAGAATGCCTGAAGTGTGAGATCTGGCAAAAGACTTCAGCAAGAGGCATACAGTAAGAGCAAAAAATGATCCATGATCAGCAAAGATGAGCAAATGTGATTTTAGAAGAGTTATTCATATAAAATGTAGTATTTAACAGTGTTTGATAATTCAGGTGTTTTATTATTAAGCCATTTGGGAGTGAATAAATATTGACTGTAGAGGAAGTTAGGCTAAGAAATCTCTAGCACTTAAAGCTCAAGTAACAAAATATAATGTAACTCCTTAGCTATGAAATGGACTAGATTTATTTCATTCTTGGAGTGGACTGGCCTTCTTACAAGTCACATCTTATCAACCTCTAACAATAGAAAACTGAGAACCCTGATTTTCAGTAAAAAAGTTTTCTAGGTTTTGTTTTTGTGGTGTAAACCTTAAAAATATGAAGAAAGATGCCCTGAAGACTCAGAAATCAAGGGCAATTTAGCTAAATAAATAGCTTTTTCACTACCTGAGATTAGCAATACATGGTCAGATACGAGTGATAGAAGATATCTGTCTACAAGATTAGGGAGCACTTTTCTATAGCAAACCACATTCTTACTCCTGTCACTCATGATTCTTGTCATATCTTTTGGTTTGTAATAATGTCATTTTGAAAAACACAGTTTCTAGAGGGACTGTTTCTGGAGATGATTATTGTATGCAAAAGATGTCAAAAACTTGTCAGTCTCTAGGTCAGTCTTGAAAGTATAATTGTTCTGTGAGGGCTATTGCACTTGGTGAATTAAATGACTCCTGTACAACTGAAAATGTAAATACATCAAAGGAGAGGCAGACTAGGCAACCATTAAAGGTTCCTTACAACCTACATGACTATGGATCTAAGATACACCCTGATTTTTGGTTATCAGAGTTGGAATTCATCTGAATGCCACTTTCTGAGTACATTGACACATGCAATGTAAAGCCACATTTTAAACAGTGAACATAGGGAAATGCAAGCATCCATTTTCAATAATCACAGGTCCAACTGATGTGACAGCTGATTTCACAAACACGATTTCTAATAGCATCCATGAATATGCTCGTGATCCAGAAGCACTAATATTGACACAGAAGTCACGTTGAATACTGCCTGAAAATAACTTTGGATATTAATCTAAATATATGCTTGAATAGAAACTTGATTTACATTATATTACTATCTGTCATAAACTACAGTCAGTTTAGCATTTAGCTAATCTGTAGGCACCAGTTCACCATCCAAAACTAGAAGAATGAAGGTGAAGGTTAAGAAGGTTAATGGAGTTGACAATTTGGCAGAATAGAAATGCTTATACTATGTAATTAATGTTCTAGAGCACTGACATCTTGACCAGTCATCCTCCATTAAGTCTGAATTCAGAGGAAAGTTACTCTGTATTGATAGATAGCGAATAGTATCACTAAAAGTTAATATTGATTAGGGTTTAGTAAGCTTTATGTTTTGATCAATCAGCTATGATTCAGCTTGGCCCCTTTTCATAGCATAAATGAATCTGTATTTAATTCTGTTCTTTCGTGAACACTTCAATCAAGATTTAATAAACTGTATACCTAATACTATGTTCTGACAAGCCCAATAAATGGGAAAAACAATAGCACAGCAAGCCTTTCTCTGTTAAGCAGAAATATTGGGGGACGAAATTATGAAAGTGTGGGAAAGAAAAACATGAACAATCACATGGCTGTCAGAATTACTGATGGATTAAAGCAGATTAAGAAGCAACAATTATAGAAGTTACTGTAGCACATCATGTAACCTGTTTTACTGTTTGTGCATGATCATGCAGAACATTGGTTTATTGTGGTAGAGACCTACCTAAGCGTCCACACAGTGCATAACCATTCCTTTACAAAAAGTCTGAAAATGGCATTTCCTCCTCTTCCTTTCTCTCTAATCTCTTTGGATAGTTTAAGAAATTGAGATATTGTTAAACAGAGTTTGAAAAATAAAAGTTTCTCCAAGTAATATATTGAAAGATATAAAGACACAGTTGTTCAAACCCTAAACATTCATGAGCTCGGAATTCTAATATGACTCATTCTGAAAGGGGAGGAAATACCATATACTTAAAAATAAACATGCAAACAAATATGTGTAGCACTGCACGATGATATGTAACAAATACAAATAAAGAGTGGGATATGCATATTGTAGCTACAGAGATGGAGTTAGGAGAATGGAGAGGGAAAAATATTTTGCTTGCTGCCTCAACCTTTTTATTATTTGCTGAAGCATTTTTTTATTATAATTTCAGCTTTGCACTGGCTTATCTAAGTTCACTCTCCCTCTAAAATCAGATTCATGCCATTTCATTTCTACTTAATAAAGCCTGTCAGATGAAATGATGAGCTTCTTTGGTACTGCAAAGCCTCTTTTCCCAAAAGGCTTTAATTTGGACTAACAGGATGAACAGCCTTGGATCCACTGCTTGTTTTTCAAATCTCCTCCTCTACTGTTTCTTCTAGGTGATTGCACCACTGGGAAGTGTGTGTGTTGGGGGGTGATACACATGCAGGTGATCCATTCTATTTATCTAGTCCTATAACTTGAGAAGAATAAAAAGGTTATAACTACTTTACTTCCTGTAAAGGTGCAGTTCAAAGAAGTGTCAGCAACTAAATTTATTAATTAAATTCATAGTTAAAGGACATTCAAGTTTTGAAGAACAGAGAGCAGAGATCATAAGCCAGTTGTGTTTTTGTTCAAATAAAGCAGCAACCTCTCAAACTTGGTTTTCTCTAAGATTTCAGAGAAATCAGAGCAGAAAACTAGTAGCATGCTGAGTTTGTTTCCTAGGTGACTAACTAACAAAGTGAAGAGACCTGGCATTGCAGGAGAGATGTTCTGCAAGAATTAAAACAGTAGTGTACTAAGAAGAACCTCAAGAGAAAGCTGAGAAAATATTACTCCCCAACTCCAGACAATAAAAACTAATTTTTATTGTGGTCCTCTCTGTAGTTGCAACCCAATATCTCAAAGGGAAACATCTTGCTTTTTGAAGAATGACATCCTTCATGTTTCCAGAATTTGCTGATTTATTATCTGTCCAAATTAGAATAATACCTTTTTTTTTTCTAAGCTTAATCACATCCAAGAGACTTAGTGTTGCAGAGCTTTCAGATAATGCCTTTAAGAGCCTGACAGGTGTTTCTTCTAAAGCTATGAGGAGCTTCTTTGGACTGCAAAGCCTCTCCCCCAGTCAAAACAATCCTATGAAAATAGTTATTGTCACATTTTAACATAACTGCAGTTCAACATGTGGCCTTCTGTTACTTGGAAGAAATCTAGTAAAAATATAGGACTATAAAATACAACTAAGCCCTATTTCCTCTGAGCATGTTGAGCTATTTGTTTAGTTCACCTGTTTGAACTTTCCAGGCTGGAGCAATCATACAGGCAATAAGATCTGGCATAACAGTTTTTAATGCCATAGTGCACATTTATGACAACCCTAATCTATATCCAAAAAAGATCATGGGATGCATTTATTTTACTGTTCTATTCAGATCAGTAGTGCACTTCTGAAGTACACCTCCCAGCTGCCTCCAGTTACTGTGTCTGTGCTTGCCTCATGGAATGGTTATGGAGTGTGAGAATTTAATTATTTCTGGATGAAACTAAGGATTGCTCCAGAATTGCACCTTTGGCACTGCAATCATTAATGGCTATTCAGTCTGTGGAACCAGACCAGAGTTAGTTTGAACTATATCCCTGGAGAACAAATAGTGTGAACATTGGGTCCTCAGCTCGAAGTTCCTATTACACCATGCTCCTTGTTAACATAACCATGTCTGGGGGGCACTCTTTCTTCGTTGCCACTGTGCCATGATGAAAGTCCCTAAACACACTACATGGCCTCTATGAACACCAAAAAGCTCTGCATTGCTCAGCAGTGCTGCTAAGAGCTCCAGTGAAGGAGATTTTGGCATCTGCTTTCTTTCTTGCCAGACAAAATTGATTGTAGATAGCCCAAAGAAGACAGGGATAATGATGGAAGGCCATGATTTACTATGTTCTATGGGAAAAGATTGAAAGGACTGCACTGCTAAGCCTAGAGAAAAGAGAACTAACCAGAGGAATGATGGCAGTCCTGTCCTGAAAAGGAGGTTGCTGAGAAGAACATTCTTTTTTCTGTGCTTATTGTGAATAAGACAAAAATAATCTAGAGAAGTCTAGAGAAGTATTGAACTTAACCGTTGAGGTATGGTTAGCCATGAGGAAAGGTGATTTCGTTGATAACCTTTGAAATTTCTGTCATCCAATCCAGGTTCATAAGGGTTTCATATTTCATAAGTGCATTTAACTTAGCACCTACTGAGCTTTCTCAGTCATATAGAATTAGAAAATAGATACCCATTGGAAGAAATATTGCTATTATTGCAATAAATCTTTAGGACCTGCCTTTTCTCATGATATAGTCAATATAAAGCCTACCTGTTGGTGTTAATAGAAACAAGAAAAGCTCTCAGATTCAGTAAGAGTTTATAACAGTATGAGAACTCTAAAACTGCACAAACTAATGACTCCTAACAACAGTGATTGAAAAGTCAGAGATATAAACATTACTACCCATATTGAAAGCTGGGAAATGGGGTAAAATAAAGGATAAATGCCCAATAGCCCGAAGAAATCCACAGCAGGTAGAGAATGTGGACAATTTTTGCTGTGTTCTTTCTACATTTCCACTTTATAGTTTTAATTTCTTCGGATACCTTTCTGTTACACAACTTCACTTTATGTATCCAAGACCTGCAGTCAATAATCCTTAAAATTCTCTACATGAGCATTTCTATGTATTTATTTATTCATGTTGTTGATGGTCTCCTGCTGTGGAGCGAACTACTCTAATGCATACAAGAGCAGAGATGCCATATAGAAGGCCCTTGGAAACAGCAAAAGAGACTGTGTTTATCAATGAGTTATGCATTCTGAATTATTTACTCTGCTATATGACTTCAGTTGCTCTGTGATGCTAATCATACTACCTATAATTCCTGCCATGTTGGCTGTGACTGGGGTCTTCAATCAGAGACCGTGACAGCTAAAGAATGTGAACTTCTGCAACTTAAGATGAAGATCAAACCTGAAATCAACAGCTAAGGAGAAATAATTTCCATAGATCAGAGGCAGAATGCATAACGCATAACTGATGTATAACTGAAGCTGAACAAATGATAGATCTTTCAGACACTCAACAGAAAAAAATGGAAAAAAGCAATACTATTATTGGTAAAATGATATCTTCCCTAAAATGACAGTTTGCATGAATGTGAATAACCTTTTGTCTCTCTGAAACAAAACATTGTTTCCTTCCTTTCCCTTCACTTCCCTTCTCCTCTCTTCCCCTTTCCCCTTCCTCCTTTTTCCTTTCCCCTTCTCCTTTCCCTTTCCCTTTTTTAAAATACATCATTGTTTCAAAATGAAGGACAGTAATTTGGAATAATATCAGGATGAACTATATCAGCATTTGCAAAATGAAATCCTTGTAAAACCAAAATTAATCAGACCAAAATTGTAACTAACTGAACTGTTTTTTTATTTTCAAAACTCCACCAATATTTTCCCAGAGCCAATAATGTTTCATTTAATTTTAAAACACAAATAGATTATGTATCTGAAAAACTCTTAAAAAATTGAAAACAGATACTACAATTGTATGAATTATACATACTGAAAACGGAGATATCTATTTTTTGGTATCATATTGATGAATAAGTGTATAACATTTTCCATTACCTAGAATACTTAGCCATTTGCTTTTTTTTTTTTTTCCTATTTATTCTTTAATTCAAAAGAGCACGTCATGGATTTTTCTCTCACAATATATCTATATCTATATCTATATCTATATCTATATCTATATCTATATCTATATCTATATCTATATCTATCTATCTATCAATATATAGCGAGAACTAAAAAGGAACTAGAGAAAAGTAAAACAGTCTGGAGAAGCTTTTAAAAGGTACCAGATAGCCTGTTGTCAGAGGGACACTTCTGTCTGGAAGCAGAAGAGCATTTTCAGTGTGCCAATGTGTGTCCTGTGAACTGCATTCAGTGGCCATGTTCTTCCTGTAAATTTACGCATTTCTATTACTTCTCTTGCTAAGGCCTATAACTATCATTATTTGCACTTCTCAGATTTTTTTTCAATAACAGCTAGTAGTTTGGATACCCAAATAGAGAAATCACAAGGGCAGAAGAGTGTCACAAAAGATCCAAAGTTCGTAACAGCAGAAGAGATCTGTGAGAAAATGGTGAGAGTAAAGAGTAAGTTAGTCTGGTACGTCTGGAGGAGCTTTGAGGTCAGATACCAGCTCACATTTTGAGTTTTGTGATGTAGCTCTACAAATGCTCCTCTATTATCAATCAATATATAATCTTGATCATCTAAAATATCTGTAAGGATTAATGTGGAACAGTTTGGCTGGAGAAAGAGTACACTAGATGAGCTACGCTCTTTTTGTAGTGGTTCTCTTCTTAAAGGCAGGCTTTCCTGGTTTCCTATACATCTCAGTGTCCTTTGGGTGCCTTGTTACTAGAAAAAAATATACATTTTAGTTGATTTTATATGCGTGCATAAGAAAGTGCTTGCATGCAGACCAAATAAAACACTGTATATGTTACATAATCAGAAATAGTTGGATAATAAACTTCAAAAATAAATGCCATTCAGGAAATATAGGGAAATTACAAATGTTACAGAAATCACAGACAGTGCATGAAAAAGGTTTTAAAAACTGTTGGCACTTAGCAAGAGACAACGGAGGAATTTGTAGCCACATTAGAAGAAAAATTAGTGCCTGCAGTTAAATTGCTCATCTGTATGTATATATGGACTATGAATACTAAAATGACAAAAAGCCTTTAAATTTTTTTATTGTTAAGCACTAAAGCAGGCAAAATAAAACAAAATAGCTTTTCAGCAGGAATTAGAGTCATCATTAAAATAAATTAGTGAAATATGCTGATTCTCTCTGTATAATGTTATCCAGTGACTTGCAAAGATGGAAAACAGTTCATGGAAACCGCTAATTTGGTATAGAGTTACTCACCACACCTTAGTAGTGTACCCACTCAGAGCTCTGAATTATGTAAGAAAATGGGCTATGGAAACAGATCTTCTTCACTGAACAGAAATGAAGATAAGCTGTGGATATTCAGTGACTGCAGCACTAAAATGTGGTAAAACCTGCTGCTTACCCATCAGAGAATGCAGGACAAATCCCATATGCCTCAGAGAAACAATGTGCACTGCAAAGTGGCTGGACAGGAACCACTGAGACAGCACATCACAGGAGACGTGAGGTCCAGGCAGTTCACGGAGCAACCCAGGTTGATGAGGCGATGTAATCATCCCAACATATTCACTCTGCAGAGGGTACTGCTCTTTTCTTTTCCTGTTCAATTTATTCATCAATGACCTGGATGAAGGCACAGAGTGCTCCCTCAGCAAGTTTGCTGATGACACGAAACTGGGAGGAGTAGCCGATACCCCAGAGGGCTGCGCTACCATCCAGAGGGACCTGGACAGACTGGATAACTGGGCGGTGAAAAACCTCATGCAATTCAACAAGGCCAAGTGCAGGGTTCTGCACCTGGGGAAGAATAACCCCAGACACCAGTACAGGCTAGAGACCGATCTTCTGGAGAGCAGCTCTGCAGAGAGGGACCTGGGCGTCATGGTGGATAACAAGTTGACCATGAGGCAGCAGTGTGCCCTCGTGGCCAAGAAGGCCAATGGGATCCTGGGGTGCATTAAAAAGAGTGTCTCCAGCAGGTCAAGGGAGGTGATTCTGCCCCTCTGCTCAGCCCTGGTGAGGCCACATCTGGAGTATTGTGTCCAGTTCTGGGCTCCACAGTACAAGATGGGTGTGGAGCTGCTGGAGAGAGTCATCTGCCCTATGAGGAGAGGCTGAGAGAGCTGGGCCTGTTCAGCCTGGAGAAGAGAAGGCTGAGAGGGAATCTAATCAGTGTATATAAATGCCTCAAGGGAGGCAGTGAGGAGGATGGTGCTGGTCTCTTTTCAGTGGTGGCCACCGACAGAACTAGAGGAAACGGCCGGAAAACTGAAGCATCAGAAGTTCCACAGGAACTTAAGGAAAAATTTCTTAATGGTGAGGGTGATGGAGCACTGGAATAGGCTGCCCAGAAAGGCTGTGGAGCCTCCTTCTCCGGAGATCTTCCAAACCCGCTTGGACGCAGTCCTGTGCCACGTGCTCTAGGTGACCCTGCGTGCGCAGGGGGGTTGGACTAGATGACCTCTAGAGGTCCCTTCAACCAGAAGCATTCTATGATTCTATGACTGCTCTTCTTTTTCAGTTTCATATGTATAGATGTGTATTAAAAAACCCAAATACTTGCATATAGACAAACCTATACTCTATGGTAGATATCACATGCATGACTGTTGAGAGGCTTCAGTCAGATATGACAGATGGAGCCCAGCTTACCAAAGCACAAAATGCAGTGCCAGAGGCACACAGTTTGCCTTATTCCTACTAAGAAGTTTATCAGACACATGCAAATATATTTCTCAACAGATTCAAAGCAACAGACTCTCCTAGCTGTGTTTCTCACATGCTGTCTTGCATTGCCTCCTTCTTAAATCCTTTTCAGACTTGGGACTCCACTTGCATAGCTTACTGAGGTGAAGAATCAATCTATGGCAACAGTTAATCAGAGGACATGAATATAAACTATCCTGCTGAGAAGGGAAAAGCTATTATTCAAAACTTGCTCTTCAAAAAATTGTTGATAAGTGCTAAGGAAATCAATTAAACACAAGAAAAACTTCATAAAAGTTTATTTTTCCTCAGAAAACATGTTCATAATTCCATAGGAAAGTAAAAGAGAAAGATGAAAGTATCAATTCCATTGGTTTCTGCAAGATTTTTCTTCCCTAAAGGGTCCTTTTGTGTGTAGATTATACTACTGTACTTAAAAGTGGTTGACATGAGAAGAGTATTTGTTTTAGAAGTTGAATTGCTGTTCTGAATACCTCTGGGTCTTTTTAAAAGTATATTTATACACACACTTACACGCGCGCACACGCACATACACACACACACACATATATATATATGTATACAAATAGCCAAAGAACTTACTGTAATATTGCTATATGATTTAGAGAAAAATACATTCCATATCTCTTGGGCAAAGCCTGTAACTTTAAATGCAAAATAACAGAATTAGGTCCTGACAAGTCTTGAAGGGAACACAAATGCTAATATGTATGCATGTAACACACACACGCACACACATATATATATATAAAGTTTATATAGGTATGTAAATGCATGTATATGTTTGTATGTATGCATTCATATATGTTATTTTAAGTTAATCCATTGTAAATCAATCAAACACCAAACCATACTTCATTTTTATTTTGTTTGTTTGATTTCACTTTTAAGGGTTTTTTTTAATCTTTCTATATTTTTACTTCTATGTCTTTAAAAAACAACTGCTATATCCAAGGGAAAATATAGATCGTTTGTGAAACTGGTATCTATTTTTGCTTGATTTTCAGTTCTTTGGAAAACTTAAGTCATCAAGAACAGTCTCACTGCTGGGATCAACTTTCCATTGTTGCAGCTGGGCATGATGTCACTGACTTCAGGTAGATTTGCTTGTTAATTTTGCTAGCTTTATAATTTGGATAAATAGTTCCCAAATATTGGTCCAAGAAAATATTATTAGAAACCACATTTATATTACAGCTAAACCAACCAACTAATGTAAGGCCACAATATAATTAAATTTGGACTTTGGTATGAAAGATATAATTCTACAAAACTTCCAACAGTATTGCTAGAAAAATGCAAGTGCAACTTAAGATGTGCTTGCTAAAAAATTTATCAGTTTTTTAGCTGGTTTCCATCATATTTTTTCACACTGAAATCAGAATCTAAAAACATAGATAACCTGAACCCAAAACACTGGACAAAACTTTGTATTTGGCCACTTACACTCTACAGGCATCTCTCCAGGTTTTGAAATTTTGCAGGTTTTTTTGTTTTCCTGGGATAAACTATAGCATATATCATTTTGTGCCTTAGTGTACAGCCTCTAGGCAAGGTTTTTGTTTCATTGATGAATATACTAGTAAAACATCATACAACAGTGCAGAGCAGTAATCATATGTTCCTTTAGGTGCAAATTCTACTTAGGCCTCATGAAGAAATACCTGGGACTCTGGGAGGAAGCTGGCATTTTACCTTCATACAGAAATTGGATAAATTTTAATTTTCTACACTTGAAGGGGTCCATAAATTTTAAAAGTAAAAGTGGGAGAATAAGGTGCCTAGAAGGAATGAGGAAGGATGAAAGAGTGAGGTGATGCCCAGATTCTGCCTTATCTTCCTGCCTTCAACTATTTCATCTACTAACAGAGCTGAAAGGATCTGGCACAGGGATCGCCAATGACGCTTTGCACAGAGGTTGGTCTAGATGACTTCTCAAGGTCCCTTCCAACCTTTCTTTTTATTTTTTAATGATTACAACTTCTTCAAATTGGCAAAGTTAACCCAAAGTTAAACACCTGAGATGGAGTATTCTCTTTCATATATGTTCTGCTGGATATCACTTGCTACTGCAATGCAAAAAAATCCACAATATATCTAAATATCTGAAAAATGACTCTGACTCTGCCTTGGATTAACCCTGTTCCAGTGCTAAGCTGACCATTAATCCTTCAGTCGACAGGGGAAGGATCTCTGCCTGGATGTAACCCTGAGCACTGGGGTCATACTTTGAAGTCTGAAGTTGGATCTGCCTTCTGTCCTCCTGTGTGAGGCAGTCGGGACCAAAAGGCCACGAGGATTTCCTTCTACCTATCTACAATGTTACAGTATGGTTAGAGCTATGGCTTTCAGTTGCTGAGGCTGGTGGAACTCAAGGACACCTGGAATGCAAAAAGCAGGTTAGAAAAGCAAGCCTACTGGCTTCCATTTGCTTTATTGTAATGTGTATATCTCATGGCAAATTTTCAGGGTTTGAATCTCAGAATTAGTAACTGAGAGGTGATAAGCTGTAAAGAACAAAAAGGATAGTGAAGTCCTTGTCTGAGAGTTCACAGGGTAGTAAAGTCAAGTCTTGTGTCACTGTAACGATTAGCAAGCCTAGGGTTTTGATGGGTGAGCACCTTTTCTTCAACCTATTTTCTTCTTATTCTTCTGAGCTGTTTGTCATTTCCTAATCCTGTCAGAACTATTTTTTTTTCTAAAAGCCATGTCATTATGGAAATTCATGTCAATTTAAGCTATTTCTGTTAGAAATTAACCACTATTTATAATGCACCCAAACTGCTAATTATGCAGTGAACGTTCAGATTGGTTGTTTACTAACTATATTATTCAGCCTCTAACAAAGAAAGTTTCCACAGGAACTGTCAAATATAAATATTTTAGCTAAGATGCACAGTATGTGGTATTCATTTTGGGGAGTTAAATTCCACCCTGACTTGTGGCCTGTTGTTCCTATAGTCAGTAGATTTGAGTGGGTTATGGAAGAGAGCTTGCTCTCATGAGACTGCTTAAAAAAGAAAGTGAAAAGCTCTATCCCAGAACATAGGATTATTTTTAAGCTTATAGCAAGCAAACAATAAAACTAACAACACAGCAACCATTACAAACTGATATGATAAAAATGATGCTGACTTTTTAGTTTTGCATTACCATTACCATTAGATTTTAAAGCAAAATGGTAATAAATACTACAAAAGGAATCTACAACAAACCAGCAGGGAAGGATATTAAAATGTCCCTCATCAATCTGCCAGAGGAGCAAGAACGATTGAAACTGTTGCAACTTAAATTTTTACTGAATAGTTTATTGCTGGAATTTTTATCTAGAGGAATAGAGGAGAAATATAAGTAACTTTGTTGTTTTTAACTTTCTTGTGCTATGTGGAACACTGACATCCAACCACTATTTTAGGATGTGTCATCTTGGAGGTGATCCACAGTCAATGCTGAAAAAGTTTTGCTCGTAAGCAACCCTCCTTTTACCTATTCAGAATTTGATTTGATCAATTATCAATTTTTTTAGCTTGTCGACTTTGGCCTATACAGTGCCTTCCAGAGCCTGGCCTCCATAGCGGGGGATGCTGCAGTGCCACAGCTTGTCGAGGTCCTGCAGGAAGACAGTTGCTAGTGAGACCATTAGGTTAACCCAATTCAAGCACTTCTGTGTGATGAAAGCTTATAAAATGTAGTCACTGTTAGCACGGTGGGCACCAAAGCTCTTATAGCTCAGGCAGAGGAGCTAGCCATGTGGTATGCATGAGTGTTCTCCAAGTCAGACAGAATTTGAAAATACTTGGGACCCAGTCATTTGGTCTAATTGGAGTAGACTGAGAGCCTGAAGGGATGTGGTGTGGTTGGTTGCAGAAGTATTTAAATAGATGGGTAGATGGAATTAAAAATATTGCAGTATATTATCTTGTCACTTTAACCCACCAACTGATATGAAGGAGACGCTTATAATTGGATATGATGGGCTCAGCTGAATATCTAATACAGAGAGAAATGGACAAATAGTGGCATGTCTGTTTGGAAGTAAAGAAGTCTTCAGTCTATTTTTGACTTTTGTGTCAACATATTGACAAAACTGCTTCATTTTAAGCTTTCATTTTGATCTTCATTTTAACATGTCTGGAGGATGGACAGGATCTAATTAATGTGTCCTTTGTAACATTCAGATATAGAAAAATAGCCATCTCTGTTTATCAGAGAAAAACCTCAATAAGAGAAGAGTTTATCTGATATTTTGTCTGCTTTTCAGGAGTTGCCCTCCATCTGCCTCATGGAAGACTTTTGAAGGAGGAATGTGTTGAAGACATAGCCAAGGAATGTGAGAAAAATATGCCTCAACTGTTTGAATACTTCTAGCTGCTCTAACACCAGTTTGAATACTTCCATCTGCTCTAACGCCAGTGTGGGGCAAGTGAAGATGAGCACAACAAAGGAGAGCTGGCTGCCAACCTTCTACAGCTGAGCAGTACTTGCATGCAAGAGACAATTATCTTTGACATATCTGGCAACACGGTTCTCCAAAACCCACACAACACTCACTTGACCACTGACTTATTGACGCATTACCTATCTTTTTTCTCAGGCAAATTACTCTATGAAAACAAAAAAACATCAAGTTCACATAGGTCAGCCTTCTGTACAATCTTGATACAAACGATATCAATGCCATCTCCTTTCCCCTTACCTCTTCTCTTGGATTACAGTCAAGCTTATTGCTCGTCTGTGTGAAGCAGTTGCTAACTGCAGCATATTTTTATTCTCCTATATCTAAGCATTATCTTTTGGAAAGTACAGAATGGGAAACTACCCAGGCTGACACTGTAACAATCAAAAGCACCAAATAAGCAGTTTTTCCGCCTCCAGTCTCCTATGCATCAGACAATCGCTTTGCATCCTCTTAGCACAACTTAACAATGGTAGAAGTAGCAATAGCAATCTTCTCTTCATTCTGATTGACACCTGTATTATTTAACAACATAGGGGAAATGGATCAGAATGACCACAGTGGTACATCTTTTCCCTTTTTTACTCCTTCATTTTAGCCTTTTTCTTCTCCCATTAGCCAAGCATTTTATCTTCAGCACTCAGGAGCTCCAGAAAGACTCAACATAAATCCAAAGCAATTGATTGTTGGTGAATAAGAAGCATATCCTATATCATCCTTCTTGCAGGTTTTTAAATCTTTTGTCATTTTGGATGAAAAAAAAGAAAGGGTTCCATGTGAAAATGGAGCTTCTTTAAATGTAGGCTTCTGGGTGGGTGCAGTTTTCACGCTCTTTCATCTTGCTGTCTTTGCTGTGCAGCTGTGTGGTCATAGCTGTGTGAAGTTTGACCACCCACAACATTTGCCCATCTCACTGGCCACTGAAAATGTGCTTTGCAGGAGATGGGTAGATGGGTCCATCCTTGAATCTCCCCCAAACTAGCATAATGCAATAGCCTTATGAAAATTATTTGTGGATTTTGCCAACTTTATGGGACAGAACCACTAACCCAGTCAGGCTGTTGGCTAGCTGAAGGCAACTGGAAGACATATCTGAGGAAAGACATGCACTATCAAACTATCTACAGGTGGTATATCAGAAAGACACCTATGAGACCTTTAGTAAAAATATAGAAAGATCCAGAGTACTGATGCTGGTGCTGATGCCGGTGCTGATGCCTTTCTGTGTGTGTGTGTGCATAAGCTCAGGAAGGGCAACCTTTTGGGCAGCAAGGCCACAGTCACTTTTTCTTTTCCATACAGATTAATGAAGAGCATAGAGAGCCATGAACGGGAGATAAAAGGCCTTGGATTTAATACCATCATTGAAAACAACTGCTTTCATATTTCAATGTAAAGAACATTAGACATCATATATAAACCAGTTAATTGAAAAGTAAATCTTGAACAATGATATACCATGAGAATTATTTTAAAAAAACCCAACAAACTTTCAAATTGTATTTTACTTCGGATTGTTGTGAAAAATCTGTCTCGGTCACTGCACAACAAACACCTCTTTGCAGGTACAGGCTGTTTTTAATAGGAAATAATGGGATTTCTATTTTGTGTGTGCTTTCAGACATTTTAATTCTCTTCCTATTTCATTTTTCAGTGATCTATATAATAGATAGTGTTTTCCCAAATTTCTCTAAAATATATATAAAAAATACATGAGAATCTCTCTTTTGAACGTTATGGGCTCAAAATCATAGGCAAATAAAAAGCTTCAAGACAGATGACAACACTCTAATAAAATTAACTATCTTTCCTATCCTTAAAATACTCTTAAAAAAATGTATGCATATATATTTAGACTGTTTTCAGGGCTGTTAAATACCTGATCTGGTTATGGTGGATCTAGTGGAAAGTAAAGTTGAAGAGTATTTTTCAGTTATTGTGGAAAAATAACAAAGTTGCTCATCTCCTGCGGTCAGCTCCTCCATGCTCAGCTTATGGTTAATGTCTGATGATGGATGGGTTTATGTGTACAGTAGTAAGCCATGGTCTTCTCCGTCTTTCGTGCTTTATTACATTGCAGTTATCCCTGGATTATCTTGCAGACATGAAAGGGTTGTGTCTGTACTGATCCAAATTTTTTATAATTCTTTCCTAGGACCTGTCATTTACTTAAAATTAAGGCCCAGAGTCCGGCTGCTCAATCTGTGTTTTTTTGTGTTAAATATTCAAGGCTCAGATTTCTATCTGAGAAAGCAAGCAGAATAGAATTTCATCATCATGGCAACATGATTAAATGAAAGCCAGAGAATGTTCCTGACATGTTCTGAAGAGAAAGTTTAAGAAATTGCAGATATATGATGAACCTGCAATTTCTGCATGAAGAATTATAAAAGCACAATGGTTTCTAAGTTTTCCATGCACACAAAACAATAACACATCTCAAAATGTTTGGTTTTATGGTTTGAGGATTTTATCTTGCTCTTTAAATGCCTACTATTGAATTATGCTAAACTGCTTTGTAATCTTTATTTTTTTAATTTTATCTGTATGCTCAGGAGATCTTTGAGGATATTGTAAGGCTTTAAATAAATATAATATAAATAAAAAAATATATAATAGAGTACATATAATAAAGCCTCAAAAAGAACTGTGTTAATGACTAAACAACAACAAAAAAAACCTTAATTTGTGCTTTACACTGAGTTTTAAAAGTCCGTACAAAGCAAAGTCTATATCCTTGCATAGGATATAAGCAGCAACTGAAGACTCGCCATAGCTGCAAAGATGCTAGTACTCTTAGGAACCAAGGTCCGAAGCTCCTTGTCATCTCAACACAGGAGCAGAATGAAATAAACAAAATATCACCTAAATAATGAATTATATTCTTATGAACAAACATGAAGGACTTTCTCAGCCTCTGCATTGATGAATGAGACAGAGCAGGTTTCAAGACCATGTTTGTACTGTATCTGAGATAGATGGTCTCAGAAGCAACATAGTGTACTTGGTGTGAATTCAGGCCGACTACAAATCTCATCTATCTTTTTAGCCCCCATCACCAGGGCCTTTTAGGAGGGATGTATCCCACACTGTCCCATACAGCTGAAGTTGACCATAGAAGAGCAGCACAGTGACAGAGAGGTGAGATGAAGTCTGTTGGGTCACACACAGAGTGAAAACCAGAATGGGTATTTGCACTGAGGAACTATTCTCATATAGACCGAAAATGCTTCTACAGGCAGAAAAGCAGAGTGAGAATTTGACTCTGACCTTAGTAGTGTTCAACACTGTACAATACAGAGATGTAAAAGTAGGCAGTGATTTTAACGGAAAAGCGGTGTTTCAACTCTGAAGAACTCCTAATTTTATCTGGACAGGTAGGAGAGGTGCAGAAAAGAGGGAAAGCTTTTTTTTCAAAGACAAAATGAAGTCTTTATTTTTTTATAGTCTTTCTTCAAAGTCTTTAAACAAAGACTATTAAAAATATTTTGAAGTTAAAATCTGCATTGTGAAATGTATCAAAAATTACGAAAGATAGATACAAAACAGGAACTTTCTGCATGATTACATTCTGCCACACTTCTTCCATTTGCCCTTTCCCTTTCGTGAGCCACCCGCCTCCTCTGCTGTTTCCTGGCTGTCTGTGAACGGACCTTTATTTGATCGCCACTCCTGCCTACTTGCAAAGCTGATCTTGAGTGTTGTGAAAGGCCTTCAAAGAGGTGGACCATAACTCTAGGCAGTGCAATATATCTTCACTTGCTCTGGACAGAACACGCCCTACCTCTGCCAGTGTAAATATTCCCTTTTGTGTCAGGGGCTTTTGTGCTTTTCTGTAGGATGGAAATGCCATCAGTGCTCATGGAAGCTGGGGTCATTTCTAATGGCTTCTCATTTCTCTCCTTTCCTGGAAAGCTATGTTACTCACATGTATGTATTTAGAAGAACCTGAATGCAACATTATAAGCTGTAAATGTTCTTTTTTTTCTTCTTCTTCTTTTTTGCTTCTTAGCAATTGCAAGCACACTGTGAAACAACAGACTAGGGCATGAAAGATGTGGAAGGAAGATATGTTTGCTGTGATCCAGCTGACAGTGGTGCAATTAAACTGCCATGAAAAAGAATGCACGTTTTACGTGTCTAAAGAATGGTTTCAAGCCAAACACATTTTGTACTGCACATTCAAGGAAGTAATTAGCATATCTGGCATTATAATAGCTTAGGTGATGGGCAACAAGATATTAGTCACTGCAAATAGCTGCAGTATGGGATTAAAACATATTATATGACTGGCTGCTTGACACTATTTATCTGAGGACAAAGAACATATAAATGCATCTAAATAAATTAGAATGCAAAATCATATTTTCTCTTTACTTTTGAAAACAGCATTATATGTAGTGAAATAATTCTTACATGCTTGCATCGCCTTATCATGTTTGTTTTAGAAAGAGGCTGAACATAGCGTATAATCACAGGTCTCCTAAACTGTGCATTAGCCCACCCTCTCTGGGATCAAAGGAGATGAGTATTTCTGTGTCTGTATCTATGACTTTCAGTGATGACATAGACAAATCCAGTAATATATTAAACCTTTTTTTTTTTTGTCCAAGAGCCCATATTCCTTAGGTAATTTAAGAAATCATTCTTTTGAATCACTCAATCATCAAATTAGAAGGGGATAACACAAGGCCCCTATGATGAATAATGCTAAGGTATGGAAATTGTTGCAAAAAACAACACCTAAGCCTCAAATCTTAGTGGCAGCCAGGAGACAAGTCAGACTGTGTACTTGCACAGGACAGCCTGAGATCTAAGACAAACACATTATCAAAATAAAATAGCCACCAAACTGTCAAAACGAAATTCTTGCCTGAAGTCCGGTCTTCTTCCAAGAACTACTTTCTGTAAAATTTCCACAGAGGGTGGAAATCTTTTCACTATATGTTCACTGAGGGTGAGCATATCTACACCCAGGAACATAGAGATTATTTTCTTCAGATACAGAAAAGCTCATCTGATCTCAGACACTCGATGAAATGTCAACTACGATTACCAGGATCACCACTTGGAAAGTATCCAAAGGCTAATTGCAGAAGGTGGTTATGGCAGCATATTACCTGAATTGCTGATTATATAGAGGCTCTCTGGATTCAGGATGATACTTTTTTTTCCCCAATCCTCTAGGGAGGTATGAAATTGAGCTGTTCATCAGAAGGCTCTTTTTCATATCATTGATCAAATAAAGAACAAATCAAACTTCAATAGTTATAAATACAGCGTTGATAGATTAGGGGAACTCTCTGCATCACCAGCTAGTACTCACTCTAGCACCAATATCAGTATGTTTTGTAGAGAAACACAGAACTGAAGACTTGCAGATGGAATTACAGTACATATATAAGTAGGTGCCACAGAGGAAATCTAATTCTCTTCATGGGAAAAATTCTCTTTAGAATGGATTGCATTCTTTTTTATTTCTGAAGAATTTCTCTCCTCCTGCTGTTTTTATTTTGATTCCTTTTTTGCTCTCTGCTGCAGTCTATGTTTTATAAAGCGGCAGTGGGAGTAGTGCATGTTTCCAAATTCTTACTGCTGCAAATGTTCTCATTGTTCATTCAAGAATTAATCCTGTATCTGGAATACAGTTGCACTTCTATTCCTGGCCTGGGTAGTCAGCGTGAACTGGGCTATTCCACTATTCACTTTTGACATGCACAAAAGTAAGATTAAGATTTGCTCAGAATGCCGAGGACTTGTTCCTAGTACCCTGTGCATGGTCCTTGTGCTAGGGCCTCCACTGCAAGATCATGGCACGCTTGGGAGATGAGGGCTGCTCTCCTGAAGCAACTGATTTGAGCAAAGTCACTGGGGTCTGCCCATATTTCAGCTTTCTCCCAGGCTCTCTTGATAACGGGTCACCTGGGGATGGGACAAAGACCTTCCTGTTGTATTCAGGTATGAGAAAAGCAGGCCCAAAGAACCCTTTTTAAAAAAACTTTTTCTATTAATACATGAGGAAATCACATGCTCCTATGGTGGTGCCTAATGTGGCAACATTACTCAATTTATGTTATTCATGGATAGTATTAAATAATGCTGGTTTAAGATTTTCTTTTATCCTCTTTCTCACTTTTATTTTTTTATTTATTTTGATTTAGCTGTTTACAATGAACATCTTCTAATTTGTAACCTACAGTGCTTTTGCAGACAGTTGTTTTGGATCAACTGAAACAGTAGATGAAATTGGTTATAGTGCTGGTTGAATTAGTGGAGTTTGAGTTAATGGCACACCACCAGGTATGCCAACTGCCAAGTAGTTCCTTTTATATATTGTTCACAGGAGATAATTTTTAACCTAAATTTGAACTTGCTGTTTTTGCAGGATATTTTACCATGACAAATTTAATTATTAAAAAAGTGTAAAAAGAAAAGAATAGGAAAAAATATTAAAAATGTGTTGATGACTAAACCATGCACATGGGTGTAGCAGTTAGCAAAAGTCGGGTCTAATCAACAAAAGGCTTATGAGAGAAGTTGAACTTTAGTTAGCCCTATAGGGTAAAGATTTAGCTTTGTTATATGACTAATGTTTAGTGCAAACAACAGGCTAGTCATTGTGAAAACTGTGAAGGTGTAGACACTCTTCAAGATGAGCAGATCACGAGCATCAGCAGTGGTGACAGCTTGTTGTTAGGTGCCAAATGCGTGATCAAGACATTTAAGAATCTGGTGTTCTCTACCCATTCCTACACCTCCATGTCCAGACTTGTTTGTGCATGCAGATGGGTAGGATGGGGAAGTAAAGATTTAATGATGGCGCTGCTCATACTCTCCTCAGCCAAAGCAACTCAGTTCTGCCTCTTATAATGAAAAGTTATCCTGAAACATGTCTTGCACATTGTCCTACTGTTAATCAGCCTAGTAAATCCTTAAGTTGCCCTATCACTTCAAAAGTGAGAGTAAATGCAAAATCTCAATTCAAAGAGTCCCAGATTCATAGAGATATTTCAAGAGGTGTGTGTATAAATGCATGTGGGAGACATCAATATCTGTAAATATCCAAAAGCATAAACTTCCAGGTGTACTTCAGTTACGTTTTCAAATGCACAGTAATTTACACAATAATCATCTAACATTTAATAAAAGCTTGGACATAGCACCTGCTTGTAGGACCAGTGGCTTGGGTTAGAAAATCAAACCAAAGTCACTCAGAACACATGCTGAAAGGTTTTTAATAAACTTGAGATATCTGGCAACTGTGAGCTCAAAAGAAAAAGGTATATGCTCTCTCTTGTGCCTTGTCCAGACAAAAACCCAACACCAAGGATAAACGAAAAACTGCAGTAATCTTGATAGGCAATATTTACTATGTCACTGTTTGAAAAACAGATACAGCTTGCATACTGCAGCAAATACTGTAGTATATCAATGCTTCACAAAAGCAAGTGTTAAATGATGTTAACTTGGCCATAAAAGAAGGCAAAAGAATTGTACCAGAAACAGTCATAACTGTGGATAATAAATCCACTTGCATGTTCAGAAACTTTCCTTTAGATGTGGGGAGCAAGAATCCTCCTCTTCCATGGCAAAAATATGCCCTCATATGTAAAGAGATGTTATTTCTTTTTTGTTTATTTCATTTGCTTCTCTGGAAGGCTATATACTTTTGAGTCAAGATACTTGCTATGTGAGTGTATGCTCGAAAAATGAGAAGCGGAAACAGCCTCCTTGGTTTATTAAATCAAAATAATGCAAAGTGACACTAAACACTGAAAGTAATTTATCTGACTGCTGTCACCAAGCATTGCTACTGAAGATGGATGATAAAACTCATTGAGTTTTTCTGTTTCCTAGGTAAACAGCTGAAGGAAATATATCTGTGTTCCTCTATTCTTGCCCTAGAGTATTTTGATTAATATTGACATCATCAAGCCTAGTGCTAGTAGACCCAAAGAAGAATAACATATTCTGGTGACTAATCCAATACTGACAGTAGCAGGCAGCCTGAATTCAACAGAGAAAGATAT
Organism: Tinamus guttatus; assembly: GCF_059628265.1. Taxonomy (NCBI): domain Eukaryota; kingdom Metazoa; phylum Chordata; class Aves; order Tinamiformes; family Tinamidae; genus Tinamus; species Tinamus guttatus. Next base: position 303,155 of record NW_028288659.1, on the reverse strand, counting down.
TTTTATTGGATTTCTCCAGAGCTCAGAATTGAAGCCAGCACTTGGCAAGAGTCATACTCACTGGGCAATCAGTTGTCACTCTGAAAGCTTTTGAAGATATGAAACAATATATATTTATCCTCTTTAACATCTTACCTTGCTTAATCTGTTTTAAAAATAGCTATTTTTAAAAAAGTCAAACTCCTTTGTACAAACTAGGTCTTTATAAACACCCGCTAGTCTGTAGTGTTGAGTACATGAGGTTGTATAAACAAATGAGGCAATACCTACATTTGCAGCTGAAAGTCATTCTGGTGGGAAACTGCATTTCTCTGGACTGTGCAAGTGGGAGTCCACATCCCACACTTTCTCCTACAACTTCTGTATGTGGGGGCTGCAATCATACAGAGGGGATATTCATGTCATGTTCTTCCTCTTCATGCAGATAGGGATGCAGAGAAGACAGAAAGAGGGCTACTGAGCTACTGATCTTCCCAAATTATCATTTCAAATAGAAATAAACTTGGTTGAGGAGAGAATAACTTGTCAGGGGAGAGCCATCACAAATGCTTTGCTTCCTGAAGTAAAAAAGAAGCCAAGAAGAAAGTGAAACATCACAGATTCCCCTAGGCTGATTTTTTTTTTTAATCAGTTTTATCAGCTCAGCCCATGAAGAGAGAGGCGAGGCCCAATCTAGTCACATAAAAACTAATCATGAAGGCTGAAGGAATGGAGCTGACCAAATGATGCAAAAGAAAGCCTTTTGAGGGAATGAGTGGCCTGCCTAAAAGGGAATGGTACAACAGTTCTTTTTAGCACAATCCCACAATCTTCTGTAGTAGGGTCTCTAGCTGAAACAAAATACAGTTTTATGCTCACTGGTAATAATAAAGAATTAAGATGTGAGCTTCCTAGCCACACATAATAGAGAAAAAAATCAAGACATTAAAAGAATTTCATTTCATACTATGCTTTCATAGTCACTCAAGCAACATACATTTTTAAACCTCACTGCTTTTCAGTTACATTTCTGAAAGCTATACTTTATATCATTTTAATTGAATATACAGCTTGTATTTGTCTACATAGTATTAGTTAGATATCGAAACTCAGAGCTCAATGTAAATATTTAAATCCAGTTACTACTATCAGGGAAGCACACAGATAAATATTATAAGACAACAATGTCAGTCCAAATTATGCCCAATTCAGTGCACTTGGAAGACATTCATAGCTTATATCAGTGCATGAGTTCTTTATGCAACAAAACAAGACACCAAAATTAGCTTGCATTTCAACACTGTAGGAAGGTTATCATATCAGCTAGCTAAGACCTGTGCAGTGCTATGGATAGATAGTGCCAGACAGCTTTCATTCTTTCATTTGGGAGAATTAGAAAGCAGGTGTTACTGCTAGTAGTTTTATCTGCCTGACTGACATTTATTACCACAGTTATTTATATAAAGTTCATTTAAAATCAGGGAACTAAGGGGAGTCATCTGAGAGCAACCAAACACTGGTTTCACAAGGATTTTGTTTCCCTTATTTCACCTATCCTGAATTTCTTCCTTCTATTTCACCCCAATCCTTACATCTCTGAAACATCCTGAACAGAGGTTGGATTAACCATTATGCTGATCTTAAAGAACATGATGTGAATCAAATACCACTACCAATGCAAATGTGAAACGAGAACCATTTCTTTCATTTTCCAGGGGATGGTCATTTGTAATATGTAAGTGAGTTTCTGAAGCTGGGAAAGAAGAGGAGGGAGTTTTATTTTGCTATGCTTGCTGCTGTCTTCTGCTTAGGTGATCGTCTGCTTGCCAACCTTAAACCGTCCTGGGAAGGCTCCCCTTTATTATATCAGATTGAGGAATAAAGAACAGTATCTCCAAGCAGGGAAACATATCCAATGCATCCACATTAAGCCTATAGCCAGGCTTAAAATCAGGGACATCCAAGTCAGTCTTGCTACAGCTTCCTCCTGTGACACTTTTTTTTTTATTATTTTGCATGTAGATGTTGGCAAAACTACGTAAGCTGCCAATTCCTAACTGCCAATTCCTAACTGCTAGTGAGACACAGAGCAACAGATCGCTAGCCTCAAGATGAGTCTCTCCAGTCAGATATGTTCCATGCTCCATGTTCCATGCAGTGTCAGGAAAGTGTGACAATACAGACATGAATTAAAAGGCATTTAAGTCGTAAACCATAAAGGAAAACCAGCCAGTAATTGCTCAATGGGAGCTCTCTGTCTTCAGTGACTGGGTTGCAGGCTGCTCTACATGGACATTTCCAGATTTCCCCTGCAGCCCCTGGAGGAAACTGCACCATGGAGCACGTGGCTGGAGACTTGCATTCAGTCCCCAGCTCAGCCTTTCAGTTGGCAGAGAGGTTTGCCTATGCCATGGCATCGAAGAGAAGACAAAATCACTTCCCACTGCGGGATGAGCAGCGATGCACCTTGCTCTCATGAAGAACCCTCTTAAAGTTGGACACATGCAATGAGAATGATGAAGTGATTTTTGGAACTACGAGCTCGCATGTACTTCCCCACTTTCATTGCCATTCTCTCATCAGAGCAATGACACTGTGCGCAGATGCCTAAGACTCCTGTTTGGTGGTAGTTGTGGGTGATGGGAGCCAGTGCTGCTCCCTTTTCTTTCCTTTTGTGTGTGTGTGTGTCTTGTTTGGTTTGGCTTGGATTATCACAGTGTTAATAGACAGTAGCAATGCTGTTCCTGCCCCACGTCGTGCTGTCTCCCAGTGACAAAAAGCATCCTCCCTTGAGATGCCCCTGAGACTAGTGAGAGCAGATTCCAGTCCTCTCTCAGCTCCAATATGATAAAGCCCACTTCCTCCAAGCACTTGAAGAGGGGAGGAGAGAAAAACCGTGGGCTCATAACAATCCAATGTGAATCAAGCTGAAAAAAACCCTTTATTCGCACAAAGCCGTCCCTTATATCCGATTTCCGTTCCTCGGATGCACGCCCCCGAGGATGATTGGCTAGAGCCTTTCTTCTTTCTGGCTGGTTGTTGTCAGGCTGCGTCAATCGTCCCTTAAGATACAGGTGCAAAGTGGCCTTTGTTCTGCACAATGTGCTTATTACAATTTCTCGTATGGCTGGCTCATTGGGTGGCCATATTCCTCCAAGAACGACTCCACAAAGAGGAGCTAGATGGTCTCCAAATGTCTTTTCCCCAGCACTAACCGAGTGGAGGCAAACAAATCAGTCAAGGCTGCAAGAAGAAAACAAAAATATTAAGTTACACAGGTCCAATATACTTCCTCCCTGAATATTTCAGGAGGGCTTTGTTGCCCACTTGTTGGCCATTCAAGAAGGCTGGAGGACCCTGTTGCCCGGTGAGCCAGTGTCCCAGCTCCCTTACCCAGAGGTCAACCAGCAGGACACACTGACACACTGGACACGTGGCATTCCACCAAACTGGGGGGATGGATTTTATTAGGCTCTGAGCTGAAAGACTTGCATACGCCAAGACTCCTCTCAGCCTTCCTCCGTTTGCCCCGCTGTCTCGAATGAGTGCCGAAAAAGAGCAAAGGGAAGATAGGTGGCCCTGCAAAGCTTGACTCACTTTAATCCTGCCAGATCGGTAAGCACAGCCATGACACTGGTGAGTAATGAGAGCAGCGGGAACATTATTGGAGCATTTCTAGAAAGGCCCAAGGGTAATTTAACAGCATCCTCCCGCCTCTTGAGTCCCGTGTTAGGGAGAGCACAGCTAAAGAGCATGTGCTTTGTTGTGCTACAATCCTCCTCCCTTTCCACTGGACACACTGAGGGGTGAGGGTGGCTTCAAAGAAGATGCAGTCCCTCTTTTCCTTCCACTGTTTTTAGTGCCTGGTGCTTTTTCTCTCTAGCTGAAAGCAAGTAATGTTTTATATAGAATTGTGTTCAGGCAATGAAATATGGAAGCAGGACAGCTAAAGGGTAAACTACCCCTAGACAAGTCCCTTAGACATTTTGAGGTGCATCTTTCCGTCCTGCAGCAGGGAGGTGGACTGCCCTTTTGAAAGAAAACCCAGCAGAGAGCTGTTGTTGCAGAATGGACAGAGGTGCCTTTGGTGGCAAAGCACTTGCTATGGCTGGGAGCAACCTCCATCCCACTGGAGAGGCCGTTGCTGAGGGATGGCAGGTGGCAAAGGCACCACACCGATGGCTCTGTGTTTGTGACATTGAAGGGTCTAAGGGCTGCTTGGCCCCCGCAGCTGGTTGCCAGCGGCTCTGGCGGAATGTTTGCTCTGGAACCTGCAGTCTCCCTGGACAACGTTAGAGGTTCGAGACTGTTTCCTCCCGAAGTTGGAGCATCTCTACGTTGTCCTGCCTTCTTTAAAGGATAGCTACTGCTTTTTCTTCCTATCTCAAGTCTGGAAGACCCTTCCGAGGGACAAGCGGCTGGGCTAAAGCAAGGGCTGACCAAATGGAGCGCAGCGGCCTAGGTGCAGCAGGCGACAGCGTGCGTGCCTGCCTTGAAGAGCGGGAGCAGGAGGCAAGAGAGGGCTCCTCTGTTCCTCCGCTGCCAGCCCGCCAGCCAGCCAGCGGCACCTCGACGCAAGAGCTGCAGCCAGCACCCGCGCCTGCACCTCTCTGTGATGGGGATGAGGGGCAGCAGCCCAGCTGCAGCTCCACCAGAAGGGCTGAGGACTGCCTGGAGGTGCCAGCTCCACCAGAGCCCTGGGATGTGACGCCCACAATTCTTTCAGAAGCGCCAGGCTCTCCCAAGCCCAAACGTGACACATTGCTTCAAGATATGAATCCTCATCCAACAGGCAACGCCTCCATAAAAATCGCCTTCTATTGCATTGAGGATCTGGAGGAAATATCTGAAGAGGAATTAGAAGACACCTGGGATCTGACAACCCTATCTCCTGCAGAAGCACAGCCCTCTCCCATTCATACAGATGGCACATCGGATCACGAGCCAGACCCATTTCCCACAGCCAACAAGCCACTGAACATTCCTCTCTGTGGTAATGAGGATTTGGGAGACAGCTACAAGGAAGAATTTGACGAGCCCTCGGAAAAGGAGGAGTTTGTCCGAATCTGCATTACTGATTTGTTGCTTTCAATGTCCACTAAGAAGAGACCAAGGCTCTTACCCCCCAACAGGAAAATGTATATAGAGATGCGTCGTTACAACGAAATGGCCCAAGAGGTGAAAAGTAGCACTCCACTCCCACCAGACCACTGCCGTCTTTCGGAGGCCACAGATGCAATGGAAGCTGCTGGTATCTCCAAGGCAGAGGCCTTGCACAAGACATTTTCTAACTCTCCACACACCCAAGGCAGCGGCAGCAGCACCCCCAATACTACTACTCAGCCAGACCATGTGCTGTCAACTGTGGCCAAAAAATACACCGACCACTCTCAGCCTGAGCTCGGAGGAGCATCAGGCAGCAACCCGAGGAAGAATGAAAAAGCGAATCGCAAGAGGAGCCTCGCTTCCCCTTCCTCCCCTCCCACACCATCGCAGCAGGCTCAAGAGGAAAGGTGTCTTGAACACCTCCCACCAAAGAAGCGCTATCGCTCCTGCTGCCAGTAGGGAGGCAAGGGGTTCCCTCTGCTACCCCAAGCTGCCACTGTCCTGCCACGTGCTAGCCCCTGAACATCTGCACCCCAGCCTGCTCTTCCCCCAGCACTGCTGCCCCAAACACCTCCAGCAAAATCTCGTTTTCTTTTTTTTCCCCTCCCTTTCACGGTAGTCTTTTATGTTTTCTAAATAAAATGACAGGTGCTGTTCTTAACTTATACTCTCGTGTGTGTTCCTTATCGGCTAGCGGATACGTGAAAACTGCAACTAAGCTACTCCTGAGAGAAGGAGGAGGAGGGTACAGGAACGTTCTACCACACCTAGAAGAATGGTATTCCTGTAGAATAATTAAGCCATTCTTTACACTAGGCTCAAATGACTCTGAAGATTCAAGTGAATAAAACGAGAGTATGAATGAAAAGAGAATGCTGTGAAAAGCATTACAGAGAATACTAGTTACTAGTGGAGGGGCTAGATTTCATGGAAGTTCATACAACACTAGTCCATCTCCAACTCTGCCAAGTACAAAAATGTACTCTTCGTAGAAGGGATAGAATTGTAATATTAGAATAGATTTCTAACTGTCAGGATTAACTTGATTAGAATTAAAAGAATTGTTAAAGTTAAGGTTAGAATTTTTAAATAACAGCTTTGTTAGAGGAAAAGAACACTGGGCAATGATGCTTGGGTACGAGTAGGATTTCTCCAGCTGATATCAGAAGAGGCTCCGTGGATTCCAGACCCAAAAGGGCTTCTAGAGCTGTCATGAGTTAAGGCACTGGGAATACCATTCAAACCGGAGCTCTAAAATGGTGAAAGGGACTAAACGGGAGGCCTCTCTATTCTGCAGCCTCGGAGCTTTATTGCAGGGAGCCAAGCTTGCGTAGGTCGGGTCGCCACTTCGTCGTCCCCCTGCCATCCCACCCACTTCTCCGCTGAGAGCAGGAAAGCTGCCTCCAGCACAGCACGGAGATGCCAGCAAAAGAGGCACCATCGTGCCCTCCCCACACCTAGATCTCTCACTCCAGTAGGCAGCACAAGGACAGCGCGCTCTCTCTTTGCTTTCCTTTGCTCTGCTCTGCTTTGGGCAAGGCTTTGCAGACAGGTCAAGATTCCTGCCAGCAGGAGGGGCACACAAAGGGATTTTGGCCATGCAACATGGCTGCCACAGTCGGTGGCAGAGGTTTCTCCCCTTCCTATGCTTTGCCAAGGCGACTCTGCCAAAAGAGGTCATGATGGGCTGGAGCCTCTTGAGGGATTGAAACTCAAGGTAAAACTGGAGCCCTCTCTGTCTCTGATTTCTGGATTTCTCCAGAGAAAGAAAAGATGAGAGAGGCTACACTGATTCCCTGCAACTATTCCCTCTCCACCTTTATTTGGTCTCAGGCATGGTTCTCTCAGCACCTCTAACCTGAACACTCTTCAGAGACTAAGCACTGCATTCCTTTGGCTTTTCAAGTGCTCCTAGAAACTGTGGCCACTTTGTGCCTATCTTCTGAAAGGAAGGGAAGGGAGGCACCAGCAAACATGGAACATTTCCACATTTCCCCTGCAGCCCCTGGAGGAAACTGCACCATGGAGCATGTGGCTGGAGACTTGCATTAGGTCCCCAGCTCAGCCTTTCAGTTGGCAGAGAGGTTTGCCTATGCCATGGCATCGAAGAGAAGACAAAATCACTTCCCACTGCGGGATGAGCAGCGATGCACCTTGCTCTCATGAAGAACCCTCTTAAAGTTGGACACATGCAATAAGAATGAAGTGATCTTTGGAACTACGAGCTCGCTTGTACTTCCCCACTTTCACTGACATGAGAGCGATGACACTGTGCGCAGATGCCTAAGACTCCTGTTTGGTGGTAGTTGTGGGTGATGGGGGCCACTGCTTCTCCCTTTTCTTTCCTTTTTTTTGCGTGTGTGTGTCTTGTTTGTTTTGACTTGGATTATCACAGTGTTAATAGACAGTAGCAATGCTGTTCCTGCCGTACGTCGTGCTGCCTCCCAGTGACAAAAAGCATCCTCCCTTGAGATGCCCCTGAGACTAGTGAGAGCAGATTCCAGTCCTCTCTCTGCTTCTGCCCACTTCATCCAAGTACTTGAAGAGGAGCTAGATGGTCTCCAAGGGTCCTTTCCCCAGCACTAACCCAGTGGAGGCAATAAAATTGGTCAGGGCTGCAAGAAGAAAACAAAATATTAAGTTACACATGTCCAATAAACTACCACCCTGAATATTTCAGGACGGCTTTGTTGCCCACTTGTTGAACATTGAAGAAGGCCGGAGGACCCTGTTGCCTGTTGAGCCAGTGTCCCAGCTCCCTTACCCAGAGGTCAACCAGCAGGACACACTGACACACTGGACACGTGGCATTACACCAAACTGGGAGGATGGATTTTATTAGGCTCTGAGCTGAAAGACTTGCATACGCCAAGACCCCCCTCAGCCTTCCTCCGTTTGCCCCGCTGTCTCGAATGAGTGCTGAAAAAGAGCCAAGGGAAGATAGGTGGCCCTGCAAAGCTTTACTCACTTTAATCCTGCCAGATCGGTAAGCACAGCCATGACACTGGTGAGTAATGAGAGCAGCAGGAACATTTTTGGAGCATTTCTAGAAAGGCCCAAGGGTAATTTAACAGCATCCTCCCGCCTCTTGAGTCCCGTGTTAGGGAGAGCACAGCTAAAGAGCATGTGCTTTCTTGGGCTACAATCCTCCTCTCTTTCCACTGGACACACTGAGGGGCGAGGGTGGCTTCAAAGAAGACACAGTCCCTCTTTTCCTTCCAGCACGTTTCGTGCCTAGAGTTTTTTCTCTCTATCTGGAAGCTACTTAGGTTTCATATAGAATTGTGTTCAGTCAATGAAATATGGAAGCATGACAGCTAAAGGGTAAACTACCCCTAGACAAGTCCCTTAGACATTGTGAGGTGTAGCTTTCCGTCGTGCAGTAGGGAGGTGGACTGCCCTTTTGAAAGAAAACCCAGCAGAGAGCTGTTGTTGCAGAATGGACAGAGGTGCCTTTGGTGGCAAAGCACCTGCTATGGCTGGGAGCAACCTCCATCCCACTGGAGAGGCCGTTGCTGAGGGATGGCAGGTGGCAAAGGCACCACACCGATGGCTCTGTGTTTGTGACATTGAAGGGTCTAAGGGCTGCTTGGCCCCCGCAGCTGGTTGCCAGCGGCTCTGGCGGAATGTTTGCTCTGGAACCTGCAGTCTCCCTGGACAACGTTAGAGGTTCGCGGCTGTTTCCTCCTGAAGCTGGAGCATCGCTACGTTGTCCTGCCTTCTTTAAAGGATAGCTACTGCTTTTTCTTCTTATTTGAAGTCAGGAAGACTCTTCTAAGAGACAAGCGGCTGGGTTAAAGCAAGGGCTGACCCAATGGAGCGCAGCAGCCTAGGTGCAGCAGGCGGCAGCGTGCGTGCCTGCCTTGAAGAGCGGGAGCAGGAGGCAAGAGAGGGCTCCTCTGTTCCTCCGCTGCCAGCCCGCCAGCCAGCCAGCGGCACCTCGACGCAAGAGCTGCAGCCAGCACCCGCGCCTGCACCTCTCTGTGATGGGGATGAGGGGCAGCAGCCCAGCTGCAGCTCCACCAGAAGGGCTGAGGACTGCCTGGAGGTGCCAGCTCCACCAGAGCCCTGGGATCCGACGCCCACAATTCTTTCGGAAGCGCCCGGCTCTCCCAAGCCAACACGGGACACATTCCCTCAAGATATGCATTCTGATCCGCCAGGCAATGCCTCCATAAAAATCGCCTTCTATTGCATTGAGGATCTGGGGGAAATATCTGAAGAGGAATTAGAAGACACCTGGGATCTGACACCCCCATCTTTGTCAGAAGCACAGCCCTCTCCCAGGCATAGAGATGGCACATTGGATCACGAGCCAGACCCATTTCCCACAGCCAACAAGCCACTGAACATCCCTTTCTACGGTAATGAGGATTTGGAAGACAGCTCCACGGAAGAATTTGACCAGCCCTCGGAAAACGAGGATTTTGTCCGAATCTGCATTACTGATTTGTTGCTTTCAATCTCCACTAAGAAGAGACCAAGGCTCTTACCACCCAACAGGAAAATGTATATCGAGGTACGTCGTGGCCAAGAAATGGTCCAAGAGGTGAAAAGAAGCACTTCATTCCCACCAGAGCACTGCCATCTTCCAGAGGCCACTGATGCAATGGAAGCTGCTGGCATTTATAAGGCAGAGGCCTTTCACAAAACATTTTCTCCCTCTCCACAGACCCAGGGCAACAGCTGCAGCACCCCCAATACCTCTGCTCGGCCAGACCTTGTGCTCTCGACCGTGGCCGACAAAGACACCGACCACCCTCAGCCTGAGCTGGGAGGAGCATCAGGCAGCAACCCGAGGCAGAATGAAAAAGCGAATCGCAAGAGGAGCCTCGCTTCCCCTTCCTCCCCTCCCACACCATCGCAGCAGGCTCAAGAGGAAAGGTGTCTTGACCACCTCCCACCAAAGAAGTGCTATCGCTCCTGCTGCTAGTAGGGAGGCAAGGGGTTCCCTCTGCTACCCCAAGCTGCCACTGTCCTGCCACGTGCCAGCCCCTGAACATCTGCACCCCAGCCTGCCCTTCCCCCAGCACTGCTGCCCCACACACCTCCAGCAAAATCTCGTTTTCTTTTTTATCCATCCCTTTCTAGGTAGTCTCTTATGTTTTCTAAATAAAATGACAGGTTCTGTTCTTAAGTTATGCTCTGGTGTGTGTTCCTTTTCGGCTCGCGGATACGTGAAAACTGCAACTAAGCTAGTCTTGGGGATAGGAGGAGGAGGGTACAGCAACTATCCACCATACCTAGAAGAATGGTATTCCAGTAGAATAATTAAGCCATTCTTTACACTAGGCTCAAATGACTGTGAGGATTCGCGTGAATAATACAAGAGCATGAATGAGAAGAGAATGCTGTGAACAGCTTTACACAAAATACTAGTTACTAGTGGAGTGGCTAGATTTCATGGATGTTCATGCAACGCTAGTCCATCTCCTACTCTGCCAAGTACAAAAATGTACTATTCAGAAGGGATAGAATTGTAATATTAGAATAGATTTCTAACTGTCAGGATTAATTTGATTAGAATTAAAGGAATTGTTAAAGTTAAGGTTAGAATTTTTGAGTAACAGCTTTGTTAGAGGAAAAGAACACTGTGCAATGATGCTTGGGCATGGGTAGGATTTCTCAAGCTGATGTCAGAAGAGAATCCGTCGATTCCAGATGCAAAAAGGGCTCATAGAGCTGCCATGAGTTAAGGCACTGGGAACACCATCCAAACCGGAGCTCTAAAAGGGTGAAAGGGACTAAATGGGAGGCCTCTCTATTCTGCAGCCTCGAAGCTATATTGCAGGGAGCCAAGCTTGCGTAGGTCGGGTCGCCACTTCCTCGTCCCCCTGCCATCCCACCCACTTCTCCGCTGAGAGCAGGAAAGCTGCCTCCAGCACAGCATGGAGATGCCAGCAAAAGAGGCACCATCGTCCCCTCCCCACGCCTAGGTCTCTCACTCCAATAGGCAGCACAAGGACAGCGCTCTCTCCATCTGCTTTCCTTTGCTCTGCTCTGCTTTGGACAAGGCTTTGCAGACAGGTCAAGATTCCTGCCAGAAGGAGGGGCACACAAAGGGATTTTGGCCATGCAACAAAGCTGCCACAGTCGGTGGCAGAGGTTTCTCCCCTTCCTACGCTTTGCAAGGACGGCTCTGCCAAAACAGGTCATGATGGGCTGGGGTCTGTTGAAGGCTCAAAACCCAAAGCACAACTGGAGCCCTCCGTGCCTCTGATTTCTTGATTTCTCCAAAGATGAGGGAGGCTACACTGATTCCCTGCAACTATTCCCTCTCCACCTTTACTTGGTCTCAGGTGCGACTGTCGCAGCCCCTCTAACCTGAGCCCTCTGCAGAGACTAAGCACTGCATTCCTTGGGCTTTTCAAGTGCTCCTAGAAACTGTGGCCACTTTGTTCCTACCTTTTGAAAGGAAGGGAAGGGAGGCACCAGCAAAGATGGGACATTTCCAGATTTCCCCTGCAGCCCCTGGAGGAAACTGCACCATGGAGCACGTGGCTGGAGACTTGCATTCAGTCTCCAGCTCAGCTTTTCAGTTGGCAGAGAGGTTTGCCTATGCCATGGCATCAAAGAGAAGACAAAATCACTTCCCACTGCGGGCATGGGCAGCGATGCAGCTTGCTCTCATGCAGAACCTTCTTAAAGTTGGACACATGCAATGAGAATGAAGTGATCTTTGGAACTACGAGCTCGCTTGTACTTCTCCACTTTCACTGCGATTCTCTCATGAGAGTGATGACACTGTGCGCAGATGCATAAGACTCCTGTTTGGTGGTAGTTGTGGGTGATGGGAGCCAGCGCTGCTCCCTTTTCTCTCCCTTTGTGTGTGTGTGTGTCCTGTTTGCTTTGGCTTGGATTATCACAGTGTTAATAGACAGTAGCAATGCTGTTCCTGCCGCACGTCGTGCTGCCTCCCAGTGACAAAAAGCATCCTCCCTTGAGATGCCCCTGAGACTAGTGAGAGCAGATTCCAGTCCTCTCTCTGCTTCTGCCCACTTCCTCCAAGCACTTGAAGAGGAGCTAGATGGTCTCCAAGGGTCCTTTCCCCAGAAATAACCCAGTGGAGGCAAACAAATCAGTCAGGGCTGCAAGAAGAAAACAAAAATATTAAGTTACACAGGTCCAATAAACTACCTCCCCGAATATTTCAGGAGGGCTTTTTTGCCCACTTGTTGGCCATTCAAGAAGGCTGGAGGACCCTGTTGCCCGGTGAGCCAGTATCCCAGCTCCCTTACCCAGAGGTCAACCAGGAGGACACACTGACACACTGGACACGTGGCATTCCACCAAACTGGGGGGATGGATTTTATTAGGCTCTGAGCTGAAAGACTTGCGTACGCCAAGACCCCACTCAGCCTTCCTCCGTTTGCCCCGCTGTCCCGAATGAGTGCTGAAAAAGAGCAAAGGGAAGGTAGGTGGCCCTGCAAAGCTTGACTCACTTTAATCCTGCCAGATCGGTAAGCACAGCCATGACACTGGTGAGTAAGTGACGGAGTAATGAGAGCAGCGGGAACATTTTTGGAGCATTTCTAGAAAGGCCCAAGGGTAATTTAACAGCATCCTCCCGCCTCTTGAGTCCCGTGTTAGGGAGAGCACAGCTAAAGAGCATGTGCTTTGTTGTGCTACAATCCTCCTCCCTTTCCACTGGACACACTGAGGGGCGAGGGTGGCTTCAAAGAAGATGCTGTCCCTGTTTTCCTTCCTTTTACCTTTCGTGCCTAGAGTTTTTTCTCTCTATCTGGAAGTTCTATAGCTTTCATATAGAATTCTGTTCAGTCAATGAAATATGGAAGCATGACAGCTAAAGGATAAACTACCCCTAGACAAGTCCCTTAGACATTGTGAGGTGTAGCTTTCCGTCCTGCAGCAGGGAGGTGGACTGTCCTTTTGCAAGAAAACCCAGCAGAGAGCTGTTGTTGCAGAACGGACAGAGGTGCCTTTGGTGGCAAAGCACTTGCTATGGCTGGGAACACCCTCCATCCCACTGGAGAGGCCGTTGCTGAGGGATGGCATGTGGCAAAGGCACCACACCGATGGCTCTGTGTTTGTGACATTGAAGGGTCTAAGGGCTGCTTGGTCCCCGCAGCTGGTTGCCAGCGGCTCTGGCGGAATGTTTGCTCTGGAACCTGCAGTCTCCCTGGACAACGTTAGAGGTTCGAGACTGTTTCCTCCCGAAGTTGGAGCATCTCTACGTTGTCCTGCCTTCTTTAAAGGATAGTGACTCCTTTTTCTTCCTGTGTCAATCAGGAAGACCCTTCCGAGGCACAAGCGGCTGGGTTAAAGTGAGGGCTGACCCAATGGAGCGCAGCGGCCTAGGTGCAGCAGGCGACAGCGTGCGTGCCTGCCTTGAAGAGCGGGAGCAGGAGGCAAGAGAGGGCTCCTCTGTTCCTCCGCTGCCAGCCCGCCAGCCAGCCAGCGGCACCTCGACGCAAGAGCTGCAGCCAGCACCCGCGCCTGCACCTCTCTGTGATGGGGATGAGGGGCAGCAGCCCAGCTGCAGCTCCACCAGAAGGGCTGAGGACTGCCTGGAGGTGCCAGCTCCACCAGAGCCCTGGGATGTGACGCCCACAATACTTACAGAAGCCCCAGGCTCTCCCAAGCCCACTCATGACACATTGCCTCCTGACAGTCATCCATATCCGAGAGGCTATCCCCCGATGAACATCGTCTTCTATTCCCTTGAAGATTTGGAAGATATCTCTGAGGATGAATTAGAAGAGTCCTTGGATGTGACACCCCCATCTTTGTCAGAAGCGCCCGGCTCTCCCAAGCCCACACGGGACACATTGCCTCAAGATATGGATCCTCATCCAACAGGCAACGCCTCCATAAAAATCGCCTTCTGTTGCATTGACGATCTGGAGGAAATATCTGAAGAGGAATTAGAAGACACCTGGGATCTGACACCCCCATCTTTGTCAGAAGCACGGCCCTCTCCCAGGCATAGAGATGGCACATTGGATCACGAGCCAGACCCCTTTCCCACAGCCAACAAGCCACTGAACATCCCTTTCTACGGTAATGAGGATTTGGAAGACAGCTCCACGGAAGAATTTGACCAGCCCTCGGAAAACGAGGATTTTGTCCGAATCTGCATTACTGATTTGTTGCTTTCAATCTCCACTAAGAAGAGACCAAGGCTCTTACCCCCCAACAGGAAAATGTATATCGAGGTACGTCGTGGCCAAGAAATGGTCCAAGAGGTGAAAAGAAGCACTTCATTCCCACCAGAGCACTGCCATCTTCCAGAGGCCACTGATGCAATGGAAGCTGCTGGCATTTATAAGGGAGAGACCTTTCACAAAACATTTTCTCCCTCTCCACAGACCCAGGGCAAAAGCTGCAGCACCCCCAATACCTCTGCTCGGCCAGACCCTGTGCTCTCGACTGTGGCCACCAAAAACACTGACCACCCTCAGCCTGAGCTCGGAGGAGCATCAGGCAGCAACCCGAGGCAGAATGAAAAAGCGAATCGTAAGAGGAGCCTCGCTTCCCCTTCCTCCCCTCCCACACCATCGCAGCAGGCTCAAGAGGAAAGGTGTCTTGAACACCTCCCACCAAAGAAGCGCTATCGCTCCTGCTGCCAGTAGGGAGGCAAGGGGTTCCCTCTGCTACCCCAAGCTGCCACTGTCCTGCCACGTGCCAGTCCCAGAACATCTGCACCCCAGCCTGCCCTTCCACCAGCAATGCTGCCCCACACGCCTCCAGCAAAATCTCGTTTTCTTTTTTTTCCCCTCCCTTTCACGGTAGTCTTTTATGTTTTCTAAATTAAATGACAGGTGCTGTTCTTCAGTTACGATCTGGTGTTTGTTCCTTTTTGGCTAGCGGATACGTGAAAAATGCAAGTAAGGAAGATCTTGGGGATAGGAGGAGGAGGGTACAGGAACTTTCCACCACACCTAGAAGAATGGTATTCCAGTAGAATAATTTAGCCGTTCTTTACACTAGGCTTAAATGACTCTGAGGATTCAAGTGAATAAAACGAGAGCATGAATGAAAAGAGAATGCTGTGAAAAGCATTACAGAGAATACTAGTTACTAGTGGAAGGGCTAGATTTCATGGAAGTTCATACAACACTAGTCCATCTCCAACTCTGCCAAGTACAAAAATGTGCTCTTTGTAGAAGAGATAGAATTGTAATATTAGAATAGATTTCTAACTGTCAGGATTAACTTGATTAGAATTAAAACAATTTTTAAAGTTAAGGTTACAGTTTTTAAATAACAGCTTTGTTAGAGGAAAAGAACACTGTGCAATGATGCTTGGGTATGGGTAGGATTTCTCAAGCTGATGTCAGAAGAGGATCCGTCGATGCCAGACCCAAAAAGCGCTCCTAGAGCTGCCATGAGTCAAGGTACAGGGAATTCCAGTCAAACCGGTGGTCTAAAATGGTGAAAAGGACTAAATGGGAGGCCTCTCTATTCTGCAGCCTTGGAGCTTTATTGCAGGGAGCCAAGCTTTATTGCATAGCTCCGGTCGCCACTTCCTCGTCCCCCTGCCATCCCACCCACTTCTCCGCTGAGAGCCGGAAAGCTGCCTCCAGCACAGCACGGAGATGCCAGCAAAAGAGGCACCATCGTGCCCTCCCCACGCCTAGGTCTCTCACTCCAGTAGGCAGCACAAGGACAGCGTGCTCTCCATCTGCTTTCCTTTGCTCTGCTCTGCTTTGGACAAGGCTTTGCAGCCAGGTCCAGATTCCTGCCAGCAGGAGGGGCACACAAAGCAGTTTTGGCCCTGCAACATGGCTTCCACAGTCCTTGGCAGAGGTTTCTCCCCTTCCTATGCTTTGCCAAGGCGTCTTTGCCAAAACACATCACGATGGACGGGAGGGTCTTGAAGGCTCGGAACCCAAGGCACAACTGGAGCCCTCCGTGTCTCTGATTTCTTGATTTCCCCAAAGATGAGAGAGGCTATGCTGATTTCCTGCAATTATTCCCTCTCCACCTTTATTTGGTCTGAAGCGGGACTGTCTCAGCCCTTCTAACCTGAGCCCTCTGCAGAGACTAAGCACTGCGTTCCTTTGACTTTTTAAGTGCTCCTAGAAACTGTGGCCACTTTGTTCCTACCTTCTGAAAAGAAGGGAAGGGAAAGACGGGACATTTCCAGATTTCCCCTGCAGCCCCTGGAGGAAACTGCACCATGGAGCACATGGCTGGAGACTTGCATTCAGTCTCCAGCTCAGCCTTTCATGTACCAGAGAGGTTGGCCTATGCCATGGCATCAAAAAGAAGACAAAATCACTTCCCACTGCGGGTATGGGCAGCGATGCAGCTTGCTCTCATGCGGAACCCTCTTAAAGTTGGACACATGCAATGAGAATGAAGTGATCTTTGGAACTACGAGCTCGCTTGTACTTCCCTGCTTTCACTACCATTCTCTAATCAGAGTGATGACACTGTGCGCAGATGCCTAAGATGCCTGTTTGGTGGTGGTTGCGGGTGATGGGAGCCAGCGCTGCTCCCTTTTCTTTCCCTTTGTGTGTGTGTGTGTCCTGATTGGTTTGGCTTGGATTATCACAGTGTTAATAGATAGTAGCAATGCTGTTCCTGCCATACGTCATGCTGCCTCCCAATGACAAAAAGCATCCTCCCTTGAGATGCCCCTGAGACTAGTGAGAGCAGATTCCAGTCCTCTCTCTGCTTCTGCCCACTTCCTCCAAGCACTTGAAGAGGAGCTAGGTGGTCTCCAAGGGTCCTTTCCCCAGCAATAACCCAGTGGAGGCAAACAAATCAGTCAGGGCTGCAAGAAGAAAAAAAAAAATTAAGTTACACATGTCCAATAAACTACCACCCTGAATATTTCAGGAGGGCTTTGTTGCCCACTTGTTGGCCATTCAAGAAGGCTGGAGGACCCTGTTGCCCGGTGAGCCAGTGTCCCAGCTCCCTTACCCAGAGGTCAACCAGCAGGACACACTGACACACTGGACACGTGGCATTACACCAAACTGGGAGGATGGATTTTATTAGGCTCTGAGCTGAAAGACTTGCATACGCCAAGACCCCGCTCAGCCTTCCTACGTTTGCCCCGCTGTCCCGAATGAGTGCTGAAAAAGAGCCAAGGGAAGATAGGTGGCCCTGCAAAGCTTGACTCACTTTAATCCTGCCAGATCGGTAAGCACAGCCATGACACTGGTGAGTAATGAGAGCAGCAGGAACATTTTTGGAGCATTTCTACAAAGGCCCAAGGGTAATTTAACAGCATCCTCCTGCCTCTTGAGTGCCATGTTTGGGAGAGCACAGCTAAAGAGCATGTGCTTTCTTGGGCTACAATCCTCCTCCCTTTCCACTGGACACACTGAGGGGTGAGGGTGGCTTCAAAGAAGATGATGTCCCTCTTTTCCTTCCAGCACGTTTCGTGCCTAGAGTTTTTTCTCTCTATCTGGAAGCTACTTAGGTTTCATATAGAATTGTGTTCAGTCAATGAAAGATGGAAGCATGGCAGCTAAAGGGTAAAGTACCCCTAGAGAGGTCCCTTAGACATTGTGAGGTGTAGCTTTCCGTCCTGCAGCAGGGAGGTGGACTGCCTTTTGAAAGAAAACCCAGCAGAGAGCTGTTCTTGCAGAATGGACAGAGGTGCCTTTAGTGGCAAAGCACTTGCTATGGCTGGGAGCAACCTCCATCCTACTGGAGAGGCCGTTGCTGAGGGATGGCAGGTGTCAAAGGCACCACACCGATGGCTCTGTGTTTGTGACATTGAAGGGTCTAAGGGCTGCTTGGCCCCCGCAGCTGGTTGCCAGCGGCTCTGGCGGAATGTTTGCTCTGGAACCTGCAGTCTCCCTGGACAACGTTAGAGGTTCGCGGCTGTTTCCTCCCGAAGCTGGAGCATCGCTACGTTGTCCTGCCTTCTTTAAAGGATAGCTACTCCTTTTTCTTCTTATATGAAGTCAGGAAGAGCCTTCTAAGAGACAAGCGGCTGGGCTAAAGCAAGGGCTGATCAAATGGAGCGCAGCGGCCTAGGTGCAGCAGGCGACAGCGTGCGTGCCTGCCTTGAAGAGCGGGAGCACGAGGCAAGAGAGGGCTCCTCTGTTCCTCCGCTGCCAGCCCGCCAGCCAGCCAGCGGCACCTCGACGCAAGAGCTGCAGCCAGCACCCGCGCCTGCACCTCTCTGTGATGGGGATGAGGGGCAGCAGCCCAGCTGCAGCTCCACCAGAAGGGCTGAGGACTGCCTGGAGGTGCCAGCTCCACCAGAGCCCTGGGATCGGATGCCCACAATTCTTTCAGAAGCGCCGGGCTCTCCCAAGCCCAAACGTGACACACTGCCTCCCGACACTCATCCCACTCCAAGAGGCAATTCCCCCATGAGCATCACCTTCTATTCCCTTCAAGATCTGGAAGATATCTCTGAGGATGAATTAGAAGGGTCCTTGGATGTGACACCCCCATCTTTGTCAGAAGCGCCGGGCTCTCCCAAGCCCACACACGGCACATTGCCTCAGGAGAGGCATGCTGATCCGATAGGCAGTTCCCCCTTTAACATCGCCTTCTACTGCCTTGGGGATTTAGAAGAAATCTCTGAAGGTGAATTAGAAGAGCCCTGGGATTTGACACCCCCATCTCTTTCACAAACACCGGGCTCTCCCAAGCACACACGTGACACCTTTTCTCCTGACACTCATGCCGATCCGACAAGCAATGCGTCCGTGAGTATTGCCTTCGATTGCACCAATGATGTGGAGGATATATCTGAAGATGAATCAGAAGAGCTCTGGGATCTGACACCCCCATCCTTTCCAGAAGCATCGGGCTCTCCCAAGAACACACATCAAACATCACCTCATGAGACAGGTCCCAGTGAGACAGGCAGTGCCACTGTCAACATGGCCTTCTATTGCCTTGATGATTTGGAGGAAATCTCTGATGAAGAATTAGAAGAGCCCTTGGATCTTACACCCCCACCTTTATCAGGAGGACAGGGCTCTCCCAAGTGCACACATGGCACATCATCTCATGAGAGAGGTCCCGATGCGACAGGTAATGCCTCCATGAATATGGCCTTCTATTGCACGGAGGATTTAGAGGAAATCTCTGAAGATGAATTGGAACCGACCTGGGATCTGACAACCCCATCTCGTGCAGAAGCGCAGCCCTCTTCCATTCATACAGATGGCACACCGGCTCACGAGACAAACCCTTTTCCCACAGGGAACAAGCCACTGAACATCCATGTCTGTGGTAATGAGGATTTGGAAGACATCTCTGAGGAAGAATTCAAAGAGCCCTTGGAAAAGGAAGAGATTACCCAAATCTGCACTACAGACGTGATGGTTACAATCTCCATTAGGAAGAGACCAAGGCCCTTAACCCCCAAGAGGAAAATGTATATAGAGGTGTGTTGTGATAAAGAAGTGCCCCAAGAGATGAAAGATAGCACTCCACTCCCATCAAAGCACTGTCGTCTTCTTGAGGCCACAGATGCAATGGAAGCTGTTGGCATTTATAAGGCAGAGGCCTTTCACAGCACATTTTCTCCCTCTCCACACACTCAGGGCAGTGGCCGCAGCACACCCAGTACCTCTGCTCGGCCAGGCCACATGCTCTCGACTGTGGCCACCAAAAACACTGACCACCCTCAGCCTGAGCTCGGGGGAGCTTCAGGCAGCAAACCAAGGAAGAATCAAAATGGGAATTGCAAGAGGAGCCTCGCTTCCCCTTCCTCCCCTCCCACACCATCGCAGCAGGCTCAAGAGGAAAGGTGTCTTGACCACCTCCCACCAAAGAAGCGCTATCGCTCCTGCTGGCAGTAGGGAGGCAAGGGGTTCCCTCTGCTACCCGCAGCTGCCACTGTCCTGCCACGTGCCAGCCCCTGAACATCTGCACCCCAGCCTGCCCTTCCCCCAGCACTGCTGCCCCACACACCTCCAGCAAGATCTTGGTTTTTTTTTTTTTTTTTTTTTTTTCTTCCCTTTCTAGGTAGTCTCTTATGTTTTGTAAATAAAATGACTGGTGCTGTTCTTAAATTGCACTCTGGTGTGTGTTCCTTATCGGCTAGCGGATACGTGAAAACTTCAACTAAGCTACTCTTGGGGGAAGAAGGAGGAGGGTCCGGGGATGTTCCAAAACACCTAGCAGAATGGTATTCCAGTAGAATAATTAAACCATTCTTTACACTAGGCTCAAATGACTCTGAGGATTTGAGTGAATAATACAAGAGCATGAATGAGAAGAGAATGCTGTGAACAGCTTTACACAAAATACTAGTTACTCGTGGAGGGGCTAGATTTCATGGATGTTCATGCAACGCTAGTCCATCTCCAACTCTGCCAAGTACAAAAATGTACTCTTTGTAATAGGGCTAGAATTGCAATGTTAGAATTGATTTCTAAATGTTAGGATTAAATTAATTAGAATTAGATCAATTTTTAAAATTAAGATTAGAATTTTTAAATAACAGCTTTGTTAGAGGAAAAGAACACTGTGCAATGATGCTTCGGTATGGGTACGGTTTCTCAATCTGATTGATATCAGAAGAGGATCCGTCGATTCCAGACCCAAAAAGGGCTTCTAGAGCAGCCATGAGTCAAGGCACCGGGAATACCATCCAAACCATCGGGTTGCCACTTCCTCGTCCCCCTGTCATCCCACTCACTTCTCCGCTGAGAGCAGGAAAGCTGCCTCCAGCACAGCACGGAGATGCCAGCAAAAGAGGCACCATCGTGCCCTCCCCAAATCTAGATCTCTCACTCCAGTAGGCAGCACAAGAACAGCGCGCTCTCCATCTGCTTTCCTTTGCTCTGCTCTGCTTTGGACAAGGCTTTGCAGACAGGTCAAGATTCCTGCCAGAAGGAGGGGCACACAAAGGGATTTTGGCCATGCAACATGGCTTCCACAGTCGGTGGCAGAGGTTTCTCCCCTTCCTACGCTTTGCAAGGACGGCTCTGCCAAAACAGGTCATGATGGGCTGGGGTCTGTTGAAGGCTCAAAACCCAAAGCACAACTGGAGCCCTCCGTGCCTCTGATTTCTTGATTTCTCCAAAGATGAGGGAGGCTACACTGATTCCCTGCAACTATTCCCTCTCCACCTTTACTTGGTCTCAGGTGCGGCTGTCGCAGCCCCTCTAACCTGAGCCCTCTGCAGAGACTAAGCACTGCATTCCTTGGGCTTTTCAAGTGCTCCTAGAAACTGTGGCCACTTTGTTCCTACCTTTTGAAAGGAAGGGAAGGGAGGCACCAGCAAAGATGGGACATTTCCAGATTTCCCCTGCAGCCCCTGGAGGAAACTGCACCATGGAGCACGTGGCTGGAGACTTGCATTCAGTCTCCAGCTCAGCCTTTCAGTTGGCAGAGAGGTTTGCCTATGCCATGGCATCGAAGAGAAGACAAAATCACTTCCCACTGCGGGCATGGGCAGCGATGCAGCTTGCTCTCATGCAGAACCTTCTTAAAGTTGGACACATGCAATGAGAATGAAGTGATCTTTGGAACTACAAGCTCGCTTGTACTTCCCCGCTTTCACTGCCATTCTCTCATCAGAGCGATGACACTGTGCGCAGATGCATAAGACTCCTGTTTGGTGGTAGTTGTGGGTGATGGGAGCCAGTGCTGCTCCCTTTTCTTTCCCTTTGTGTGTGTGTGTGTGTGTCCTGTTTGCTTTGGCTTGGATTATCACAGTGTTAATAGACAGTAGCAATGCTGTTCCTGCCCCACGTCATGCTGCCTCCCAGTGACAAAAAGCATCCTCCCTTGAGATGCCCCTGAGACTAGTGAGAGCAGATTCTAGTCCTCTCTCTGCTTCTGCCCACTTCCTCCAAGCACTTGAAGAGGAGCTAGATGGTCTCCAAGGGTCCTTTCCCCAGAAATAACCCAGTGGAGGCAAACAAATCAGTCAGGGCTGCAAGAAGAAAACAAAAATATTAAGTTACACAGGTCCAATAAACTATCTCCCCGAATATTTCAGGAGGGCTTTGTTGCCCACTTGTTGGCCATTCAAGAAGGCTGGAGGACCCTGTTGCCCGGTGAGCCAGTGTCCCAGCTCCCTTACCCAGAGGTCAACCAGGAGGACACACTGACACACTGGACACGTGGCATTCCACCAAACTGGGGGGATGGATTTTATTAGGCTCTGAGCTGAAAGACTTGCGTACGCCAAGACCCCGCTCAGCTTGGTCCTTTTGCTCCGCTGTCTCTAATGAGTGCCAGAAAAGAGCAAAGGGAAGGTAGGTGGCCCTGCAAAGCTTGACTCACTTTAATCCTGCCAGATCGGTAAGCACAGCCATGACACTGGTGAGTAATGAGAGCAGCGGGAACATTTTTGGAGCATTTCTAGAAAGGCCCAAGGGTAATTTAACAGCATCCTCCCGCCTCTTGAGTCCCGTGTTAGGGAGAGCACAGCTAAAGAGCATGTGCTTTGTTGTGCTACAATCCTCCTCTCTTTCCACTGGACACACTGAGGGGCGAGGGTGGCTTCAAAGAAGACGCTGTCCCTCTTTTCCTTCCAGCACGTTTCGTGCCTACAGTTTTTTCTCTCCATCTGGAAGCTACTTAGGTCTCATATAGAATTGTGTTCAGTCAATGAAATATGGAAGCATGATAGCTAAAGGGTAAACTACCCCTAGACAAGTCCCTTAGACATTGTGAGGTGTAGCTTTCCGTCGTGTAGTAGGGAGGTGGACTGCCTTTTGAAAGAAAACCCAGCAGAGAGCTGTTGTTGCAGAATGGACAGAGGTGCCTTTGGTGGCAAAGCACTTGCTATGGCTGGGAGCAACCTCCATGCCACTGGAGAGGCCGTTGCTGAGGGATGGCAGGTGGCAAAGGCACCACACCGATGGCTCTGTGTTTGTGACATTGAAGGGTCTAAGGGCTGCTTGGCGCCCACAGCTGGTTGCCAGCGGCTCTGGCGGAATGTTTGCTCCGGAACCTGCAGTCTCCCTGGACAACGTTAGAGGTTCGAGACTGTTTCCTCCCAAAGCTGGAGCATCGCTACGTTGTCCTGCCTTCTTTAAAGGATAGCGACTCCTTTTTCTTCCTGTCTCAAGTCTGGAAGACCCTTCCAAGAGACAAGCGGCTGGGCTAAAGCAAGGGCTGACCCAATGGAGCGCAGCGGCCTAGGTGCAGCAGGCGACAGCGTGCGTGCCTGCCTTGAAGAGCGGGAGCAGGAGGCAAGAGAGGGCTCCTCTGTTCCTCCGCTGCCAGCCCGCCAGCCAGCCAGCGGCACCTCGACGCAAGAGCTGCAGCCAGCACCCGCGCCTGCACCTCTCTGTGATGGGGATGAGGGGCAGCAGCCCAGCTGCAGCTCCACCAGAAGGGCTGAGGACTGCCTGGAGGTGCCAGCTCCACCAGAGCCCTGGGATCTGACGCCCACAATTCTTACAGAAGCCCCAGGCTCTCGCAAGCCGACTCATGACACATTGCCTCCTGACAGTCATCCATATCCGAGAGGCTATCCCCCGATGAACATTGTCTTCTATTCCCTTGAAGATTTGGAAGATATCTCTGAGGATGAATTAGAAGAGTCCTTGGATGTGACACCCCCATCTTTGTCAGAAGCGCCAGGCTCTCCCAAGCCCACAGGGGACACATTGCCTCAAGATATGCATCCTGAACCGACAGGGAACGCCTACATAAAAATTGCCTTCTATTGCACCGAGGATCTGGAGGAAATCTCTGAAGATGAATTGGAACAGACCTGGGATCTGACAACCCTATCTCCTGCAGAAGCACAGCCCTCACCCAGGCATACAGATAGCACATCGCATCACGAGACAGATCCTTTGCCCACAGGCAACAAGTCACCAAATATCCCTGTCTGCGGGAATGAGGATTTGCAATTCATCTCGGAGGAAGAACCTGAAGAGCCCTTGGAAAACGAGGATTTTGTCCGAATCTGCATTACTGATTTGTTGCTTTCAATGTCCACTAAGAAGAGACCAAGGCTCTTACCCCCCAACAGGAAAATGTATATCGAGGTACGTCGTGGCCAAGAAATGGTCCAAGAGGTGAAAAGCAGCACTTCATTCCCACCAGAGCACTGTCATCTTCCAGAGGCCACTGATGCAATGGAAGCTGCTGGCATTTATAAGGCAGAGACCTTTCACAAAACATTTTCTCCCTCTCCACAGACCCAGGGCAAAAGCTGCAGCACCCCCAATACCTCTGCTCGGCCAGACCCTGTGCTCTCGACTGTGGCCACCAAAAACACTGACCACCCTCAGCCTGAGCTCGGGGGAGCTTCAGGCAGCAAACCAAGGAAGAATCAAAATGGGAATCGCAAGAGGAGCCTCGCTTCCCCTTCCTCCCCTCCCACACCATCGCAGCAGGCTCAAGAGGAAAGGTGTCTTGAACACCTCCCACCAAAGAAGCGCTATCGCTCCTGCTGGCAATAGGGAGGCAAGGGGTTCCCTCTGCTACCCCAAGCTGCCACTGTCCTGCCACGTGCCAGCCCCAGAACATCTGCACCCCAGCCTGCCCTTCCCCCAGCAATGCTGCCCCACACACCTCCAGCAAAATCTCGTTTTCTTTTTTTTCCCCTCCCTTTCTAGGTAGTCTTTTATGTTTTCTAAATAAAATGACAGGTGCTGTTCTTCAGTTACGATCTGGTGTTTGTTCCTTTTTGGCTAGCAGATACGTGAAAAATGCAAGTAAGGAAGATCTTGGGGATAGGAGGAGGAGGGTACAGCAACTATCCACCACACCTAGAAGAATGGTATTCCTGTAGAATAATTAAGCCATTCTTTACACTAGGCTCAAATGACTGTGAGGATTCGCGTGAATAAAACGAGAGTATGAATGAAAAGAGAATGCTGTGAAAAGCATTACAGAGAATACTAGTTACTAGTGGAGGGGCTAGATTTCATGGAAGTTCATACAACACTAGTCCATCTCCAACTCTGCCAAGTACAAAAATGTACTCTTCGTAGAAGGGATAGAATTGTAATATTAGAATAGATTTCTAACTGTCAGGATTAACTTGATTAGAATTAAAAGAATTGTTAAAGTTAAGGTTAGAATTTTTAAATAACAGCTTTGTTAGAGGAAAAGAACACTGGGCAATGATGCTTGGGTACGAGTAGGATTTCTCCAGCTGATATCAGAAGAGGCTCCGTGGATTCCAGACCCAAAAGGGCTTCTAGAGCTGTCATGAGTTAAGGCACTGGGAATACCATTCAAACCGGAGCTCTAAAATGGTGAAAGGGACTAAACGGGAGGCCTCTCTATTCTGCAGCCTCAGAGCTTTATTGCAGGGAGCGAAGCTTGCGTAGGTCGGGTCGCTACTTCGTCGTCCCCCTGCCATCCCACCCACTTCTCCGCTGAGAGCAGGAAAGCTGCCTCCAGCACAGCACGGAGATGCCAGCAAAAGAGGCACCATCGTGCCCTCCCCACACCTAGATCTCTCACTCCAGTAGGCAGCACAAGGACAGCGCGCTCTCTCTTTGCTTTCCTTTGCTCTGCTCTGCTTTGGGCAAGGCTTTGCAGACAGGTCAAGATTCCTGCCAGCAGGAGGGGCACACAAAGGGATTTTGGCCATGCAACATGGCTGCCACAGTCGGTGGCAGAGGTTTCTCCCCTTCCTATGCTTTGCCAAGGCTACTCTGCCAAAAGAGGTCATGATGGGCTGGAGCCTCTTGAGGGATTGAAACTCAAGGTAAAACTGGAGCCCTCTCTGTCTCTGATTTCTGGATTTCTCCAGAGAAAGAAAAGATGAGAGAGGCTACACTGATTCCCTGCAACTATTCCCTCTCCACCTTTATTTGGTCTCAGGCATGGTTCTCTCAGCACCTCTAACCTGAACACTCTTCAGAGACTAAGCACTGCATTCCTTTGGCTTTTCAAGTGCTCCTAGAAACTGTGGCCACTTTGTGCCTATCTTCTGAAAGGAAGGGAAGGGAGACACCAGCAAACATGGAACATTTCCACATTTCCCCTGCAGCCCCTGGAGGAAACTGCACCATGGAGCATGTGGCTGGAGACTTGCATTAGGTCCCCAGCTCAGCCTTTCAGTTGGCAGAGAGGTTTGCCTATGCCATGGCATCGAAGAGAAGACAAAATCACTTCCCACTGCGGGATGAGCAGCGATGCACCTTGCTCTCATGAAGAACCCTCTTAAAGTTGGACACATGCAATAAGAATGAAGTGATCTTTGGAACTACGAGCTCGCTTGTACTTCCCCACTTTCACTGACATGAGAGCGATGACACTGTGCGCAGATGCCTAAGACTCCTGTTTGGTGGTAGTTGTGGGTGATGGGGGCCACTGCTTCTCCCTTTTCTTTCCTTTTTTTTGCGTGTGTGTGTCTTGTTTGTTTTGGCTTGGATTATCACAGTGTTAATAGACAGTAGCAATGCTGTTCCTGCCGTACGTCGTGCTGCCTCCCAGTGACAAAAAGCATCCTCCCTTGAGATGCCCCTGAGACTAGTGAGAGCAGATTCCAGTCCTCTCTCTGCTTCTGCCCACTTCATCCAAGTACTTGAAGAGGAGCTAGATGGTCTCCAAGGGTCCTTTCCCCAGCACTAACCCAGTGGAGGCAATAAAATTGGTCAGGGCTGCAAGAAGAAAAAAAAATATTAAGTTACACATGTCCAATAAACTACCACCCTGAATATTTCAGGACGGCTTTGTTGCCCACTTGTTGAACATTGAAGAAGGCCGGAGGACCCTGTTGCCTGTTGAGCCAGTGTCCCAGCTCCCTTACCCAGAGGTCAACCAGCAGGACACACTGACACACTGGACACGTGGCATGACACCAAACTGGGAGGATGGATTTTATTAGGCTCTGAGCTGAAAGACTTGCATACGCCAAGACCCCCCTCAGCCTTCCTCCGTTTGCCCCGCTGTCTCGAATGAGTGCTGAAAAAGAGCCAAGGGAAGATAGGTGGCCCTGCAAAGCTTGACTCACTTTAATCCTGCCAGATCGGTAAGCACAGCCATGACACTGGTGAGTAAGTGATGGAGTAATGAGAGCAGCGGGAACATTTTTGGAGCATTTCTAGAAAGGCCCAAGGGTAATTTAACAGCATCCTCCCGCCTCTTGAGTCCCGTGTTAGGGAGAGCACAGCTAAAGAGCATGTGCTTTCTTGGGCTACAATCCTCCTCTCTTTCCACTGGACACACTGAGGGGCGAGGGTGGCTTCAAAGAAGACACAGTCCCTCTTTTCCTTCCAGCACGTTTCGTGCCTAGAGTTTTTTCTCTCTATCTGGAAGCTACTTAGGTTTCATATAGAATTGTGTTCAGTCAATGAAATATGGAAGCATGACAGCTAAAGGGTAAACTACCCCTAGACAAGTCCCTTAGACATTGTGAGGTGTAGCTTTCCGTCGTGCAGTAGGGAGGTGGACTGCCCTTTTGAAAGAAAACCCAGCACAGAGCTGTTCTTGCAGAACGGACAGAGGTGCCTTTGGTGGCAAAGCACCTGCTATGGCTGGGAGCAACCTCCATGCCACTGGAGAGGCCGTTGCTGAGGGATGGCAGGTGGCAAAGGCACCACACCGATGGCTCTGTGTTTGTGACATTGAAGGGTCTAAGGGCTGCTTGGCCCCCGCAGCTGGTTGCCAGCGGCTCTGGCGGAATGTTTGCTCTGGAACCTGCAGTCTCCCTGGACAACGTTAGAGGTTCGCGGCTGTTTCCTCCTGAAGCTGGAGCATCGCTACGTTGTCCTGCCTTCTTTAAAGGATAGCTACTGCTTTTTCTTCTTATATGAAGTCAGGAAGAGCCTTCTAAGAGACAAGCGGCTGGGCTAAAGCAAGGGCTGACGAAATGGAGCGCAGCGGCCTAGGTGCAGCAGGCGACAGCGTGCGTGCCTGCCTTGAAGAGCGGGAGCAGGAGGCAAGAGAGGGCTCCTCTGTTCCTCCGCTGCCAGCCCGCCAGCCAGCCAGCGGCACCTCGACGCAAGAGCTGCAGCCAGCACCCGCGCCTGCACATCTCTGTGATGGGGATGAGGGGCAGCAGCCCAGCTGCAGCTCCACCAGAAGGGCTGAGGACTGCCTGGAGGTGCCAGCTCCACCAGAGCCCTGGGATGTGACGCCCACAATTCTTTCAGAAGCGCCGGGCTCTCCCAAGCCCACACGGGACACATTCCCTCAAGATATGCATTCTGATCCGCCAGGCAATGCCTCCATAAAAATCGCCTTCTATTGCATTGAGGATCTGGAGGAAATATCTGAAGAGGAATTAGAAGACACCTGGGATCTGACACCCCCATCTTTGTCAGAAGCACAGCCCTCTCCCAGGCATAGAGATGGCACATTGGATCACGAGCCAGACCCATTTCCCACAGCCAACAAGCCACTGAACATACCTTTCTACGGTAATGAGGATTTGGAAGACAGCTCCACGGAAGAATTTGACCAGCCCTCGAAAAACGAGGATTTTGTCCGAATCTGCATTACTGATTTGTTGCTTTCAATCTCCACTAAGAAGAGACCAAGGCTCTTACCCCCCAACAGGAAAATGTATATCGAGGTACGTCGTGGCCAAGAAATGGTCCAAGAGGTGAAAAGAAGCACTTCATTCCCACCAGAGCACTGCCATCTTCCAGAGGCCACTGATGCAATGGAAGCTGCTGGCATTTATAAGGCAGAGACCTTTCACAAAACATTTTCTCCCTCTCCACAGACCCAGGGCAACAGCTGCAGCACCCCCAATACCTCTGCTCGGCCAGACCTTGTGCTCTCGACCGTGGCCGACAAAGACACCGACCACCCTCAGCCTGAGCTGGGAGGAGCATCAGGCAGCAACCCGAGGCAGAATGAAAAAGCGAATCGCAAGAGGAGCCTCGCTTCCCCTTCCTCCCCTCCCACACCATCGCAGCAGGCTCAAGAGGAAAGGTGTCTTGACCACCTCCCACCAAAGAAGCGCTATCGCTCCTGCTGCTAGTAGGGAGGCAAGGGGTTCCCTCTGCTACCCCAAGCTGCCACTGTCCTGCCACGTGCCAGCCCCTGAACATCTGCACCCCAGCGTGCCCTTCCCCCAGCAATGCTGCCCCACACGCCTCCAGCAAAATCTCGTTTTCTTTTTTTTCCCCTCCCTTTCACGGTAGTCTTTTATGTTTTCTAAATTAAATGACAGGTGCTGTTCTTCAGTTACGATCTGGTGTTTGTTCCTTTTTGGCTAGCGGATACGTGAAAAATGCAAGTAAGGAAGATCTTGGGGATAGGAGGAGGAGGGTACAGGAACTTTCCACCACACCTAGAAGAATGGTATTGCAGTAGAATAATTTAGCCGTTCTTTACACTAGGCTTAAATGACTCTGAGGATTCAAGTGAATAAAACGAGAGTATGAATGAAAAGAGAATGCTGTGAAAAGCATTACAGAGAATACTAGTTACTAGTGGAAGGGCTAGATTTCATGGAAGTTCATACAACACTAGTCTATCTCCTACTCTGCCAAGTACAAAAATGTGCTCTTTGTAGAAGAGATAGAATTGTAATATTAGAATAGATTTCTAACTGTCAGGATTAACTTGATTAGAATTAAAACAATTTTTAAAGTTAAGGTTACAGTTTTTAAATAACAGCTTTGTTAGAGGAAAAGAACACTGGGCAATGATGCTTGGGTATGGGTAGGATTTCTCAAGCTGATGTCAGAAGAGGATCCGTCGATGCCAGACCCAAAAAGGGCTCCTAGAGCTGCCATGAGTCAAGGCACCGGGAATTCCATTCAAACCGGAGCTCTAAAATGGGGGAAAGGACTAAATGGGAGGCCTCTCTATTCTGCAGCCTGGGAGCTATATTGCAGGGAGCCAAGCTTTATTGCATAGCTCCGGTCGCCACTTCCTCGTCCCCCTGCCATCCCACCCACTTCTCCGCTGAGAGCAGGAAAGCTGCCTCCAGCACAGCACGGAGATGCCAGCAAAAGAGGCACCATCGTGCTCTCCCCACGCCTAGATCTCTCACTCCAATAGGCAGCACAAGGACAGCGCGCTCTCTCTCTGCTTTCCTTTGCTCTGCTCTGCTTTGGACAAGGCTTTGCAGCCAGGTCAAGATTCCTGCCAGCAGGAGGGGCACACAAAGCAGTTTTGGCCATGCAACATGGCTTCCACAGTCGGTGGCAGAGGTTTCTCCCCTTCCTATGCTTTGCCAAGGCGTCTTTGCCAAAACACATCACGATGGACGGGAGGGTCTTGAAGGCTCGGAACCCAAGGCACAACTGGAGCCCTCCGTGTCTCTGATTTCTTGATTTCCCCAAAGATGAGAGAGGCTATGCTGATTTCCTGCAATTATTCCCTCTCCACCTTTATTTGGTCTCAAGCGGGACTGTCTCAGCCCTTCTAACCTGAGCCCTCTGCAGAGACTAAGCACTGCGTTCCTTTGGCTTTTTAAGTGCTCCTATAAACCGTGGCCACTTTGTTCCTACCTTCTGAAAGGAAGGGAAGGGAAAGACGGGACATTTCCAGATTTCCCCTGCAGCCCCTGGAGGAAACTGCACCATGGAGCACGTGGCTGGAGACTTGCATTCAGTCTCCAGCTCAGCCTTTCCTGTACCAGAGAGGTTGGCCTATGCCATGGCATCAAAGAGAAGACAAAATCACTTCCCACTGCGGGTATGGGCAGCGATGCAGCTTGCTCTCATGCAGAACCCTCTTAAAGTTGGACACATGCAATGAGAATGAAGTGATCTTTGAACTACGAGCTCGCTTGTACTTCCCCGCTTTCACTGATTCTCTCATGAGAGCGAGGACACTGTGCGCAGATGCGTAAGACTCCTGTTTGGTGGTGGTTGTGGGTGATGGGAGCCAGCGCTGCTCCCTTTTCTTTCCCTTTGTGTGTGTGTGTGTCCTGATTGGTTTGGCTTGGATTATCACAGTGTTAATAGACAGTAGCAATGCTGTTCCTGCCCCACGTCATGCTGCCTCCCAGTGACAAAAAGCATCCTCCCTTGAGATGCCCCTGAGACTAGTGAGAGCAGATTCCAGTCCTCTCTCTGCTTCTGCCCACTTCCTCCAAGCACTTGAAGAGGAGCTAGGTGGTCTCCAAGGGTCCTTTCCCCAGCAATAACCCAGTGGAGGCAAACAAATCAGGGCTGCAAGAAGAAAAAAAAAATTAAGTTACACATGTCCAATAAACTACCACCCTGAATATTTCAGGAGGGCTTTGTTGCCCACTTGTTGACCACTGAAGAAGGCCGGAGGACCCTGTTGCCCGGTGAGCCAGTGTCCCAGCTCCCTTACCCAGAGGTCAACCAGCAGGACACACTGACACACTGGACATGTGGCATTACACCAAACTGGGAGGATGGGTTTTATTAGGCTCTGAGCTGAAAGACTTGCATACGCCAAGACCCCGCTCAGCCTTCCTACGTTTGCCCCGCTGTCCCGAATGAGTGCTGAAAAAGAGCCAAGGGAAGATAGGTGGCCCTGCAAAGCTTGACTCACTTTAATCCTGCCAGATCGGTAAGCACAGCCATGACACTGGTGAGTAATGAGAGCAGCAGGAACATTTTTGGAGCATTTCTACAAAGGCCCAAGGGTAATTTAACAGCATCCTCCTGCCTCTTGAGTGCCATGTTTGGGAGAGCACAGCTAAAGAGCATGTGCTTTCTTGGGCTACAATCCTCCTCCCTTTCCACTGGACACACTGAGGGGTGAGGGTGGCTTCAAAGAAGATGATGTCCCTCTTTTCCTTCCAGCACGTTTCGTGCCTAGAGTTTTTTCTCTCTATCTGGAAGCTACTTAGGTTTCATATAGAATTGTGTTCAGTCAATGAAAGATGGAAGCATGGCAGCTAAAGGGTAAAGTACCCCTAGAGAGGTCCCTTAGACATTGTGAGGTGTAGCTTTCCGTCCTGCAGCAGGGAGGTGGACTGCCCTTTTGAAAGAAAACCCAGCAGAGAGCTGTTCTTGCAGAATGGACAGAGGTGCCTTTGGTGGCAAAGCACTTGCTATGGCTGGGAGCAACCTCCATCCTACTGGAGAGGCCGTTGCTGAGGGATGGCAGGTGGCAAAGGCACCACACCGATGGCTCTGTGTTTGTGACATTGAAGGGTCTAAGGGCTGCTTGGCCCCCGCAGCTGGTTGCCAGCGGCTCTGGCGGAATGTTTGCTCTGGAACCTGCAGTCTCCCTGGACAACGTTAGAGGTTCGCGGCTGTTTCCTCCCGAAGCTGGAGCATGGCTACGTTGTCCTGCCTTCTTTAAAGGATAGCTACTCCTTTTTCTTCTTATATGAAGTCAGGAAGAGCCTTCTAAGAGACAAGCGGCTGGGCTAAAGCAAGGGCTGATCAAATGGAGCGCAGCGGCCTAGGTGCAGCAGGCGACAGCGTGCGTGCCTGCCTTGAAGAGCGGGAGCAGGAGGCAAGAGAGGGCTCCTCTGTTCCTCCGCTGCCAGCCCGCCAGCCAGCCAGCGGCACCTCGACGCAAGAGCTGCAGCCAGCACCCGCGCCTGCACATCTCTGTGATGGGGATGAGGGGCAGCAGCCCAGCTGCAGCTCCACCAGAAGGGCTGAGGACTGCCTGGAGGTGCCAGCTCCACCAGAGCCCTGGGATCTGATGCCCACAATTCTTTCAGAAGCGCCGGGCTCTCCCAAGCCCAAACGTGACACACTGCCTCCCGACACTCATCCCACTCCAAGAGGCAATTCCCCCATGAGCATCACCTTCTATTCCCTTCAAGATCTGGAAGATATCTCTGAGGATGAATTAGAAGGGTCCTTGGATGTGACACCCCCATCTTTGTCAGAAGCGCCGGGCTCTCCCAAGCCCACACACGGCACATTGCCTCAGGAGAGGCATGCTGATCCGATAGGCAGTTCCCCCTTTAACATCGCCTTCTACTGCCTTGGGGATTTAGAAGAAATCTCTGAAGGTGAATTAGAAGAGCCCTGGGATTTGACACCCCCATCTCTTTCACAAACACCGGGCTCTCCCAAGCACACACGTGACACCTTTTCTCCTGACACTCATGCCGATCCGACAAGCAATGCGTCCGTGAGTATTGCCTTCGATTGCACCAATGATGTGGAGGATATATCTGAAGATGAATCAGAAGAGCTCTGGGATCTGACACCCCCATCCTTTCCAGAAGCATCGGGCTCTCCCAAGAACACACATCAAACATCACCTCATGAGACAGGTCCCAGTGAGACAGGCAGTGCCACTGTCAACATGGCCTTCTATTGCCTTGATGATTTGGAGGAAATCTCTGATGAAGAATTAGAAGAGCCCTTGGATCTTACACCCCCACCTTTATCAGGAGGACAGGGCTCTCCCAAGCGCACACATGGCACATCATCTCATGAGAGAGGTCCCGATGCGACAGGTAATGCCTCCATGAATATGGCCTTCTATTGCACGGAGGATTTAGAGGAAATCTCTGAAGATGAATTGGAACCGACCTGGGATCTGACAACCCCATCTCGTGCAGAAGCGCAGCCCTCTTCCATTCATACAGATGGCACACCGGCTCACGAGACAAACCCTTTTCCCACAGGGAACAAGCCACTGAACATCCATGTCTGTGGTAATGAGGATTTGGAAGACATCTCTGAGGAAGAATTCAAAGAGCCCTTGGAAAAGGAAGAGATTACCCAAATCTGCACTACAGACGTGATGGTTACAATCTCCATTAGGAAGAGACCAAGGCCCTTAACCCCCAAGAGGAAAATGTATATAGAGGTGTGTTGTGATAAAGAAGTGCCCCAAGAGATGAAAGATAGCACTCCACTCCCATCAAAGCACTGTCGTCTTCTTGAGGCCACAGATGCAATGGAAGCTGTTGGCATTTATAAGGCAGAGGCCTTTCACAGCACATTTTCTCCCTCTCCACACACTCAGGGCAGTGGCCGCAGCACACCCAGTACCTCTGCTCGGCCAGGCCACATGCTCTCGACTGTGGCCACCAAAAACACTGACCACCCTCAGCCTGAGCTCGGGGGAGCTTCAGGCAGCAAACCAAGGAAGAATCAAAATGGGAATTGCAAGAGGAGCCTCGCTTCCCCTTCCTCCCCTCCCACACCATCGCAGCAGGCTCAAGAGGAAAGGTGTCTTGACCACCTCCCACCAAAGAAGCGCTATCGCTCCTGCTGGCAGTAGGGAGGCAAGGGGTTCCCTCTGCTACCCGCAGCTGCCACTGTCCTGCCACGTGCCAGCCCCTGAACATCTGCACCCCAGCCTGCCCTTCCCCCAGCACTGCTGCCCCACACACCTCCAGCAAGATCTTGGTTTTTTTTTTTTTTTTTTTTTTTCTTCCCTTTCTAGGTAGTCTCTTATGTTTTGTAAATAAAATGACTGGTGCTGTTCTTAAATTGCACTCTGGTGTGTGTTCCTTATCGGCTAGCGGATACGTGAAAACTTCAACTAAGCTACTCTTGGGGGAAGAAGGAGGAGGGTCCGGGGATGTTCCAAAACACCTAGCAGAATGGTATTCCAGTAGAATAATTAAACCATTCTTTACACTAGGCTCAAATGACTCTGAGGATTTGAGTGAATAATACAAGAGCATGAATGAGAAGAGAATGCTGTGAACAGCTTTACACAAAATACTAGTTACTCGTGGAGGGGCTAGATTTCATGGATGTTCATGCAACGCTAGTCCATCTCCAACTCTGCCAAGTACAAAAATGTACTCTTTGTAATAGGGCTAGAATTGCAATGTTAGAATTGATTTCTAAATGTTAGGATTAAATTAATTAGAATTAGATCAATTTTTAAAATTAAGATTAGAATTTTTAAATAACAGCTTTGTTAGAGGAAAAGAACACTGTGCAATGATGCTTGGGTATGGGTACGGTTTCTCAATCTGATTGATATCAGAAGAGGATCCGTCGATTCCAGACCCAAAAAGGGCTTCTAGAGCAGCCATGAGTCAAGGCACCGGGAATACCATCCAAACCATCGGGTTGCCACTTCCTCGTCCCCCTGTCATCCCACTCACTTCTCCGCTGAGAGCAGGAAAGCTGCCTCCAGCACAGCACGGAGATGCCAGCAAAAGAGGCACCATCGTGCCCTCCCCAAATCTAGATCTCTCACTCCAATAGGCAGCACAAGAACAGCGCGCTCTCGATCTGCTTTCCTTTCTCTGCTCTGCTTTGGACAAGGCTTTGCAGACAGGTCCAGATTCCTGTCAGCAGGAGGGGCACACAAAGCAGTTTTGGCCATGCAACATGGCTTCCACAGTCCATGGCAGAGTTTTCTCCCCTTCCTATGCTTTGCAAATGCAGCTCTGCCAAAACAGGTCACGATGGGATGGAAGCTCTTGAGGGCTTGAAACTCAAGGCAAAACTGGAGCCCTCCGTGCCTCTGATTGCTTCTTTTCCCCAAAGATGTGGGAGGCTACACTGACTGCCTGCAACTATTCCCTCTCCACCTTTATTTGGTCTCAAGCATGGCTCTCTCAGCACCTCTAACCTCAACACTCTGCAGAGACTAAGCACTGCGTTCCTTTGGCTTTTCAAGTGCTCCTAGAAACTGTGGCCACTTTGTTCCTATCTTCTGAAAGGAAGGGAAGGGAGGCACCAGCAAACATGGAACATTTCCACATTTTCCTGCAGCCCCTGGAGGAAACTGCACCATGGAGCACGTGGCTGGAGACTTGCATTCAGTCTCCAGCTCAGCCTTTCCTGTACCAGAGAGGTTGGCCTATGCCATGGCATCAAAGAGAAGACAAAATCACTTCCCACTGCGGGCATGGGCAGCGATGCAGCTTGCTCTCATGCAGGACCCTCTTAAAGTTGGACACATGCAATGAGAATGAAGTGATCTTTGGAACTACGAGCTCGCATGTACTTCCCCGCTTTCACTGCCATTCTCTCATCAGAGCGATGACACTGTGCGCAGATGCCTAAGACTCCTGTTTGGTGGTAGTTGGGGGTGATGGGAGCCAGTGCTCCTCCCTTTTCTTTCCTTTTGTGTGTGTGTGTGTCTTGTTTGGTTTGGCTTGGATCATCACAGTGTTAATAGACAGTAGCAATGCTGTTCCTGCCGTACGTCGTGCTGCCTCCCAGTGACAAAAAGCATCCTCCCTTGAGATGCCCCTGAGACTAGTGAGAGCAGATTCCAGTCCTCTCTCTGCTTCTGCCCACTTCCTCCAAGCACTTGAAGAGGAGCTAGATGGTCTCCAAGGGTCCTTTCCCCAGAAATAACCCAGTGGAGGCAAACAAATCAGTCAGGGCTGCAAGAAGAAAACAAAAATATTAAGTTACACAGGTCCAATAAACTACCTCCCCGAATATTTCAGGAGGGCTTTTTTGCCCACTTGTTGGCCATTCAAGAAGGCTGGAGGACCCTGTTGCCCGGTGAGCCAGTGTCCCAGCTCCCTTACCCAGAGGTCAACCAGGAGGACACACTGACACACTGGACACGTGGCATTCCACCAAACTGGGGGGATGGATTTTATTAGGCTCTGAGCTGAAAGACTTGCATACGCCAAGACCCCGCTCAGCTTGGTCCATTTGCTCCGCTGTCTCTAATGAGTGCCAGAAAAGAGCAAAGGGAAGGTAGGTGGCCCTGCAAAGCTTGACTCACTTTAATCCTGCCAGATCGGTAAGCACAGCCATGACACTGGTGAGTAATGAGAGCAGCGGGAACATTTTTGGAGCATTTCTAGAAAGGCCCAAGGGTAATTTAACAGCATCCTCCCGCCTCTTGAGTCCCGTGTTAGGGAGAGCACAGCTAAAGAGCATGTGCTTTGTTGTGCTACAATCCTCCTCTCTTTCCACTGGACACACTGAGGGGCGAGGGTGGCTTCAAAGAAGACGCTGTCCCTCTTTTCCTTCCAGCACGTTTCGTGCCTAGAGTTTTTTCTCTCTAGCTGGAAGCTACTTAGGTCTCATATAGAATTGTGTTCAGTCAATGAAATATGGAAGCATGATAGCTAAAGGGTAAACTACCCCTAGACAAGTCCCTTAGACATTGTGAGGTGTAGCTTTCCGTCGTGCAGTAGGGAGGTGGACTGCCTTTTGAAAGAAAACCCAGCAGAGAGCTGTTGTTGCAGAATGGACAGAGGTGCCTTTGGTGGCAAAGCACCTGCTATGGCTGGGAGCAACCTCCATGCCACTGGAGAGGCCGTTGCTGAGGGATGGCAGGTGGCAAAGGCACCACACCGATGGCTCTGTGTTTGTGACATTGAAGGGTCTAAGGGCTGCTTGGCGCCCACAGCTGGTTGCCAGCGGCTCTGGCGGAATGTTTGCTCCGGAACCTGCAGTCTCCCTGGACAACGTTAGAGGTTCGAGACTGTTTCCTCCCAAAGCTGGAGCATCGCTACGTTGTCCTGCCTTCTTTAAAGGATAGCGACTCCTTTTTCTTCCTGTCTCAAGTCTGGAAGACCCTTCCAAGAGACAAGCGGCTGGGCTAAAGCAAGGGCTGACCCAATGGAGCGCAGCGGCCTAGGTGCAGCAGGCGACAGCGTGCGTGCCTGCCTTGAAGAGCGGGAGCAGGAGGCAAGAGAGGGCTCCTCTGTTCCTCCGCTGCCAGCCCGCCAGCCAGCCAGCGGCACCTCGACGCAAGAGCTGCAGCCAGCACCCGCGCCTGCACCTCTCTGTGATGGGGATGAGGGGCAGCAGCCCAGCTGCAGCTCCACCAGAAGGGCTGAGGACTGCCTGGAGGTGCCAGCTCCACCAGAGCCCTGGGATCTGACGCCCACAATTCTTACAGAAGCCCCAGGCTCTCGCAAACCGACTCATGACACATTGCCTCCTGACAGTCATCCATATCCGAGAGGCTATCCCCCGATGAACATTGTCTTCTATTCCCTTGAAGATTTGGAAGATATCTCTGAGGATGAATTAGAAGAGTCCTTGGATGTGACACCCCCATCTTTGTCAGAAGCGCCCGGCTCTCCCAAGCCCACACGGGACACATTGCCTCAAGATATGGATCCTCATCCAACAGGCAACGCCTACATAAAAATTGCCTTCTATTGCACCGAGGATTTGGAGGAAATCTCTGAAGATGAATTGGAACAGACCTGGGATCTGACAACCCTATCTCCTGCAGAAGCACAGCCCTCACCCAGGCATACAGATAGCACATCGCATCACGAGACAGATCCTTTGCCCACAGGCAACAAGTCACCAAATATCCCTGTCTGCGGGAATGAGGATTTGCAATTCATCTCGGAGGAAGAACCTGAAGAGCCCTTGGAAAACGAGGATTTTGTCCGAATCTGCATTACTGATTTGTTGCTTTCAATGTCCACTAAGAAGAGACCAAGGCTCTTACCCCCCAACAGGAAAATGTATATCGAGGTACGTCGTGGCCAAGAAATGGTCCAAGAGGTGAAAAGAAGCACTTCATTCCCACCAGAGCACTGCCATCTTCCAGAGGCCACTGATGCAATGGAAGCTGCTGGCATTTATAAGGCAGAGGCCTTTCACAAAACATTTTCTCCCTCTCCACAGACCCAGGGCAAAAGCTGCAGCACCCCCAATACCTCTGCTCGGCCAGACCCTGTGCTCTCGACTGTGGCCACCAAAAACACTGACCACCCTCAGCCTGAGCTCGGGGGAGCTTCAGGCAGCAACCCGAGGCAGAATGAAAAAGCGAATCACAAGAGGAGCCTCGCTTCCCCTTCCTCCCCTCCCACACCATCGCAGCAGGCTCAAGAGGAAAGGTGTCTTGACCACCTCCCACCAAAGAAGCGCTATCGCTCCTGCTGGCAGTAGGGAGGCAAGGGGTTCCCTCTGCTACCCCCAGCTGCCACTGTCCTGCCACGTGCCAGCCCCAGAACATCTGCACCCCAGCCTGCCCTTCCCCCAGCAATGCTGCCCCACACACCTCCAGCAAAATCTCGTTTTCTTTTTTTTCCCCTCCCTTTCTAGGTAGTCTTTTATGTTTTCTAAATAAAATGACAGGTGCTGTTCTTCAGTTACGATCTGGTGTTTGTTCCTTTTTGGCTAGCAGATACGTGAAAAATGCAAGTAAGGAAGATCTTGGGGATAGGAGGAGGAGGGTACAGCAACTATCCACCACACCTAGAAGAATGGTATTCCAGTAGAATAATTAAGCCATTCTTTACACTAGGCTCAAATGACTGTGAGGATTCGCGTGAATAATACAAGAGCATGAATGAGAAGAGAATGCTGTGAACAGCTTTACACAAAATACTAGTTACTAGT
This sequence comes from Tinamus guttatus, assembly GCF_059628265.1. Taxonomy (NCBI): domain Eukaryota; kingdom Metazoa; phylum Chordata; class Aves; order Tinamiformes; family Tinamidae; genus Tinamus; species Tinamus guttatus. The sequence continues at coordinate 264,090 of NW_028288659.1, read as the reverse complement.
GGAGTGGCTAGATTTCATGGATGTTCATGCAACGCTAGTCCATCTCCTACTCTGCCAAGTACAAAAATGTACTATTCAGAAGGGATAGAATTGTAATATTAGAATAGATTTCTAACTGTCAGGATTAATTTGATTAGAATTAAAGGAATTGTTAAAGTTAAGGTTAGAATTTTTGAATAACAGCTTTGTTAGAGGAAAAGAACACTGTGCAATGATGCTTGGGCATGGGTAGGATTTCTCAAGCTGATGTCAGAAGAGAATCCGTCGATTCCAGATGCAAAAAGGGCTCATAGAGCTGCCATGAGTTAAGGCACTGGGAACACCATCCAAACCGGAGCTCTAAAAGGGTGAAAGGGACTAAATGGGAGGCCTCTCTATTCTGCAGCCTCGAAGCTATATTGCAGGGAGCCAAGCTTGCGTAGGTCGGGTCGCCACTTCCTCGTCCCCCTGCCATCCCACCCACTTCTCCGCTGAGAGCAGGAAAGCTGCCTCCAGCACAGCATGGAGATGCCAGCAAAAGAGGCACCATCGTCCCCTCCCCACGCCTAGGTCTCTCACTCCAATAGGCAGCACAAGGACAGCGCGCTCTCCATCTGCTTTCCTTTGCTCTGCTCTGCTTTGGACAAGGCTTTGCAGACAGGTCCAGATTCCTGCCAGAAGGAGGGGCACACAAAGGGATTTTGGCCATGCAACGAAGCTGCCACAGTCGGTGGCAGAGGTTTCTCCCCTTCCTACGCTTTGCAAGGACGGCTCTGCCAAAACAGGTCATGATGGGCTGGGGTCTGTTGAAGGCTCAAAACCCAAAGCACAACTGGAGCCCTCCGTGCCTCTGATTTCTTGATTTCTCCAAAGATGAGGGAGGCTACACTGATTCCCTGCAACTATTCCCTCTCCACCTTTACTTGGTCTCAGGTGCGGCTGTCGCAGCCCCTCTAACCTGAGCCCTCTGCAGAGACTAAGCACTGCATTCCTTGGGCTTTTCAAGTGCTCCTAGAAACTGTGGCCACTTTGTTCCTACCTTTTGAAAGGAAGGGAAGGGAGGCACCAGCAAAGATGGGACATTTCCAGATTTCCCCTGCAGCCCCTGGAGGAAACTGCACCATGGAGCACGTGGACGAGAGACTTGCATTCAGTCTCCAGCTCAGCCTTTCAGTTGGCAGAGAGGTTTGCCTATGCCATGGCATCAAAGAGAAGACAAAATCACTTCCCACTGCGGGCATGGGCAGCGATGCAGCTTGCTCTCATGCAGAACCTTCTTAAAGTTGGACACATGCAATGAGAATGAAGTGATCTTTGGAACTACGAGCTCGCTTGTACTTCTCCACTTTCACTGCGATTCTCTCATCAGAGCGATGACACTGTGCGCAGATGCATAAGACTCCTGTTTGGTGGTAGTTGTGGGTGATGGGAGCCAGCGCTGCTACCTTTTCTCTCCCTTTGTGTGTGTGTGTGTCCTGTTTGCTTTGGCTTGGATTATCACAGTGTTAATAGACAGTAGCAATGCTGTTCCTGCCGCACGTCGTGCTGCCTCCCAGTGACAAAAAGCATCCTCCCTTGAGATGCCCCTGAGACTAGTGAGAGCAGATTCCAGTCCTCTCTCTGCTTCTGCCCACTTCCTCCAAGCACTTGAAGAGGAGCTAGATGGTCTCCAAGGGTCCTTTCCCCAGAAATAACCCAGTGGAGGCAAACAAATCAGTCAGGGCTGCAAGAAGAAAACAAAAATATTAAGTTACACAGGTCCAATAAACTACCTCCCCGAATATTTCAGGAGGGCTTTTTTGCCCACTTGTTGGCCATTTAAGAAGGCTGGAGGACCCTGTTGCCCGGTGAGCCAGTATCCCAGCTCCCTTACCCAGAGGTCAACCAGGAGGACACACTGACACACTGGACACGTGGCATTCCACCAAACTGGGGGGATGGATTTTATTAGGCTCTGAGCTGAAAGACTTGCGTACGCCAAGACCCCACTCAGCCTTCCTACGTTTGCCCCGCTGTCCCGAATGAGTGCTGAAAAAGAGCAAAGGGAAGGTAGGTGGCCCTGCAAAGCTTGACTCACTTTAATCCTGCCAGATCGGTAAGCACAGCCATGACACTGGTGAGTAATGAGAGCAGCGGGAACATTTTTGGAGCATTTCTAGAAAGGCCCAAGGGTAATTTAACAGCATCCTCCCGCCTCTTGAGTCCCGTGTTAGGGAAAGCACAGCTAAAGAGCATGTGCTTTGTTGTGCTACAATCCTCCTCCCTTTCCACTGGACACACTGAGGGGCGAGGGTGGCTTCAAAGAAGATGCTGTCCCTGTTTTCCTTCCTTTTACCTTTCGTGCCTAGAGTTTTTTCTCTCTATCTGGAAGTTCTATAGCTTTCATATAGAATTCTGTTCAGTCAATGAAATATGGAAGCATGACAGCTAAAGGATAAACTACCCCTAGACAAGTCCCTTAGACATTGTGAGGTGTAGCTTTCCGTCCTGCAGCAGGGAGGTGGACTGTCCTTTTGCAAGAAAACCCAGCAGAGAGCTGTTGTTGCAGAACGGACAGAGGTGCCTTTGGTGGCAAAGCACTTGCTATGGCGGGGAGCACCCTCCATCCCACTGGAGAGGCCGTTGCTGAGGGATGGCATGTGGCAAAGGCACCACACCGATGGCTCTGTGTTTGTGACATTGAAGGGTCTAAGGGCTGCTTGGCCCCCGCAGCTGGTTGCCAGCGGCTCTGGCGGAATGTTTGCTCTGGAACCTGCAGTCTCCCTGGACAACCTTAGAGGTTCGAGACTGTTTCCTCCCGAAGTTGGAGCATCTCTACGTTGTCCTGCCTTCTTTAAAGGATAGTGACTCCTTTTTCTTCCTGTGTCAATCAGGAAGACCCTTCCGAGGCACAAGCGGCTGGGTTAAAGTGAGGGCTGACCCAATGGAGCGCAGCGGCCTAGGTGCAGCAGGCGACAGCGTGCGTGCCTGCCTTGAAGAGCGGGAGCAGGAGGCAAGAGAGGGCTCCTCTGTTCCTCCGCTGCCAGCCCGCCAGCCAGCCAGCGGCACCTCGACGCAAGAGCTGCAGCCAGCACCCGCGCCTGCACCTCTCTGTGATGGGGATGAGGGGCAGCAGCCCAGCTGCAGCTCCACCAGAAGGGCTGAGGACTGCCTGGAGGTGCCAGCTCCACCAGAGCCCTGGGATGTGACGCCCACAATACTTACAGAAGCCCCAGGCTCTCCCAAGCCCACTCATGACACATTGCCTCCTGACAGTCATCCATATCCGAGAGGCTATCCCCCGATGAACATCGTCTTCTATTCCCTTGAAGATTTGGAAGATATCTCTGAGGATGAATTAGAAGAGTCCTTGGATGTGACACCCCCATCTTTGTCAGAAGCGCCAGGCTCTCCCAAGCCCACACGGGACACATTGCCTCAAGATATGGATCCTCATCCAACAGGCAACGCCTCCATAAAAATCGCCTTCTGTTGCATTGACGATCTGGAGGAAATATCTGAAGAGGAATTAGAAGACACCTGGGATCTGACACCCCCATCTTTGTCAGAAGCACGGCCCTCTCCCAGGCATAGAGATGGCACATTGGATCACGAGCCAGACCCCTTTCCCACAGCCAACAAGCCACTGAACATCCCTTTCTACGGTAATGAGGATTTGGAAGACAGCTCCACGGAAGAATTTGACCAGCCCTCGGAAAACGAGGATTTTGTCCGAATCTGCATTACTGATTTGTTGCTTTCAATCTCCACTAAGAAGAGACCAAGGCTCTTACCACCCAACAGGAAAATGTATATCGAGGTACGTCGTGGCCAAGAAATGGTCCAAGAGGTGAAAAGAAGCACTTCATTCCCACCAGAGCACTGCCATCTTCCAGAGGCCACTGATGCAATGGAAGCTGCTGGCATTTATAAGGAGAGACCTTTCACAAAAAATTTTCTCCCTCTCCACAGACCCAGGGCAAAAGCTGCAGCACCCCCAATACCTCTGCTCGGTCAGACCCTGTGCTCTCGACTGTGGCCACCAAAAACACTGACCACCCTCAGCCTGAGCTCGGAGGAGCATCAGGCAGCAACCCGAGGCAGAATGAAAAAGCGAATCGTAAGAGGAGCCTCGCTTCCCCTTCCTCCCCTCCCACACCATCGCAGCAGGCTCAAGAGGAAAGGTGTCTTGACCACCTCCCACCAAAGAAGCGCTATCGCTCCTGCTGCCAGTAGGGAGGCAAGGGGTTCCCTCTGCTACCCCAAGCTGCCACTGTCCTGCCACGTGCCAGTCCCAGAACATCTGCACCCCAGCCTGCCCTTCCCCAGCAATGCTGCCCCACACGCCTCCAGCAAAATCTCGTTTTCTTTTTTTCCCCTCCCTTTCACGGTAGTCTTTTATGTTTTCTAAATTAAATGACAGGTGCTGTTCTTCAGTTACGATCTGGTGTTTGTTCCTTTTTGGCTAGCGGATACGTGAAAAATGCAAGTAAGGAAGATCTTGGGGATAGGAGGAGGAGGGTACAGGAACTTTCCACCACACCTAGAAGAATGGTATTCCAGTAGAATAATTTAGCCGTTCTTTACACTAGGCTTAAATGACTCTGAGGATTCAAGTGAATAAAACGAGAGCATGAATGAAAAGAGAATGCTGTGAAAAGCATTACAGAGAATACTAGTTACTAGTGGAAGGGCTAGATTTCATGGAAGTTCATACAACACTAGTCCATCTCCAACTCTGCCAAGTACAAAAATGTGCTCTTTGTAGAAGAGATAGAATTGTAATATTAGAATAGATTTCTAACTGTCAGGATTAACTTGATTAGAATTAAAACAATTTTTAAAGTTAAGGTTACAGTTTTTAAATAACAGCTTTGTTAGAGGAAAAGAACACTGTGCAATGATGCTTGGGTATGGGTAGGATTTCTCAAGCTGATGTCAGAAGAGGATCCGTCGATGCCAGACCCAAAAAGCGCTCCTAGAGCTGCCATGAGTAAAGGTACAGGGAATTCCATTCAAACCGGAGCTCTAAAATGGTGTGGTGAAAAGGACTAAATGGGAGGCCTCTCTATTCTGCAGCCTTGGAGCTTTATTGCAGGGAGCCAAGCTTTATTGCATAGCTCCGGTCGCCACTTCCTCGTCCCCCTGCCATCCCACCCACTTCTCCGCTGAGAGCCGGAAAGCTGCCTCCAGCACAGCATGGAGATGCCAGCAAAAGAGGCACCATCGTGCCCTCCCCACGCCTAGATCTCTCACTCCAGTAGGCAGCACAAGGACAGCGTGCTCTCCATCTGCTTTCCTTTGCTCTGCTCTGCTTTGGACAAGGCTTTGCAGCCAGGTCCAGATTCCTGCCAGCAGGAGGGGCACACAAAGCAGTTTTGGCCCTGCAACATGGCTTCCACAGTCCTTGGCAGAGGTTTCTCCCCTTCCTATGCTTTGCCAAGGCGTCTTTGCCAAAACACATCACGATGGACGGGAGGGTCTTGAAGGCTCGGAACCCAAGGCACAACTGGAGCCCTCCGTGTCTCTGATTTCTTGATTTCCCCAAAGATGAGAGAGGCTATGCTGATTTCCTGCAATTATTCCCTCTCCACCTTTATTTGGTCTGAAGCGGGACTGTCTCAGCCCTTCTAACCTGAGCCCTCTGCAGAGACTAAGCACTGCGTTCCTTTGGCTTTTTAAGTGCTCCTAGAAACTGTGGCCACTTTGTTCCTACCTTCTGAAAAGAAGGGAAGGGAAAGACGGGACATTTCCAGATTTCCCCTGCAGCCCCTGGAGGAAACTGCACCATGGAGCACGTGGCTGGAGACTTGCATTCAGTCTCCAGCTCAGCCTTTCCTGTACCAGAGAGGTTGGCCTATGCCATGGCATCAAAAGAAGACAAAATCACTTCCCACTGCGGGTATGGGCAGCGATGCAGCTTGCTCTCATGCGGAACCCTCTTAAAGTTGGACACATGCAATGAGAATGAAGTGATCTTTGGAACTACGAGCTCGCTTGTACTTCCCTGCTTTCACTACCATTCTCTAATCAGAGTGATGAACCTGTGCGCAGATGCCTAAGATGCCTGTTTGGTGGTGGTTGCGGGTGATGGGAGCCAGCGCTGCTCCCTTTTCTTTCCCTTTGTGTGTGTGTGTGTCCTGATTGGTTTGGCTTGGATTATCACAGTGTTAATAGATAGTAGCAATGCTGTTCCTGCCATACGTCATGCTGCCTCCCAATGACAAAAAGCATCCTCCCTTGAGATGCCCCTGAGACTACTGAGAGCAGATTCCAGTCCTCTCTCTGCTTCTGCCCACTTCCTCCAAGCACTTGAAGAGGAGCTAGGTGGTCTCCAAGGGTCCTTTCCCCAGCAATAACCCAGTGGAGGCAAACAAATCAGTCAGGGCTGCAAGAAGAAAAAAAAAATTAAGTTACACATGTCCAATAAACTACCACCCTGAATATTTCAGGAGGGCTTTGTTGCCCACTTGTTGGCCATTCAAGAAGGCTGGAGGACCCTGTTGCCCGGTGAGCCAGTGTCCCAGCTCCCTTACCCAGAGGTCAACCAGCAGGACACACTGACACACTGGACACGTGGCATTACACCAAACTGGGAGGATGGATTTTATTAGGCTCTGAGCTGAAAGACTTGCATACGCCAAGACCCCGCTCAGCCTTCCTACGTTTGCCCCGCTGTCCCGAATGAGTGCTGAAAAAGAGCAAAGGGAAGATAGGTGGCCCTGCAAAGCTTGACTCACTTTAATCCTGCCAGATCGGTAAGCACAGCCATGACACTGGTGAGTAATGAGAGCAGCAGGAACATTTTTGGAGCATTTCTACAAAGGCCCAAGGGTAATTTAACAGCATCCTCCTGCCTCTTGAGTGCCATGTTTGGGAGAGCACAGCTAAAGAGCATGTGCTTTCTTGGGCTACAATCCTCCTTCCTTTCCACTGGACACACTGAGGGGTGAGGGTGGCTTCAAAGAAGATGATGTCCCTCTTTTCCTTCCAGCACGTTTCGTGCCTAGAGTTTTTTCTCTCTATCTGGAAGCTACTTAGGTTTCATATAGAATTGTGTTCAGTCAATGAAAGATGGAAGCATGGCAGCTAAAGGGTAAAGTACCCCTAGAGAGGTCCCTTAGACATTGTGAGGTGTAGCTTTCCGTCCTGCAGCAGGGAGGTGGACTGCCTTTTGAAAGAAAACCCAGCAGAGAGCTGTTCTTGCAGAATGGACAGAGGTGCCTTTGGTGGCAAAGCACTTGCTATGGCTGGGAGCAACCTCCATCCTACTGGAGAGGCCGTTGCTGAGGGATGGCAGGTGGCAAAGGCACCACACCGATGGCTCTGTGTTTGTGACATTGAAGGGTCTAAGGGCTGCTTGGCCCCCGCAGCTGGTTGCCAGCGGCTCTGGCGGAATGTTTGCTCTGGAACCTGCAGTCTCCCTGGACAACGTTAGAGGTTCGCGGCTGTTTCCTCCCGAAGCTGGAGCATGGCTACGTTGTCCTGCCTTCTTTAAAGGATAGCTACTCCTTTTTCTTCTTATATGAAGTCAGGAAGAGCCTTCTAAGAGACAAGCGGCTGGGCTAAAGCAAGGGCTGATCAAATGGAGCGCAGCGGCCTAGGTGCAGCAGGCGACAGCGTGCGTGCCTGCCTTGAAGAGCGGGAGCAGGAGGCAAGAGAGGGCTCCTCTGTTCCTCCGCTGCCAGCCCGCCAGCCAGCCAGCGGCACCTCGACGCAAGAGCTGCAGCCAGCACCCGCGCCTGCACCTCTCTGTGATGGGGATGAGGGGCAGCAGCCCAGCTGCAGCTCCACCAGAAGGGCTGAGGACTGCCTGGAGGTGCCAGCTCCACCAGAGCCCTGGGATCTGATGCCCACAATTCTTTCAGAAGCGCCGGGCTCTCCCAAGCCCAAACGTGACACACTGCCTCCCGACACTCATCCCACTCCAAGAGGCAATTCCCCCCATGAGCATCACCTTCTATTCCCTTCAAGATCTGGAAGATATCTCTGAGGATGAATTAGAAGGGTCCTTGGATGTGACACCCCCATCTTTGTCAGAAGCGCCGGGCTCTCCCAAGCCCACACACGGCACATTGCCTCAGGAGAGGCATGCTGATCCGATAGGCAGTTCCCCCTTTAACATCGCCTTCTACTGCCTTGGGGATTTAGAAGAAATCTCTGAAGGTGAATTAGAAGAGCCCTGGGATTTGACACCCCCATCTCTTTCACAAACACCGGGCTCTCCCAAGCACACACGTGACACCTTTTCTCCTGACACTCATGCCGATCCGACAAGCAATGCGTCCGTGAGTATTGCCTTCGATTGCACCAATGATGTGGAGGATATATCTGAAGATGAATCAGAAGAGCTCTGGGATCTGACACCCCCATCCTTTCCAGAAGCATCGGGCTCTCCCAAGAACACACATCAAACATCACCTCATGAGACAGGTCCCAGTGAGACAGGCAGTGCCACTGTCAACATGGCCTTCTATTGCCTTGATGATTTGGAGGAAATCTCTGATGAAGAATTAGAAGAGCCCTTGGATCTTACACCCCCACCTTTATCAGGAGGACAGGGCTCTCCCAAGCGCACACATGGCACATCATCTCATGAGAGAGGTCCCGATGCGACAGGTAATGCCTCCATGAATATGGCCTTCTATTGCACGGAGGATTTAGAGGAAATCTCTGAAGATGAATTGGAACCGACCTGGGATCTGACAACCCCATCTCGTGCAGAAGCGCAGCCCTCTTCCATTCATACAGATGGCACACCGGCTCACGAGACAAACCCTTTTCCCACAGGGAACAAGCCACTGAACATCCATGTCTGTGGTAATGAGGATTTGGAAGACATCTCTGAGGAAGAATTCAAAGAGCCCTTGGAAAAGGAAGAGATTACCCAAATCTGCACTAGAGACGTGATGGTTACAATCTCCATTAGGAAGAGACCAAGGCCCTTAACCCCCAAGAGGAAAATGTATATAGAGGTGTGTTGTGATAAAGAAGTGCCCCAAGAGATGAAAGATAGCACTCCACTCCCATCAAAGCACTGTCGTCTTCTTGAGGCCACAGATGCAATGGAAGCTGTTGGCATTTATAAGGCAGAGGCCTTTCACAGCACATTTTCTCCCTCTCCACACACTCAGGGCAGTGGCCGCAGCACACCCAGTACCTCTGCTCGGCCAGGCCACATGATCTCGACTGTGGCCACCAAAAACACTGACCACCCTCAGCCTGAGCTCGGGGGAGCTTCAGGCAGCAAACCAAGGAAGAATCAAAATGGGAATTGCAAGAGGAGCCTCGCTTCCCCTTCCTCCCCTCCCACACCATCGCAGCAGGCTCAAGAGGAAAGGTGTCTTGACCACCTCCCACCAAAAAAGCGCTATCGCTCCTGCTGCCAGTAGGGAGGCAAGGGGTTCCCTCTGCTACCCCCAGCTGCCACTGTCCTGCCACGTGCCAGCCCCTGAACATCTGCACCCCAGCCTGCCCTTCCCCCAGCACTGCTGCCCCACACACCTCCAGCAAGATCTTGGTTTTTTTTTTTTTTTTTTTTTTTTTCTTCCCTTTCTAGGTAGTCTCTTATGTTTTGTAAATAAAATGACTGGTGCTGTTCTTAAATTGCACTCTGGTGTGTGTTCCTTATCGGCTAGCGGATACGTGAAAACTTCAACTAAGCTACTCTTGGGGGAAGAAGGAGGAGGGTCCGGGGATGTTCCAAAACACCTAGCAGAATGGTATTCCAGTAGAATAATTAAACCATTCTTTACACTAGGCTCAAATGACTCTGAGGATTTGAGTGAATAATACAAGAGCATGAATGAGAAGAGAATGCTGTGAACAGCTTTACACAAAATACTAGTTACTCGTGGAGGGGCTAGATTTCATGGATGTTCATGCAACGCTAGTCCATCTCCAACTCTGCCAAGTACAAAAATGTACTCTTTGTAATAGGGCTAGAATTGCAATGTTAGAATTGATTTCTAAATGTTAGGATTAAATTAATTAGAATTAGATCAATTTTTAAAATTAAGATTAGAATTTTTAAATAACAGCTTTGTTAGAGGAAAAGAACACTGTGCAATGATGCTTGGGTATGGGTACGGTTTCTCAATCTGATTGATATCAGAAGAGGATCCGTCGATTCCAGACCCAAAAAGGGCTTCTAGAGCAGCCATGAGTCAAGGCACCGGGAATACCATCCAAACCATCGGGTTGCCACTTCCTCGTCCCCCTGTCATCCCACTCACTTCTCCGCTGAGAGCAGGAAAGCTGCCTCCAGCACAGCACGGAGATGCCAGCAAAAGAGGCACCATCGTGCCCTCCCCAAATCTAGATCTCTCACTCCAATAGGCAGCACAAGGACAGCGCGCTCTCGATCTGCTTTCCTTTCTCTGCTCTGCTTTGGACAAGGCTTTGCAGACAGGTCCAGATTCCTGCCAGCAGGAGGGGCACACAAAGCAGTTTTGGCCATGCAACATGGCTTCCACAGTCCATGGCAGAGGTTTCTCCCCTTCCTATGCTTTGCAAATGCAGCTCTGCCAAAACAAGTCACGATGGGCTGGAAACTCTTGAGGGCTTGAAACTCAAGGCAAAACTGGAGCCCTCCGTGCCTCTGATTGCTTCTTTTCCCCAAAGATGTGGGAGGCTACACTGACGGCCTGCAACTATTCCCTCTCCACCTTTATTTGGTCTCAAGCATGGCTCTCTCAGCACCTCTAACCTCAACACTCTGCAGAGACTAAGCACTGCGTTCCTTTGGCTTTTCAAGTTCAAAAAATGCAAGTAAGGAAGATCTTGGGGATAGGAGGAGGAGGGTACAGCAACTATCCACCACACCTAGAAGAATGGTATTCCAGTAGAATAATTAAGCCATTCTTTACACTAGGCTCAAATGACTGTGAGGATTCGCGTGAATAATACAAGAGCATGAATGAGAAGAGAATGCTGTGAACAGCTTTACACAAAATACTAGTTACTAGTGGAGTGGCTAGATTTCATGGATGTTCATGCAACGCTAGTCCATCTCCTACTCTGCCAAGTACAAAAATGTACTATTCAGAAGGGATAGAATTGTAATATTAGAATAGATTTCTAACTGTCAGGATTAATTTGATTAGAATTAAAGGAATTGTTAAAGTTAAGGTTAGAATTTTTGAGTAACAGCTTTGTTAGAGGAAAAGAACACTGTGCAATGATGCTTGGGCATGGGTAGGATTTCTCAAGCTGATGTCAGAAGAGAATCCGTCGATTCCAGATGCAAAAAGGGCTCATAGAGCTGCCATGAGTTAAGGCACTGGGAACACCATCCAAACCGGAGCTCTAAAAGGGTGAAAGGGACTAAATGGGAGGCCTCTCTATTCTGCAGCCTCGAAGCTATATTGCAGGGAGCCAAGCTTGCGTAGGTCGGGTCGCCACTTCCTCGTCCCCCTGCCATCCCACCCACTTCTCCGCTGAGAGCAGGAAAGCTGCCTCCAGCACAGCATGGAGATGCCAGCAAAAGAGGCACCATCGTGCCCTCCCCACGCCTAGGTCTCTCACTCCAGTAGGCAGCACAAGGACAGCGCGCTCTCTCTCTGCTTTCCTTTGCTCTGCTCTGCTTTGGACAAGGCTTTGCAGACAGGTCCAGATTCCTGCCAGCAGGAGGGGCACACAAAGGGATTTTGGCCATGCAACATGGCTTCCACAGTCGGTGGCAGAGGTTTCTCCCCTTCCTACGCTTTGCAAGGATGGCTCTGCCAAAACAGGTCATGATGGGCTGGGGTCTGTTGAAGGCTCAAAACCCAAAGCACAACTGGAGCCCTCCGTGCCTCTGATTTCTTGATTTCTCCAAAGATGAGGGAGGCTACACTGATTCCCTGCAACTATTCCCTCTCCACCTTTACTTGGTCTCAGGTGCGGCTGTCGCAGCCCCTCTAACCTGAGCCCTCTGCAGAGACTAAGCACTGCATTCCTTGGGCTTTTCAAGTGCTCCTAGAAACTGTGGCCACTTTGTTCCTACCTTTTGAAAGGAAGGGAAGGGAGGCACCAGCAAACATGGAACATTTCCACATTTTCCTGCAGCCCCTGGAGGAAACTGCACCATGGAGCACGTGGCTGGAGACTTGCATTCAGTCTCCAGCTCAGCCTTTCCTGTACCAGAGAGGTTTGCCTATGCCATGGCATCGAAGAGAAGACAAAATCACTTCCCACTGCGGGCATGGGCAGCGATGCAGCTTGCTCTCATGCAGAACCTTCTTAAAGTTGGACACATGCAATGAGAATGAAGTGATCTTTGGAACTACAAGCTCGCTTGTACTTCCCCGCTTTCACTGCCATTCTCTCATCAGAGCGATGACACTGTGCGCAGATGCATAAGACTCCTGTTTGGTGGTAGTTGTGGGTGATGGGAGCCAGCGCTGCTCCCTTATCTTTCCTTTTGTGTGTGTGTGCATCTTGTTTGGTTTGGCTTGGATTATCACAGTGTTAATAGACAGTAGCAATGCTGTTCCTGCCGCACGTCGTGCTGCCTCCCAGTGACAAAAAGCATCCTCCCTTGAGATGCCCCTGAGACTAGTGAGAGCAGATTCCAGTCCTCTCTCTGCTTCTGCCCACTTCCTCCAAGCACTTGAAGAGGAGCTAGATGGTCTCCAAGGGTCCTTTCCCCAGAAATAACCCAGTGGAGGCAAACAAATCAGTCAGGGCTGCAAGAAGAAAACAAAAATATTAAGTTACACAGGTCCAATAAACTATCTCCCCGAATATTTCAGGAGGGCTTTGTTGCCCACTTGTTGGCCATTCAAGAAGGCTGGAGGACCCTGTTGCCCGGTGAGCCAGTGTCCCAGCTCCCTTACCCAGAGGTCAACCAGGAGGACACACTGACACACTGGACACGTGGCATTCCACCAAACTGGGGGGATGGATTTTATTAGGCTCTGAGCTGAAAGACTTGCGTACGCCAAGACCCCGCTCAGCTTGGTCCTTTTGCTCCGCTGTCTCTAATGAGTGCCAGAAAAGAGCAAAGGGAAGGTAGGTGGCCCTGCAAAGCTTGACTCACTTTAATCCTGCCAGATCGGTAAGCACAGCCATGACACTGGTGAGTAATGAGAGCAGCGGGAACATTTTTGGAGCATTTCTAGAAAGGCCCAAGGGTAATTTAACAGCATCCTCCCGCCTCTTGAGTCCCGTGTTAGGGAGAGCACAGCTAAAGAGCATGTGCTTTGTTGTGCTACAATCCTCCTCTCTTTCCACTGGACACACTGAGGGGCGAGGGTGGCTTCAAAGAAGACGCTGTCCCTCTTTTCCTTCCAGCACGTTTCGTGCCTAGAGTTTTTTCTCTCCATCTGGAAGCTACTTAGGTCTCATATAGAATTGTGTTCAGTCAATGAAATATGGAAGCATGATAGCTAAAGGGTAAACTACCCCTAGACAAGTCCCTTAGACATTGTGAGGTGTAGCTTTCCGTCGTGTAGTAGGGAGGTGGACTGCCTTTTGAAAGAAAACCCAGCAGAGAGCTGTTGTTGCAGAATGGACAGAGGTGCCTTTGGTGGCAAAGCACTTGCTATGGCTGGGAGCAACCTCCATGCCACTGGAGAGGCCGTTGCTGAGGGATGGCAGGTGGCAAAGGCACCACACCGATGGCTCTGTGTTTGTGACATTGAAGGGTCTAAGGGCTGCTTGGCGCCCACAGCTGGTTGCCAGCGGCTCTGGCGGAATGTTTGCTCCGGAACCTGCAGTCTCCCTGGACAACGTTAGAGGTTCGAGACTGTTTCCTCCCAAAGCTGGAGCATCGCTACGTTGTCCTGCCTTCTTTAAAGGATAGCGACTCCTTTTTCTTCCTGTCTCAAGTCTGGAAGACCCTTCCAAGAGACAAGCGGCTGGGCTAAAGCAAGGGCTGACGAAATGGAGCGCAGCGGCCTAGGTGCAGCAGGCGACAGCGTGCGTGCCTGCCTTGAAGAGCGGGAGCAGGAGGCAAGAGAGGGCTCCTCTGTTCCTCCGCTGCCAGCCCGCCAGCCAGCCAGCGGCACCTCGACGCAAGAGCTGCAGCCAGCACCCGCGCCTGCACCTCTCTGTGATGGGGATGAGGGGCAGCAGCCCAGCTGCAGCTCCACCAGAAGGGCTGAGGACTGCCTGGAGGTGCCAGCTCCACCAGAGCCCTGGGATCTGACGCCCACAATTCTTACAGAAGCCCCAGGCTCTCCCAAGCCGACTCATGACACATTGCCTCCTGACAGTCATCCATATCCGAGAGGCTATCCCCCGATGAACATTGTCTTCTATTCCCTTGAAGATTTGGAAGATATCTCTGAGGATGAATTAGAAGAGTCCTTGGATGTGACACCCCCATCTTTGTCAGAAGCGCCAGGCTCTCCCAAGCCCACAGGGGACACATTGCCTCAAGATATGCATCCTGAACCGACAGGGAACGCCTACATAAAAATTGCCTTCTATTGCACCGAGGATCTGGAGGAAATCTCTGAAGATGAATTGGAACAGACCTGGGATCTGACAACCCTATCTCCTGCAGAAGCACAGCCCTCACCCAGGCATAGAGATAGCACATCGCATCACGAGACAGATCCTTTGCCCACAGGCAACAAGTCACCAAATATCCCTGTCTGCGGGAATGAGGATTTGCAATTCATCTCGGAGGAAGAACTTGAAGAGCCCTTGGAAAACGAGGATTTTGTCCGAATCTGCATTACTGATTTGTTGCTTTCAATGTCCACTAAGAAGAGACCAAGGCTCTTACCCCCCAACAGGAAAATGTATATCGAGGTACGTCGTGGCCAAGAAATGGTCCAAGAGGTGAAAAGCAGCACTTCATTCCCACCAGAGCACTGCCATCTTCCAGAGGCCACTGATGCAATGGAAGCTGCTGGCATTTATAAGGCAGAGACCTTTCACAAAACATTTTCTCCCTCTCCACAGACCCAGGGCAAAAGCTGCAGCACCCCCAATACCTCTGCTCGGCCAGACCCTGTGCTCTCGACTGTGGCCACCAAAAACACTGACCACCCTCAGCCTGAGCTCGGGGGAGCTTCAGGCAGCAAACCAAGGAAGAATCAAAATGGGAATCGCAAGAGGAGCCTCGCTTCCCCTTCCTCCCCTCCCACACCATCGCAGCAGGCTCAAGAGGAAAGGTGTCTTGAACACCTCCCACCAAAGAAGCGCTATCGCTCCTGCTGGCAATAGGGAGGCAAGGGGTTCCCTCTGCTACCCCAAGCTGCCACTGTCCTGCCACGTGCCAGCCCCAGAACATCTGCACCCCAGCCTGCCCTTCCCCCAGCAATGCTGCCCCACACACCTCCAGCAAAATCTCGTTTTCTTTTTTTTCCCCTCCCTTTCTAGGTAGTCTTTTATGTTTTCTAAATAAAATGACAGGTGCTGTTCTTCAGTTACGATCTGGTGTTTGTTCCTTTTTGGCTAGCAGATACGTGAAAAATGCAAGTAAGGAAGATCTTGGGGATAGGAGGAGGAGGGTACAGCAACTATCCACCACACCTAGAAGAATGGTATTCCAGTAGAATAATTAAGCCATTCTTTACACTAGGCTCAAATGACTGTGAGGATTCGCGTGAATAATACAAGAGCATGAATGAGAAGAGAATGCTGTGAACAGCTTTACACAAAATACTAGTTACCAGTGGAGTGGCTAGATTTCATGGATGTTCATGCAACGCTAGTCCATCTCCTACTCTGCCAAGTACAAAAATGTACTATTCAGAAGGGATAGAATTGTAATATTAGAATAGATTTCTAACTGTCAGGATTAATTTGATTAGAATTAAAGGAATTGTTAAAGTTAAGGTTAGAATTTTTGAATAACAGCTTTGTTAGAGGAAAAGAACACTGTGCAACGATGCTTGGGCATGGGTAGGATTTCTCAAGCTGATGTCAGAAGAGAATCCGTCGATTCCAGATGCAAAAAGGGCTCCTAGAGCTGCCATGAGTTAAGGCACTGGGAACACCATCCAAACCGGAGCTCTAAAAGGGTGAAAGGGACTAAATGGGAGGCCTCTCTATTCTGCAGCCTGGGAGCTTTATTGCAGGGAGCCAAGATTGCGTAGGTCGGGTCGCCACTTCCTCGTCCCCCTGCCATCCCACCCACTTCTCCGCTGAGAGCAGGAAAGCTGCCTCCAGCACAGCATGGAGATGCCAGCAAAAGAGGCACCATCGTCCCCTCCCCACGCCTAGATCTCTCACTCCAATAGGCAGCACAAGGACAGCGCGCTCTCTCTCTGCTTTCCTTTGCTCTGCTCTGCTTTGGACAAGGCTTTGCAGACAGGTCAAGATTCCTGCCAGCAGGAGGGGCACACAAAGGGATTTTGGCCATGCAACATGGCTTCCACAGTCGGTGGCAGAGGTTTCTCCCCTTCCTACGCTTTGCAAGGATGGCTCTGCCAAAACAGGTCATGATGGGCTGGGGTCTGTTGAAGGCTCAAAACCCAAAGCACAACTGGAGCCCTCCGTGCCTCTGATTTCTTGATTTCTCCAAAGATGAGGGAGGCTACACTGATTCCCTGCAACTATTCCCTCTCCACCTTTACTTGGTCTCAGGTGCGGCTGTCGCAGCCCCTCTAACCTGAGCCCTCTGCAGAGACTAAGCACTGCATTCCTTGGGCTTTTCAAGTGCTCCTAGAAACTGTGGCCACTTTGTTCCTACCTTTTGAAAGGAAGGGAAGGGAGGCACCAGCAAAGATGGGACATTTCCAGATTTCCCCTGCAGCCCCTGGAGGAAACTGCACCATGGAGCACGTGGCTGGAGACTTGCATTCAGTCTCCAGCTCAGCCTTTCAGTTGGCAGAGAGGTTTGCCTATGCCATGGCATCGAAGAGAAGACAAAATCACTTCCCACTGCGGGCATGGGCAGCGATGCAGCTTGCTCTCATGCAGAACCTTCTTAAAGTTGGACACATGCAATGAGAATGAAGTGATCTTTGGAACTACGAGCTCGCTTGTACTTCCCCGCTTTCACTGCCATTCTCTCATCAGAGCGATGACACTGTGCGCAGATGCATAAGACTCCTGTTTGGTGGTAGTTGTGGGTGATGGGAGCCAGTGCTGCTCCCTTTTCTTTCCCTTTGTGTGTGTGTGTGTGTGTCCTGTTTGCTTTGGCTTGGATTATCACAGTGTTAATAGACAGTAGCAATGCTGTTCCTGCCGCACGTCGTGCTGCCTCCCAGTGACAAAAAGCATCCTCCCTTGAGATGCCCCTGAGACTAGTGAGAGCAGATTCCAGTCCTCTCTCTGCTTCTGCCCACTTCCTCCAAGCACTTGAAGAGGAGCTAGATGGTCTCCAAGGGTCCTTTCCCCAGAAATAACCCAGTGGAGGCAAACAAATCAGTCAGGGCTGCAAGAAGAAAACAAAAATATTAAGTTACACAGGTCCAATAAACTATCTCCCCGAATATTTCAGGAGGGCTTTTTTGCCCACTTGTTGGCCATTCAAGAAGGCTGGAGGACCCTGTTGCCCGGTGAGTCAGTGTCCCAGCTCCCTTACCCAGAGGTCAACCAGGAGGACACACTGACACACTGGACACGTGGCATGACACCAAACTGGGGGGATGGATTTTATTAGGCTCTGAGCTGAAAGACTTGCGTACGCCAAGACCCCGCTCAGCTTGGTCCTTTTGCTCCGCTGTCTCTAATGAGTGCCAGAAAAGAGCAAAGGGAAGGTAGGTGGCCCTGCAAAGCTTGACTCACTTTAATCCTGCCAGATCGGTAAGCACAGCCATGACACTGGTGAGTAATGAGAGCAGCGGGAACATTTTTGGAGCATTTCTAGAAAGGCCCAAGGGTAATTTAACAGCATCCTCCCACCTCTTGAGTCCCGTGTTAGGGAGAGCACAGCTAAAGAGCATGTGCTTTGTTGTGCTACAATCCTCCTCTCTTTCCACTGGACACACTGAGGGGCGAGGGTGGCTTCAAAGAAGACGCTGTCCCTCTTTTCCTTCCAGCACGTTTCGTGTTGTGCCTCCTGCCACAGTCGGTGGCAGAGGTTTCTCCCCTTCCTATGCTTTGCCAAGGCGGCTCTGCCAAAACAGGTCATGATGGGCTGGGGCCTCTTGAAGGCTCAAAACCCAAGGCACAACTGGAGCCCTCCATGTCTCTGATTTCTTGATTTCCCCAAAGATGAGAGAGGCTACACTGATTCCCTGCAACTATTCCCTCTCCACCTTCATTTGGTCTCAAGCATGGCTCTCTCAGCACCTCTAACCTCAACACTCTGCAGAGACTAAGCACTGCATTCCTTTGGCTTTTCAAGTGCTCCTAGAAACTGTGGCCACTTTGTTCCTATCTTCTGAAAGGAAGGGAAGGGAGGCACCAGCAAAGACGGGACATTTCCAGATTTCCCCTGCAGCCCCTGGAGGAAACTGCACAATGGAGCACGTGGCTGGAGACTTGCATTCAGTCTCCAGCTCAGCCTTTCCTGTACCAGAGAGGTTGGCCTATGCCATGGCATCGAAGAGAAGACAAAATCACTTCCCACTGCGGGTATGGGCAGCGATGCAGCTTGCTCTCATGCAGAACCCTCTTAAAGTTGGACACATGCAATGAGAATGAAGTGATCTTTGAACTACGAGCTCGCTTGTACTTCCCCGCTTTCACTGCCATTCTCTCATCAGAGTGATGACACTGTGCGCAGATGCGTAAGACTCCTGTTTGGTGGTAGTTGCGGGTGATGGGAGCCAGCGCTGCTCCCTTTTCTCTCCCTTTGTGTGTGTGTGTGTCTTGTTTGGTTTGGCTTGGATTATCACAGTGTTAATAGACAGTAGCAATGCTGTTCCTGCCGTACGTCATGCTGCCTCCCAGTGACAAAAAGCATCCTCCCTTGAGATGCCCCTGAGACTAGTGAGAGCAGATTCCAGTCCTCTCTCTGCTTCTGCCCACTTCCTCCAAGCACTTGAAGAGGAGCTAGATGGTCTCCAAGGGGCTTTTTCCAGAAATAACCCAGTGGAGAC
The DNA here is from genome assembly GCF_059628265.1 of Tinamus guttatus. Taxonomy (NCBI): domain Eukaryota; kingdom Metazoa; phylum Chordata; class Aves; order Tinamiformes; family Tinamidae; genus Tinamus; species Tinamus guttatus. Next base: position 245,203 of record NW_028288659.1, on the reverse strand, counting down.
AAACAAACCAGTCAGGGCTGCAAGAGGAAAACAAATTATTAAGTTACACAGGTCCAAAAAACAACCTCCCTGAATATTTCAGGAGCGCTTTGTTGCCTAGTTTTTGGCCATTTAGGAAGGCTGGAGGACCCTGTTGCCCGGTGAGCCAGTGTCCCAGCTCGCTCACCCAGAGGTCAACCAGCAGGACACATTGACACACTGGACATGTGGCATGACACCAAACTAGGGGGATGGATTTTATTAGGCTCTGAGCTGAAAGACTTGCATACGCCAAGACCCCCCTCAGCCTTCCTCCGTTTGCCCCGCTGTCCCGAATGAGTGCTGAAAAAAAGCAGAAGGAAGATAGGTGGCCCTGCAAAGCTTGACTCACTTTAATCCTGCCAGATCGGTAAGCACAGCCATGACACTGGTGAGTAAGTGACGGAGTAATGAGAGCAGCGGGAACATTTTTGGAGCATTTCTAGAAAGGCCCAAGGGTAATTTAACAGCATCCTCCCGCCTCTTGAGTCCCGTGTTAGGGAGAGCACAGCTAAAGAGCATGTGCTTTGTTGTGCTACAATCCTCCTCCCTTTCCACTGGACACACTGAGGGGCGAGGGTGGCTTCAAAGAAGATGCTGTCCCTGTTTTCCTTCCTTTTACCTTTCGTGCCTAGAGTTTTTTCTCTCTATCTGGAAGTTCTATAGCTTTCATATAGAATTCTGTTCAGTCAATGAAATATGGAAGCATGACAGCTAAAGGATAAACTACCCCTAGACAAGTCCCTTAGACATTGTGAGGTGTAGCTTTCCGTCCTGCAGCAGGGAGGTGGACTGTCCTTTTGAAAGAAAACCCAGCAGAGAGCTGTTGTTGCAGAACGGACAGAGGTGCCTTTGGTGGCAAAGCACTTGCTATGGCTGGGAGCACCCTCCATCCCACTGGAGAGGCCGTTGCTGAGGGATGGCATGTGGCAAAGGCACCACACCGATGGGTCTGTGTTTGTGACATTGAAGGGTCTAAGGGCTGCTTGGCCCCCGCAGCTGGTTGCCAGCGGCTCTGGCGGAATGTTTGCTCTGGAACCTGCAGTCTCCGTGGACAACGTTAGAGGTTTGAGACTGTTTCCTCCCGAAGTTGGAGCATCTCTACGTTGTCCTGCCTTCTTTAAAGGATAGTGACTCCTTTTTCTTCCTGTGTCAATCAGGAAGACCCTTCCGAGGCACAAGCGGCTGGGTTAAAGTGAGGGCTGACCCAATGGAGCGCAGCGGCCTAGGTGCAGCAGGCGACAGCGTGCGTGCCTGCCTTGAAGAGCGGGAGCAGGAGGCAAGAGAGGGCTCCTCTGTTCCTCCGCTGCCAGCCCGCCAGCCAGCCAGCGGCACCTCGACGCAAGAGCTGCAGCCAGCACCCGCGCCTGCACCTCTCTGTGATGGGGATGAGGGGCAGCAGCCCAGCTGCAGCTCCACCAGAAGGGCTGAGAACTGCCTGGAGGTGCCAGCTCCACCAGAGCCCTGGGATGTGACGCCCGCAATACTTACAGAAGCCCCAGGCTCTCCCAAGCCCACTCATGACACATTGCCTCCTGACATTCATCCATATCCGAGAGGCTATCCCCCGATGAACATCGTCTTCTATTCCCTTGAAGATTTGGAAGATATCTCTGAGGATGAATTAGAAGAGTCCTTGGATGTGACACCCCCATCTTTGTCAGAAGCGCCAGGCTCTCCCAAGCCCACACGGGACACATTGCCTCAAGATATGGATCCTCATCCAACAGGCAACGCCTCCATAAAAATCGCCTTCTGTTGCATTGAGGATCTGGAGGAAATATCTGAAGAGGAATTAGAAGACACCTGGGATCTGACACCCCCATCTTTGTCAGAAGCACGGCCCTCTCCCAGGCATAGAGATGGCACATTGGATCACGAGCCAGACCCCTTTCCCACAGCCAACAAGCCACTGAACATCCCTTTCTACGGTAATGAGGATTTGGAAGACAGCTCCACGGAAGAATTTGACCAGCCCTCGGAAAACGAGGATTTTGTCCGAATCTGCATTACTGATTTGTTGCTTTCAATGTCCACTAAGAAGAGACCAAGGCTCTTACCACCCAACAGGAAAATGTATATCGAGGTACGTCGTGGCCAAGAAATGGTCCAAGAGGTGAAAAGAAGCACTTCATTCCCACCAGAGCACTGCCATCTTCCAGAGGCCACTGATGCAATGGAAGCTGCTGGCATTTATAAGGGAGAGACCTTTCACAAAACATTTTCTCCCTCTCCACAGACCCAGGGCAAAAGCTGCAGCACCCCCAATACCTCTGCTCGGCCAGACCTTGTGCTCTCGACTGTGGCCGACAAAGACACTGACCACCCTCAGCCTGAGCTCGGAGGAGCATCAGGCAGCAACCCGAGGCAGAATGAAAAAGCGAATCTTAAGAGGAGCCTCGCTTCCCCTTCCTCCCCTCCCACACCATCGCAGCAGGCTCAAGAGGAAAGGTGTCTTGAACACCTCCCACCAAAGAAGCGCTATCGCTCCTGCTGCCAGTAGGGAGGCAAGGGGTTCCCTCTGCTACCCCAAGCTGCCACTGTCCTGCCACGTGCCAGCCCCAGAACATCTGCACCCCAGCCTGCCCTTCCCCCAGCACTGCTGCCCCACACGCCTCCAGCAAAATCTCGTTTTCTTTTTTTTCCCCTCCCTTTCACGGTAGTCTTTTATGTTTTCTAAATTAAATGACAGGTGCTGTTCTTCAGTTACGATCTGGTGTTTGTTCCTTTTTGGCTAGCGGATACGTGAAAAATGCAAGTAAGGAAGATCTTGGGGATAGGAGGAGGAGGGTACAGGAACTTTCCACCACACCTAGAAGAATGGTATTCCAGTAGAATAATTTAGCCGTTCTTTACACTAGGCTTAAATGACTCTGAGGATTCAAGTGAATAAAACGAGAGCATGAATGAAAAGAGAATGCTGTGAAAAGCATTACAGAGAATACTAGTTACTAGTGGAAGGGCTAGATTTCATGGAAGTTCATACAACACTAGTCCATCTCCAACTCTGCCAAGTACAAAAATGTGCTCTTTGTAGAAGAGATAGAATTGTAATATTAGAATAGATTTCTAACTGTCAGGATTAACTTGATTAGAATTAAAACAATTTTTAAAGTTAAGGTTACAGTTTTTAAATAACAGCTTTGTTAGAGGAAAAGAACACTGTGCAATGATGCTTGGGTATGGGTAGGATTTCTCAAGCTGATGTCAGAAGAGGATCCGTCGATGCCAGACCCAAAAAGCGCTCCTAGAACTGCCATGAGTCAAGGTACAGGGAATTCCAGTCAAACCGGTGGTCTAAAATGGTGAAAAGGACTAAATGGGAGGCCTCTCTATTCTGCAGCCTTGGAGCTTTATTGCAGGGAGGCAAGCTTTATTGCATAGCTCCGGTCGCCACTTCCTCGTCCCCCTGCCATCCCACCCACTTCTCCGCTGAGAGCAGGAAAGCTGCCTCCAGCACAGCACGGAGATGCCAGCAAAAGAGGCACCATCGTGCCCTCCCCACACCTAGATCTCTCACTCCAGTAGGCAGCACAAGGACAGCGCGCTCTCGATCTGCTTTCCTTTGCTCTGCTCTGCTTTGGACAAGGCTTTGCAGACAGGTCCAGATTCCTGCCAGCAGGAGGGGCACACAAAGCAGTTTTGGCCCTGCAACATGGCTTCCACAGTCCTTGGCAGAGGTTTCTCCCCTTCCTATGCTTTGCCAAGGCGTCTTTGCCAAAACACATCACGATGGACGGGAGGGTCTTGAAGGCTCGGAACCCAAGGCACAACTGGAGCCCTCCGTGTCTCTGATTTCTTGATTTCCCCAAAGATGAGAGAGGCTATGCTGATTTCCTGCAATTATTCCCTCTCCACCTTTATTTGGTCTGAAGCGGGACTGTCTCAGCCCTTCTAACCTGAGCCCTCTGCAGAGACTAAGCACTGTGTTCCTTTGGCTTTTTAAGTGCTCCTAGAAACTGTGGCCACTTTGTTCCTACCTTCTGAAAAGAAGGGAAGGGAAAGACGGGACATTTCCAGATTTCCCCTGCAGCCCCTGGAGGAAACTGCACCATGGAGCACATGGCTGGAGACTTGCATTCAGTCTCCAGCTCAGCCTTTCCTGTACCAGAGAGGTTGGCCTATGCCATGGCATCAAAAAGAAGACAAAATCACTTCCCACTGCGGGTATGGGCAGCGATGCAGCTTGCTCTCATGCAGAACCCTCTTAAAGTTGGACACATGCAATGAGAATGAAGTGATCTTTGGAACTATGAGCTCGCTTGTACTTCCCTGCTTTCACTACCATTCTCTAATCAGAGTGATGACACTGTGCGCAGATGCCTAAGATGCCTGTTTGGTGGTGGTTGCGGGTGATGGGAGCCAGCGCTGCTCCCTTTTCTTTCCTTTTGTGTGTGTGTGTGTCCTGTTTGGTTTGGCTTGGATTATCACAGTGTTAATAGACAGTAGCAATGCTGTTCCTGCCGTACGTCATGCTGCCTCCCAATGACAAAAAGCATCCTCCCTTGAGATGCCCCTGAGACTAGTGAGAGCAGATTCCAGTCCTCTCTCTGCTTCTGCCCACTTCCTCCAAGCACTTGAAGAGGAGCTAGGTGGTCTCCAAGGGTCCTTTCCCCAGCAATAACCCAGTGGAGGCAAACAAATCAGTCAGGGCTGCAAGAAGAAAAAAAAAAATTAAGTTACACATGTCCAATAAACTACCACCCTGAATATTTCAGGAGGGCTTTGTTGCCCACTTGTTGACCACTGAAGAAGGCCGGAGGACCCTGTTGCCCGGTGAGCCAGTGTCCCAGCTCCCTTACCCAGAGGTCAACCAGCAGGACACACTGACACACTGGACATGTGGCATTACACCAAACTGGGAGGATGGATTTTATTAGGCTCTGAGCTGAAAGACTTGCATACGCCAAGACCCCGCTCAGCCTTCCTACGTTTGCCCCGCTGTCCCGAATGAGTGCTGAAAAAGAGCAAAGGGAAGATAGGTGGCCCTGCAAAGCTTGACTCACTTTAATCCTGCCAGATCGGTAAGCACAGCCATGACACTGGTGAGTAATGAGAGCAGCAGGAACATTTTTGGAGCATTTCTACAAAGGCCCAAGGGTAATTTAACAGCATCCTCCTGCCTCTTGAGTGCCATGTTTGGGAGAGCACAGCTAAAGAGCATGTGCTTTCTTGGGCTACAATCCTCCTCCCTTTCCACTGGACACACTGAGGGGTGAGGGTGGCTTCAAAGAAGATGATGTCCCTCTTTTCCTTCCAGCACGTTTCGTGCCTAGAGTTTTTTCTCTCTATCTGGAAGCTACTTAGGTTTCATATAGAATTGTGTTCAGTCAATGAAAGATGGAAGCATGGCAGCTAAAGGGTAAAGTACCCCTAGAGAGGTCCCTTAGACATTGTGAGGTGTAGCTTTCCGTCCTGCAGCAGGGAGGTGGACTGCCTTTTGAAAGAAAACCCAGCAGAGAGCTGTTCTTGCAGAATGGACAGAGGTGCCTTTGGTGGCAAAGCACTTGCTATGGCTGGGAGCAACCTCCATCCTACTGGAGAGGCCGTTGCTGAGGGATGGCAGGTGGCAAAGGCACCACACCGATGGCTCTGTGTTTGTGACATTGAAGGGTCTAAGGGCTGCTTGGCGCCCACAGCTGGTTGCCAGCGGCTCTGGTGGAATGTTTGCTCTGGAACCTGCAGTCTCCCTGGACAACGTTAGAGGTTCGCGGCTGTTTCCTCCCGAAGCTGGAGCATGGCTACGTTGTCCTGCCTTCTTTAAAGGATAGCTACTCCTTTTTCTTCTTATATGAAGTCAGGAAGAGCCTTCTAAGAGACAAGCGGCTGGGCTAAAGCAAGGGCTGATCAAATGGAGCGCAGCGGCCTAGGTGCAGCAGGCGACAGCGTGCGTGCCTGCCTTGAAGAGCGGGAGCAGGAGGCAAGAGAGGGCTCCTCTGTTCCTCCGCTGCCAGCCCGCCAGCCAGCCAGCGGCACCTCGACGCAAGAGCTGCAGCCAGCACCCGCGCCTGCACATCTCTGTGATGGGGATGAGGGGCAGCAGCCCAGCTGCAGCTCCACCAGAAGGGCTGAGGACTGCCTGGAGGTGCCAGCTCCACCAGAGCCCTGGGATCAGACGCCCACAATTCTTTCAGAAGCGCCGGGCTCTCCCAAGCCCAAACGTGACACACTGCCTCCCGACACTCATCCCACTCCAAGAGGCAATTCCCCCATGAGCATCACCTTCTATTCCCTTCAAGATCTGGAAGATATCTCTGAGGATGAATTAGAAGGGTCCTTGGATGTGACACCCCCATCTTTGTCAGAAGCGCCGGGCTCTCCCAAGCCCACACACGGCACATTGCCTCAGGAGAGGCATGCTGATCCGATAGGCAGTTCCCCCTTTAACATCGCCTTCTACTGCCTTGGGGATTTAGAAGAAATCTCTGAAGGTGAATTAGAAGAGCCCTGGGATTTGACACGCCCATCTCTTTCACAAACACCGGGCTCTCCCAAGCACACACGTGACACCTTTTCTCCTGACACTCATGCCGATCCGACAAGCAATGCGTCCGTGAGTATTGCCTTCGATTGCACCAATGATGTGGAGGATATATCTGAAGATGAATCAGAAGAGCTCTGGGATCTGACACCCCCATCCTTTCCAGAAGCATCGGGCTCTCCCAAGAACACACATCAAACATCACCTCATGAGACAGGTCCCAGTGAGACAGGCAGTGCCACTGTCAACATGGCCTTCTATTGCCTTGATGATTTGGAGGAAATCTCTGATGAAGAATTAGAAGAGCCCTTGGATCTTACACCCCCACCTTTATCAGGAGGACAGGGCTCTCCCAAGCGCACACATGGCACATCATCTCATGAGAGAGGTCCCGATGCGACAGGTAATGCCTCCATGAATATGGCCTTCTATTGCACGGAGGATTTAGAGGAAATCTCTGAAGATGAATTGGAACCGACCTGGGATCTGACAACCCCATCTCGTGCAGAAGCGCAGCCCTCTTCCATTCATACAGATGGCACACCGGCTCACGAGACAAACCCTTTTCCCACAGGGAACAAGCCACTGAACATCCATGTCTGTGGTAATGAGGATTTGGAAGACATCTCTGAGGAAGAATTCAAAGAGCCCTTGGAAAAGGAAGAGATTACCCAAATCTGCACTACAGACGTGATGGTTACAATCTCCATTAGGAAGAGACCAAGGCCCTTAACCCCCAAGAGGAAAATGTATATAGAGGTGTGTTGTGATAAAGAAGTGCCCCAAGAGATGAAAGATAGCACTCCACTCCCATCAAAGCACTGTCGTCTTCTTGAGGCCACAGATGCAATGGAAGCTGTTGGCATTTATAAGGCAGAGGCCTTTCACAGCACATTTTCTCCCTCTCCACACACTCAGGGCAGTGGCCGCAGCACACCCAGTACCTCTGCTTGGCCAGGCCACATGCTCTCGACTGTGGCCACCAAAAACACTGACCACCCTCAGCCTGAGCTCGGGGGAGCTTCAGGCAGCAAACCAAGGAAGAATCAAAATGGGAATCGCAAGAGGAGCCTCGCTTCCCCTTCCTCCCCTCCCACACCATCGCAGCAGGCTCAAGAGGAAAGGTGTCTTGACCACCTCCCACCAAAGAAGCGCTATCGCTCCTGCTGCCAGTAGGGAGGCAAGGGGTTCCCTCTGCTACCCCAAGCTGCCACTGTCCTGCCACGTGCCAGCCCCAGAACATCTGCACCCCAGCCTGCCCTTCCCCCAGCAATGCTGCCCCACACGCCTCCAGCAAAATCTCGTTTTCTTTTTTTTCCCCTCCCTTTCACGGTAGTCTTTTATGTTTTCTAAATTAAATGACAGGTGCTGTTCTTCAGTTACGATCTGGTGTTTGTTCCTTTTTGGCTAGCGGATACGTGAAAAATGCAAGTAAGGAAGATCTTGGGGATAGGAGGAGGAGGGTACAGGAACTTTCCACCACACCTAGAAGAATGGTATTCCAGTAGAATAATTTAGCCGTTCTTTACACTAGGCTTAAATGACTCTGAGGATTCAAGTGAATAAAACGAGAGCATGAATGAAAAGAGAATGCTGTGAAAAGCATTACAGAGAATACTAGTTACTAGTGGAAGGGCTAGATTTCATGGAAGTTCATACAACACTAGTCCATCTCCAACTCTGCCAAGTACAAAAATGTGCTCTTTGTAGAAGAGATAGAATTGTAATATTAGAATAGATTTCTAACTGTCAGGATTAACTTGATTAGAATTAAAACAATTTTTAAAGTTAAGGTTACAGTTTTTAAATAACAGCTTTGTTAGAGGAAAAGAACACTGTGCAATGATGCTTGGGTATGGGTAGGATTTCTCAAGCTGATGTCAGAAGAGGATCCGTCGATGCCAGACCCAAAAAGCGCTCCTAGAACTGCCATGAGTCAAGGTACAGGGAATTCCAGTCAAACCGGTGGTCTAAAATGGTGAAAAGGACTAAATGGGAGGCCTCTCTATTCTGCAGCCTTGGAGCTTTATTGCAGGGAGGCAAGCTTTATTGCATAGCTCCGGTCGCCACTTCCTCGTCCCCCTGCCATCCCACCCACTTCTCCGCTGAGAGCAGGAAAGCTGCCTCCAGCACAGCACGGAGATGCCAGCAAAAGAGGCACCATCGTGCCCTCCCCACACCTAGATCTCTCACTCCAGTAGGCAGCACAAGGACAGCGCGCTCTCGATCTGCTTTCCTTTGCTCTGCTCTGCTTTGGACAAGGCTTTGCAGACAGGTCCAGATTCCTGCCAGCAGGAGGGGCACACAAAGCAGTTTTGGCCCTGCAACATGGCTTCCACAGTCCTTGGCAGAGGTTTCTCCCCTTCCTATGCTTTGCCAAGGCGTCTTTGCCAAAACACATCACGATGGACGGGAGGGTCTTGAAGGCTCGGAACCCAAGGCACAACTGGAGCCCTCCGTGTCTCTGATTTCTTGATTTCCCCAAAGATGAGAGAGGCTATGCTGATTTCCTGCAATTATTCCCTCTCCACCTTTATTTGGTCTGAAGCGGGACTGTCTCAGCCCTTCTAACCTGAGCCCTCTGCAGAGACTAAGCACTGTGTTCCTTTGGCTTTTTAAGTGCTCCTAGAAACTGTGGCCACTTTGTTCCTACCTTCTGAAAAGAAGGGAAGGGAAAGACGGGACATTTCCAGATTTCCCCTGCAGCCCCTGGAGGAAACTGCACCATGGAGCACATGGCTGGAGACTTGCATTCAGTCTCCAGCTCAGCCTTTCCTGTACCAGAGAGGTTGGCCTATGCCATGGCATCAAAAAGAAGACAAAATCACTTCCCACTGCGGGTATGGGCAGCGATGCAGCTTGCTCTCATGCAGAACCCTCTTAAAGTTGGACACATGCAATGAGAATGAAGTGATCTTTGGAACTATGAGCTCGCTTGTACTTCCCTGCTTTCACTACCATTCTCTAATCAGAGTGATGACACTGTGCGCAGATGCCTAAGATGCCTGTTTGGTGGTGGTTGCGGGTGATGGGAGCCAGCGCTGCTCCCTTTTCTTTCCTTTTGTGTGTGTGTGTGTCCTGTTTGGTTTGGCTTGGATTATCACAGTGTTAATAGACAGTAGCAATGCTGTTCCTGCCGTACGTCATGCTGCCTCCCAATGACAAAAAGCATCCTCCCTTGAGATGCCCCTGAGACTAGTGAGAGCAGATTCCAGTCCTCTCTCTGCTTCTGCCCACTTCCTCCAAGCACTTGAAGAGGAGCTAGGTGGTCTCCAAGGGTCCTTTCCCCAGCAATAACCCAGTGGAGGCAAACAAATCAGTCAGGGCTGCAAGAAGAAAAAAAAAATTAAGTTACACATGTCCAATAAACTACCACCCTGAATATTTCAGGAGGGCTTTGTTGCCCACTTGTTGACCACTGAAGAAGGCCGGAGGACCCTGTTGCCCGGTGAGCCAGTGTCCCAGCTCCCTTACCCAGAGGTCAACCAGCAGGACACACTGACACACTGGACATGTGGCATGACACCAAACTGGGAGGATGGATTTTATTAGGCTCTGAGCTGAAAGACTTGCATACGCCAAGACCCCGCTCAGCCTTCCTACGTTTGCCCCGCTGTCCCGAATGAGTGCTGAAAAAGAGCAAAGGGAAGATAGGTGGCCCTGCAAAGCTTGACTCACTTTAATCCTGCCAGATCGGTAAGCACAGCCATGACACTGGTGAGTAATGAGAGCAGCAGGAACATTTTTGGAGCATTTCTACAAAGGCCCAAGGGTAATTTAACAGCATCCTCCTGCCTCTTGAGTGCCATGTTTGGGAGAGCACAGCTAAAGAGCATGTGCTTTCTTGGGCTACAATCCTCCTCCCTTTCCACTGGACACACTGAGGGGTGAGGGTGGCTTCAAAGAAGATGATGTCCCTCTTTTCCTTCCAGCACGTTTCGTGCCTAGAGTTTTTTCTCTCTATCTGGAAGCTACTTAGGTTTCATATAGAATTGTGTTCAGTCAATGAAAGATGGAAGCATGGCAGCTAAAGGGTAAAGTACCCCTAGAGAGGTCCCTTAGACATTGTGAGGTGTAGCTTTCCGTCCTGCAGCAGGGAGGTGGACTGCCTTTTGAAAGAAAACCCAGCAGAGAGCTGTTCTTGCAGAATGGACAGAGGTGCCTTTGGTGGCAAAGCACTTGCTATGGCTGGGAGCAACCTCCATCCTACTGGAGAGGCCGTTGCTGAGGGATGGCAGGTGGCAAAGGCACCACACCGATGGCTCTGTGTTTGTGACATTGAAGGGTCTAAGGGCTGCTTGGCGCCCACAGCTGGTTGCCAGCGGCTCTGGTGGAATGTTTGCTCTGGAACCTGCAGTCTCCCTGGACAACGTTAGAGGTTCGCGGCTGTTTCCTCCCGAAGCTGGAGCATGGCTACGTTGTCCTGCCTTCTTTAAAGGATAGCTACTCCTTTTTCTTCTTATATGAAGTCAGGAAGAGCCTTCTAAGAGACAAGCGGCTGGGCTAAAGCAAGGGCTGATCAAATGGAGCGCAGCGGCCTAGGTGCAGCAGGCGACAGCGTGCGTGCCTGCCTTGAAGAGCGGGAGCAGGAGGCAAGAGAGGGCTCCTCTGTTCCTCCGCTGCCAGCCCGCCAGCCAGCCAGCGGCACCTCGACGCAAGAGCTGCAGCCAGCACCCGCGCCTGCACCTCTCTGTGATGGGGATGAGGGGCAGCAGCCCAGCTGCAGCTCCACCAGAAGGGCTGAGGACTGCCTGGAGGTGCCAGCTCCACCAGAGCCCTGGGATCAGACGCCCACAATTCTTTCAGAAGCGCCGGGCTCTCCCAAGCCCAAACGTGACACACTGCCTCCCGACACTCATCCCACTCCAAGAGGCAATTCCCCCATGAGCATCACCTTCTATTCCCTTCAAGATCTGGAAGATATCTCTGAGGATGAATTAGAAGGGTCCTTGGATGTGACACCCCCATCTTTGTCAGAAGCGCCGGGCTCTCCCAAGCCCACACACGGCACATTGCCTCAGGAGAGGCATGCTGATCCGATAGGCAGTTCCCCCTTTAACATCGCCTTCTACTGCCTTGGGGATTTAGAAGAAATCTCTGAAGGTGAATTAGAAGAGCCCTGGGATTTGACACGCCCATCTCTTTCACAAACACCGGGCTCTCCCAAGCACACACGTGACACCTTTTCTCCTGACACTCATGCCGATCCGACAAGCAATGCGTCCGTGAGTATTGCCTTCGATTGCACCAATGATGTGGAGGATATATCTGAAGATGAATCAGAAGAGCTCTGGGATCTGACACCCCCATCCTTTCCAGAAGCATCGGGCTCTCCCAAGAACACACATCAAACATCACCTCATGAGACAGGTCCCAGTGAGACAGGCAGTGCCACTGTCAACATGGCCTTCTATTGCCTTGATGATTTGGAGGAAATCTCTGATGAAGAATTAGAAGAGCCCTTGGATCTTACACCCCCACCTTTATCAGGAGGACAGGGCTCTCCCAAGCGCACACATGGCACATCATCTCATGAGAGAGGTCCCGATGCGACAGGTAATGCCTCCATGAATATGGCCTTCTATTGCACGGAGGATTTAGAGGAAATCTCTGAAGATGAATTGGAACCGACCTGGGATCTGACAACCCCATCTCGTGCAGAAGCGCAGCCCTCTTCCATTCATACAGATGGCACACCGGCTCACGAGACAAACCCTTTTCCCACAGGGAACAAGCCACTGAACATCCATGTCTGTGGTAATGAGGATTTGGAAGACATCTCTGAGGAAGAATTCAAAGAGCCCTTGGAAAAGGAAGAGATTACCCAAATCTGCACTACAGACGTGATGGTTACAATCTCCATTAGGAAGAGACCAAGGCCCTTAACCCCCAAGAGGAAAATGTATATAGAGGTGTGTTGTGATAAAGAAGTGCCCCAAGAGATGAAAGATAGCACTCCACTCCCATCAAAGCACTGTCGTCTTCTTGAGGCCACAGATGCAATGGAAGCTGTTGGCATTTATAAGGCAGAGGCCTTTCACAGCACATTTTCTCCCTCTCCACACACTCAGGGCAGTGGCCGCAGCACACCCAGTACCTCTGCTTGGCCAGGCCACATGCTCTCGACTGTGGCCACCAAAAACACTGACCACCCTCAGCCTGAGCTCGGGGGAGCTTCAGGCAGCAAACCAAGGAAGAATCAAAATGGGAATCGCAAGAGGAGCCTCGCTTCCCCTTCCTCCCCTCCCACACCATCGCAGCAGGCTCAAGAGGAAAGGTGTCTTGACCACCTCCCACCAAAGAAGCGCTATCGCTCCTGCTGCCAGTAGGGAGGCAAGGGGTTCCCTCTGCTACCCCAAGCTGCCACTGTCCTGCCACGTGCCAGCCCCTGAACATCTGCACCCCAGCCTGCCCTTCCCCCAGCACTGCTGCCCCACACACCTCCAGCAAGATCTTGGTTTTTTTTTTTTTTTTTTTTTTTTTTCTTCCCTTTCTAGGTAGTCTCTTATGTTTTGTAAATAAAATGACTGGTGCTGTTCTTAAATTGCACTCTGGTGTGTGTTCCTTATCGGCTAGCGGATACGTGAAAACTTCAACTAAGCTACTCTTGGGGGAAGAAGGAGGAGGGTCCGGGGATGTTCCAAAACACCTAGCAGAATGGTATTCCAGTAGAATAATTAAACCATTCTTTACACTAGGCTCAAATGACTCTGAGGATTTGAGTGAATAATACAAGAGCATGAATGAGAAGAGAATGCTGTGAACAGCTTTACACAAAATACTAGTTACTCGTGGAGGGGCTAGATTTCATGGATGTTCATGCAACGCTAGTCCATCTCCAACTCTGCCAAGTACAAAAATGTACTCTTTGTAATAGGGCTAGAATTGCAATGTTAGAATTGATTTCTAAATGTTAGGATTAAATTAATTAGAATTAGATCAATTTTTAAAATTAAGATTAGAATTTTTAAATAACAGCTTTGTTAGAGGAAAAGAACACTGTGCAATGATGCTTGGGTATGGGTACGGTTTCTCAATCTGATTGATATCAGAAGAGGATCCGTCGATTCCAGACCCAAAAAGGGCTTCTAGAGCAGCCATGAGTCAAGGCACCGGGAATACCATCCAAACCATCGGGTTGCCACTTCCTCGTCCCCCTGTCATCCCACTCACTTCTCCGCTGAGAGCAGGAAAGCTGCCTCCAGCACAGCACGGAGATGCCAGCAAAAGAGGCACCATCGTGCCCTCCCCAAATCTAGATCTCTCACTCCAATAGGCAGCACAAGAACAGCGCGCTCTCGATCTGCTTTCCTTTCTCTGCTCTGCTTTGGACAAGGCTTTGCAGACAGGTCCAGATTCCTGCCAGCAGGAGGGGCACACAAAGCAGTTTTGGCCATGCAACATGGCTTCCACAGTCCATGGCAGAGGTTTCTCCCCTTCCTATGCTTTGCAAATGCAGCTCTGCCAAAACAGGTCACGATGGGCTGGAAGCTCTTGAGGGCTTGAAACTCAAGGCAAAACTGGAGCCCTCCGTGCCTCTGATTGCTTCTTTTCCCCAAAGATGTGGGAGGCTACACTGACTGCCTGCAACTATTCCCTCTCCACCTTTATTTGGTCTCAAGCATGGCTCTCTCAGCACCTCTAACCTCAACACTCTGCAGAGACTAAGCACTGCGTTCCTTTGGCTTTTCAAGTGCTCCTAGAAACTGTGGCCACTTTGTTCCTATCTTCTGAAAGGAAGAGAAGGGAGGCACCAGCAAACATGGAACATTTCCACATTTTCCTGCAGCCCCTGGAGGAAACTGCACCATGGAGCACGTGGCTGGAGACTTGCATTCAGTCTCCAGCTCAGCCTTTCCTGTACCAGAGAGGTTTGCCTATGCCATGGCATCAAAGAGAAGACAAAATCACTTCCCACTGCGGGCATGGGCAGCGATGCAGCTTGCTCTCATGCAGAACCCTCTTAAAGTTGGACACATGCAATGAGAATGAAGTGATCTTTGGAACTACGAGCTCGCATGTACTTCCCCGCTTTCACTGCCATTCTCTCATCAGAGCGATGACACTGTGCGCAGATGCCTAAGACTCCTGTTTGGTGGTAGTTGGGGGTGATGGGAGCCAGTGCTCCTCCCTTTTCTTTCCTTTTGTGTGTGTGTGTGTCTTGTTTGGTTTGGCTTGGATCATCACAGTGTTAATAGACAGTAGCAATGCTGTTCCTGCCGTACGTCGTGCTGCCTCCCAGTGACAAAAAGCATCCTCCCTTGAGATGCCCCTGAGACTAGTGAGAGCAGATTCCAGTCCTCTCTCTGCTTCTGCCCACTTCCTCCAAGCACTTGAAGAGGAGCTAGATGGTCTCCAAGGGTCCTTTCCCCAGAAATAACCCAGTGGAGGCAAACAAATCAGTCAGGGCTGCAAGAAGAAAACAAAAATATTAAGTTACACAGGTCCAATAAACTACCTCCCCGAATATTTCAGGAGGGCTTTTTTGCCCACTTGTTGGCCATTCAAGAAGGCTGGAGGACCCTGTTGCCCGGTGAGCCAGTGTCCCAGCTCCCTTACCCAGAGGTCAACCAGGAGGACACACTGACACACTGGACACGTGGCATTCCACCAAACTGGGGGGATGGATTTTATTAGGCTCTGAGCTGAAAGACTTGCATACGCCAAGACCCCGCTCAGCTTGGTCCTTTTGCTCCGCTGTCTCTAATGAGTGCCAGAAAAGAGCAAAGGGAAGGTAGGTGGCCCTGCAAAGCTTGACTCACTTTAATCCTGCCAGATCGGTAAGCACAGCCATGACACTGGTGAGTAATGAGAGCAGCGGGAACATTTTTGGAGCATTTCTAGAAAGGCCCAAGGGTAATTTAACAGCATCCTCCCGCCTCTTGAGTCCCGTGTTAGGGAGAGCACAGCTAAAGAGCATGTGCTTTGTTGTGCTACAATCCTCCTCTCTTTCCACTGGACACACTGAGGGGCGAGGGTGGCTTCAAAGAAGACGCTGTCCCTCTTTTCCTTCCAGCACGTTTCGTGCCTAGAGTTTTTTCTCTCTAGCTGGAAGCTACTTAGGTCTCATATAGAATTGTGTTCAGTCAATGAAATATGGAAGCATGATAGCTAAAGGGTAAACTACCCCTAGACAAGTCCCTTAGACATTGTGAGGTGTAGCTTTCCGTCGTGCAGCAGGGAGGTGGACTGCCCTTGTGAAAGAAAACCCAGCAGAGAGCTGTTGTTGCAGAATGGACAGAGGTGCCTTTGGTGGCAAAGCACCTGCTATGGCTGGGAGCAACCTCCATGCCACTGGAGAGGCCGTTGCTGAGGGATGGCAGGTGGCAAAGGCACCACACCGATGGCTCTGTGTTTGTGACATTGAAGGGTCTAAGGGCTGCTTGGCGCCCACAGCTGGTTGCCAGCGGCTCTGGCGGAATGTTTGCTCTGGAACCTGCAGTCTCCCTGGACAACGTTAGAGGTTCGAGACTGTTTCCTCCCAAAGCTGGAGCATCGCTACGTTGTCCTGCCTTCTTTAAAGGATAGCGACTCCTTTTTCTTCCTGTCTCAAGTCTGGAAGACCCTTCCAAGAGACAAGCGGCTGGGCTAAAGCAAGGGTTGACCAAATGGAGCGCAGCGGCCTAGGTGCAGCAGGCGACAGCGTGTGTGCCTGCCTTGAAGAGCGGGAGCAGGAGGCAAGAGAGGGCTCCTCTGTTCCTCCGCTGCCAGCCCGCCAGCCAGCCAGCGGCACCTCGACGCAAGAGCTGCAGCCAGCACCCGCGCCTGCACATCTCTGTGATGGGGATGAGGGGCAGCAGCCCAGCTGCAGCTCCACCAGAAGGGCTGAGGACTGCCTGGAGGTGCCAGCTCCACCAGAGCCCTGGGATGTGACGCCCACAATTCTTACAGAAGCCCCAGGCTCTCGCAAGCCGACTCATGACACATTGCCTCCTGACAGTCATCCATATCCGAGAGGCTATCCCCCGATGAACATTGTCTTCTATTCCCTTGAAGATTTGGAAGATATCTCTGAGGATGAATTAGAAGAGTCCTTGGATGTGACACCCCCATCTTTGTCAGAAGCGCCAGGCTCTCCCAAGCCCACAGGGGACACATGGCCTCAAGATATGCATCCTGAACCGACAGGGAACGCCTACATAAAAATTGCCTTCTATTGCACCGAGGATCTGGAGGAAATCTCTGAAGATGAATTGGAACAGACCTGGGATCTGACAACCCTATCTCCTGCAGAAGCACAGCCCTCACCCAGGCATACAGATAGCACATCGCATCACGAGACAGATCCTTTGCCCACAGGCAACAAGTCACCAAATATCCCTGTCTGCGGGAATGAGGATTTGCAATTCATCTCGGAGGAAGAACCTGAAGAGCCCTTGGAAAACGAGGATTTTGTCCGAATCTGCATTACTGATTTGTTGCTTTCAATGTCCACTAAGAAGAGACCAAGGCTCTTACCCCCCAACAGGAAAATGTATATCGAGGTACGTCGTGGCCAAGAAATGGTCCAAGAGGTGAAAAGAAGCACTTCATTCCCACCAGAGCACTGCCATCTTCCAGAGGCCACTGATGCAATGGAAGCTGCTGGCATTTATAAGGCAGAGGCCTTTCACAAAACATTTTCTACCTCTCCACAGACCCAGGGCAAAAGCTGCAGCACCCCCAATACCTCTGCTCGGCCAGACCATGTGCTCTCGACTGTGGCCACCAAAAACACTGACCACCCTCAGCCTGAGCTCGGGGGAGCTTCAGGCAGCAAACCAAGGAAGAATCAAAATGGGAATCGCAAGAGGAGCCTCGCTTCCCCTTCCTCCCCTCCCACACCATCGCAGCAGGCTCAAGAGGAAAGGTGTCTTGACCACCTCCCACCAAAGAAGCGCTATCGCTCCTGCTGGCAATAGGGAGGCAAGGGGTTCCCTCTGCTACCCCCAGCTGCCACTGTCCTGCCACGTGCCAGCCCCAGAACATCTGCACCCCAGCCTGCCCTTCCACCAGCAATGCTGCCCCACACACCTCCAGCAAAATCTGGTTTTCTTTTTTTTCCCCTCCCTTTCACGGTAGTCTTTTATGTTTTCTAAATAAAATGACAGGTGCTGTTCTTCAGTTACGATCTGGCGTTTGTTCCTTTTTGGCTAGCAGATACGTGAAAAATGCAAGTAAGGAAGATCTTGGGGATAGGAGGAGGAGGGTACAGCAACTATCCACCACACCTAGAAGAATGGTATTCCAGTAGAATAATTAAGCCATTCTTTACACTAGGCTCAAATGACTGTGAGGATTCGCGTGAATAATACAAGAGCATGAATGAGAAGAGAATGCTGTGAACAGCTTTACACAAAATACTAGTTACTAGTGGAGTGGCTAGATTTCATGGATGTTCATGCAACGCTAGTCCATCTCCTACTCTGCCAAGTACAAAAATGTACTATTCAGAAGGGATAGAATTGTAATATTAGAATAGATTTCTAACTGTCAGGATTAATTTGATTAGAATTAAAGGAATTGTTAAAGTTAAGGTTAGAATTTTTGAATAACAGCTTTGTTAGAGGAAAAGAACACTGTGCAATGATGCTTGGGCATGGGTAGGATTTCTCAAGCTGATGTCAGAAGAGAATCCGTCGATTCCAGATGCAAAAAGGGCTCATAGAGCTGCCATGAGTTAAGGCACTGGGAACACCATCCAAACCGGAGCTCTAAAAGGGTGAAAGGGACTAAATGGGAGGCCTCTCTATTCTGCAGCCTCGAAGCTATATTGCAGGGAGCCAAGCTTGCGTAGGTCGGGTCGCCACTTCCTCGTCCCCCTGCCATCCCACCCACTTCTCCGCTGAGAGCAGGAAAGCTGCCTCCAGCACAGCATGGAGATGCCAGCAAAAGAGGCACCATCGTCCCCTCCCCACGCCTAGGTCTCTCACTCCAATAGGCAGCACAAGGACAGCGCGCTCTCTCTCTGCTTTCCTTTGCTCTGCTCTGCTTTGGACAAGGCTTTGCAGACAGGTCCAGATTCCTGCCAGCAGGAGGGGCACACAAAGGGATTTTGGCCATGCAACATGGCTTCCACAGTCGGTGGCAGAGGTTTCTCCCCTTCCTACGCTTTGCAAGGACGGCTCTGCCAAAACAGGTCATGATGGGCTGGGGTCTGTTGAAGGCTCAAAACCCAAAGCACAACTGGAGCCCTCCGTGCCTCTGATTTCTTGATTTCTCCAAAGATGAGGGAGGCTACACTGATTCCCTGCAACTATTCCCTCTCCACCTTTACTTGGTCTCAGGTGTGGCTGTCGCAGCCCCTCTAACCTGAGCCCTCTGCAGAGACTAAGCACTGCATTCCTTGGGCTTTTCAAGTGCTCCTAGAAACTGTGGCCACTTTGTTCCTACCTTTTGAAAGGAAGGGAAGGGAGGCACCAGCAAAGATGGGACATTTCCAGATTTCCCCTGCAGCCCTGGAGGAAACTGCACCATGGAGCACGTGGACGAGAGACTTGCATTCAGTCTCCAGCTCAGCCTTTCAGTTGGCAGAGAGGTTTGCCTATGCCATGGCATCGAAGAGAAGACAAAATCACTTCCCACTGCGGGCATGGGCAGCGATGCAGCTTGCTCTCATGCAGAACCTTCTTAAAGTTGGACACATGCAATGAGAATGAAGTGATCTTTGGAACTACGAGCTCGCTTGTACTTCTCCACTTTCACTGCGATTCTCTCATCAGAGCGATGACACTGTGCGCAGATGCATAAGACTCCTGTTTGGTGGTAGTTGTGGGTGATGGGAGCCAGTGCTGCTCCCTTTTCTTTCCCTTTGTGTGTGTGTGTGTGTGTCCTGTTTGCTTTGGCTTGGATTATCACAGTGTTAATAGACAGTAGCAATGCTGTTCCTGCCGCACGTCGTGCTGCCTCCCAGTGACAAAAAGCATCCTCCCTTGAGATGCCCCTGAGACTAGTGAGAGCAGATTCCAGTCCTCTCTCTGCTTCTGCCCACTTCCTCCAAGCACTTGAAGAGGAGCTAGATGGTCTCCAAGGGTCCTTTCCCCAGAAATAACCCAGTGGAGGCAAACAAATCAGTCAGGGCTGCAAGAAGAAAACAAAAATATTAAGTTACACAGGTCCAATAAACTATCTCCCCGAATATTTCAGGAGGGCTTTGTTGCCCACTTGTTGGCCATTCAAGAAGGCTGGAGGACCCTGTTGCCCGGTGAGCCAGTGTCCCAGCTCCCTTACCCAGAGGTCAACCAGGAGGACACACTGACACACTGGACACGTGGCATTCCACCAAACTGGGGGGATGGATTTTATTAGGCTCTGAGCTGAAAGACTTGCGTACGCCAAGACCCCGCTCAGCTTGGTCCTTTTGCTCCGCTGTCTCTAATGAGTGCCAGAAAAGAGCAAAGGGAAGGTAGGTGGCCCTGCAAAGCTTGACTCACTTTAATCCTGCCAGATCGGTAAGCACAGCCATGACACTGGTGAGTAATGAGAGCAGCGGGAACATTTTTGGAGCATTTCTAGAAAGGCCCAAGGGTAATTTAACAGCATCCTCCCGCCTCTTGAGTCCCGTGTTAGGGAGAGCACAGCTAAAGAGCATGTGCTTTGTTGTGCTACAATCCTCCTCTCTTTCCACTGGACACACTGAGGGGCGAGGGTGGCTTCAAAGAAGACGCTGTCCCTCTTTTCCTTCCAGCACGTTTCGTGCCTAGAGTTTTTTCTCTCCATCTGGAAGCTACTTAGGTCTCATATAGAATTGTGTTCAGTCAATGAAATATGGAAGCATGATAGCTAAAGGGTAAACTACCCCTAGACAAGTCCCTTAGACATTTTGAGGTGTAGCTTTCCGTCGTGCAGCAGGGAGGTGGACTGCCTTTTGAAAGAAAACCCAGCAGAGAGCTGTTGTTGCAGAATGGACAGAGGTGCCTTTGGTGGCAAAGCACTTGCTATGGCTGGGAGCAACCTCCATGCCACTGGAGAGGCCGTTGCTGAGGGATGGCAGGTGGCAAAGGCACCACACCGATGGCTCTGTGTTTGTGACATTGAAGGGTCTAAGGGCTGCTTGGCGCCCACAGCTGGTTGCCAGCGGCTCTGGCGGAATGTTTGCTCTGGAACCTGCAGTCTCCCTGGACAACGTTAGAGGTTCGAGACTGTTTCCTCCCAAAGCTGGAGCATCGCTACGTTGTCCTGCCTTCTTTAAAGGATAGCGACTCCTTTTTCTTCCTGTCTCAAGTCTGGAAGACCCTTCCAAGAGACAAGCGGCTGGGCTAAAGCAAGGGCTGACGAAATGGAGCGCAGCGGCCTAGGTGCAGCAGGCGACAGCGTGCGTGCCTGCCTTGAAGAGCGGGAGCAGGAGGCAAGAGAGGGCTCCTCTGTTCCTCCGCTGCCAGCCCGCCAGCCAGCCAGCGGCA
This sequence comes from Tinamus guttatus, assembly GCF_059628265.1. Classification (NCBI taxonomy): domain Eukaryota; kingdom Metazoa; phylum Chordata; class Aves; order Tinamiformes; family Tinamidae; genus Tinamus; species Tinamus guttatus. The sequence goes on along the minus strand of NW_028288659.1, from coordinate 224,323 downwards.
CCTCGACGCAAGAGCTGCAGCCAGCACCCGCGCCTGCACCTCTCTGTGATGGGGATGAGGGGCAGCAGCCCAGCTGCAGCTCCACCAGAAGGGCTGAGGACTGCCTGGAGGTGCCAGCTCCACCAGAGCCCTGGGATCTGACGCCCACAATTCTTACAGAAGCCCCAGGCTCTCCCAAGCCGACTCATGACACATTGCCTCCTGACAGTCATCCATATCCGAGAGGCTATCCCCCGATGAACATTGTCTTCTATTCCCTTGAAGATTTGGAAGATATCTCTGAGGATGAATTAGAAGAGTCCTTGGATGTGACACCCCCATCTTTGTCAGAAGCGCCAGGCTCTCCCAAGCCCACAGGGGACACATTGCCTCAAGATATGCATCCTGAACCGACAGGGAACGCCTACATAAAAATTGCCTTCTATTGCACCGAGGATCTGGAGGAAATCTCTGAAGATGAATTGGAACAGACCTGGGATCTGACAACCCTATCTCCTGCAGAAGCACAGCCCTCACCCAGGCATACAGATAGCACATCGCATCACGAGACAGATCCTTTGCCCACAGGCAACAAGTCACCAAATATCCCTGTCTGCGGGAATGAGGATTTGCAATTCATCTCGGAGGAAGAACCTGAAGAGCCCTTGGAAAACGAGGATTTTGTCCGAATCTGCATTACTGATTTGTTGCTTTCAATGTCCACTAAGAAGAGACCAAGGCTCTTACCCCCCAACAGGAAAATGTATATCGAGGTACGTCGTGGCCAAGAAATGGTCCAAGAGGTGAAAAGCAGCACTTCATTCCCACCAGAGCACTGTCATCTTCCAGAGGCCACTGATGCAATGGAAGCTGCTGGCATTTATAAGGCAGAGACCTTTCACAAAACATTTTCTCCCTCTCCACAGACCCAGGGCAAAAGCTGCAGCACCCCCAATACCTCTGCTCGGCCAGACCCTGTGCTCTCGACTGTGGCCACCAAAAACACTGACCACCCTCAGCCTGAGCTCGGGGGAGCTTCAGGCAGCAAACCAAGGAAGAATCAAAATGGGAATCGCAAGAGGAGCCTCGCTTCCCCTTCCTCCCCTCCCACACCATCGCAGCAGGCTCAAGAGGAAAGGTGTCTTGACCACCTCCCACCAAAGAAGCGCTATCGCTCCTGCTGGCAATAGGGAGGCAAGGGGTTCCCTCTGTTACCCCAAGCTGCCACTGTCCTGCCACGTGCCAGCCCCTGAACATCTGCACCCCAGCCTGCCCTTCCCCCAGCAATGCTGCCCCACACACCTCCAGCAAAATCTCGTTTTCTTTTTTTTCCCCTCCCTTTCACAGTAGTCTTTTATGTTTTCTAAATAAAATGACAGGTGCTGTTCTTCAGTTACGATCTGGTGTTTGTTCCTTTTTGGCTAGCAGATACGTGAAAAATGCAAGTAAGGAAGATCTTGGGGATAGGAGGAGGAGGGTACAGCAACTATCCACCACACCTAGAAGAATGGTATTCCAGTAGAATAATTAAGCCATTCTTTACACTAGGCTCAAATGACTGTGAGGATTCGCGTGAATAATACAAGAGCATGAATGAGAAGAGAATGCTGTGAACAGCTTTACACAAAATACTAGTTACTAGTGGAGTGGCTAGATTTCATGGATGTTCATGCAACGCTAGTCCATCTCCTACTCTGCCAAGTACAAAAATGTACTATTCAGAAGGGATAGAATTGTAATATTAGAATAGATTTCTAACTGTCAGGATTAATTTGATTAGAATTAAAGGAATTGTTAAAGTTAAGGTTAGAATTTTTGAATAACAGCTTTGTTAGAGGAAAAGAACACTGTGCAATGATGCTTGGGCATGGGTAGGATTTCTCAAGCTGATGTCAGAAGAGAATCCGTCGATTCCAGATGCAAAAAGGGCTCATAGAGCTGCCATGAGTTAAGGCACTGGGAACACCATCCAAACCGGAGCTCTAAAAGGGTGAAAGGGACTAAATGGGAGGCCTCTCTATTCTGCAGCCTCGAAGCTATATTGCAGGGAGCCAAGCTTGCGTAGGTCGGGTCGCCACTTCCTCGTCCCCCTGCCATCCCACCCACTTCTCCGCTGAGAGCAGGAAAGCTGCCTCCAGCACAGCATGGAGATGCCAGCAAAAGAGGCACCATCGTCCCCTCCCCACGCCTAGGTCTCTCACTCCAATAGGCAGCACAAGGACAGCGCGCTCTCTCTCTGCTTTCCTTTGCTCTGCTCTGCTTTGGACAAGGCTTTGCAGACAGGTCAAGATTCCTGCCAGCAGGAGGGGCACACAAAGGGATTTTGGCCATGCAACATGGCTTCCACAGTCGGTGGCAGAGGTTTCTCCCCTTCCTACGCTTTGCAAGGACGGCTCTGCCAAAACAGGTCATGATGGGCTGGGGTCTGTTGAAGGCTCAAAACCCAAAGCACAACTGGAGCCCTCCGTGCCTCTGATTTCTGTATTTCTCCAAAGATGAGGGAGGCTACACTGATTCCCTGCAACTATTCCCTCTCCACCTTTACTTGGTCTCAGGTGCGGCTGTCGCAGCCCCTCTAACCTGAGCCCTCTGCAGAGACTAAGCACTGCATTCCTTGGGCTTTTCAAGTGCTCCTAGAAACTGTGGCCACTTTGTTCCTACCTTTTGAAAGGAAGGGAAGGGAGGCACCAGCAAAGATGGGACATTTCCAGATTTCCCCTGCAGCCCCTGGAGGAAACTGCACCATGGAGCACGTGGACGAGAGACTTGCATTCAGTCTCCAGCTCAGCCTTTCAGTTGGCAGAGAGGTTTGCCTATGCCATGGCATCGAAGAGAAGACAAAATCACTTCCCACTGCGGGCATGGGCAGCGATGCAGCTTGCTCTCATGCAGAACCTTCTTAAAGTTGGACACATGCAATGAGAATGAAGTGATCTTTGGAACTACGAGCTCGCTTGTACTTCCCCACTTTCACTGCCATTCCCTAATCAGAGCGATGACACTGTGTGCAGATGCATAAGACTCCTGTTTGGTGGTAGTTGTGGGTGATGGGAGCCAGTGCTGCTCCCTTTTCTTTCCCTTTGTGTGTGTGTGTGTGTGTCCTGTTTGCTTTGGCTTGGATTATCACAGTGTTAATAGACAGTAGCAATGCTGTTCCTGCCGCACGTCGTGCTGCCTCCCAGTGACAAAAAGCATCCTCCCTTGAGATGCCCCTGAGACTAGTGAGAGCAGATTCCAGTCCTCTCTCTGCTTCTGCCCACTTCCTCCAAGCACTTGAAGAGGAGCTAGATGGTCTCCAAGGGTCCTTTCCCCAGAAATAACCCAGTGGAGGCAAACAAATCAGTCAGGGCTGCAAGAAGAAAACAAAAATATTAAGTTACACAGGTCCAATAAACTATCTCCCCGAATATTTCAGGAGGGCTTTGTTGCCCACTTGTTGGCCATTCAAGAAGGCTGGAGGACCCTGTTGCCCGGTGAGCCAGTGTCCCAGCTCCCTTACCCAGAGGTCAACCAGGAGGACACACTGACACACTGGACACGTGGCATTCCACCAAACTGGGGGGATGGATTTTATTAGGCTCTGAGCTGAAAGACTTGCGTACGCCAAGACCCCGCTCAGCTTGGTCCTTTTGCTCCGCTGTCTCTAATGAGTGCCAGAAAAGAGCAAAGGGAAGGTAGGTGGCCCTGCAAAGCTTGACTCACTTTAATCCTGCCAGATCGGTAAGCACAGCCATGACACTGGTGAGTAATGAGAGCAGCGGGAACATTTTTGGAGCATTTCTAGAAAGGCCCAAGGGTAATTTAACAGCATCCTCCCGCCTCTTGAGTCCCGTGTTAGGGAGAGCACAGCTAAAGAGCATGTGCTTTGTTGTGCTACAATCCTCCTCTCTTTCCACTGGACACACTGAGGGGCGAGGGTGGCTTCAAAGAAGACGCTGTCCCTCTTTTCCTTCCAGCACGTTTCGTGCCTAGAGTTTTTTCTCTCCATCTGGAAGCTACTTAGGTCTCATATAGAATTGTGTTCAGTCAATGAAATATGGAAGCATGATAGCTAAAGGGTAAACTACCCCTAGACAAGTCCCTTAGACATTTTGAGGTGTAGCTTTCCGTCGTGCAGCAGGGAGGTGGACTGCCTTTTGAAAGAAAACCCAGCAGAGAGCTGTTGTTGCAGAATGGACAGAGGTGCCTTTGGTGGCAAAGCACTTGCTATGGCTGGGAGCAACCTCCATGCCACTGGAGAGGCCGTTGCTGAGGGATGGCAGGTGGCAAAGGCACCACACCGATGGCTCTGTGTTTGTGACATTGAAGGGTCTAAGGGCTGCTTGGCGCCCACAGCTGGTTGCCAGCGGCTCTGGCGGAATGTTTGCTCTGGAACCTGCAGTCTCCCTGGACAACGTTAGAGGTTCGAGACTGTTTCCTCCCAAAGCTGGAGCATCGCTACGTTGTCCTGCCTTCTTTAAAGGATAGCGACTCCTTTTTCTTCCTGTCTCAAGTCTGGAAGACCCTTCCAAGAGACAAGCGGCTGGGCTAAAGCAAGGGCTGACGAAATGGAGCGCAGCGGCCTAGGTGCAGCAGGCGACAGCGTGTGTGCCTGCCTTGAAGAGCGGGAGCAGGAGGCAAGAGAGGGCTCCTCTGTTCCTCCGCTGCCAGCCCGCCAGCCAGCCAGCGGCACCTCGACGCAAGAGCTGCAGCCAGCACCCGCGCCTGCACCTCTCTGTGATGGGGATGAGGGGCAGCAGCCCAGCTGCAGCTCCACCAGAAGGGCTGAGGACTGCCTGGAGGTGCCAGCTCCACCAGAGCCCTGGGATCTGACGCCCACAATTCTTACAGAAGCCCCAGGCTCTCCCAAGCCGACTCATGACACATTGCCTCCTGACAGTCATCCATATCCGAGAGGCTATCCCCCGATGAACATTGTCTTCTATTCCCTTGAAGATTTGGAAGATATCTCTGAGGATGAATTAGAAGAGTCCTTGGATGTGACACCCCCATCTTTGTCAGAAGCGCCAGGCTCTCCCAAGCCCACAGGGGACACATTGCCTCAAGATATGCATCCTGAACCGACAGGGAACGCCTACATAAAAATTGCCTTCTATTGCACCGAGGATCTGGAGGAAATCTCTGAAGATGAATTGGAACAGACCTGGGATCTGACAACCCTATCTCCTGCAGAAGCACAGCCCTCACCCAGGCATACAGATAGCACATCGCATCACGAGACAGATCCTTTGCCCACAGGCAACAAGTCACCAAATATCCCTGTCTGCGGGAATGAGGATTTGCAATTCATCTCGGAGGAAGAACCTGAAGAGCCCTTGGAAAACGAGGATTTTGTCCGAATCTGCATTACTGATTTGTTGCTTTCAATGTCCACTAAGAAGAGACCAAGGCTCTTACCCCCCAACAGGAAAATGTATATCGAGGTACGTCGTGGCCAAGAAATGGTCCAAGAGGTGAAAAGAAGCACTTCATTCCCACCAGAGCACTGTCATCTTCCAGAGGCCACTGATGCAATGGAAGCTGCTGGCATTTATAAGGCAGAGACCTTTCACAAAACATTTTCTCCCTCTCCACAGACCCAGGGCAAAAGCTGCCGCACCCCCAATACCTCTGCTCGGCCAGACCCTGTGCTCTCGACTGTGGCCACCAAAAACACTGACCACCCTCAGCCTGAGCTCGGGGGAGCATCAGGCAGCAAACCAAGGAAGAATCAAAATGGGAATCGCAAGAGGAGCCTCGCTTCCCCTTCCTCCCCTCCCACACCATCGCAGCAGGCTCAAGAGGAAAGGTGTCTTGACCACCTCCCACCAAAGAAGCGCTATCGCTCCTGCTGGCAATAGGGAGGCAAGGGGTTCCCTCTGCTACCCCAAGCTGCCACTGTCCTGCCACGTGCCAGCCCCTGAACATCTGCACCCCAGCCTGCCCTTCCCCCAGCAATGCTGCCCCACACACCTCCAGCAAAATCTCGTTTTCTTTTTTTTCCCCTCCCTTTCTAGGTAGTCTTTTATGTTTTCTAAATAAAATGACAGGTGCTGTTCTTCAGTTACGATCTGGTGTTTGTTCCTTTTTGGCTAGCAGATACGTGAAAAATGCAAGTAAGGAAGATCTTGGGGATAGGAGGAGGAGGGTACAGCAACTATCCACCACACCTAGAAGAATGGTATTCCAGTAGAATAATTAAGCCATTCTTTACACTAGGCTCAAATGACTGTGAGGATTCGCGTGAATAATACAAGAGCATGAATGAGAAGAGAATGCTGTGAACAGCTTTACACAAAATACTAGTTACTAGTGGAGTGGCTAGATTTCATGGATGTTCATGCAACGCTAGCCCATCTCCTACTCTGCCAAGTACAAAAATGTACTATTCAGAAGGGATAGAATTGTAATATTAGAATAGATTTCTAACTGTCAGGATTAATTTGATTAGAATTAAAGGAATTGTTAAAGTTAAGGTTAGAATTTTTGAATAACAGCTTTGTTAGAGGAAAAGAACACTGTGCAATGATGCTTGGGCATGGGTAGGATTTCTCAAGCTGATGTCAGAAGAGAATCCGTCGATTCCAGATGCAAAAAGGGCTCATAGAGCTGCCATGAGTTAAGGCACTGGGAACACCATCCAAACCAGAGCTCTAAAAGGGTGAAAGGGACTAAATGGGAGGCCTCTCTATTCTGCAGCCTGGGAGCTTTATTGCAGGGAGCCAAGCTTGCGTAGGTCGGGTCGCCACTTCCTCGTCCCCCTGCCATCCCACCCACTTCTCCGCTGAGAGCAGGAAAGCTGCCTCCAGCACAGCACGGAGATGCCAGCAAAAGAGGCACCATCGTCCCCTCCCCACGCCTAGGTCTCTCACTCCAATAGGCAGCACAAGGACAGCGCGCTCTCTCTCTGCTTTCCTTTGCTCTGCTCTGCTTTGGGCAAGGCTTTGCAGACAGGTCCAGATTCCTGCCAGCAGGAGGGGCACACAAAGGGATTTTGGCCATGCAACATGGCTTCCACAGTCGGTGGCAGAGGTTTCTCCCCTTCCTACGCTTTGCAAGGACGGCTCTGCCAAAACAGGTCATGATGGGCTGGGGTCTGTTGAAGGCTCAAAACCCAAAGCACAACTGGAGCCCTCCGTGCCTCTGATTTCTGTATTTCTCCAAAGATGAGGGAGGCTACACTGATTCCCTGCAACTATTCCCTCTCCACCTTTACTTGGTCTCAGGTGCGGCTGTCGCAGCCCCTCTAACCTGAGCCCTCTGCAGAGACTAAGCACTGCATTCCTTGGGCTTTTCAAGTGCTCCTAGAAACTGTGGCCACTTTGTTCCTACCTTTTGAAAGGAAGGGAAGGGAGGCACCAGCAAAGATGGGACATTTCCAGATTTCCCCTGCAGCCCCTGGAGGAAACTGCACCATGGAGCACGTGGACGAGAGACTTGCATTCAGTCTCCAGCTCAGCCTTTCAGTTGGCAGAGAGGTTTGCCTATGCCATGGCATCGAAGAGAAGACAAAATCACTTCCCACTGCGGGCATGGGCAGCGATGCAGCTTGCTCTCATGCAGAACCTTCTTAAAGTTGGACACATGCAATGAGAATGAAGTGATCTTTGGAACTACGAGCTCGCTTGTACTTCCCCACTTTCACTGCCATTCCCTAATCAGAGCGATGACACTGTGCGCAGATGCATAAGACTCCTGTTTGGTGGTAGTTGTGGGTGATGGGAGCCAGTGCTGCTCCCTTTTCTTTCCCTTTGTGTGTGTGTGTGTGTGTCCTGTTTGCTTTGGCTTGGATTATCACAGTGTTAATAGACAGTAGCAATGCTGTTCCTGCCGCACGTCGTGCTGCCTCCCAGTGACAAAAAGCATCCTCCCTTGAGATGCCCCTGAGACTAGTGAGAGCAGATTCCAGTCCTCTCTCTGCTTCTGCCCACTTCCTCCAAGCACTTGAAGAGGAGCTAGATGGTCTCCAAGGGTCCTTTCCCCAGCACTAACCCAGTGGAGGCAAACAAATCAGTCAGGGCTGCAAGAAGAAAACAAAAATATTAAGTTACACAGGTCCAATAAACTATCTCCCCGAATATTTCAGGAGGGCTTTGTTGCCCACTTGTTGGCCATTCAAGAAGGCTGGAGGACCCTGTTGCCCGGTGAGCCAGTGTCCCAGCTCCCTTACCCAGAGGTCAACCAGGAGGACACACTGACACACTGGACACGTGGCATTCCACCAAACTGGGGGGATGGATTTTATTAGGCTCTGAGCTGAAAGACTTGCGTACGCCAAGACCCCGCTCAGCTTGGTCCTTTTGCTCCGCTGTCTCTAATGAGTGCCAGAAAAGAGCAAAGGGAAGGTAGGTGGCCCTGCAAAGCTTGACTCACTTTAATCCTGCCAGATCGGTAAGCACAGCCATGACACTGGTGAGTAATGAGAGCAGCGGGAACATTTTTGGAGCATTTCTAGAAAGGCCCAAGGGTAATTTAACAGCATCCTCCCGCCTCTTGAGTCCCGTGTTAGGGAGAGCACAGCTAAAGAGCATGTGCTTTGTTGTGCTACAATCCTCCTCTCTTTCCACTGGACACACTGAGGGGCGAGGGTGGCTTCAAAGAAGACGCTGTCCCTCTTTTCCTTCCAGCACGTTTCGTGCCTAGAGTTTTTTCTCTCCATCTGGAAGCTACTTAGGTCTCATATAGAATTGTGTTCAGTCAATGAAATATGGAAGCATGATAGCTAAAGGGTAAACTACCCCTAGACAAGTCCCTTAGACATTTTGAGGTGTAGCTTTCCGTCGTGCAGCAGGGAGGTGGACTGCCTTTTGAAAGAAAACCCAGCAGAGAGCTGTTGTTGCAGAATGGACAGAGGTGCCTTTGGTGGCAAAGCACTTGCTATGGCTGGGAGCAACCTCCATGCCACTGGAGAGGCCGTTGCTGAGGGATGGCAGGTGGCAAAGGCACCACACCGATGGCTCTGTGTTTGTGACATTGAAGGGTCTAAGGGCTGCTTGGCGCCCACAGCTGGTTGCCAGCGGCTCTGGCGGAATGTTTGCTCTGGAACCTGCAGTCTCCCTGGACAACGTTAGAGGTTCGAGACTGTTTCCTCCCAAAGCTGGAGCATCGCTACGTTGTCCTGCCTTCTTTAAAGGATAGCGACTCCTTTTTCTTCCTGTCTCAAGTCTGGAAGACCCTTCCAAGAGACAAGCGGCTGGGCTAAAGCAAGGGCTGACGAAATGGAGCGCAGCGGCCTAGGTGCAGCAGGCGACAGCGTGCGTGCCTGCCTTGAAGAGCGGGAGCAGGAGGCAAGAGAGGGCTCCTCTGTTCCTCCGCTGCCAGCCCGCCAGCCAGCCAGCGGCACCTCGACGCAAGAGCTGCAGCCAGCACCCGCGCCTGCACCTCTCTGTGATGGGGATGAGGGGCAGCAGCCCAGCTGCAGCTCCACCAGAAGGGCTGAGGACTGCCTGGAGGTGCCAGCTCCACCAGAGCCCTGGGATCTGACGCCCACAATTCTTACAGAAGCCCCAGGCTCTCCCAAGCCGACTCATGACACATTGCCTCCTGACAGTCATCCATATCCGAGAGGCTATCCCCCGATGAACATTGTCTTCTATTCCCTTGAAGATTTGGAAGATATCTCTGAGGATGAATTAGAAGAGTCCTTGGATGTGACACCCCCATCTTTGTCAGAAGCGCCAGGCTCTCCCAAGCCCACAGAGGACACATTGCCTCAAGATATGCATCCTGAACCGACAGGGAACGCCTACATAAAAATTGCCTTCTGTTGCATTGAGGATCTGGAGGAAATCTCTGAAGATGAATTGGAACAGACCTGGGATCTGACAACCCTATCTCCTGCAGAAGCACAGCCCTCACCCAGGCATACAGATAGCACATCGCATCACGAGACAGATCCTTTGCCCACAGGCAACAAGTCACCAAATATCCCTGTCTGCGGGAATGAGGATTTGCAATTCATCTCGGAGGAAGAACCTGAAGAGCCCTTGGAAAACGAGGATTTTGTCCGAATCTGCATTACTGATTTGTTGCTTTCAATGTCCACTAAGAAGAGACCAAGGCTCTTACCCCCCAACAGGAAAATGTATATCGAGGTACGTCGTGGCCAAGAAATGGTCCAAGAGGTGAAAAGAAGCACTTCATTCCCACCAGAGCACTGCCATCTTCCAGAGGCCACTGATGCAATGGAAGCTGCTGGCATTTATAAGGCAGAGACCTTTCACAAAACATTTTCTCCCTCTCCACAGACCCAGGGCAAAAGCTGCAGCACCCCCAATACCTCTGCTCGGCCAGACCCTGTGCTCTCGACTGTGGCCACCAAAAACACTGACCACCCTCAGCCTGAGCTCGGGGGAGCATCAGGCAGCAAACCAAGGAAGAATCAAAATGGGAATCGCAAGAGGAGCCTCGCTTCCCCTTCCTCCCCTCCCACACCATCGCAGCAGGCTCAAGAGGAAAGGTGTCTTGACCACCTCCCACCAAAGAAGCGCTATCGCTCCTGCTGGCAATAGGGAGGCAAGGGGTTCCCTCTGCTACCCCAAGCTGCCACTGTCCTGCCACGTGCCAGCCCCAGAACATCTGCACCCCAGCCTGCCCTTCCCCCAGCACTGCTGCCCCACACACCTCCAGCAAAATCTCGTTTTCTTTTTTTCCCCTCCCTTTCACAGTAGTCTTTTATGTTTTCTAAATAAAATGACAGGTGCTGTTCTTCAGTTACGATCTGGTGTTTGTTCCTTTTTGGCTAGCAGATACGTGAAAAATGCAAGTAAGGAAGATCTTGGGGATAGGAGGAGGAGGGTACAGCAACTATCCACCACACCTAGAAGAATGGTATTCCAGTAGAATAATTAAGCCATTCTTTACACTAGGCTCAAATGACTGTGAGGATTCGCGTGAATAATACAAGAGCATGAATGAGAAGAGAATGCTGTGAACAGCTTTACACAAAATACTAGTTACTAGTGGAGTGGCTAGATTTCATGGATGTTCATGCAACGCTAGTCCATCTCCTACTCTGCCAAGTACAAAAATGTACTATTCAGAAGGGATAGAATTGTAATATTAGAATAGATTTCTAACTGTCAGGATTAATTTGATTAGAATTAAAGGAATTGTTAAAGTTAAGGTTAGAATTTTTGAATAACAGCTTTGTTAGAGGAAAAGAACACTGTGCAATGATGCTTGGGCATGGGTAGGATTTCTCAAGCTGATGTCAGAAGAGAATCCGTCGATTCCAGATGCAAAAAGGGCTCCTAGAGCTGCCATGAGTTAAGGCACTGGGAACACCATCCAAACCGGAGCTCTAAAAGGGTGAAAGGGACTAAATGGGAGGCCTCTCTATTCTGCAGCCTGGGAGCTTTATTGCAGGGAGCCAAGCTTGTGTAGGTCGGGTCGCCACTTCCTCGTCCCCCTGCCATCCCACCCACTTCTCCGCTGAGAGCAGGAAAGCTGCCTCCAGCACAGCATGGAGATGCCAGCAAAAGAGGCACCATCGTCCCCTCCCCACGCCTAGGTCTCTCACTCCAATAGGCAGCACAAGGACAGCGCGCTCTCGATCTGCTTTCCTTTGCTCTGCTCTGCTTTGGACAAGGCTTTGCAGACAGGTCCAGATTCCTGCCAGCAGGAGGGGCACACAAAGGGATTTTGGCCATGCAACATGGCTTCCACAGTCGGTGGCAGAGGTTTCTCCCCTTCCTACGCTTTGCAAGGACGGCTCTGCCAAAACAGGTCATGATGGGCTGGGGTCTGTTGAAGGCTCAAAACCCAAAGCACAACTGGAGCCCTCCGTGCCTCTGATTTCTTGATTTCTCCAAAGATGAGGGAGGCTACACTGATTCCCTGCAACTATTCCCTCTCCACCTTTACTTGGTCTCAGGTGCGGCTGTCGCAGCCCCTCTAACCTGAGCCCTCTGCAGAGACTAAGCACTGCATTCCTTGGGCTTTTCAAGTGCTCCTAGAAACTGTGGCCACTTTGTTCCTACCTTTTGAAAGGAAGGGAAGGGAGGCACCAGCAAAGATGGGACATTTCCAGATTTCCCCTGCAGCCCCTGGAGGAAACTGCACCATGGAGCACGTGGACGAGAGACTTGCATTCAGTCTCCAGCTCAGCCTTTCAGTTGGCAGAGAGGTTTGCCTATGCCATGGCATCGAAGAGAAGACAAAATCACTTCCCACTGCGGGCATGGGCAGCGATGCAGCTTGCTCTTATGCAGAACCTTCTTAAAGTTGGACACATGCAATGAAAATGAAGTGATCTTTGGAACTACGAGCTCGCTTGTACTTCCCCACTTTCACTGCCATTCCCTAATCAGAGCGATGACACTGTGCGCAGATGCATAAGACTCCTGTTTGGTGGTAGTTGTGGGTGATGGGAGCCAGTGCTGCTCCCTTTTCTTTCCCTTTGTGTGTGTGTGTGTGTGTCCTGTTTGCTTTGGCTTGGATTATCACAGTGTTAATAGACAGTAGCAATGCTGTTCCTGCCGCACGTCGTGCTGCCTCCCAGTGACAAAAAGCATCCTCCCTTGAGATGCCCCTGAGACTAGTGAGAGCAGATTCCAGTCCTCTCTCTGCTTCTGCCCACTTCCTCCAAGCACTTGAAGAGGAGCTAGATGGTCTCCAAGGGTCCTTTCCCCAGAAATAACCCAGTGGAGGCAAACAAATCAGTCAGGGCTGCAAGAAGAAAACAAAAATATTAAGTTACACAGGTCCAATAAACTATCTCCCCGAATATTTCAGGAGGGCTTTGTTGCCCACTTGTTGGCCATTCAAGAAGGCTGGAGGACCCTGTTGCCCGGTGAGCCAGTGTCCCAGCTCCCTTACCCAGAGGTCAACCAGGAGGACACACTGACACACTGGACACGTGGCATTCCACCAAACTGGGGGGATGGATTTTATTAGGCTCTGAGCTGAAAGACTTGCATACGCCAAGACCCCGCTCAGCTTGGTCCTTTTGCTCCGCTGTCTCTAATGAGTGCCAGAAAAGAGCAAAGGGAAGGTAGGTGGCCCTGCAAAGCTTGACTCACTTTAATCCTGCCAGATCGGTAAGCACAGCCATGACACTGGTGAGTAATGAGAGCAGCGGGAACATTTTTGGAGCATTTCTAGAAAGGTCCAAGGGTAATTTAACAGCATCCTCCCGCCTCTTGAGTCCCGTGTTAGGGAGAGCACAGCTAAAGAGCATGTGCTTTGTTGTGCTACAATCCTCCTCTCTTTCCACTGGACACACTGAGGGGCGAGGGTGGCTTCAAAGAAGACGCTGTCCCTCTTTTCCTTCCAGCACGTTTCGTGCCTAGAGTTTTTTCTCTCCATCTGGAAGCTACTTAGGTCTCATATAGAATTGTGTTCAGTCAATGAAATATGGAAGCATGATAGCTAAAGGGTAAACTACCCCTAGACAAGTCCCTTAGACATTGTGAGGTGTAGCTTTCCGTCGTGCAGTAGGGAGGTGGACTGTCCTTTTGAAAGAAAACCCAGCAGAGAGCTGTTGTTGCAGAATGGACAGAGGTGCCTTTGGTGGCAAAGCACTTGCTATGGCTGGGAGCAACCTCCATGCCACTGGAGAGGCCGTTGCTGAGGGATGGCAGGTGGCAAAGGCACCACACCGATGGCTCTGTGTTTGTGACATTGAAGGGTCTAAGGGCTGCTTGGCGCCCACAGCTGGTTGCCAGCGGCTCTGGCGGAATGTTTGCTCTGGAACCTGCAGTCTCCCTGGACAACGTTAGAGGTTCGAGACTGTTTCCTCCCAAAACTGGAGCATCGCTACGTTGTCCTGCCTTCTTTAAAGGATAGCGACTCCTTTTTCTTCCTGTCTCAAGTCTGGAAGACCCTTCCAAGAGACAAGCGGCTGGGCTAAAGCAAGGGCTGACGAAATGGAGCGCAGCGGCCTAGGTGCAGCAGGCGACAGCGTGCGTGCCTGCCTTGAAGAGCGGGAGCAGGAGGCAAGAGAGGGCTCCTCTGTTCCTCCGCTGCCAGCCCGCCAGCCAGCCAGCGGCACCTCGACGCAAGAGCTGCAGCCAGCACCCGCGCCTGCACCTCTCTGTGATGGGGATGAGGGGCAGCAGCCCAGCTGCAGCTCCACCAGAAGGGCTGAGGACTGCCTGGAGGTGCCAGCTCCACCAGAGCCCTGGGATGTGACGCCCACAATACTTACAGAAGCCCCAGGCTCTCCCAAGCCCACTCATGACACATTGCCTCCTGACAGTCATCCATATCCGAGAGGCTATCCCCCGATGAACATCGTCTTCTATTCCCTTGAAGATTTGGAAGATATCTCTGAGTATGAATTAGAAGAGTCCTTGGATGTGACACCCCCATCTTTGTCAGAAGCGCCAGGCTCTCCCAAGCCCACAGGGGACACATTGCCTCAAGATATGCATCCTGAACCGACAGGGAACGCCTACATAAAAATTGCCTTCTATTGCACCGAGGATCTGGAGGAAATCTCTGAAGATGAATTGGAACAGACCTGGGATCTGACAACCCTATCTCCTGCAGAAGCACAGCCCTCACCCAGGCATACAGATAGCACATCGCATCACGAGACAGATCCTTTGCCCACAGGCAACAAGTCACCAAATATCCCTGTCTGCGGGAATGAGGATTTGCAATTCATCTCGGAGGAAGAACCTGAAGAGCCCTTGGAAAACGAGGATTTTGTCCGAATCTGCATTACTGATTTGTTGCTTTCAATGTCCACTAAGAAGAGACCAAGGCTCTTACCCCCCAACAGGAAAATGTATATCGAGGTACGTCGTGGCCAAGAAATGGTCCAAGAGGTGAAAAGAAGCACTTCATTCCCACCAGAGCATTGCCATCTTCCAGAGGCCACTGATGCAATGGAAGCTGCTGGCATTTATAAGGCAGAGACCTTTCACAAAACATTTTCTACCTCTCCACACACCCAGGGCAAAAGCTGCAGCACCCCCAATACCTCTGCTCGGCCAGACCCTGTGCTCTCGACCGTGGCCACCAAAAACACTGACCACCCTCAGCCTGAGCTCGGGGGAGCTTCAGGCAGCAAACCAAGGAAGAATCAAAATGGGAATCGCAAGAGGAGCCTCGCTTCCCCTTCCTCCCCTCCCACACCATCGCAGCAGGCTCAAGAGGAAAGGTGTCTTGAACACCTCCCACCAAAGAAGCGCTATCGCTCCTGCTGGCAATAGGGAGGCAAGGGGTTCCCTCTGCTACCCCAAGCTGCCACTGTCCTGCCACGTGCCAGCCCCAGAACATCTGCACCCCAGCCTGCCCTTCCCCCAGCAATGCTGCCCCACACACCTCCAGCAAAATCTCGTTTTCTTTTTTTTCCCCTCCCTTTCTAGGTAGTCTTTTATGTTTTCTAAATAAAATGACAGGTGCTGTTCTTCAGTTACGATCTGGTGTTTGTTCCTTTTTGGCTAGCAGATACGTGAAAAATGCAAGTAAGGAAGATCTTGGGGATAGGAGGAGGAGGGTACAGGAACTTTCCACCACACCTAGAAGAATGGTATTCCAGTAGAATAATTAAGCCATTCTTTACACTAGGCTCAAATGACTGTGAGGATTCGCGTGAATAATACAAGAGCATGAATGAGAAGAGAATGCTGTGAACAGCTTTACACAAAATACTAGTTACTAGTGGAGTGGCTAGATTTCATGGATGTTCATGCAACGCTAGTCCATCTCCTACTCTGCCAAGTACAAAAATGTACTATTCAGAAGGGATAGAATTGTAATATTAGAATAGATTTCTAACTGTCAGGATTAATTTGATTAGAATTAAAGAGATTGTTAAAGTTAAGGTTAGAATTTTTGAATAACAGCTTTGTTAGAGGAAAAGAACACTGTGCAATGATGCTTGGGCATGGGTAGGATTTCTCAAGCTGATGTCAGAAGAGAATCCGTCGATTCCAGATGCAAAAAGGGCTCCTAGAGCTGCCATGAGTTAAGGCACTGGGAACACCATCCAAACCGGAGCTCTAAAAGGGTGAAAGGGACTAAATGGGAGGCCTCTCTATTCTGCAGCCTCGAAGCTATATTGCAGGGAGCCAAGCTTGCGTAGGTCGGGTCGCCACTTCCTCGTCCCCCTGCCATCCCACCCACTTCTCCGCTGAGAGCAGGAAAGCTGCCTCCAGCACAGCATGGAGATGCCAGCAAAAGAGGCACCATCGTCCCCTCCCCACGCCTAGATCTCTCACTCCAATAGGCAGCACAAGGACAGCGCGCTCTCTCTCTGCTTTCCTTTGCTCTGCTCTGCTTTGGACAAGGCTTTGCAGACAGGTCAAGATTCCTGCCAGCAGGAGGGGCACACAAAGGGATTTTGGCCATGCAACATGGCTTCCACAGTCGGTGGCAGAGGTTTCTCCCCTTCCTACGCTTTGCAAGGACGGCTCTGCCAAAACAGGTCATGATGGGCTGGGGTCTGTTGAAGGCTCAAAACCCAAAGCACAACTGGAGCCCTCCGTGCCTCTGATTTCTTGATTTCTCCAAAGATGAGGGAGGCTACACTGATTCCCTGCAACTATTCCCTCTCCACCTTTACTTGGTCTCAGGTGCGGCTGTCGCAGCCCCTCTAACCTGAGCCCTCTGCAGAGACTAAGCACTGCATTCCTTGGGCTTTTCAAGTGCTCCTAGAAACTGTGGCCACTTTGTTCCTACCTTTTGAAAGGAAGGGAAGGGAGGCACCAGCAAAGATGGGACATTTCCAGATTTCCCCTGCAGCCCCTGGAGGAAACTGCACCATGGAGCACGTGGACGAGAGACTTGCATTCAGTCTCCAGCTCAGCCTTTCAGTTGGCAGAGAGGTTTGCCTATGCCATGGCATCGAAGAGAAGACAAAATCACTTCCCACTGCGGGCATGGGCAGCGATGCAGCTTGCTCTCATGCAGAACCTTCTTAAAGTTGGACACATGCAATGAGAATGAAGTGATCTTTGGAACTACGAGCTCGCTTGTACTTCTCCACTTTCACTGCGATTCTCTCATCAGAGCGATGACACTGTGCGCAGATGCATAAGACTCCTGTTTGGTGGTAGTTGTGGGTGATGGGAGCCAGTGCTGCTCCCTTTTCTTTCCCTTTGTGTGTGTGTGTGTGTGTCCTGTTTGCTTTGGCTTGGATTATCACAGTGTTAATAGACAGTAGCAATGCTGTTCCTGCCGCACGTCGTGCTGCCTCCCAGTGACAAAAAGCATCCTCCCTTGAGATGCCCCTGAGACTAGTGAGAGCAGATTCCAGTCCTCTCTCTGCTTCTGCCCACTTCCTCCAAGCACTTGAAGAGGAGCTAGATGGTCTCCAAGGGTCCTTTCCCCAGAAATAACCCAGTGGAGGCAAACAAATCAGTCAGGGCTGCAAGAAGAAAACAAAAATATTAAGTTACACAGGTCCAATAAACTATCTCCCCGAATATTTCAGGAGGGCTTTGTTGCCCACTTGTTGGCCATTCAAGAAGGCTGGAGGACCCTGTTGCCCGGTGAGCCAGTGTCCCAGCTCCCTTACCCAGAGGTCAACCAGGAGGACACACTGACACACTGGACACGTGGCATTCCACCAAACTGGGGGGATGGATTTTATTAGGCTCTGAGCTGAAAGACTTGCGTACGCCAAGACCCCGCTCAGCTTGGTCCTTTTGCTCCGCTGTCTCTAATGAGTGCCAGAAAAGAGCAAAGGGAAGGTAGGTGGCCCTGCAAAGCTTGACTCACTTTAATCCTGCCAGATTGGTAAGCACAGCCATGACACTGGTGAGTAATGAGAGCAGCGGGAACATTTTTGGAGCATTTCTAGAAAGGCCGAAGGGTAATTTAACAGCATCCTCCTGCCTCTTGAGTCCCGTGTTAGGGAGAGCACAGCTAAAGAGCATGTGCTTTGTTGTGCTACAATCCTCCTCTCTTTCCACTGGACACACTGAGGGGCGAGGGTGGCTTCAAAGAAGACGCTGTCCCTCTTTTCCTTCCAGCACGTTTCGTGCCTAGAGTTTTTTCTCTCCATCTGGAAGCTACTTAGGTCTCATATAGAATTGTGTTCAGTCAATGAAATATGGAAGCATGATAGCTAAAGGGTAAACTACCCCTAGACAAGTCCCTTAGACATTGTGAGGTGTAGCTTTCCGTCGTGCAGTAGGGAGGTGGACTGTCCTTTTGAAAGAAAACCCAGCAGAGAGCTGTTGTTGCAGAATGGACAGAGGTGCCTTTGGTGGCAAAGCACTTGCTATGGCTGGGAGCAACCTCCATGCCACTGGAGAGGCCGTTGCTGAGGGATGGCAGGTGGCAAAGGCACCACACCGATGGCTCTGTGTTTGTGACATTGAAGGGTCTAAGGGCTGCTTGGCGCCCACAGCTGGTTGCCAGCGGCTCTGGCGGAATGTTTGCTCTGGAACCTGCAGTCTCCCTGGACAACGTTAGAGGTTCGAGACTGTTTCCTCCCAAAACTGGAGCATCGCTACGTTGTCCTGCCTTCTTTAAAGGATAGCGACTCCTTTTTCTTCCTGTCTCAAGTCTGGAAGACCCTTCCAAGAGACAAGCGGCTGGGCTAAAGCAAGGGCTGACGAAATGGAGCGCAGCGGCCTAGGTGCAGCAGGCGACAGCGTGTGTGCCTGCCTTGAAGAGCGGGAGCAGGAGGCAAGAGAGGGCTCCTCTGTTCCTCCGCTGCCAGCCCGCCAGCCAGCCAGCGGCACCTCGACGCAAGAGCTGCAGCCAGCACCCGCGCCTGCACCTCTCTGTGATGGGGATGAGGGGCAGCAGCCCAGCTGCAGCTCCACCAGAAGGGCTGAGGACTGCCTGGAGGTGCCAGCTCCACCAGAGCCCTGGGATGTGACGCCCACAATACTTACAGAAGCCCCAGGCTCTCCCAAGCCCACTCATGACACATTGCCTCCTGACAGTCATCCATATCCGAGAGGCTATCCCCCGATGAACATCGTCTTCTATTCCCTTGAAGATTTGGAAGATATCTCTGAGTATGAATTAGAAGAGTCCTTGGATGTGACACCCCCATCTTTGTCAGAAGCGCCAGGCTCTCCCAAGCCCACAGGGGACACATTGCCTCAAGATATGCATCCTGAACCGACAGGGAACGCCTACATAAAAATTGCCTTCTATTGCACCGAGGATCTGGAGGAAATCTCTGAAGATGAATTGGAACAGACCTGGGATCTGACAACCCTATCTCCTGCAGAAGCACAGCCCTCACCCAGGCATACAGATAGCACATCGCATCACGAGACAGATCCTTTGCCCACAGGCAACAAGTCACCAAATATCCCTGTCTGCGGGAATGAGGATTTGCAATTCATCTCGGAGGAAGAACCTGAAGAGCCCTTGGAAAACGAGGATTTTGTCCGAATCTGCATTACTGATTTGTTGCTTTCAATGTCCACTAAGAAGAGACCAAGGCTCTTACCCCCCAACAGGAAAATGTATATCGAGGTACGTCGTGGCCAAGAAATGGTCCAAGAGGTGAAAAGAAGCACTTCATTCCCACCAGAGCATTGCCATCTTCCAGAGGCCACTGATGCAATGGAAGCTGCTGGCATTTATAAGGCAGAGACCTTTCACAAAACATTTTCTACCTCTCCACACACCCAGGGCAAAAGCTGCAGCACCCCCAATACCTCTGCTCGGCCAGACCCTGTGCTCTCGACTGTGGCCACCAAAAACACTGACCACCCTCAGCCTGAGCTCGGGGGAGCTTCAGGCAGCAAACCAAGGAAGAATCAAAATGGGAATCGCAAGAGGAGCCTCGCTTCCCCTTCCTCCCCTCCCACACCATCGCAGCAGGCTCAAGAGGAAAGGTGTCTTGAACACCTCCCACCAAAGAAGCGCTATCGCTCCTGCTGGCAATAGGGAGGCAAGGGGTTCCCTCTGCTACCCCAAGCTGCCACTGTCCTGCCACGTGCCAGCCCCAGAACATCTGCACCCCAGCCTGCCCTTCCCCCAGCAATGCTGCCCCACACACCTCCAGCAAAATCTCGTTTTCTTTTTTTTCCCCTCCCTTTCTAGGTAGTCTTTTATGTTTTCTAAATAAAATGACAGGTGCTGTTCTTCAGTTACGATCTGGTGTTTGTTCCTTTTTGGCTAGCAGATACGTGAAAAATGCAAGTAAGGAAGATCTTGGGGATAGGAGGAGGAGGGTACAGGAACTTTCCACCACACCTAGAAGAATGGTATTCCAGTAGAATAATTAAGCCATTCTTTACACTAGGCTCAAATGACTGTGAGGATTCGCGTGAATAATACAAGAGCATGAATGAGAAGAGAATGCTGTGAACAGCTTTACACAAAATACTAGTTACTAGTGGAGTGGCTAGATTTCATGGATGTTCATGCAACGCTAGTCCATCTCCTACTCTGCCAAGTACAAAAATGTACTATTCAGAAGGGATAGAATTGTAATATTAGAATAGATTTCTAACTGTCAGGATTAATTTGATTAGAATTAAAGAGATTGTTAAAGTTAAGGTTAGAATTTTTGAATAACAGCTTTGTTAGAGGAAAAGAACACTGTGCAATGATGCTTGGGCATGGGTAGGATTTCTCAAGCTGATGTCAGAAGAGAATCCGTCGATTCCAGATGCAAAAAGGGCTCCTAGAGCTGCCATGAGTTAAGGCACTGGGAACACCATCCAAACCGGAGCTCTAAAAGGGTGAAAGGGACTAAATGGGAGGCCTCTCTATTCTGCAGTCTCGGAGCTATATTGCAGGGAGCCAAGCTTGCGTAGGTCGGGTCGCCACTTCCTCGTCCCCCTGCCATCCCACCCACTTCTCCGCTGAGAGCAGGAAAGCTGCCTCCAGCACAGCATGGAGATGCCAGCAAAAGAGGCACCATCGTCCCCTCCCCACGCCTAGATCTCTCACTCCAATAGGCAGCACAAGGACAGCGCGCTCTCTCTCTGCTTTCCTTTGCTCTGCTCTGCTTTGGACAAGGCTTTGCAGACAGGTCAAGATTCCTGCCAGCAGGAGGGGCACACAAAGGGATTTTGGCCATGCAACATGGCTTCCACAGTCGGTGGCAGAGGTTTCTCCCCTTCCTACGCTTTGCAAGGACGGCTCTGCCAAAACAGGTCATGATGGGCTGGGGTCTGTTGAAGGCTCAAAACCCAAAGCACAACTGGAGCCCTCCGTGCCTCTGATTTCTTGATTTCTCCAAAGATGAGGGAGGCTACACTGATTCCCTGCAACTATTCCCTCTCCACCTTTACTTGGTCTCAGGTGCGGCTGTCGCAGCCCCTCTAACCTGAGCCCTCTGCAGAGACTAAGCACTGCATTCCTTGGGCTTTTCAAGTGCTCCTAGAAACTGTGGCCACTTTGTTCCTACCTTTTGAAAGGAAGGGAAGGGAGGCACCAGCAAAGATGGGACATTTCCAGATTTCCCCTGCAGCCCCTGGAGGAAACTGCACCATGGAGCACGTGGACGAGAGACTTGCATTCAGTCTCCAGCTCAGCCTTTCAGTTGGCAGAGAGGTTTGCCTATGCCATGGCATCGAAGAGAAGACAAAATCACTTCCCACTGCGGGCATGGGCAGCGATGCAGCTTGCTCTCATGCAGAACCTTCTTAAAGTTGGACACATGCAATGAGAATGAAGTGATCTTTGGAACTACGAGCTCGCTTGTACTTCTCCACTTTCACTGCGATTCTCTCATCAGAGCGATGACACTGTGCGCAGATGCATAAGACTCCTGTTTGGTGGTAGTTGTGGGTGATGGGAGCCAGTGCTGCTCCCTTTTCTTTCCCTTTGTGTGTGTGTGTGTGTGTCCTGTTTGCTTTGGCTTGGATTATCACAGTGTTAATAGACAGTAGCAATGCTGTTCCTGCCGCACGTCGTGCTGCCTCCCAGTGACAAAAAGCATCCTCCCTTGAGATGCCCCTGAGACTAGTGAGAGCAGATTCCAGTCCTCTCTCTGCTTCTGCCCACTTCCTCCAAGCACTTGAAGAGGAGCTAGATGGTCTCCAAGGGTCCTTTCCCCAGAAATAACCCAGTGGAGGCAAACAAATCAGTCAGGGCTGCAAGAAGAAAACAAAAATATTAAGTTACACAGGTCCAATAAACTACCTCCCCGAATATTTCAGGAGGGCTTTGTTGCCCACTTGTTGGCCATTCAAGAAGGCTGGAGGACCCTGTTGCCCGGTGAGCCAGTGTCCCAGCTCCCTTACCCAGAGGTCAACCAGGAGGACACACTGACACACTGGACACGTGGCATTCCACCAAACTGGGGGGATGGATTTTATTAGGCTCTGAGCTGAAAGACTTGCGTACGCCAAGACCCCGCTCAGCTTGGTCCTTTTGCTCCGCTGTCTCTAATGAGTGCCAGAAAAGAGCAAAGGGAAGGTAGGTGGCCCTGCAAAGCTTGACTCACTTTAATCCTGCCAGATTGGTAAGCACAGCCATGACACTGGTGAGTAATGAGAGCAGCGGGAACATTTTTGGAGCATTTCTAGAAAGGCCCAAGGGTAATTTAACAGCATCCTCCCGCCTCTTGAGTCCCGTGTTAGGGAGAGCACAGCTAAAGAGCATGTGCTTTGTTGTGCTACAATCCTCCTCTCTTTCCACTGGACACACTGAGGGGCGAGGGTGGCTTCAAAGAAGACGCTGTCCCTCTTTTCCTTCTAGCACGTTTCGTGTTGTGCCTCCTGCCACAGTCGGTGGCAGAGGTTTCTCCCCTTCCTATGCTTTGCCAAGGCGGCTCTGCCAAAACAGGTCATGATGGGCTGGGGGCTCTTGAAGACTCAAAACCCAAGGCACAACTGGAGCCCTCCATGTCTCTGATTTCTTGATTTCCCCAAAGATGAGAGAGGCTACACTGATTCCCTGCAACTATTCCCTCTCCACCTTCATTTGGTCTCAAGCATGGCTCTCTCAGCACCTCTAACCTCAACACTCTGCAGAGACTAAGCACTGCCTTCCTTTGGCTTTTCAAGTGCTCCTAAAAACTGTGGCCACTTTTTTCCTCTCTTCTGAAAGGAAGGGAAGGGAGGCACCAGCAAAGATGGGACATTTCCAGATTTCCCCTGCAGCCCCTGGAGGAAACTGCACCATGGAGCACGTGGCTGGAGACTTGCATTCAGTCTCCAGCTCAACCTTTCCTGTACCAGAGAGGTTGGCCTATGCCATGGCATCGAAGAGAAGACAAAATCACTTCCCACTGCGGGTATGGGCAGCGATGCAGCTTGCTCTCATGCAGAACCCTCTTAAAGTTGGACACATGCAATGAGAATGAAGTGATCTTTGAACTACGAGCTCGCTTGTACTTCCCTGCTTTCACTACCATTCTCTAATCAGAGTGATGACACTGTGCGCAGATGCGTAAGACTCCTGTTTGGTGGTAGTTGGGGGTGATGGGAGCCAGCGCTGCTCCCTTTTCTCTCCCTTTGTGTGTGTGTGTGTCTTGTTTGGTTTGGCTTGGATTATCACAGTGTTAATAGACAGTAGCAATGCTGTTCCTGCCGTACGTCATGCTGCCTCCCAGTGACAAAAAGCATCCTCCCTTGAGATGCCCCTGAGACTAGTGAGAGCAGATTCCAGTCCTCTCTCTGCTTCTGCCCACTTCCTCCAAGCACTTGAAGAGGAGCTAGATGGTCTCCAAGGGTCCTTTCCCCAGAAATAACCCAGTGGAGGCAAACAAACCAGTCAGGGCTGCAAGAGGAAAACAAATTATTAAGTTACACAGGTCCAAAAAACAACCTCCCTGAATATTTCAGGAGCGCTTTGTTGCCTAGTTTTTGGCCATTTAGGAAGGCTGGAGGACCCTGTTGCCCGGTGAGCCAGTGTCCCAGCTCGCTCACCCAGAGGTCAACCAGCAGGACACATTGACACACTGGACATGTGGCATGACACCAAACTAGGGGGATGGATTTTATTAGGCTCTGAGCTGAAAGACTTGCATACGCCAAGACCCCCCTCACCTTCCTCCTTTTCCTCTGCTGTCCCGAATGAGTGCTGAAAAAGAGCAAAAGGAAGATAGGTGGCCCTGCAAAGCTTGACTCACTTTAATCCTGCCAGATCGGTAAGCACAGCCATGACACTGGTGAGTAAGTGATGGAGTAATGAGAGCAGCGGGAACATTTTTGGAGCATTTCTAGAAAGGCCCAAGGGTAATTTAACAGCATCCTCCCGCCTCTTGAGTCCCGTGTTAGGGAGAGCACAGCTAAAGAGCATGTGCTTTGTTGTGCTACAATCCTCCTCTCTTTCCACTGGACACACTGAGGGGCGAGGGTGGCTTCAAAGAAGACGCAGTCCCTCTTTTCCTTCCAGCACGTTTCGTGCCTAGAGTTTTTTCTCTCTATCTGGAAGCTACTTAGGTTTCATATAGAATTGTGTTCAGTCAATGAAATATGGAAGCATGACAGCTAAAGGATAAACTACCCCTAGACAAGTCCCTTAGACATTGTGAGGTGTAGCTTTCCGTCCTGCAGCAGGGAGGTGGACTGCCCTTTTGAAAGAAAACCCAGCAGAGAGCTGTTGTTGCAGAATGGACAGAGGTGCCTTTGGTGGCAAAGCACCTGCTATGGCTGGGAGCAACCTCCATCCCACTGGAGAGGCCGTTGCTGAGGGATGGCATGTGGCAAAGGCACCACACCGATGGCTCTGTGTTTGTGACATTGAAGGGTCTAAGGGCTGCTTGGCCCCCGCAGCTGGTTGCCAGCGGCTCTGGCGGAATGTTTGCTCTGGAACCTGCAGTCTCCCTGGACAACGTTAGAGGTTCGAGACTGTTTCCTCCCGAAGTTGGAGCATCGCTACGTTGTCCTGCCTTCTTTAAAGGATAGTGACTCCTTTTTCTTCCTGTGTCAAGTCAGGAAGACCCTTCCGAGGCACAAGCGGCTGGGCTAAAGCAAGGGCTGACGAAATGGAGCGCAGCGGCCTAGGTGCAGCAGGCGACAGCGTGCGTGCCTGCCTTGAAGAGCGGGAGCAGGAGGCAAGAGAGGGCTCCTCTGTTCCTCCGCTGCCAGCCCGCCAGCCAGCCAGCGGCACCTCGACGCAAGAGCTGCAGCCAGCACCCGCGCCTGCACCTCTCTGTGATGGGGATGAGGGGCAGCAGCCCAGCTGCAGCTCCACCAGAAGGGCTGAGGACTGCCTGGAGGTGCCAGCTCCACCAGAGCCCTGGGATGTGACGCCCACAATACTTACAGAAGCCCCAGGCTCTCCCAAGCCCACTCATGACACATTGCCTCCTGACAGTCATCCATATCCGAGAGGCTATCCCCCGATGAACATCGTCTTCTATTCCCTTGAAGATTTGGAAGATATCTCTGAGTATGAATTAGAAGAGTCCTTGGATGTGACACCCCCATCTTTGTCAGAAGCGCCAGGCTCTCCCAAGCCCACACAGGACACATTGCCTCAAGATATGGATCCTCATCCAACAGACAACGCCTCCATAAAAATCGCCTTCTGTTGCATTGAGGATCTGGAGGAAATATCTGAAGAGGAATTAGAAGACACCTGGGATCTGACACCCCCATCTTTGTCAGAAGCACGGCCCTCTCCCAGGCATAGAGATGGCACATTGGATCACGAGCCAGACCCCTTTCCCACAGCCAACAAGCCACTGAACATCCCTTTCTACGGTAATGAGGATTTGGAAGACAGCTCCACGGAAGAATTTGACCAGCCCTCGGAAAACGAGGATTTTGTCCGAATCTGCATTACTGATTTGTTGCTTTCAATCTCCACTAAGAAGAGACCAAGGCTCTTACCCCCCAACAGGAAAATGTATATCGAGGTACGTCGTGGCCAAGAAATGGTCCAAGAGGTGAAAAGAAGCACTTCATTCCCACCAGAGCACTGCCATCTTCCAGAGGCCACTGATGCAATGGAAGCTGCTGGCATTTATAAGGCAGAGGCCTTTCACAAAACATTTTCTCCCTCTCCACAGACCCAGGGCAAAAGCTGCAGCACCCCCAATACCTCTGCTCGGCCAGACCCTGTGCTCTCGACTGTGGCCACCAAAAACACTGACCACCCTCAGCCTGAGCTCGGGGGAGCTTCAGGCAGCAAACCAAGGAAGAATCAAAATGGGAATCGCAAGAGGAGCCTCGCTTCCCCTTCCTCCCCTCCCACACCATCGCAGCAGGCTCAAGAGGAAAGGTGTCTTGAACACCTCCCACCAAAGAAGCGCTATCGCTCCTGCTGCCAGTAGGGAGGCAAGGGGTTCCCTCTGCTACCCCAAGCTGCCACTGTCCTGCCACGTGCCAGCCCCAGAACATCTGCACCCCAGCCTGCCCTTCCACCAGCAATGCTGCCCCACACACCTCCAGCAAAATCTCATTTTCTTTTTTTTCCCCTCCCTTTCTAGGTAGTCTTTTATGTTTTCTAAATAAAATGACAGGTGCTGTTCTTCAGTTACGATCTGGTGTTTGTTCCTTTTTGGCTAGCAGATATGTGAAAAATGCAAGTAAGGAAGATCTTGGGGATAGGAGGAGGAGGGTACAGCAACTATCCACCACACCTAGCAGAATGGTATTCCAGTAGAATAATTAAGCCATTCTTTACACTAGGCTCAAATGACTGTGAGGATTCGCGTGAATAATACAAGAGCATGAATGAGAAGAGAATGCTGTGAACAGCTTTACACAAAATACTAGTTACTAGTGGAGTGGCTAGATTTCATGGATGTTCATGCAACGCTAGTCCATCTCCTACTCTGCCAAGTACAAAAATGTACTATTCAGAAGGGATAGAATTGTAATATTAGAATAGATTTCTAACTGTCAGGATTAATTTGATTAGAATTAAAGGAATTGTTAAAGTTAAGGTTAGAATTTTTGAATAACAGCTTTGTTAGAGGAAAAGAACACTGTGCAATGATGCTTGGGCATGGGTAGGATTTCTCAAGCTGATGTCAGAAGAGAATCCGTCGATTCCAGATGCAAAAAGGGCTCATAGAGCTGCCATGAGTTAAGGCACTGGGAACACCATCCAAACCGGAGCTCTAAAAGGGTGAAAGGGACTAAATGGGAAGCCTCTCTATTCTGCAGCCTCGAAGCTATATTGCAGGGAGCCAAGCTTGCGTAGGTCGGGTCGCCACTTCCTCGTCCCCCTGCCATCCCACCCACTTCTCCGCTGAGAGCAGGAAAGCTGCCTCCAGCACAGCATGGAGATGCCAGCAAAAGAGGCACCATCGTCCCCTCCCCACGCCTAGGTCTCTCACTCCAATAGGCAGCACAAGGACAGCGCGCTCTCTCTCTGCTTTCCTTTGCTCTGCTCTGCTTTGGACAAGGCTTTGCAGACAGGTCCAGATTCCTGCCAGCAGGAGGGGCACACAAAGGGATTTTGGCCATGCAACATGGCTTCCACAGTCGGTGGCAGAGGTTTCTCCCCTTCCTACGCTTTGCAAGGACGGCTCTGCCAAAACAGGTCATGATGGGCTGGGGTCTGTTGAAGGCTCAAAACCCAAAGCACAACTGGAGCCCTCCGTGCCTCTGATTTCTTGATTTCTCCAAAGATGAGGGAGGCTACACTGATTCCCTGCAACTATTCCCTCTCCACCTTTACTTGGTCTCAGGTGCGGCTGTCGCAGCCCCTCTAACCTGAGCCCTCTGCAGAGACTAAGCACTGCATTCCTTGGGCTTTTCAAGTGCTCCTAGAAACTGTGGCCACTTTGTTCCTACCTTTTGAAAGGAAGGGAAGGGAGGCACCAGCAAAGATGGGACATTTCCAGATTTCCCCTGCAGCCCCTGGAGGAAACTGCACCATGGAGCACGTGGCTGGAGACTTGCATTCAGTCTCCAGCTCAGCCTTTCAGTTGGCAGAGAGGTTTGCCTATGCCATGGCATCGAAGAGAAGACAAAATCACTTCCCACTGCGGGTATGGGCAGCGATGCAGCTTGCTCTCATGCAGAACCCTCTTAAAGTTGGACACATGCAATGAGAATGAAGTGATCTTTGAACTACGAGCTCGCTTGTACTTCCCCGCTTTCACTGATTCTCTCATGAGAGCGATGACACTGTGCGCAGATGCGTAAGACTCCTGTTTGGTGGTAGTTGGGGGTGATGGGAGCCAGCGCTGCTCCCTTTTCTCTCCCTTTGTGTGTGTGTGTGTCTTGTTTGGTTTGGCTTGGATTATCACAGTGTTAATAGACAGTAGCAATGCTGTTCCTGCCGTACGTCATGCTGCCTCCCAGTGACAAAAAGCATCCTCCCTTGAGATGCCCCTGAGACTAGTGAGAGCAGATTCCAGTCCTCTCTCTGCTTCTGCCCACTTCCTCCAAGCACTTGAAGAGGAGCTAGATGGTCTCCAAGGGGCTTTTTCCAGAAATAACCCAGTGGAGACAAACAAACCAGTCAGGGCTGCAAGAGGAAAACAAATTATTAAGTTACACAGGTCCAAAAAACAACCTCCCTGAATATTTCAGGAGCGCTTTGTTGCCTAGTTTTTGGCTATTTAGGAAGGCTGGAGGACCCTGTAGCCCGGTGAGCCAGTGTCCCAGCTCGCTCACCCAGAGGTCAACCAGCAGGACACATTGACACACTGGACATGTGGCATGACACCAAACTAGGGGGATGGATTTTATTAGGCTCTGAGCTGAAAGACTTGCGTACGCCAAGACCCCACTCAGCCTTCCTCCGTTTGCCCCGCTGTCCCAAATGAGTGCTGAAAAAGAGCAAAAGGAAGATAGGTGGCCCTGCAAAGCTTGACTCACTTTAATCCTGCCAGATCGGTAAGCACAGCCATGACACTGGTGAGTAAGTGATGGAGTAATGAGAGCAGCGGGAACATTTTTGGAGCATTTCTAGAAAGGCCCAAGGGTAATTTAACAGCATCCTCCCGCCTCTTGAGTCCCGTGTTAGGGAGAGCACAGCTAAAGAGCATGTGCTTTGTTGTGCTACAATCCTCCTCCCTTTCCACTGGACACACTGAGGGGCGAGGGTGGCTTCAAAGAAGATGCTGTCCCTGTTTTCCTTCCTTTTACCTTTCGTGCCTAGAGGTTTTTCTCTCTATCTGGAAGTTCTATAGCTTTCATATAGAATTCTGTTCAGTCAATGAAATATGGAAGCATGACAGCTAAAGGGTAAACTACCCCTAGACAAGTCCCTTAGACATTGTGAGGTGTAGCTTTCCGTCCTGCAGCAGGGAGGTGGACTGTCCTTTTGAAAGAAAACCCAGCAGAGAGCTGCTGTTGCAGAATGGACAGAGGTGCCTTTGGTGGCAAAGCACCTGCTATGGCTGGGAGCAACCTCCATCCCACTGGAGAGGCCGTTGCTGAGGGATGGCATGTGGCAAAGGCACCACACCGATGGCTCTGTGTTTGTGACATTGAAGGGTCTAAGGGCTGCTTGGCCCCCGTAGCTGGTTGCCAGCGGCTCTGGCGGAATGTTTGCTCTGGAACCTGCAGTCTCCCTGGACAACGTTAGAGGTTCGAGACTGTTTCCTCCCGAAGTTGGAGCATCTCTACGTTGTCCTGCCTTCTTTAAAGGATAGTGACTCCTTTTTCTTCCTGTGTCAAGTCAGGAAGACCCTTCCGAGGCACAAGCGGCTGGGTTAAAGTGAGGGCTGACCCAATGGAGCGCAGCGGCCTAGGTGCAGCAGGCGACAGCGTGCGTGCCTGCCTTGAAGAGCGGGAGCAGGAGGCAAGAGAGGGCTCCTCTGTTCCTCCGCTGCCAGCCCGCCAGCCAGCCAGCGGCACCTCGACGCAAGAGCTGCAGCCAGCACCCGCGCCTGCACCTCTCTGTGATGGGGATGAGGGGCAGCAGCCCAGCTGCAGCTCCCCCAGAAGGGCTGAGGACTGCCTGGAGGTGCCAGCTCCACCAGAGCCCTGGGATGTGACGCCCACAATTCTTACAGAAGCCCCAGGCTCTCGCAAGCCGACTCATGACACATTGCCTCCTGACAGTCATCCATATCCGAGAGGCTATCCCCCGATGAACATCGTCTTCTATTCCCTTGAAGATTTGGAAGATATCTCTGAGTATGAATTAGAAGAGTCCTTGGATGTGACACCCCCATCTTTGTCAGAAGCGCCAGGCTCTCCCAAGCCCACACGGGACACATTGCCTCAAGATATGGATCCTCATCCAACAGGCAACGCCTCCATAAAAATCGCCTTCTGTTGCATTGAGGATCTGGAGGAAATATCTGAAGAGGAATTAGAAGACACCTGGGATCTGACACCCCCATCTTTGTCAGAAGCACGGCCCTCTCCCAGGCACAGAGATGGCACATTGGATCACGAGCCAGACCCCTTTCCCACAGCCAACAAGCCACTGAACATCCCTTTCTACGGTAATGAGGATTTGGAAGACAGCTCCACGGAAGAATTTGACCAGCCCTCGGAAAACGAGGATTTTGTCCGAATCTGCATTACTGATTTGTTGCTTTCAATCTCCACTAAGAAGAGACCAAGGCTCTTACCACCCAACAGGAAAATGTATATCGAGGTACGTCGTGGCCAAGAAATGGTCCAAGAGGTGAAAAGAAGCACTTCATTCCCACCAGATCACTGCTGTCTTCCTGAGGTCACAGATGCAATTGAAGCTGCTGGCATTTATAAGGCAGAGGCCTTTCACAAAACATTTTCTCCCTCTCCACAGACCCAGGGCAACAGCTACAGCACCCCCAATACCTCTGCTCGGCCAGACCTTGTGCTCTCGACCGTGGCCAACAAAGACATCGACCACCCTCAGCCTGAGGTCGGAGGAGCATCAGGCAGCAACCCGAGGCAGAATGAAAAAGCGAATCGCAAGAGGAGCCTCGCTTCCCCTTCCTCCCCTCCCACACCATCGCAACAGGCTCAAGAGGAAAGGTGTCTTGAACACCTCCCACCAAAGAAGCGCTATCACTCCTGCTGCCAGTAGGGAGGCAAGGGGTTCCCTCTGCTACCCCAAGCTGCCACTGTCCTGCCACGTGCCAGCCCCTGAACATCTGCACCCCAGCCTGCCCTTCCCCCAGCACTGCTGCCCCACACACCTCCAGCAAAATCTCGTTTTCTTTTTTATCCGTCCCTTTCTACGTAGTCTCTTATGTTTTCTAAATAAAAGAAAAGGTTCTGTTCTTAAGTTACGCTGTGGTGTGTGTTCCTTATCGGCTAGCGGATACGTGAAAACTGCAACTAAACTACTCTTCGGGGAGGAAGGAGGAGGGTACAGGGACGTTCCAGCACACCTAGAAGAATGGTATTCCAGTAGAATAATTAAGCCATTCTTTACACTAGGCTCAAATGACTCTGAGGATTCAAGTGAATAATACAAGACCATGAATGAGAAGAGAATGCTGTGAAAAGCATTACACAAAATGCTAGTTACTAGTGGAGTGGCTAGATTTCATGGATGTTCATACAACACTAGTCCATCTCCAACTCTGCCAAGTACAAAAATGTACTCTTCGTAGAAGGGCTAGGATTGTAATATTAGAATAGATTTCTAACTGTCAGGATTAACTTGATTAGAATTAAAATATTTTTTAAAGTTAAGGTTAGGATTTTTAAATAACAGTTTTGTTAGAGGAAAAGAACACTGTGCAATGATGCATGGGTATGGGTAGGATTTCTCAAGCTGATGTCAGAAGACGATCCGTCGATTCCAAACACAAAAATGGCTCCTAGAGCTGCCATGAGTCAAGGCACCGGGAATACTATCCAAACCGGAGCTCTAAAATGGTGAAAGGGACTAAATGGGAGGCCTCTCTATTCTGCAGCCTCGGAGCTTTATTGCAGGGAGCCAAGCTTTATTGCATAGCTCCGGTCGCCACTTCCTCGTCCCCCTGCCATCCCACCCACTTCTCCGCTGAGAGCAGGAAAGCTGCCTCCAGCACAGCACGGAGATGCCAGCAAAAGAGGCACCATCGTGCTCTCCCCACGCCTAGATCTCTCACTCCAATAGGCAGCACAAGGACAGCGCGCTCTCGATCTGCTTTCCTTTGCTCTGCTCTGCTTTGGACAAGGCTTTGCAGCCAGGTACAGATTCCTGCCAGCAGGAGGGGCACACAAAGGGATTTTGGCCATGCAACAAAGCTTCCACAGTCGGTGGCAGAGGTTTCTCCCCTTCCCAAGCTTTGCCAAGGCAGCTCTGCCAAAACACATCACGATGGGCTGGGGGCTCTTGAACGCTCGGAACCCAAGACGCACCTGGAGGCCTCTGTGTCTTTGATTTCTGTATTTCTCCAAAGATGAGGGAGGTGACACTGATTCCCTGCAACTATTCCCTCTCCACCTTTCCTTGATCTCAAGTGCAGCTGTCTCACCACCTCTAACCTGAACGCTCTGCAGAGACTAAACACTGCATTCGTTTGGCTTTTCATGTGCTCCTAGAAACTGTGGCCACTTTGTTCCTACCTTCTGAAAGGAAGGGAAGGGAGGCACCAGCAAAGACGGGACATTTCCAGATTTCCCCTGCAGCCCCTGCAGGAAACTGCACCGTGGAGCACATGGCTGGAGACTTGCATTCAGTCTCCAGCTCAGCCTTTCATGTACCAGAGAAGTTTGCCTATGCCATTGCATTGAAGAGAAGACATGCAATGAAAATGAAGTGATCTTTGGAACTACAAGCTCCCTTGTACTTCCCCACTTTCACTGCCATTCTCTCATCAGAGCGATGACACTGTGCGCAGATGCCTAAGACTCCTGTTTGGTGGTAGTTGGGGGTGATGGGAGCCAGTGCTGCTCCCTTTTCTTTCCCTTTGTGTGTGTGTGTGTGTGTCCTGTTTGCTTTGGCTTGGATTATCACAGTGTTAATAGACAGTAGCAATGCTGTTCCTGCCATACGTCATGCTGCCTCCTGGTGACAAAAAGCATCCTCCCTTGAGATGCCCCTGAGACTAGTGAGAGTAGATTCCAGTCCTCTCTCTGCTTCTGCCCACCTCCTCCAAGCACTTGAAGAGGAGCTAGATGGTCTCCAAGGGTCTTTTCCCCAGCACTAACCCAGTGGAGGCAAACAAATCAGTCAGGGCTGCAAGAAGAAAACAAAAATATTAAGTTACACAGGTCCAATAAACTACCACCCTGAATATTTCAGGAGGGCTTTGTTGCCCACTTGTTGACCATTGAAGAAGGCTGGAGGACCCTGTTGCCCGGTGAGCCAGTGTCCCAGCTCCCTTACCCAGAGGTCAACCAGCAGGACACATTGACACACTGGACATGTGGCATGACACCAAACTGGGGGGATGGATTTTATTAGGCTCTGAGCTGAAAGACTTGCATACGCCAAGACCCCCCTCACCTTCCTCCTTTTGCTCCGCTGTCTCGAATGAGTGCCGAAAAAGAGCAAAGGGAAGATAGGTGGCCCTGCAAAGCTTGACTCACTTTAATCCTGCCAGATCATTAAGCACAGCCATGACACTGGTGAGTAAGTGATGGAGTAATGAGAGCAGCGGGAACATTTTTGGAGCATTTCTAGAAAGGCCGAAGGGTAATTTAACAGCATCCTCCTGCCTCTTGAGTCCCGTGTTAGGGAGAGCACAGCTAAAGAGCATGTGGTTCTTGTGCTACAATCCTCCTCTCCTTCCACCGGACACACTGAGGGGCGAGGGTGGCTCCAAAGCAGACGCTGTCCCTCTTTTCCTTCCAGCACGTTTTGTGCCTTGAGCTTTCTCTCTATAGCTGGAAGCTAGTTAGGTTTCATATAGAATTGTGTTCAGTCAATGAAATATGGAAGCAGGACAGCTAAAAGGTAAACTACCCCTAGACAAGTCACTTAGACATTTTGAGGTGTAGCTTTCTGTTGTGCAGCCTGGAGGTGGACTGCCCTTTTGAAAGAAAACATTTTCTCCCTCTCCACAGACCCAGGGCAACAGCTACAGCACCCCCAATACCTCTGCTCGGCCAGACCTTGTGCTCTCGACTGTGGCCGACAAAGACACCGACGACCCTCAGCCTGAGCTCGGAGGAGCATCAGGCAGCAACCCGAGGCAGAATGAAAAAGCGAATCGCAAGAGGAGCCTCGCTTCCCCTTCCTCCCCTCCCACACCATCGCAGCAGGCTCAAGAGGAAAGGTGTCTTGAACACCTCCCACCAAAGAAGCGCTATCGCTCCTGCTGCCAGTAGGGAGGCAAGGGGTTCCCTCTGCTACCCCAAGCTGCCACTGTCCTGCCACGTGCCAGCCCCAGAACATCTGCACCCCAGCCTGCCCTTCCACCAGCAATGCTGCCCCACACACCTCCAGCAAAATCTCGTTTTCTTTTTTTTCCCCTCCCTTTCACGGTAGTCTTTTATGTTTTCTAAATTAAATGACAGGTGCTGTTCTTCAGTTACGATCTGGTGTTTGTTCCTTTTTGGCTAGCGGATACGTGAAAAATGCAAGTAAGGAAGATCTTGGGGATAGGAGGAGGAGGGTACAGCAACTATCCACCACACCTAGAAGAATGGTATTCCAGTAGAATAATTTAGCCGTTCTTTATGCTAGGCTTAAGTGACTCTGAGGATTCAAGTGAATAAAACGAGAGCATGAATGAAAAGAGAATGCTGTGAAAAGCATTACAGAGAATACTAGTTACTAGTGGAAGGGCTAGATTTCATGGAAGTTCATACAACACTAGTCCATCTCCAACTCTGCCAAGTACAAAAATGTGCTCTTTGTAGAAGAGATAGAATTGTAATATTAGAATAGATTTCTAACTGTCAGGATTAACTTGATTAGAATTAAAACAATTTTTAAAGTTAAGGTTACAGTTTTTAAATAACAGCTTTGTTAGAGGAAAAGAACACTGTGCAATGATGCTTGGGTATGGGTAGGATTTCTCAAGCTGATGTCAGAAGAGGATCCGTCGATGCCAGACCCAAAAAGCGCTCCTAGAGCTGCCATGAGTCAAGGTACAGGGAATTCCAGTCAAACCGGTGGTCTAAAATGGTGAAAAGGACTAAATGGGAGGCCTCTCTATTCTGCAGCCTTGGAGCTTTATTGCAGGGAGCCAAGCTTTATTGCATAGCTCCGGTCGCCACTTCCTCGTCCCCCTGCCATCCCACCCACTTCTCCGCTGAGAGCCGGAAAGCTGCCTCCAGCACAGCACGGAGATGCCAGCAAAAGAGGCACCATCGTGCCCTCCCCACGCCTAGGTCTCTCACTCCAGTAGGCAGCACAAGGACAGCGTGCTCTCCATCTGCTTTCCTTTGCTCTGCTCTGCTTTGGACAAGGCTTTGCAGCCAGGTCCAGATTCCTGCCATCAGGAGGGGCACACAAAGCAGTTTTGGCCATGCAACATGGCTTCCACAGTCCTTGGCAGAGGTTTCTCCCCTTCCTATGCTTTGCCAAGGCGTCTTTGCCAAAACACATCACGATGGATGGGAGGGTCTTGAAGGCTCGGAACCCAAGGCACAACTGGAGCCCTCCGTGTCTCTGATTTCTTGATTTCCCCAAAGATGAGAGAGGCTATGCTGATTTCCTGCAATTATTCCCGCTCCACCTTTATTTGGTCTGAAGCGGGACTGTCTCAGCCCTTCTAACCTGAGCCCTCTGCAGAGACTAAGCACTGCATTCCTTTGGCTTTTTAAGTGCTCCTAGAAACTGTGGCCACTTTGTTCCTACCTTCTGAAAAGAAGGGAAGGGAAAGACGGGACATTTCCAGATTTCCCCTGCAGCCCCTGGAGGAAACTGCACCATGGAGCACATGGCTGGAGACTTGCATTCAGTCTCCATCTCAGCCTTTCAGGTACCATGCAATGAGAATTAAGTGATCTTTGGAACTACGAGCTCGCTTGTACTTCCCCGCTTTCACTGCTATTCTCTCATCAGAGCAATGACACTATGCGCAGATGCCTAAGACTCCTGTTTGGTGGTGGTTGCGGGTGATGGGAGCCAGCGCTGCTCCCTTTTCTTTCCCTTTGTGTGTGTGTGTGTCCTGATTGGTTTGGCTTGGATTATCACAGTGTTAATAGATAGTAGCAATGCTGTTCCTGCCATACGTCATGCTGCCTCCCAATGACAAAAAGCATCCTCCCTTGAGATGCCCCTGAGACTAGTGAGAGCAGATTCCAGTCCTCTCTCTCTGCTTCTGCCCACTTCCTCCAAGCACTTGAAGAGGAGCTAGATGGTCTCCAAGGGTCCTTTCCCCAGCACTAACCCAGTGGAGGTAAACAAATCAGTCAGGGCTGCAAGAAGAAAAAAAAAGAAATTAAGTTACACAGGTCCAATAAACTACCACCCTGAATATTTCAGGAGGGCTTTGTTGCCCACTTGTTGGCCATTCAAGAAGGCTGGAGGACCCTGTTGCCCGGTGAGCCAGTGTCCCAGCTCCCTTACCCAGAGGTCAACCAGGAGGACACACTGACACACTGGACACGTGGCATTTCACCAAACTGGGGGGATGGATTTTATTAGGCTCTGAGCTGAAAGACTTGCATACGCCAAGACCCCCCTCAGCCTTCCTCCGTTTGCGCCGCTGTCTCTAATGAGTGCCGAAAAAGAGCAAAGGGAAGGTAGGTGGCCCTGCAAAGCTTGACTCACTTTAATCCTGCCAGATCGGTAAGCACAGCCATGACACTGGTGAGTAATGAGAGCAGCGGGAACATTTTTGGAGCATTTCTAGAAAGGCCCAAGGGTAATTTAACAGCATCCCCCGGCCTCTTGAGTCCCGTGTTAGGGAGAGCACAGCTAAAGAGCATGTGCTTTCTTGTGCTACAATCCTCCTCTCTTTCCACTGGACACACTGAGGGGCGAGGGTGGCTTCAAAGAAGACGCTGTCCCTCTTTTCCTTCCAGCACGTTTCGTGCCTAGAGTTTTTTCTCTCTATCTGGAAGCTACTTAGGTTTCATATAGAATTGTGTTCAGTCAATGAAATATGGAAGCATGACAGCTAAAGGGTAAACTACCCCTAGACAAGTCCCTTAGACATTGTGAGGTGTAGCTTTCCGTCCTGCAGCAGGGAGGTGGACTGTCCTTTTGAAAGAAAACCCAGCAGAGAGCTGTTGTTGCAGAACGGACAGAGGTGCCTTTGGTGGCAAAGCACTTGCTATGGCTGGGAGCACCCTCCATCCCACTGGAGAGGCCGTTGCTGAGGGATGGCACGTGGCAAAGGCACCACACCGATGGCTCTGTGTTTGTGACATTGAAGGGTCTAAGGGCTGCTTGGCCCCCGCAGCTGGTTGCCAGCGGCTCTGGCGGAATGTTTGCTCTGGAACCTGCAGTCTCCCTGGACAACGTTAGAGGTTCGAGACTGTTTCCTCCCGAAGTTGGAGCATCTCTACGTTGTCCTGCCTTCTTTAAAGGATAGTGACTCCTTTTTCTTCCTGTGTCAAGTCAGGAAGACCCTTCCGAGGCACAAGCGGCTGGGTTAAAGTGAGGGCTGACCCAATGGAGCGCAGCGGCCTAGGTGCAGCAGGCGACAGCGTGTGTGCCTGCCTTGAAGAGCGGGAGCAGGAGGCAAGAGAGGGCTCCTCTGTTCCTCCGCTGCCAGCCCGCCAGCCAGCCAGCGGCACCTCGACGCAAGAGCTGCAGCCAGCACCCGCGCCTGCACCTCTCTGTGATGGGGATGAGGGGCAGCAGCCCAGCTGCAGCTCCACCAGAAGGGCTGAGGACTGCCTGGAGGTGCCAGCTCCACCAGAGCCCTGGGATCTGACGCCCACAATTCTTACAGAAGCCCCAGGCTCTCGCAAGCCGACTCATGACACATTGCCTCCTGACAGTCATCCATATCCGAGAGGCTATCCCCCGATGAACATTGTCTTCTATTCCCTTGAAGATTTGGAAGATATCTCTGAGGATGAATTAGAAGAGTCCTTGGATGTGACACCCCCATCTTTGTCAGAAGCGCCAGGCTCTCCCAAGCCCACAGGGGACACATGGCCTCAAGATATGCATCCTGAACCGACAGGGAACGCCTACATAAAAATTGCCTTCTATTGCACCGAGGATCTGGAGGAAATCTCTGAAGATGAATTGGAACAGACCTGGGATCTGACAACCCTATCTCCTGCAGAAGCACAGCCCTCACCCAGGCATACAGATAGCACATCGCATCACGAGACAGATCCTTTGCCCACAGGCAACAAGTCACCAAATATCCCTGTCTGCGGGAATGAGGATTTGCAATTCATCTCGGAGGAAGAACCTGAAGAGCCCTTGGAAAACGAGGATTTTGTCCGAATCTGCATTACTGATTTGTTGCTTTCAATGTCCACTAAGAAGAGACCAAGGCTCTTACCACCCAACAGGAAAATGTATATCGAGGTACGTCGTGGCCAAGAAATGGTCCAAGAGGTGAAAAGAAGCACTTCATTCCCACCAGAGCACTGCCATCTTCCAGAGGCCACTGATGCAATGGAAGCTGCTGGCATTTATAAGGCAGAGGCCTTTCACAAAACATTTTCTCCCTCTCCACAGAACCAGGGCAAAAGCTGCAGCACCCCCAATACCTCTGCTCGGCCAGACCCTGTGCTCTCGACTGTGGCCACCAAAAACACTGACCACCCTCAGCCTGAGCTCGGGGGAGCTTCAGGCAGCAAACCAAGGAAGAATCAAAATGGGAATCGCAAGAGGAGCCTCGCTTCCCCTTCCTCCCCTCCCACACCATCGCAGCAGGCTCAAGAGGAAAGGTGTCTTGAACACCTCCCACCAAAGAAGCGCTATCGCTCCTGCTGCCAGTAGGGAGGCAAGGGGTTCCCTCTGCTACCCCAAGCTGCCACTGTCCTGCCACGTGCCAGCCCCAGAACATCTGCACCCCAGCCTGCCCTTCCACCAGCAATGCTGCCCCACACACCTCCAGCAAAATCTCGTTTTCTTTTTTTTCCCCTCCCTTTCTAGGTAGTCTTTTATGTTTTCTAAATAAAATGACAGGTGCTGTTCTTCAGTTACGATCTGGTGTTTGTTCCTTTTTGGCTAGCAGATATGTGAAAAATGCAAGTAAGGAAGATCTTGGGGATAGGAGGAGGAGGGTACAGCAACTATCCACCACACCTAGCAGAATGGTATTCCAGTAGAATAATTAAGCCATTCTTTACACTAGGCTCAAATGACTGTGAGGATTCGCGTGAATAATACAAGAGCATGAATGAGAAGAGAATGCTGTGAACAGCTTTACACAAAATACTAGTTACTAGTGGAGTGGCTAGATTTCATGGATGTTCATGCAACGCTAGTCCATCTCCTACTCTGCCAAGTACAAAAATGTACTATTCAGAAGGGATAGAATTGTAATATTAGAATAGATTTCTAACTGTCAGGATTAATTTGATTAGAATTAAAGGAATTGTTAAAGTTAAGGTTAGAATTTTTGAATAACAGCTTTGTTAGAGGAAAAGAACACTGTGCAATGATGCTTGGGCATGGGTAGGATTTCTCAAGCTGATGTCAGAAGAGAATCCGTCGATTCCAGATGCAAAAAGGGCTCATAGAGCTGCCATGAGTTAAGGCACTGGGAACACCATCCAAACCGGAGCTCTAAAAGGGTGAAAGGGACTAAATGGGAGGCCTCTCTATTCTGCATCCTCGAAGCTATATTGCAGGGAGCCAAGCTTGCGTAGGTCGGGTCGCCACTTCCTCGTCCCCCTGCCATCCCACCCACTTCTCCGCTGAGAGCAGGAAAGCTGCCTCCAGCACAGCACGGAGATGCCAGCAAAAGAGGCACCATCGTGCCCTCCCCACGCCTAGATCTCTCACTCCAGTAGGCAGCACAAGGACAGCGCGCTCTCTCTCTGCTTTCCTTTGCTCTGCTCTGCTTTGGACAAGGCTTTGCAGACAGGTCAAGATTCCTGCCAGCAGGAGGGGCACACAAAGGGATTTTGGCCATGCAACATGGCTTCCACAGTCGGTGGCAGAGGTTTCTCCCCTTCCTACGCTTTGCAAGGACGGCTCTGCCAAAACAGGTCATGATGGGCTGGGGTCTGTTGAAGGCTCAAAACCCAAAGCACAACTGGAGCCCTCCGTGCCTCTGATATCTTGATTTCTCCAAAGATGAGGGAGGCTACACTGATCCCCTGCAACTATTCCCTCTCCACCTTTACTTGGTCTCAGGTGCGACTGTCGCAGCCCCTCTAACCTGAGCCCTCTGCAGAGACTAAGCACTGCATTCCTTGGGCTTTTCAAGTGCTCCTAGAAACTGTGGCCACTTTGTTCCTACCTTTTGAAAGGAAGGGAAGGGAGGCACCAGCAAAGACGGGACATTTCCAGATTTCCCCTGCAGCCCCTGGAGGAAACTGCACCATGGAGCACGTGGCTGGAGACTTGCATTCAGTCTCCAGCTCAGCCTTTCCTGTACCAGAGAGGTTGGCCTATGCCATGGCATCGAAGAGAAGACAAAATCACTTCCCACTGCGGGTATGGGCAGCGATGCAGCTTGCTCTCATGCAGAACCCTCTTAAAGTTGGACACATGCAATGAGAATGAAGTGATCTTTGAACTACGAGCTCGCTTGTACTTCCCCGCTTTCACTGATTCTCTCATGAGAGCGATGACACTGTGCGCAGATGCGTAAGACTCCTGTTTGGTGGTAGTTGGGGGTGATGGGAGCCAGCGCTGCTCCCTTTTCTCTCCCTTTGTGTGTGTGTGTGTCTTGTTTGGTTTGGCTTGGATTATCACAGTGTTAATAGACAGTAGCAATGCTGTTCCTGCCGTACGTCATGCTGCCTCCCAGTGACAAAAAGCATCCTCCCTTGAGATGCCCCTGAGACTAGTGAGAGCAGATTCCAGTCCTCTCTCTGCTTCTGCCCACTTCCTCCAAGCACTTGAAGAGGAGCTAGATGGTCTCCAAGGGTCTTTTTCCAGAAATAACCCAGTGGAGACAAACAAACCAGTCAGGGCTGCAAGAGGAAAACAAATTATTAAGTTACACAGGTCCAAAAAACAACCTCCCTGAATATTTCAGGAGTGCTTTGTTTCCTAGTTTTTGGCCATTTAGGAAGGCTGGAGGACCCTGTTGCCCGGTGAGCCAGTGTCCCAGCTCGCTCACCCAGAGGTCAACCAGCAGGACACATTGACACACTGGACACGTGGCATGACACCAAACTAGGGGGATGGATTTTATTAGGCTCTGAGCTGAAAGACTTGCATACGCCAAGACCCCACTCAGCCTTCCTCCGTTTGCCCCGCTGTCCCGAATGAGTGCTGAAAAAGAGCAAAAGGAAGATAGGTGGCCCTGCAAAGCTTGACTCACTTTAATCCTGCCAGATCGGTAAGCACAGCCATGACACTGGTGAGTAATGAGAGCAGCGGGAACATTTTTGGAGCATTTCTACAAAGGCCCAAGGGTAATTTAACAGCATCCTCCCGCCTCTTGAGTCCCGTGTTAGGGAGAGCACAGCTAAAGAGCATGTGCTTTGTTGTGCTACAATCCTCCTCCCTTTCCACTGGACACACTGAGGGGCGAGGGTGGCTTCAAAGAAGATGCTGTCCCTGTTTTCCTTCCTTTTACCTTTCGTGCCTAGAGTTTTTTCTCTCTATCTGGAAGTTCTATAGCTTTCATATAGAATTCTGTTCAGTCAATGAAATATGGAAGCATGACAGCTAAAGGATAAACTACCCCTAGACAAGTCCCTTAGACATTGTGAGGTGTAGCTTTCCGTCCTGCAGCAGGGAGGTGGACTGTCCTTTTGAAAGAAAACCCAGCAGAGAGCTGTTGTTGCAGAACGGACAGAGGTGCCTTTGGTGGCAAAGCACCTGCTATGGCTGGGAGCAACCTCCATCCCACTGGAGAGGCCGTTGCTGAGGGATGGCATGTGGCAAAGGCACCACACCGATGGCTCTGTGTTTGTGACATTGAAGGGTCTAAGGGCTGCTTGGCCCCCGCAGCTGGTTGCCAGCGGCTCTGGCGGAATGTTTGCTCTGGAACCTGCAGTCTCCCTGGACAACGTTAGAGGTTCGAGACTGTTTCCTCTCGAAGTTGGAGCATCTCTACGTTGTCCTGCCTTCTTTAAAGGATAGTGACTCCTTTTTCTTCCTGTGTCAAGTCAGGAAGACCCTTCCGAGGCACAAGCGGCTGGGTTAAAGTGAGGGCTGACCCAATGCAGCGCAGCGGCCTAGGTGCAGCAGGCGACAGCGTGCGTGCCTGCCTTGAAGAGCGGGAGCAGGAGGCAAGAGAGGGCTCCTCTGTTCCTCCGCTGCCAGCCCGCCAGCCAGCCAGCGGCACCTCGACGCAAGAGCTGCAGCCAGCACCCGCGCCTGCACATCTCTGTGATGGGGATGAGGGGCAGCAGCCCAGCTGCAGCTCCACCAGAAGGGCTGAGGACTGCCTGGAGGTGCCAGCTCCACCAGAGCCCTGGGATCTGACGCCCACAATTCTTACAGAAGCCCCAGGCTCTCGCAAGCCGACTCATGACACATTGCCTCCTGACAGTCATCCATATCCGAGAGGCTATCCCCCGATGAACATCGTCTTCTATTCCCTTGAAGATTTGGAAGATATCTCTGAGTATGAATTAGAAGAGTCCTTGGATGTGACACCCCCATCTTTGTCAGAAGCGCCAGGCTCTCCCAAGCCCACACGGGACACATTGCCTCAAGATATGGATCCTCATCCAACAGGCAACGCCTCCATAAAAATCGCCTTCTGTTGCATTGAGGATCTGGAGGAAATATCTGAAGAGGAATTAGAAGACACCTGGGATCTGACACCCCCATCTTTGTCAGAAGCACGGCCCTCTCCCAGGCATAGCGATGGCATATTGGATCACGAGCCAGACCCCTTTCCCACAGCCAACAAGCCACTGAACATCCCTTTCTACGGTAATGAGGATTTGGAAGACAGCTCCACGGAAGAATTTGACCAGCCCTCGGAAAACGAGGATTTTGTCCGAATCTGCATTACTGATTTGTTGCTTTCAATCTCCACTAAGAAGAGACCAAGGCTCTTACCACCCAACAGGAAAATGTATATCGAGGTACGTCGTGGCCAAGAAATGGTCCAAGAGGTGAAAAGAAGCACTTCATTCCCACCAGATCACTGCTGTCTTCCTGAGGTCACAGATGCAATTGAAGCTGCTGGCATTTATAAGGCAGAGGCCTTTCACAAAACATTTTCTCCCTCTCCACAGACCCAGGGCAACAGCTACAGCACCCCCAATACCTCTGCTCGGCCAGACCTTGTGCTCTCGACCGTGGCCAACAAAGACATCGACCACCCTCAGCCTGAGGTCGGAGGAGCATCAGGCAGCAACCCGAGGCAGAATGAAAAAGCAAATCGGAAGATTTGCTTCCCCTTCCTCCCCTCCCACACCATCGCAACAGGCTCAAGAGGAAAGGTGTCTTGAACACCTCCCACCAAAGAAGCGCTATCGCTCCTGCTGCCAGTAGGGAGGCAAGGGGTTCCCTCTGCTACCCCAAGCTGCCACTGTCCTGCCACGTGCCAGCCCCTGAACATCTGCACCCCAGCCTGCCCTTCCCCCAGCACTGCTGCCCCACACACCTCCAGCAAAATCTCGTTTTCTTTTTTATCCGTCCCTTTCTACGTAGTCTCTTATGTTTTCTAAATAAAAGAAAAGGTTCTGTTCTTAAGTTACGCTGTGGTGTGTGTTCCTTATCGGCTAGCGGATACGTGAAAACTGCAACTAAACTACTCTTCGGGGAGGAAGGAGGAGGGTACAGGGACGTTCCAGCACACCTAGAAGAATGGTATTCCAGTAGAATAATTAAGCCATTCTTTACACTAGGCTCAAATGACTCTGAGGATTCAAGTGAATAATACAAGACCATGAATGAGAAGAGAATGCTGTGAAAAGCATTACACAAAATGCTAGTTACTAGTGGAGTGGCTAGATTTCATGGATGTTCATACAACACTAGTCCATCTCCAACTCTGCCAAGTACAAAAATGTACTCTTCGTAGAAGGGCTAGGATTGTAATATTAGAATAGATTTCTAACTGTCAGGATTAACTTGATTAGAATTAAAATATTTTTTAAAGTTAAGGTTAGGATTTTTAAACAACAGCTTTGTTAGAGGAAAAGAACACTGTGCAATGATGCATGGGTATGGGTAGGATTTCTCAAGCTGATGTCAGAAGACGATCCGTCGATGCCAGACCCAAAAAGCGCTCCTAGACCTGCCATGAGTCAAGGTACAGGGAATACCATCCAAACCGGAGCTCTAAAATGGTGAAAGGGACTAAATGGGAGGCCTCTCTATTCTGCAGCCTCGGAGCTTTATTGCAGGGAGCCAAGCTTGCGTAGGTCGGGTCGCCACTTCCTCGTCCCCC
The DNA here is from genome assembly GCF_059628265.1 of Tinamus guttatus. Lineage (NCBI taxonomy): Eukaryota > Metazoa > Chordata > Aves > Tinamiformes > Tinamidae > Tinamus > Tinamus guttatus. The sequence goes on along the minus strand of NW_028288659.1, from coordinate 180,351 downwards.
TGCCATCCCACCCACTTCTCCGCTGAGAGCAGGAAAGCTGCCTCCAGCACAGCACGGAGATGCCAGCAAAAGAGGCACCATCGTGTCCTCCCCACGCCTAGATCTCTCACTCCAATAGGCAGCACAAGGACAGCGCGCTCTCGATCTGCTTTCCTTTGCTCTGCTCTGCTTTGGACAAGGCTTTGCAGCCAGGTACAGATTCCTGCCAGCAGGAGGGGCACACAAAGGGATTTTGGCCATGCAACAAAGCTGCCACAGTCGGTGGCAGAGGTTTCTCCCCTTCCCAAGCTTTGCCAAGGCAGCTCTGCCAAAACACATCACGATGGGCTGGGGGCTCTTGAACGCTCGGAACCCAAGGCGCACCTGGAGGCCTCTGTGTCTTTGATTTCTGTATTTCTCCAAAGATGAGGGAGGTGACACTGATTCCCTGCAACTATTCCCTCTCCACCTTTACTTGATCTCAAGTGCAGCTGTCTCACCACCTCTAACCTGAACGCTCTGCAGAGACTAAGCACTGCATTCGTTTGGCTTTTCATGTGCTCCAAGACACTGTGGCCACTTTGTTCCTACCTTCTGAAAGGAAGGGAAGGGAGGCACCAGCAAAGACGGGACATTTCCAGATTTCCCCTGCAGCCCCTGCAGGAAACTGCACCGTGGAGCACATGGCTGGAGACTTGCATTCAGTCTCCAGCTCAGCCTTTCATGTACCAGAGAAGTTTGCCTATGCCATTGCATTGAAGAGAAGACATGCAATGAAAATGAAGTGATCTTTGGAACTACGAGCTCGCTTGTACTTCTCCACTTTCACTGCGATTCTCTCATCAGAGCGATGACACTGTGCGCAGATGCCTAAGACTCCTGTTTGGTGGTAGTTGGGGGTGATGGGAGCCAGCGCTGCTCCCTTTTCTTTCCCTTTGTGTGTGTGTGTGTCTTGTTTGCTTTCGCTTGGATTATCACAGTGTTAATAGACAGTAGCAATGCTGTTCCTGCCATACGTCATGCTGCCTCCTGGTGACAAAAAGCATCCTCCCTTGAGATGCCCCTGAGACTAGTGAGAGCAGATTCCAGTCCTCTCTCTGCTTCTGCCCACCTCCTCCAAGCACTTGAAGAGGAGCTAGATGGTCTCCAAGGGTCTTTTCCCCAGCACTAACCCAGTGGAGGCAAACAAATCAGTCAGGGCTGCAAGAAGAAAACATGAATATTAAGTTACACAGGTCCAATAAACTACCACCCTGAATATTTCAAGAGGGCTTTGCTGCCCACTTGTTGACCATTGAAGAAGGCTGGAGGACCCTGTTGCCCGGTGAGCCAGTGTCCCAGCTCCCTTACCCAGAGGTCAACCAGCAGGACACATTGACACACTGGACATGTGGCATGACACCAAACTGGGGGGATGGATTTTATTAGGCTCTGAGCTGAAAGACTTGCATACGCCAAGACCCCCCTCACCTTCCTCCTTTTGCTCCGCTGTCTCGAATGAGTGCCGAAAAAGAGCAAAGGGAAGATAGGTGGCCCTGCAAAGCTTGACTCACTTTAATCCTGCCAGATCATTAAGCACAGCCATGACACTGGTGAGTAAGTGATGGAGTAATGAGAGCAGCGGAAACATTTTTGGAGCATTTCTAGAAAGGCCGAAGGGTAATTTAACAGCATCCTCCTGCCTCTTGAGTCCCGTGTTAGGGAGAGCACAGCTAAAGAGCATGTGGTTCTTGTGCTACAATCCTCCTCTCTTTCCACCGGACACACTGAGGGGCGAGGGTGGCTCCAAAGCAGACGCTGTCCCTCTTTTCCTTCCAGCACGTTTTGTGCCTTGAGCTTTCTCTCTATAGCTGGAAGCTAGTTAGGTTTCATATAGAATTGTGTTCAGTCAATGAAATATGGAAGCAGGACAGCTAAAAGGTAAACTACCCCTAGACAAGTCACTTAGACATTTTGAGGTGTAGCTTTCTGTTGTGCAGCCGGGAGGTGGACTGCCCTTTTGAAAGAAAACCCAGCAGAGAGCTGTTGTTGCAGAACGGACAGAGGTGCCTTTGGTGGCAAAGCACTTGCTATGGCTGGGAGCAACCTCCATCCCACTGGAGAGGCCGTTGCTGAGGGATGGCAGGTGGCAAAGGCACCAATCCGATGGCTCTGTGTTTGTGACATTGAAGGGTCTAAGGGCTGCTTGGCCCCCGCAGCTGGTTGCCAGCGGCTCTGGCGGAATGTTTGCTCTGGAACCTGCAGTCTCCCTGGACAACGTTAGAGGTTCGAGACTGTTTCCTCCCAAAGCTGGAGCATCGCTACGTTGTCCTGCCTTCTTTAAAGGATAGCGACTCCTTTTTCTTCCTGTCTCAAGTCTGGAAGACCCTTCCAAGAGACAAGCGGCTGGGCTAAAGCAAGGGCTGACGAAATGGAGCGCAGCGGCCTAGGTGCAGCAGGCGACAGCGTGCGTGCCTGCCTTGAAGAGCGGGAGCAGGAGGCAAGAGAGGGCTCCTCTGTTCCTCCGCTGCCAGCCCGCCAGCCAGCCAGCGGCACCTCGACGCAAGAGCTGCAGCCAGCACCCGCGCCTGCACCTCTCTGTGATGGGGATGAGGGGCAGCAGCCCAGCTGCAGCTCCACCAGAAGGGCTGAGGGCTGCCTGGAGGTGCCAGCTCCACCAGAGCCCTGGGATCTGACACCCCCAACTTTGTCAAAAGCACCGGGCTCTCCCAAGCCCACACATGACACATTTCCTCAAGATTTGCATCCTGATCCAACAGGCAATGCCTCCACAAAAATTGCCTTCTATTGCACTGAGGATCTGGAGGAAATCTCGGAAGAGGAATTAGAAGACCCGCGGGATCTGACATCCCCATCTTTTTCAGAAGCACAGCCCTCTCCCAGGCATAAAGATGGTACATCGGGTGACGAGACTGGCAACAAGTTACTGAACATCCCTTTCTGTGGTACTGAGGATTTGCAAGTCACCTCTAAGGAAGACTCTGAAGAGCCCTCAGAAAAGGAGGAGTATGTCCAAATCTGCATTACTGATTTGTTGCTTTCAATCTCCACCAAGAAGAGACCGAGGCTCTTACCCCGCAACAGGAAAATGTATATCGAGGTACGTCGTGGCCAAGAAATGGCCCAAGAGGTGAAATATAGCACTCCACTCCCAGCAGACCACTGCTGTCTTCCTGAGGCCACAGATGCAAAGGAAGCTGCTGGCATTTATAAGGCAGAGGCCTTTCACGGGACATTTTCTCCCTCTCCACAGACCCAGGGCAACAGCTGCAGCACCCCCAATACCTCTGCTCGGCCAGACCCTGTGCTCTCAACCGTGTCCAACAAAGACACCGACCACCCTCAGCCTGAGGTCGGAGGAGCATCAGGCAGCAACCCGAGGCAGAATGAAAAAGCGAATCACAAGAGGAGCCTCGCTTCCCCTTCCTCCCCTCCCACACCATCGCAGCAGGCTCAAGAGGAAAGGTGTCTTGACCACCTCCCACCAAAGAAGCGCTATCGCTCCTGCTGGCAGTAGGGAGGCAAGGGGTTCCCTCTGCTACCCCAAGCTGCCACTGTCCTGCCACGTGCCAGCCCCTGAACATCTGCACCCCAGCCTGCCCTTCCCCCAGCACTGCTGCCCCACACACCTCCAGCAAAATCTCGTTTTCTTTTTTATCCGTCCCTTTCTAGGTAGACTCTTATGTTTTCTAAATAAAATAAAAGGTTCTGTTCTTAAGTTATGCTGTGGTGTGTGTTCCTTATCGGCTAGCGGATACGTGAAAACTGCAACTAAACTACTCTTCGGGGAGGAAGGAGGAGGGTACAGGGACGTTCCACCACACCTAGAAGAATGGTATTGCAGTAGAATAATTAAGCCATTCTTTACACTAGGCTCAAATGACTGTGAGGATTCGCGTGAATAATACAAGAGCATGAATGAGAAGAGAATGCTGTGAAAAGCATTACACAAAATGCTAGTTACTAGTGGAGTGGCTAGATTTCATGGATGTTCATGCAACGCTAGTCCATCTCTAACTTTGACAAGTCCAAAAATGTACTCTTCATAATAGGGGTATAATTACAATATTAGAACTGATTTCTAAATGTCAGGATTAAATTAATTAGAATTAAAATAATTTTTAAAACAAAGGTTAGTATTTTTGAATAACAGCTTTGTTAGAGGAATAGAACACGGTGCAATGATGCTTGGGTATGGGTAGGATTTCTCAAGCTGATGTCAGAAGAGGATCCGTCGATTCCAGACCCAAAAAGGGCTTCTAGAGCTGCCATGAGACAAGGCACCGGGAATACCATCCAAACCAGAGCTCTAAAATGGTGAAAGGGACTAAATGGGAGGCCTCTCTATTCTGCAGCCTGGGAGCTTTATTGCAGGGAGCCAAGCTTGCGTAGGTCGGGTCGCCACTTCCTCGTCCCCCTGCCATCCCTCCCACTTCTCCGCTGAGAGCCGGAAAGCTGCCTCCAGCACAGCATGGAGATGCCAGCAAAAGAGGCACCATCGTGCCCTCCCCACGCCTAGGTCTCTCACTCCAGTAGGCAGCACAAGGACAGCGTGCTCTCCATCTGCTTTCCTTTGCTCTGCTCTGCTTTGGACAAGGCTTTGCAGACAGGTCCAGATTCCTGCCAGCAGGAGGGGCACACAAAGGGATTTTGGCCATGCAACAAAGCTGCCACAGTCGGTGGCAGAGGTTTCTCCCCTTCCTATGCTTTGCCAAGGCGTCTTTGCCAAAACACATCACGATGGACGGGAGGGTCTTGAAGGCTTGGAACCCAAGGCACAACTGGAGCCCTCCGTGTCTCTGATTTCTTGATTTCCCCAAAGATGTGGGATGCTATGCTGATTTCCTGCAATTATTCCCTCTCCACCTTTATTTGGTTTCAAGCATGGCTCTCTCAGCACCTCTAACCTGAACATTCTGCAGAGACTAAGCACTGCATTCCTTTGGCTTTTCAAGTGCTCCTAGAAACTGTGGCCACTTTGTTCCTCTCTTCTGAAAGGAAGGGAAGGGAGGCACCAGCAAACATGGAACATTTCCATATTTCCCCTGCAGCCCCTGGAGGAAACTGCACCATGGAGCATGTGGGTGGAGACTTGCATTCAGTCTCCAGCTCAGCCTTTCCTATACCAGAGAGGTTTGCCTATGCCATGGCATCAAAGAGAAGACAAAATCACTTCCCACTGCGGGTATGGGCAGCGATGCAGCTTGCTCTCATGCGGAACCCTCTTAAAGTTGGACACATGCAATGAGAATGAAGTGATCTTTGGAACTACAAGCTCGCTTGTACTTCCCCGCTTTCACTGCCATTCTCTCATGAGAGCGATGACACTGTGCGCAGATGCCTAAGACTCCTGTTTGGTGGTAGTTGGGGATGATGGGAGTCAGTGCTGCTCCCTTTTCTTTCCTTTTGTGTGTGTGTGTGTCTTGTTTGCTTTGGCTTGGATTATCACAGTGTTAATAGACAGTAGCAATGCTGTTCCTGCCGAACGTCATGCTGCCTCCCGGTGACAAAAAGCATCCTCCCTTGAGATGCCCCTGAGACTAGTGAGAGCAGATTCCAGTCCTCTCTCTGCTTCTGCCTACTTCATCCAAGCACTTGAAGAGGAGCTAGATGGTCTCCAAGGGTCCTTTCCCCAGCAATAACCCAGTGGAGGCAAAGAAATCAGTCAGGGCTGCCAGAAGAAAACAAAAATATTAAGTTACACAGGTCCAATAAACTACCTCCCCGAATATTTCAGGAGGGCTTTGTTGTCCACTTGTTGCCATTCAAGAAGGCTGGAGGACCCTGTTGCCCGGTGAGCCAGTGTCCCAGCTCCCTTACCCAGAGGTCAACCAGCAGGACACACTGACACACTGGACACGTGGCATTCCACCAAACTGGGGGGATGGATTTTATTAGGCTCTGAGCTGACAGACTTGCATACGCCAAGACCCCCCTCAGCCTTCCTCCGTTTGCCCCGCTGTCCCGAATGAGTGCCGAAAAAGAGCAAAGGGAAGGTAGGTGGCCCTGCAAAGCTTGACTCACTTTAATCCTGCCAGATCGGTAAGCACAGCCATGACACTGGTGAGTAAGTGATGCAGTAATGAGAGCAGCGGGAACATTTTTGGAGCATTTCTAGAAAGGCCCAAGGGTAATTTAACAGCATCCTCCCGCCTCTTGAGCCCCGTGTTAGGGAGAGCACAGCTAAAGAGCATGTGCTTTCTTGTGCTACAATCCTCCTCTCTTTCCACTGGACACACTGAGGGGCGAGGGTGGCTTCAAAGAAGACGCTGTCCCTCTTTTCCTTCCAGCACGTTTCGTGCCTAGAGTTTTTTCTCTCTATCTGGAAGCTACTTAGGTTTCATATAGAATTGTGTTCAGTCAATGAAAGATGGAAGCATGACAGCTAAAGGGTAAACTACCCCTAGACAAGTCCCTTAGACATTGTGAGGTGTAGCTTTCTGTTGTGCAGCCGGGAGGTGGACTGCCCTTTTGAAAGAAAACCCAGCAGAGAGCTGTTGTTGCAGAACGGACAGAGGTGCCTTTGGTGGCAAAGCACTTGCTATGGCTGGGAGCAACCTCCATCCCACTGGAGAGGCCGTTGCTGAGGGATGGCAGGTGGCAAAGGCACCACACCGATGGCTCTGTGTTTGTGACATTGAAGGGTCTAAGGGCTGCTTGGCGCCCGCAGCTGGTTGCCAGCGGCTCTGGCGGAATGTTTGCTCTGGAACCTGCAGTCTCCCTGGACAACGTTAGAGGTTCGTGGCTGTTTCCTCCTGAAGCTGGAGCATCTCTACGTTGTCCTGCCTTCTTTAAAGGATAGCGACTCCTTTTTCTTCCTGTCTCAAGTCAGGAAGACCCTTCCAAGGTACAAACGGCTGGGCTAAAGCAAGGGCTGACCCAATGGAGCGCAGCGGCCTAGGTGCAGCAGGCGACAGCGTGCGTGCCTGCCTTGAAGAGCGGGAGCAGGAGGCAAGAGAGGGCTCCTCTGTTCCTCCGCTGCCAGCCCGCCAGCCAGCCAGCGGCACCTCGACGCAAGAGCTGCAGCCAGCACCCGCGCCTGCACCTCTCTGTGATGGGGATGAGGGGCAGCAGCCCAGCTGCAGCTCCACCAGAAGGGCTGAGGACTGCCTGGAGGTGCCAGCTCCACCAGAGCCCTGGGATCAGACGCCCACAATTCTTTCAGAAGCGCCGGGCTCTCCCAAGCCCACTCATGACACATTGCCTCCCGACACTCATCCCTATCCAAGAGGCAATCCCCCCATGAACATCGCCTTCCACTCCCTTGAAGATCTGGAAGAAATCTCTGAGGATGAATTAGAAGAGTCATTGGATCTGACACTCCCATCTTTGTCAGAAGCGCCGGGCTCTCCCAAACCCACACATGACACATGGCCTCACGATATGCTTCCTGAAGCAACAGGCAGTGCCTCCATGAGCATTGCCTTCTATTTCTTTGAAGATGTGGAGGAAACCTCTGAAGATGAATTGGAAGAGCCCTGGGATCTGACACCCCCATCTCTTGCAGAAGCACAGCCCTCTCCCAGGCATACAGATGGCACATCAGATAACGAGACAGATCCTTTGCTCACAGGCAACAACTCACCGAACATCCCTGTCTGCGGTAATGGGGATTTGCAAGTCATCTCTGAGGAAGACTATGAAGAGCCCTTGGAAAAGGAGGAGTATGTCCAGATCTGTGTTACAGACTTAATGCTTGCAATGTCCACCAAGAAGAGACCAAGGCTCTTACCTCCCAACAGGAAAATGTATATCGAGGTACGCCAAGGCCAAGAAATGGCCCAAGAGGTGAAATATAGCACTCCACTCCCACCAGACCACTGCTGTCTTGTTGAGGACACATATGCAATGGAAGCTGCTGGCATCTCTAAGGCACAGGCCTTTCACGAGACATTTTCTCTCCCTCCACACACCCAAGGCAGTAGATGCAGCATCCCCAATACCTCTGCTTGGCCAGGCCACATGCTCTCGTCTGTGGCCACCAAAAACACTGACCACCCTCAGCCTGAGCTCGGGGGAGCTTCAGGCAGCAAACCAAGGAAGAATCAAAATGGGAATCGCAAGAGGAGCCTCGCTTCCCCTTCCTCCCCTCCCACACCATCGCAGCAGGCTCAAGAGGAAAGGTGTCTTGAACACCTCCCACCAAAGAAGCGCTATCGCTCCTGCTGCCAGTAGGGAGGCAAGGGGTTCCCTCTGCTACCCCAAGTTGCCACTGTCCTGCCACGTGCCAGTCCCAGAACATCTGCACCCCAGCCTGCCCTTCCCCCAGCACTGCTGCCCCACACACCTCCAGCAAAATCTCGTTTTCTTTTTTTTCCCCTCCCTTTCACGGTAGTCTTTTATGTTTTCTAAATTAAATGACAGGTGCTGTTCTTCAGTTACGATCTGGTGTTTGTTCCTTTTCGGCTAGCGGATACGTGAAAAATGCAAGTAAGCTAATCTTGGGAGAAGGAGGAGGAGGGTATAGGGACATTCTACCACACCTAGAAGAATGGTATTCCAGTAGAATAATTAAGCCATTCTTTACACTAGGCTCAAATGCCTCTGAGGGATAACGTATATAATACGGCAGCATGAATGAGAAGAGAATGCTGTGAAAAGCATTACACAAAATACTAGTTACTAGTGGAGTGGCTAGATTTCATGGATGTTCATGCAAGGCTAGCCCATCTCCAACTCTGCCAAGTACAAAAATATACTCTTCGTAGAAGGGGTAGAGTGGAATATTAGAATTGATTTCTAAATGTGAGGGTTGACTTAATGAGAATTAGATTAATTTTTAAAATTAAGGTTAGGATTTTTAAAAAACAGCTTTGTTAGAGGAAAAGAACACTGGGCAATGACGCTGGGGTATGGGTAGCGTGTCTCAAGCTGATGTCAGAAGAGGATGCGTTGATGCCAGACCCAAAAAGGGCTAATAGAGCTACCATGAGTCAAGGCACCAGGAATATCATCCAAACCAGAGCTCTAAAATGGCGAAAGGGACTAAATGGGAGGCCCCTCTATTCTGAAACCTCAGAGCTTTATTGCATAGCTCGTGTCGCCACATCCTCGTCCCCCTGCCATCCCACCCACTTCTCCGCTGAGAGCAGGAAAGCTGCCTCCAGCACAGCATGGAGATGCCAGCAAAAGAGGCACCATCGTGCCCTCCCCACGCCTAGGTCTCTCACTCCAGTAGGCAGCACAAGGACAGCGCTCTCTCCATCTGCTTTCCTTTGCTCTGCTCTGCTTTGGACAAAGGTTTTGCAGACAGGTCCAGATTCCTGCCATCAGGAGGGGCACACAAAGGGATTTTGGCCATGCAACAAAGCTGCCACAGTCGGTGGCAGAGGTTTCTCCCCTTCCTATGCTTTGCCAAGGCGGCTCTGCCAAAACAGGTCATGATGGGCTGGGGGCTCTTGAAGGCTCAAAACCCAAGGCACAACTGGAGCCCTCCATGTCTCTGATTTCTTGATTTCCCCAAAGATGAGAGAGGCTACACTGATTCCCTGCAACTATTCCCTCTCCACCTTCATTTGGTCTCAAGCATGGCTCTCTCAGCCCCTCTAACCTGAGCCCTATGCAGAGACTAAGCACTGCATTCCTTGGGCTTTTCAAGTGCTCCTAGAAACTGTGGCCACTTTGTTCCTACCTTCTGAAAGGAAGGGAAGGGAGGCACCAGCAAAGACGGGACATTTCCAGTTTTCCCCTGCAGCCCCTGGAGGAAACTGAACCAGGGAGCACGTGGCTGGAGACTTGCATTCAGTCTCCAGCTCAGCCTTTCCTGTACCAGAGAGGTTTGCCTATGCCATGGCATCAAAGAGAAGAAAAAATCACTTTCCCACTGCCGGCATGGGCAGCGATGCAGCTTGCTCTCATGCAGAACCCTCTTAAAGTTGGACACATGCAATGAAAATGAAGTGATCTTTGGAACTACAAGCTCGCTTGTACTTCCCCGCTTTCACTGCCATTCTCTCATGAGAGCGATGAAACTGTGCGCAGATGCCTAAGACTCCTGTTTGGTGGTAGTTGGGGGTGATGGGAGTCAGTGCTGCTCCCTTTTCTTTCATTTTGTGTGTGTGTGTGTGTCTTGTTTGGTTTGGCTTGGATTATCACAGTGTTAATAGACAGTAGCAATGCTGTTCCTGCCATACGTCATGCTGCCTCCCAATGACGAAAAGCATCCTCCCTTGAGATGCCCCTGAGACTAGTGAGAGCAGATTCCAGTCCTCTCTCTGCTTCTGCCCACTTCATCCAAGCACTTGAAGAGGAGCTAGATGGTCTCCAAGGGTCCTTTCCCCAGCACTAACCCAGTGGAGGCAAACAAATCAGTCAGGGCTGCAAGAAGAAAACAAAAATATTAATTTACACAGCTCCAATAAACTACCTCCCCGAATATTTCAGGAGGGCTTTGTTGCCCACTTGTTGACCATTGAGGAAGACTGGAGGACCCTGTCGACCGGTGAGCCAATGTCCCAGCTCCCTTACCCAGAGGTCAACCAGCAGGACACATTGACACACTGGACACGTGGCATGACACCAATCTGGGGGGATGGATTTTATTAGGCCCTGAGCTGAAAGACTTGCTTATGCCAAGACCCCCCTCAGCCATCCTCCGTTTGCCCCGCTGTCTCGAATGAGTGCTGAAAAAGAGCAAAGGGAAGATAGGTGGCCCTGCAAAGCTTGACTCACTTTAATCCTGCCAGATCGGTAAGCACAGCCATGACACTGGTGAGTAAGTGATGGAGTAATGAGAGCAGCGGGAACATTTTTGGAGCATTTCTAAAAAGGCCCAAGGGTAATTTAACAGCATCCTCCTGCCTCTTGAGTGCCATGTTAGGGAGAGCACAGCTAAAGAGCATGTGCTTTCTTGTGCTACAATCCTCCTCTCTTTCCACTGGACACACTGAGGGGCGAGGGTGACTTCAAAGAAGATGCTGTCCCTCTTTTCCTTCTAGCACGTTTCATACCTAGTGCTTTTTCTCTCTAGCTGGAAGCTCTATAGGTTTCATATAGAATTGTGTTCAGTCAATGAAAGATGGAAGCATGACAGCTAAAGGGTAAAGTACCCCTAGACAAGTCCCTTAGACATTGTGAGGCGTAGCTTTCCGTTGTGCAGCAGGGAGGTGGACTGTCCTTTTGAAAGAAAACCAGGCAGAGAGCTATTGTTGCAGAATGGACAGAGGTGCCTCTGGTGGCAAAGCACTTGCTATGGCTGGGAGCAACCTCCATCCCACTGGAGAGGCCGTTGCTGAGGGATGGCAGGTGGCAAAGGCACCACACCGATGGCTCTGTGTTTGTGACATTGAAGGGTCTAAGGGCTGTTTGGCCCCCGCAGCTGGTTGCCAGCGGCTCTGGCGGAATGTTTGCTCTGGAACCTGCAGTCTCCCTGGACAACGTTAGAGGTTCGCGGCTGTTTCCTCCTGAAGCTGGAGCATCGCTACGTTGTCCTGCCTTCTTTAAAGGATAGCTACTCCTTTTTCTTCTTATATGAAGTCAGGAAGAGCCTTTCAAGGGACAAGCGGCTGGGTTAAAGTGAGGGCTGACCCAATGGAGCGCAGCGGCCTAGGTGCAGCAGGCGACAGCGTGCGTGCCTGCCTTGAAGAGCGGGAGCAGGAGGCAAGAGAGGGCTCCTCTGTTCCTCCGCTGCCAGCCCGCCAGCCAGCCAGCGGCACCTCGACGCAAGAGCTGCAGCCAGCACCCGCGCCTGCACCTCTCTGTGATGGGGATGAGGGGCAGCAGCCCAGCTGCAGCTCCACCAGAAGGGCTGAGGACTGCCTGGAGGTGCCAGCTCCACCAGAGCCCTGGGATCTGACGCCCACAATTCTTTCAGAAGCGCCGGGATCTCCCAAGCCCACACGGGACACATTGCCTCAAGATATGCATTCTGATCCGACAGGCAACGCCTCCATAAAAATCGCCTTCTATTGCATTGAGGATCTGGAGGAAATATCTGAAGAGGAATAAGAAGACACCTGGGATCTGACACCCCCATCTTTGTCAGAAGCACAGCCCTCTCCCAGGCACAGAGATGGCACATTGGATCACGAGCCAGACCCCTTTCCCACAGCCAACAAGCCACTTAACATCCCTTTCTACCGTAATGAGGATTTGGAAGACAGCTCCACGGAAGAATTTGACCAGCCCTCGGAAAACGAGGATTTTGTCCGAATCTGCATTACTGATTTGTTGCTTTCAATCTCCACAAAGAAGAGACCAAGGCTCTTACCACCCAACAGGAAAATGTATATCGAGGTACGTCGTGGCCAAGAAATGGTCCAAGAGGTGAAAAGAAGCACTTCATTCCAACCAGAGCACTGCCATCTTCCAGAGGCCACTGATGCAATGGAAGCTGCTGGCATTTATAAGGCAGAGGCCTTTCACAAAACATTTTCTCCCTCTCCACACACCCAGGGCAACAGCTACAGCACCCCCAATACCTCTGCTTGGCCAGACCTTGTGCTCTCGACCGTGGCCGACAAAGACACCGACCACCCTCAGCCTGAGCTCGGAGGAGCATCAGGCAGCAACCCGAGGCAGAATGAAAAAGCGAATCGTAAGAGGAGCCTCGCTTCCCCTTCCTCCCCTCCCACACCATCGCAGCAGGCTCAAGAGGAAAGGTGTCTTGACCACCTCCCACCAAAGAAGCGCTGTCGCTCCTGCTGCCAGTAGGGAGGCAAGGGGTTCCCTCTGCTACCCCAAGCTGCCACTGTCCTGTCACGTGCCAGCCCCTGAACATCTGCACCCCAGCCTGCCCTTCCCCCAGCACTGCTGCCCCACAAGCAAAATCTTGTTTTTTTTTTTTTTTTCTTTTTTTTCCCCACTCCCTTTCTAGGTAGTCTCTTATGTTTTCCAAATAAAATGACAGGTGCTGTTCTTAAGTTATGCTCCGGTGTGTGTTCATTTTCGCCTAGCGGATTTGTTGAAACTGCAGTTAAATAACTCTTAGGGGAAGGAGGAGGAGGGTACAGGAACGTTTCACCACACCTAGAAGAATGGTATTCCAATAGATTAATTAATTCATTCTTTACACTAAGCTCAAATGACCCTGAGGATTCGGGTGAACAATCCGAGAGCATGAATGAGAAGAGAATGCTGTGGAAAGCATTACACAAAATACTAGTTACTAGTGGAGGGGCTAGATTTCATGGATGTTCATGCAACACTAGTCCATCTCCAACTCTGCCAAGTACAAAAATGTACTCTTTGTAATAAAGGTAGTTTCTAAATTTCTAAATGTTAGGATTAAATTAATTAGAATTAGATCTATTTTTAAAATTAAGGTTAGAGTTTTTAAATAACAGCTTTGTTAGAGGAAAAGAACACTGGGCAATGATGCTTGGGTATGGGTAGGACTTCTCAAGGTGATATCAGAACAGGATCCATCGATTCCAGACCCAAAAAGTGCTCATAGAACTGCCATGAGTCAAGGCACCGGGAATACCATCCAAACTGGAGCTCTAAAATGGTGAAAGGGACTAAATGGGAGGCCTCTCTATTCTGCAGCCTGGGAACTTTATTGCAGGAGGCCAAGCTTGCGTAGGTCGGGTCGCCACTTCCTCGTCCCCCTGCGATCCCACCTGCGGGAGGCCAGACATGACTCCTGAAGGCTTCAATGTGAGTCTTAGCAGAAATTACTTTATTCACGTTACAGCAGTCTATTTATCTGCTACATTTCTGTTAAGTCATCTAGCCACGCGTACGCTTACATTGCGATTGGTTGCATACTACTGTCCACACATCTTTTACCGTACTAGGTTGGCTGTAGATATCGGGGCACATGTTTACATGACTGGCCCACACACAGTCCTCTATCCTGCACTGATAACCTTGTTTACAGGTTCTTCCTCTCCTATTTCTGTGTTCTTGCAGCTGGTGACTTTCCAACGACCTTTTTGCCTTGGTCTTAGTCCAGCTCATCGTATTCGTCTTCTACCAGGAAGCCTCTGTTACTTAGATATGCTCCCACAATTCCCCCTTTTTGTTCTTGAACCAGGCAAACCTTCTTTACAGCATTCTCAATCATACTGGATACAGGTTTTAATAAACAAGGCACAACTAGCAGAATGCAACATAGAATCAACACCACCATTCCAGCACTTCTAAATAACGAGCCAAACCATCTCGAAATTTCCCATCCATGTAATGAATTGTCCAACCATGACAGACCCTCATCCTCTGTGACTTTATGCAAAATCTTTGCGTGATCCCAAATGTCTTGGACATCCGTGAGTATTCTTCCGGACTGATCAATATTAGATATGTATTCGTAGTCCCTCTTCCAGTGTTGCTCTCCTACTCCCACAGAATAGCTACTTGCAGAATATATACACCTGCTGTGGTTCAATTTAAGCTTTATGGTCGTCCAATGGCCTGTTCTGTTTTGAAAGGTGCCTAGATTCAGGCCTGATAAGTTATAATATACATAAGGCACCGTGTTACTAACCAATTGAAGTATAAAGGGCATTCCTTCCATTGCGACATTCCCTGTGTACACTGATATGACATATTGAGTAGGCTATATGGATTCAGGTCTGGCCAGTTGCTTAGAGGAATACCTAACACCAGTGCATCGAATTGATCTGCTGTCCCACAAAGCCAACAACTCTTCATTTGGTATAATTAACAATCTGCCTAAGAAGGATAACATATCCATTAGCGTTAAAAGCAGCATCAGCTCCCATAATAGCATTAAAAGCAACATTACCTCTTAAAAGCCACAATATACAGCTAATAATAACAGTAACACTTCTTCCTCCCATGTTGTTCTTCTGCAGGCTCACACTTTCCACAGCTAGGGTACCGGTTGCTTGCCTGCTACGTCTGATGTAGGCGAGTTTGCTTCCAGCCAAGGTCTCACCCACTTTGCTGTCACCCATCTGGTTCCGGTATCTGTAATGACACAAGCATACCCTTTTCCCCAGGCTATCAAGTCAAAAGGTCCCGTCCATTTTTCCATGTTCCAGTCTCTCAGCATCACCTTACACGGGCCCGATTTTACTTCTGTCAGGGCTCCCTTTAGCCCAGCCCGTGTTTGACCATTGGAGGGACTAGGCTATCCTGGGGTAATCTCAAAAAATTTAAAACATATATTACTTTTGCCAATCTCTCTGCAGGCATAATTCCCAATTCTCCCCCTTTTTGTATTTGAAGCTGGCATTTCAGCGTTTGCTTCATACGTTCCATTATGGCCTGCCCAGTAGGGGAGTGTGGAATGAAATAATCTTTTAAATCGATTATTAAGATGTCCCAGTCTTTTGGGATCATCACAGGTGATGGTAAGCCTGGTTGCAGTGCTCCCAGATCTTTCATAACTGCATTTACTTTCCGCAAATCATGCAGCAATCACCACTTCCCAGATTTTTTGGGGATAGTAAAGACAGGCGTATTCCAGGGGCTAGCTGAAGGCTGTATGTGACCCTTTTCTAATTGTTCTTGCACTAATGCTTGCAAGTGAGCGACCTTTTCTGTAGACAGCGGCCACTGGTCGACCCAGACAGGTGTACTAGACGTCCAGGATAATTTTATCACCGGTCGCTCTCTCCCAGTGACTGCTGCTAGAAAACCTGTAGATCAGTAACCAATCGTGCACCTAGCTGG
Source organism: Tinamus guttatus (assembly GCF_059628265.1). NCBI lineage: Eukaryota > Metazoa > Chordata > Aves > Tinamiformes > Tinamidae > Tinamus > Tinamus guttatus. The sequence continues at coordinate 164,793 of NW_028288659.1, read as the reverse complement.
CTTAGCGCGTCTCGTCCTAGCAGCGATACTGGTGCATTGGTGACGTATGGTTTAATACTGCAACATCCACCATCTGCCATACAGCATTGCACTAGCTCCTTACTGACACGCGTTGTTTGCACTGCACCTACCCCCATAACAGGAATCGATGGAGTTTCTAATGGCCAGGTGTGAGGCCAGGCAGCCACATGGACAATCGTTACGTCCGCCCCAGTGTCCACTAACATTGAAATTGATGTCTGATGCCCACATGGGTGTTTTAATGTTACCTGTTCCATTGGTTGTCGTTTTGAGATGTCCATTGCCAGGTGTATTTCACGGGTCCCGGTTGAGCCAAAACCCTGTTTCCCTCTGATTTTTGATTTAGATTTGGGAACGCATGCCAAAAATGGCACTAGCTGTGCGATCTTCTCCCCAGCTGGAACATGAATCGGCGGACTGGGGGTCCAGACCATCACATGAACGGTACCCGTAAAGTCCGCATCGATCACGCCAGGCAATACAAAAAGGCCTTTGCGCGTAACCGATGAGCGACCTAACAGCAGTGCACTTAATCCTTTTCCCAGCAAGCAGTGGATGGGAGGCATTGTACACTGGAGTCGGTGAGCATTGCGTCTACTGCGAGGGCAATGTCCACTCCGGCACTTCCTGTTGTGGTGGCGGTGATGCCATCCAAGCTCCCCGGGATCTTACTTTCATCGGCGCGCGAGATCCCAGTGCGCTCGCCTTCCCGTTTCCCAACCTGGTTCCGTTTGCGTGTGCCTGGGAGCGGCACTCCTTCTCCTGGTGACCAAACCTCCCACATCTATTGCAACCTCCATTAAACGCAGATCCGCCGCCCCTTTTATCGAACTGCCACTGGGCTTTGAGATGACCGGGGCGTCCGCACTTAACGCAGCGCGGGTTGTTTTTGTTAACTAAAGGTCGTACGGCTGCTGCAAATGCACGTGCCCTGTAATCCGCCTTTTGCTCATCCCAGCTAATACGCCCACAAGCCTCCATCATTTGCACGATCGAGGCATCCCGTGGTAGTGCTCTAAGCGCTCGCTTACACTCCACAGTAGCGTTCTCAACCGCTGAAGACATCAGGATGGCTTCTCTCGCTTCTGGAGTCAGAGAGGCGCGTTCTAGGGCCTCTCGCAAGCGGTCTAAGAAAGACATATACGACTCCCCACTTACTTGTTTTACCTTTGTGTAAGGTGGGGTCGGTTTCCCGTCCTCAGGTATAGACCGCAAAGCTTCCCTGGCTAAGTCCGCCGACATGCGTAGCACCTCGGGCGGAAGTTGTGCTTGATCTGCAGGGTTAGCAACATTTCCAGATCCCGTTAAGGCAGCAGGCCCTCCTAGGTGCAACGGATCCCCGTCACGCCGTTCCATGCTATTGAGGCCTGCAATGTCAGGCAACAAGTCACTGAACATCCGTGTCTGTGGCAATGAGGATTTGCAAGTCATCTGCAAGGAAGACTCTGAAGAGCCCTTGGAAAAGGAGGAGTTTGTCCAGATCTGTGTTACTGACTTGATGCTTGCAATTTCCACAAAGAAGAGACCAAGGCTCTTAACACCCAACAGGAAAATGTATATAGAGATAACCTCGTGGCAAAGAAATGGTCCAAGATGTTAAAAGTAGCACTCCACTCCCACCAGAGCACTGCTGTCTTCCGGAGGCCAGAGATGCAAAGGAAGCTGCTGGCATCTCTAAGGCACTGGCCTTTCACAAAACATTTTCTCCCTCTCCACACACCCAGGGCAGCAGCTGCAGCACCCCCAATACCTCTGCTCGGCCAGACCTTGTGCTCTCGACTGTGGCCAACAAAGACATCGACCACCCTCAGCCTGATCTCGGAGGAGCATCAGGCAGCAACCCGAGGCAGAATGAAAAAGCGAATCGCAAGAGGAGCCTCGCTTCCCCTTCCTCCCCTCCCACACCATCGCAGCAGGCTCAAGAGGAAAGGTGTCTTGACCACCTCCCACCAAAGAAGCGCTATCGCTCCTGCTGCCAGTAGGGAGGCAAGGGGTTCCCTCTGCTACCCCAAGCTGCCACTGTCCTGCAATGTGCCAGCCCCTGAACATCTGCACCCCAGCCTGCCCTTCCCCCAGCACTGCTGCCCCACACACCTCCAGCAAAATCTCGTCTTTTTTTTTTTTTTCCCATCCGCATATCTAGGTAGTCTCTTATGTTTTCCAAATAAAATGACAGGTGCTGTTCTTAAGTTGCACTCTGGTGTGTGTTCCTTTTCGGCTAGCCGATATGTGAAGACTGCAACTAAGCTCCTCTTGGGGGAAGGAGGAGGAGGGTTCGGGGGCGTTCTACCACACCTAGCAGAATGGTATTCCAGTAGAATAATTAAGCCATTCTTTACACTAGGCTCAAATGACTGGGAGGATTCAAGTGAATAATACAGGACCATGAATGAGAAGAGAATGCTGTAAAAAGCGTTACACAGAATACTAGTTACTAGTGGAGTGGCTAGACATCATGGATGTTCATGCAATGCTAGTCCATATCCAACTCTGACAAGTACAAAAATGCACTCTTTGTAGAAGGGGTAGAGTGGAATATTAGAATTGATTTCTAAATGTGAGGGTTGACTTAATGAGAATTAGATTAATTTTTAACATTAAGGTAAGGATTTTTGAATAACAGCTTTGTTAGAGGAAAAGAACACTGGGCAATGACGCTGGGGTATGGGTAGGGTTTCTCAAGCTGATTGATATCAGAAGAGGATCCGTCGATTCCAGACCCAAAAAGGGCTCATAGAGCTGCCATGAGTCAAGGCACCGGAAATACCATCCAAACCGGAGCTCTAAAATGGCAAAAGGGACTAAATGGGTGACTTACGAATCACAAACGGCTGGGCTAAAGCAAGTGCTGACCAAATGGAGCGCAGCGGCCTAGGTGCAGCAGGCGACAGCGTGCGTGCCTGCCTTGAAGAGCGGGAGCAGGAGGCAAGAGAGGGCTCCTCTGTTCCTCCGCTGCCAGCCCGCCAGCCAGCCAGCGGCACCTCGACGCAAGAGCTGCAGCCAGCACCCGCGCCTGCACCTCTCTGTGATGGGGATGAGGGGCAGCAGCCCAGCTGCAGCTCCACCAGAAGGGCTGAGGACTGCCTGGAGGTGCCAGCTCCACCAGAGCCCTGGGATCTGACACCCACAATTCTTTCAGAAGCGCCGGGCTGTCCCAAGCCCACACATGACACATTGCCTCAGAACACTGATCCATATCCAAGAGGCAATCCTCCCATGAATATTACCTTCTATTCCCTTGAAGATCTGGAAGAGATCTCTGAGGATGAATTAGAAGAGTCCTTGGATCTGACACCCCCATCTTTGTCAGAAGCACCGGGCTCTCCCAAGAACACACATCGCACATCGCCTCATGAGAGACGTCCCAGTGAGGCAGGCAGTGCCACTGTCAACATGGCCTTCTATTGCCTTGAAGATTTGGAGGAAATCTCTGATGAAGAATTAGAAGAGCCCTTGGATCTTACACCCCCACCTTTATCAGGAGGACAGGGCTCTCCCAAATGCACACATGGCACATCGCCTCATGAGAGAGGTCCCGATGAGACAGGTAATGCCTCCATGTACATGGCCTTCTATTGCATAGAGCATTTAGAGGAAATCTCTGAAGATGAATTAGAGGAGCCCTGGGATCTGACACCCCCATCTCATGCAGAAGCACTGCCCTCTCCCAGGCATACAGATGGCACACTGTCTCACGAGACAAACCCTTTTCCCACAGGGAACAAGCCACTGAACATCCATGTCTGTGGTAATGAGGATTTGGGAGACATCTCTGAGGAGGAATTGGAAGAGCCCTTGGAAAAGGAGGAGATTGCCCAAATCTGCAACACTGACTGGATAGATGCAATCTCCAGTAGGAAGAGACCAAGGCCCTTAACCCCCGACAGGAAAATGTATATAGAGGTGTGTTATGATAAAGAAATGCCCCAAGAGATGAAATATAGCACTCCACTCCCACCAAAGCACTGTCTTCTTGAGGCCACAGATGCAATGGAAGCATTTATAAGGCAGAGGCCTTTCACAAGACATATTCTCCCTCTCCAAACACCCAGGGCAGCGGCTGCAGCATCCCCAATAGCTCTGCTCGGCCAGGACACGTGCTCTCAACCGTGGCCAACAAAGACACTGACCACCCTCAGCCTGAGCTCGGAGGAGCATCAGGCAGCAACCCGAGGCAGAATGAAAAAGCGAATCGCAAGAGGAGCCTCGCTTCCCCTTCCTCCCCTCCCACACCATCGCAGCAGGCTCAAGAGGAAAGGTGTCTTGAACACCTCCCACCAAAGAAGCGCTATCGCTCCTGGTGCCAGTAGGGAGGCAAGGGGTTCCCTCTGCTACCCCAAGCTGCCACTGTCCTGCCACGTGCCAGCCCCTGAACATCTGCACCCCAGCCTGCCCTTCCCCCAGCAATGCTGCCCCACACACCTCCAGCAAAATCTCGTTTTCTTTTTTATCCGTCCCTTTCTACGTAGTCTCTTATGTTTTCTAAATAAAATAAAAGGTTCTGTTCTTAAGTTATGCTGTGGTGTGTGTTCCTTATCGGCTAGCGGATACGTGAAAACTGCAACTAAACTACTCTTCGGGGAGGAAGGAGGAGGGTACAGGGACGTTCCAGCACACCTAGAAGAATGGTATTCCAGTAGAATAATTAAGCCATTCTTTACACTAGGCTCAAATGACTCTGAGGATTCAAGTGAATAATACAAGAGCATGAATGAGAAGAGAATGCTGTGAAAAGCGTTACACAAAATACACGTTACTAGTGGAGGGGCTAGATTTCATGGAAGTTCATACAACACTAGTCCATCTCCTACTCTGCCAAGTACAAAAATGTACTCTTCGTAGAAGGGCTAGGATTGTAATATTAGAATAGATTTCTAACTGTCAGGATTAACTTGATTAGAATTAAAATATTTTTTAAAGTTAAGGTTAGGATTTTTAAATAACAGCTTTGTTAGAGGAAAAGAACACTGTGCAATGATGCATGGGTATGGGTAGGATTTCTCAAGGTTATGTCAGAAGAGGATCCATCGATTCCAGACCCAAAAAGGGCTCCTAGAGCTGCCATGAGTCAAGGCACCGGGAATACCTTCCAAACCGGAGCTCTAAAATGGTGAAATGGACTAAATGGGAGGCCTCTACTCTGCAGCCTCGAAGCTTTATTGCAGGGAGCCAAGCTTGCGTAGGTCGGGTCCCCACTTCCTCGTCCCCCTGCCATCCCACCCACTTCTCCGCTGAGAGCAGGAAAGCTGCCTCCAGCACAGCACGGAGATGCCAGCAAAAGAGGCACCATCGTGCCCTCCCCACGCCTAGGTCTCTCACTCCAGTAGGCAGCACAAGGACAGCGCGCTCTCCATCTGCTTTCCTTTGCTCTGCTCTGCTTTGGACAAGGGTTTGCAGACAGGTCCAGATTCCTGCCAGAAGGAGGGGCACACAAAGGGATTTTGGCCATGCAACATGGCTTCCACAGTCGGTGGCAGAGGTTTCTCCCCTTCCTACGCTTTGCCAAGGCGGCTCTGCCAAAACACATGACGATGGGCTGGGGGCTGTGGAAGGCTCGGAACCCAAGGCACACCTGGAGGCCTCCGTGTCTGTGATTTCTGTATTTCTCCAAAGATGTGGGAGGCTACACTGATTCCCTTCAACTATTCCCTCTCCACCTTTACTTGATCTCAAGTGCAGCTGTCTCACCACCTCTAACCTGAACGCTCTGCAGAGACTAAGCACTGCATTCCTTTGGCTTTTCATGTGCTCCAAGAAACTGTGGCCACTTTGTTCCTACCTTCTGAAAGGAAGGGAAGGGAGGCACCAGCAAAGACGGGACATTTCCAGATTTCCCCTGCAGCCCCTGGAGGAAACTGCACCGTGGAGCACGTGGCTGGAGACTTGCATTCAGTCTCCAGCTCAGTCTTCCATGTACCAGAGAGGTTTGCCTATGCCATTGCATTGAAGAGAAGACATGCAATGAAAATGAAGTGATATTTGGAACTACGAGCTCGCTTGTACTTCTCCACTTTCACTGCGATTCTCTCATCACAGCGATGACACTCTACGCAGATGCCTAAGACTCCTGTTTGGTGGTAGTTGTGGGTGATGGGAGCCAGTGCTGCTCCCTTTTCTTTCCCTTTGTGTGTGTGTGTGTCCTGTTTGCTTTCGCTTGGATTATCAGAGTGTTAATAGACTGTAGCTATGCTGTTCCTGCCGAAAGTCATGCTGCCTCCCAGTGACAGAAAGCATCCTCCCCTGAGATGCCCCTGAGACTAGTGAGAGTAGATTCCAGTCCTCTCTCTGCTTCTGCCCACTTCCTCCAAGCACTTGAAGAGGAGCTAGATGGTCTCCAAGGGTCCTTTCCGCAGCACTAACCCAGTGGAGGCAAACAAATCAGTCAGGCCTGCAAGAAGAAAACATGAATATTAAGTTACACAGGTCCAATAAACTACCTCCCTGAATATTTCAAGAGCACTTTGTTGCCCACTTGTTGGCCATTCAAGAAGGCTGGAGGACCCTGTTGCCCGGTGAGCCAGTGTCCCAGCTCCCTTACCCAGAGGTCAACCAGCAGGACACATTGACACACTGGACACGTGGCATGACACCAAACTGGGGGGATGGATTTTATTAGGCTCTGAGCTGACAGACTTGAATATGCCAAGACCCCGCTCAGCCTCCCTCCTTTTGCTCCGCTGTCTCGAATGAGTGCCGAAAAAGAGCAAAGGGAAGATAGGTGTTGCAGTTCAAATGGCTGCAGCGACCTGGTTCAGGGACGGCACGGCGACCACCCCCAAACCACTCGGGCTATCAGCTAGTTGACACAAATGTGGTGGACGGCAAATGGCCTTTATTGATGGGAAACAAGGTGTTATATATCTAGGTTTACAACGTCACATCCGTCTGCTTACACCATAGACTAAACACTATTGGCTACTAGGGGCCCTATCTTTCCGTACAGCACGATATCTTCCGGCCGCCGTTCCCTAACTATCTGCAACAACTTCCCCCCTCCCTATGCATAACAAAACTAGCTAAAATACAACTATCTTATTCTTATTACTATCTTATTCTATTCTTATAGTTATACCAATCTTAAAATTACATATCATAAACTTGACATAAAACATAAGGCACAAAGAAGAAGGCGCGTAGAAGGTAGAGGATGACAGGTAATATCAGGGTGTAGGAATAGGGTGTACCTTGGGATAACTTGGGGGTAATACTGAGTGGATATATTCTTAAAGCAGTTGTTGGTGTTCTACTAACATGATGTTAACCTTCTCTAGCTGATTCTTGACAAACGGCATGAGCTTATTCAATATACAGGGTCCAAAGATTAGCGTCATCATGATCATTGTGATCGGCCCTATCAAGGTGGATATCAGGGTGGTTAACCACGGCGAACCGGTGAACAAATTTTTGTACCGGCTGCGTTTGGAACAGGGTTCAATGGGTGCTAGTTGGCAAGGCATGGCACTGAAAACTGGTGGCCCTGTAGTTATTTTTGTACTAATTGCTTGAGATTGTTCGATCTGTTCAAGTACCCCATTTAAAAGGGCTGGTGTGACTCTACCTGTCCTATAGTGACAAGCTGCAAAATTAAGATAACGCAAAGGCATCGCGGCGCCCTCTTGCGGAGGCTGTTTTGTTGTTTTCTGGATTCGGTCAGCGTGGAACTCGCAGGCTCGGGCGGGACGCTTGTCACCGGGGTGTACGGGTTACGGGGGTGTCCGATGATCCGGTCCTGTGAACAGAAACTCACAATTTTCATTAGTTTTATTTTGAAGGTAACAGCCACCTGAATTGGGGTCAGATGCTCTTCCTTTGCAACATGCTTAATCATGAATGCTCCCGCCGGTTTTTCTTTAATTCGGATGTTTACCTTCTTTTTCTCCTTCCTTAAGTTTGAATCGGTTGTGAGCCACTCGTCCTGACTAGTGTCTGATCCGGAGTCGGAACTCGACTGACTGGTCACTTCCGGGCTCCGGTCACTCCCATTGGTTTCCGGCGCCTCACTCGCACCGGGGGCACCCTCGCCCCACCCTACCCCCTGCGGCTCGGCGCCATTTTGAGGGGCATAGGGTGGTGTCCTGGCCCAGACGTCATCATGCTCTGACTTCTTTTCAATGTTCCTAGCTTCCTCGGCTAGCTCGCTCCAAACAGATTTCGGCTGTTTCTGCTCCTCTGTAAGCGGGTCGGGGTTCGGGGATGGAGGGGATGTTTCACCCTCTTGCTGACCTTTAGGCTCAGCAGAATTGCCATCACCTGGGGGGTCCAAAGTCTGCGCAGTTGTCCCGATTCCCACTTTGAACGTGGCCAATAAACAGTCTTTTACTGCTACCCAAGTCTCCTGCTCTTTCATAGCTTTCTGTAAAGCTTGTACAACGTTTCCCCAAGCCTTAAGGTTTTTCCCACAACCTGAGAACATTGTCTCCTCAGCTAATGCCTTAGTACATTTGTCCCACAGTTCAGGGTGGAGAATATCCACCGGCTGGTCTATAGCCTTAATTTTCAAAAGCCTTGTAACTGCAAGAGTAAAATCTTTTGGCTTACAATCAATCCCCCAGTACTTATGTAATTGCGATACGACCTTTATGAGGGCTTCCATCCTGCTTGTTGATTCAGTAGTGTCCCCTTCGCCAGGGTGGTCCACTTGCTCTGGCTGCTGCTCACGCTGCTCGCTCATCCAGGCGATGACGTTCCCGGGTTTCGGCACCACTTGTTGCAGTTCAAATGGCTGCAGCGACCTGGTTCAGGGACGGCACGGCGACCACCCCCAGACCACTCGGGCTATCAGCTAGTTGACACAAATGTGGTGGACGGCAAATGGCCTTTATTGATGGGAAACAAGGTGTTATATATCTAGGTTTACAACGTCACATCCGTCTGCTTACACCATAGACTAAACACTATTGGCTACTAGGGGCCCTATCTTTCCGTACAGCACGATATCTTCCGGCCGCCGTTCCCTAACTATCTGCAACAGATAGGTGGCCCTGCAAAGCTTGACTCACTTTAATCCTGCCATATCGGTAAGCACAGCCATGACACTGGTGAGTAAGTGATGGAGTAATGAGAGCAGCGGGAACATTTTTGGAGCATTTCTAGAAAGGCCCAAGGGTAATTTAACAGCATCCTCCTGCATCTTGAGTCCCGTCTTAGGGAGAGCACAGCTAAAGAGCATGTCCTTTCCTGGGCTACAATCCTCCTCCCTTTCCACCGGACACACTGAGGGGCGAGGGCGGCTCCAAAGCAGACGCTGTCCCTCTTTTCCTTGCAGCGTGTTTCATACCTAGTGCTTTTTCTCTCTAGCTGGAAGCTCTATAGGTTTCATATAGAATTGTGTTCAGTCAATGAAATATTGAAGCATGACAGCTAAAGGGTAAACTACCCCTAGACAAGTCCCTTAGACATTTAGAGGTGTAACATTCCGTCGTGCAGCAGGGAAGTGGACTGCCCTTTTGAAAGAAAACCCAGCAGAGAGCTGTTGTTGCAGAATGGACAGAGGTGCCTTTGGTGGCAAAGCACTTGCTATGGCTGGGAGGAACCTCCATCCCACTGGAGAGGCCGTTGCTGAGGGATGGCACGTGGCAAAGGCACCACACCGATGGCTCTGTGTTTGTGACATTGAAGGGTCTAAGGGCTGCTTGGCGCCCACAGCTGGTTGCCAGCGGCTCTGGCGGAATGTTTGCTCTGGAACCTGCAGTCTCCCTGGACAACGTTAGAGGTTCGAGACTGTTTCCTCCCGAAGTTGGAGCATCGCTACGTTGTCCTGCCTTCTTTAAAGGATAGCTACTGCTTTTTCTTCCTATCTCAAGTCTGGAAGACCCTTCCAAGGGACAAGCGGCTGGGCTAAAGCAAGGGCTGACGAAATGGAGCGCAGCGGCCTAGGTGCAGCAGGCGACAGCGTGCGTGCCTGCCTTGAAGAGCGGGAGCAGGAGGCAAGAGAGGGCTCCTCTGTTCCTCCGCTGCCAGCCCGCCAGCCAGCCAGCGGCACCTCGACGCAAGAGCTGCAGCCAGCACCCGCGCCTGCACCTCTCTGTGATGGGGATGAGGGGCAGCAGCCCAGCTGCAGCTCCACCAGAAGGGCTGAGGACTGCCTGGAGGTGCCAGCTCCACCAGAGCCCTGGGATCTGACGCCCACAATTCTCTCAGAAGCGCCGGGCTCTCCCAAGCCCACACGTGACACATTGCCTCCCGACACTCATCCCGATCTGAGAGGCAATCCACCCATGAGCATCGCCTTCTGTTCCCTTCAAGATCTGGAAGATATCTCTGAGGATGAATTAGAAGAGTCCTTGGATGTGACACCCCCATCTTTGTCAGAAGCGCCGGGCTCTCCCAAGCCCACACACGGCACATTGCCTCAGGAGAGGCATGCTGATCCGATAGGCAGTTCCCCCTTTAAGATCGCCTTCTACTGCCTTGAGGATTTAGAAGAAATCTCTGAAGGTGAATTAGAAGAGCCCTGGGATTTGACACCCCCATCTCTTTCACAAACACCGGGCTCTCCCAAGCACACACGTGACACCTTGTCTCCTGACACTCATGCCGATCCGACAAGCAATGCGTCCGTGAGTATTGCCTTCGATTGCACCGATGATTTGGAGGATATATCTGAAGATGAATCAGAAGAGATCTGGGATCGGACACCCCCATCCTTTCCAGAAGCATCGGGTTCTCCCAAGAACACACAACAAACATCACCTCATGAGACAGGTCCCAGTGAGACAGGCAGTGCCACTGTCAACATGGCCTTCTATTGCCTTGATGATTTGGAGGAAATCTCTGATGAAGAATTAGAAGAGCCCTTGGATCTTACACCCCCACCTTTATCAGGAGGACAGGGCTCTCCCAAGCGCACACATGGCACATCATCTCATGAGAGAGGTCCCAATGCGACAGGTAATGCCTCCATGAATATGGCCTTCTATTGCACGGAGGATTTAGAGGAAATCTCTGAAGATGAATTGGAACCGACCTGGGATCTGACAACCCCATCTCATGCAGAAGCGCAGCCCTCTGCCATTCATACAGATGGCACACCAGCTCACGAGACAAACCCTTTTCCCATAGGGAACAAGCCACTGAACATCCATGTCTGTGGTAATGAGGATTTGGAAGACATCTCTGAGGAAGAATTCAAAGAGCCCTTGGAAAAGGAAGAGATTACCCAAATCTGCACTACAGACGTGATGGATACAATCTCCATTAGGAAGAGACCAAGGCCCTTAACCCCCAAGAGGAAAATGTATATAGAGGTGTGTTGTGATAAAGAAGTGCTCCAAGAGATGAAAGATAGCACTCCACTCCCATCAAAGCACTGTCGTCTTCTTGAGGCCACAGATGCAAAGGAAGCTGTTGGCATTTATAAGGCAGAGGCCTTTCACAGCACATTTTCTCCCTCTCCACACACCCAGGGCAGTGGCCGCAGCACACCCAGTACCTCTGCTTGGCCAGACCATGTGCTCTTGACCATGGGCAACAAAGACATCGACCACCCTCAGCTTGAGCTCGGAGGAGCATCAGGCAGCAACCCGAGGCAAAATGAAAAAACGAATCGCAAGAGGAGCCTCGCTTCCCCTTCCTCCCCTCCCACACCATCGCAGCAGGCTCAAGAGGAAAGGTGTCTTGACCACCTCCCACCAAAGAAGCGCTATCGCTCCTGCTGCCAGTAGGGAGGCAAGGGGTTCCCTCTGCTACCCCAAGCTGCCACTGTCCTGCCACGTGCCAGCCCCTGAACATCTGCACCCCAGCCTGCCCTTCCCCCAGCACTGCTGCCCCACACACCTCCAGCAAGATCTTGTTTTTTTTTTTTTTTTCCCTTCCCTTTCTACGTAGTCTCTTATGTTTTGTAAATTAAATGACTGGTGCTGTTCTTAAATTGCACTCTGGTGTGTGTTCCTTATCGGCTAGCAGATACGTGAAAACTGCAACTAAGCTACTCTTGGGGGAAGAAGGAGGAGGGTACAGGGACGTTCCACCACACCTAGCAGAATGGTATTCCAGTAGAATAATTTAACCATTCTTTACACTAGGCTGAAATGACTGTGAGGATTTGAGTGAATAATACAAGAGCATGAATGAGAAGAGAATGCTGTGAACAGCATTACACAAAATACTAGTTACTAGTGGAGGGGCTATATTTCATGGATGTTCATGCAACGCTAGTCCATCTCCAACTCTGCCAAGTACAAAAATGTACTCTTTGTAATAGGGGTAGAATTGGAATGTTAGAATTGATTTCTAAATGTTAGGATTAAATTAATTAGAATTAGATCCATTTTTAAAATTAAGATTAGAATTGTTAAATAACAGCTTTGTTAGAGGAAAAGAACACTGGGCAATGATGCTTGGGTATGGGTACGGTTTCTCAAGCTGATCGATATCAGAAGAGGATCCGTCGATTCCAGACCCAAAAAGGGCTTCTAGAGCTGCCATGAGTCAAAGCACCGGGAATACCATCCAAACCATCGGGTTGCCACTTCCTCGTCCCCCTGTCATCCCACCCACTTCTCCGCTGAGAGCAGGAAAGCTGCCTCCAGCACAGCATGGAGATGCCAGCAAAAGAGGCACCATCGTGCCCTCCCCACGCCTAGATCTCTCACTCCAATAGGCAGCACAAGGACAGCGCGCTCTCGATCTGCTTTCCTTTCTCTGCTCTGCTTTGGACAAGGCTTTGCAGACAGGTCCAGATTCCTGCCAGCAGGAGGGGCACAGAAAAGGATTTTGGCCATGCAACATGGCCTCCACAGTCAGTGGCAGAGGTTTCTCCCCTTCCTACGCTTTGCAAAAGCAGCTCTGCCAAAACAGGTCACGATGGGCTGGAAGCTCTTGAGGGCTTGAAACTCAAGGCAAAACTGGAGCCCTCCGTGCCTCTGATTGCTTCTTTTCCCCAAAGATGTGGGAGGCTACACTGATTCCCTGCAACTATTCCCTCTCCACCTTTATTTGGTTTCAAGCATGGCTCTCTCAGCACCTCTAACCTGAACTCTCTGCAGACACTAAGCACTGCATTCCTTTGGCTTTTCAAGTGCTCCTAGAAACTGTGGCCACTTTGTTCCTATCTTCTGAAAGGAAGGGAAGGGAGGCAGCAGCAAAGACGGGACATTTCCAGATTTCCCCTGCAGCCCCTGCAGGAAACTGCACCATGGAGCACATGGCTGGAGACTTGCATTCAGTCTCCAGCTCAGCCTTTCCTGTACCAGAGAGGTTTGCCTATGCCATGGCATCAAAGAGAAGACAAAATCACTTCCCACTGCAGGCATGGACAGTGATGCAGCTTGCTCTCATGCAGAACCCTCTTAAAGTTGGACACATGCAATGAGAATGAAGTGATCTTTGGAACTACGAGCTCGCTTGTGCTTCCCTGCTTTCACAGCCATTCTCTCATGAGAGCGATGACACTGTGCGCAGATGCCTAAGACTCCTGTTTGGTGGTAGTTGTGGGTGATGGGAGCCAGTGCTGCTCCCTTTTCTTTTCCTTTCTGTGTGTGTGTGTCCTGTTTCCTTTGGCTTGGATTATCACAGTGTTAATAGACTGTAGCAATGCTGTTCCTGCCGTACGTCATGCTGCCTCCCAGTGACAAAAAGCATCCTCCCTTGAGATGCCCCTGAGACTAGTGAGAGTAGATTCCAGTCCTCTCTCTGCTTCTGCCCACTTCCTCCAAGCACTTGAAGAGGAGCTAGATGGTCTCCAAGGGTCTTTTCCCCAGCACTAACCCAGTGGAGGCAAACAAATCAGTCAGGGCTGCAAGAAGAAAATAAAAATATTAAGTTACACAGGTCCAATAAACTACCACCCTGAGTATTTCAGGAGGGCTTTGTTGCCCACTTGTTGCCATTCAAGAAGGCTGGAGGACCCTGTTGCCCGGTGAGCCAGTGTCCCAGCTCCCTTACCCAGAGGTCAGCCAGCAGGACACACTGACACACTGGACACGTGGCATGACACCAAACTGGGGGGATGGATTTTATTAGGCTCTGAGCTGACAGACTTGCATACGCCAAGACCCCGTTCAGCCTTCCTCCGTTTGCCCCGCTGTCCCGAATGAGTGCTGAAAAAGAGCAAAAGGAAGATAGGTGGCCCTGCAAAGCTTGATTCATTTTAATCCTGCCAGATCGGTAAGCACAGCCATGACACTGGTGAGTAAGTGATGGAGTAATGAGAGCAGCGGGAACATTTCTGGAGCATTTCTAGAAAGGCCCAAGAGTAATTTAACAGCATCCTCCCGCCTCTTGAGTCCCGTGTTAGGGAGAGCACAGCTAAAGAGCATGTGCTTTCTTGTGCTACAATCCTCCTCTCTTTCCACTGGACACACTGAGGGGCGAGGGTAGCTCCAAAGCAGACGCTGTCGCTCTTTTCCTTGCAGCGTGTTTCATAGCTAGTGCTTTTTCTCTCTAGCTGGAAGCTCTATAGGTTTCATATACAATTGTGTTCAGTCAATGAAATACGGAAGCAGGACAGCTAAAGGGTAAACTACCCCTAGACAAGTCCCTTAGACATTGTGAGGTGTAGCTTTCTGTTGTGCAGCCGGGAGGTGGACTGCCCTTTTGAAAGAAAACCCAGCAGAGAGCTGTTGTTGCAGAACGGACAGAGGTGCCTTTGGTGGCAAAGCACTTGCTATGGCTGGGAGCAACCTCCATCCTACTGGAGAGGCCGTTGCTGAGGGATGGCAGGTGGCAAAGGCACCACACCGATGGCTCTGTGTTTGTGACATTGAAGGGTCTAAGGGCTGCTTGGCCCCCGCAGCTGGTTGCCAGCGGCTCTGGCGGAATGTTTGCTCTGGAACCTGCAGTCTCCCTGGACAACGTTAGAGGTTCGAGACTGTTTCCTCCCGAAGCTGCAGCATCGCTACGTTGTCCTGCCTTCTTTAAAGGATAGCTACTGCTTTTTCTTCCTATCTCAAGTCTGGAAGACCCTTCCAAGGGACAAGCGGCTGGGCTAAAGCAAGGGCTGACGAAATGGAGCGCATCGGCCTAGGTGCAGCAGGCGACAGCGTGCGCGCCTGCCTTGAAGAGCGGGAGCAGGAGGCAAGAGAGGGCTCCTCTGTTCCTCCGCTGCCAGCCCGCCAGCCAGCCAGCGGCACCTCGACGCAAGAGCTGCAGCCAGCACCCGCGCCTGCACCTCTCTGTGATGGGGATGAGGGGCAGCAGCCCAGCTGCAGCTCCACCAGAAGGGCTGAGGACTGCCTGGAGGTGCCAGCTCCACCAGAGCCCTGGGATCTGACGCCCACAATTCTTTCAGAAGCGCCGGGCTCTCCCAAGCCCTCACGGGACACATTGCCTCAAGATATGCATCCTGATCCAACAGGCAACGCCTCCATAAAAATTGCCTTCTATTGCACTGAGGGTCTGGAGGAAATCTCGGAAGAGGAATTAGAAGACCCGCGGGATCTGACACCCCCATCTTTTTCAGAAGCACAGACCTCTCCCAGGCATAAAGATGGTATATCGGATCACGAGACTGGCAACAAGTTACTGAACATCCCTTTCTGTGGTACTGAGGATTTGCAAGTCATCTCTGAGGAAGACTCTGAAGAGCCCTCAGAAAAGGAGGAGTTTGTCCGAATCTGCATTACTGATTTGTTGCTTTCAATCTACACCAAGAAGAGACCGAGGCTCTTACCCCAGGATCTGGAGGAAATATCTGAAGAGGAATTAGAAGACACCTGGGATCTGACACCCCCATCTCATGCAGAAGCACAGCCCTCTCCCATTCATACAGATGGCACATCGGATCACGAGCCAGACCCCTTTCCCACAGCCAACAAGCCACTGAACATCCCTCACTGTTGTAATGAGGATTTGAGAGACAGCTACAAGGAAGAATTTGACGAGCCCTCGGAAAAGGAGGATTTTGTCCGAATCTGTATTACTGATTTGATGCTTTCAATCTCCACTAAGAAGAGACCAAGGCTCTTACCCCCCAACAGGAAAATGTATATAGAGGTGCGTCGTGGCCAAGAAATGGTCCAAGAGGTGAAAAATAGTACTCCACTCCCACCAGACCACTGCCGTCTTCCGGAGGCCACAGATGCAATGGAAGCTGCTGGTATCTCCAAGGCAGAGGCCTTGCACAAGACATTTTCTAAATCTCCACACACCCAAGGCAGCGGCAGCAGCACCCTCAATACTACTACTCAGCCAGACCATGTGCTCTCAACCGTGGCCAAAAAATACACCGACCACCCTCAGCCTGAGCTCGGAGGAGCATCAGGCAGCAACCCGAGGCAGAATGAAAAAGGGAATCGCAAGAGGAGCCTCGCTTCCCCTTCCTCCCCTCCCACACCATCGCAGCAGGCTCAAGAGGAAAGGTGTCTTGAACACCTCCCACCAAAGAAGCGCTATCGCTCCTGCTGCCAGTAGGGAGGCAAGGGGTTCCCTCTGCTACCCCAAGCTGCCACTGTCCTGCCACGTGCCAGCCCCTGAACATCTGCACCCCAGCCTGCCCTTCTCAAAGCACTGCTCCCCCACACACCTCCAGCAAAATCTTGTTTTCTTTTTTTTTTTTTTTCCCGTTTCTAGGTAGACTCTTATGTTTTCCAAATAAAATGACTGGTGCTGTTCTTAACTTACACTCTCGTGTGTGTTCCTTATTGGCTAGCGGATACGTGAAAACTGCAACTAAGCTATTCTTGGGAGAAGGAGGAGGAGGGTACAGGAACGTTCCACCATACCTAGAAGAATGGTATTCCAGTAGAATAATTAAGCCATTCTTTACACTAGGCTCAAATGACTTTGAAGATTCAAGGGAATAAAATGAGAGCATGACTGAGAAGAGAATGCTGTGAAAAGCATTACACAAAATACTAGTTACTAGTGGAGTGGCTAGATTTCATGGACCTTCATTCACCGCTAGTCCATCTCCAACTCTGCCAAGTACAAAAATGTACTCTTCGTAGAAGGGATAGAATTGTAATATTAGAATAGATTTCTAACTGCCAGGATTAACTTGATTAGAATTAAAATAATTGTTAAAGTTAAGGTTAGAATTTTTAAATAACAGCTTTGTTAGAGGAAAAGAACACTGGGCAATGATGCTTGGGTACGGGTAGGATATCTCTAGCTGATATCAAAAGAGGATCCGTGGATTCCAGACCCAAAAGGGCTTCTAGAGCTGCCATGAGTTAAGGCACTGGGAATACCATCCAAACCGGAGCTCTAAAATGGTGAAAGGGACTCAACGGGAGGCATCTCTATTCTGCAGCCTGGGAGCTTTATTGCAGGGAGCCAAGCTTGTGTAGGTCGGGTCGCCACTTCCTCGTCCCCCTGCCATCCCACCCACTTCTCCGCTGAGAGCAGGAAAGCTGCCTCCAGCACAGCACGGAGATGCCAGCAAAAGAGGCACCATCGTGCCCTCCCCACGCCTAGATCTCTGACTCCAGTAGGCAACACAAGGACAGCGCGCTCTCCATCTGCTTTCCTTTGCTCTGCTCTGCTTTGGGCAAGGCTTTGCAGACAGGTCCAGATTCCTGCCAGCAGGAGGGGCACACAAAGGGATTTTGGCCATGCAACAAAGCTGCCACAGTCGGTGGCAGAGGTTTCTCCCCTTCCTATGCTTTGCCAAAGCAGGTCTGCCAAAACAGGTCATGATGGGCTGGAGGCTCTTGAGGGATTGAAACTCAAGGCAAAACTGGAGCCCTCTCTGTCTCTGATTTTTGGATTTCTCCAAAGATGAGAGAGGCTACACTGATTCCCTGCAACTATTCCCTCTCCACCTTTATTTGGTCTCAAGCATGGTTCTCTCAGCAGCTCTAACCTGAACACTCTGCAGAGACTAAGCACTGCATTCCTTTGGCTCTTCAAGTGCTCCTAGAAACTGTGGCCACTTTGTTCCTCTCTTCTGAAAGGAAGGGAAGGGAGGCACCAGCAAACATGGAACATTTCCACATTTCCCCTGCAGCCCCTGGAGGAAACTGCACCACGGAGCACGTGGCTGGAGACTTGCATTCGGTCTCCAGCTCAGCCTTTCCTGTACCAGAGAGGTTTGCCTATGCCATGGCATCGAAGAGAAGACAAAATCACTTCCCACTGCGGGCATGGGCAGCGATGCAGCTTGCTCTCATGCGGAACCCTCTTAAAGTTGGACACATGCAATGAGAATGAAGTGATCTTTGGAACTACAAGCTCGCTTGTACTTTCCTGCTTTCACTGCCATTCTCTCATTACAGCGATGACACTGTGCGCAGATGCCTAAGACTCCTGTTTGGTGGTAGTTGGGGGTGATGGGGGCCACTGCTTCTCCCTTTTCGTTCCTTTTGTGTGTGTGTGTGTCTTGTTTGGTTTGGCTTGTATTATCACAGTGTTAATAGACAGTAGCAATGCTGTTCCTGCCGTACGTCATGCTGTCTCCCAGTGACAAAAAGCATCCTCCCTTGAGATGCCCCTGAGACTAGTGAGAGCAGATTCCAGTCCTCTCTCTGCTTCTACCCACCTCCTCCAAGTACTTGAAGAGGAGCTAGATGGTCTCCAAGGGTCCTTTCCCCAGCACTAACCCAGTGGAGGCAAAAAAATCGGTCAGGGCTGCAAGAAGAAAAAAAAAATAGTAAGCTACACATGTCCAATAAACTACCACCCTGAATATTTCAGGAGCGCTTTGTTGCCCACTTGTTGACCATTGGAGAAGGCTGGAGGACCCTGTTGCCTGTTGAGTCAGTGTCCCAGCTCCCTTACCCAGAGGTCAACCAGCAGGACACACTGACACACTGGACACGTGGCATTCCACCAAACTGGGGGGATGGATTTTATTAGGCTCTGAGCTGAAAGACTTGCATACGCCAAGACCCCGCTCAGCCTTCCTCCGTTTGCCCCGCTGTCTCGAATGAGTGCTGAAAAAGAGCAAAGGGAAGATAGGTGGCCCTGCAAAGCTTGACTCACTTTAATCCTGCCAGATCGGTAAGCACAGCCATGACACTGGTGAGTAATGAGAGCAGCAGGAACATTTTTGGAGCATTTCTAGAAAGGCCCAAGGGTAATTTAACAGCATCCTCCGGCCTCTTGAGTCCCGTGTTAGGGAGAGCACAGCTAAAGAGCATGTGCTTTGTTGTGCTACAATCCTCCTCTCTTTCCACTGGACACACTGAGGGGCGAGGGTGCCTTCAAAGAAGACGCTGTCCCTCTTTTCCTTCCAGCACGTTTCGTGCCTAGAGTTTTTTCTCTCTAGCTGGAAGCTACTTAGGTCTCATATAGAATTGTGTTCAGTCAATGAAAGATGGAAGCATGGCAGCTAAAGGGTAAACTACCCCTAGACAAGTCCCTTAGACATTGTGAGGTGTAGCTTTCCGTCGTGCAACAGGGAGGTGGACTGTCCTTTTGAAAGAAAACCCAGCAGAGAGCTGTTATTGTAGAATGGACAGAGGTGCCTTTGGTGGCAAAGCACCTGCTATGGCTGGGAGCAACCTCCATCCTACTGGAGAGGCCGTTGCTGAGGGATGGCAGGTGGCAAAGGCACCACACCGATGGCTCTGTGTTTGTGACATTGAAGGGTCTAAGGGCTGCTTGGCCCCCGCAGCTGGTTGCCAGCGGCTCTGGCGGAATGTTTGCTCTGGAACCTGCAGTCTCCCTGGACAACTTTAGAGGTTCGAGACTGTTTCCTCCCGAAGTTGGAGCATCTCTACGTTGTCCTGCCTTCTTTAAGGGATAGCTACTCCTTTTTCTTCTTGTATCAAGTCAGAAAGACCCTTCCAAGGGACAAGCGGCTGGGCTAAAGCAAGGGCTGACGAAATGGAGCGCAGCGGCCTAGGTGCAGCAGGCGACAGCGTGCGTGCCTGCCTTGAAGAGCGGGAGCAGGAGGCAAGAGAGGGCTCCTCTGTTCCTCCGCTGCCAGCCCGCCAGCCAGCCAGCGGCACCTCGACGCAAGAGCTGCAGCCAGCACCCGCGCCTGCACCTCTCTGTGATGGGGATGAGGGGCAGCAGCCCAGCTGCAGCTCCACCAGAAGGGCTGAGGACTGCCTGGAGGTGCCAGCTCCACCAGAGCCCTGGGATCTGACGCCCACAATTCTTTCAGGAGCGCCGGACTGTCCCAAGCCCACAGGTGACACATTGCCTCCCGATACTCATCCCTCTCCGAGAGGCAATCCCCCCATGAGCATCACCTTCTATTCCCTTCAAGATCTGGAAGATATCTCTGAGGATGAATTAGAAAAGTCCTTGGATGTGACACCCCCATCTTTCTCAGAAGCGCCGGGCTCTCCCAAGCCCACACACGGCACGTTGCCTCAGGAGAGGCATGCTGATCCGATAGGCAGTTCCCCCTTTAACATCGGCTTCTACTGCCTTGAGGATTTAGAAGAAATCTCTGAAGGTGAATTAGAAGAGCCCTGGGATCTGACACCCCCATCTCTTTCACAAACACCGGGCTCTCCCAAGCACACACGTGACACCTTGTCTCCTGACACTCATCCTGATCCGACAAGCAATGCCTCCGTGACTATTGCCTTCTATTGCATGGAGGATTTGGAGGATATATCTGAAGATGAATCAGAAGAGCTCTGGGATCGGACACCCCCATCCTTTCCAGAAGCACCAGGTTCTCCCAAGAACACACATCAAACATCACCTCATGAGAGACGTCCCAGTGAGACAGGCAGTGCCACTGTCAACATGGCCTTCTATTGCCTTGAAGATTTGGAGGAAATCTCTGATGAAGACTTAGAAGAGTCCTTGGATATTACACCCCCACCTTTATCAGGAGGACAGGGCTCTCCCAAGCGCACAAATGGCACATTGCCTCATGAGAGAGGTCCCGATGCGACAGGTAATGCCTCCATTAACATGGCCTTCTATTGCACGGAGGATTTAGAGGAAATCTCTGAAGATGAATTAGAGGAGCCCTGGGATCTGACACCCCCTGCTCTTGCAGCAGCACAGTCCTCTCCCATTCATACAGATGGCACACCGGCTCACGAGACAAACCCTTTTCCCACAGGGAACAAGCCACTGCACATCCCTGTCTGTGGTAATGAGGATTTGGAAGATATCTCTGAGGAAGAATTCGAAGAGCCCTTGGAAAAGGAGGAGATTACCCAAATTTGCACTACAGACGTGATGGATACAATCTCCATTAGGAAGAGACCAAGGCCCTTAACGCCCAAGAGGAAAATGTATATAGAGGTGTGTTGTGATAAAGAAGTGCCCCAAGAGATGAAAGATAGTACTCCACTCCCACCAAAGCACTGTCGTCTTCTTGAAGCCACAGATGCAATGGAAGCTGCTGGCATTTATAAGGCAGAGGCCTTTCACGGGACATTTTCTCCCTCTCCACACACCCACGGCAACAGCTGCAGCAAACCCAGTACCTCTGCTTGGCCAGACCATGTGCTCTTGACCATGGGCAACAAAGACATCGACTACCCTCAGCCTGAGCTCGAAGGAGCATCAGGCAGCAACCCGAGGCAGAATGAAAAAGGGAATCGCAAGAGGAGCCTCGCTTCCCCTTCCTCCCCTCCCACACCATCGCAGCAGGCTCAAGAGGAAAGGTGTCTTGACCACCTCCCACCAAAGAAGCGCTATCGCTCCTGCTGCCAGTAGGGAGGCAAGGGTTTCCTTCTGCTACCCCCAGCTGCCACTGTCCTGCCACGTGCCAGCCCCTGAACATCTGCACCCCAGCCTGCCCTTCCCCCAGCACTGCTGCCCCACACACCTCCAGCAAGATCTTGGTTTTTTTTTTTTTTTTTTTTCCCTTTCTAGGTAGTCTCTTATGTTTTGTAAATAAAATGACTGGTGCTGTTCTTAAATTGCACTCTGGTGTGTGTTCCTTATCGGCTAGCGGATACGTGAAAACTTCAACTAAGCTACTCTTGGGGGAAGAAGGAGGAGGGTCCGGGGATGTTCCAAAACACCTAGCAGAATGGTATTCCAGTAGAATAATTAAGCCATTCTTTACACTAGGCTCAAATGACTGTGAGGATTCGCGTGAATAATACAAGAGCATGAATGAGAAGAGAATGCTGTGAAAAGCATTACACAAAATACTAGTTACTGGTGGAGGGGCTAGATTTCATGGATGTTCATGCAACGCTAGTCCATCTCCAACTCTGCCAAGTACAAAAATGTACTCTTTTTAATAGGGCTAGAATTGCAATGTTAGAATTGATTTCTAAATGTTAGGATTAAATTAATTAGAATTAGATCAATTTTTAAAATTAAGATTAGAATTTTTAAATAACAGCTTTGTTAGAGGAAAAGAACACTGTGCAATGATGCTTGGCTATGGGTACGGTTTCTCAATCTGATTGATATCAGAAGAGGATCCGTCGATTCCAGATCCAAAAAGGGCTTCTAGAGCAGCCATGAGTCAAGGCACCGGGAATACCATCCAAACCATCGGGTTGCCACTTCCTCGTCCCCCTGTCATCCCACTCACTTCTCCGCTGAGAGCAGGAAAGCTGCCTCCAGCACAGCATGGAGATGCCAGCAAAAGAGGCACCATCGTGCCCTCCCCACGCCTAGGTCTCTCACTCCAGTAGGCAGCACAAGGACAGCGCGCTCTCCATCTGCTTTCCTTTGCTCTGCTCTGCTTTGGACAAGGCTTTGCAGACAGGTCAAGATTCCTGCCAGAAGGAGGGGCACACAAAGGGATTTTGGCCATGCAACATGGCTTCCACAGTCGGTGGCAGAGGTTTCTCCCCTTCCTACGATTTGCAAGGACGGCTCTGCCAAAACAGGTCATGATGGGCTGGGGTCTGTTGAAGGCTCAAAACCCAAAGCACAACTGGAGCCCTCCGTGCCTCTGATTTCTTGATTTCTCCAAAGATGAGGGAGGCTACACTGATTCCCTGCAACTATTCCCTCTCCACCTTTACTTGGTCTCAGGTGCGGCTGTCGCAGCCCCTCTAACCTGAGCCCTCTGCAGAGACTAAGCACTGCATTCCTTGGGCTTTTCAAGTGCTCCTAGAAACTGTGGCCACTTTGTTCCTACCTTTTGAAAGGAAGGGAAGGGAGGCACCAGCAAAGATGGGACATTTCCAGATTTCCCCTGCAGCCCCTGGAGGAAACTGCACCATGGAGCACGTGGACGAGAGACTTGCATTCAGTCTCCAGCTCAGCCTTTCAGTTGGCAGAGAGGTTTGCCTATGCCATGGCATCGAAGAGAAGACAAAATCACTTCCCACTGCAGGCATGGGCAGCGATGCAGCTTGCTCTCATGCAGAACCTTCTTAAAGTTGGACACATGCAATGAGAATGAAGTGATCTTTGGAACTACGAGCTCGCTTGTACTTCTCCACTTTCACTGCGATTCTCTCATCAGAGCGATGACACTGTGCGCAGATGCATAAGACTCCTGTTTGGTGGTAGTTGTGGGTGATGGGAGCCAGTGCTGCTCCCTTTTCTTTCCCTTTGTGTGTGTGTGTGTGTGTCCTGTTTGCTTTGGCTTGGATTATCACAGTGTTAATAGACAGTAGCAATGCTGTTCCTGCCGCACGTCGTGCTGCCTCCCAGTGACAAAAAGCATCCTCCCTTGAGATGCCCCTGAGACTAGTGAGAGCAGATTCCAGTCCTCTCTCTGCTTCTGCCCACTTCCTCCAAGCACTTGAAGAGGAGCTAGATGGTCTCCAAGGGTCCTTTCCCCAGAAATAACCCAGTGGAGGCAAACAAATCAGTCAGGGCTGCAAGAAGAAAACAAAAATATTAAGTTACACAGGTCCAATAAACTACCTCCCCGAATATTTCAGGAGGGCTTTTTTGCCCACTTGTTGGCCATTCAAGAAGGCTGGAGGACCCTGTTGCCCGGTGAGCCAGTGTCCCAGCTCCCTTACCCAGAGGTCAACCAGGAGGACACACTGACACACTGGACACGTGGCATTCCACCAAACTGGGGGGATGGATTTTATTAGGCCCTGAGCTGAAAGACTTGCATACGCCAAGACCCCGCTCAGCTTGGTCCTTTTGCTCCGCTGTCTCTAATGAGTGCCAGAAAAGAGCAAAGGGAAGGTAGGTGGCCCTGCAAAGCTTGACTCACTTTAATCCTGCCAGATCGGTAAGCACAGCCATGACACTGGTGAGTAATGAGAGCAGCGGGAACATTTTTGGAGCATTTCTAGAAAGGCCCAAGGGTAATTTAACAGCATCCTCCCGCCTCTTGAGTCCCGTGTTAGGGAGAGCACAGCTAAAGAGCATGTGCTTTCTTGTGCTACAATCCTCCTCTCTTTCCACTGGACACACTGAGGGGCGAGGGTGGCTTCAAAGAAGACGCTGTCCCTCTTTTCCTTCCAGCACGTTTCGTGCCTAGAGTTTTTTCTCTCCATCTGGAAGCTACTTAGGTCTCATATAGAATTGTGTTCAGTCAATGAAATATGGAAGCATGATAGCTAAAGGGTAAACTACCCCTAGACAAGTCCCTTAGACATTGTGAGGTGTAGCTTTCCGTCGTGCAGTAGGGAGGTGGACTGCCTTTTGAAAGAAAACCCAGCAGAGAGCTGTTGTTGCAGAATGGACAGAGGTGCCTTTGGTGGCAAAGCACTTGCTATGGCTGGGAGCAACCTCCATGCCACTGGAGAGGCCGTTGCTGAGGGATGGCAGGTGGCAAAGGCACCACACCGATGGCTCTGTGTTTGTGACATTGAAGGGTCTAAGGGCTGCTTGGCCCCCGCAGCTGGTTGCCAGCGGCTCTGGCGGAATGTTTGCTCCGGAACCTGCAGTCTCCCTGGACAACGTTAGAGGTTCGAGACTGTTTCCTCCCAAAGCTGGAGCATCTCTACGTTGTCCTGCCTTCTTTAAAGGATAGCTACTGCTTTTTCTTCTTATATGAAGTCATGAAGAGCCTTCTAAGAGACAAGCGGCTGGGCTAAAGCAAGGGCTGATCAAATGGAGCGCAGCGGCCTAGGTGCAGCAGGCGACAGCGTGCGTGCCTGCCTTGAAGAGCGGGAGCAGGAGGCAAGAGAGGGCTCCTCTGTTCCTCCGCTGCCAGCCCGCCAGCCAGCCAGCGGCACCTCGACGCAAGAGCTGCAGCCAGCACCCGCGCCTGCACCTCTCTGTGATGGGGATGAGGGGCAGCAGCCCAGCTGCAGCTCCACCAGAAGGGCTGAGGACTGCCTGGAGGTGCCAGCTCCACCAGAGCCCTGGGATCTGACGCCCACAATTCTTACAGAAGCCCCAGGCTCTCCCAAGCCGACTCATGACACATTGCCTCCTGACAGTCATCCATATCCGAGTGGCTATCCCCCGATGAACATTGTCTTCTATTCCCTTGAAGATTTGGAAGATATCTCTGAGGATGAATTAGAAGAGTCCTTGGATGTGACACCCCCATCTTTGTCAGAAGCGCCAGGCTCTCCCAAGCCCACAGGGGACACATGGCCTCAAGATATGCATCCTGAACCGACAGGGAACGCCTACATAAAAATTGCCTTCTATTGCACCGAGGATCTGGAGGAAATCTCTGAAGATGAATTGGAACAGACCTGGGATCTGACAACCCTATCTCCTGCAGAAGCACAGCCCTCACCCAGGCATACAGATAGCACATCGCATCACGAGACAGATCCTTTGCCCACAGGCAACAAGTCACAAAATATCCCTGTCTGCGGGAATGAGGATTTGCAATTCATCTCGGAGGAAGAACCTGAAGAGCCCTTGGAAAACGAGGATTTTGTCCGAATCTGCATTACTGATTTGTTGCTTTCAATGTCTACTAAGAAGAGACCAAGGCTCTTACCCCCCAACAGGAAAATGTATATCGAGGTACGTCGTGGCCAAGAAATGGTCCAAGAGGTGAAAAGAAGCACTTCATTCCCACCAGAGCACTGCCGTCTTCCAGAGGCCACTGATGCAATGGAAGCTGCTGGCATTTATAAGGGAGAGACCTTTCACAAAACATTTTCTCCCTCTCCACAGACCCAGGGCAAAAGCTGCAGCACCCCCAATACCTCTGCTCGGCCAGACCCTGTGCTCTCGACTGTGGCCACCAAAAACACTGACCACCCTCAGCCTGAGCTCGGAGGAGCATCAGGCAGCAAACCAAGGAAGAATCAAAATGGGAATCGCAAGAGGAGCCTCGCTTCCCCTTCCTCCCCTCCCACACCATCGCAGCAGGCTCAAGAGGAAAGGTGTCTTGACCACCTCCCACCAAAGAAGCGCTATCGCTCCTGCTGGCAATAGGGAGGCAAGGGGTTCCCTCTGCTACCCCAAGCTGCCACTGTCCTGCCACGTGCCAGCCCCTGAACATCTGCACCCCAGCCTGCCCTTCCCCCAGCACTGCTGCCCCACACACCTCCAGCAAAATCTCGTTTTCTTTTTTTTCCCCTCCCTTTCTAGGTAGTCTTTTATGTTTTCTAAATAAAATGACAGGTGCTGTTCTTCAGTTACGATCTGGTGTTTGTTCCTTTTTGACTAGCAGATACGTGAAAAATGCAAGTAAGGAAGATCTTGGGGATAGGAGGAGGAGGGTACAGCAACTATCCACCACACCTAGAAGAATGGTATTCCAGTAGAATAATTAAGCCATTCTTTACACTAGGCTCAAATGACTGTGAGGATTCGCGTGAATAATACAAGAGCATGAATGAGAAGAGAATGCTGTGAACAGCTTTACACAAAATACTAGTTACTAGTGGAGTGGCTAGATTTCATGGATGTTCATGCAACGCTAGTCCATCTCCTACTCTGCCAAGTACAAAAATGTACTATTCAGAAGGGATAGAATTGTAATATTAGAATAGATTTCTAACTGTCAGGATTAATTTGATTAGAATTAAAGGAATTGTTAAAGTTAAGGTTAGAATTTTTGAATAACAGCTTTGTTAGAGGAAAAGAACACTGTGCAATGATGCTTGGGCATGGGTAGGATTTCTCAAGCTGATGTCAGAAGAGAATCCGTCGATTCCAGATGCAAAAAGGGCTCATAGAGCTGCCATGAGTTAAGGCACTGGGAACACCATCCAAACCGGAGCTCTAAAAGGGTGAAAGGGACTAAATGGGAGGCCTCTCTATTCTGCAGCCTCGAAGCTTTATTGCAGGGAGCCAAGCTTGCGTAGGTCGGGTCGCCACTTCCTCGTCCCCCTGCCATCCCACCCACTTCTCCGCTGAGAGCAGGAAAACTGCCTCCAGCACAGCATGGAGATGCCAGCAAAAGAGGCACCATCGTGCCCTCCCCACGCCTAGGTCTCTCACTCCAGTAGGCAGCACAAGGACAGCGCGCTCTCTCTCTGCTTTCCTTTGCTCTGCTCTGCTTTGGACAAGGCTTTGCAGACAGGTCAAGATTCCTGCCAGCAGGAGGGGCACACAAAGGGATTTTGGCCATGCAACATGGCTTCCACAGTCGGTGGCAGAGGTTTCTCCCCTTCCTACGCTTTGCAAGGACGGCTCTGCCAAAACAGGTCATGATGGGCTGGGGTCTGTTGAAGGCTCAAAACCCAAAGCACAACTGGAGCCCTCCGTGCCTCTGATTTCTTGATTTCTCCAAAGATGAGGGAGGCTACACTGATTCCCTGCAACTATTCCCTCTCCACCTTTACTTGGTCTCAGGTGCGGCTGTCGCAGCCCCTCTAACCTGAGCCCTCTGCAGAGACTAAGCACTGCATTCCTTGGGCTTTTCAAGTGCTCCTAGAAACTGTGGCCACTTTGTTCCTACCTTTTGAAAGGAAGGGAAGGGAGGCACCAGCAAAGATGGGACATTTCCAGATTTCCCCTGCAGCCCCTGGAGGAAACTGCACCATGGAGCACGTGGACGAGAGACTTGCATTCAGTCTCCAGCTCAGCTTTTCAGTTGGCAGAGAGGTTTGCCTATGCCATGGCATCGAAGAGAAGACAAAATCACTTCCCACTGCAGGCATGGGCAGCGATGCAGCTTGCTCTCATGCAGAACCCTCTTAAAGTTGGACACATGCAATGAGAATGAAGTGATCTTTGGAACTACGAGCTCGCTTGTACTTCTCCACTTTCACTGCGATTCTCTCATCAGAGCGATGACACTGTGCGCAGATGCATAAGACTCCTGTTTGGTGGTAGTTGTGGGTGATGGGAGCCAGTGCTGCTCCCTTTTCTTTCCCTTTGTGTGTGTGTGTGTGTGTCCTGTTTGCTTTGGCTTGGATTATCACAGTGTTAATAGACAGTAGCAATGCTGTTCCTGCCGCACGTCGTGCTGCCTCCCAGTGACAAAAAGCATCCTCCCTTGAGATGCCCCTGAGACTAGTGAGAGCAGATTCCAGTCCTCTCTCTGCTTCTGCCCACTTCCTCCAAGCACTTGAAGAGGAGCTAGATGGTCTCCAAGGGTCCTTTCCCCAGAAATAACCCAGTGGAGGCAAACAAATCAGTCAGGGCTGCAAGAAGAAAACAAAAATATTAAGTTACACAGGTCCAATAAACTACCTCCCCGAATATTTCAGGAGGGCTTTTTTGCCCACTTGTTGGCCATTCAAGAAGGCTGGAGGACCCTGTTGCCCGGTGAGCCAGTGTCCCAGCTCCCTTACCCAGAGGTCAACCAGCAGGACACATTGACACACTGGACACGTGGCATTACACCAAACTGGGGGGATGGATTTTATTAGGCTCTGAGCTGAAAGACTTGCATACGCCAAGACCCCGCTCAGCTTGGTCCTTTTGCTCCGCTGTCTCTAATGAGTGCCAGAAAAGAGCAAAGGGAAGGTAGGTGGCCCTGCAAAGCTTGACTCACTTTAATCCTGCCAGATCGGTAAGCACAGCCATGACACTGGTGAGTAATGAGAGCAGCGGGAACATTTTTGGAGCATTTCTAGAAAGGCCCAAGGGTAATTTAACAGCATCCCCCGGCCTCTTGAGTCCCGTGTTAGGGAGAGCACAGCTAAAGAGCATGTGCTTTGTTGTGCTACAATCCTCCTCCCTTTCCACTGGACACACTGAGGGGCGAGGGTGCCTTCAAAGAAGACGCTGTCCCTCTTTTCCTTCCAGCACGTTTCGTGTTGTGCCTCCTGCCACAGTCGGTGGCAGAGGTTTCTCCCCTTCCTATGCTTTGCCAAGGCGGCTCTGCCAAAACAGGTCATGATGGGCTGGGGGCTCTTGAAGGCTCAAAACCCAAGGCACAACTGGAGCCCTCCATGTCTCTGATTTCTTGATTTCCCCAAAGATGAGAGAGGCTACACTGATTCCCTGCAACTATTCCCTCTCCACCTTCATTTGGTCTCAAGCATGGCTCTCTCAGCACCTCTAACCTGAACACTCTGCAGAGACTAAGCACTGCATTCCTTTGGCTTTTCAAGTGCTCCTAGAAACTGTGGCCACTTTGTTCCTATCTTCTGAAAGGAAGGGAAGGGAGGCACCAGCAAAGACGGGACATTTCCAGATTTCCCCTGCAGCCCCTGGAGGAAACTGCACCATGGAGCACGTGGCTGGAGACTTGCATTCAGTCTCCAGCTCAGCCTTTCCTGTACCAGAGAGGTTGGCCTATGCCATGGCATCGAAGAGAAGACAAAATCACTTCCCACTGCGGGTATGGGCAGCGATGCAGCTTGCTCTCATGCAGAACCCTCTTAAAGTTGGACACATGCAATGAGAATGAAGTGATCTTTGAAATACGAGCTCGCTTGTACTTCCCCGCTTTCACTGATTCTCTCATGAGAGCGATGACACTGTGCGCAGATGCGTAAGACTCCTGTTTGGTGGTAGTTGGGGGTGACGGGAGCCAGCGCTGCTCCCTTTTCTCTCCCTTTGTGTGTGTGTGTGTCTTGTTTGGTTTGGCTTGGATTATCACAGTGTTAATAGACAGTAGCAATGCTGTTCCTGCCGTACGTCATGCTGCCTCCCAGTGACAAAAAGCATCCTCCCTTGAGATGCCCCTGAGACTAGTGAGAGCAGATTCCAGTCCTCTCTCTGCTTCTGCCCACTTCCTCCAAGCACTTGAAGAGGAGCTAGATGGTCTCCAAGGGTCTTTTTCCAGAAATAACCCAGTGGAGACAAACAAACCAGTCAGGGCTGCAAGAAGAAAACAAATTATTAAGTTACACAGGTCCAAAAAACAACCTCCCTGAATATTTCAGGAGCGCTTTGTTGCCTACTTTTTGGCCATTTAGGAAGGCTGGAGGACCCTGTTGCCCGGTGAGCCAGTGTCCCAGCTCCCTTACCCAGAGGTCAACCAGCAGGACACACTGACACACTGGACATGTGGCATGACACCAAACTAGGGGGATGGATTTTATTAGGCTCTGAGCTGAAAGACTTGCATACGCCAAGACCCCACTCAGCCTTCCTCCTTTTGCCCCGCTGTCCCGAATGAGTGCTGAAAAAGAGCAAAAGGAAGATAGGTGGCCCTGCAAAGCTTGACTCACTTTAATCCTGCCAGATCGGTAAGCACAGCCATGACACTGGTGAGTAAGTGACGGAGTAATGAGAGCAGCGGGAACATTTTTGGAGCATTTCTAGAAAGGCCCAAGGGTAATTTAACAGCATCCTCCCGCCTCTTGAGTCCCGTGTTAGGGAGAGCACAGCTAAAGAGCATGTGCTTTGTTGTGCTACAATCCTCCTCCCTTTCCACTGGACACACTGAGGGGCGAGGGTGTCTTCAAAGAAGATGCTGTCCCTGTTTTCCTTCCTTTTACCTTTCATGCCTAGAGTTTTTTCTCTCTATCTGGAAGTTCTATAGCTTTCATATAGAATTCTGTTCAGTCAATGAAATATGGAAGCATGACAGCTAAAGGATAAACTACCCCTAGACAAGTCCCTTAGACATTGTGAGGTGTAGCTTTCCGTCCTGCAGCAGGGAGGTGGACTGTCCTTTTGCAAGAAAACCCAGCAGAGAGCTGTTGTTGCAGAACGGACAGAGGTGCCTTTGGTGACAAAGCACCTGCTATGGCTGGGAGCAACCTCCATCCTACTGGAGAGGCCGTTGCTGAGGGATGGCATGTGGCAAAGGCACCACACCGATGGCTCTGTGTTTGTGACATTGAAGGGTCTAAGGGCTGCTTCGCCCCCGCAGCTGGTTGCCAGCGGCTCTGGCGGAATGTTTGCTCTGGAACCTGCAGTCTCCCTGGACAACGTTAGAGGTTCGAGACTGTTTCCTCCCGAAGTTGGAGCATCTCTACGTTGTCCTGCCTTCTTTAAAGGATAGTGACTCCTTTTTCTTCCTGTGTCAAGTCAGGAAGACCCTTCCGAGGCACAAGCGGCTGGGTTAAAGTGAGGGCTGACCCAATGGAGCGCAGCGGCCTAGGTGCAGCAGGCGACAGCGTGCGTGCCTGCCTTGAAGAGCGGGAGCAGGAGGCAAGAGAGGGCTCCTCTGTTCCTCCGCTGCCAGCCCGCCAGCCAGCCAGCGGCACCTCGACGCAAGAGCTGCAGCCAGCACCCGCGCCTGCACATCTCTGTGATGGGGATGAGGGGCAGCAGCCCAGCTGCAGCTCCACCAGAAGGGCTGAGGACTGCCTGGAGGTGCCAGCTCCACCAGAGCCCTGGGATGTGACGCCCACAATACTTACAGAAGCCCCAGGCTCTCCCAAGCCCACTCATGACACATTGCCTCCTGACAGTCATCCATATCCGAGAGGCTATCCCCCGATGAACATCGTCTTCTATTCCCTTGAAGATTTGGAAGATATCTCTGAGTATGAATTAGAAGAGTCCTTGGATGTGACACCCCCATCTTTGTCAGAAGCGCCAGGCTCTCCCAAGCCCACACGGGACACATTGCCTCAAGATATGGATCCTCATCCAACAGGCAACGCCTCCATAAAAATCGCCTTCTGTTGCATTGAGGATCTGGAGGAAATATCTGAAGAGGAATTAGAAGACACCTGGGATCTGACACCCCCATCTTTGTCAGAAGCACGGCCCTCTCCCAGGCATAGAGATGGCACATTGGATCACGAGCCAGACCCCTTTCCCACAGCCAACAAGCCACTGAACATCCCTTTCTACGGTAATGAGGATTTGGAAGACAGCTCCACGGAAGAATTTGACCAGCCCTCGGAAAACGAGGATTTTGTCCGAATCTGCATTACTGATTTGTTGCTTTCAATCTCCACTAAGAAGAGACCAAGGCTCTTACCACCCAACAGGAAAATGTATATCGAGGTACGTCGTGGCCAAGAAATGGTCCAAGAGGTGAAAAGAAGCACTTCATTCCCACCAGAGCACTGCCATCTTCCAGAGGCCACTGATGCAATGGAAGCTGCTGGCATTTATAAGGCAGAGACCTTTCACAAAACATTTTCTCCCTCTCCACAGACCCAGGGCAACAGCTACAGCACCCCCAATACCTCTGCTCGGCCAGACCTTGTGCTCTCGACTGTGGCCGACAAAGACACCGACCACCCTCAGCCTGAGCTCGGAGGAGCATCAGGCAGCAACCCGAGGCAGAATGAAAAAGCGAATCGTAAGAGGAGCCTCGCTTCCCCTTCCTCCCCTCCCACACCATCGCAGCAGGCTCAAGAGGAAAGGTGTCTTGAACACCTCCCACCAAAGAAGCGCTATCGCTCCTGCTGGCAGTAGGGAGGCAAGGGGTTCCCTCTGCTACCCCAAGCTGCCACTGTCCTGCCACGTGCCAGCCCCTGAACATCTGCACCCCAGCCTGCCCTTCCCCCAGCAATGCTGCCCCACACGCCTCCAGCAAAATCTCGTTTTCTTTTTTTTCCCCTCCCTTTCACGGTAGTCTTTTATGTTTTCTAAATTAAATGACAGGTGCTGTTCTTCAGTTACGATCTGGTGTTTGTTCCTTTTTGGCTAGCGGATACGTGAAAAATGCAAGTAAGGAAGATCTTGGGGATAGGAGGAGGAGGGTACAGGAACTTTCCACCACACCTAGAAGAATGGTATTGCAGTAGAATAATTTAGCCGTTCTTTACACTAGGCTCAAATGACTCTGAGGATTCAAGTGAATAAAACGAGAGCATGAATGAAAAGAGAA
Organism: Tinamus guttatus; assembly: GCF_059628265.1. Lineage (NCBI taxonomy): Eukaryota > Metazoa > Chordata > Aves > Tinamiformes > Tinamidae > Tinamus > Tinamus guttatus. Next base: position 131,984 of record NW_028288659.1, on the reverse strand, counting down.
TGCTGTGAAAAGCATTACAGAGAATACTAGTTACTAGTGGAAGGGCTAGATTTCATGGAAGTTCATACAACACTAGTCCATCTCCAACTCTGCCAAGTACAAAAATGTGCTCTTTGTAGAAGAGATAGAATTGTAATATTAGAATAGATTTCTAACTGTCAGGATTAACTTGATTAGAATTAAAACAATTTTTAAAGTTAAGGTTACAGTTTTTAAATAACAGCTTTGTTAGAGGAAAAGAACACTGTGCAATGATGCTTGGGTATGGGTAGGATTTCTCAAGCTGATGTCAGAAGAGGATCCGTCGATGCCAGACCCAAAAAGCGCTCCTAGAGCTGCCATGAGTCAAGGTACAGGGAATTCCAGTCAAACCGGTGGTCTAAAATGGTGAAAAGGACTAAATGGGAGGCCTCTCTATTCTGCAGCCTTGGAGCTTTATTGCAGGGAGCCAAGCTTTATTGCATAGCTCCGGTCGCCACTTCCTCGTCCCCCTGCCATCCCACCCACTTCTCCGCTGAGAGCAGGAAAGCTGCCTCCAGCACAGCACGGAGATGCCAGCAAAAGAGGCACCATCGTGCCCTCCCCACGCCTAGGTCTCTCACTCCAGTAGGCAGCACAAGGACAGCGTGCTCTCCATCTGCTTTCCTTTGCTCTGCTCTGCTTTGGACAAGGCTTTGCAGACAGGTCCAGATTCCTGCCAGCAGGAGGGGCACACAAAGCAGTTTTGGCCATGCAACATGGCTTCCACAGTCGGTGGCAGAGGTTTCTCCCCTTCCTATGCTTTGCCAAGGCGTCTTTGCCAAAACACATCACGATGGATGGGAGGGTCTTGAAGGCTCGTAACCCAAGGCACAACTGGAGCCCTCCGTGTCTCTGATTTCTTGATTTCCCCAAAGATGAGAGAGGCTATGCTGATTTCCTGCAATTATTCCCTCTCCACCTTTATTTGGTCTCAAGCGGGACTGTCTCAGCCCTTCTAACCTGAGCCCTCTGCAGAGACTAAGCACTGCATTCCTTTGGCTTTTTAAGTGCTCCTAGAAACCGTGGCCACTTTGTTCCTACCTTCTGAAAAGAAGGGAAGGGAAAGACGGGACATTTCCAGATTTCCCCTGCAGCCCCTGGAGGAAACTGCACCATGGAGCACATGGCTGGAGACTTGCATTCAGTCTCCATCTCAGCCTTTCATGTACCAGAGAGGTTGGCCTATGCCATGGCATCAAAGAGAAGACAAAATCACTTCCCACTGCGGGTATGGGCAGCGATGCAGGTTGCTCTCATGCGGAACCCTCTTAAAGTTGGACACATGCAATGAGAATGAAGTGATCTTTGAACTACGAGCTCGCTTGTACTTCCCCGCTTTCACTGATTCTCTCATGAGAGCGATGACACTGTGCGCAGATGCCTAAGACTCCTCTTTGGTGGTAGTTGGGGGTGATGGGAGCCAGCGCTGCTCCCTTTTCTTTCCCTCTGTGTGTGTGTGTGTGTCCTGTTTGGTTTGGCTTGTATTATCACAGTGTTAATAGATAGTAGCAATGCTGTTCCTGCCGTACGTCATGCTGCCTCCCAGTGACAAAAAGCATCCTCCCTTGAGATGCCCCTGAGACTATTGAGAGCAGATTCCAGTCCTCTCTCTGCTTCTGCCCACTTCCTCCAAGCACTTGAAGAGGAGCTAGATGGTCTCCAAGGGTCTTTTTCCAGAAATAACCCAGTGGAGACAAACAAACCAGTCAGGGCTGCAAGAGGAAAACAAATTATTAAGTTACACAGGTCCAAAAAACAACCTCCCTGAATATTTCAGGAGGGCTTTGTTGCCTAGTTTTTGGCCATTTAGGAAGGCTGGAGGACCCTGTTGCCCGGTGAGCCAGTGTCCCAGCTCCCTTACCCAGAGGTCAACCAGCAGGACACATTGACACACTGGACACGTGGCATGACACCAAACTGGGGGGATGGATTTTATTAGGCTCTGAGCTGAAAGACTTGCATACGCCAAGACCCCCCTCAGCCTTCCTCCTTTTGCTCTGCTGTCCCGAATGAGTGCTGAAAAAGAGCAAAAGGAAGATAGGTGGCCCTGCAAAGCTTGACTCACTTTAATCCTGCCAGATCGGTAAGCACAGCCATGACACTGGTGAGTAAGTGATGGAGTAATGAGAGCAGTGGGAACATTTTTGGAGCATTTCTACAAAGGCCCAAGGGTAATTTAACAGCATCCCCCGGCCTCTTGAGTCCCGTGTTAGGGAGAGCACAGCTAAAGAGCATGTGCTTTCTTGTGCTACAATCCTCCTCTCTTTCCACTGGACACACTGAGGGGCGAGGGTGGCTTCAAAGAAGACGCAGTCCCTCTTTTCCTTCCAGCACGTTTCGTGCCTAGAGTTTTTTCTCTCTATCTGGAAGCTACTTAGGTTTCATATAGAATTGTGTTCAGTCAATGAAATATGGAAGCATGACAGCTAAAGGGTAAACTACCCCTAGACAAGTCCCTTAGACATTGTGAGGTGTAGCTTTCCGTCCTGCAGCAGGGAGGTGGACTGTCCTTTTGAAAGAAAACCCAGCAGAGAGCTGTTGTTGCAGAACGGACAGAGGTGCCTTTGGTGGCAAAGCACTTGCTAGGGCTGGGAGCAACCTCCATCCCACTGGAGAGGCCGTTGCTGAGGGATGGCACGTGGCAAAGGCACCACACCGATGGCTCTGTGTTTGTGACATTGAAGGGTCTAAGGGCTGCTTGGCCCCCGCAGCTGGTTGCCAGCGGCTCTGGCGGAATGTTTGCTCTGGAACCTGTAGTCTCCCTGGATAACACTTGTGGTTTGAGACTGTTTCCTCCCGAAGCTGGACCATCACTACGTTGTCCTGCCTTCTTTAAAGGATAGCTACTCCTTTTTCTTCTTGTATCAAGTCAGGAAGACCCTTCCGAGGCACAAGCGGCTGGGCTAAAGCAAGGGCTGACCCAATGGAGCGCAGCGGCCTAGGTGCAGCAGGCGACAGCGTGCGTGCCTGCCTTGAAGAGCGGGAGCAGGAGGCAAGAGAGGGCTCCTCTGTTCCTCCGCTGCCAGCCCGCCAGCCAGCCAGCGGCACCTCGACGCAAGAGCTGCAGCCAGCACCCGCGCCTGCACCTCTCTGTGATGGGGATGAGGGGCAGCAGCCCAGCTGCAGCTCCACCAGAAGGGCTGAGGACTGCCTGGAGGTGCCAGCTCCACCAGAGCCCTGGGATCGGATGCCCACAATTCTTTCAGAAGCGCCCGGCTCTCCCAAGCCCACACGTGACACACTGCCTCCCGACACTCATCCCAATCCAAGAGGCAATCCCCCCATGGGCATCACCTTCTATTCCCTTCAAGATCTGGAAGATATCTCTGAGGATGAATTAGAAGAGTCCTTGGATGTGACACCCCCATCTTTCTCAGAAGCGCCGGGCTCTCCCAAGCCCACACACGGCACGTTGCCTCAGGAGAGGCATGCTGATCCGATAGGCAGTTCCCCCTTTAACATCGGCTTCTACTGCCTTGAGGATTTAGAAGAAATCTCTGAAGGTGAATTAGAAGAGCCCTGGGATCTGACACCCCCATCTCTTTCACAAACACCGGGCTCTCCCAAGCACACACGTGACACCTTTTCTCCTGACACTCATGCCGATCCGACAAGCAATGCCTCCGTGAGTATTGCCTTCAATTGCACCGATGATTTGGAGGATATATCTGAAGATGAATCAGAAGAGCTCTGGGATCTGACACCCCCATCCTTTCCAGAAGTATCGGACTCTCCCAAGAACACACATCAAACATCACCTCATGAGACAGGTCCCAGTGAGACAGGCAGTGCCACTGTCAACATGGCCTTCTATTGCCTTGATGATTTGGAGGAAATCTCTGATGAAGAATTAGAAGAGCCCTTGGATCTTACATCCCCACCTTTATCAGGAGGACAGGGCTCTCGCAAGCGCACACATGGCACATCATCTCATGAGAGAGGTCCCGATGAGACAGGTAATGCCTCCATGAATATGGCCTTCTATTGCACGGAGGATTTAGAGGAAATCTCTGAAGATGAATTGGAACCGACCTGGGATCTGACAACCCCATCTCGTGCAGAAGCGCAGCCCTCTCCCATTCATACAGATGGCAGACCGGCTCACGAGACAAACCCTTTTCCCATAGAGAACAAGCCACTGAACATCCATGTCTGTGGTAATGAGGATTTGGAAGACATCTCTGAGGAAGAATTCAAAGAGCCCTTGGAAAAGGAAGAGATTACCCAAATCTGCACTACAGACGTGATGGATACAATCTCCATTAGGAAGAGACCAAGGCCCTTAACGCCCAAAAGGAAAATGTATATAGAGGTGTGTTGTGATAAAGAAGTGCCCCAAGAGATGAAATATAGCACTCCACTCCCATCAAAGCACTGTCGTCTTCTTGAGGCCACAGATGCAATGGAAGCTGTTGGCATTTATAAGGCAGAGGCCTTTCACAGCACATTTTCTCCCTCTCCACACACCCAGGGCAGTGGCCGCAGCAAACCCAGTACCTCTGCTTGGCCAGACCATGTGCTCCTGACCATGGGCAACAAAGACATCGACCACCCTCAGCCTGAGCTCGGAGGAGCATCAGGCAGCAACCCGAGGCAGAATGAAAAAGGGAATCGCAAGAGGAGCCTCGCTTCCCCTTCCTCCCCTCCCACACCATCGCAGCAGGCTCAAGAGGAAAGGTGTCTTGACCACCTCCCACCAAAGAAGCGCTATCGCTCCTGCTGCCAGTAGGGAGGCAAGGTGTAGAGGAATGGTTAGAGAGCCGCGGACATGGCTGCCCAGCAGGCCTGCTCAATTCCAGCCTTCAGGTTTCAGTGAAAGAACAAAGGGACTGCTAACTAGGAGATAAGGAAGTAGACCAAGGTCAGAGGGAATAAAAGAGCTGTTGAACTAAAAGGATGAGCTAAACAAGTAAGGGGGGCTGTAAGGGTCTTAGTTAGATCATTGTCTACCAATTAGGAGCCTGTGTAATTACATCACTAACTGTTAGAATCATATAAATGTACTGCATGTAAGCTAATAGAGGAAGTCAGTTCCAGCTTCTATGAAGTTGATGTCTGGCATTCCTGACCCGCTCCAAGCTGCAACAAGTGGCGCCCGAACAGGGACAAGATTCCGAACAGGGACCTGGCACAACGGTGCGGGATTCCGGAGGACGACATACGGGTGCAGCCGAGTGATCCGACCAAGAAGGTGGACCGGAGCGGGTAAGCCGGCCGTGATTGCGCACACGGAAAAGGCGACGTCGGGGGGCGAGAAGCCGGGACCCAGGACAAAAAGTCGACGTTGCGGGGCGAGAAGCCGGGACCCGGGACGAAAAGTCAGCGTTGCGGGGCGAGAAGCCGGGACCCAGGTTGCACGTGCAAGAATAGAGCGAGAAGCTGTGGTACAGCTGCTGCAGGTGAAAAGAGAAGCAGCAGTGAGTACGAAAATGGAGCAAGAAGCTGCTGTACAATTGCTGCTGGACTTATTAGCAAAGAGGGAGGCAGCAGTGAGCATGAAGAAGCTGTATGAGCTGTATAAATGGGCTAGAGACAAGGGACACTTGCAAAGACCCAAGCTGAAGCGAGGGGGTTCTGAGCCCCACCGTCGCCCAAAGGACATCACAGGGCCACCGCCAGATCGTGAGCCTCCCGAAGCTGCGAGCAGTGTACCTGTAAAAGCCTTTGCGAGCACTTCAGGACCGGGACCGCCACGCCATCGAAAACCGCTGGTATCTGGAGATCCATTGCCAACCCCCCCAGCCCGTGTCCTCATCTGTGCCGGTGGCACCTGCACTGTCTGTGCCCCCACTCCCGAACCGCCCCGTCGTGCCTAAGAACGGCCCAGCTGGGTCCAGGACTTGTTAGATCAGCTTGAAAAAAGGAGAAGGGGGGCCAGGGAAGAAAAGGTGAATGAGATCAAGGAGACTTATGTTGCTGAGGGCTCGACAACAGCCAGGAGGGAGGTGCAGAGGGGTTTGATCTGTCTTTTAAAGTGGGGGTTGAAGAACTGTAATGCTTTAAGTGAGGACAGAAACCGTTATTAGGGCTATTATTTCTGTTTGCTATGTTCATCCCTATTATGTGTTGTATCCTTTGTATATTGATGCTGAAACGAGGTATGGTTGAAAGGTGGAAATTTGTACGATCCATAGAGTCATAAAACTATTGTACAAAATAGAACCCAAGACCTTGAGAAAGAAGATGTTTGCCTGCCCGGTCTGAGTGATAAGGAGCACGGAGGCGGCTGCCCAGCCAGGCTCACAGCCGACCTCCTTCGAAAGCAGCTGAAGGCGGCTGCTCGACCGGGCTTGTAGCCAACTTAACTGCAAACATCCTCTAAACTAATTTGAAGGTCAAAACATCCGAGAGGGAGGGAGATGAGAAAGGCAGGACCCTCGGACTGGCAGCTGGGACCACTTACTGGTATGCGCACCTGCGTGACCAGGAGGGAAGGTTATGTGACTGAAGGCGGGTTTGTCCGCCCCCCGGTCTGCCTGCTGGCACGTACTGGCCCTACGTGGCAGGATGCACCGGGCATAAACAGACAGTGCAGAAAGAGGGGGGGTGAGACTCTTAACACTGAGGCCCACGTTGTCTCTGCGGGGACGCCCGCTGAGTTAGGAGCCTGTCAGCAACCCTCTAATCTGCCACCTCGAGAGAATGTTCAGTCTCAGTGTCCTGCCGACAAGTATTACCTCACGAGTAATTAGTCATACTTTGCTTCTTTAACGTGCTTTCACCTGAATAGCCGTAGCCACTTTGTTCTGTGTGATTATTGTCGAATCCCAAACCCATTCGCAACCTAATTGGCAACGAGGATGGGATTAGGCAATTGAGACAGTGGAACTCACTAGTGGAGTGCACAGCTACGTGAGGTCGTGCCACTGGATAGAAACTGTGTTTGTGCTGTTTGTGTGTGTGGTCTTTAGATCTTTATTGTGTAATATATATATCAGCAGAGAGGGCTGAATAAGCACAACAGGAAAGTGCAGAATTTGAAAGCGGGAAAGCCAGGAATAACTCAGACTATGGCACCCCCCCGCCCCCAACCAGTGGAGGACTGGGAGCCGTACTCTGACTTGTATCCTTGGAAAGAGACTAGGGAAGTACTTCAGCATGGGAAACAAGAATGAAGCGATGGCCAAGCTCCAGTGCAACTGGCATGGAAGGACCGGCAACAGTCCTTACAAATTGTAAAAGCCTCAATGCTACTGGAGTGGGGGCCTCCTTAATATATAGAAATCCCAAGCAATTTCTGGGGAGGAAACCAAATTGAAGCTATGCAAACATAAATAGAAATGGAAATCGAGGACCTTTCAAAATGATTAGGACATCTTAATAATCGATTTGAAAGATTGTTTTTTCACCATACTATTGCATCCTGAGGACCATGACATAGTGGAATGTATGAACCAAATGCTGAAATGCCAGCTATATTAAAAAAAAAAAAAAAGAGAGAGAGAGAGAGAAAAAAAAGGAAAAAACAAAAAAAAAGAAAAAAAGAGAAAAAAGGAAAAGAGAAAAAAAAAGAAAAAGAAAAAAGAAAAGAGAAAGAAATAAAAAAGAAAAGAGAAAGAAAAAAAAAAAAGAGAAAAGAGAAAGAAAAAAAAAAAAGGGGGGGGAAATTATGCCTGCAGAAAAATTGGCAAGAGCAGAATATGTTTTAAAATTTTGAGATTACCCCAGGACAGCCTAGTCCCTCTGATGGTCAAACACAGGGCTGGGCTAAAGGGAGCCCTGACAGAAGTAAAGTCGGGTCCGTGTAAGGTGATACTGAGAGACTGGAACACCGGAAAATGGACGGGACCTTTAGACTTGATAACCTGGGGAAAAGGGTATGCTTGTATCATTACAGATGCTGGAACCAGATGGGTGCCAGCAAAATGGGTGAAACCTTGGCTGGAAGCAAACTTGCATACATCAGATGTAGCAGGCAAGCAACCGGTACCCTAGCTGTGGAAAGTGTGAGCCTGCAGAAGAACAACATGGGAGGAAGAAGTGTTACTGTTCTTATTAGCTGTATATTGTGGCTGTTAGGAGGTAACATTACTTTTAATGCTATTATATAGAAGCTGATGCTACTTTTAACACTAATGGATATGTTATGCTTCTTAGGCATATTGTTAATTATACTCAAGTTAAGAGTTGTTGGCTTTGTGGGACAGCAGACCAATTTGATGCACTGGTGTTAGGTATTCCTTTAAACAACTGAACAGTGTTGTAGAGCGACAAGAAAAGGATCTTAATAAGCTCCAGGCAGAGGTGGAAGATCTTGAAGAAAGGAACAGAAGTGTCCAGGCAGCACTTGATAGTGCTTACAAGGAACTTGCAGATCTTCATAAAGCTAATGCCACAAAGGACAGTGAGGCACAAGAGGCAGCCCTAAGTCGGGAAATGAAGGCAAAGGAACAACTTGGTTTAACTTTGGAGAAGGCCCAGGATGAGGCATGGCAGCAACAAGAAGCTTTGGCGATTCAGGTGGCAGACCTGTGGCTAGCGCTGCAACGTGCAGAACAACAGGCAGCAAGAAGAGAGGACTACTTACGGCAGGAAATCAGTGAACTACAACAGAGACTGCAAGAAGAGGAGAGTCGGAACCAAGAACCGAGCCAAAGTGTTACATCTGCTACACGGCCACTGCTTCGGCAGATAGAAAATTTGCAAGCCACGCTGGGAGCGCAAACCTCCTTGTGGGAAAAATTGGAAAAGAATCTTTCTAACAGACTTGGTGAATCTCAAGCCCTTTTGGCAGCAGCTGCCGAAAGAGAACGGGCTGCAACAGAAGAACTTCTTTCTACTAAAGTTCAGATGTCTTCTACTGAATCGCAGAATAGTCTTTTAAGGCAAGAAAATGCTCGTCTCCAGGCTCAACTAGAAGGGGAGAGAAACAGACTGAAGAAAATGGAAAATGAGAACAGTAGATACGAGGTTGAACTGGAAGGTCTCAAAGTTGAGTATGCAAAAACCCTTGAGGAGGCAAGAGGGGAAAAGGAATGGTGTAACGGAAATGTTACCCACAATACGGGAACTATCCGGCTTAGGAAGGTTCCCACCGGGTGGTTTTTGATATGTGGGAACCGAGCTTGGGCTGGCATTCCGCCCCAGCCTATGGGTGGGCCTTGCACATTTGGTCGCCTTGGTATGATTTGGCCACACGGCCCTCCGGGGAACAGCAAGACCCTGTTAAGGTGATCAAAAAGAGCAGCGAACTCTTTTAGCTCAGAATGTGAGGATAGCGTTGATCTCTGGAGCACTTGGGGCTCTTCGTCCCTGGGGTATCAGCCATGCGGGCACACTGAAATATTGAGCTCCTTGCCTGCTAGGCCTTGAAACAAGCGAATGCAACCAGTACTGTGCTTAGTGAGTTGTCAGATGATTTAACCCAGGTACAACACGCTGTGCTGCAAAACTGTGCCACTGTTGATTTCCTGCTTCTTGCTCACGGACATGGGTGTCAGAACTTCGACGGAATGTGCTGCATGGACTTGCAAGATCACTCGACAACTCGGCGATACATGGACAACTCCACGACTTGACCAAGCATACGGAGAAAGTAACAAAGGATGCGGGATTTTTCGGTCTAGACGGACTAACGGACTAACGGACTGGTTCACGGGGGTCACCTGATCTAAAGAAAAAGGGGGAATTGTAGAGGAATGGTTAGAGAGCCGCGGACATGGCTGCCTAGCAGGCCTGCTCAATTCCAGACTTCAGGTTTCAGTGAAAGAACAAAGGGACTGCTAACTAGGAGATAAGGAAGTAGACCAAGGTCAGAGGGAATAAAAGAGCTGTTGAACTAAAAGGATGAGCTAAACAAGTAAGGGGGGCTGTAAGGGTCTTAGTTAGATCATTGTCTACCAATTAGGAGCCTGTGTAATTACATCACTAACTGTTAGAATCATATAAATGTACTGCATGTAAGCTAATAGAGGAAGTCAGTTCCAGCTTCTATGAAGTTGATGTCTGGCATTCCTGACCCGCTCCAAGCTGCAACAGCAAGGGGTTCCCTCTGCTACCCCCAGCTGTCACTGTCCTGCAACGTGCCAGCCCCTGAACATCTGCACCCCAGCCTGCCCTTCCCCCAGCACTGCTGCCCCACACACCTCCAGCAATATCTTTTTTTTTTTTTTTTTTTCCCTTCCCTTTCTAGGTTGTCTCTTATGTTTTGTAAATAAAATGACTGGTGCTGTTCTTAAATTGCACTCTGGTGTGTGTTCCTTATCGGCTAGCGGATACGTGAAAACTGCAACTAAGCTACTCTTGGGGGAAGAAGGAGGAGGGTCCGGGGATGTTCCAAAACACCTAGCAGAATGGTATTCCAGTAGAGTAATTAAACCATTCTTTACACTAGGCTCAAATGACTGTGAGGATTTGAGTGAATAATACAAGAGCATGAATGAGAAGAGAATGCTGTAAACTGCTTTACACAAAATACTAGTTACTAGTGGAGGGGCTAGATTTCATGGATGTTCATGCAACGCTAGTCCATCTCCAACTCTGCCAAGTACAAAAATGTACTCTTTGTAATAGGGGTAGAATTGCAATGTTAGAATTGATTTCTAAATGTTAGGATTAAATTAATTAGAATTAGATCAATTTTTAAAATTAAGATTAGAATTTTTAAATAACAGCTTTGTTAGAGGAAAAGAACACTGTGCAATGATGCTTGGCTATGGGTACGGTTTCTCAATCTGATTGATATCAGAAGAGGATCCGTCGATTCCAGACCCAAAAAGGGCTCATAGAGCAGCCATGAGTCAAGGCACCAGGAATACCATCCAAACCATCGGGTTGCCACTTCCTCATCCCCCTGTCATCCCACCACTTCTCCGCTGAGAGCAGGAAATCTGCCTCCAGCACAGCATGGAGATGCCAGCAAAAGAGGCACCATCGTGCCCTCCCCACGCCTAGGTCTCTCACTCCAGTAGGCAGCACAAGGACAGCGCGCTCTCGATCTGCTTTCCTTTGCTCTGCTCTGCTTTGGACAAGGCTTTGCAGACAGGTCCAGATTCCTGCCAGCAGGAGGGACACACAAAGGGATTTTGGCCATGCAACATGGCTTCCACAGTCCATGGCAGAGGTTTCTCCCCTTCCTACGCTTTGCAAAAGCAGCTCGGCCAAAACAGGTCACAATGGGCTGGAAGCTCTTGAGGGCTTGAAACTGAAGGCAAAACTGGAGCCCTCCGTGCCTCTGATTGCTTCTTTTCCCCAAAGATGTGGGAGGCTACACAGACTGCCTGCAACTATTCCCTCTCCACCTTTATTTGGTTTCAAGCATGGCTCTCTCAGCACCTCTAACCTGAACATTCTGCAGAGACTAAGCACTACATTCCTTTGGCTTTTCAAGTGCTCCTAGAAACTGTGGCCACTTTGTTCCTATCTTCTGAAAGGAAGGGAAGGGAGGCACCAGCAAACATGCAACATTTCCACATTTCCCCTGCAGCCCCTGGAGGAAACTGCACCATGGAGCACATGGCTGGAGACTTGCATTCAGTCTCCAGCTCAGCCTTTCCTGTACCAGAGAGGTTTGCCTATGCCATGGCATCAAAGAGAAGACAAAATCACTTCCCACTGCGGGCATGGGCAGCGATGCAGCTTGCTCTCATGCAGAACCCTCTTAAAGTTGGACACATGCAATGAGAATGAAGTGATCTTTGGAACTACGAGCTTGCTTGTACTTCCCCGCTTTCACTACCATTCTCTCATCAGAGTGATGACACTGTGCGCAGATGCCTAAGACTCCTGTTTGGTGGTAGCTGTGGGTGATGGGAGCCAGTGCTCCTCCCTTTTCTTTCCTTTTGTGTGTGTTTCTTGTTTGGTTTGGCTTGGATTATCACAGTGTTAATAGATAGTAGCAATGCTGTTCCTGCCGTACGTCCTGCTGCCTCCCAATGACAAAAAGCATCCTCCCTTGAGATGCCCCTGAGACTAGTGAGAGCAGATTCCAGTCCTCTCTCTGCTTCTGCCCACTTCCTCCAAGCACTTGAAGAGGAGCTAGATGGTCTCCAAGGGTCCTTTCCCCGAGCACTAACCCAGTGGAGGCAAACAAATCAGTCAGGGCTGCAAGAAGAAAAAAAAAATATTAAGTTACACAGGTCCAATAAACTACCTCCCCGAATATTTCAGGAGGGCTTTGCTGCCCACTTGTTGCCATTGAAGAAGGCTGGAGGACCCTGTTGCCCGGTGAGCCAGTGTCCCAGCTCCCTTACCCAGAGGTCAACCAGCAGGACACACTGACACACTGGACACGTGGCATTCCACCAAACTGGGGGGATGGATTTTATTAGGCTCTGAGCTGAAAGACTTGCATACGCCAAGACCCCACTCAGCTTGGTCCTTTTGCTCCGCTGTCTCTAATGAGTGCTTAAAAGAGCAGAGGGAAGATAGGTGGCCCTGCAAAGCTTGACTCACTTTAATCCTGCCAGGTCGGTAAGCACAGCCATGACACTGGTGAGTAAGTGATGGAGTAATGAGAGCAGCGGGAACATTTTTGGAGCATTTCTAGAAAGGCCCAAGGGTAATTTAACAGCATCCTCCTGCATCTTGAGTCCCGTGTTAGGGAGAGCACAGCTAAAGAGCATGTGCTTTGTTGTGCTACAATTCTCCTCCCTTTCCACTGGACACACTGAGGGGTGAGGGTGGCTTCAAAGAAGATGATGTCCCTCTTTTCCTTCCAGCACGTTTCATACCTAGTGCTTTTTCTCTCTAGTTGGAAGCTCTATAGGTTTTATGTAGAATTGTGTTCAGTCAATGAAATATGGAAGCATGGCAGCTAAAGGGTAAACTACCCCTAGACAAGTCCCTTAGACATTGTGAGGTGTAGCTTTCTGTTGTGCAGCCGGGAGGTGGACTGCCCTTTTGAAAGAAAACCCAGCAGAGAGCTGTTGTTGCAGAATGGACAGAGGTGCCTTTGGTGGCAAAGCACTTGCTATGGCTGGGAGCAACATCCATCCTACTGGAGAGGCCGTTGCTGAGGGATGGCAGGTGGCAAAGGCACCACACCGATGGCTCTGTGTTTGTGACATTGAAGGGTCAAAGGGCTGCTTGGCCCCCGCAGCTGGTTGCCAGCGGCTCTGGCGGAATGTTTGCTCTGGAACCTGCAGTCTCCCTGGACAACGTTAGAGGTTCGAGACTGTTTCCTCCCAAAGCTGGAGCATCGCTACATTGTCCTGCCTTCTTTAAAGGATAGCTACTGCTTTTTCTTCCTGTCTCAAGTCTGGAAGACCCTTCCAAGAGATAAGCGGCTGGGCTAAAGCAAGGGCTGACGAAATGGAGCGCAGCGGCCTAGGTGCAGCAGGCGACAGCGTGCGTGCCTGCCTTGAAGAGCGGGAGCAGGAGGCAAGAGAGGGCTCCTCTGTTCCTCCGCTGCCAGCCCGCCAGCCAGCCAGCGGCACCTCGACGCAAGAGCTGCAGCCAGCACCCGCGCCTGCACCTCTCTGTGATGGGGATGAGGGGCAGCAGCCCAGCTGCAGCTCCACCAGAAGGGCTGAGGACTGCCTGGAGGTGCCAGCTCCACCAGAGCCCTGGGATCTGACGCCCACAATTTTTACAGAAGCCCCAGGTCTCCCAAGCCGACTCATGACACATTGCCTCCTGACAGTCATCCATATCCGAGAGGCTATCCCCCGATGAACATTGTCTTCTATTCCCTTGAAGATTTGGAAGATATCTCTGAGGATGAATTAGAAGAGTCCTTGGATGTGACACCCCCATCTTTGTCAGAAGCGCCAGGCTCTCCCAAGCCCACAGGGGACACATTGCCTCAAGATATGCATCCTGAACCGACAGGGAACGCCTACATAAAAATTGCCTTCTATTGCACCGAGGATCTGGAGGAAATCTCTGAAGATGAATTGGAACAGACCTGGGATCTGACAACCCTATCTCCTGCAGAAGCACAGCCCTCACCCAGGCATACAGATAGCACATAGCATCACGAGACAGATCCTTTGCCCACAGGCAACAAGTCACCAAATATCCCTGTCTGCGGGAATGAGGATTTGCAATTCATCTCGGAGGAAGAACCTGAAGAGCCCTTGGAAAACGAGGATTTTGTCCGAATCTGCATTACTGATTTGTTGCTTTCAATGTCCACTAAGAAGAGACCAAGGCTCTTACCCCCCAACAGGAAAATGTATATCGAGGTACGTCGTGGCCAAGAAATGGTCCAAGAGGTGAAAAGAAGCACTTCATTCCCACCAGAGCACTGCCATCTTCCAGAGGCCACTGATGCAATGGAAGCTGCTGGCATTTATAAGGCAGAGACCTTTCACAAAACATTTTCTCCCTCTCCACAGACCCAGGGCAAAAGCTGCAGCACCCCCAATACCTCTGCTCGGCCAGACCTTGTGCTCTCGACTGTGGCCACCAAAAACACTGACCACCCTCAGCCTGAGCTCGGGGGAGCTTCAGGCAGCAAACCAAGGAAGAATCAAAATGGGAATCGCAAGAGGAGCCTCGCTTCCCCTTCCTCCCCTCCCACACCATCGCAGCAGGCTCAAGAGGAAAGGTGTCTTGACCACCTCCCACCAAAGAAGCGCTATCGCTCCTGCTGGCAGTAGGGAGGCATGGGGTTCCCTCTGCTACCCCAAGCTGCCACTGTCCTGCCACGTGCCAGCCCCAGAACATCTGCACCCCAGCCTGTCCTTCCACCAGCAATGCTGCCCCACACACCTCCAGCAAAATCTCGTTTTCTTTTTTTTCCCCTCCCTTTCTAGGTAGTCTTTTATGTTTTCTAAATAAAATGACAGGTGCTGTTCTTCAGTTACGATCTGGTGTTTGTTCCTTTTTGGCTAGCAGATACGTGAAAAATGCAAGTAAGGAAGATCTTGGGGATAGGAGGAGGAGGGTACAGCAACTATCCACCACACCTAGAAGAATGGTATTCCAGTAGAATAATTAAGCCATTCTTTACACTAGGCTCAAATGACTGTGAGGATTCGCGTGAATAATACAAGAGCATGAATGAGAAGAGAATGCTGTGAACAGCTTTACACAAAATACTAGTTACTAGTGGAGTGGCTAGATTTCATGGATGTTCATGCAACGCTAGCCCATCTCCTACTCTGCCAAGTACAAAAATGTACTATTCAGAAGGGATAGAATTGTAATATTAGAATAGATTTCTAACTGTCAGGATTAATTTGATTAGAATTAAAGGAATTGTTAAAGTTAAGGTTAGAATTTTTGAATAACAGCTTTGTTAGAGGAAAAGAACACTGTGCAATGATGCTTGGGCATGGGTAGGATTTCTCAAGCTGATGTCAGAAGACGATCCGTTGATTCCAAACACAAAAATGGCTCATAGAGCTGCCATGAGTTAAGGCACTGGGAACACCATCCAAACCGGAGCTCTAAAATGGTGAAAGGGACTAAACGGGAGGCCTCTCTATTCTGCAGCCTGGGAGCTTTATTGCAGGGAGCCAAGCTTGCGTAGGTCGGGTCGCCACTTCCTCGTCCCCCTGCCATCCCACCCACTTCTCCGCTGAGAGCAGGAAAGCTGCCTCCAGCACAGCATGGAGATGCCAGCAAAAGAGGCACCATCGTGCCCTCCCCACGCCTAGGTCTCTCACTCCAGTAGGCAGCACAAGGACAGCGCGCTCTCTGTCTGCTTTCCTTTGCTCTGCTCTGCTTTGGACAAGGCTTTGCAGACAGGTCCAGATTCCTGCCAGCAGGAGGGGCACACAAAGGGATTTTGGCCATGCAACATGGCTTCCACAGTCGGTGGCAGAGGTTTCTCCCCTTCCTACGCTTTGCAAGGACGGCTCTGCCAAAACAGGTCATGATGGGCTGGGGTCTGTTGAAGGCTCAAAACCCAAAGCACAACTGGAGCCCTCCGTGCCTCTGATTTCTTGATTTCTCCAAAGATGAGGGAGGCTACACTGATTCCCTGCAACTATTCCCTCTCCACCTTTACTTGGTCTCAGGTGCGGCTGTCGCAGCCCCTCTAACCTGAGCCCTCTGCAGAGACTAAGCACTGCATTCCTTGGGCTTTTCAAGTGCTCCTAGAAACTGTGGCCACTTTGTTCCTACCTTTTGAAAGGAAGGGAAGGGAGGCACCAGCAAAGATGGGACATTTCCAGATTTCCCCTGCAGCCCCTGGAGGAAACTGCACCGTGGAGCACGTGGCTGGAGACTTGCATTCAGTCTCCAGCTCAGCCTTTCAGTTGGCAGAGAGGTTTGCCTATGCCATGGCATCGAAGAGAAGACAAAATCACTTCCCACTGCAGGCATGGGCAGCGATGCAGCTTGCTCTCATGCAGAACCTTCTTAAAGTTGGACACATGCAATGAGAATGAAGTGATCTTTGGAACTACGAGCTCGCTTGTACTTCTCCACTTTCACTGCGATTCTCTCATCAGAGCGATGACACTGTGCGCAGATGCATAAGACTCCTGTTTGGTGGTAGTTGTGGGTGATGGGAGCCAGTGCTGCTCCCTTTTCTTTCCCTTTGTGTGTGTGTGTGTGTGTCCTGTTTGCTTTGGCTTGGATTATCACAGTGTTAATAGACAGTAGCAATGCTGTTCCTGCCGCACGTCGTGCTGCCTCCCAGTGACAAAAAGCATCCTCCCTTGAGATGCCCCTGAGACTAGTGAGAGCAGATTCCAGTCCTCTCTCTGCTTCTGCCCACTTCCTCCAAGCACTTGAAGAGGAGCTAGATGGTCTCCAAGGGTCCTTTCCCCAGAAATAACCCAGTGGAGGCAAACAAATCAGTCAGGGCTGCAAGAAGAAAACAAAAATATTAAGTTACACAGGTCCAATAAACTACCTCCCCGAATATTTCAGGAGGGCTTTTTTGCCCACTTGTTGGCCATTCAAGAAGGCTGGAGGACCCTGTTGCCCGGTGAGCCAGTGTCCCAGCTCCCTTACCCAGAGGTCAACCAGGAGGACACACTGACACACTGGACACGTGGCATTCCACCAAACTGGGGGGATGGATTTTATTAGGCTCTGAGCTGAAAGACTTGCATACGCCAAGACCCCGCTCAGCTTGGTCCTTTTGCTCCGCTGTCTCTAATGAGTGCCAGAAAAGAGCAAAGGGAAGGTAGGTGGCCCTGCAAAGCTTGACTCACTTTAATCCTGCCAGATCGGTAAGCACAGCCATGACACTGGTGAGTAATGAGAGCAGCGGGAACATTTTTGGAGCATTTCTAGAAAGGCCCAAGGGTAATTTAACAGCATCCCCCGGCCTCTTGAGTCCCGTGTTAGGGAGAGCACAGCTAAAGAGCATGTGCTTTGTTGTGCTACAATCCTCCTCCCTTTCCACTGGACACACTGAGGGGCGAGGGTGGCTTCAAAGAAGACGCTGTCCCTCTTTTCCTTCCAGCACGTTTCGTGTTGTGCCTCCTGCCACAGTCGGTGGCAGAGGTTTCTCCCCTTCCTATGCTTTGCCAAGGCGGCTCTGCCAAAACAGGTCATGATGGGCTGGGGGCTCTTGAAGGCTCAAAACCCAAGGCACAACTGGAGCCCTCCATGTCTCTGATTTCTTGATTTCCCCAAAGATGAGAGAGGCTACACTGATTCCCTGCAACTATTCCCTCTCCACCTTCATTTGGTCTCAAGCATGGCTCTCTCAGCACCTCTAACCTGAACACTCTGCAGAGACTAAGCACTGCATTCCTTTGGCTTTTCAAGTGCTCCTAGAAACTGTGGCCACTTTGTTCCTATCTTCTGAAAGGAAGGGAAGGGAGGCACCAGCAAAGACGGGACATTTCCAGATTTCCCCTGCAGCCCCTGGAGGAAACTGCACCATGGAGCACGTGGCTGGAGACTTGCATTCAGTCTCCAGCTCAGCCTTTCCTGTACCAGAGAGGTTGGCCTATGCCATGGCATCGAAGAGAAGACAAAATCACTTCCCACTGCGGGTATGGGCAGCGATGCAGCTTGCTCTCATGCAGAACCCTCTTAAAGTTGGACACATGCAATGAGAATGAAGTGATCTTTGAAATACGAGCTCGCTTGTACTTCCCCGCTTTCACTGATTCTCTCATGAGAGCGATGACACTGTGCGCAGATGCGTAAGACTCCTGTTTGGTGGTAGTTGGGGGTGACGGGAGCCAGTGCTGCTCCCTTTTCTCTCCCTTTGTGTGTGTGTGTGTCTTGTTTGGTTTGGCTTGGATTATCACAGTGTTAATAGACAGTAGCAATGCTGTTCCTGCCGTACGTCATGCTGCCTCCCAGTGACAAAAAGCATCCTCCCTTGAGATGCCCCTGAGACTAGTGAGAGCAGATTCCAGTCCTCTCTCTGCTTCTGCCCACTTCCTCCAAGCACTTGAAGAGGAGCTAGATGGTCTCCAAGGGACTTTTTCAGAAATAACCCAGTGGAGACAAACAAACCAGTCAGGTCTGCAAGAAGAAAACAAATTATTAAGTTACACAGGTCCAAAAAACAACCTCCCTGAATATTTCAGGAGCGCTTTGTTGCCTAGTTTTTGGCCATTTAGGAAGGCTGGAGGACCCTGTTGCCCGGTGAGCCAGTGTCCCAGCTCCCTTACCCAGAGGTCAACCAGCAGGACACACTGACACACTGGACATGTGGCATGACACCAAACTAGGGGGATGGATTTTATTAGGCTCTGAGCTGAAAGACTTGCATACGCCAAGACCCCACTCAGCCTTCCTCCGTTTGCCCCGCTGTCCCGAATGAGTGCTGAAAAAGAGCAAAAGGAAGATAGGTGGCCCTGCAAAGTTTGACTCACTTTAATCCTGCCAGATCGGTAAGCACAGCCATGACACTGGTGAGTAAGTGACGGAGTAATGAGAGCAGCGGGAACATTTTTGGAGCATTTCTAGAAAGGCCCAAGGGTAATTTAACAGCATCCTCCCGCCTCTTGAGTCCCGTGTTAGGGAGAGCACAGCTAAAGAGCATGTGCTTTGTTGTGCTACAATCCTCCTCTCTTTCCACTGGACACACTGAGGGGCGAGGGTGGCTTCAAAGAAGATGCTGTCCCTGTTTTCCTTCCTTTTACCTTTCATGCCTAGAGTTTTTTCTCTCTATCTGGAAGTTCTATAGCTTTCATATAGAATTCTGTTCAGTCAATGAAATATGGAAGCATGACAGCTAAAGGATAAACTACCCCTAGACAAGTCCCTTAGACATTGTGAGGTGTAGCTTTCCGTCCTGCAGCAGGGAGGTGGACTGTCCTTTTGCAAGAAAACCCAGCAGAGAGCTGTTGTTGCAGAACGGACAGAGGTGCCTTTGGTGACAAAGCACCTGCTATGGCTGGGAGCAACCTCCATCCTACTGGAGAGGCCGTTGCTGAGGGATGGCATGTGGCAAAGGCACCACACCGATGGCTCTGTGTTTGTGACATTGAAGGGTCTAAGGGCTGCTTGGCCCCCGCAGCTGGTTGCCAGCGGCTCTGGCGGAATGTTTGCTCTGGAACCTGCAGTCTCCCTGGACAACGTTAGAGGTTCGAGACTGTTTCCTCCCGAAGTTGGAGCATCTCTACGTTGTCCTGCCTTCTTTAAAGGATAGTGACTCCTTTTTCTTCCTGTGTCAAGTCAGGAAGACCCTTCCGAGGCACAAGCGGCTGGGTTAAAGTGAGGGCTGACCCAATGGAGCGCAGCGGCCTAGGTGCAGCAGGCGACAGCGTGCGTGCCTGCCTTGAAGAGCGGGAGCAGGAGGCAAGAGAGGGCTCCTCTGTTCCTCCGCTGCCAGCCCGCCAGCCAGCCAGCGGCACCTCGACGCAAGAGCTGCAGCCAGCACCCGCGCCTGCACATCTCTGTGATGGGGATGAGGGGCAGCAGCCCAGCTGCAGCTCCACCAGAAGGGCTGAGGACTGCCTGGAGGTGCCAGCTCCACCAGAGCCCTGGGATGTGACGCCCACAATACTTACAGAAGCCCCAGGCTCTCCCAAGCCCACTCATGACACATTGCCTCCTGACAGTCATCCATATCC
Source organism: Tinamus guttatus (assembly GCF_059628265.1). Taxonomy (NCBI): domain Eukaryota; kingdom Metazoa; phylum Chordata; class Aves; order Tinamiformes; family Tinamidae; genus Tinamus; species Tinamus guttatus. Next base: position 112,080 of record NW_028288659.1, on the reverse strand, counting down.
GAGAGGCTATCCCCCGATGAACATCGTCTTCTATTCCCTTGAAGATTTGGAAGATATCTCTGAGTATGAATTAGAAGAGTCCTTGGATGTGACACCCCCATCTTTGTCAGAAGCGCCAGGCTCTCCCAAGCCCACACGGGACACATTGCCTCAAGATATGGATCCTCATCCAACAGGCAACGCCTCCATAAAAATCGCCTTCTGTTGCATTGAGGATCTGGAGGAAATATCTGAAGAGGAATTAGAAGACACCTGGGATCTGACACCCCCATCTTTGTCAGAAGCACGGCCCTCTCCCAGGCATAGAGATGGCACATTGGATCACGAGCCAGACCCCTTTCCCACAGCCAACAAGCCACTGAACATCCCTTTCTACGGTAATGAGGATTTGGAAGACAGCTCCACGGAAGAATTTGACCAGCCCTCGGAAAACGAGGATTTTGTCCGAATCTGCATTACTGATTTGTTGCTTTCAATCTCCACTAAGAAGAGACCAAGGCTCTTACCACCCAACAGGAAAATGTATATCGAGGTACGTCGTGGCCAAGAAATGGTCCAAGAGGTGAAAAGAAGCACTTCATTCCCACCAGAGCACTGCCATCTTCCAGAGGCCACTGATGCAATGGAAGCTGCTGGCATTTATAAGGGAGAGGCCTTTCACAAAACATTTTCTCCCTCTCCACAGACCCAGGGCAACAGCTACAGCACCCCCAATACCTCTGCTCGGCCAGACCTTGTGCTCTCGACTGTGGCCGACAAAGACACCGACCACCCTCAGCCTGAGCTCGGAGGAGCATCAGGCAGCAACCCGAGGCAGAATGAAAAAGCGAATCGTAAGAGGAGCCTCGCTTCCCCTTCCTCCCCTCCCACACCATCGCAGCAGGCTCAAGAGGAAAGGTGTCTTGACCACCTCCCACCAAAGAAGCGCTATCGCTCCTGCTGCCAGTAGGGAGGCAAGGGGTTCCCTCTGCTACCCCAAGCTGCCACTGTCCTGCCACGTGCCAGTCCCAGAACATCTGCACCCCAGCCTGCCCTTCCCCCAGCAATGCTGCCCCACACGCCTCCAGCAAAATCTCGTTTTCTTTTTTTTCCCCTCCCTTTCACAGTAGTCTTTTATGTTTTCTAAATTAAATGACAGGTGCTGTTCTTCAGTTACGATCTGGTGTTTGTTCCTTTTTGGCTAGCGGATACGTGAAAAATGCAAGTAAGGAAGATCTTGGGGATAGGAGGAGGAGGGTACAGGAACTTTCCACCACACCTAGAAGAATGGCATTGCAGTAGAATAATTTAGCCGTTCTTTACACTAGGCTCAAATGACTCTGAGGATTCAAGTGAATAAAACGAGAGCATGAATGAAAAGAGAATGCTGTGAAAAGCATTACAGAGAATACTAGTTACTAGTGGAAGGGCTAGATTTCATGGAAGTTCATACAACACTAGTCCATCTCCAACTCTGCCAAGTACAAAAATGTGCTCTTTGTAGAAGAGATAGAATTGTAATATTAGAATAGATTTCTAACTGTCAGGATTAACTTGATTAGAATTAAAACAATTTTTAAAGTTAAGGTTACAGTTTTTAAATAACAGCTTTGTTAGAGGAAAAGAACACTGTGCAATGATGCTTGGGTATGGGTAGGATTTCTCAAGCTGATGTCAGAAGAGGATCCGTCGATGCCAGACCCAAAAAGCGCTCCTAGAGCTGCCATGAGTCAAGGTACAGGGAATTCCAGTCAAACCGGTGGTCTAAAATGGTGAAAAGGACTAAATGGGAGGCCTCTCTATTCTGCAGCCTTGGAGCTTTATTGCAGGGAGCCAAGCTTTATTGCATAGCTCCGGTCGCCACTTCCTCGTCCCCCTGCCATCCCACCCACTTCTCCGCTGAGAGCAGGAAAGCTGCCTCCAGCACAGCACGGAGATGCCAGCAAAAGAGGCACCATCGTGCCCTCCCCACGCCTAGGTCTCTCACTCCAGTAGGCAGCACAAGGACAGCGCGCTCTCGATCTGCTTTCCTTTGCTCTGCTCTGCTTTGGACAAGGCTTTGCAGCCAGGTCCAGATTCCTGCCAGCAGGAGGGGCACACAAAGCAGTTTTGGCCATGCAACATGGCTTCCACAGTCCTTGGCAGAGGTTTCTCCCCTTCCTATGCTTTGCCAAGGCGTCTTTGCCAAAACACATCACGATGGATGGGAGGGTCTTGAAGGCTCAGAACCCAAGGCACAACTGGAGCCCTCCGTGTCTCTGATTTCTTGATTTCCCCAAAGATGAGAGAGGATATGCTGATTTCCTGCAATTATTCCCTCTCCACCTTTATTTGGTCTCAAGCGGGACTGTCTCAGCCCTTCTAACCTGAGCCCTCTGCAGAGACTAAGCACTGCATTCCTTTGGCTTTTTAAGTGCTCCTAGAAACCGTGGCCACTTTGTTCCTACCTTCTGAAAAGAAGGGAAGGGAAAGACGGGACATTTCCAGATTTCCCCTGCAGCCCCTGGAGGAAACTGCACCATGGAGCACATGGCTGGAGACTTGCATTCAGTCTCCATCTCAGCCTTTCATGTACCAGAGAGGTTGGCCTATGCCATGGCATCAAAAAGAAGACAAAATCACTTCCCACTGCGGGTATGGGCAGCGATGCAGGTTGCTCTCATGCGGAACCCTCTTAAAGTTGGACACATGCAATGAGAATGAAGTGATCTTTGAACTACGAGCTCGCTTGTACTTCCCCGCTTTCACTGATTCTCTCATGAGAGCGATGACACTGTGCGCAGATGCCTAAGACTCCTGTTTGGTGGTAGTTGGGGGTGATGGGAGCCAGCGCTGCTCCCTTTTCTTTCCCTCTGTGTGTGTGTGTGTGTCTTGTTTGGTTTGGCTTGGATTATCACAGTGTTAATAGACAGTAGCAATGCTGTTCCTGCCGTACGTCATACTGCCTCCCAGTGACAAAAAGCATCCTCCCTTGAGATGCCCCTGAGACTAGTGAGAGCAGATTCCAGTCCTCTCTCTGCTTCTGCCCACTTCCTCCAAGCACTTGAAGAGGAGCTAGATGGTCTCCAAGGGTCTTTTTCCAGAAATAACCCAGTGGAGACAAACAAACCAGTCAGGGCTGCAAGAGGAAAACAAATTATTAAGTTACACAGGTCCAAAAAACAACCTCCCTGAATATTTCAGGAGCGCTTTGTTGCCTAGTTTTTGGCCATTTAGGAAGGCTGGAGGACCCTGTTGCCCGGTGAGCCAGTGTCCCAGCTCCCTTACCCAGAGGTCAACCAGCAGGACACATTGACACACTGGACACGTGGCATGACACCAAACTGGGGGGATGGATTTTATTAGGCTCTGAGCTGAAAGACTTGCATACGCCAAGACCCCCCTCAGCCTTCCTCCGTTTGCCCCGCTGTCCCGAATGAGTGCTTAAAAGAGCAGAGGGAAGATAGGTGGCCCTGCAAAGCTTGACTCACTTTAATCCTGCCAGATCGGTAAGCACAGCCATGACACTGGTGAGTAAGTGATGGAGTAATGAGAGCAGTGGGAACATTTTTGGAGCATTTCTAGAAAGGCCCAAGGGTAATTTAACAGCATCCCCCGGCCTCTTGAGTCCCGTGTTAGGGAGAGCACAGCTAAAGAGCATGTGCTTTGTTGTGCTACAATCCTCCTCTCTTTCCACTGGACACACTGAGGGGCGAGGGTGGCTTCAAAGAAGACGCTGTCCCTCTTTTCCTTCCAGCACGTTTCGTGCCTAGAGTTTTTTCTCTCTATCTGGAAGCTACTTAGGTTTCATATAGAATTGTGTTCAGTCAATGAAATATGGAAGCATGACAGCTAAAGGGTAAACTACCCCTAGACAAGTCCCTTAGACATTGTGAGGTGTAGCTTTCCATCATGCAGCAGAGAGGTGGACTGCCCTTTTGAAAGAAAACCCAGCAGAGAGCTGCTGTTGCAAAATGCACAGAGGTGCCTTTGGTGGCAAAGCACCTGCTATGGCTGGGAGCAACCTCCATCCCACTGGAGAGGCCGTTGCTGAGGGATGGCACGTGGCAAAGGCACCACACCGATGGCTCTGTGTTTGTGACATTGAAGGGTCTAAGGGCTGCTTGGCCCCCGCAGCTGGTTGCCAGCGGCTCTGGCGGAATGTTTGCTCTGGAACCTGCAGGCTCCCTGGACAACGTTAGAGGTTCGAGACTGTTTCCTCCCGAAGTTGGAGCATCGCTACGTTGTCCTGCCTTCTTTAAAGGATAGCTACTCCTTTTTCTTCTTGTATCAAGTCAGGAAGACCCTTCCACGGAGTAAGCAGTTGAGCTAAAGCAAGGGTTGACCAAATGGAGCGCAGCGGCCTAGGTGCAGCAGGCGACAGCGTGCGTGCCTGCCTTGAAGAGCGGGAGCAGGAGGCAAGAGAGGGCTCCTCTGTTCCTCCGCTGCCAGCCCGCCAGCCAGCCAGCGGCACCTCGACGCAAGAGCTGCAGCCAGCACCCGCGCCTGCACCTCTCTGTGATGGGGATGAGGGGCAGCAGCCCAGCTGCAGCTCCAGCAGAAGGGCTGAGGACTGCCTGGAGGTGCCAGCTCCACCAGAGCCCTGGGATCGCATGCCCACAATTCTTTCAGAAGCGCCGGGCTCTCCCAAGCCCACACGTGACACACTGCCTCCCGACACTCACCCCAATCCAAGAGGCAATCCCCCCATGAGCATCACCTTCTATTCCCTTCAAGATCTGGAAGATATCTCTGAGGATGAATTAGAAGAGTCCTTGGATGTGACACCCCCATCTTTCTCAGAAGCGCCGGGCTCTCCCAAGCCCACACACGGCACGTTGCCTCAGGAGAGGCATGCTGATCCGATAGGCAGTTCCCCCTTTAACATCGGCTTCTACTGCCTTGAGGATTTAGAAGAAATCTCTGAAGGCGAATTGGAAGAACCCTGGGATCTGACACCCCCATCTCTTTCACAAACACCGGGCTCTCCCAAGCACACACGTGACACCTTTTCTCCTGACACTCATGCCGATCCGACAAGCAATGCCTCCGTGAGTATTGCCTTCGATTGCACCGATGATTTGGAGGATATATCTGAAGATGAATCAGAAGAGCTCTGGGATCTGACACCCCCATCCTTTCCAGAAGCATCGGGCTCTCCCAAGAACACACATCAAACATCACCTCATGAGACAGGTCCCAGTGAGACAGGCAGTGCCACTGTCAACATGGCCTTCTATTGCCTTGATGATTTGGAGGAAATCTCTGATGAAGAATTAGAAGAGCCCTTGGATCTTACATCCCCACCTTTATCAGGAGGACAGGGCTCTCGCAAGCGCACACATGGCACATCATCTCATGAGAGAGGTCCCGATGAGACAGGTAATGCCTCCATGAATATGGCCTTCTATTGCACGGAGGATTTAGAGGAAATCTCTGAAGATGAATTGGAACCGACCTGGGATCTGACAACCCCATCTCGTGCAGAAGCGCAGCCCTCTCCCATTCATACAGATGGCAGACCGGCTCACGAGACAAACCCTTTTCCCATAGAGAACAAGCCACTGAACATCCATGTCTGTGGTAATGAGGATTTGGAAGACATCTCTGAGGAAGAATTCAAAGAGCCCTTGGAAAAGGAAGAGATTACCCAAATCTGCCCTACAGACGTGATGGATACAATCTCCATTAGGAAGAGACCAAGGCCCTTAACCCCCGACAGGAAAATGTATATAGAGGTGTGTTGTGATAAAGAAGTGCCCCAAGAGATGAAATATAGCACTCCACTCCCATCAAAGCACTGTCGTCTTCTTGAAGCCACAGATGCAATGGAAGCTGTTGGCATTTATAAGGCAGAGGCCTTTCACAGCACATTTTCTCCCTCTCCACACACCCAGGGCAGTGGCCGCAGCAAACCCAGTACCTCTGCTTGGCCAGACCATGTGCTCCTGACCATGGGCAACAAAGACATCGACCACCCTCAGCCTGAGCTCGGAGGAGCATCAGGCAGCAACCCGAGGCAGAATGAAAAAGGGAATCGCAAGAGGAGCCTCGCTTCCCCTTCCTCCCCTCCCACACCATCGCAGCAGGCTCAAGAGGAAAGGTGTCTTGAACACCTCCCACCAAAGAAGCGCTATCGCTCCTGCTGCCAGTAGGAAGGCAAGGGGTTCCCTCTGCTACCCCCAGCTGCCACTGTCCTGCAACGTGCCAGCCCCTGAACATCTGCACCCCAGCCTGCCCTTCCCCCAGCACTGCTGCCCCACACACCTCCAGCAATATCTTTTTTTTTTTTTTTCCCTTCCCTTTCTAGGTTGTCTCTTATGTTTTGTAAATAAAATGACTGGTGCTGTTCTTAAATTGCACTCTGGTGTGTGTTCCTTATCGGCTAGCGGATACGTGAAAACTGCAACTAAGCTACTCTTGGGGGAAGAAGGAGGAGGGTCCGGGGATGTTCCAAAACACCTAGCAGAATGGTATTCCAGTAGAATAATTAAACCATTCTTTACACTAGGCTCAAATGACTGTGAGGATTTGAGTGAATAATACAAGAGCATGAATGAGAAGAGAATGCTGTGAACAGCTTTACACAAAATACTAGTTACTAGTGGAGGGGCTAGATTTCATGGATGTTCATGCAACGCTAGTCCATCTCCAACTCTGCCAAGTACAAAAATGTACTCTTTGTAATAGGGGTAGAATTGCAATGTTAGAATTGATTTCTAAATGTTAGGATTAAATTAATTAGAATTAGATCATTTTTTAAAATTAAGATTAGAATTTTTAAATAACAGCTTTGTTAGAGGAAAAGAACACTGTGCAATGATGCTTGGCTATGGGTACGGTTTCTCAAGCTGATTGATATCAGAAGAGGATCCGTCGAATCCAGACCCAAAAAGGGCTTCTAGAGCTGCCATGAGTCAAGGCACCAGGAATACCATCCAAACCATCGGGTTGCCACTTCCTCGTCCCCCTGTCATCCCACCACTTCTCCGCTGAGAGCAGGAAAGCTGCCTCCAGCACAGCACGGAGATGCCAGCAAAAGAGGCACCATCGTGCCCTCCCCACGCCTAGGTCTCTCACTCCAGTAGGCAGCACAAGGACAGCGCGCTCTCGATCTGCTTTCCTTTGCTCTGCTCTGCTTTGGACAAGGCTTTGCAGGCAGGTCCAGATTCCTGCCAGCAGGAGGGGCACAGAAAAGGATTTTGGCCATGCAACATGGCTTCCACAGTCCATGGCAGAGGTTTCTGCCCTTCCTACGCTTTGCAAAAGCAGCTCTGCCAAAACAGGTCACAATGGGCTGGAAGCTCTTGAGGGCTTGAAACTGAAGGCAAAACTGGAGCCCTCCGTGCCTCTGATTGCTTCTTTTCCCCAAAGATGTGGGAGGCTACACAGACTGCCTGCAACTATTCCCTCTCCACCTTTATTTGGTTTCAAGCATGGCTCTCTCAGCACCTCTAACCTGAACATTCTGCAGAGACTAAGCATTGCCTTCCTTTGGCTTTTCAAGTGCTCCTAGAAACTGTGGCCACTTTGTTCCTATCTTCTGAAAGGAAGGGAAGGGAGGCACCAGCAAACATGCAACATTTCCACATTTCCCCTGCAGCCCCTGGAGGAAACTGCACCATGGAGCACATGGCTGGAGACTTGCATTCAGTCTCCAGCTCAGCCTTTCCTGTACCAGAGAGGTTTGCCTATGCCATGGCATCGAAGAGAAGACAAAATCACTTCCCACTGCGGGCATGGGCAGCGATGCAGCTTGCTCTCATGCAGAACCCTCTTAAAGTTGGACACATGCAATGAGAATGAAGTGATCTTTGTTACTACGAGCTTGTTTGTACTTCCCCGCTTTCACTACCATTCTCTCATCAGAGCGATGACACTGTGCGCAGATGCCTAAGACTCCTGTTTGGTGGTAGCTGTGGGTGATGGGAGCCAGTGCTCCTCCCTTTTCTTTCCTTTTGTGTGTGTGTCTTGTTTGTTTTGGCTTGGATTATCACAGTGTTAATAGACAGTAGCAATGCTGTTCCTGCCGTACGTCCTGCTGCCTCCCAATGACAAAAAGCATCCTCCCTTGAGATGCCCCTGAGACTAGTGAGAGCAGATTCCAGTCCTCTCTCTGCTTCTGCCCACTTCCTCCAAGCACTTGAAGAGGAGCTAGATGGTCTCCAAGGGTCCTTTCCCCAGAAATAACCCAGTGGAGGCAAACAAATCAGTCAGGGCTGCAAGAAGAAAACAAAAATATTAAGTTACACAGGTCCAATAAACTACCTCCCCGAATATTTCAGGAGGGCTTTGTTGCCCACTTGTTGGCCATTCAAGAAGGCTGGAGGACCCTGTTGCCCGGTGAGCCAGTGTCCCAGCTCCCTTACCCAGAGGTCAACCAGCAGGACACACTGACACAGTGGACACGTGGCATTACACCAAACTGGGGGGATGGATTTTATTAGGCTCTGAGCTGAAAGACTTGCATACGCCAAGACCCCGCTCAGCCTTCCTCCGTTTGCCCCGCTGTCTCGAATGAGTGCTTAAAAGAGCAGAGGGAAGATAGGTGGCCCTGCAAAGCTTGACTCACTTTAATCCTGCCAGATCGGTAAGCACAGCCATGACACTGGTGAGTAAGTGATGGAGTAATGAGAGCAGCGGGAACATTTTTGGAGCATTTCTAGAAAGGCCCAAGGGTAATTTAACAGCATCCTCCTGCATCTTGAGTCCCGTGTTAGGGAGAGCACAGCTAAAGAGCATGTGCTTTGTTGTGCTACAATTCTCCTCCCTTTCCACTGGACACACTGAGGGGTGAGGGTGGCTTCAAAGAAGATGATGTCCCTCTTTTCCTTCCAGCACGTTTCATACCTAGTGCTTTTTCTCTCTAGTTGGAAGCTCTATAGGTTTTATATAGAATTGTGTTCAGTCAATGAAATATGGAAGCATGGCAGCTAAAGGGTAAACTACCCCTAGACAAGTCCCTTAGACATTGTGAGGTGTAGCTTTCTGTTGTGCAGCCGGGAGGTGGACTGCCCTTTTGAAAGAAAACCCAGCAGAGAGCTGTTGTTGCAGAATGGACAGAGGTGCCTTTGGTGGCAAAGCACTTGCTATGGCTGGGAGCAACATCCATCCTACTGGAGAGGCCGTTGCTGAGGGATGGCAGGTGGCAAAGGCACCACACCGATGGCTCTGTGTTTGTGACATTGAAGGGTCTAAGGGCTGCTTGGCCCCCGCAGCTGGTTGCCAGCGGCTCTGGCGGAATGTTTGCTCTGGAACCTGCAGTCTCCCTGGACAACCTTAGAGGTTCGAGACTGTTTCCTCCCGAAGCTGGAGCATCTCTACGTTGTCCTGCCTTCTTTAAAGGATAACTACTGCTTTTTCTTCCTATCTCAAGTTTGGAAGACCCTTCCAAGGGACAAGCGGCTGGGCTAAAGCAAGGGCTGACCCAATGGAGCGCAGCGGCCTAGGTGCAGCAGGCGACAGCGTGTGTGCCTGCCTTGAAGAGCGGGAGCAGGAGGCAAGAGAGGGCTCCTCTGTTCCTCCGCTGCCAGCCCGCCAGCCAGCCAGCGGCACCTCGACGCAAGAGCTGCAGCCAGCACCCGCGCCTGCACCTCTCTGTGATGGGGATGAGGGGCAGCAGCCCAGCTGCAGCTCCACCAGAAGGGCTGAGGACTGCCTGGAGGTGCCAGCTCCACCAGAGCCCTGGGATCTGACGCTCACAATTCTTTCAGAAGCGCCGGTATCTCCCAAGCCCACACATGAAACATTGCCTCAAGATATGCATTCTGATCCGAGAGGCAATCCCCCCATGAGCATCACCTTCTATTCCCTTGAAGATCTGGAAGATATCTCTGAGGATGAATTAGAAGAGTCCTTGGATCTGACACCCCCATCTTTGTCAGAAGCGCCAGGCTCTCCCAAGCCCACACATGACACACTGCCTCACGATATGCTTCCTGACCTGACAGGCAAAGCCTCCATGAACAGTGCCCTCTATTTCTTTGAAGATGTGGAGGAAAGCTCTGAAGATGAATTGGAAGAGCCCTGGGATCTGACACCCCCATCTCTTGCGGAAGCACAGCCCTCTCCCAGACATACAGATGGCACATCGGATCACGAGACAGATCCTTTGCCCACAGGCAACAAGTCACTGAACATCCCTGTCTGTGGCAATGAGGATTTGCAAGTCATCTGCAAGGAAGACTCTGAAGAGCCCTTGGAAAAGGAGGAGTTTGTCCAGATCTGTGTTACTGACTTGATGCTTGCAATTTCCACAAAGAAGAGACCAAGGCTCTTACCACCAAACAGGAAAATGTATATAGAGATACCTCGTGGCAAAGAAATGGTCCAAGATGTAAAAAGTAGCACTCCACTCCCACCAGAGCACTGCTGTCTTCCGGAAGCCACAGATGCAAAGGAAGCTGCTGGCATCTCTAAGGCACTGGCCTTTCACAAAACATTTTCTACCTCTCCACACACCCAGGGCAGCGGCTGCTGCACCCCCAAAACCTCTGCTCGGCCAGACCATGTGCTCTCGACCGTGGCCAACAAAGACATCGACCACCCTCAGCCTGAGGTCGGAGGAGCATCAGGCAGCAACCCGAGGCAGAATGAAAAAGCAAATCGGAAGAGGAGCCTCGCTTCCCCTTCCTCCCCTCCCACACCATCGCAGCAGGCTCAAGAGGAAAGGTGTCTTGACCACCTCCCACCAAAGAAGCGCTATCGCTCCTGCTGCCAGTAGGGAGGCAAGGGGTTCCCTCTGCTACCCCAAGCTGCCACTGTCCTGCCACGTGCCAGCCCCTGAACATCTGCACCCCAGCCTGCCCTTCCCCCAGCACTGCTGCCCCACACACCTCCAGCAAAATCTCGTTTTCTTTTTTTTCCCCTCCCTTTCTACGTAGTCTCTTATGTTTTCTAAATAAAATAAAAGGTTCTGTTCTTAAGTTACGCTGTGGTGTGTGTTCCTTATCGGCTAGCGGATACGTGAAAACTGCAACTAAACTACTCTTCGGGGAGGAAGGAGGAGGGTACAGGGACGTTCCAGCACACCTAGAAGAATGGTATTCCAGTAGAATAATTAAGCCATTCTTTACACTAGGCTCAAATGACTCTGAGGATTCAAGTGAATAATACAAGAGCATGAATGAGAAGAGAATGCTGTGAAAAGCATTACACAAAATGCTAGTTACTAGTGGAGTGGCTAGATTTCATGGAAGTTCATACAACACTAGTCCATCTCCAACTCTGCCAAGTACAAAAATGTACTCTTCGTAGAAGGGCTAGGATTGTAATATTAGAATAGATTTCTAACTGTCAGGATTAACTTGATTAGAATTAAAATATTTTTTAAAGTTAAGGTTAGGATTTTTAAATAACAGCTTTGTTAGAGGAAAAGAACACTGTGCAATGATGCATGGGTATGGGTAGGATTTCTCAAGCTGATGTCAGAAGACGATCCGTTGATTCCAAACACAAAAATGGCTCCTAGAGCTGCCATGAGTCAAGGCACCGGGAATACCATCCAAACCGGAGCTCTAAAATGGTGAAAGGGACTAAATGGGAGGCCTCTGTTCCGCAGCCTCGGAGCTTTATTGCAGGGAGCCAAGCTTTATTGCATAGCTCCGGTCGCCACTTCCTCGTCCCCCTGCCATCCCACCCACTTCTCCGCTGAGAGCCGGAAAGCTGCCTCCAGCATAGCACGGAGATGCCAGCAAAAGAGGCACCATCGTGCCCTCCCCACGCCTAGGTCTCTCACTCCAGTAGGCAGCACAAGAACAGCGCGCTCTCGATCTGCTTTCCTTTGCTCTGCTCTGCTTTGGACAAGGCTTTGCAGACAGGTCCAGATTCCTGCCAGCAGGAGGGGCACACAAAGGGATTTTGGCCATGCAACAAAGCTGCCACAGTCGGTGGCAGAGGTTTCTCCCCTTCCCAAGCTTTGCCAAGGCAGCTCTGCCAAAACAGGTCACGATGGGCTGGGGGCTCTTGAAGGCTCGGAACCCAAGGCGCACCTGGAGGCCTCTGTGTCTTTGATTTCTGTATTTCTCCAAAGATGAGGGAGGTGACACTGATTCCCTGCAACTATTCCCTCTCCACCTTTACTTGATCTCAAGTGCAGCTGTCTCACCACCTCTAACCTGAACGCTCTGCAGAGACTAAGCACTGCATTCGTTTGGCTTTTCATGTGCTCCAAGACACTGTGGCCACTTTGTTCCTACCTTCTGAAAGGAAGGGAAGGGAGGCACCAGCAAAGACGGGACATTTCCAGATTTCCCCTGCAGCCCCTGCAGGAAACTGCACCATGGAGCACATGGCTGGAGACTTGCATTCAGTCTCCAGCTCAGCCTTTCATGTACCAGAGAAGTTTGCCTATGCCATTGCATTGAAGAGAAGACATGCAATGAAAATGAAGTGATCTTTGGAACTACAAGCTCCCTTGTACTTCCCCACTTTCACTGCCATTCTCTCATGAGAGCGATGACACTGTGCGCAGATGCCTAAGACTCCTGTTTGGTGGTAGTTGGGGGTGATGGGAGCCAGCGCTGCTCCCTTTTCTTTCCCTTTGTGTGTGTGTGTGTGTGTCCTGTTTGCTTTGGCTTGGATTATCACAGTGTTAATAGACAGTAGCAATGCTGTTCCTGCCATACGTCATGCTGCCTCCTGGTGACAAAAAGCATCCTCCCTTGAGATGCCCCTGAGACTAGTGAGAGCAGATTCCAGTCCTCTCTCTGCTTCTGCCCACCTCCTCCAAGTACTTGAAGAGGAGCTAGATGGTCTCCAAGGGTCTTTTCCGCAGCACTAACCCAGTGGAGGCAAACAAATCAGTCAGGGCTGCAAGAAGAAAACATGAATATTAAGTTACACAGGTCCAATAAACTACCTCCCTGAATATTTCAAGAGCACTTTGTTGCCCACTTGTTGGCCATTGAAGAAGGCCGGAGGACCCTGTTGCCCGGTGAGCCAGTGTCCCAGCTCCCTTACCCAGAGGTCAACCAGCAGGACACATTGACACACTGGACATGTGGCATGACACCAAACTGGGGGGATGGATTTTATTAGGCTCTGAGCTGAAAGACTTGCATACGCCAAGACCCCCCTCACCTTCCTCCTTTTGCTCCGCTGTCTCGAATGAGTGCCGAAAAAGAGCAAAGGGAAGATAGGTGGCCCTGCAAAGCTTGACTCACTTTAATCCTGCCAGATCGGTAAGCACAGCCATGACACTGGTGAGTAAGTGATGGAGTAATGAGAGCAGTGGGAACATTTTTGGAGCATTTCTAGAAAGGCCCAAGGGTAATTTAACAGCATCCCCCGGCCTCTTGAGTCCCGTGTTAGGGAGAGCACAGCTAAAGAGCATGTGGTTCTTGTGCTACAATCCTCCTCTCTTTCCACCGGACACACTGAGGGGCGAGGGTGGCTCCAAAGCAGACGCTGTCCCTCTTTTCCTTCCAGCACGTTTTGTGCCTTGAGCTTTCTCTCTATAGCTGGAAGCTAGTTAGGTTTCATATAGAATTGTGTTCAGTCAATGAAATATGGAAGCAGGACAGCTAAAAGGTAAACTACCCCTAGACAAGTCCCTTAGACATTTTGAGGTGTAGCTTTCTGTTGTGCAGCCGGGAGGTGGACTGCCCTTTTGAAAGAAAACCCAGCAGAGAGCTGTTGTTGCAGAACGGACAGAGGTGCCTTTGGTGGCAAAGCACTTGCTATGGCTGGGAGCAACCTCCATCCTACTGGAGAGGCCGTTGCTGAGGGATGGCAGGTGGCAAAGGCACCACACCGATGGCTCTGTGTTTGTGACATTGAAGGGTCTAAGGGCTGCTTGGCCCCCGCAGCTGGTTGCCAGCGGCTCTGGCGGAATGTTTGCTCTGGAACCTGCAGTCTCCCTGGACAACGTTAGAGGTTCGAGACTGTTTCCTCCCGAAGCTGGAGCATCTCTACGTTGTCCTGCCTTCTTTAAAGGATAGTTACTGCTTTTTCTTCCTATCTCAAGTCTGGAAGACCCTTCCAAGGGACAAGCGGCTGGGCTAAAGCAAGGGCTGACGAAATGGAGCGCAGCGGCCTAGGTGCAGCAGGCGACAGCGTGCGTGCCTGCCTTGAAGAGCGGGAGCAGGAGGCAAGAGAGGGCTCCTCTGTTCCTCCGCTGCCAGCCCGCCAGCCAGCCAGCGGCACCTCGACGCAAGAGCTGCAGCCAGCACCCGCGCCTGCACCTCTCTGTGATGGGGATGAGGGGCAGCAGCCCAGCTGCAGCTCCACCAGAAGGGCTGAGGACTGCCTGGAGGTGCCAGCTCCACCAGAGCCCTGGGATCTGACGCCCACAATTCTTACAGAAGCCCCAGGCTCTCCCAAGCCCACACATGACACATTTCCTCAAGATTTGCATCCTGATCCAACAGGCAATGCCTCCACAAAAATTGCCTTCTATTGCACTGAGGATCTCGAGGAAATCTCGGAAGAGGAATTAGAAGACCCGCGGGATCTGACATCCCCATCTTTTTCAGAAGCACAGACCTCTCCCAGGCATAAAGATGGTATATCGGATCACGAGACTGGCAACAAGTTACTGAACATCCCTTTCTGTGTTACTGAGGATTTGCAAGTCACCTCTAAGGAAGACTCTGAAGAGCCCTCAGAAAAGGAGGAGTATGTCCAAATCTGCATTACTGATTTGTTGCTTTCAATCTCCACCAAGAAGAGACCGAGGCTCTTACCCCGCAAGAGGAAAATGTATATCGAGGTACGTCGTGGCCAAGAAATGGCCCAAGAGGTGAAATATAGCACTTCACTCCCAGCAGACCACTGCTGTCTTCCTGAGGCCACAGATGCAAAGGAAGCTGCTGGCATTTCTAAGGCAGAGGCCTTTCACGGGACATTTTCTCCCTCTCCACAGACCCAGGGCAACAGCTGCAGCACCCCCAATACCTCTGCTCGGCCAGACCCTGTGCTCTCAACCGTGTCCAACAAAGACACCGACCACCCTCAGCCTGAGGTCGGAGGAGCATCAGGCAGCAACCCGAGGCAGAATGAAAAAGCGAATCGCAAGAGGAGCCTCGCTTCCCCTTCCTCCCCTCCCACACCATCGCAGCAGGCTCAAGAGGAAAGGTGTCTTGAACACCTCCCACCAAAGAAGCGCTATCGCTCCTGCTGCCAGTAGGGAGGCAAGGGGTTCCCTCTGCTAGCCCAAGCTGCCACTGTCCTGCCACGTGCCAGCCCCTGAACATCTGCACCCCAGCCTGCCCTTCCCCCAGCACGGCTGCCCCACACACCTCCAGCAAGATCTCGTTTTCTTTTTTATCCATCCCTTTCTAGGTAGTCTCTTATGTTTTCTAAATAAAATAAAAGGTTCTGTTCTTAAGTTATGCTGTGGTGTGTGTTCCTTATCGGCTAGCGGATACATGAAAACTGCAACTAAACTACTCTTCGGGGAGGAAGGAGGAGGGTACAGGGACGTTCCAGCACACCTAGAAGAATGGTATTCCAGTAGAATAATTAAGCCATTCTTTACACTAGGCTCAAATGACTCTGAGGATTCAAGTGAATAATACAAGAGCATGAATGAGAAGAGAATGCTGTGAAAAGCATTACACAAAATGCTAGTTACTAGTGGAGTGGCTAGATTTCATGGATGTTCATGCAACGCTAGTCCATCTCTAACTTTGACAAGTCCAAAAATGTACTCTTCATAATAGGGGTATAATTACAATATTAGAACTGATTTCTAAATGTCAGGATTAAATTAATTAGAATTAAAATAATTTTTAAAACAAAGGTTAGTATTTTTGAATAACAGCTTTGTTAGAGGAATAGAACACGGTGCAATGATGCTTGGGTATGGGTAGGATTTCTCAAGCTGATGTCAGAAGAGGATCCATCAATTCCAGAACCAAAAAGGGGGTACCATGAGTCAAGGCACCGGGAATACCATCCAAACCGGAGCTCTAAAATGGTGAAAGGGACTAAATGGGAGGCCTCTCTATTCTGCAGCCTGGGAGCTTTATTGCAGGGAGCCAAGCTTGCGTAGGTCGGGTCGCCACTTCCTCGTCCCCCTGCCATCCCTCCCACTTCTCCGCTGAGAGCAGGAAAGCTGCCTCCAGCACAGCATGGAGATGCCAGCAAAAGAGGCACCATCGTGCCCTCCCCACGCCTAGGTCTCTCACTCCAGTAGGCAGCACAAGGACAGCGCGCTCTCTGTCTGCTTTCCTTTGCTCTGCTCTGCTTTGGACAAGGCTTTGCAGACAGGTCCAGATTCCTGCCAGCAGGAGGGGCACACAAAGGGATTTTGGCCATGCAACATGGCTTCCACAGTCGGTGGCAGAGGTTTCTCCCCTTCCTATGCTTTGCCAAGGCGTCTTTGCCAAAACACATCACGATGGACGGGAGGGTCTTGAAGGCTTGGAACCCAAGGCACAACTGGAGCCCTCCGTGTCCCTGATTTCTTGATTTCCCCAAAGATGTGGGATGCTATGCTGATTTCCTGCAATTATTCCCTCTCCACCTTTATTTGGTTTCAAGCATGGCTCTCTCAGCACCTCTAACCTGAACATTCTGCAGAGACTAAGCACTGAATTCCTTTGGCTTTTCAAGTGCTCCTAGAAACTGTGGCCACTTTGTTCCTCTCTTCTGAAAGGAAGGGAAGGGAGGCACCAGCAAACATGGAACATTTCCATATTTCCCCTGCAGCCCCTGGAGGAAACTGCACCATGGAGCATGTGGGTGGAGACTTGCATTCAGTCTCCAGCTCAGCCTTTCATGTGCCAGAGAGGTTTGCCTATGCCATGGCATCGAAGAGAAGACAAAATCACTTCCCACTGCGGGCATGGGCAGCGATGCAGCTTGCTCTCATGCGGAACCCTCTTAAAGTTGGACACATGCAATGAGAATGAAGTGATCTTTGGAACTACAAGCTCGCTTGTACTTTCCTGCTTTCACTGCCATTCTCTCATGAGAGTGATGACACTGTGCGCAGATGCCTAAGACTCCTGTTTGGTGGTAGTTGTGGGTGATGGGAGCCAGTGCTGCTCCCTTTTCTTTCCTTTTGTGTGTGTGTGTCTTGTTTGGTTTGGCTTGGATTATCACAGTGTTAATAGACAGTAGCAATGCTGTTCCTGTCGTACGTCATGCTGCCTCCCGGTGACAAAAAGCATCCTCCCTTGAGATGCCCCTGAGACTAGTGAGAGCAGATTCCAGTCCTCTCTCTGCTTCTGCCCACTTCATCCAAGCACTTGAAGAGGAGCTAGATGGTCTCCAAGGGTCCTTTCCCCAGCACTAACCCAGTGGAGGCAAACAAATCAGTCAGGGCTGCAAGAAGAAAACAAAAATATTAAATTACACAGGTCCAATAAACGACCTCCCCGAATATTTCAGGAGGGCTTTGTTGCCCACTTGTTGCCATTCAAGAAGGCTGGAGGACCCTGTTGCCCGGTGAGCCAGTGTCCCAGCTCCCTTACCCAGAGGTCAACCAGCAGGACACACTGACACACTGGACACGTGGCATGACACCAAACTGGGGGGATGGATTTTATTAGGCTCTGAGCTGAAAGACTTGCATACGCCAAGACCCCCCTGAGCCTTCCTCCGTTTGCCCCGCTGTCCCGAATGAGTGCTGAAAAAGAGCAAAGGGAAGGTAGGTGGCCCTGCAAAGACTGACTCACTTTAATCCTGCCAGATCGGTAAGCACAGCCATGACACTGGTGAGTAAATGATGCAGTAATGAGAGCAGCGGGAACATTTTTGGAGCATTTCTAGAAAGGCCCAAGGGTAATTTAACAGCATCCTCCCGCCTCTTGAGCCCCGTGTTAGGGAGAGCACAGCTAAAGAGCATGTGCTTTCTTGTGCTACAATCCTCCTCTCTTTCCACTGGACACACTGAGGGGCGAGGGTGGCTTCAAAGAAGACGCTGTCCCTCTTTTCCTTCCAGCACGTTTTGTGCCTAGAGTTTTTTCTCTCTATCTGGAAGCTACTTAGGTTTCATATAGAATTGTGTTCAGTCAATGAAATATGGAAGCATGACAGCTAAAGGGTAAACTACCCCTAGACAAGTCCCTTAGACATTTTGAGGTGTAGCTTTCTGTTGTGCAGCTGGGAGGTGGACTGTCCTTTTGCAAGAAAACCCAGCAGAGAGCTGTTGTTGCAGAATGGACAGAGGTGCCGTTGGTGGCAAAGCCCCTGCTATGGCTGGGAGCAACATCCATCCCACTGGAGAGGCCGTTGCTGAGGGATGGCACGTGGCAAAGGCACCACACCGATGGCTCTGTGTTTGTGACATTGAAGGGTCTAAGGGCTGCTTGGCCCCCGCAGCTGGTTGCCAGCGGCTCTGGCGGAATGTTTGCTCTGGAACCTGCAGTCTCCCTGGACAACGTTAGAGGTTCGAGACTGTTTCCTCCCGAAGCTGGAGCATCGCTACGTTGTCCTGACTTCTTTAAAGGATAGCTACTGCTTTTTCTTCCTATCTCAATTCAGGAAGACCCTTCCAAGAGAGAAGTGGCTGGGCTAAAGCAAGGGCTGACCCAATGGAGCGCAGCGGCCTAGGTGCAGCAGGCGACAGCGTGCGTGCCTGCCTTGAAGAGCGGGAGCAGGAGGCAAGAGAGGGCTCCTCTGTTCCTCCGCTGCCAGCCCGCCAGCCAGCCAGCGGCACCTCGACGCAAGAGCTGCAGCCAGCACCCGCGCCTGCACCTCTCTGTGATGGGGATGAGGGGCAGCAGCCCAGCTGCAGCTCCACCAGAAGGGCTGAGGACTGCCTGGAGGTGCCAGCTCCACCAGAGCCCTGGGATCTGATGCCCACAATTCTTGCAGAAGCGCCAGGCTCTCCCAAGCCCACATGGGACACATTGCCTCAAGATATGCATCCTGATCCGCCAGGCAATGCCTCCATAAAAATTGCCTTCTATTGCATTGAGGATCTGGAGAAAATCTCTGAAGAGGAATTAGAAGACACCTGGGATCTGACACCCCCATCTTTTTCAGAAGCACAGACCTCTCCCAGGCATACAGATGGTACAGTGGATCATGAGCCAGACCCTTTTCCCACAGGCAACAAGTTACTGAACATCCCTTTCTGTGGTACTGAGGATTGGCAAGTCATCTCTGAAGAAGACTCTCAAGAGCCCTCGGAAAAGGAGGAGTTTGTCCGAATCTGCATTACTGATTTGTTGCTTTCAATGTCCACTAAGAAGAGACCAAGGCTCTTACCCCCCAACAGGAAAATGTATATCGAGGTACGTCGTGGCCAAGAAATGGTCCAAGAGGTGAAAAGAAGCACTTCATTCCCACCAGAGCACTGCCATCTTCCAGAGGCCACTGATGCAATGGAAGCTGCTGGCATTTATAAGGCAGAGACCTTTCACAAAACATTTTCTCCCTCTCCACAGACCCAGGGCAAAAGCTGCAGCACCCCCAATACCTCTGCTCGGCCAGACCCTGTGCTCTCGACTGTGGCCACCAAAAACACTGACCACCCTCAGCCTGAGCTCGGGGGAGCTTCAGGCAGCAAACCAAGGAAGAATCAAAATGGGAATCGCAAGAGGAGCCTCGCTTCCCCTTCCTCCCCTGCCACACCATCGCAGCAGGCTCAAGAGGAAAGGTGTCTTGACCACCTCCCACCAAAGAAGCGCTATCGCTCCTGCTGCCAGTAGGGAGGCAAGGGGTTCCCTCTGCTACCCCAAGCTGCCACTGTCCTGCCACGTGCCAGCCCCAGAACATCTGCACCCCAGCCTGCCCTTCCACCAGCAATGCTGCCCCACACACCTCCAGCAAAATCTCGTTTTCTTTTTTTTCCCCTCCCTTTCTAGGTAGTCTTTTATGTTTTCTAAATGAAATGACAGGTGCTGTTCTTCAGTTACGATCTGGTGTTTGTTCCTTTTTGGCTAGCAGATACGTGAAAAATGCAAGTAAGGAAGATCTTGGGGATAGGAGGAGGAGGGTACAGCAACTATCCACCACACCTAGAAGAATGGTATTCCAGTAGAATAATTAAGCCATTCTTTACACTAGGCTCAAATGACTGTGAGGATTCGCGTGAATAATACAAGAGCATGAATGAGAAGAGAATGCTGTGAACAGCTTTACACAAAATACTAGTTACTAGTGGAGTGGCTAGATTTCATGGATGTTCATGCAACGCTAGCCCATCTCCTACTCTGCCAAGTACAAAAATGTACTATTCAGAAGGGATAGAATTGTAATATTAGAATAGATTTCTAACTGTCAGGATTAATTTGATTAGAATTAAAGGAATTGTTAAAGTTAAGGTTAGAATTTTTGAATAACAGCTTTGTTAGAGGAAAAGAACACTGTGCAATGATGCTTGGGCATGGGTAGGTTTTCTCAAGCTGATGTCAGAAGAGAATCCGTCGATTCCAGATGCAAAAAGGGCTCATAGAGCTGCCATGAGTTAAGGCACTGGGAACACCATCCAAACCGGAGCTCTAAAATGGTGAAAGGGACTAAATGGGAGGCCTCTCTATTCTGCAGCCTCGAAGCTATATTGCAGGGAGCCAAGCTTGCGTAGGTCGGGTCGCCACTTCCTCGTCCCCCTGCCATCCCACCCACTTCTCCACTGAGAGCAGGAAAGCTGCCTCCAGCACAGCACGGAGATGCCAGCAAAAGAGGCACCATCGTGCCCTCCCCACGCCTAGGTCTCTCACTCCAGTAGGCAGCACAAGGACAGCGCGCTCTCTCTCTGCTTTCCTTTGCTCTGCTCTGCTTTGGACAAGGCTTTGCAGACAGGTCCAGATTCCTGCCAGCAGGAGGGGCACACAAAGGGATTTTGGCCATGCAACATGGCTTCCACAGTCGGTGGCAGAGGTTTCTCCCCTTCCTACGCTTTGCAAGGACGGCTCTGCCAAAACAGGTCACGATGGGCTGGGGTCTGTTGAAGGCTCAAAACCCAAAGCACAACTGGAGCCCTCCGTGCCTCTGATTGCTTCATTTCCCCAAAGATGTGGGAGGCTACACTGACTGCCTGCAACTATTCCCTCTCCACCTTTATTTGGTTTCAAGCATGGCTCTCTCAGCACCTCTAACCTCAACACTCTGCAGAGACTAAGCACTGCATTCCTTTGGCTTTTCAAGTGCTCCTAGAAACTGTGGCCACTTTGTTCCTATCTTCTGAAAGGAAGAGAAGGGAGGCACCAGCAAACATGGAACATTTCCACATTTTCCTGTAGCCCCTGGAGGAAACTGCACCATGGAGCACATGGCTGGAGACTTGCATTCAGTCTCCAGCTCAGCCTTTCCTGTACCAGAGAGGTTTGCCTATGCCATGGCATCAAAGAGAAGACAAAATCACTTCCCACTGCGGGCATGGGCAGCGATGCAGCTTGCTCTCATGCAGAACCCTCTTAAAGTTGGACACATGCAATGAGAATGAAGTGATCTTTGGAACTACGAGCTCGCATGTACTTCCCCGCTTTCACTACCATTTTCTCATCAGAGTGATGACACTGTGCACAGATGCCTAAGATGCCTGTTTGGTGGTAGTTGGGGGTGATGGGAGCCAGTGCTCCTCCCTTTTCTTTCCTTTTGTGTGTGTGTGTGTCTTGTTTGGTTTGGCTTGGATTATCACAGTGTTAATAGACAGTAGCAATGCTGTTCCTGCCGTACGTCCTGCTGCCTCCCAGTGACAAAAAGCATCCTCCCTTGAGATGCCCCTGAGACTAGTGAGAGCAGATTCCAGTCCTCTCTCTGCTTCTGCCCACTTCCTCCAAGCACTTGAAGAGGAGCTAGATGGTCTCCAAGGGTCCTTTCCCCAGAAATAACCCAGTGGAGGCAAACAAATCAGTCAGGGCTGCAAGAAGAAAACAAAAATATTAAGTTACACAGGTCCAATAAACTACCTCCCCGAATATTTCAGGAGGGCTTTTTTGCCCACTTGTTGCCATTCAAGAAGGCTGGAGGACCCTGTTGCCCGGTGAGCCAGTGTCCCAGCTCCCTTACCCAGAGGTCAACCAGGAGGGCACACTGACACACTGGACACGTGGCATTCCACCAAACTGGGGGGATGGATTTTATTAGGCTCTGAGCTGAAAGACTTGCATACGCCAAGCCCCCCTCAGCTTGGTCCTTTTGCTCCGCTGTCTCTAATGAGTGCCAGAAAAGAGCAAAGGGAAGGTAGGTGGCCCTGCAAAGCTTGACTCACTTTAATCCTGCCAGATCGGTAAGCACAGCCATGACACTGGTGAGTAATGAGAGCAGCGGGAACATTTTTGGAGCATTTCTAGAAAGGCCCAAGGGTAATTTAACAGCATCCTCCCGCCTCTTGAGTCCCGTGTTAGGGAGAGCACAGCTAAAGAGCATGTGTTTTGTTGTGCTACAATCCTCCTCTCTTTCCACTGGACACACTGAGGGGCGAGGGTGGCTTCAAAGAAGACACTGTCCCTCTTTTCCTTCCAGCACGTTTCGTGCCTAGAGTTTTTTCTCTCCATCTGGAAGCTACTTAGGTCTCATATAGAATTGTGTTCAGTCAATGAAATATGGAAGCATGATAGCTAAAGGGTAAACTACCCCTAGACAAGTCCCTTAGACATTGTGAGGTGTAGCTTTCCGTCGTGCAGTAGGGAGGTGGACTTCCATGGATTTGGAAGATATCTCTGAGTATGAATTAGAAGACTCCTTGGATGTGACACCCCCATCTTTGTCAGAAGCGCCAGGCTCTCCCAAGCCCACACGGGACACATTGCCTCAAGATATGGATCCTCATCCAACAGGCAACGCCTCCATAAAAATCGCCTTCTGTTGCATTGAGGATCTGGAGGAAATATCTGAAGAGGAATTAGAAGACACCTGGGATCTGACACCCCCATCTTTGTTAGAAGCACGGCCCTCTCCCAGGCATAGAGATGGCACATTGGATCACGAGCCAGACCCCTTTCCCACAGCCAACAAGCCACTGAACATCCCTTTCTACGGTAATGAGGATTTGGAAGACAGCTCCACAGAAGAATTTGACCAGCCCTCGGAAAACGAGGATTTTGTCCGAATCTGCATTACTGATTTGTTGCTTTCAATCTCCACTAAGAAGAGACCAAGGCTCTTACCACCCAACAGGAAAATGTATATCGAGGTACGTCGTGGCCAAGAAATGGTCCAAGAGGTGAAAAGAAGCACTTCATTCCCACCAGAGCACTGCCATCTTCCAGAGGCCACTGATGCAATGGAAGCTGCTGGCATTTATAAGGCAGAGGCCTTTCACAAAATATGTTCTCCCTCTCCACAGACCCAGGGCAACAGCTGCAGCACCCCCAATACCTCTGCTCGGCCAGACCCTGTGCTCTCGACCGTGTCCAACAAAGACACCGACCACCCTCAGCCTGAGCTCGGAGGAGCATCAGGCAGCAACCCGAGGCAGAATGAAAAAGCGAATCGCAAGAGGAGCCTCGCTTCCCCTTCCTCCCCTCCCACACCATCGCAGCAGGCTCAAGAGGAAAGGTGTCTTGAACACCTCCCACCAAAGAAGCGCTATCGCTCCTGCTGCCAGTAGGGAGGCAAGGGGTTCCCTCTGCTACCCCAAGCTGCCACTGTCCTGCCACGTGCCAGCCCCTGAACATCTGCACCCCAGCCTGCCCTTCCCCCAGCACTGCTGCCCCACACACCTCCAGCAAAATCTCGTTTTCTTTTTTTTCCCCTCCCTTTCACGGTAGTCTTTTATGTTTTCTAAATTAAATGACAGGTGCTGTTCTTCAGTTACGATCTGGTGTTTGTTCCTTTTTGGCTAGCGGATACGTGAAAAATGCAAGTAAGGAAGATCTTGGGGATAGGAGGAGGAGGGTACAGCAACTTTCCACCACACCTAGAAGAATGGTATTCCAGTAGAATAATTTAGCCGTTTTTACACTAGGCTTAAATGACTCTGAGGATTCAAGTGAATAAAACGAGAGCATGAATGAAAAGAGAATGCTGTGAAAAGCATTACACAAAATACTAGTTACTAGTGGAAGGGCTACATTTCATGGAAGTTCATACAACACTAGTCCATCTCCAACTCTGCCAAGTACAAAAATGTACTCTTTGTAGAAGAGATAGAATTGTAATATTAGAATAGATTTCTAACTGTCAGGATTAACTTGATTAGAATTAAAACAATTTTTAAAGTTAATGTTACAGTTTTTAAATAACAGCTTTGTTAGAGGAAAAGAACACTGGGCAATGATGCTTGGGTATGGGTAGGAATTCTCAAGCTGATGTCAGAAAAGGATCCGTCGATGCCAGACCCAAAAAGGGCTCCTAGAGCTGCCATGAGTCAAGGCACTGGGAATTCCATTCAAATCGTAGCTCTAAAATGGTGAAAAGGACTAAATGGGAGGCCTCTCTATTCTGCAGCCTGGGAGCTTTATTGCAGGGAGCCAAGCTTTATTGCATAGCTCCGGTCGCCACTTCCTCGTCCCCCTGACATCCCACCCACTTCCCCGCTGAGAGCAGGAAAGCTGCCTCCAGCACAGCACGGAGATGCCAGCAAAAGAGGCACCATCGTGCCCTCCCCACGCCCAGATCTCTCACTCCAGTAGGCAGCACAAGGACAGCGCGCTCTCGATCTGCTTTCCTTTGCTCTGCTCTGCTTTGGACAAGGCTTTGCAGCCAGGTACAGATTCCTGGCAGCAGGAGGGGCACACAAAGCAGTTTTGGCCATGCAACATGGCTTCCACAGTCGGTGGCAGAGGTTTCTCCCCTTCCTATGCTTTACCAAGGCATCTTTGCCAAAACACATCACGATGGACGGGAGGGTCTTGAAGGCTCAGAACCCAAGGCACAACTGGAGCCCTCCGTGTCTCTGATTTCTTGATTTCCCCAAAGATGAGGGAGGCTATGCTGATTTCCTGCAATTATTCTCTCTCCACCTTTATTTGGTCTGAAGCGGGACTGTCTCAGCCCTTCTAACCTGAACACTCTGCAGAGACTAAGCACTGCATTCCTTTGGCTTTTTAAGTGCTCCTAGAAACTGTGGCCACTTTGTTCCTCTCTTCTGAAAGGAAGGGAAGGGAAAGACGGGACATTTCCAGATTTCCCCTGCAGCCCCTGGAGGAAACTGCACCATGGAGCACGTGGCTGGAGACTTGCATTCAGTCTCCAGAGAGTACCAGAGAGGTTTGCCTATGCCATGGCATCAAAGAGAAGAGAAAATCACTTCCCACTGCGGGCATGGGCAGCGATGCAGCTTGCTCTCATGCAGAACCCTCTTAAAGTTGGACACATGCAATGAGAATGAAGTGATCTTTGGAACTACGAGCTCGCTTGTACTTCCCTGCTTTCACTACCATTCTCTAATCAGAGTGATGACACTGTGCGCAGATGCCTAAGACTCCTGTTTGGTGGTAGTTGGGGGTGATGGGAGCCAGCGCTGCTCCCTTTTCTTTCCCTTTGTGTGTGTGTGTGTCCTGTTTGGTTTGGCTTGGATTATCACAGTGTTAATAGACTGTAGCAATGCTGTTCCTGCCCCACGTCATGCTGCCTCCCAGTGACAAAAATCATCCTCCCTTGAGATGCCCCTGAGACTAGTGAGAGCAGATTCCAGTCCTCTCTCTGCTTCTGCCCACTTCCTCCAAGCACTTGAAGAGGAGCTAGATGGTCTCCAAGGGTCCTTTCCCCAGCACTAACCCAGTGGAGGCAAACAAATCAGTCAGGGCTGCAAGAAGAAAAAAAAAATTAAGTTACACATGTCCAATAAACTACGACTCTGAATATTTCAGGAGGGCTTTGTTGCCCACTTGTTGACCATTGAAGAAGGCCGGAGGACCCTGTTGCCTGGTGAGCCAGTGTCCCAGCTCCCTTACCCAGAGGTCAACCAGCAGGACACACTGACACACTGGACACGTGGCATGATACCAAACTGGGGGGATGGATTTTATTAGGCTCTGAGCTGAAAGACTTGCATACGCCAAGACCCCCCTCAGCCTTCCTCCGTTTGCCCCGCTGTCCCGAATGAGTGCCGAAAAAGAGCCAAGGGAAGATAGGTGGCCCTGCAAAGCTTGACTCACTTTAATCCTGCCAGATCGGTAAGCACAGCCATGACACTGGTGAGTAAGTGATGGAGTAATGAGAGCAGCGGGAACATTTTTGGAGCATTTCTAGAAAGGCCCAAGGGTAATTTAACAGCATCCTCCCGCCTCTTGAGTCCCGTGTTAGGGAGAGCACAGCTAAAGAGCATGTGCTTTGTTGTGCTACAATCCTCCTCTCTTTCCACTGGACACACTGAGGGGCGAGGGTGGCTTTAAAGAAGATGCTGTCCCTCTTTTCCTTGCAGCACGTTTCGTGCCTAGTGCTTTTTCTCTCTAGCTGGAAGCTACTTAGGTTTCATATAGAATTATGTTCAGTCAATGAAATATGGAAGCATGACAGCTAAAGGGTAAAGTACCCCTAGAGAGGTCCCTTAGACATTGTGAGGCGTGGCTTTCCCTCGTGCAGTAGGGAGGTGGAGTGTCCTTTTGAAAGAAAACCCAGCAGAGAGCTGTTGTTGCAGAACGGACAGAGGTGCCTTTGGTGGCAAAGCACTTGCTATGGCTGGGAGCAACCTCCATCCCACTGGAGAGGCCGTTGCTGAGGGATGGCAGATGGCAAAGGCACCACACAGATGGCTCTGTGTTTGTGACATTGAAGGGTCTAAGGGCTGCTTGGCCCCCGCAGCTGGTTGCCAGCGGCTCTGGCGGAATGTTTGCTCTGGAACCTGCAGTCTCCCTGGACAACGTTAGAGGTTCGAGACTGT
Organism: Tinamus guttatus; assembly: GCF_059628265.1. NCBI lineage: Eukaryota > Metazoa > Chordata > Aves > Tinamiformes > Tinamidae > Tinamus > Tinamus guttatus. The sequence continues at coordinate 85,457 of NW_028288659.1, read as the reverse complement.
TTCCTCCCGAAGCTGGAGCATCTCTACGTTGTCCTGCCTTCTTTAAAGGATAGCGACTCCTTTTTCTTCCTGTCTCAAGTTAGGAAGACCCTTTCAAGGGACAAGCGGCTGGGCTAAAGCAAGGGCTGACGAAATGGAGCGCAGCGGTCTAGGTGCAGCAGGCGACAGCGTGCGTGCCTGCCTTGAAGAGCGGGAGCAGGAGGCAAGAGAGGGCTCCTCTGTTCCTCCGCTGCCAGCCCGCCAGCCAGCCAGCGGCACCTCGACGCAAGAGCTGCAGCCAGCACCTGCGCCTGCACCTCTCTGTGATGGGGATGAGGGGCAGCAGCCCAGCTGCAGCTCCACCAGAAGGGCTGAGGACTGCCTGGAGGTGCCAGCTCCACCAGAGCCCTGGGATGGGATGCCCACAATTTTTTCAGAAGCGCCCGGCTCTCCCAAGCACACTCGTGACACATTGCCTCCCGACACTCATCCCCATCTGAGAGGCAATCCACCCATGAACATTGCCTTCTATTCCCTTGAAGATTTGGAAGAAATCTCTGAGGATGAATTAGAAGAGTCCTTGGATATGACACCCCCATCTTTTTCACAAACACTGGGCTGTCCCAAGCCCACACATGACACACTGCCTCACGATATGCTTCCTGACCTGACAGGCAATGCCTCCACGAACATGGCCTTCTATTGCATAGAGGATTTAGAGGAAATCTCTGAAGATGAAGTAGAAGAGCCCTGGGATCTGACACCCCCATCTCTTGCAGAAGCACAGCCCTCTACCAGGCATACAGATGGCACATCAGATAACGAGACAGATCCTTTGCCCACAGGCAACAAGTCACTGAACATCCCTGTCTGTGGTAATGAGGATTTGCAATTCATCTCCGAGGAAGACACTGAAGAGCCCTTGGAAAAGGAGGAGTTTGTCCAGATCTGTGTTACTGACTTGATGCTTGCAATTTCCACGAAGAAGAGACCAAGGCTCTTACCTCCCAACAGGAAAATGTATATAGAGATACCTCGTGGCAAAGAAATGGTCCCAGATCTTAGAAGTAGCACTCCACTCCCACCAGAGCACTGCTGTCTTCCGGAGGCCACAGATGCAAAGGAAGCTGCTGGCATCTCTAAGGCACAGACCTTTCACGGGACATTTCCTACCTCTCCACACACCCAAGGCAGCGGCTGCAGCACCCCCAATACCTCTGCTCGGCCAGACCATGTGCTCTCGACCATGTGTGACAAAGACACCGACCACCCTCAGCCTGAGCTCGGAGGAGCATCAGGCAGCAACCCGAGGCAGAATGAAAAAGCGAATCGCAAGAGGAGCCTCGCTTCCCCTTCCTCCCCTGCCACACCATCGCAGCAGGCTCAAGAGGAAAGGTGTCTTGAACACCTCCCACCAAAGAAGCGCTATCGCTCCTGCTGCCAGTAGGGAGGCAAGGGGTTCCCTCTGCTACCCCAAGCTGCCACTGTCCTGCCACGTGCCAGCCCCTGAACATCTGCACCCCAGCCTGCCCTTCCCCCAGCACTGCTGCCCCACACACCTCCAGCAAAATCTCGTTTTCTTTTTTTTTCCCTCGCTTTCTAGGTAGTCTCTTATATTTCCTAAATAAAATGACAGGTGCTCTTCTTAAGTTGCGCTCTGGTGTGTGTTCCTTATCGGTTAGCGGATACGTGAAAACTTCAAGTAAGCTACTCTTGGGGGAAGGAGGAGGAGTGTACAGGGACGTTCCACCACACCTAGAATTATTGTATTCCAATAGAATAATTTAGCCATTCTTTACACTAGGCTCAAATGACTCTCAAGATTCAAGTAAATAAAACGAGAGCATGAATGAGAACAGAATGCTGTGAAAAGCATTACACAAAATACTAGTTACTAGTGGAGGGGCTAGATTTCATGGGTCTTTATTCAATGCTAGTCCATCTCCAACTCTGCCAAGTACAAAAATGTACTCTTCGTAATATGAGTAGAATTGCAATATTAGAATTGATTTCTGAATGTCAGGATTAAATTAATTAGAATTAAAATAATTTTTAAAACAAAGGTTAGTATTTTTAAATAACAGCCTTGTTAGAGGAATAGAACACTGTGCAATGATGCTTGGGTATGGGTAGGATTTCTCAAGCTGATGTCAGAAGAGGATTCGTCGATTCCAGACCCAAAAAGGGGGTACCATGAGTCAAGGCACCGGGAATACCATCCAAAATAGAGCTCTAAAATGGCAAAAGGGACTAAACGGGAAGCCTCTCTATTCTGCAGCCTGGGAGCTTTATTGCAGGGAGCCAAGCTTGCGTAGGTCCGGTCGCCACTTCCTCGTCCCCCTGACATCCCACCCACTTCTCCGCTGAGAGCAGGAAAGCTGCCTCCAGCACAGCATGGAGATGCCAGCAAAAGAGGCACCATCGTGCCCTCCCCACGCCTAGGTCTCTCACTCCAGTAGGCAGCACAAGGACAGCGCGCTCTCGATCTGCTTTCCTTTGCTCTGCTCTGCTTTGGACAAGGCTTTGCAGACAGGCCCAGATTCCTGGCAGCAGGAGGGGCACACAAAGGGATTTTGGCCATGCAACAAAGCTGCCACAGTCGGTGGCAGAGGTTTCTCCCCTTCCTACGCCTTGCCAAGGTGGCTCTGCCAAAACACATCACGATGGGCTGGGGGCTCTTGAAGGCTCAGAACCCAAGGCACAACTGGAGCACTCCGTGTCTCTGACTTCTTGAATTCCCCAAAGATGAGAGATGCTACAGTGATTCCCAGCAAATATTCCCTCTCCACCTTTATTTGGTCTCCAGCGGAACTGTCTCAGCCCTTTTAAGCTGAAATATCTGCAGAGACTAAGCACTGCATTCCTTTGGTTTTCAAGTGCTCCTAGAAAATGTGGCCACTTTGTTCCTATCTTCTGAAAGGAAGGGAAGGGAGGCAGCAGCAAAGACGGGACATTTCCAGATTTCCCCTGCAGCCCCTGGAGGAAACTGCACCATGGAGCACGTGGCAGGAGACTTGCATTCAGTCTCCAGCTCAGCCTTTCCTGTACCAGAGAGCTTTGGCTATGCCATGGCATCGAAGAGAAGACAAAATCACTTCCCACTGCGGGCATGGGCAGCGATGCAGCTTGCTCTCATGCAGAACCCTCTTAAAGTTGGACACATGCAATGAGAATGAAGTGATCTTTGGAACTACGAGCTCACTTGTGCTTCCCCACTTTCACTGCCATTCTCTCATGAGAACGATGACACTGCGCAGATGCCTAAGACTCCTGTTTGGTGGTAGTTGGGGGTGATGGGAGCCAGCGCTGCTCCCTTTTCTTTCCCTTTGTGTGTGTGTGTGTCCTGTTTGCTTTCGCTTGGATTATCACAGTGTTAATAGACAGTAGCAATGCTGTTCCTGCCGTACGTCATGCTGCCTCCCAATGACGAAAATCATCCTCCCTTGAGATGACTCTGAGACTAGTGAGAGCAGATTCCAGTCCTCTCTCTGCTTCTGCCCACTTCCTCCAAGCACTTGAAGAGGAGCTAGATGGTCTCCAAGGGTCCTTTCCCCAGCACTAACCCAGTGGAGGCAAACAAATCAGTCAGGGCTGCAAGAAGAAAAAAAAATTTTAAGTTACAGAGCTCCAATAAACTACCACCCTGAATATTTCAGGAGGGCTTTGTTGCCCATTTGTTCACCATTCAAGAAGGCTGGAGGACCCTGTTGCCCGGTGAGCCAGTGTCCCAGCTCCCTTACCCAGAGGTCAACCAGCAGGACACACTGACACACTGGACACGTGGCATGACACCAAACTGGGGGGATGGATTTTATTAGGCTCTGAGCTGAAAGACTTGCATACGCCAAGACCCCGCTTAGCCTTCCTCCTTTTGCTCCGCTATCTTGAATGAGTTCCGAAAAAGAGCAAAGGGAAGATAGGTGGCCCTGCAAAGCTTGGCTCACTTTAATCCTGCCAGATCGGTAAGCACAGCCATGACACTGGTGAGTAAGTGACGCAGTAATGAGAGCAGCGGGAACATTGTTGGAGCATTTCTAGAAAGGCCCGAGGGTAGTTTAACAGCATCCTCCCGCCTCTTGAGTCCCGTGTTAGGGAGAGCACAGCTAAAGAGCATGTGCTTTGTTGTGCTACAATCCTCCTCTCTTTCCACTGGACACACTGAGGAGCGAGGGTGGCTTCAAAGAAGATGCTGTCCCTCTTTTCCTTCCAGCACGTTTCGTACCTCGTGCTTTTTCACCCTAGCTGGAAGCTAGTTAGGTTTCATATAGAATTGTGTTCAGTCAATGAAATACGGAAGCAGGACAGCTAAAGGGTAAACTACCGCTAGACAAGTCCCTTAGACATTTTGAGGTGTATCTTTCTGTTGTGCAGCCGGGAGGTGGACTGCCCTTGTGAAAGAAAACCCAGCAGAGAGCTGTTGTTGCAGAACGGACAGAGGTGCCTTTGGTGGCAAAGCACTTGCTATGGCTGGGAGCAACCTCCATCCCACTGGAGAGGCCGTTGCTGAGGGATGGCAGGTGGCAAAGGCACCACACCGATGGCTCTGTGTTTGTGACATTGAAGGGTCTAAGGGCTGCTTGGCCCCCGCAGCTGGTTGCCAGCGGCTCTGGCGGAATGTTTGCTCTGGAACCTGCAGTCTCCCTGGACAATGTTAGAGGTTCGCGGCTGTTTCCTCCTGAAGCTGGAGCATCGCTACGTTGTCCTGCCTTCTTTAAAGGATAGCTACTGCTTTTTCTTCCTATCTCAAGTCTGGAAGACCCTTTCAAGGGACAAGCGGCTGGGCTAAAGCAAGGGCTGACGAAATGGAGCGCAGCGGCCTAGGTGCAGCAGGCGACAGCGTGCGTGCCTGCCTTGAAGAGCGGGAGCAGGAGGCAAGAGAGGGCTCCTCTGTTCCTCCGCTGCCAGCCCGCCAGCCAGCCAGCGGCACCTCGACGCAAGAGCTGCAGCCAGCACCCGCGCCTGCACCTCTCTGTGATGGGGATGAGGGGCAGCAGCCCAGCTGCAGCTCCACCAGAAGGGCTGAGGACTGCCTGGAGGTGCCAGCTCCACCAGAGCCCTGGGATCTGACACCCCCAACTTTGTCAAAAGCACCGGGCTCTCCCAAGCCTACACATGACACATTGCCTCAAGATTTGCATCCTGATCCAACAGGCAACGCCTCCATAAAAATTACCTTCTATTGCACTGAGGATCTGGAGGAAATCTCGGAAGAGCAATTAGAAGACCCCCGGGATCTGACATCCCCACCTTTTTCAGAAGCACAGCCCTCTCCCAGGCATAAAGATGGTATATCGGATCACGAGACCGGCAACAAGTTACTGAACATCCCTTTCTGTGGTACTGAGGATTTGCAAGTCATCTCTGAGGAAGAATCTGAAGAGCCCTCAGAAAAGGAGGAGTATGTCCAAATCTGCATTACTGATTTGTTGCTTTCAATCTCCACCAAGAAGAGAGCGAGGCTCTTACCCCGCAACAGGAAAATGTATATCGAGGTACGTCGTGGCCAAGAAATGGCCCAAGAGGTGAAATATAGCACTCCACTCCCAGCAGACCACTGCTGTCTTCCTGAGGCCACAGACGCAATGGAAGCTTCTGGCATTTATAAGGCAGAGGCCTTTCACGGGACATTTTCTCCCTCTCCACACACCCAGGGCAGCGGCTGCAGCACCCCCAATACCTCTGCTTGGCCAGACCCTGTGCTATCGACCGTGTGTGACAAACACACCGACCACCCTCAGCCTGAGCTCGGAGGAGCATCAGGCAGCAACCCGAGGCAGAATGAAAAAGCGAATCGCAAGAGGAGCCTCGCTTCCCCTTCCTCCCCTGCCACACCATCGCAGCAGGCTCAAGAGGAAAGGTGTCTTGACCACCTCCCACCAAAGAAGCGCTATCGCTCCTGCTGCCAGTAGGGAGGCAAGGGGTTCCCTCTGCTACCCCAAGCTGCCACTGTCCTGCCACGTGCCAGCCCCTGAACATCTGCACCCCAGCCTGCCCTTCCCCCAGCACTGCTGCCCCACACACCTCCAGCAAAATCTCGTTTTCTTTTTTATCCGTCCCTTTCTACGTAGTCTCTTATGTTTTCTAAATAAAATAAAAGGTTCTGTTCTTAAGTTACGCTGTGGTGTGTGTTCCTTATCGGCTAGCGGATACGTGAAAACTGCAACTAAACTACTCTTCGGGGAGGAAGGAGGAGGGTACAGGGACGTTCCACCACACCTAGAAGAATGGTATTCCAGTAGAATAATTAAGCCATTCTTTACACTAGGCTCAAATGACTCTCAAGATTCAAGTGAATAATACAAGAGCATGAATGAGAAGAGAATGCTGTGAAAAGCATTACACAAAATACTAGTTACTAGTGGAGGGGCTAGATTTCATGGAACTTCAGACAACACTAGTCCATCTCTAAATTTGACAACTACAAAAATGTACTCTTCTTAATAGGGGTATAATTACAATATTAGAACTGATTTCTAAATGTCAGGATTAAATTAATTAGAATTAAAATAATTTTTAAAACAAAGGTTAGTATTTTTGAATAACAGCTTTGTTAGAGGAATAGAACACGGTGCAATGATGCTTGGGTATGGGTAGGATTTCTCAAGCTGATGTCAGAAGAGGATCCATCAATTCCAGACCCAAAAAGGGCTCATAGAGCTACCATGAATCAAGGCACCGGGAATACCATCTAAACCGGAGCTCTAAAATGGTGAAAGGGACTAAATGGGAGGCCTCTCTATTCTGCAGCCTGGGAGCTTTATTGCAGGGAGCCAAGCTTGCGTAGGTCGGGTCGCCACTTCCTCGTCCCCCTGCCATCCCACCCACTTCTCCGCTGAGAGCAGGAAAGCTGCCTCCAGCACAGCACGGAGATGCCAGCAAAAGAGGCACCATCGTGCCCTCCCCACGCCTAGGTCTCTCACTCCAATAGGCAGCACAAGGACAGCGCGCCCTCGATCTGCTTTCCTTTGCTCTGCTCTGCTTTGGACAAGGCTTTGCAGACAGGTCCAGATTCCTGCCAGCAGGAGGGGCACACAAAGGGATTTTGGCCATGCAACAAAGCTTCCACAGTCGGTGGCAGAGGTTTCTCCCCTTCCTACGCTTTGCCAAGGCGGCTCTGCCAAAACAGGTCACGATGGGCTGGAGGCTCTTGAAGGCTCGGAACCCAAGGCACATCTGGAGGCCTCCATGTCTCTGATTTCTTGATTTCCCCAAAGATTTGAGAGGCTACAGTGATTCCCTGCAACTATTCCCTCTCCACCTTTACTTGGTCTCAGGTGCGGCTGTCGCAGCCCCTCTAACCTGAACTCTCTGCAGAGACTAAGCACTGCATTCCTTTGGTTTTCAAGTGCTCCTAGAAAATGTGGCCACTTTGTTCCTATCTTCTGAAAGGAAGGGAAGGGAGTCACCAGCAAAGATGAGACATTTCCAGATTTCCCCTGCAGCCCCTGGAGGAAACGGCACCATGGAGCACATGGCTGGAGACCTGTATTCAGTCTCCAGCTCAGCCTTTCCTGTGCCAGAGAGGTTTGCCTATGCCATGGCATCAAAGAGAAGACAAAATCACTTCCCACTGCGGGCATGGGCAGCGATGCAGCTTGCTCTCATGCAGAACCCTCTTAAAGTGGGACACATGCAATGAGAATGCAGTGATCTTTGGAACTACAAGCTTGCTTGTACTTCCCTGCTTTCACTGCCATTTTCTCATCAGAGCGATGACACTGTTCGCAGATGCCTAAGACTTCTGTTTGGTGGTAATTGGGAGTGATGGGAGCCAGCCCCTGAACATCTGCACCCCAGCCTGCCCTTCCCCCAGCACTGCTGCCCCGCACACCTCCAGCAAGATCCTGTTTTTTTTTTTTCCCTTTCTAGTTAGTCTCTTATGTTTTGTAAATAAAATGACTGGTGCTGTTCTTAAATTGCACTCTGGTGTGTGTTCCTTATCGCCTAGCGGATACGTGAAAACTGCAACTAAGCTACTCTTGGGGGAAGAAGGAGGAGGGTCCGGGGATGTTCCAAAACACCTAGCAGAATGGTATTCCAGTAGAATAATTAAACCATTCTTTACACTAGGCTGAAATGACTGTGAGGATTTGAGTGAATAATACAAGAGCATGAATGAGAAGAGAATGCTGTGAACAGCTTTACACAAATTACTAGTTACTAGTGGAGGGGCTGGATTTCATGGATGTTCATGCAACGCTAGTCCATCTCCAACTCTGCCAAGTACAAAAATGTACTCTTTGTAATAGGGGTAGAATTGCAATGTTAGAATTGATTTCTAAATGTTAGGATTAAATTAATTAGAATTAGATCAATTTTTAAAATTAAGATTAGAATTTTTAAATAACAGCTTTGTTAGAGGAAAAGAACACTGTGCAATGATGCTTGGGTGTGGGTACGGTTTCTCAATCTGATTGATACCAGAAGAGGATCCGTCGATTCCAGACCCAAAAAGGGCTTCTAGAGCTGCCATGAGTCAAGGCACCGGGAATACCATCCAAACCATCGGGTTGCCACTTCCTCGTCCCCCTGTCATCCCACCCACTTCTCCGCTGAGAGCAGGAAAGCTGCCTCCAGCACAGCACGGAGATGCCAGCAAAAGAGGCACCATCGTGCCCTCCCCATGCCTAGGTCTCTCACTCCAGTAGGCAGCACAAGGACAGCGCGCTCTCGATCTGCTTTCCTTTGCTCTGCTCTGCTTTGGACAAGGCTTTGCAGACAGGTCCAGATTCCTGCCAGCAGGAGGGGCACACAAAGGGATTTTGGCCATGCAACAAAGCTTCCACAGTCGGTGGCAGAGGTTTCTCCCCTTCCCATGCTTTGCTGAAGTGGCTCTGCCAAAACAGGACACGCTTGAAGGCTCGGAAGCCAAGGCACAACTGGAGCCCTCCGTGTCTCTGATTTCGTGATTTCCCCAAAGATGTGGGAGGCTACACTGACTGCCTGCAACTATTCCCTCTCCACCTTTATTTGGTTTCAAGCATGGCTCTCTCAGCACCTCTAACCTCAACATTCTGCAGAGACTAAGCACTGCATTCCTTTGGCTTTTCAAGTGCTCCTAGAAACTGTGGCCACTTTGTTCCTAAATCTGTAAGGAAGGGAAGGGAGGCACCAGCAAACATGGAACATTCCCAGATTTCCCCTGCAGTCCCTGGAGGAAACTGCACCATGGAGCACGTGGCTGGAGACTTGCATTCAGTCTCCAGCTCAGCCTTTCCTGTACCAGAGAGGTTTGCCTATGCCATGGCATCAAAGAGAAGACAAAATCACTTCCCACTGCGGGCATGGGCAGCGATGCAGCTTGCTCTCATGCAGAACCCTCTTAAAGTTGGACACATGCAATGAGAATGAAGTGATCTTTGGAACTACGAGCTCGCTTGTACTTCCCCACTTTCACAGCCATTCTCTCATCAGAGCGATGACACTGTGCGCAGATGCCTAAGACTCCTGTTTGGTGGTAGTTGTGGGTGATGGGAGCCAGCGCTGCTCCCTTTTCTTTCCCTTTGAGTGTGTGTGTGTCTTGTTTGGTTTGGCTTGGATTATCAGAGTGTTAATAGACAGCAGCAATGCTGTTTCTGCCGAACGTCATGCTGCCTCCCAGTGACAAAAAGCATTCTCCCTTGAGATTCCCCTGAGACTAGTGAGAGCAGATTCCAGTCCTCTCTCTGCTTCTGCCCACTTCCTCCAAGCACTTGAAGAGGAGCTAGATGGTCTCCAAGGGTCTTTTTCCAGAAATAACCCAGTGGAGACAAACAAACCAGTCAGGGCTGCAAGAAGAGAACAAATTATTAAGTTACACAGGTCCAAAAAACGACCTCCGTGAATATTTCAAGAGCACTTTGCTGCCCACTTCTTGTCCATTCAAGAAGGCTGGAGGACCCTGTTGCCCGGTGAGCCAGTGTCCCAGCTCCCTTACCCAGAGGTCAACCAGCAGGACACACTGACACACTGGACACGTGGCATTACACCAAACTGGGGGGATGGATTTTATTAGGCTCTGAGCTGAAAGACTTGCATACGCCAAGACCCCCCTCAGCCTTCCTCCGTTTGCCCCGCTGTCTCGAATGAGTGCCGAAAAAGAGCAAAGGGAAGATAGGTGGCCCTGCAAAGCTTGACTCACTTTAATCCTGCCAGGTCGATAAGCATAGCCATGACACTGGTGAGTAAGTGATGGAGTAATGAGAGCAGCGGGAACATTTTTGGAGCATTTCTAGAAAGGCCCAAGGGTAGTTTAACAGCATCCTCCCGCCTCTTGAGTCCCGTGTTAGGGAGAGCACAGCTAAAGAGCATGTGCTTTGTTGTGCTACAATCCTCCTCTCTTTCCACTGGACACACTGAGGGACGAGGGTGGCTTCAAAGAAGACGCTGTCCCTCTTTTCCTTCCAGCACGTTTCGTGCCTAGAGTTTTTTCTCTCTATCTGGAAGCTACTTAGGTTTCATATAGAATTGTGTTCAGTCAATGAAAGATGGAAGCAGGACAGCTAAAGGGTAAACTACCCCTAGAGAGGTCCCTTAGACATTGTGAGGCGTAGTTTTCCGTCGTGCAGCAGAGAGGTGGACTGCTCTTTTGAAAGAAAACCAGGCAGAGAGCTGCTGTTGCAGAATGCACAGAGCTGCCTTTGGTGGCAAAGCACTTGCTATGGCTGGGAGCAACCTCCATGGCACTGGAGAGGCCATTGCTGAGGGATGGCAGGTGGCAAAGGCACCACACCGATGGCTCTGTGTTTGTGACATTGAAGGGTCTAAGGGCTGCTTGGCCCCCGCAGCTGGTTGCCAGCGGCTCTGGCGGAATGTTTCCTCTGGAACCTGCAGTCTCCCTGGACAACGTTAGAGGTTCGAGACTGTTTCCTCCCGAAGCTGGAGCATCGCTACGTTGTCCTGCCTTCTTTAAAGGATAGATACTCCTTTTTCTTCTTGTATCAAGTCAGGAAGAGCCTTCCGAGGCACAAACGGCTGGGCTAAAGCAAGGGCTGACCAAATGGAGCGCAGCGGCCTAGGTGCAGCAGGCGACAGCGTGCGTGCCTGCCTTGAAGAGCGGGAGCAGGAGGCAAGAGAGGGCTCCTCTGTTCCTCCGCTGCCAGCCCGCCAGCCAGCCAGCGGCACCTCGACGCAAGAGCTGCAGCCAGCACCCGCGCCTGCACCTCTCTGTGATGGGGATGAGGGGCAGCAGCCCAGCTGCAGCTCCACCAGAAGGGCTGAGGACTGCCTGGAGGTGCCAGCTCCACCAGAGCCCTGGGATCGGATGCCCACAATTCTTTCAGAAGCGCCGGACTGTCCCAAGCCCAAACGTGACACATTGCTTTCCAACACTCATCCCTCTCCGAGAGGCAATCCCCCCATGAGCATCGCCTTCTATTCCCTTGAAGATTTGGAAGAAATCTCTGAGGATGAATTAGAAGAGTCCTGGGATCTGACACCCCCATCTTTGTCAGAAGCCCCGCGCTCTCCCAAGCCCACACATGACACATTGCCTCAGGAGAGGCATGCTGATCTGATAGGCAGTTCCCCCTTTAACATCGGCTTCTACTGCCTTGAGGATTTAGAAGAAATCTCTGAAGGTGAATTAGAAGAGCCCTGGGATCTGACAACCTCATCTTTTTCACAAACACCGGGCTCTCCCAAGCACACACGTGATACCTTGTCTCCTGACACTCATCCTGATCCGACAACCAATGCATCCGTGACTATTGCCTTCTATTGCATGGAGGATTTGGAGGATATATCTGAAGATGAATCAGAAGAGCTCTGGGATCGGACACCCCCATCCTATCCAGAAGCACCGGGCTCTCCCAAGAACACACATCGCACATCGCCTCATGAGAGACGTCCCAGTGAGACAGGCAGTGCCACTGTCAACATGGCCTTCTATTGCCTTGATGATTTGGAGGAAATCTCTGATGAAGAATTAGAAGAGCCCTTGGATCTTACACCCCCACCTTTATCAGGAGGACAGGTATCTCCCAAGCGCACACATGGCACATTGCCTCATGAGAGAGGTCCCAATGCAACAGGTAATGCCTCCAAGAACATGGCCTTCTATTGCATGGAGGATTTAGAGGAAATCTCTGAAGATGAATTAGAAGAGCCCTGGGATCTGACACCCCCTGCTCTTGCAGCAGCACAGCCCTCTCCCATTCATACAGATGGCACACCGGCTCACGAGACAAACCCTTTTCCCACAGGGAACAAGCCACTGAACATCCATGTCTGTGGTAATGAGGATTTGGCAGACATCTTTGAGGAGGAATTCGAAGAGCCCTTGGAAAAGGAGGGGATTGCCCAAATCTGCACTACAGACGTGATGGATGCAATCTCCACTAGGAAAAGACCAAGGCCCTTAACCCCCGACAAGAAAATGTACATAGAGGTGCGTTGTGATAAAGAAATGCCCCAAGAGATGAAATATAGCACTCCTCTCGCACCAAAGCACTGTCCACTTCTTAAGGCCATAGATGCAAAGGAAGCTGCTGACATTTATAAGGCAGAGGCCTTTCACAAAATATTTTCTCACTCTCCACACACCCAGGGCAGTGGCCGCAGCACACCCAGTACCTCTGCTTGGCCTGACCATGTGCTCTTGACCATGGGCAACAAAGACATCGACCACCCTCACCCTGAGCTCAGAGGAGCATCAGGCAGCAACCCGAGGCAGAATGAAAAAGGGAATCGCAAGAGGAGCCTCGCTTCCCCTTCCTCCCCTGCCACACCATCGCAGCAGGCTCAAGAGGAAAGGTGTCTTGACCACCTCCCACCAAAGAAGCGCTATCGCTCCTGCTGCCAGTAGGGAGGCAAGGGGTTCCTTCTGCTACCCCAAGCTGCCACTGTCCTGCCACGTGCCAGCCCCTGAACATCTGCACCCCAGCCTGCCCTTCCCCCAGCACTGCTGCCCCACACACCTCCAGCAAGATCTTTTTTTTTTTTTTTCTTTTTTTTCCCTCCCTTTCTAGGTAGTCTTTTATGTTTTCTAAATAAATTGACTGGTGCTGTTCTTAAATTGCACTCCGGTGTGTGTTCCTTATTGTCTAGCGGATACGGGAAGACTGCAACTAAGCTACTCTTGGGGAAAGGAGGAGGAGGGTCCGGGGATGTTCCACCACACCTAGAAGAATGGTATTCCAGTAGAATAATTAAACCATTCTTTACACTAGGCTCAAATGATGTGAGGATTCCAGTGAATAAAACGAGAACATGAATGCGAAGAGAATGCTGTGAACAGCGTTACACAAAATACAAGTTACTAGTGGAGGGGCTAGATTTCATGGATGTTCATGCAACGCTAGTCCATTTCCAACTCTGCCAAGTACAAAAATGTACTCTTTGTAATAGGGGTAGAATTGCAATATTAGAATTGATTTCTAAATCTTAGGATTAAATTAATTAGAATTAGATCATTTTTTAAAATTAAGATTAGAGTTTTTAAATAACAGCTTTGTTAGAGGAAAAGAACACTGTGCAATGATGCTTTGTTATGGGTAGAATTTCTGAAGCTAATATCAGAAGAGGATCCGTTGATTCCAGACCCAAAAAGGGCTCATAGAGCTGCCATGAGTCAAGGCAGCGGGAATACCATCCAAATTGGAGCTAAATGGGAGGCCTCTCTATTCTGCAGCCTGGGAGCTTTATTGCAGGGAGCCAAGCTTGCGTAGGTCGGGTCGCCACTTCCTCGTCCCCCTGACATCCCACCCACTTCTCCACTGAGAGCAGGAAAGCTGCCTTCAGCACAGCACGGAGATGCCAGCAAAAGAGGCACCATCGTGCCCTCCCCATGCCTAGGTCTCTCACTCCAGTAGGCAGCACAAGGACAGCGCGCTCTCCATCTGCTTTCCTTTGCTCTGCTCTGCTTTGGGCAAGGCTTTGCAGACAGGTCCAGATTCCTGCCAGCAGGAGGGGCACACAAAGGGATTTTGGCCATGCAACACGGCTGCCACAGTCGGTGGCAGAGGTTTCTCCCCTTCCCAAGCTTTGCCAAAGCGGCTCTGCCAAAACACATCACGATGGGCTGGAGGCTCTTGAAGGCTCGAAACCCAAGGCACAACTGGAGGTCTCCATGTCTCTGATTTATTGATTTCCCCAAAGATGAGGGAGGCTACACTGATTCCCTGCAACTATTCCCTCTCCACCTTCATTGGTCTCAAGCATGGCTCTCTCAGCACCTCTAACCTGAACACTCTGCAGAGACTAAGCACTGCATTCCTTTGGCTTTTCAAGTGCTCCTAGAAAGCGTGGCCACTTTGTTCCTACCTTCTGAAAGGAAGGGAAGGGAGGCAAGAGCAAAGACGGGACATTTCCAGATTTCCCCTGCAGCCCCTGGAGGAAACTGCACCATGGAGCATGTGGGTGGAGACTTGCATTCAGTCTCCAGCTCAGTCTTCCATGTACCACAGAGCTTTGCCTATGCCATGGCATCAAAGAGAAGACAAAATCACTTCCCACTGCAGGTATGAGCAGCGATGCAGCTTGCTCTCATGCAGAACCCTCTTAAAGTTGGACACATGCAATGAGAATGAAGTGATCTTTGGAACTACGAGCTCGCTTGTACTTCCCCACTTTCACTGCCATTCTCTCATCAGAGCGATGACACTGTGCGCAGATGCCTAAGACTCCTGTTTGGTGGTAGTTGTGGGTGATGGGAGCCAGTGCTGCTCCCTTTTCTTTCCTTTTGTGTGTGGTTCTTGTTTGGTTTGGCTTGGATTATCACAGTGTTAACAGATAGTAGCAATGCTGTTCCTGCCATACGTCATGCTGCCTCCCAATGACAAAAAGCATCCTCCCTTGAGATGCCCCTGAGACTACTGAGAGCAGATTCCAGTCCTCTCTCTGCTTCTGCCCACTTCCTTAAAGCGCTTGAAGAGGAGCTAGATGATCTCCAAGGGTCTTTTCCCCAGCACTAACCCAGTGGAGGCAAACAAATCAGTCAGGGCTGCAAGAAGAAAACAAAAATATTAAGTTACACAGGTCCAATAAGCTACCTCCCCGAATATTTCAGGAGGGCTTTGTTGCCCAGTTGTTGGCTATTCAAGAAGGCTGGAGGACCCTGTTGCCCGGTGAGCCAATGCCCCAGCTCCCTTACCCAGAGGTCAACCAGCAGGACACATTAACACACTGGACATGTGGCATTACACCAAACTGGGGGGATGGATTTTATTAGGCTCTGAGCTGACAGACTTGCATACGCCAAGACCCCGCTCAGCCTTCGTCCTTTTGCTCAGCTGCCTCGAATGAGTGCCAGAAAAGAGCAAAGGGAAGATAGGTGGCCCTGCAAAGCTTGACTCACATTAATCCTGCCAGATTGGTAAGCACAGCCATGACACTGGTGAGTAAATGATGGAGTAATGAGAGCAGCAGAAACATTTTTGGAGCATTTCTACAAAGGCCCAAGGGTAGTTTAACAGCATCCTCCTGCCTCTTGAGTCCCGTGTTAGGGAGAGCAGAGCTAAAGAGCATTTGCTTTCTTGGGGTACAATCCTCCTCTCTTTCCACTGGACATACTTAGGGGCGAGGGTGACTTCAAAGAAGATGCTCTCCCTCCTTTCCTTCCAGCACGTTTCACACCTAGTGCATTTTCTCTCTAGCTCGAAGCTCTATAGGTTTCATATAGAATTGTGTTCAGTCAATGAAATATTGAAGCATGACAGCTAAAGGGTAAACTACGCCTAGACACGTCCTTTAGATATTTTGAGGTGTAGCTTTCTGTCCTGCAGCAGGGAGGTGGACTGCCCTTTTGAAAGAAAACCCAGCAGAGAGCTGTTGTTGCAGAATGGACAGAGGTGCCTTTGGTGGCAAAGCACTTGCTATGGCTGGGAGCAACCTCCATCCTACTGGAGAGGTCGTTGCTGAGGGATGGCAGGTGGCAAAGGCACCACACCGATGGCTCTGTGTTTGTGACATTGAAGGGTCTAAGGGCTGCTTGGCCCCCACAGCTGGTTGCCAGCGGCTCTGGCGGAATGTTTGCTCTGGAACCTGCCGTCTCCCTGGACAACGTTAGATGGTCAAGACTGTTTCCTCCCAAAGCTGGAGCATCTCTACGTTGTCCTGCCTTCTTTAAAGGATAGCTACTCCTTTTTCTTCTTGTATCAAGTCAGGAAGACCCTTCCGAGGCACAAGCGGCTGGGCTAAAGCAAGGGCTGACCCAATGGAGCGCAGCGGCCTAGGTGCAGCAGGCGACAGCGTGCGTGCCTGCCTTGAAGAGCGGGAGCAGGAGGCAAGAGAGGGCTCCTCTGTTCCTCCGCTGCCAGCCCGCCAGCCAGCCAGCGGCACCTCGACGCAAGAGCTGCAGCCAGCACCCGCGCCTGCACCTCTCTGTGATGGGGATGAGGGGCAGCAGCCCAGCTGCAGCTCCACCAGAAGGGCTGAGGACTGCCTGGAGGTGCCAGCTCCACCAGAGCCCTGGGATCTGACGCCCACAATTCTTTCAGAAGCGCCGGGCTCTCCCAAGCCCAAACGTGACACATGGCCTCACGATATGCTTCCTGAACCGACAGGCAATGCCTTCATGAACATTGCCTTCTATTTCATTGAAGATGTGGAGGAAACCTCTGAGGATGAATTAGAAGGGCTCTGGGATCTGACATGCCCATCTCTTGCAGAAGCACAGCCCTCTCCCAGGCATACAGATAGCACATCGGATCACAAAACAGATATTTTGCCCACAGGCAATAAGTCACTGAACATCCCTGTCTGTGGTAATGAGGATTTGCAAGTCATCTGCGAGGAAGACTCTGAAGAGCCCTTGGAAAAGGAGGAGTTTGTCCAGATCTGTGTTACTGACTTGATGTTTGCCATGTCCACCAAGAAGAGACCAAGGCTTTTACCTCCCAACAGGAAAATGTATATAGAGGTGCGTTGTGATAAAGAAGGGGCCCAAGAGATGAAATATAGCACTCCACTGCCACCAGAGCACTGCCGTCTTCCAGAGGCCACAGATGCAAAGGAAGCTCCTGGCATTTATAAGGCACAGGCCTTTCACAAGACATTTTCTCCCTCTCCACACACCCACTGCAGCGGATGCAGCACCCGCAATACATCTGCTCGGCCAGACCATGTGCTCTTGAACGTGGCCAACATAGACACCGCCAACCCTCAGCCTGAGCTCGGAGGAGCATCAGGCAGCAACCCGAGGCAGAATGAAAAAGTGAATCGCAAGAGGAGCCTCGCTTCCCCTTCCTCCCCTCCCACACCATCGCAGCAGGCTCAAGAGGAAAGGTGTCTTGACCACCTCCCACCAAAGAAGCGCTATCGCTCCTGCTGCCAGTAGGGAGGCAAGGGGTTCCCTCTGCTACCCCAAGCTGCCACTGTCCTGCCACGTGCCAGCCCCTGAACATCTGCACCCCAGCCTGCCCTTCCCCCAGCACTGCTGCCTCACACACCTCCAACAAGATCTTGGTTTTTTTTTTTTTTTTTTTTTCCCTTTCACGGTAGTCTCTTATGTTTTGTAAATAAAATGACTGGTGCTGTTCTTAAATTGCACTCTGGTGTGTGTTCCTTATCGGCTAGAGGATACGTGAAAACTGCAACTAAGCTACTCTTGGGAGAAGAAGGAGGAGGGTCCGGGGATGTTCCAAAACACCTAGCAGAATGGTATTCCAGTAGAATAATTAAACCATTCTTTACACTAGGCTCAAATGACTGTGAGGTTTGGAGTGAATAATACAAGAGCATGAATGAGAAGAGAATGCTGTAAACAGCTTTACACAAAATACTAGTTACTAGTGGAGGGGCTAGATTTCATGGATGTTCATGCAACGCTAGTCCATCTCCAACTCTGCCAAGTACAAAAATGTACTCTTTGTAATCGGGGTAGAATTGCAATGTTAGAATTGATTTCTAAATGTTAGGATTAAATTAATTAGAATTAGATCATTTTTTAAAATTAAGATTAGAATTTTTAAATAACAGCTTTGTTGGAGGAAAAGAACACTGTGCAATGATGCTTGGGTATGGGTACGGTTTCTCAAGCTGATTGATATCAGAAGAGGATCCGTCGATTCCAGACCCAAAAAGGGCTTCTAGAGCTGCCATGAGTCAAGGCACCGGGAATACCATCCAAACCATAGGGTTGCCACTTCCTCGTCCCCCTGACATCCCACCCACTTCTCCGCTGAGAGCAGGAAAGCTGCCTCCAGCACAGCACGGAGATGCCAGCAAAAGAGGCACCATCGTGCCCTCCCCACGCCTAGGTCTCTCACTCCAGTAGGCAGCACAAGGACAGCGCGCTCTCTCTCTGCTTTCCTTTGCTCTGCTCTGCTTTGGGCAAGGCTTTGCAGCCAGGTACAGATTCCTGCCAGCAGGAGGGACACACAAAAGGATTTTGGCCATGCAACAAAGCTGCCACAGTTGGTGGCAGAGGTTTCTCCCCTTCCCAAGCTTTGCCAAAGCAGCTCTGCCAAAACAGGTCATGATGGGCTGGGAGCTCTTGAGAGCTTGAAACTCAAGGCAAAACTGGAACCCTCCGTGCCTCTGATTTCTTGATTTCCCTAAAGATGAGAGAGGCTACACTGATTCCCTGCAACTATTCCCTCTCCACCTTCATTGGTCTCAAGCATGGCTCTCTCAGCACCTGTAACCTCAACACTCTGCAGAGACTAAGCACTGCATTCCTTTGGCTTTTCAAGTGCTCCTAGAAAGTGTGGCCACTTTGTTCCTACCTTCTGAAAGGAAGGGAAGGGAAAGACGGGACATTTCCAGATTTCCCCTGCAGCCCCTGGAGGAAACTGTACCATGGAACACGTGGCTGGAGACTTGCATTCAGTCTCCAGCTCAGCCTTTCATGTACCAGAGAGGTTTGCCTATGCCATGGCATCAAAGAGAAGACAAAATCACTTCCCACTGCGGGCATGGGCAGCGATGCAGCTTGCTCTCATGCAGAACCCTCTTAAAGTTGGACACATGCAATGAGAATGAAGTGATCTTTGGAACTACGAGCTCGCTTGTACTTCCCTGCTTTCACTGCCATTCTCTCATCAGAGCGATGACACTGTGCGCAGATGCCTAAGACTCCTGTTTGGTGGTAGTTGTGGGTGACGGGAGCCAGTGCTGCTCCCTTTTCTTTCCTTTTGTGTTTGTGTGTGTCTCGTTTGGTTTGCCTTGGATTATCACAGTGTTAATAGACAGTAGCAAGGCTGTTCCTGCCAGACGTCATGCTGCCTCCCAGTGACAAAAAGCATCCTCCCTTGAGATGCCCCTGAGACTAGTGAGAGCAGATTCCAGTCCTCTCTCTGCTTCTGCCCACTTCCTCCAAGTACTTGAAGAGGAGCTAGGTGGTCTCCAAGGGTCCTTTCCCCAGCACTAACCCAGTGGAGGCAAACAAATCAGTCAGGGCTGCAAGAAGAAAACATGAATATTAAGTTACAGAGGTCCAATAAACTACCACCCTGAATATTTCAGGAGGGCTTTGTTGCCCACTTGTTGCCATTCAAGAAGGCTGGAGGACCCTGTTGCCCGGTGAGCCAGTGTCCCAGCTCCCTTACCCAGAGGACAACAAGCAGGGCAGACTGACACACTGGACATGTGGCATGACACCAAACTGGGGGGATGGATTTTATTAGGCTCTGAGCTGACAGACTTGCATACGCCAAGACCCCGCTCAGCTTGGTCCTTTTGCTCCGCTGTCTCACATGAGTGCCAGAAAAGAGCAAAGGGAAGATAGGTGGCCCTGCAAAGCTTGACTCACTTTAATCCTGCCAGGTCGGTAAGCACAGCCATGACACTGGTGAGTAATGAGAGCAGCGGGAACATTTTTGGAGCATTTCTACAAAGGCCCAAGGGTAATTTAACAGCATCCTCCCGCCTCTTGAGCCCCGTGTTAGGGAGAGCACAGCTAAAGAGCATGTGCTTTGTTGTGCTACAATCCTCCTCTCTTTCCACTGGACACACAGAGGGGCGAGGGTGGCTTCAAAGAAGACGCTGTCCCTCTTTTCCTTCCAGCACGTTTCATCCCTAGTGCTTTTTCTCTCTAGCTGGAAGCTCTATAGGTTTCATATAGAATTGTGTTCAGTCAATGAAATATTGAAGCATGGAAACTAAAGGGTAAACTACCCCTAGACAAGTCCCTTAGACATTGTGAGGCGTAGTTTTGAATCGTGCAGCAGAGAGGTGGACTGCCCTTGTGAAAGAAAACCCAGCAGAGAGCTGTTGTTGCAGAACGGACAGAGGTGCCTTTGGTGGCAAAGCACTTGCTATGGCTGGGAGCAACCTCCATCCCACTGGAGAGGCCGTTGCTGAGGGATGGCAGGTGGCAAAGGCACCACACCGATGGCTCTGTGTTTGTGACATTGAAGGGTCTAAGGGCTGCTTGGCCCCCGCAGCTGGTTGCCAGCGGCTCTGGCGGAATGTTTGCTCTGGAACCTGCAGTCTCCCTGGACAACGTTAGAGGTTCGAGACTGTTTCCTCCTGAAGCTGGAGCATCGCTACGTTGTCCTGCCTTCTTAAAGGATAGCTACTGCTTTTTCTTCCTATCTCAAGTCTGGAAGACCCTTCCGAGAGACAAGCGGCTGGGCTAAAGCAAGGGCTGACCCAATGGAGCGCAGCGGCCTCGGTGCAGCAGGCGACAGCGTGCGTGCCTGCCTTGAAGAGCGGGAGCAGGAGGCAAGAGAGGGCTCCTCTGTTCCTCCGCTGCCAGCCCGCCAGCCAGCCAGCGGCACCTCGACGCAAGAGCTGCAGCCAGCACCCGCGCCTGCACCTCTCTGTGATGGGGATGAGGGGCAGCAGCCCAGCTGCAGCTCCAGCAGAAGGGCTGAGGACTGCCTGGAGGTGCCAGCTCCACCACAGCCCTGGGATCTGACGCCCACAATTCTTTCAGAAGCGCCCGGCTCTCCCAAGCCCACTCATGACACATTGTCTCCCGACACTCATCCCGATCTGAGAGGCAATCCACCCTTGAACATTGCCTTCTATTCCCTTGAAGATTTGGAAGATATCTCTGAAGGTGAATTAGAAGAGCCCTGGGATCTGACACCCCCATCTCTTTCACAAACACCGGGCTCTCCCAAGCACACACGTGACACCTTGTCTCCTGACACTCATCCTGATCCGACAAGCAATGCCTCCGTGACTATTGCCTTCTATTGCATGGAGGATTTGGAGGATATATCTGAAGATGAATCAGAAGAGCTCTGGGATCTGACACCCCCACCCTATCCAGAAGCACCGGGCTCTCCCAAGAACACACATCGCACATCGCCTCATGAGAGACGTCCCAGTGAGACAGGCAGTGCCACTGTCAACATGGCCTTCTATTGCATTGAAGATTTGGAGGAAATCTCTGATGAAGAATTAGAAGAGCCCTTGGATCTTACACCCCCACCTTTATCAGGAGGACAGGGCTCTCCCAAGCGCACAAATGGCACATTGCCTCATGAGAGAGGTCCCGATGTGACAGACAATGCCTCCACGAACATGGCCTTCTATTGCATAGAGGATTTAGAGGAAATCTCTGAAGATGAAGTAGAAGAGCCCTGGGATCTGACACCCCCTGCTCTTGCAGCAGCACAACCCTCTCCCATTCATACAGATGGCACACCGGCTCACGAGACAAACCCTTTTCCCACAAGGAATAAGACACTGAACATCCCTGTCTGTCGTAATGAGGATTTGGAAGACATCTCTGAGGAAGAATTGGAAGAGCCCTTGGAAAAGGAGGAGATTGCCCAAATCTGCAATACTGACTGGATAGATGCAATCTCCAGTAGGAAGAGACCAAGGCCCTTACCCCCCAAGAGGAAAATGTATATAGAGGTGCGTTGTGATAAAGAAATGCCCCAAGAGATGAAATATAGCACTCCACTCCCACCAAAGCACTGTCGTCTTCTTGTGGGCACAGATGCAATGGAAGCTGCTGGCATCTCCAAGGCAGAGGCCTTGCACAAGTCATTTTCACCCTCTCCACACACCCAGGGCACCAGCAGCAGCACCCCCAATACCTCTGCTCGGCCAGACCCTGTGCTCTCGACCATGTGTGACAAACGCACCGACCACCCTCAGCCTGAGCTCGGAGGAGCATCAGGCAGCAACCCGAGGCAGAATGAAAAAGGAAATCGCAAGAGGAGCCTTGCTTCCCCTTCCTCCCCTCCCACACCATCGCAGCAGGCTCAAGAGGAAAGGTGTCTTGAACACCTCCCACCAAAGAAGCGCTATCGCTCCTGCTGCCAGTAGGGAGGCAAGGGGTTCCCTCTGCTACCCCCAGCTGCCACTGTCCTGCCACGTGCCAGTCCCTGAACATCTGCACCCCAGCCTGCCCTTGCCCCAGCACTGCTGCCCCACACACCTCCAGCAAAATCTCGTTTTCTTTTTTATCCGTCCCTTTCTACGTAGTCTCTTATGTTTTCTAAATAAAATAAAAGGTTCTGTTCTTAAGTTATGCTGTGGTGTGTGTTCCTTATCGGCTAGCGGATACGTGAAAACTGCAACTAAACTACTCTTTGGGGAGGAAGGAGGAGGGTACAGGGACGTTCCACCACACCTAGAAGAATGGTATTCCAGTAGAATAATTAAGTCATTCTTTACACTAGGCTCAAATGACTCTCAAGATTCAAGTGAATAATACAAGAGCTTGAATGAGAAGAGAATGCTGTGAAAAGCATTACACAAAATGCTAGTTATTAGTGGAGTGGCTAGATTTCATGGATGTTCATGCAACGCTAGTCCATCTCTAACTTTGACAAGTCCAAAAATGTACTCTTCATAATAGGGGTATAATTACAATATTAGATCTGATTTCTAAATGTCAGGATTAAATTAATTAGAATTAAAATAATTTTTAAAACAAAGGTTAGTATTTTTGAATAACAGCTTTGTTAGAGGAATAGAACATGGTGCAATGATGCTTGGGTATGGGTAGGATTTCTCAAGCTGATGTCAGAAGAGGATCCGTCGATTCCAGACCCAAAAAGGGCTTCTAGAGCTGCCATGAGTCAAGGCACCGGGGATACCATCCAAACCGGAGCTCTAAAATGGTGAAAGGGACTAAATGGGAAGCCTCTCTATTCTGCAGCCTGGGAGCTTTATTGCAGGGAGCCAAGCTTTATTGCATAGCTCCAGTCGCCACTTCCTCGTCCCCCTGCCATCCCACCCACTTCTCCGCTGAGAGCAGGAAAGCTGCCTCCAGCACAGCACGGAGATGCCAGCAAAAGAGGCACCATCGTGCCCTCCCCACGCCTAGGTCTCTCACTCCAATAGGCAGCACAAGGACAGCGCGCTCTCTCTCTGCTTTCCTTTCTCTGCTCTGCTTTGGACAAGGCTTTGCAGCCAGGTACAGATTCCTGCCAGCAGGAGGGGCACACAAAGGGATTTTGGCCATGCAACAAAGCTGCCACAGTCGGTGGCAGAGGTTTCTCCCCTTCCTACGCCTTGCCAAGGTGGCTCTGCCAAAACAGGTCACGATGGGCTGGGGGCTCTTGAAGGCTCGGAACTCAAGGCACATCTGGAGGCCTCCATGTCTCTGATTTCTTGATTTCCCCAAAGATGAGAGAGGCTACGCTGATTCCCTGCAACTATTCCCTCTCCACCTTTACTTGGTCTCAGGTTCGGCTGTCGCAGCCCCTCTCACCTGAACTCTCTGCAGAGACTAAGCACTGCATTCCTTTGGTTTTCAAGTGCTCCTAGAAAATGTGGCCACTTTGTTCCTCTCTTCTGAAAGGAAGGCAAGGTAGGCGCCAGCAAAGATGAGACATTTCCAGATTTCCCCTGCATCCCCTGAAGGAAACTGCACCATGGAGCACATGGCTGGAGACTTGCATTCAGTCTCCAGCTCAGCCTTTCATGTGCTAGAGAGCTTTGCCTATGCCATGGCATCGAAGAGAAGACAAAATCACTTCCCACTGCAGGTATGAGCAGCGATGCAGCTTGCCTTTCATGAAGAACCTTTTTAAAGTGGGACACATGCAATGAGAATGAAGTGATCTTTGGAAATACGAGCTCGCTTGTACTTCCCCACTTTCACTGCCATTCCCTAATCAGAGCGATGACACTCTGCGCAGATGCCTAAGACTCCTGTTTGGTGGTGGTTGGGCATTATGGGAGCCAGTGCTGCTCCCTTTTCTTTCCCTTTGTGTGTGTGTTTTTTGTGTCCTGTTTGATTTCGCTTGGATTATCACAGTGTTAATAGACAGTAGCAATGCTGTTCCTGCCGCACGTCATGCTGCCTCCAAATGACGAAAATCATCCTCCCTTGAGATGCCCCTGAAACTAGTGAGAGCAGATTCCAGTCCTCTCTCTGCTTCTGCCCACTTCCTTAAAGCGCTTGAAGAGGAGCTAGATGGTCTCTAAGGGTCCTTTCCCCAGCACAAACCCAGTGGAGGCAAACAAATCAGTAAGGGCTGCAAGAAGAAAAAAAAATATTAAGTTACACAGGTCCAATAAACTACCTCCCTGAATATTTCAGGAGGGCTTTGTTGCCCACTTGTTGACCTTTGAAGAAGGCCGGAGGACCCTGTTGCCCGGTGAGCCAGTGTCCCAGCTCCCTTACCCAGAGGTCAACCAGCAGGACACACTGACACACTGGACACGTGGCATGACACCAAACTGGGGGGATGGATTTTATTAGGCTCTGAGCTGAAAGACTTGCATACGCCAAGACCCCGCTCAGCCTTCCTCCTTTTGCTCCGCTATCTTGAATGAGTTCCGAAAAAGAGCAAAGGGAAAATAGGTGGCCCTGCAAAGCTTGGCTCACTTTAATCCTGCCAGATCGGTAAGCACAGCCATGACACTGGTGAGTAAGTGACGCAGTAATGAGAGCAGCGGGAACATTGTTGGAGCATTTCTAGAAAGGCCCAAGGGTAGTTTAACAGCATCCTCCCGCCTCTTGAGCCCCGTGTTAGGGAGAGCACAGCTAAAGAGCATGTGCTTTGTTGTGCTACAATCCTCCTCCCTTTCCACTGGACACACTGAGGAGCGAGGGTGGCTTCAAAGAAGATGTTGTCCCTCTTTTTCTTCCAGCACGTTTCGTACCTAGTGCTTTTTCTCTCTAGCTGGAAGCTAGTTAGGTTTCATATAGAATTGTGTTCAGTCAATGAAATATGGAAGAATGACAGCTAAAGGGTAAATTACCCCTAGACAAGTCCCTTAGACATTTTGAGGTGTAGCTTTCCGTTGTGCAGCCGGGAGGTGGACTGCCCTTTTGAAAGAAAACCCAGCAGAAAGCTGTTGTTGCAGAATGCACAGAGGTGCCTTTGGTGGCAAAGCACTTGCTATGGCTGGGAGCAACCTCCATCCTACTGGAGAGGCCGTTGCTGAGGGATGGCAGGTGGCAAAGGCACCACACCGATGGCTCTGTGTTTGTGACATTGAAGGGTCTAAGGGCTGCTTGGCCCCCGCAGCTGGTTGCCAGCGGCTCTGGCGGAATGTTTGCTCTGGAACCTGCAGTCTCCCTGGACAGCATTAGAGGTTCGAGACTGTTTCCTCCCAAAGCTGGAGCACCGCTACGTTGTCCTGCCTTCTTTAAAGGATAGCTACTCCTTTTTCTTCTTATATGAAGTCAGGAAGACCCTTCCGAGGCACAAGCGGCTGGGCTAAAGCAAGGGCTGAGCAAATGGAGCGCAGCGGCCTAGGTGCAGCAGGCGACAGCGTGCGTGCCTGCCTTGAAGAGCGGGAGCAGGAGGCAAGAGAGGGCTCCTCTGTTCCTCCGCTGCCAGCCCGCCAGCCAGCCAGCGGCACCTCGACGCAAGAGCTGCAGCCAGCACCCGCGCCTGCACCTCTCTGTGATGGGGATGAGGGGCAGCAGCCCAGCTGCAGCTCCACCAGAAGGGCTGAGGACTGCCTGGAGGTGCCAGCTCCACCAGAGCCCTGGGATCAGACGCCCACAATTCTTTCAGAAGCGCCAGGCTCTCCCAAGCCCATACGGGACACATTGCCTCAAGATATGCATCCTGATCCGAGAGGCAATCCCCCCATGAGCATCGCCTTCCACTCCCTTGAAGATCTGGAAGAAATCTCTGAGGATGAATTAGAAGAGTCCTTGGATCTGACACTCCCATCTTTGTCAGAAGCGTCGGGCTCTCCCAAACCCACACATGACACATTGCCTCACGATATGCTTCCTGAAGCGACAGGCAGTGCCTCCATGAGCATTGCCTTCTATTTCTTTGAAGATGTGGAGGAAACCTCGGAAGATGAATTGGAAGAGCCCTGGGATTTGACACCCCCATCTCTTGCAGAAGCACAGCCCTCTCCCAGGCATACAGATGGCACATCAGATAACGAGACAGATCCTTTGCTCACAGGCAACAAGTCACCGAACATCCCTGTCTGCGGTAACGGGGATTTGCAAGTCATCTCTGAGGAAGACTCTGAAGAGCCCTTGGAAAAGGAGGAGTATGTCCAGATCTGTGTTACTGACTTAATGCTTGCAATGTCCAGCAAGAAGAGACCAAGGCTCTTACCTCCCAACAGGAAAATGTATATCGAGGTACGCCAAGGCCAAGAAATGGCCCAAGAGGTGAAAAATAGGACTCTCCTCCCACCAGACCACTGCCGTTTTGTTGAGGACACATATGCAATGGAAGCTGCTGGCATCTCTAAGGCACAGGCCTTTCACGAGACATTTTCTCTCCCTCCACACACCCAAGGCAGCGGCTCTGCTTGGCCAGGCCACATGCTCTCGACTGTGGCCACCAAAAACACTGACCACCCTCAGCCTGAGCTCGGAGGAGCATCAGGCAGCAACCCGAGGCAGAATGAAAAAGCGAATCGCAAGAGGAGCCTCGCTTCCCCTTCCTCCCCTCCCACACCATCGCAGCAGGCTCAAGAGGAAAGGTGTCTTGACCACCTCCCACCAAAGAAGCGCTATCGCTCCTGCTGCCAGTAGGGAGGCAAGGGGTTCCCTCTGCTAGCCCAAGCTGCCACTGTCCTGCCACGTGCCAGCCCCTGAACATCTGCACCCCAGCCTGCCCTTCCCCCAGCACTGCTGCCCCACACACCTCCAGCAAAATCTCGTTGTTTTTCTTTTTCCCTCCCTTTCTAGGTAGTCTCTGATGTTTTCTAAATAAAATGACAGGTGCTGTTCTTATGTTATACTCTGGTGCGTGTTCCTTTTCGGCTAGCGGATACGTGTAAACTGCAACTAAGCTAGTCTTGGGGGAAGTAGGAGGAGGGTATAGGGACATTCTACAACACCTAGCAGAATGGTATTCCAGTAGAATAATTAAGCCATTCTTTACACTAGGCTCAAATGACTCTGAGGGATGACGTATATAATACAAGTGCATGAATGAGAAGAGAATACTGTGAAAAGCATTACACAAAATACTAGTTACTAGTGGAGTGGCTAGATTTCATGGATGTTCATGCAACGCTAGTCCGTCTCCAACTCTGCCAAGTACAAAAATATACT
Organism: Tinamus guttatus; assembly: GCF_059628265.1. Lineage (NCBI taxonomy): Eukaryota > Metazoa > Chordata > Aves > Tinamiformes > Tinamidae > Tinamus > Tinamus guttatus. The sequence goes on along the minus strand of NW_028288659.1, from coordinate 58,156 downwards.
CTTCGTAGAAGGGGTAGAGTGGAATATTAGAATTGATTTCTAAATGTGAGGGTCGAGTTAATGAGAATGAGATTAATTTTTAAAATTAAGCTTAGGATTTTTAAAAAACGGCTTCGTTAGAGGAGAAGAACACTGGGCAATGACGCACGGTATGGGTAGGGTTTCTCAAGCTGATTGATATCAGAAGAGGATCCGTCGATTCCAGACCCAAAAAGGGCTCATAGAGCCACCATGAGTCAAGGCACTGGGAATATCATCCAAACCAGAGCTCTAAAATGGTGAAAGGGACTAAATTGGAGGCCTCTCTATTCTGCAGCCACAGAGCTTTATTGCATAGCTCGGGTCGCCACATCCTCGTCCCCCTGCCATCCCACTCACTTCTCCGCTGAGAGCCGGAAAGCTGCCTCCAGCACAGCACGGAGATGCCAGCAAAAGAGGCACCATCGTGCCCTCCCCATGCCTAGATCTCTCACTCCAGTAGGCAGCACAAGGACAGCGCGCTCTCCATCTGCTTTCCTTTGCTCTGCTCTGCTTTGGACAAAGGTTTTGCAGACAGGTCCAGATTCCTGCCAGCAGGAGGGGCACACAAAGGGATTTTGGCCATGCAACAAAGCTGCCACAGTCGGTGGCAGAGGTTTCTCCCCTTCCTATGCTTTGCCAAGACGGCTCTGCCAAAACAGGTCATGATGGGCTGGGGGCTCTGGAAGGCTCAAAACCCAAGGCACAACTGGAGCCCTCCATGTCTCTGATTTCTTGATTTCCCCAAAGATGAGAGAGGCTACACTGATTCCCTGCAACTATTCCCTCTCCACCTTTATTTGGTTTCAAGCATGGCTCTCTCAGCACCTGTAACCTCAACACTCTGCAGAGACTAAGCACTGCATTCCTTTGGCTTTTCAAGTGCTCCTAGAAACTGTGGCCACTTTGTTCCTACCTTCTGAAAGGAAGGGAAGGGAGGCACCAGCAAAGACGGGACATTTCCAGATTTCCCCTGCAGCCCCTGGAGGAAACTGCACCGTGGAGCACGTGGCTGGAGACTTGCATTCAGTCTCCAGCTCAGCCTTTCAGTTGGCAGAGAGGTTGGCCTATGCCATGGCATCGAAGAGAAGACAAAATCACTTCCCACTGCGGGCATGGGCAGCGATGCAGCTTGCTCTCATGCAGAACCCTCTTAAAGTTGGACACATGCAATGAGAATGAAGTGATCTTTGGAACTACGAGCTCGCTTGTACTTCTCTACTTTCACTGCCATTCTCTCATCAGAGCGATGACACTGTGCGCAGATGCCTAAGACTCCTGTTTGGTGGTAGTTGTGGGTGATGGGAGTCAGCGCTGCTCCCTTTTCTTTCCTTTTGTGTGTGTGTGTGTCTTGTTTGTTTTGGCTTGGATTATCACAGTGTTAATAGACAGTAGCAATGCTGTTCCTGCCCCACGTCGTGCTGCCTCCCGGTGACAAAAAGCATCCTCCCTTGAGATGCCCCTGAGACTAGTGAGAGCAGATTCCAGTCCTCTCTCTGCTTCTGCCCACTTCCTCCAAGCACTTGAAGAGGAGCTAGATGGTCTCCAAGGGTCCTTACCCCAGCACTAACCCAGTGGAGGCAAGCAAATCAGTCAGGGCTGCAAGAAGAAAAAAAATATATTAAGTTACAAAGGTCCAATAAACTACCACCCTGAATATTTCAGGAGTACTTTGTTGCCCACTTGTTGACCATTGAAGAAGGCCGGAGGACCCTGTTGCCCAGTGAGCCAATGTCCCAGCTCCCTTACCCAGAGGTCAACCAGCAGGACACATTGACACACTGGGCACGTGGCATGACACCAAACTGGGGGGATGGATTTTATTAGGCTCTGAGCTGAAAGACTTGCATACGCCAAGACCCCCCTCAGGCTTTCTCCGTTTGCCCCGCTGTCCCGAATGAGTGCTGAAAAAGATCAAAGGGAAGGTAGGTGGCCCTGCAAAGCTTGACTCACTTTAATCCTGCCAGATCGGTAAGCACAGCCATGACACTGGTGAGTAATGAGAGCAGCGGGAACATTTTTGGAGCATTTCTAGAAAGGCCCAAGGGTAATTTAACAGCATCCTCCCGCCTCTTGAGCCCCGTGTTAGGGAGAGCACAGCTAAAGAGCATGTGCTTTGTTGTGCTACAATCCTCCTCTCTTTCCACTGGACACACAGAGGGGCGAGGGTGGCTTCAAAGAAGACGCTGTCCCTCTTTTCCTTCCAGCACGTTTCATCCCTAGTGCTTTTTCTCTCTAGCTGGAAGCTCTATAGGTTTCATATAGAATTGTGTTCAGTCAATGAAATATTGAAGCATGGAAACTAAAGGGTAAACTACCCCTAGACAAGTCCCTTAGACATTGTGAGGTGTAGCTTTCCGTCGTGCAGCAGGGAGGTGGACTGTCCTTTTGAAAGAAAACCCAGCAGAGAGCTGTTGTTGCAGAATGGACAGAGGTGCCTTTGGTGGCAAAGCACTTGCTATCCCTGGGAGCAACCTCCATCCCACTGGAGAGGCCGTTGCTGAGGGATGGCACGTGGCAAAGGCACCACACCGATGGCTCTGTGTTTGTGACATTGAAGGGTCTAAGGGCTGCTTGACCCCCGCAGCTGGTTGCCAGCGGCTCTGGCGGAATGTTTGCTCTGGAACCTGCAGTCTCCCTGGACAACGTTAGAGGTTCGAGACTGTTTCCCCCCGAAGCTGGAGCATCACTACGTTGTCCTGCCTTCTTTAAAGGATAGCGACTCCTTTTTCTTTCTGTCTCAAGTCAGGAAGACCCTTCCAAGGGACAAGCGGCTGGGCTAAAGCAAGCGTTGACCCAATGGAGCGCAGCGGCCTAGGTGCAGCAGGCGACAGCGTGCGTGCCTGCCTTGAAGAGCGGGAGCAGGAGGCAAGAGAGGGCTCCTCTGTTCCTCCGCTGCCAGCCCGCCAGCCAGCCAGCGGCACCTCGACGCAAGAGCTGCAGCCAGCACCCGCGCCTGCACCTCTCTGTGATGGGGATGAGGGGCAGCAGCCCAGCTGCAGCTCCACCAGAAGGGCTGAGGACTGCCTGGAGGTGCCAGCTCCACCAGAGCCCTGGGATCTGACGCCCACAATACTTTCAGAAGCCCCGGGCTCTCCCAAGCCCACACGGGACACATTGCCTCAAGATATGCATTCTGATCCGCCAGGCAACGCCTCCATAAATATCGCCTTCTATTGCATTGAGGATCTCAAGGAAATATCTGAAGAGGAATTAGAAGACACCTGGGATCTGACACCCCCATCTTTGTCAGAAGCACAGCCCTCTCCCAGGCACAGAGATGGCACATTGGATCACGAGCCAGACCCCTTTCCCACAGCCAACAAGCCACTGAACATCCCTTTCTACGGTAATGAGGATTTGGAAGACAGCTCCACGGAAGAATTTGACCAGCCCTCGGAAAACGAGGATTTTGTGCGAATCTGCATTACTGATTTGTTGCTTTCAATCTCCACTAAGAAGAGACCAAGGCTCTTACCCCCCAACAGGAAAATGTATATCGAGGTACGTCGTGGCCAAGAAATGGTCCAAGAGGTGAAAAGAAGCACTTCATTCCCACCAGAGCACTGCCATCTTCCAGAGGCCACTGATGCAATGGAAGCTGCTGGCATTTATAAGGCAGAGACCTTTCACAAAACATTTTCTCCCTCTCCACAGACCCAGGGCAACAGCTACAGCACCCCCAATACCTCTGCTCGGCCAGACCCTGTGCTCTCGACCGTGGCGGACAAAGACATCGACCATCCTCAGCCTGAGCTCGGAGGAGCATCAGGCAGCAACCCGAGGCAGAATGAAAAAGGGAATCGCAAGAGGAGCCTCGCTTCCCCTTCCTCCCCTGCCACACCACCGCAGCAGGCTCAAGAGGAAAGGTGTCTTGACCACCTCCCACCAAAGAAGCGCTATCGCTCCTGCTGCCAGTAGGGAGGCAAGGGGTTCCCTCTGCTACCCCAAGCTGCCACTGTCCTGCAACGTGCCAGCCCCTGAACATCTGCACCCCAGCCTGCCCTTCCCCCAGCAATGCTGCCCCACACACCTCCAGCAAAATCTCGTTTTCTTTTTTTTCCCCTCCCTTTCACGGTAGTCTTTTATGTTTTCTAAATAAAATGACAGGTGCTGTTCTTAAGTTACGATCTGGTGTTTGTTCCTTTTTGGCTAGCGGATTCGTGAAAAATGCAAGTAAGGAAGATCTTGGGGATAGGAGGAGGAGGGTACAGGAACTTTCCACCACACCTAGAAGAATGGTATTGCAGTAGAATAATTTAGCCGTTCTTTACAGTAGGCTAAAATGACTCTGAGGATTCAAGTGAATAAAACGAGAGCATGAATGAAAAGAGAATGCTGTGAAAAGCATTACACAAAATACTAGTTACTAGTGGAAGGGCTAGATTTCATGGAAGTTCATACAACACTAGTCCATCTCCTACTCTGCCAAGTACAAAAATGTACTCTTTGTAGAAGAGATAGAATTGTAATATTAGAATAGATTTCTAACTGTCAGGATTAACTTTATTAGAATTAAAACAATTTTTAAAGTTAAGGTTACAGTTTTTAAATAACAGCTTTGTTAGAGGAAAAGAACACTGGGCAATGATGCTTGGGTATGGGTAGGATTTCTCAAGCTGATGTCAGAAGAGGATCCGTCGATGCCAGACCCAAAAAGGGCTCCTAGAGCTGCCATGAGTCAAGGCACCGGGAATTCCAGTCAAATCATAGCTCTAAAATGGTGAAAAGGACTAAATGGGAGGCCTCTCTATTCTGCAGCCTGGGAGCTTTATTGCAGGGAGCCAAGCTTTATTGCATAGCTCCGGTCACCACTTCCTCGTCCCCCTGACATCCCACCCACTTCTCCACTGAGAGCAGGAAAGCTGCCTCCAGCACAGCACGGAGATGCCAGCAGAAGAGGCACCATCGTGCCCTCCCCACGCCTAGATCTCTCACTCCAGTAGGCAGCACAAGGACAGCGCGCTCTCCATCTGCTTTCCTTTGCTCTGCTCTGCTTTGGACAAGGCTTTGCAGCCAGGTACAGATTCCTGCCAGCAGGAGGGGCACACAAAGCAGTTTTGGCCATGCAACATGGCTTCCACAGTCGGTGGCAGAGGTTTCTCCCCTTCCTATGCTTTGCCAAGGCGTCTTTGCCAAAACACATCACGATGGACGGGAGGGTCTTGAAGGCTCAGAACCCAAGACACAACTGGAGCCCTCCGTGTCTCTGATTTCTTGATTTCCCCAAAGATGAGAGAGGCTACACTGATTTCCTGCAATTATTCCCTCTCCACCTTTATTTGGTCTGAAGCGGGACTGTCTCAGCCCTTCTAACCTGAGCCCTCTGCAGAGACTAAGCACTGCATTCCTTTGGCTTTTCAAGTGCTCCTAGAAACTGTGGCCACTTTGTTCCTACCTTCTGAAAGGAAGGGAAGGGAAAGACGGGACATTTCCAGATTTCCCCTGCAGCCCCTGGAGGAAACTGCACAATGGAGCACGTAGCTGGAGACTTGCATTCAGTCTCCAGCTCAGCCTTTCAGTTGGCAGAGAGGTTGGCCTATGCCATGGCATCGAAGAGAAGACAAAATCACTTCCCACTGCGGGCATGGGCAGCGATGCAGCTTGCTCTCATGCAGAACCCTCTTAAAGTTGGACACATGCAATGAGAATGAAGTGATCTTTGGAACTACGAGCTCGCTTGTACTTCTCTACTTTCACTGCCATTCTCTCATCAGAGCGATGACACTGTGCGCAGATGCCTAAGACTCCTGTTTGGTGGTAGTTGTGGGTGATGGGAGTCAGCGCTGCTCCCTTTTCTTTCCTTTTGTGTGTGTGTGTGTCTTGTTTGTTTTGGCTTGGATTATCACAGTGTTAATAGACAGTAGCTATGCTGTTCCTGCCCTACGTCGTGCTGCCTCCCAGTGACAAAAAGCATCCTCCCTTGAGATGCCCCTGAGACTAGTGAGAGCAGATTCCAGTCCTCTCTCTGCTTCTGCCCACTTCCTCCAAGCACTTGAAGAGGAGCTAGATGGTCTCCAAGGGTCCTTACCCCAGCACTAACCCAGTGGAGGCAAGCAAATCAGTCAGGGCTGCAAGAAGAAAAAAAATATATTAAGTTACAAAGGTCCAATAAACTACCACCCTGAATATTTCAGGAGTACTTTGTTGCCCACTTGTTGACCATTGAAGAAGGCCGGAGGACCCTGTTGCCCAGTGAGCCAATGTCCCAGCTCCCTTACCCAGAGGTCAACCAGCAGGACACATTGACACACTGGGCACGTGGCATGACACCAAACTGGGGGGATGGATTTTATTAGGCTCTGAGCTGAAAGACTTGCATACGCCAAGACCCCCCTCAGGCTTTCTCCGTTTGCCCCGCTGTCCCGAATGAGTGCTGAAAAAGATCAAAGGGAAGGTAGGTGGCCCTGCAAAGCTTGACTCACTTTAATCCTGCCAGATCGGTAAGCACAGCCATGACACTGGTGAGTAATGAGAGCAGCGGAAACATTTTTGGAGCATTTCTAGAAAGGCCCAAGGGTAATTTAACAGCATCCTCCCGCCTCTTGAGCCCCGTGTTAGGGAGAGCACAGCTAAAGAGCATGTGCTTTCTTGTGCTACAATCCTCCTCTCTTTCCACTGGACACACAGAGGGGCGAGGGTGGCTTCAAAGAAGACGCTGTCCCTCTTTTCCTTCCAGCACGTTTCATCCCTAGTGCTTTTTCTCTCTAGCTGGAAGCTCTATAGGTTTCATATAGAATTGTGTTCAGTCAATGAAATATTGAAGCATGGAAACTAAAGGGTAAACTACCCCTAGACAAGTCCCTTAGACATTGTGAGGTGTAGCTTTCCATCGTGCAACAGGGAGGTGGACTGCCCTTTTGAAAGAAAACCCAGCAGAGAGCTGTTGTTGCAGAATGGACAGAGGTGCCTTTGGTGGCAAAGCACTTGCTATGGCTGGGAGCAACCTCCATCCTACTGGAGAGGCCGTTGCTGAGGGATGGCAGGTGGCAAAGGCACCACACAGATGGCTCTGTGTTTGTGACATTGAAGGGTCTAAGGGCTGCTTGGCCCCCGCAGCTGGTTGCCAGCGGCTCTGGCGGAATGTTTGCTCTGGAACCTGCAGTCTCCCTGGACAACGTTAGAGGTTCGAGACTGTTTCCTCCCAAAGCTGGAGCATCTCTACGTTGTCCTGCCTTCTTTAAAGGATAGATACTCCTTTTTCTTCTTGTATCAAGTCAGGAAGAGCCTTCCGAGGCACAAACGGCTGGGCTAAAGCAAGGGCTGACCCAATGGAGCGCAGCGGCCTAGGTGCAGCAGGCGACAGCGTGCGTGCCTGCCTTGAAGAGCGGGAGCAGGAGGCAAGAGAGGGCTCCTCTGTTCCTCCGCTGCCAGCCCGCCAGCCAGCCAGCGGCACCTCGACGCAAGAGCTGCAGCCAGCACCCGCGCCTGCACCTCTCTGTGATGGGGATGAGGGGCAGCAGCCCAGCTGCAGCTCCAGCAGAAGGGCTGAGGACTGCCTGGAGGTGCCAGCTCCACCAGAGCCCTGGGATCTGACGCCCACAATTCTTTCAGAAGCCCCGGGCTCTCCCAAGCCCACAGGTGACACATTGCTTTCCAACACTCATCCCTCTCCGAGAGGCAATCCCCCCATGAACATCACCTTCTATTCCCTTGAAGATTTGGAAGAAATCTCTGAGGATGAATTAGAAGAGTCCTTGGATCAGACATCCCCATCTTTGTCAGAAGCGCCGGGCTCTCCCAAGCCCACAGGTGACACCTTGCCTCAGGAGAGGCATGCTGATCCGATAGGCAGTTCCCCCTTTAACATCGGCTTCTACTGCCTTGAGGATTTAGAAGAAATCTCTGAAGGTGAATTAGAAGAGCCCTGGGATCTGACAACCCCTTCTCTTTCACAAACACCGGGCTCTCCCAAGCACACACGTGATACCTTGTCTCCTGACACTCATCCTGATCCGACAAGCAATGCCTCCGTGACTATTGCCTTCTATTGCATGGAGGATTTGGAGGATATATCTGAAGATGAATCAGAAGAGCTCTGGGATCTGACACCCCCATCCTATCCAGAAGCACCGGGCTCTCCCAGGAACATGCATCGCACATCGCCTCATGAGAGAGGTCCCAGTGAGACAGGCAGTGCCACTGTCAACATGGCCTTCTATTGCCTTGATGATTTGGAGGAAATCTCTGATGAAGAATTAGAAGAGCCCTTGGATCTTACGCCCCCACCTTTATCAGGAGGACAGGTATCTCCCAAGCGCACACATGGCACATTGCCTCATGAGAGAGGTCCCAATGCAACAGGTAATGCCTCCATGAACATGGCCTTCTATTGCATAGAGGATTTAGAGGAAATCTCTGAAGATGAATTAGAAGAGCCCTGGGATCTGACACCCCCTGCTCTTGCAGAAGCACAGCCCTCTCCCAGGCATACAGATGGCACACCAACTCACGAGACAAACCCTTTTCCCACAGGGAACAAGCCACTGAACATCCCTGTCCGTAGTAATGAGGATTTGTCAGACATCTTTGAGGAGGAATTGGAAGAGCCCTTGGAAAAGGAGGAGATTGCCCAAATCTGCACTACTGACTTGATGGATGCAATCTCCACTAGGAAAAGACCAAGGCCCTTAACCCCCGACAGGAAAATGTACATAGAGGTGCGTTGTGATAAAGAAATGCCCCAAGAGATGAAATATAGCACTCCTCTCGCACCAAAGCACTGTCCACTTCTTAAGGCCATAGATGCAAAGGAAGCTGCTGACATTTATAAGGCAGAGGCCTTTCACAAAATATTTTCTCACTCTCCACACACCCAGGGCAGTGGCCGCAGCACACCCAGTACCTCTGCTCGGCCAGACCATGTGCTCTCGTCCGTGTCCAACAAAGACACCGACCACCCTCAGCCTGAGCTCGGAGGAGCATCAGGCAGCAACCTGAGGCAAAATGAAAAAGCAAATCGCAAGAGGAGCCTCGCTTCCCCTTCCTCCCCTCCCACACCATCGCAGCAGGCTCAAGAGGAAAGGTGTCTTGACCACCTCCCACCAAAGAAGCGCTATCGCTCCTGCTGCCAGTAGGGAGGCAAGGGGTTCCCTCTGCTACCCCCAGCTGCCACTGTCCTGCCACGTGCCAGCCCCTGAACATCTGCACCCCAGCCTGCCCTTCCCCCAGCACTGCTGCCCCACACACCTCCAGCAAGATCTTGGTTTTTTTTTTTTTTTCTTTTTCCTTTCCCTTTCTAGGTAGTCTCTTATGTTTTGTAAATAAAATGACTGGTGCTGTTCTTAAATTGCACTCTGGTGTGTGTTCCTTATCGGCTAGCGGATACGTGAAAACTGCAACTAAGCTACTCTTGGGGGAAGAAGGAGGAGGGTCCGGGGATGTTCCAAAACACCTAGCAGAATGGTATTCCAGTAGAATAATTAAACCATTCTTTACACTAGGCTCAAATGACTGTGAGGATTTGAGTGAATAATACAAGAGCATGAATGAGAAGAGAATGCTGTGAACAGCTTTACACAAAATACTAGTTACTAGTGGAGGGGCTAGATTTCATGGATGTTCATGCAACGCTAGTCCATCTCCAACTCTGCCAAGTACAAAAATGTACTCTTTGTAATCGGGGTAGAATTGCAATGTTAGAATTGATTTCTAAATGTTAGGATTAAATTAATTAGAATTAGATCAATTTTTAAAATTAAGATTAGAACTTTTAAATAACAGCTTTGTTAGAGGAAAAGAACACTGTGCAATGATGCTTGGGTATGGGTAGGGTTTCTCAAGCTGATTGATATCAGAAGAGGATCCGTCGATGCCAGACCCAAAAAGGGCTTTTAGAGCTGCTATGAGTCAAGGCACCGGGAATACCATCCAAACCATCGGGTTGCCACTTCCTCGTCCCCCTGTCATCCCACCCACTTCTCCGCTGAGAGCAGGAAAGCTGCCTCCAGCACAGCACGGAGATGCCAGCAAAAGAGGCACCATCGTGCCCTCCCCACGCCTAGATCTCTCACTCCAGTAGGCAGCACAAGGAGAGCGCGCTCTCCATCTGCTTTCCTTTGCTCTGCTCTGCTTTGGACAAGGCTTTGCAGCCAGGTACAGATTCCTGCCAGCAGGAGGGACACACAAAAGGATTTTGGCCATGCAACATGGCTTCCACAGTCGGTGGCAGAGGTTTCTCCCCTTCCCATGCTTTGCAAAAGCAGCTCTGCCAAAACAGGTCACGATGGGCTGGAAGCTCTTGAGGGCTTGAAACTCAAGGCAAAACTGGAGCCCTCCGTGCCTCTGATTTCTTCTTTTCCCCAAAGATGTGGGAGGCTACACTGACTGCCTGCAACTATTCCCTCTCCACCTTCATTTGGTCTCAAGCATGGCTCTCTCAGCACCTCTAACCTGAACTCTCTGCAGAGACTAAGCACTGCATTCCTTTGGCTTTTGAAGTGCTCCTAGAAACTGTGGCCACTTTGTTCCTATCTTCAGAAAGGAAGGGAAGGGAGGCACCAGCAAAGATGGAATATTTCCAGATTTCCCCTGCAGCCCCTGGAGGAAACTGCACCATGGAGCACATGGCTGGAGACTTGCATTCAGTCTCCAGCTCAGCCTTTCCTGTACCAGAGAGGTTTGCCTATGCCATGGCATCAAAGAGAAGACAAAATCACTTCCCACTGCGGGCATGGGCAGCGATGCAGCTTGCTCTCATGCAGAACCCTCTTAAAGTTGGACACATGCAATGAGAATGAAGTGATCTTTGGAACTACGAGCTCGCTTGTACTTCCCTGCTTTCACTGCCATTCTCTCATCAGAGCGATGACACTGTGCGCAGATGCCTAAGACAACTGTTTGGTGGTAGTTGGGGGTGGTGGGAGCCAGCGCTGCTCCCTTTTCTTTCCTTTTGTGTGTGTGTGTGTCCTGATTGGTTTGGCTTGGATTATCACAGTGTTAATAGACAGTAGCAATGCTGTTCCTGCCCCACGTCATGCTGCCTCCCAGTGACAAAAAGCATCCTCCCTTGAGATGCCCCTGAGACTAGTGAGAGCAGATTCCAGTCCTCTCTCTGCTTCTGCCCACTTCCTCCAAGCACTTGAAGAGGAGCTAGGTGGTCTGAAAGGGTCCTTTCCCCAGCAATAACCCAGTGGAGGCAAACAAATCAGTCAGGGCTGCAAGAAGAAAACAAAAATATTAAGTTACACAGGTAGAATAAACTACCACCCCGAATATTTCAGGAGGGCTTTGATGCCCACTTGTTGCCATTGAAGAAGGCTGGAGGACCCTGTTGCCCGGTGAGCCAATGTCCCAGCTCCCTTACCCAGGGGTCAACCAGCAGGACACACTGACACACTGGACATGTGGCATTACACCAAACTGGGGGGATGGATTTTATTAGGCCCTGAGCTGAAAGACTTGCATACGCCAAGACCCGGCTCAGCCTTCCTCCGTTTGCCCCGCTGTCCCGAATGAGTGCCAGAAAAGAGCAAAGGGAAGACAGGTGGCCCTGCAAAGCTTGTCTCACTTTAATCCTGCCAGATCAGTAAGCACAGCCATGACACTGGTGAGTAAGTGATGGAGTAATGAGAGCAGCGGGAACATTTTTGGAGCATTTCTAGAAAGGCCCAAGGGTAATTTAACAGCATCCTCCCGCCTCTTGAGTCCCGTGTTAGGGAGAGCACAGCTAAAGAGCATGTGCTTTGTTGTGCTACAATCCTCCTCTCTTCCCACTGGACACACTGAGGGGCGAGGGTGGCTTCAAAGAAGATGCTGTCCCTCCTTTCCTTCCAGCACGTTTCGTGCGTAGAGTTTTTTCTCTCTATCTGGAAGCTACTTAGGTTTCATATAGAATTGTGTTCAGTCAATGAAATATGGAAGCAGGACAGCTAAAGGGTAAACTACCCCTAGACAAGTCCCTTAGACATTGTGAGGTGTAGCTTTCCGTCGTGCAGCAGAGAGGTGGACTGCCCTTTTGAAAGAAAACCCAGCAGAGAGCTGTTGTTGCAGAATGGACAGAGGTGCCTTTGGTGGCAAAGCACTTGCTATCCCTGGGAGCAACCTCCATCCCACTGGAGAGGCCGTTGCTGAGGGATGGCACGTGGCAAAGGCACCACACCGATGGCTCTGTGTTTGTGACATTGAAGGGTCTAAGGGCTGCTTGACCCCCGCAGCTGGTTGCCAGCGGCTCTGGCGGAATGTTTGCTCTGGAACCTGCAGTCTCCCTGGACAACGTTAGAGGTTCGAGACTGTTTCCCCCCGAAGCTGGAGCATCACTACGTTGTCCTGCCTTCTTTAAAGGATAGCGACTCCTTTTTCTTTCTGTCTCAAGTCAGGAAGACCCTTCCAAGGGACAAGCGGCTGGGCTAAAGCAAGGGCTGACGAAATGGAGCGCAGCGGCCTAGGTGCAGCAGGCGACAGCGTGCATGCCTGCCTTGAAGAGCGGGAGCAGGAGGCAAGAGAGGGCTCCTCTGTTCCTCCGCTGCCAGCCCGCCAGCCAGCCAGCGGCACCTCGACGCAAGAGCTGCAGCCAGCACCCGCGCCTGCACCTCTCTGTGATGGGGATGAGGGGCAGCAGCCCAGCTGCAGCTCCACCAGAAGGGCTGAGGACTGCCTGGAGGTGCCAGCTCCACCAGAGCCCTGGGATCTGACGCCCACAATACTTTCAGAAGCCCCGGGCTCTCCCAAGCCCACACGGGACACATTGCCTCAAGATATGCATTCTGATCCGCCAGGCAACGCCTCCATAAATATCGCCTTCTATTGCATTGAGGATCTCAAGGAAATATCTGAAGAGGAATTAGAAGACACCTGGGATCTGACACCCCCATCTTTGTCAGAAGCACAGCCCTCTCCCAGGCACAGAGATGGCACATTGGATCACGAGCCAGACCCCTTTCCCACAGCCAACAAGCCACTGAACATCCCTTTCTACGGTAATGAGGATTTGGAAGACAGCTCCACGGAAGAATTTGACCAGCCCTCGGAAAACGAGGATTTTGTGCGAATCTGCATTACTGATTTGTTGCTTTCAATCTCCACTAAGAAGAGACCAAGGCTCTTACCCCCCAACAGGAAAATGTATATCGAGGTACGTCGTGGCCAAGAAATGGTCCAAGAGGTGAAAAGAAGCACTTCATTCCCACCAGAGCACTGCCATCTTCCAGAGGCCACTGATGCAATGGAAGCTGCTGGCATTTATAAGGCAGAGACCTTTCACAAAACATTTTCTCCCTCTCCACAGACCCAGGGCAACAGCTACAGCACCCCCAATACCTCTGCTCGGCCAGACCCTGTGCTCTCGACCGTGGCGGACAAAGACATCGACCATCCTCAGCCTGAGCTCGGAGGAGCATCAGGCAGCAACCCGAGGCAGAATGAAAAAGCAAATCGCAAGAGGAGCCTCGCTTCCCCTTCCACCCCTCCCACACCATCGCAGCAGGCTCAAGAGGAAAGGTGTCTTGAACACCTCCCACCAAAGAAGCGCTATCGCTCCTGCTGCCAGTAGGGAGGCAAGGGGTTCCCTCTGCTACCCCAAGCTGCCACTGTCCTGCAACGTGCCAGCCCCTGAACATCTGCACCCCAGCCTGCCCTTCCCCCAGCAATGCTGCCCCACACACCTCCAGCAAAATCTCGTTTTCTTTTTTTTCCCCTCCCTTTCACGGTAGTCTTTTATGTTTTCTAAATAAAATGACAGGTGCTGTTCTTAAGTTACGATCTGGTGTTTGTTCCTTTTTGGCTAGCGGATTCGTGAAAAATGCAAGTAAGGAAGATCTTGGGGATAGGAGGAGGAGGGTACAGGAACTTTCCACCACACCTAGAAGAATGGTATTGCAGTAGAATAATTTAGCCGTTCTTTACAGTAGGCTAAAATGACTCTGAGGATTCAAGTGAATAAAACGAGAGCATGAATGAAAAGAGAATGCTGTGAAAAGCATTACACAAAATACTAGTTACTAGTGGAAGGGCTAGATTTCATGGAAGTTCATACAACACTAGTCCATCTCCTACTCTGCCAAGTACAAAAATGTACTCTTTGTAGAAGAGATAGAATTGTAATATTAGAATAGATTTCTAACTGTCAGGATTAACTTTATTAGAATTAAAACAATTTTTAAAGTTAAGGTTACAGTTTTTAAATAACAGCTTTGTTAGAGGAAAAGAACACTGGGCAATGATGCTTGGGTATGGGTAGGATTTCTCAAGCTGATGTCAGAAGAGGATCCGTCGATGCCAGACCCAAAAAGGGCTCCTAGAGCTGCCATGAGTCAAGGCACCGGGAATTCCAGTCAAATCATAGCTCTAAAATGGTGAAAAGGACTAAATGGGAGGCCTCTCTATTCTGCAGCCTGGGAGCTTTATTGCAGGGAGCCAAGCTTTATTGCATAGCTCCGGTCACCACTTCCTCGTCCCCCTGACATCCCACCCACTTCTCCACTGAGAGCAGGAAAGCTGCCTCCAGCACAGCACGGAGATGCCAGCAGAAGAGGCACCATCGTGCCCTCCCCACGCCTAGATCTCTCACTCCAGTAGGCAGCACAAGGACAGCGCGCTCTCCATCTGCTTTCCTTTGCTCTGCTCTGCTTTGGACAAGGCTTTGTAGCCAGGTACAGATTCCTGCCAGCAGGAGGGGCACACAAAGCAGTTTTGGCCATGCAACATGGCTTCCACAGTCGGTGGCAGAGGTTTCTCCCCTTCCTATGCTTTGCCAAGGCGTCTTTGCCAAAACACATCACGATGGACGGGAGGGTCTTGAAGGCTCAGAACCCAAGACACAACTGGAGCCCTCCGTGTCTCTGATTTCTTGATTTCCCCAAAGATGAGAGAGGCTACACTGATTTCCTGCAATTATTCCCTCTCCACCTTTATTTGGTCTGAAGCGGGACTGTCTCAGCCCTTCTAACCTGAGCCCTCTGCAGAGACTAAGCACTGCATTCCTTTGGCTTTTCAAGTGCTCCTAGAAACTGTGGCCACTTTGTTCCTACCTTCTGAAAGGAAGGGAAGGGAAAGACGGGACATTTCCAGATTTCCCCTGCAGCCCCTGGAGGAAACTGCACAATGGAGCACGTAGCTGGAGACTTGCATTCAGTCTCCAGCTCAGCCTTTCAGTTGGCAGAGAGGTTGGCCTATGCCATGGCATCGAAGAGAAGACAAAATCACTTCCCACTGCGGGCATGGGCAGCGATGCAGCTTGCTCTCATGCAGAACCCTCTTAAAGTTGGACACATGCAATGAGAATGAAGTGATCTTTGGAACTACGAGCTCGCTTGTACTTCTCTACTTTCACTGCCATTCTCTCATCAGAGCGATGACACTGTGCGCAGATGCCTAAGACTCCTGTTTGGTGGTAGTTGTGGGTGATGGGAGTCAGCGCTGCTCCCTTTTCTTTCCTTTTGTGTGTGTGTGTGTCTTGTTTGTTTTGGCTTGGATTATCACAGTGTTAATAGACAGTAGCTATGCTGTTCCTGCCCTACGTCGTGCTGCCTCCCAGTGACAAAAAGCATCCTCCCTTGAGATGCCCCTGAGACTAGTGAGAGCAGATTCCAGTCCTCTCTCTGCTTCTGCCCACTTCCTCCAAGCACTTGAAGAGGAGCTAGATGGTCTCCAAGGGTCCTTACCCCAGCACTAACCCAGTGGAGGCAAGCAAATCAGTCAGGGCTGCAAGAAGAAAAAAAATATATTAAGTTACAAAGGTCCAATAAACTACCACCCTGAATATTTCAGGAGTACTTTGTTGCCCACTTGTTGACCATTGAAGAAGGCCGGAGGACCCTGTTGCCCAGTGAGCCAATGTCCCAGCTCCCTTACCCAGAGGTCAACCAGCAGGACACATTGACACACTGGGCACGTGGCATGACACCAAACTGGGGGGATGGATTTTATTAGGCTCTGAGCTGAAAGACTTGCATACGCCAAGACCCCCCTCAGGCTTTCTCCGTTTGCCCCGCTGTCCCGAATGAGTGCTGAAAAAGATCAAAGGGAAGGTAGGTGGCCCTGCAAAGCTTGACTCACTTTAATCCTGCCAGATCGGTAAGCACAGCCATGACACTGGTGAGTAATGAGAGCAGCGGAAACATTTTTGGAGCATTTCTAGAAAGGCCCAAGGGTAATTTAACAGCATCCTCCCGCCTCTTGAGCCCCGTGTTAGGGAGAGCACAGCTAAAGAGCATGTGCTTTGTTGTGCTACAATCCTCCTCTCTTTCCACTGGACACACAGAGGGGCGAGGGTGGCTTCAAAGAAGACGCTGTCCCTCTTTTCCTTCCAGCACGTTTCATCCCTAGTGCTTTTTCTCTCTAGCTGGAAGCTCTATAGGTTTCATATAGAATTGTGTTCAGTCAATGAAATATTGAAGCATGGAAACTAAAGGGTAAACTACCCCTAGACAAGTCCCTTAGACATTGTGAGGTGTAGCTTTCCATCGTGCAACAGGGAGGTGGACTGCCCTTTTGAAAGAAAACCCAGCAGAGAGCTGTTGTTGCAGAATGGACAGAGGTGCCTTTGGTGGCAAAGCACTTGCTATGGCTGGGAGCAACCTCCATCCCACTGGAGAGGCCGTTGCTGAGGGATGGCAGGTGGCAAAGGCACCACACCGATGGCTCTGTGTTTGTGACATTGAAGGGTCTAAGGGCTGCTTGGCCCCCGCAGCTGGTTGCCAGCGGCTCTGGCGGAATGTTTGCTCTGGAACCTGCCGTCTCCCTGGACAACGTTAGAGGTTCGAGACTGTTTCCTCCCAAAGCTGGAGCATCGCTACGTTGTCCTGCCTTCTTTAAAGGATAGATACTCCTTTTTCTTCTTGTATCAAGTCAGGAAGAGCCTTCCGAGGCACAAACGGCTGGGCTAAAGCAAGGGCTGACCCAATGGAGCGCAGCGGCCTAGGTGCAGCAGGCGACAGCGTGCGTGCCTGCCTTGAAGAGCGGGAGCAGGAGGCAAGAGAGGGCTCCTCTGTTCCTCCGCTGCCAGCCCGCCAGCCAGCCAGCGGCACCTCGACGCAAGAGCTGCAGCCAGCACCCGCGCCTGCACCTCTCTGTGATGGGGATGAGGGGCAGCAGCCCAGCTGCAGCTCCAGCAGAAGGGCTGAGGACTGCCTGGAGGTGCCAGCTCCACCAGAGCCCTGGGATCTGACGCCCACAATTCTTTCAGAAGCGCCGGACTGTCCCAAGCCCACAGGTGACACATTGCTTTCCAACACTCATCCCTCTCTGAGAGGCAATCCCCCCATGAACATCACCTTCTATTCCCTTGAAGATTTGGAAGAAATCTCTGAGGATGAATTAGAAGAGTCCTTGGATCAGACATCCCCATCTTTGTCAGAAGCGCCGGGCTCTCCCAAGCCCACAGGTGACACCTTGCCTCAGGAGAGGCATGCTGATCCGATAGGCAGTTCCCCCTTTAACATCGGCTTCTACTGCCTTGAGGATTTAGAAGAAATCTCTGAAGGTGAATTAGAAGAGCCCTGGGATCTGACAACCCCTTCTCTTTCACAAACACCGGGCTCTCCCAAGCACACACGTGATACCTTGTCTCCTGACACTCATCCTGACCCGAAAAGGAATGCCTCCATGACTATTGCCTTCTATTGCATGGAGGATTTGGAGGATATATCTGAAGATGAATCAGAAGAGCTCTGGGATCTGACACCCCCATCCTATCCAGAAGCACCGGGCTCTCCCAGGAACATGCATCGCACATCGCCTCATGAGAGAGGTCCCAGTGAGACAGGCAGTGCCACTGTCAACATGGCCTTCTATTGCCTTGATGATTTGGAGGAAATCTCTGATGAAGAATTAGAAGAGCCCTTGGATCTTACGCCCCCACCTTTATCAGGAGGACAGGTATCTCCCAAGCGCACACATGGCACATTGCCTCATGAGAGAGGTCCCAATGCAACAGGTAATGCCTCCATGAACATGGCCTTCTATTGCATAGAGGATTTAGAGGAAATCTCTGAAGATGAATTAGAAGAGCCCTGGGATCTGACACCCCCTGCTCTTGCAGAAGCACAGCCCTCTCCCAGGCATACAGATGGCACACCAACTCACGAGACAAACCCTTTTCCCACAGGGAACAAGCCACTGAACATCCCTGTCCGTAGTAATGAGGATTTGTCAGACATCTTTGAGGAGGAATTGGAAGAGCCCTTGCAAAAGGAGGAGATTGCCCAAATCTGCACTACTGACTTGATGGATGCAATCTCCACTAGGAAAAGACCAAGGCCCTTAACCCCCGACAGGAAAATGTACATAGAGGTGCGTTGTGATAAAGAAATGCCCCAAGAGATGAAATATAGCACTCCTCTCGCACCAAAGCACTGTCCACTTCTTAAGGCCATAGATGCAAAGGAAGCTGCTGACATTTATAAGGCAGAGGCCTTTCACAAAATATTTTCTCACTCTCCACACACCCAGGGCAGTGGCCGCAGCACACCCAGTACCTCTGCTCGGCCAGACCATGTGCTCTCGTCCGTGTCCAACAAAGACACCGACCACCCTCAGCCTGAGCTCGGAGGAGCATCAGGCAGCAACCTGAGGCAAAATGAAAAAGGGAATCGCAAGAGGAGCCTCGCTTCCCCTTCCTCCCCTCCCACACCATCGCAGCAGGCTCAAGAGGAAAGGTGTCTTGAACACCTCCCACCAAAGAAGCGCTATCGCTCCTGCTGCCAGTAGGGAGGCAAGGAGTTCCCTCTGCTACCCCCAGCTGCCACTGTCCTGCCACGTGCCAGCCCCTGAACATCTGCACCCCAGCCTGCCCTTCCCCCAGCACTGCTGCCCCACACACCTCCAGCAAGATCTTGGTTTTTTTTTTTTTTCTTTTTCCTTTCCCTTTCTAGGTAGTCTCTTATGTTTTGTAAATAAAATGACTGGTGCTGTTCTTAAATTGCACTCTGGTGTGTGTTCCTTATCGGCTAGCGGATACGTGAAAACTGCAACTAAGCTACTCTTGGGGGAAGAAGGAGGAGGGTCCGGGGATGTTCCAAAACACCTAGCAGAATGGTATTCCAGTAGAATAATTAAACCATTCTTTACACTAGGCTCAAATGACTGTGAGGATTTGAGTGAATAATACAAGAGCATGAATGAGAAGAGAATGCTGTGAACAGCTTTACACAAAATACTAGTTACTAGTGGAGGGGCTAGATTTCATGGATGTTCATGCAACGCTAGTCCATCTCCAACTCTGCCAAGTACAAAAATGTACTCTTTGTAATCGGGGTAGAATTGCAATGTTAGAATTGATTTCTAAATGTTAGGATTAAATTAATTAGAATTAGATCAATTTTTAAAATTAAGATTAGAACTTTTAAATAACAGCTTTGTTAGAGGAAAAGAACACTGTGCAATGATGCTTGGGTATGGGTAGGGTTTCTCAAGCTGATTGATATCAGAAGAGGATCCGTCGATGCCAGACCCAAAAAGGGCTTTTAGAGCTGCTATGAGTCAAGGCACCGGGAATACCATCCAAACCATCGGGTTGCCACTTCCTCGTCCCCCTGTCATCCCACCCACTTCTCCGCTGAGAGCAGGAAAGCTGCCTCCAGCACAGCACGGAGATGCCAGCAAAAGAGGCACCATCGTGCCCTCCCCACGCCTAGATCTCTCACTCCAATAGGCAGCACAAGGAGAGCGCGCTCTCCATCTGCTTTCCTTTGCTCTGCTCTGCTTTGGACAAGGCTTTGCAGCCAGGTACAGATTCCTGCCAGCAGGAGGGACACACAAAAGGATTTTGGCCATGCAACATGGCTTCCACAGTCGGTGGCAGAGGTTTCTCCCCTTCCCATGCTTTGCAAAAGCAGCTCTGCCAAAACAGGTCACGATGGGCTGGAAGCTCTTGAGGGCTTGAAACTCAAGGCAAAACTGGAGCCCTCCGTGCCTCTGATTTCTTCTTTTCCCCAAAGATGTGGGAGGCTACACTGACTGCCTGCAACTATTCCCTCTCCACCTTCATTTGGTCTCAAGCATGGCTCTCTCAGCACCTCTAACCTGAACTCTCTGCAGAGACTAAGCACTGCATTCCTTTGGCTTTTGAAGTGCTCCTAGAAACTGTGGCCACTTTGTTCCTATCTTCTGAAAGGAAGGGAAGGGAGGCACCAGCAAACATGGAATATTTCCAGATTTCCCCTGCAGCCCCTGGAGGAAACTGCACCATGGAGCACATGGCTGGAGACTTGCATTCAGTCTCCAGCTCAGCGTTTCCTGTACCAGAGAGGTTTGCCTATGCCATGGCATCAAAGAGAAGACAAAATCACTTCCCACTGCGGGCATGGGCAGCGATGCAGCTTGCTCTCATGCAGAACCCTCTTAAAGTTGGACACATGCAATGAGAATGAAGTGATCTTTGGAACTACGAGCTCGCTTGTACTTCCCTGCTTTCACTGCCATTCTCTCATCAGAGCGATGACACTGTGCGCAGATGCCTAAGACAACTGTTTGGTGGTAGTTGGGGGTGGTGGGAGCCAGCGCTGCTCCCTTTTCTTTCCTTTTGTGTGTGTGTGTGTGTCCTGATTGGTTTGGCTTGGATTATCACAGTGTTAATAGACAGTAGCAATGCTGTTCCTGCCCCACGTCATGCTGCCTCCCAGTGACAAAAAGCATCCTCCCTTGAGATGCCCCTGAGACTAGTGAGAGCAGATTCCAGTCCTCTCTCTGCTTCTGCCCACTTCCTCCAAGCACTTGAAGAGGAGCTAGGTGGTCTGAAAGGGTCCTTTCCCCAGCAATAACCCAGTGGAGGCAAACAAATCAGTCAGGGCTGCAAGAAGAAAACAAAAATATTAAGTTACACAGGTAGAATAAACTACCACCCCGAATATTTCAGGAGGGCTTTGATGCCCACTTGTTGCCATTGAAGAAGGCTGGAGGACCCTGTTGCCCGGTGAGCCAATGTCCCAGCTCCCTTACCCAGGGGTCAACCAGCAGGACACACTGACACACTGGACATGTGGCATTACACCAAACTGGGGGGATGGATTTTATTAGGCCCTGTGCTGAAAGACTTGCATACGCCAAGACCCGGCTCAGCCTTCCTCCGTTTGCCCCGCTGTCCCGAATGAGTGCCAGAAAAGAGCAAAGGGAAGACAGGTGTGTCGAGGGTCACTCTGGTGCCAAGTGCCAGGGCCCTCCTCACAAGCCAGAGCAAACAACACCTCCACACAAAGTGAGGTCAACTCCCCCCTGCTGTTGTCTGTAGCAGGGCTTTATACCGGGGCAGGTGGGCATGCGCTGAGGAGCAGCACTCATTGGCTACAGGCTCCAGGCTCCCAGCTGATTGGTTCTCCTCCAGGTGTTCGGTTGCTAGGCGTCGGTCCAGTTCCCCACAAACTCCACTTTCCTATATATTCTTACTAAGGCCCCAACATCTCCCCCTCTTTTTTCCAAAAAACAAAAATTAGCAATAAACATTGCAACATTTACAAAAAACAAATTAACATAGCTGTAAACCTCAGCATTTCCCCTCTTTTTACAAAAAACAAAAATTGGCAATATCATGCATCAAATTATTACGAACAAAAACAAAGTAACATAGCTGTAAACCTCAGCATGATCATTCTGGTCACACTTTTATGATAATGTTTCATTTTTAAATTCCCAAGACAAAAGAAAATGGTCCCAAAGGAATACACAATTTCATTTTGCTTATAACCACAGAAATTCTTCTTGGAAAGGTAATTGTGCTCTTCATTTCAGCAACAGGAGAAGGAAAAAATCTTGCCCTTTGGAGCTGGGGAGGATGGGGGTCCAAGTTAGTATGGTCAGACTGGATATGCTATCATTTTTAGTTTTCAACCGCTGGAAAGTTCTTCCAGTCACGGAGTCTGCCGCTCTTTTCAGTTCCAGACCTTGAGGAAGCTGTCCCACGATCCTGTTGCCACTGCCATTCCATCATCAGTCACACCTAAGCAACTGACACGGTTATCATGACCGGCAAGGAGACCTGCTCTATCAGCTTTCAATGTATCCCAGACATTGCAATTGAAATCGTCATAACCAGCTAGGAGGAGACGTAGCTGTCCCAGATTATAAGCTTGCCATCCTGGGAGGCACTGACTAGAAGCCTGGAATCAGTCTCCCAGTGCATTGCGTAAATTTTAGCCAAGTGTCCCCGGAGTGTTCTTCTAGTACGCATTTGAATTCTCCCCACAGGGTCAATGTTGGCTGTGATCCGAGTCAAGGTGGCGTTGGTACATGCTTTCCTAGCATCCCTGATTTGGTTTTTCAGTTGCTCGGCCTCCTGGCGTAACTGGTCAAGCTCACTCATTTTCCCGTGCTAAAGTTGCACTTCACTGCCACCTCTGAGAGGACCACAAATCTGCTCTTCCATCCGCTGCTCATTATCCTGCCCGGTTTGTCCGCCCGCCCTGGCCTGCTCCCAGCGACACTGCAGCTTGGGGGGGTGGGAGAAGGAGAAGAGGGTGGCGGTGGGGGGTCGCTGGCTCTTCTAATATGTGCACGTCAGTCTCTAATCACTGTGGATTTTGCCACAGAGAGGTTGACTCCTGCACTTCCGCGGGTTGCGGTGGAGAGTTCACGGAGGCAGCCATTGTCTGGGGATACTTGTTCGCCGCGTCCCTCACAACGCGGCGGCTCCCGTTTCCCTGTATCGGCGTGCCATTCTTGCGGAACCGTGATCGGCACGCCGCTGCCTTATGCCCGAACCTTTGACATCTCGTACAGGTCCCATTAAATCCTCTCGGGGCCATATCCTCCATCCTGAATCTGTTGGGACACTTCCTCCTCATGTGTCCTAATCGACCACATAGGAAACATGTCCCATGAAATCTCTTGTCTTCCTTTCTAGACATTCTTTCTCCTTTAATTGCTGCGGCCAAAGCCGCACTATGTATTCTTGCTTTTTGTTCTTCCTCCATCAATGGCGCTCGGGCACAGGTCTCTATCATTTGGACAATTGAAGCTCCTGGTGGCAAAGTAGCTAACAGTTGCTTGCAAGTTTGGTTTGCGTTCTGAACTGCTAGATCCTTTGCCAATATTGCTTTCATTTCCGCAGGCACATTAGGTGCCATATCCAAGGCTTCCTTCAGTCGATCAACAAAGTTGAAAAAAGACTCATTCGGTTTTTGTGTTATTTTGGTGTATGGCAACTGTGGCGTTCCTATTTGTGGTAGTGCAAGAAAAGTGGCTAGCGCTGCATTTTTCGATTGCTGTAGTATCCTGGGGTGGAGCGCTGCCTGGGCCTCGGTTGCCCGGTAACGCCCATTGCCCATCAGTTGATCAAGGGTGGCAACCCTTAATGGATCGTCCATACTGCGATTTAGATTCTCCAACTGTTTTTCCTCTAATCTTTCCTGCCATTTTGCTAACCAAAGCATGTAAGCGGTAGAGGAAAGCAGGAGCTCCATTATCGCTCTGCTATCCGCAGGTACCATATGGGAATATTTAAACAGGGCGGAGACCTGATTTCTCACCAACTTATTGTCATGCCCATACTGCATTACTGTTTTTTGTATGCCTTGAACAAATTTCCAATCGAGAGGTTCCCACCTGGGGCCCTGGGCTCCCGTTACTACAGGAGCTGCTAGCGGTGTTAATACAAATTCTCCTTGTAACTGAGCATTCTCTATGAGCCCTTTATACCGTGCTCCCGCATTAAATGTTGGATTAACAGGTGGCATTTCCTCATCATTACTTCCACCTGCAGTGGAAGTGGCTGGGAGCTCCGGCAACAATCCTTCTTCAGCTGGGTCACTTGCTCCAGCTGCTTTCTTTTGAATCTTAGGGGCATCTTTTCGTGCCTCCCACTGCTCTAATTGTTTGTCTACATTTTCCAACCCTTCGACTATAGCCCTATGGGCAGCCTTATAGGCTGCCTTCACATCTCTGGCCTTGGACCCACCGTCTAGTCGCCGCATTTGTTCTAATAATTCTGTCATTTTCTCTGCCTGTCCCCGAAGTTCTTGTCGCATGTTTTGAACCACGGCATTATCATCGTCCGATCCATCTGGGATCGGTACTTTAACTGGGTCCACTTCCATTTCGGGCGCTGTGGGGGTTGGTCGCTTTTCCCCCTCCCATTCGGGCGCTGTGGGAGGTGGTCGCTTTTCCCATTCAGGTGCTGTGGGGGGTGGTCGCTCCTCCCCCTCCCACGGGGGGAGATACTCATCCACTCCCCCCCATACTTCTCGTTCCGCCAAAGTTACCGGACATGCCTGTTTAGGTGAGGTTACCTTTCTCTTATTATCTATTTTCTTACACTGAATTGGCTCAGTATTGTTGGTATATTCAGAACTTTCAGACCCGTTTTCCTTTTCTTCTCCCTGGAGCGCTTCCCAAAACGCAATAGCAACTAACCGCTCAAACATAGGCCATATTAGACGAAATGTCTTTGTGAGGCGCCACGCTTCCTCCGAGCCTAATTGTACACCGTCCCATAGTTCTCTTCCTACTCGCTCCCATGATTCAAATTTATATGCTTGGGAAGCTTCTTCTATGATTTTTCTCTTCTTACAAAATAGTAATAAATCGGTTAACTCGGTTTTCGAGACCTCAATCTTAGTTTTTTGAGCAAGCCTTACGAAGCGTTCAACAGTATCATGTTCCATTGCTGTTGCAGCAACTTTCACTCTAGATGCGCCAATTCCCATTCTGACTCACCAGGTCGTGGTCACAATCCGCTTTTCTCCAGTAAGATCTCTTGCGTTCTCGCACGATCACGTCGGGGTCACCAGATGTCGAGGGTCACTCTGGTGCCAAGTGCCAGGGCCCTCCTCACAAGCCAGAGCAAACAACACCTCCACACAAAGTGAGGTCAACTCCGCCCTGCTGTTGTCTGTAGCAGGGCTTTATACCGGGGCAGGTGGGCATGCGCTGAGGGGCAGCCCTCATTGGCTACAGGCTTCCAGCTGATTGGTTCTCCTCCAGGTGTTCGGTTGCTAGGCGTCGGTCCAGTTCCCCACAAACTCCACTTTCCTATATATTCTTACTAAGGCCCCAACACAGGTGGCCCTGCAAAGCTTGTCTCACTTTAATCCTGCCAGATCAGTAAGCACAGCCATGACACTGGTGAGTAAGTGATGGAGTAATGAGAGCAGCGGGAACATTTTTGGAGCATTTCTAGAAAGGCCCAAGGGTAATTTAACAGCATCCTCCCGCCTCTTGAGTCCCGTGTTAGGGAGAGCACAGCTAAAGAGCATGTGCTTTGTTGTGCTACAATCCTCCTCTCTTCCCACTGGACACACTGAGGGGCGAGGGTGGCTTCAAAGAAGATGCTGTCCCTCCTTTCCTTCCAGCACGTTTCGTGCGTAGAGTTTTTTCTCTCTATCTGGAAGCTACTTAGGTTTCATATAGAATTGTGTTCAGTCAATGAAATATGGAAGCAGGACAGCTAAAGGGTAAACTACCCCTAGACAAGTCCCTTAGACATTGTGAGGTGTAGCTTTCCGTCGTGCAGCAGAGAGGTGGACTGCCCTTTTGAAAGAAAACCCAGCAGAGAGCTGTTGTTGCAGAATGGACAGAGGTGCCTTTGGTGGCAAAGCACTTGCTATCCCTGGGAGCAACCTCCATCCCACTGGAGAGGCCGTTGCTGAGGGATGGCACGTGGCAAAGGCACCACACCGATGGCTCTGTGTTTGTGACATTGAAGGGTCTAAGGGCTGCTTGACCCCCGCAGCTGGTTGCCAGCGGCTCTGGCGGAATGTTTGCTCTGGAACCTGCAGTCTCCCTGGACAACGTTAGAGGTTCGAGACTGTTTCCCCCCGAAGCTGGAGCATCACTACGTTGTCCTGCCTTCTTTAAAGGATAGCGACTCCTTTTTCTTTCTGTCTCAAGTCAGGAAGACCCTTCCAAGGGACAAGCGGCTGGGCTAAAGCAAGGGCTGAGCAAATGGAGCGCAGCGGCCTAGGTGCAGCAGGCGACAGCGTGCGTGCCTGCCTTGAAGAGCGGGAGCAGGAGGCAAGAGAGGGCTCCTCTGTTCCTCCGCTGCCAGCCCGCCAGCCAGCCAGCGGCACCTCGACGCAAGAGCTGCAGCCAGCACCCGCGCCTGCACCTCTCTGTGATGGGGATGAGGGGCAGCAGCCCAGCTGCAGCTCCACCAGAAGGGCTGAGGACTGCCTGGAGGTGCCAGCTCCACCAGAGCCCTGGGATCTGACGCCCACAATACTTTCAGAAGCCCCGGGCTCTCCCAAGCCCACACGGGACACATTGCCTCAAGATATGCATTCTGATCCTCCAGGCAACGCCTCCATAAATATCGCCTTCTATTGCATTGAGGATCTCAAGGAAATATCTGAAGAGGAATTAGAAGACACCTGGGATCTGACACCCCCATCTTTGTCAGAAGCACAGCCCTCTCCCAGGCACAGAGATGGCACATTGGATCACGAGCCAGACCCCTTTCCCACAGCCAACAAGCCACTGAACATCCCTTTCTACGGTAATGAGGATTTGGAAGACAGCTCCACGGAAGAATTTGACCAGCCCTCGGAAAACGAGGATTTTGTGCGAATCTGCATTACTGATTTGTTGCTTTCAATCTCCACTAAGAAGAGACCAAGGCTCTTACCCCCCAACAGGAAAATGTATATCGAGGTACGTCGTGGCCAAGAAATGGTCCAAGAGGTGAAAAGAAGCACTTCATTCCCACCAGAGCACTGCCATCTTCCAGAGGCCACTGATGCAATGGAAGCTGCTGGCATTTATAAGGCAGAGACCTTTCACAAAACATTTTCTCCCTCTCCACAGACCCAGGGCAACAGCTACAGCACCCCCAATACCTCTGCTCGGCCAGACCCTGTGCTCTCGACCGTGGCGGACAAAGACATCGACCATCCTCAGCCTGAGCTCGGAGGAGCATCAGGCAGCAACCCGAGGCAGAATGAAAAAGCAAATCGCAAGAGGAGCCTCGCTTCCCCTTCCACCCCTCCCACACCATCGCAGCAGGCTCAAGAGGAAAGGTGTCTTGAACACCTCCCACCAAAGAAGCGCTATCGCTCCTGCTGCCAGTAGGGAGGCAAGGGGTTCCCTCTGCTACCCCAAGCTGCCACTGTCCTGCAACGTGCCAGCCCCTGAACATCTGCACCCCAGCCTGCCCTTCCCCCAGCAATGCTGCCCCACACACCTCCAGCAAAATCTCGTTTTCTTTTTTTTCCCCTCCCTTTCACGGTAGTCTTTTATGTTTTCTAAATAAAATGACAGGTGCTGTTCTTAAGTTACGATCTGGTGTTTGTTCCTTTTTGGCTAGCGGATTCGTGAAAAATGCAAGTAAGGAAGATCTTGGGGATAGGAGGAGGAGGGTACAGGAACTTTCCACCACACCTAGAAGAATGGTATTGCAGTAGAATAATTTAGCCGTTCTTTACAGTAGGCTAAAATGACTCTGAGGATTCAAGTGAATAAAACGAGAGCATGAATGAAAAGAGAATGCTGTGAAAAGCATTACACAAAATACTAGTTACTAGTGGAAGGGCTAGATTTCATGGAAGTTCATACAACACTAGTCCATCTCCTACTCTGCCAAGTACAAAAATGTACTCTTTGTAGAAGAGATAGAATTGTAATATTAGAATAGATTTCTAACTGTCAGGATTAACTTTATTAGAATTAAAACAATTTTTAAAGTCAAGGTTACAGTTTTTAAATAACAGCTTTGTTAGAGGAAAAGAACACTGGGCAATGATGCTTGGGTATGGGTAGGATTTCTCAAGCTGATGTCAGAAGAGGATCCGTCGATGCCAGACCCAAAAAGGGCTCCTAGAGCTGCCATGAGTCAAGGCACCGGGAATTCCAGTCAAATCATAGCTCTAAAATGGTGAAAAGGACTAAATGGGAGGCCTCTCTATTCTGCAGCCTGGGAGCTTTATTGCAGGGAGCCAAGCTTTATTGCATAGCTCCGGTCACCACTTCCTCGTCCCCCTGACATCCCACCCACTTCTCCACTGAGAGCAGGAAAGCTGCCTCCAGCACAGCACGGAGATGCCAGCAAAAGAGGCACCATCGTGCCCTCCCCACGCCTAGGTCTCTCACTCCAATAGGCAACACAAGGACAGCGCGCTCTCCATCTGCTTTCCTTTGCTCTGCTCTGCTTTGGACAAGGCTTTGTAGCCAGGTACAGATTCCTGCCAGCAGGAGGGGCACACAAAGCAGTTTTGGCCATGCAACATGGCTTCCACAGTCGGTGGCAGAGGTTTCTCCCCTTCCTATGCTTTGCCAAGGCGTCTTTGCCAAAACACATCACGATGGACGGGAGGGTCTTGAAGGCTCAGAACCCAAGACACAACTGGAGCCCTCCGTGTCTCTGATTTCTTGATTTCCCCAAAGATGAGAGAGGCTACACTGATTTCCTGCAATTATTCCCTCTCCACCTTTATTTGGTCTGAAGCGGGACTGTCTCAGCCCTTCTAACCTGAGCCCTCTGCAGAGACTAAGCACTGCATTCCTTTGGCTTTTCAAGTGCTCCTAGAAACTGTGGCCACTTTGTTCCTACCTTCTGAAAGGAAGGGAAGGGAAAGACGGGACATTTCCAGATTTCCCCTGCAGCCCCTGGAGGAAACTGCACAATGGAGCACGTGGCTGGAGACTTGCATTCAGTCTCCAGCTCAGCCTTTCCTGTACCAGAGAGCTTTGCCTATGCCATGGCATCGAAGAGAAGACAAAATCACTTCCCGCTGCGGGCATGGGCAGCGATGCAGCTTGCTCTCATGCAGAACCCTCTTAAAGTTGGACACATGCAATGAGAATGAAGTGATCTTTGGAACTACGAGCTCGCTTGTACTTCTCTACTTTCACTGCCATTCTCTCATCAGAGCGATGACACTGTGCGCAGATGCCTAAGACTCCTGTTTGGTGGTAGTTGTGGGTGATGGGAGTCAGCGCTGCTCCCTTTTCTTTCCTTTTGTGTGTGTGTGTGTCTTGTTTGTTTTGGCTTGGATTATCACAGTGTTAATAGACAGTAGCAATGCTGTTCCTGCCCTACGTCGTGCTGCCTCCCAGTGACAAAAAGCATCCTCCCTTGAGATGCCCCTGAGACTAGTGAGAGCAGATTCCAGTCCTCTCTCTGCTTCTGCCCACTTCCTCCAAGCACTTGAAGAGGAGCTAGGTGGTCTCCAAGGGTCCTTTCCCCAGCACTAACCCAGTGGAGGCAAACAAATCAGTCAGGGCTGCAAGAAGAAAAAAAAAAATTAAGTTACACATGTCCAATAAACTACCTCCCTGAATATTTCAATAGCACTTTGTTGCCCACTTGTTGACCTTTGAAGAAGGCTGGAGGACCCTGTTGCCCGGTGAGCCAGTGTCCCAGCTCCCTTACCCAGAGGTCAACCAGCCGAACACATTGACACACTGGACACGTGGCATTACACCAAACTGGGGGGATGGATTTTATTAGGCTCTGAGCTGAAAGAGTTGCATACGCCAAGACCCCCGTCAGCCTTCCTCCGTTTGCCCCGCTGTCTCGAATGAGTGCTGAAAAAGAGCAAAGGGAAGATAGGTGGCCCTGCAAAGCTTGACTCACTTTAATCCTGCCAGATCGGTAAGCACAGCCATGACACTGGTGAGTAAGTGATGGAGTAATGAGAGCAGCGGGAACATTTTTGGAGCATTTCTAGAAAGGCCCAAGGGTAATTTAACAGCATCCTCCCGCCTCTTGAGTCCCGTGTTAGGGAGAGAACAGCTAAAGAGCATGTCCTTTCTTGTGCTACAATCCTCCTCTCTTTCCACTGGACACACTGAGGGACGAGACTGGCTTCAAAGAACATGCAGTCTCTCTTTTCCTTCTAGCACGTTTCATACCTAGTGCTTTTTCTCTCTAGCTGGAAGCTCTATAGGTTTCATATAAAATTGCGTTCAGTCAATGAAATATTGAAGCATGGCAACTAAAGGGTAAACTACCCCTAGACAAGTCCCT
Source organism: Tinamus guttatus (assembly GCF_059628265.1). Classification (NCBI taxonomy): domain Eukaryota; kingdom Metazoa; phylum Chordata; class Aves; order Tinamiformes; family Tinamidae; genus Tinamus; species Tinamus guttatus. The sequence goes on along the minus strand of NW_028288659.1, from coordinate 28,311 downwards.
TAGACATTTTGCGGCGTAGCTTTACGTCCTCGAGCAGGGAGGTGGACTGCCCTTTTGAAAGAAAACCCAGCAGAGAGCTGTTGTTGCAGAACGGACAGAGGTGCCTTTGGTGGCAAAGCACCTGCTATGGCTGGGAGCAACCTCCATCCCACTGGAGAGGCCGTTGCTGAGGGATGGCAGGTGGCAAAGGCACCACACCGATGGCTCTGTGTTTGTGACATTGAAGGGTCTAAGGGCTGCTTGGCCCCCGCAGCTGGTTGCCAGCGGCTCTGGCGGAATGTTTGCTCTGGAACCTGCAGTCTCCCTGGACAACGTTAGAGGTTCGAGACTGTTTCCTCCTGAAGCTGGAGCATCGCGACGTTGTCCTGCCTTCTTTAAAGGATCGCTACTGCTTTTTCTTCTTATCTCAAGTCAGGAAGGCCCTTCCGAGGGACAAGCGGCTGGGCTAAAGCAAGGGCTGACCCAATGGAGCGCAGCGGCCTAGGTGCAGCAGGCGACAGCGTGCGTGCCTGCCTTGAAGAGCGGGAGCAGGAGGCAAGAGAGGGCTCCTCTGTTCCTCCGCTGCCAGCCCGCCAGCCAGCCAGCGGCACCTCGACGCAAGAGCTGCAGCCAGCACCCGCGCCTGCACCTCTCTGTGATGGGGATGAGGGGCAGCAGCCCAGCTGCAGCTCCACCAGAAGGGCTGAGGACTGCCTGGAGGTGCCAGCTCCACCAGAGCCCTGGGATCTGACGCCCACAATACTTTCAGAAGCCCCGGGCTCTCCCAAGCCCACACATGACACATTGCCTCAGAACACTGATCCATATCCAAGAGGCAATCCTCCCATGAATATTACCTTCTATTCCCCTGAAAATCTGGAAGAGATCTCTGGGGATGAATTAGAAGAGTCCTTGGATCTGACACCCCCATCTTTGTCAGAAGCGCCAGGCTCTCCCAAGCACACACATGACACCTTGTCCCCTGACACTCATCCCGATCCGACAAGCAATGCCTCCGTGAGTACTGCCTTCTATGCCATGGAGGATTTGGAGGATATATCTGAAGATGAATCAGAAGAGCTCTGGGATCGGACACCCCCATGCTTTCCAGAAGCACCGGGCTCTCCCAAGAGCACACATCACACATCACCTCATGAGAGAGGTCCCAGTGAGACAGGCAGTGCGACTGTCAACATGGCCTTCTATTGCCTTGAAGATTTGGAGGAAATCTCTGATGAAGAATTAGAAGAGCCCTTGGATCTTACACCCCCACCTTTATTAGGAGGACAGGGCTCTCCCAAGCGCACAAATGGCACATCGCCTCATGAGAGAGGTCGCGATGCGACAGGTAATGCCTCCATGTACATGGCCTTCTATTGCATAGAGGATTTAGAGGAAATCTCTGAAGATGAATTAGAGGAGCCCTGGGATCTGACACCCGCATCTCAAGCAGAAGCACAGCCCTCTCCCATTCATACAGATGGCACTCTGTCTCACGAGACAAACCCTTTTCCCACAGGGAACAAGCCACTGAACATCCATGTCTGTGGTAATGAGGATTTGGGAGACATCTCTGAGGAGGAATTGGAAGAGCCCTTGGAAAAGGAGGCGATTGCCCAAATCTGCAATACTGACTGGATAGATGCAATCTCCAGTAGGAAGAGACCAAGGCCCTTAAACCCCGACAGGAAAATGTATATAGAGGTGTGTTATGATAAAGAAATGCCCCAAGAGATGAAATATAGCACTCCACTCCCACCAAAGCACTGTCTTCTTGAGGCCACAGATGCAATGGAAGCTGCTGGCATTTATAAGGCAGAGGCCTTTCACAAGACATTTTCTCCCTCTCCAAACACCCAGGGCAGCGGCTGCAGCACCCCCAATACCTCTGCTCGCCCAGGCCACCTGCTCTCGACTGTGGCCAACAAAGACACCGACCACCCTCAGCCTGAGCTCGGAGGAGCATCAGGCAGCAACCCGAGGCAGAATGAAAAAGCGAATCGCAAGAGGAGCCTCGCTTCCCCTTCCTCCCCTCCCACACCATCGCAGCAGGCTCAAGAGGAAAGGTGTCTTGAACACCTCCCACCAAAGAAGCGCTATCGCTCCTGCTGCCAGTAGGGAGGCAAGGGGTTCCCTCTGCTACCCCAAGCTGCCACTGTCCTGCCACGTGCCAGCCCCTGAACATCTGCACCCCAGCCTGCCCTTCCCCCAGCACTGCTGCCCCAAACACCTCCAGCAAAATCTCGTTTTCTTTTTTTCCCCACGCTTTCTAGGTAGTCTCTTATGTTTTCTAAATAAAATAAAAGGTTCTGTTCTTAAGTTATTCTGTGGTGTGTGTTCCTTATCGGCTAGCGGATACGTGAAAACTGCAACTAAACTACTCTTCGGGGAGGAAGGAGGAGGGTACAGGGACGTTCCACCACACCTAGAAGAATGGTATTCCAGTAGAATAATTAAGCCATTCTTTACACTAGGCTCAAATGACTCTCAAGATTCAAGTGAATAATACAAGAGCATGAATGAGAAGAGAATGCTGTGAAAAGCATTACACAAAATACACGTTACTAGTGGAGGGGCTAGATTTCATGGAAGTTCATACAACACTAGTCCATCTCCTACTCTGCCAAGTACAAAAATGTACTCTTTGTAAAAGGGCTAGGATTGTAATATTAGAATAGATTTCTAACTGTCAGGATTAACTTGATTAGAATTAAAATATTTTTTAAAGTTAAGGTTAGGATTTTTAAATAACAGCTTTGTTAGAGGAAAACAACACTGTGCAATGATGCTTGGGTATGGGTAGGATTTCTCAAGCTGATGTCAGAAGAGGATCCATCAATTCCAGACCCAAAAAGGGCTCATAGAGCTACCATGAGTCAAGGCACCGGGAATACCATCCAAACCGGAGCTCTAAAATGGTGAAAAGGACTAAACGGGAGGCCTCTCTATTCTTCAGCCTGGGAGCTTTATTGCAGGGAGCCAAGCTTGCGTAGGTCGGGTCGCCACTTCCTCGTCCCCCTGCCATCCCACCCACTTCTCCGCTGAGAGCAGGAAAGCTGCCTCCAGCACAGCACGGAGATGCCAGCAAAAGAGGCACCATCGTGCCCTCCCCACGCCTAGGTCTCTCACTCCAATAGGCAGCACAAGGACAGCGTGCTCTCCATCTGCTTTCCTTGGCTCTGCTCTGCTTTGGACAAGGCTTTGCAGACAGGTCCAGATTCCTGCCAGCAGGAGGGGCACACAAAGGGATTTTGGCCATGCAACAAAGCTTCCACAGTCGGTGGCAGAGGTTTCTCCCCTTCCCAAGCTTTGCCAAGGCGGCTCTGCCAAAACACATCACGATCGGCTGGGGGCTTTTGAAGGCTCGGAACCCAAGGCACAACTGGAGGCCTCCGTGTCTGTGATTTCTGTATTTCTCCAAAGATGAAGGAGGCGACACTGATTCCCTGCAACTATTCCCTCTCCACCTTTACTTGATCTCAAGTGCAGCTGTCTCACCACCCCTAACCTGAACGCTCTGCAGAGACTAAGCACTGCATTCCTTTGGCTTTTCATGTGCTCCAAGACACTGTGGCCACTTTGTTCCTACCTTCTGAAAGGAAGGGAAGGGAGGCACCAGCAAAGACGGGACATTTCCAGATTTCCCCTGCAGTCCCTGGAGGAAACTGCACCGTGGAGCACATGGCTGGAGGCTTGCATTCAGTCTCCAGCTCAGTCTTTCATGTACCAGAGAGCTTTGCCTATGCCATGGCATCGAAGAGAAGACAAAATCACTTCCCACTGCGGGCATGGACAGTGATGCAGCTTGCTCTCATGCAGAACCCTCTTAAAGTTGGACACATGCAATGAAAATGAAGTGATCTTTGGAACTACGAGCTCGCTTGTACTTCCCCGCTTTCACTGCCATTCTCTCATCAGAGCGGTGACACTGTGCGCAGATGCCTAAGACTCCTGTTTGGTGGTAGTTGTGGATGATGGGAGCCAGCGCTGCTCCCTTTTCTTTCCCTTTGTGTGTGTGTGTGTCCTGTTTGTTTTGGCTTGGATTATCACAGTGTTAATAGACTGTAGCAATGCTGTTCCTGCCGTACGTCGTGCTGCCTCCCAGTGACAAAACGCATCCTCCCTTGAGATGCCCCTGAGACTAGTGAGAGCAGATTCCAGTCCTCTCTCTGCTTCTGCCCACTTCCTCCAAGCACTTGAAGAGGAGCTAGATGGTCTCCAAGGGTCCTTTCCCCAGCACTAACCCGGTGGAGGCAAACAAATCAGTCAGGGCTGCAAGAAGAAAACATGAATATCAAGTTACACAGGTCCAATAAACTACCACCCTGAATATTTCAAGAGCACCTTGCTGCCCACTTGTTGGCCATTCAAGAAGGCTGGAGGACGCTCTTGCCCGGTGAGCCAATGTTCCAGCTCCCTTACCCAGAGGTCAACCAGCAGGATACATTGACACCCTGGACATGTGGCATTACACCAAACTGGGGGGATGGATTTCATTAGGCTCTGAGCTGAAAGACTTGCATATGCCAAGACCCCGTTCAGCCTTTGTCCTTCTGCCCCGCTGTCTCGAATGAGTGCCGAAAAAGAGCAAAGGGAAGGTAGGTGGCCCTGCAAAGCTTGACTCACTTTAATCCTGCCAGATCAGTAAGCACAGCCATGACGCTGGTGAGTAAGTGATGGAGTAATGAGAGCAGCAGAAACATTTTTGGAGCATTTCTAGAAAGGCCCAAGGGTAATTTAACAGCATCCTCCCGCCTCTTGAGTCCCGTGTTAGGGAGAGAACAGCTAAAGAGCATGTGCTTTGTTGTGCTACAATCCTCCTCTCTTTCCACTGGACACACTGAGGGGCGAGGGTGGCTCCAAAGCAGACGCTGTCCCTCTTTTCCTTCCAGCACGTTTTGTGCCTTGAGCTTTCTCTCTCTAGCTGGAAGCTCTATAGGTTTCATATAGAATTGTGTTCAGTCAATGAAATATGGAAGCAGGACAGCTAAAGGGTAAACTACCCCTAGACAAGTCCCTTAGACATTTTGAGGTGTAGCTTTCCGTCCTGCAGCAGGGAGGTGGACTATGCTTTTGAAAGAGAACCCAGCAGAGAGCTGTTGTTGCAGAACGGACAGAGGTGCCTTTGGTGGCAAAGCACTTGCTATGGCTGGGAGCAACCTCCATCCCACTGGAGAGGCCGTTGCTGAGGGATGGCAGGTGGCAAAGGCACCACACCGATGGCTCTGTGTTTGTGACATTGAAGGGTCTAAGGGCTGCTTGGCGCCCACAGCTGGTTGCCAGCGGCTCTGGCGGAATGTTTGCTCTGGAACCTGCAGTCTCCCTGGACAACGTTAGAGGTTCGAGACTGTTTCCTCCCGAAGTTGGAGCATCGCTACGTTGTCCTGCCTTCTTTAAAAGATAGATACTCCTTTTTCTTCTTGTATCAAGTCAGGAAGAGCCTTCCGAGGCACAAACGGCTGGGCTAAAGCAAGTGCTGACCAAATGGAGCGCAGCGGCCTAGGTGCAGCAGGCGACAGCGTGCGTGCCTGCCTTGAAGAGCGGGAGCAGGAGGCAAGAGAGGGCTCCTCTGTTCCTCCGCTGCCAGCCCGCCAGCCAGCCAGCGGCACCTCGACGCAAGAGCTGCAGCCAGCACCCGCGCCTGCACCTCTCTGTGATGGGGATGAGGGGCAGCAGCCCAGCTGCAGCTCCACCAGAAGGGCTGAGGACTGCCTGGAGGTCCCAGCTCCACCAGAGCCCTGGGATCTGACGCCCACAATTCTTTCAGAAGCGCCGGACTGTCCCAAGCCCACAGGTGACACATTGCCTCCCGACACTCATCCCTCTCCGAGAGGCAATCCCCCCATGAGCATCACCTTCTATTCCCTTGAAGATTTGGAAGAAATCTCTGAGGATGAATTAGAAAAGTCCATGGATCTGACACCCCCATCTTTGTCAGAAGCACCGGGCTCTCCAAAGCCCACACATGACCCATTTCCTCAGGAGAGGCATGCTGATCTGATAGGCAGTTCCCCCTTTAACATCGGCTTCTACTGCCTTGAGGATTTAGAAGAAATCTCTGAAGGTGAATTAGAAGAGCCCTGGGATCTGACACCCCCATCTCTTTCACAAACACCGGGCTCTCCCAAGCACACACGTGACACCTTGTCTCCTGACACTCATCCTGACCCGAAAAGCAATGCCTCCGTGACTATTGCCTTCTATTGCATGGAGGATTTGGAGGATATATCTGAAGATGAATCAGAAGAGCTCTGGGATCTGACACCCCCACCCTATCCAGAAGTACCGGGCTCTCCCAAGAACACACATCGCACATCGCCTCATGGGACAGGTCCCAGTAAGACAGGCAGTGCCACTGTCAACATGGCCTTCTATTGCCTTGATGATTTGGAGGAAATCTCTGATGAAGAATTAGAAGAGCCCTTGGATCTTACACCCCCACCTTTATCAGGAGGACAGGGCTCTCCCAAGCGCACAAATGGCACATTGCCTCATGAGAGAGGTCCCAATGTGACAGACAATGCCTCCACGAACATGGCCTTCTATTGCATAGAGGATTTAGAGGAAATCTCTGAAGATGAAGTAGAAGAGCGCTGGGATCTGGCACCCCCTGCTCTTGCAGAAGCACAGCCCTCTCCCAGGCATACAGTTGGCACACCAACTCACGAGACAAACCCTTTTCCCACAGGGAACAAGCCACTGAACATCCATGTCTGTAGTAATGAGGATTTGGCAGACATCTCTGAGGAGGAATTGGAAGAGCCCTTGGAAAAGGACGGGATTGCCCAAATCTGCACTACTGACTTGATGGATGCAATCTCCACTAGGAAAAGACCAAGGCCCTTAACCCCCGACAGGAAAATGTATATAGAGGTGCATTGTGATAAAGAAATGCCCCAAGAGATGAAATATAGCACTCCTCTTGCACCAAAGCACTGTCCACTTCTTAAGGCCATAGATGCAAAGGAAGCTGCTGACATTTATAAGGCAGAGGCCTTTCACAAAATATTTTCTCACTCTCCACACACCCAGAGCAACAGCTACAGCACCCCCAATACCTCTGCTCGGCTAGACCATGTGCTCTCGACCGTGGCCGACAAAGACACCGACCACCCTCAGCCTGAGCTGGGAGGAGCATCAGGCACCAACCTGAGGCAGAATGAAAAAGGGAATCGCAAGAGGAGCCTCGCTTCCCCTTCCTCCCCTCCCACACCATCGCAGCAGGCTCAAGAGGAAAGGTGTCTTGACCACCTCCCACCAAAGAAGCGCTATCGCTCCTGCTGCCAGTAGGGAGGCAAGGGGTTCCCTCTGCTACCCCAAGCTGCCACTGTCCTGCCACGTGCCAGCCCCTGAACATCTGCACCCCAGCCTGCCCTTCCCCCAGCACTGCTGCCCCACACACCTCCAGCAAAATCTCGTTTTCTTTTTTTTTCCCTCGCTTTCTAGGTAGTCTCTTATATTTCCTAAATAAAATGACAGGTGCTCTTCTTAAGTTGCACTCTGGTGTGTGTTCCTTATCGGTTAGCGGATACGTGAAAACTTCAAGTAAGCTACTCTTGGGGGAAGGAGGAGGAGTGTACAGGGACGTTCCACCACACCTAGAATTATTGTATTCCAATAGAATAATTTAGCCATTCTCAACACTCGGCTCAAATGACTCTGAGGATTCAAGTAAATAAAACGAGAGCATGAATGAGAACAGAATGCTGTGAAAAGCATTACACAAAATACTAGTTACTAGTGGAGGGGCTAGATTTCATGGGTCTTTATTCAATGCTAGTCCATCTCCAACTCTGCCAAGTACAAAAATGTACTCTTCGTAATATGGGTAGAATTGCAATATTAGAATTGATTTCTGAATGTCAGGATTAAATTAATTAGAATTAAAATAATTTTTAAAACAAAGGTTAGTATTTCTGAATAACAGCCTTGTTAGAGGAATAAAACACGGTGCAATGATGCTTGGGTATGGGTAGGATTTCTCAAGCTGATGTCAGAAGAGGATCCGTCGATTCCAGACCCAAAAAGGGCTCATAGAGCTACCATGAGTCAAGGCACCGGGAATACCATCCAAACCGGAGCTCTAAAATGGTGAAAGGGACTAAATGGGAGGCCTCTCTATTCTGCAGCCTGGGAGCTTTATTGCAGGGAGCCAAGCTTGCGTAGGTCGGGTCCCCACTTCCTCATCCCCCTGCCATCCCACCCACTTCTCCGCTGAGAGCAGGAAAGCTGCCTCCAGCACAGCACGGAGATGCCAGCAAAAGAGGCACCATCGTGCCCTCCCCACGCCTAGGTCTCTCACTCCAGTAGGCAGCACAAGGACAGCGCGCTCTCGATCTGCTTTCCTTTGCTCTGCTCTGCTTTGGACAAGGCTTTGCAGACAGGTCCAGATTCCTGCCAGCAGGAGGGGCACACAAAGGGATTTTGGCCATGCAACAAAGCTGCCACAGTCGGTGGCAGAGGTTTCTCGCCTTCCTACGCTTTGCCAAGGTGGCTCTGCCAAAACACATCACGATGGGCTGGGGGCTCTTGAAGGCTCAGAACCCAAGGCACAACTGGAGCACTCCGTGTCTCTGACTTCTTGAATTCCCCAAAGATGAGAGATGCTACAGTGATTCCCAGCAAATATTCCCTCTCCACCTTTATTTGGTCTCAAGCGGAACTGTCTCAGCCCTTTTAAGCTGAAATATCTGCAGAGACTAAGCACTGCATTCCTTTGGTTTACAAGTGCTCCTAGAAAATGTGGCCACTTTGTTCCTACCTTCTGAAAGGAAGGGAAGGGAGGCACCAGCAAAGACGGGACATTTCCAGATTTCCCCTGCAGCCCCTGGAGGAAACTGCACCATGGAGCACGTGCCTGGAGACTTGCATTCAGTCTCCAGCTCAGCCTTTCATGTGCCAGAGAGCTTTGCCTATGCCATGGCATCGAAGAGAAGACAAAATCACTTCCCACTGCGGGCATGGGCAGCGATGCAGCTTGCTCTCATGCAGAACCCTCTTAAAGTTGGACACATGCAATGAGAATGAAGTGATCTTTGGAACTACGAGCTCGCTTGTACTTCCCCACTTTCACTGCCATTCTCTCATGAGAGCGATGACACTGTGCGCAGATGCGTAAGACTCCTGTTTGGTGGTGGTTGGGGGTGATGGGAGCCAGTGCTGCTCCCTTTTCTTTCCTTTTGTGTGTGTGTGTGCCTTGTTTGGTTTGGCTTGGATTATCACAGTGTTAATAGACAGTAGCAATGCTGTTCCTGCCCCACGTCATGCTGCCTCCCAGTGACAAAAAGCATCCTCCCTTGAGATGCCCCTGAGACTAGTGAGAGCAGATTCCAGTCCTCTCTCTGCTTCTGCCCACTTCCTCCAAGCACTTGAAGAGGAGCTAGATGGTCTCTAAGGGTCCTTTCCCCAGCACAAACCCAATGGAGGTAAACAAATCAGTCAGGGCTGCAAGAAGAAAAAAAAAATATTAAGTTACACAGGTCCAATAAACTACCACCCTGAATATTTCAGGAGGGCTTTGCTGCCCACTTCTTGTCCATTCAAGAAGGCTGGAGGACCCTGTTGCCCGGTGAGCCAGTGTCCCAGCTCCCTTACCCAGAGGTCAACCAGCAGGACACACTGACACACTGGACACGTGGCATGACACCAAACTGGGAGGATGGATTTTATTAGGCTCTGAGCTGAAAGACTTGCATACGCCAAGACCCCGCTCAGTCTTCCTCCTTTTGCTCCGCTGTCTCGAATGAGTGCTGAAAAAGAGCAGAGGGAAGATAGGTGGCCCTGCAAAGCTTGACTCACATTAATCCTGCCAGATCGGTAAGCACAGCCATGACACTGGTGAGTAAGTGATGGAGTAATGAGAGCAGCGGAAACATTTTTGGAGCATTTCTAGAAAGGCCCAAGGGTAATTTAACAGCATCCTCCCGCCTCTTGAGTCCCGTGTTAGGGAGAGCACAGCTAAAGAGCATGTGCTTTGTTCTGCTACAATCCTCCTCCCTTTCCACCGGACACACTGAGGGGCGAGGGTAGCTCCAAAGCAGACGCTGTCCCTCTTTTCCTTGCAGCGTGTTTCATAGCTAGTGCTTTTTCTCTCTAGCTGGAAGCACTATAGGTTTCATATAGAATTGTGTTCAGTCAATGAAATACGGAAGCAGGACAGCTAAAGGGTAAACTACCCCTAGACACGTCCCTTAGACATTTTGAGGTGTAGCTTTCTGTCGTGCAGCCGGGAGGTGGACTGCCCTTTTGAAAGAGAACCCAGCAGAGATCTGTTGTTGCAGAATGGACAGAGGTGCCTTTGGTGGCAAAGCACTTGCTATGGCTGGGAGCAACCTCCATCCCACTGGAGAGGCCGTTGCTGAGGGATGGCAGGTGGCAAAGGCACCACACCGATGGCTCTGTGTTTGTGACATTGAAGGGTCTAAGGGCTGCTTGGCCCCCGCAGCTGGTTGCCAGCGGCTCTGGCGGAATGTTTGCTCTGGAACCTGCAGTCTCCCTGGACAACGTTAGAGGTTCGAGACTGTTTCCTCCCGAAGCTGGAGCATCTCTACGTTGTCCTGCCTTCTTTAAAGGATAGCTACTGCTTTTTCTTCCTATCTCAAGTCTGGAAGACCCTTCCGAGGGACAAGCGGCTGGGCTAAAGCAAGGGTTGACCAAATGGAGCACAGAGGCCTAGGTGCAGCAGGCGACAGCGTGCGTGCCTGCCTTGAAGAGCGGGAGCAGGAGGCAAGAGAGGGCTCCTCTGTTCCTCCGCTGCGAGCCCGCCAGCCAGCCAGCGGCACCTCGATGCAAGAGCTGCAGCCAGCACCCGCGCCTGCACCTCTCTGTGATGGGGATGAGGGGCAGCAGCCCAGCTGCAGCTCCACCAGAAGGGCTGAGGACTGCCTGGAGGTGCCAGCTCCACCAGAGCCCTGGGATCGGATGCCCACAATTCTTTCAGAAGCGCCGGACTGTCCCAAGCCCACAGGTGACACATTGCCTCCCGATACTCATCCCTCTCCGAGAGGCAATCCCCCCATGAGCATCACCTTCTATTCCCTTGAAGATTTGGAAGAAATCTCTGAGGATGAATTAGAAAACTCCTTGGATCTGACACCCCCATCTTTGTCAGAAGCACCGGGCTCTCCAAAGCCCACACATGACCCATTTCCTCAGGAGAGGCATGCTGATCCGATAGGCAGTTCCCCCTTTAACATCGGCTTCTACTGCCTTGAGGATTTAGAAGAAATCTCTGAAGGTGAATTGGAAGAACCCTGGGATCTGACACCCCCATCTCTTTCACAAACACCTGGCTCTCCCAAGCACACACGTGACACCTTGTCTCCTGACACTCATCCTGATCCGACAAGCAATGCCTCCGTGACTATTGCCTTCTATTGCATGGAGGATTTGGAGGATATATCTGAAGATGAATCAGAAGAGCTCTGGGATCGGACACCCCCATCCTTTCCAGAAGCACCGGGCTCTCCCAAGAACACACATCGCACATCGCCTCATGAGAGACGTCCCAGTGAGACAGGCAGTGTCACTGTCAACATGGCCTTCTATTGCCTTGATGATTTGGAGGAAATCTCTGATGAAGAATTAGAAGAGCCCTTGGATCTTACACCCCCACCTTTATCAGGAGGACAGGGCTCTCCCAAGCGCACAAATGGCACATTGCCTCATGAGAGAGGTCCCGATGTGACAGACAATGCCTCCACGAACATGGCCTTCTATTGCATAGAGGATTTAGAGGAAATCTCTGAAGATGAATTAGATGAGCCCTGGGATCTGACACCCCCTGCTCTTGCAGCAGCACAACCCTCTCCCATTCATACAGATGGCACACCGGCTCACGAGACAAACCCTTTTCCCACAAGGAATAAGCCACTGAACATCCCTGTCTGTCGTAATGAGGATTTGGAAGACATCTCTGAGGAGGAATTGGAAGAGCCCTTGGAAAAGGAGGAGATTGCCCAAATCTGCAATACTGACTGGATAGATGCAATCTCCAGTAGGAAGAGACCAAGGCCCTTACCCCCCAACAGGAAAATGAATATAGAGGTGCGTTGTGATAAAGAAATGCCCCAAGAGATGAAATATAGCACTCCACTCCCACCAAAGCACTGTCGTCTTCTTGTGGGCACAGATGCAATGGAAGCTGCTGGCATCTCCAAGGCAGAGGCCTTGCACAAGTCATTTTCACCCTCTCCACACACCCAGGGCAGCGGCAGCAGCACCCCAAATACCTCTGCTCGGCCAGACCCTGTGCTCTCAACCGTGTGTGACAAACACACCGACCACCCTCAGCCTGAGCTCGGAGGAGCATCAGGCAGCAACCCGAGGCAGAATGAAAAAGCGAATCGCAAGAGGAGCCTCGCTTCCCCTTCCTCCCCTCCCACACCATCGCAGCAGGCTCAAGAGGAAAGGTGTCTTGACCACCTCCCACCAAAGAAGCGCTATCGCTCCTGCTGCCAGTAGGGAGGCAAGGGGTTCCCTCTGCTACCCCAAGCTGCCACTGTCCTGCAACGTGCCAGCCCCTGAACATCTGCACCCCAGCCTGCCCTTCCCCCAGCACTGCTGCCCCACACACCTCCAGCAAAATCTCGTTTTCTTTTTTATTTTTTTTCCCTTTTCTAGGTAGACTCTTATGTTTTCCAAATAAAAAGAGTGGTGCTGTTCTTAACTTACACTCTCGTGTGTGTTCCTTATCGCCTAGCGGATACGTGAAAACTGCAAGTAAGCTACTCTTGGGAGAAGGAGGAGGAGGGTACAGGAACGTTCTACCACACCTAGAAGAATGGTATTCCTGTAGAATAATTAAGCCATTCTTTACACTAGGCTCAAATGACTCTGAAGATTCAAGTGAATAAAATGAGAGCATGACTGAGAACAGAATGCTGTGAAAAGCATTACACAAAATACTAGTTACTAGTGGAGTGGCTAGATTTCATGGACCTTCATTCACCGCTAGTCCATCTCCAAGTCTGCCAAGTACAAAAATGTACTCTTCGTAGAAGGGATAGAATTGTAATATTAGATTAGATTTCTAACTGTCAGGATTAACTTGATTAGAATTATAATAATTGTTAAGGTTAGAATTTTTAAATAACAGCTTTGTTAGAGGAAAAGAACACTGGGCAATGATGCTTGGGTACGGGTAGGATATCTCCAGCTGATATCAGAAGAGGATCCGTGGATTCCAGACCCAAAAGGGCTTCTAGAGCTGCCATGAGTTAAGGCACTGGGAATACAATCCAAACCGGAGCTCTAAAATGGTGAAAGGGACTAAATGGGAGGCCTCTCTATTCTGGAGCCTCGAAGCTTTATTGCAGGGAGCCAAGCTTGCGTAGGTCGGGTCCCCACTTCCTCATCCCCCTGACATCCCACCCACTACTCCGCTGTGAGCAGGAAAGCTGCCTGCAGCACAGCACGGAGATGCCAGCAAAAGAGGCACCATCGTGCCCTCCCCACGCCTAGATCTCTCACTCCAGTAGGCAGCACAAGGACAGCGCGCTCTCGATCTGCTTTCCTTTGCTCTGCTCTGCTTTGGACAAGGCTTTGCAGCCAGGTCCAAATTCCTGCCAGCAGGAGGGGCACACAAAGGGATTTTGGCCATGCAAGATGGCTTCCACAGTCAGTGGCAGAGGTTTCTCCCCTTCCTATGCTTTGCCAAAGCAGCTCTGCCAAAAGAGGTCATGATGGGCTGGAGGCTCTTGAGGGATTGAAACTCAAAGCAAAACTGCAGCCCTCTCTGTCTCTGATTTCTGGATTTCTCCAAAGATGAGAGAGGCTACACTGATTCCCTGCAACTATTCCCTCTCCACCTTTATTTGGTTTCAAGCATGGTTCTCTCAGCACCTCTAACCTGAACACTCTGCAGAGACTAAGCACTGCATTCCTTTGGCTCTTCAAGTGCTCCTAGAAACTGTGGCCACTTTGTTCCTATCTTCTGAAAGGAAGGGAAGGGAGGCACCAGCAAAGACGGGACATTTCCAGATTTCCCCTGCAGCCCCTGGAGGAAACTGCACCATGGAGCACGTGGCTGGAGACTTGCATTCAGTCTCCAGCTCAGCCTTTCAGTTGGCAGAGAGGTTTGCCTATGCCATGGCATCAAAGAGAAGACAAAATCACTTCCCACTGCGGGCATGGGCAGCGATGCAGCTTGCTCTCATGCAGATCCCTCTTAAAGTTGGACACATGCAATGAGAATAAAGTGATCTTTGGAACTACGAGCTCGCTTGTACTTCCCCGCTTTCACTGCCATTCTCTCATCAGAGCGATGACACTGTGCGCAGATGCCTAAGACTCCTGTTTGGTGGTAGTTGTGGGTGATGGGGGCCACTGCTTCTCCCTTTTCCTTCCTATTGTGTGTGTGTGTGTCCTGATTGGTTTGGCTTGGATTATCACAGTGTTAATAGACAGTAGCAATGCTGTTCCTGCCGTACGTCATGCTGCCTCCCGGTGACAAAAAGCATCCTCCCTTGAGATGCCCCTGAGACTAGTGAGAGCAGATTCCAGTCCTCTCTCTGCTTCTGCCCACCTCCTCCAAGTACTTGAAGAGGAGCTAGATGGTCTCCAAGGGTCCTTTCCCCAGCACTAACCCAGTAGAGGCAAAAAAATCGGTCAGGGCTGCAAGAAGAAAAAAAAATAATAAGCTACACATGTCCAATAAACTACCACCCTGAATATTTCAGGAGCGCTTTGTTGCCCACTTGTTGACCATTGAAGAAGGCTGGAGGACCCTGTTGCCCGGTGAGCCAGTGTCCCAGCTCCCTTACCCAGAGGTCAACCAGCAGGACACACTGACACACTGGACACGTGGCATTACACCAAACTGGGGGGATGGATTTTATTAGGCTCTGAGCTGAAAGACTTGCATACACCAAGACCCCGTTCAGCCTTCCTCCGTTTGCCCCGCTGTCTCGAATGAGTGCTGAAAAAGAGCAAAGGGAAGATAGGTGGCCCTGCAAAGCTTGACTCACTTTAATCCTGCCAGATCGGTAAGCACAGCCATGACACTGGTGAGTAAGTGATGGAGTAATGAGAGCAGCAGGAACATTTTTGGAGCATTTCTAGAAAGGCCCAAGGGTAATTTAACAGCATCCCCCGGCCTCTTGAGTCCCGAGTTAGGGAGAGCACAGCTAAAAAGCATGTGCTTTCTTGTGCTACAATCCTCCTCTCTTTCCACTGGAAACACTGAGGGGCGAGGGTGCCTTCGAAGAATACGCTGTCCCTGTTTTCCTTCCTTTTACGTTTCGTGCCTAGAGTTTTTCCTCTCTATCTGGAAGTTCTATAGGTTTCATATAGAATTGTGTTCAGTCAATGAAATATGGAAGCATGACAGCTAAAGGGTAAACTTCCCCTCGACAAGTCCCTTAGACATTGTGAGGTGTAGCTTTCCATCCTGCAGTAGGGAGGTGGACTGCCCTTTTGAAAGAAAACCCAGCAGAGAGCTGTTGTTGCAGAACAGATAGAGGTGCCTTTGGTGGCAAAGCACCTGCTATGGCTGGGAGCAACCTCCATCCCACTGGAGAGGCCGTTGCTGAGGGATGGCAGGTGGCAAAGGCACCACACCGATGGCTCTGTGTTTGTGACATTGAAGGGTCTAAGGGCTGCTTGGCCCCCGCAGCTGGTTGCCAGCGGCTCTGGCGGAATGTTTGCTCTGGAACCTGCAGTCTCCCTGGACAACGTTAGAGGTTTGAGACTGTTTCCTCCCGAAGTTGGAGCATCTCTACGTTGTCCTGCCTCATTAAAGGATAGATACTCTTTTTCTTCCTGTTTCAAGTCAGGAAGACCCTTCCAAGAGACAAGCGGCTGGGCTAAAGCAAGGGCTGATCAAATGGAGCGCAGCGGCCTAGGTGCAGCAGGCGACAGCGTGCGTGCCTGCCTTGAAGAGCGGGAGCAGGAGGCAAGAGAGGGCTCCTCTGTTCCTCCGCTGCGAGCCCGCCAGCCAGCCAGCGGCACCTCGATGCAAGAGCTGCAGCCAGCACCCGCGCCTGCACCTCTCTGTGATGGGGATGAGGGGCAGCAGCCCAGCTGCAGCTCCACCAGAAGGGCTGAGGACTGCCTGGAGGTGCCAGCTCCACCAGAGCCCTGGGATCTGATGCCCACAATTCTTTCAGAAGCGCCGGGCTCTCCCAAACCCACACATGACACATTGCCTCATGATATGCTTCCTGAAGCGACAGGCAGTGCCTCCATGAGCATTGCCTTCTATTTCTTTGAAGATGTGGAGGAAACCTCTGAAGATGAATTGGAAGAGCCCTGGGATCTGACACCCCCATCTCTTGCAGAAGCACAGCCCTCTCCCAGGCATACAGATGGCACATCAGATAACGAGACAGATCCTTTGCTCACAGGCAACAAGTCACCGAACATCCCTGTCTGCGGTAATGGGGATTTGCAAGTCATCTCTGAGGAAGACTCTGAAGAGCCCTTGGAAAAGGAGGAGTATGTCCAGATCTGTGTTACTGACTTAATGCTTGCAATGTCCAGCAAGAAGAGACCAAGGCTCTTACCTCCCAACAGGAAAATGTATATCGAGGTACGCCGTGGCAAAGAAATGGCCCAAGAGGTGAAAAATAGGACTCCCCTCCCACCAGACACATATGCAATGGAAGCTGCTGGCATCTCTAAGGCACAGGCCTTTCACGAGACATTTTCTCTCCCTCCACACACCCAAGGCAGCGGATGCAGCATCCCCAATACCTCTGCTTGGCCAGGCCACATGCTCTCGACTGTGGCCACCAAAAACACTGACCACCCTCAGCCTGAGCTCGGAGGAGCTTCAGGCAGCAACCCGAGGCAGAATGAAAAAGCGAATCGCAAGAGGAGCCTCGCTTCCCCTTCCTCCCCTCCCACACCATCGCAGCAGGCTCAAGAGGAAAGGTGTCTTGACCACCTCCCACCAAAGAAGCGCTATCGCTCCTGCTGCCAGTAGGGAGGCAAGGGGTTCCCTCTGCTACCCCAAGCTGCCACTGTCCTGCCACGTGCCAGCCCCTGAACATCTGCACCCCAGCGTGCCCTTCCCCCAGCACTGCTGCCCCACAAGCAAAATCTTGTTTTTTTTGTTTTTTTTTTTCCCCACTCCCTTTCTAGGTAGTCTCTTATGTTTTCCAAATAAAATGACAGGTGCTGTTCTTAAGTTATGCTCCGGTGTGTGTTCATTTTCGCCTAGCGGATTTGTGAAAACTGCAGTTAAATAACTCTTGGGGGAAGGAGGAGGAGGGTACAGGAACGTTTCACCACACCTAGAAGAATGGTATTCTAATAGATTAATTCATTCATTCTTTACACTAAGCTCAAATGACCCTGAGGATTCGGGTGAACAATGCGAGAGCATGAATGAGAAGAGACTGCTGTGAAAAGCATTACACAAAATACTAGTTACTAGTGGAGGGGCTAGATTTCATGTATGTTCATGCAACACTAGTCCATCTCCAACTCTGCCAAGTACAAAAATGTACTCTTTGTAATAAAGGTAGTTTCTAAATTTCTAAATGTTTGGATTAAATTAATTAGAATTAGATTTATTTTTAAAATTAAGGTTAGAGTTTTTAAATAACAGCTTTGTTAGAGGAAAAGAACACTGTGCAATGATGCTTGGGTATGGGTAGGACTTCTCAAGGTGATATCAGAACAGGATCCATCGATTCCAGACCCAAAAAGTGCTCATAGAACTGCCATGAGTCAAGGCACCGGGAATACCATCCAAACTGGAGCTCTAAAATGGTGAAAGGGACTAAACGGGAGGCCTCTCTATTCTGCAGCCTGGGAACTTTATTGCAGGAGTCCAAGCTTGCGTAGGTCGGGTCGCCACTTCCTCGTCCCCCTGCGATCCCACCTGCGGGAGGCCAGACATGACTCCTGCAGCCTTCAATATGAGTCTAGCAGAAATCACTTTATTCACGTTACAGCAGTCTATTTATCCACTACATTTCTGTTAAGTCATCTAGCCACGCGTACGCTTACATTGCGATTGGTTGCATACTACTGTCCACACATCTTTTACCATACTAGGTTGGCTGTAGATATCGGGGCACATGTTTACATGACTGGCCCACACACAGTCCTCTTTCCTGCACTGATAACCTTGTTTACAGGTTCTTCCTCTCCTATTTCTGTGTTCTTGCAGCTGGTGACTTTCCAACGACCTTTTTGCCTTGGTCTTAGTCCAGCTCATCGTATTCGTCTTCTACCAGGAAGCCTCTGTTACTTAGATATGCTCCCACAATTCCCCCTTTTTGTTCTTGAACCAGGCAAACCTTCTTTACAGCATTCTCAATCATACTGGATACAGGTTTTAATAAACAAGGCACAACTAGCAGAATGCAACATAGAATCAACACCACCATTCCAGCACTTCTAAATAACGAGCCAAACCATCCTGAAATTTCCCATCCATGTAATGAATTGTCCAACCATGACAGACCCTCATCCTCTGTGACTTTATGCAAAATCTTTGCGTGATCCCAAATGTCTTGGACATCCGTGAGTATTCTTCCGGACTGATCAATATTAGATATGTATTCGTAGTCCCTCTTCCAGTGTTGCTCTCCTACTCCCACAGAATAGCTACTTGCAGAATATATACACCTGCTATGGTTCAATTTAAGCTTTATGGTCGTCCAATGACCTGTTCTGTTTTGAAAGATGCCTAGATTCAGGCCTGATAAGTTATAATATACATAAGGCACCGTGTTACTAACCAATTGAAGTATAAAGGGCATTCCTTCCATTGCGACGTTCCCTGTGTACACTGATATGACATATTGAGTAGGCTATATGGATTCAGGTCTGTCCAGTTGCTTAGAGGAATACCTAACACCAGTGCATCGAATTGATCTGCTGTCCCACAAAGGCAACAACTCTTCATTTGGTATAATTAACAATCTGCCTAAGAAGCATAACATATCCATTAGCGTTAAAAGCAGCATCAGCTCCTATAATAGCATTAAAAGCAACATTACCTCTTAAAAGCCACAATATACAGCTAATAATAACAGTAACACTTCTTCCTCCCATGTTGTTCTTCTGCAGGCTCACACTTTCCACAGCTAGGGTACCGGTTGCTTGCCTGCTACGTCTGATGTAGGCGAGTTTGCTTCCAGCCAAGGTCTCACCCACTTTGCTGGCACCCATCTGGTTCCAGTATCTGTAATGACACAAGCATACCCTTTTCCCTAGGTTATCAAGTCCAAAGGTCCCGTCCATTTTCTCATGTTCCAGTCTCTCAGCATCACCTTACACGGGCCCGATTTTACTTCTGTCAGGGCTCCCTTTAGCCCAGTCCGTGTTTGACCATTGGAGGGACTAGGCTATCCTGGGGTAATCTCAAAAAAAATTAAAACATATATTACTTTTGCCAATCTCTCTGCAGGCATAATTCCCGATTCTCTCCCTTTTTGTTTTTGAAGCTGGCATTTCAGCATTTGGTTCATACGTTCCACTATGGCCTGCCCAGCAGGGGAGTGTGGAATGAAACAATCTTTTAAATCGATTATTAAGATGTCCCAGTCTTTTGGGATCATCACAGGCGATGGTAAGCCTGGTTGCAATGCTCCCAGATCTTTCATAACTGCATTTACTTTCTGCAAATCATGCAGCAATCGCCACTTCCCAGATTTTTTTGGGATAGTAAAGACAGGCGTATTCCAGGGGCTAGTTGAAGGCTGTACATGACCCTTTTCTAATTGTTCTTGCACTAATGCTTGCAAGTGAGCGACCTTTTCTGTAGACAGCGGCCACTGGTCGACCCAGACAGGTGTACTAGACCTCCAGGATAATTTTATCACCGGTCACTCTCTCCCAGTGTCTGCTGCTAGAAAACCTGTTGATCAGTAACCAATCGTGCACCTAGCTGGCTTAGCGCGTCTCGTCCTAGCAGCGATACTGGTGCATTGGTGACGTATGGTTTAATACTGCAGCATCCACTATCTGCCATACAGCATTGCACTAGCTCCTTACTGACACGCGTTGTTTGCACTCCACCTACCCCCATAACAGGAATCGATGGAGTTTCTAATGGCCAGGTGTGAGGCCAGGCAGCCACACGGACAATCATTACGTCCCCAGTGTCCACTAACATTGAAATTGATGTCTGATGCCCACATGGGTGTTTTAATGTTACCCGTTCCATTGGTTGTCGTTTTGAGATGTCCATTGCCAGGTGTATTTCAGGGGTCCCGGTTCAGCCAAAACCCTGTTTCCCTCTGATTTTTGATTTAGATTTGGGAACGCATGCCAAAAATGGCCCTAGCTGTGCGATCTTCTCCCCAGCTGGAACATGAATCGGCGGACTGGGGCTCCAGACCATCACATGAACGGTACCCGTAAAGTCCCCATCCATCACGCCAGGCAATACAAAAAGGCCTTTGCGCGTAACCGATGAGCGACCTAACAGTAGTGCACTTAATCCTTTTCCCAGCAAGCAGTGGATGGGAGGCATTGTACACTGGAGTCGGTGAGCATTGCGTCTACTGCGAGGGCAATGTCCACTCCGGCACTTCCTGTTGTGGTGGCGGTGATGCCATCCAAGCTCCCCGGGATCTTACTTTCATCGGCGCGCGAGATCCCAGCGCGCTCGCCTTCCCGTTTCCCAACCTGGTTCCGTTTGCGTGTGCCTGGGAGCGGCACTCCTTCTCCCGGTGACCAAACCTCCCACATCTATTGCAACCTCCATTAAACGCAGATCCGCCGCCCCTTTTATCGAACTGCCACTGGGCTTTGAGATGACCGGGGCGTCCGCACTTAACGCAGCGCGGGTTGTTTTTGTTAACTAAAGGTCGTACGGCTGCTGTAAATGCACGTGCCATGTAATCCGCCTTTTGTTCATCCCAGCCAATACGCCCACAAGCCTCCATCATTTGCGCGATCGAGGCATCCCGTGGTAGTGCTCTAAGCGCTCGCTTACACTCCGCAGTAGCGTTCTCAACCGCTGAAGACATCAGGATGGCTGCTCTCCCTTCTGGAGTCAGAGAGGCGCGTTCTAGGGCCTCTCGCAAGCGGTCTAAGAAAGACATATACGACTCCCCACTTACTTGTTTTACCTTTGTGCAAGGTGGGGTCGGTTTCCCGTCCTCAGGTATAGATCGCAAAGCTTCCCTGGCTAAGTCCGCCGACATGCGTAGCACCTCGGGCGGAAGTTGTGCTTGATCTGCAGGGTTAGCAACATTTCCAGATCCCGTTAAGGCAGCAGGCCCTCCTAGGCGCAGCGGATCCCCGTCACGCCGTTCCATGCTATTGAGGCCTGCAATGTCACAGTCTCCTGTCCAGCGGGAGCACCACAGGACTTCTTGCATAGGGGTCAAAATTACCTGCATGAGCTGGCGCAGGTCTAAAGGTGCCAGCAAGTGATTTGATAGAATTGAATTAACAATAGTCTGGGTGAAGGGACCATGTAAGCTGCATTGCTGCACAGATTTACGTGCCTCTTTCACTAAATCAAATGATAAACGTGTCCACTGATTTGGATGACCCTGAGGACCCACTATTACAGGAAATGCTGACAACGCTCCTTGCCTCACTAATGACAGTCTCATCTCCCTCCAGTGACTTTGGGGATCACAATCTGCTTTTCCCTGCACCACCGTCTCCTTGGTCTCATTCGTTTTCCCTTCCCCGGCCCCTTCTGTAACTTTTCAACAACGCGATGCAGCCAGTCCTGCACCCGGCCGGGCCGCTCTTCAGGCTCTCCGGGAGAGGCCGGAGGCGGGGGCGCAGACGGCGCAGGCGCGGGGGCGGGCGCAGGCGGGGACGCGGGCATGGGCGGGGTTAGGGGCGGGGACATGGGCGGGGACATAGGCGGAGGCAGAGACATGGGCGGGGTTAGGGGCGGGGACATGGGCGGGGTTAGGGGCGGGACATGGGCGGGGTTAGGGGCGGGGACATGGGCGCGGACGCGGGAAGCCGGGCAGGCGCGGGCAGCGACGCGGCCGCGGGCCGGGGGGTTTTGCCGATGGATCTCCCAACACCAGCAGTTTTCGGTGGCGGTCCCGGTCCTGAAGTGCTCTCAAAGGCTGCCGTGACTCCGGCGGCCACTTTCCTTTCTGCTTCCATATCGGATAAGGTAGCTATGACCAGCTGCCATGTAGTAGCAAGGTTCCTGGCCTGATTATCCCCGTCAGCGATAGGATCCCAGAGCTGCCGCCCTACCTTCTCCCACGTCTCCACATCGAATGCTAGGTGGGGCTCGGCTTTGAACGCATTTTCTCTGCACCAGATCAAAAGCTTGCGGAGGGTCTGTTCATTATACTTAATTCCTCTCTTAGAGAGAATATGCAGGAGGAGCTTAACAATTGCACTTTCTTCATTAGTTATCGACTGCCCCATCTCCTGCCCCGGCTGCTCACCTCCACCAGGTGACCACTGCAACGAATCTTCAAATCTTCACGGATTGCCACCCAATCCGTCCCGGACCTCGGTCCCACCAAGCCGTTCCCCAGCCGGGTGCTCCCGTCGGGGTGTCCCTCTTCAAATGCACTGAAATCGCATCACGTCAGGGTCAGCATTTGCAGGAGGCCAGACATGACTCCTGCAGCCTTCAATATGAGTCTAGCAGAAATCACTTTATTCACGTTACAGCAGTCTATTTATCTACTACATTTCTGTTAAGTCATCTAGCCACGCGTTCGCTTACATTGCAATTGGTTGCATACTACTGCCAACAAATCTTCTACCGTACTAGGCTGCTGTAGATATCGGGGCACACGTTTACATGATTGGACCGCACACAGTCCTCTATCCTGCACTGATAAGCTTGTTTACAGGTTATTCCTCTGCTACTCCTGTGTTCTTCCAGTTGGTGACTTTCTCACGACCCTTTCGCCTTGGTCTTACTGCGGCTCATCGTATTTGTCTTCTATCAGGAAGCCTCTGTTACTTAGATATGCTCCCACAGCCACCCACTTCTCCGCTGAGAGCAGGAAAGCTGCCTCCAGCACAGCACGGAGATGCCAGCAAAAGAGGCACCATCGTGCCCTCCCCACGCCTAGGTCTCTCACTCCAGTAGGCAGCACAAGAACAGCGCGCTCTCGATCTGCTTTCCTTTGCTCTGCTCTGCTTTGGACAAGGCTTTGCAGACAGGTCCAGATTCCTGCCAGCAGGAGGGGCACACAAAGGGATCTTGGCCATGCAACATGGCTTCCACAGTCGGTGGCAGAGGTTTCTCCCCTTCCCAAGCTTTGCTGCAGTGGCTCTGCCAAAACAGGACACGCTTGAAGGCTAGGAACCCAAGGCACAACTGGAGCCCTCTGTGTCTCTGATTTCTTGATTTCCCCAAAGATGTGGGAGGCTACACTGACTGCCTGCAACTATTCCCTCTCCACCTTTATTTGGTTTCAAGCATGGCTCTCTCAGCACCTCTAACCTGACTTCCCTGCAACTATTTCCTCTTCACTTTTATTTGGTATCAAATGCCGCTGTGTTGGTCCCTCTAACCTGAACTCCCTGCAGAGACTAAGCACTGCATTCCTTTGGCTTTACAAGTGCTCCTAGAAACTGTGGCCACTTTGTTCCTCTCTTCTAAAAGGAAGGGAAGGGAGGCAGCAGCAAAGACGGGACATTTCCAGATTTCCCCTGCAGCCCCTGGAGGAAACTGCACCATGGAGCACATGGCTGGAGACTTGCATTCAGTCTCCAGCTCAGCCTTTCCTGTACCAGAGAGGTTTGCCTATGCCATGACATCGAAGAGAAGGCAAATTCACTCCCACTGCAGCTAGGAGCAGAGATACAGCTTGCCCTCATGCAGAACCCTCTTAAGGTTGGACACATGCAATGAGAATGAAGTGATTTTTGGAACTACGAGCTCCCTTGTACTTCCCCACTTTCACTGCCATTCTCTCATCAGAGCGATGACACTGTGCGCAGATGCCTAAGACTGCTGCTTGGTGGTAGTTGGGGGTGATGGGAGCCAGTGCTGCTCCCTTTTCTTTCCTTTTGTGTGTGTTTGTTGTTTGATTTGGCTTGGATTATCACAGTGTTAATAGACAGTAGCAATGCTGTTCCTGCCGTACGTCATGCTGCCTCCCAGTTACAAAAAGCATCCTCCCTGAGATGCCCCTGAGACTAGTGAGAGTAGATTCCAGTCCTCTCTCTGCTTCTGCCCACTTCCTCCAAGCACTTGAAGAGGAGCTAGATGGTCTCTAAGGGTCCTTTCCCCAGCACAAACCCAATGGAGGCAAACAAATCAGTCAGGGCTGCAAGAAGAAAAAAAAAATATTAAGTTACACAGGTCCAATAAACTACCACCCTGAATATTTCAGGAGGGCTTTGATGCCCACTTGTTGGCCATTCAAGAAGGCTGGAGGACGGTCTTGCCCGGTGAGCCAATGTCCCAGCTCCCTTACCCAGAGGTCAACCAGCAGGACACACTGACACACTGGACACGTGGCATGACACCAAACTGGGGGGATGGATTTTATTAGGCTCTGAGCTGAAAGACTTGCATACGCCAAGACCCCCCTCAGCCTTCGTCCTTTTGCTCCGCTGTCTCGAATGAGTGCCGAAAAAGAGCAAAGGGAAGATAGGTGGCCCTGCAAAGCTTGACTCACTTTAATCCTGCCAGATCGGTAAGCACAGCCATGACACTGGTGAGTAAGTGATGGAGTAATGAGAGCAGCAGGAACATTTTTGGAGCATTTCTAGAAAGGCCCAAGGGTAATTTAACAGCATCCTCCCGCCTCTTGAGTCCCGTGTTAGGGAGAGAACAGCTAAAGAGCATGTGCTTTTTTGTGCTACAATCCTCCTCTCTTTCCACTGGACACACTGAGGGGCGAGGGTGGCTTCAAAGAAGATGCTGTCCCTCTTTTCCTTCCAGCACGTTTCATGCCTAGAGCTTTTTCTCTCCATCTGGAAGCTCTGTAGGTTTCATATAGAATTGTGTTCAGTCAATGAAATATGGAAGCATGACAGCTAAAGGGTAAACCACCCCTAGACAAGTCCCTTAGACATTGTGAGGTGTAGCTTTCCGTCCTGCAGCAGGGAGGTGGACTGCCCTTTTGAAAGAAAACCCAGCAGAGAGCTGTTGTTGCAGAATGGACAGAGGTGACTTTGGTGGCAAAGCACCTGCTATGGCTGGGAGCAACCTCCATCCCACTGGAGAGGCCGTTGCTGAGGGATGGCAGGTGGCAAAGGCACCACACCGATGGCTCTGTGTTTGTGACATTGAAGGGTCTAAGGGCTGCTTGGCCCCCGCAGCTGGTTGCCAGCGGCTCTGGCGGAATGTTTGCTCTGGAACCTGCAGTCTCCCTGGACAACGTTAGAGGTTCGAGACTGTTTCCTCCCAAAGCTGGAGCATCGCTACGTTGTCCTGCCTTCTTTAAAGGATAGCTATTCCTTTTTCTTCTTGTATCAAGTCAGGAAGACCCTTCCAAGGAGTAAGCAGTTGAGCTAAAGACGAAATGGAGCGCAGCGGCCTAGGTGCAGCAGGCGACAGCGTGCGTGCCTGCCTTGAAGAGCGGGAGCAGGAGGCAAGAGAGGGCTCCTCTGTTCCTCCGCTGCCAGCCCGCCAGCCAGCCAGCGGCACCTCGACGCAAGAGCTGCAGCCAGCACCCGCGCCTGCACCTCTCTGTGATGGGGATGAGGGGCAGCAGCCCAGCTGCAGCTCCCCCAGAAGGGCTGAGAACTGCCTGGAGGTGCCAGCTCCACCAGAGCCCTGGGATCTGATGCCCACAATTCTTTCAGAAGCGCCCGGCTCTCCCAAGCCCACACGGGACACATTGCCTCAAGATATGCATCCTGATCCGACAGGCAACGCCTCCATAAAAAATGCCTTCTATTTCATTGAGGATCTGGAGGAAATATCTGAAGAGGAATTAGAAGACACCTGGGATCTGACACCCCCATCTTTGTCAGAAGTACAGCCCTCTCCCAGGCATAGAGATGGCACATTAGATCACGAGCCAGACCCCTTTCCCACAGCCCACAAGCCACTGAACATCCCTTTCTGTGGTAAGGAGGATTTTGAAGAGAGCTGCAAGGAAGAATTTGATGAGCCCTTGGAAAAGGAGGAATTTGTTCGAATCTGCATAACTGATTTGTTGCTTTCAATATTCACAAAGAAGAGACCAAGGCTCTTACCCCCCAACAGGAAAATGTATATAGAGGTGCGTCGTTACAATGAAATGGCCCAAGAGGTGAAAAGTGGCACTCCACTCCCACCAGACCACTGCTGCCTTCCAGAGGCCACAGATGCAATGGAAGCTGTTGGCATCTCCAAGGCAGAGACCTTTCACAGCACATTTTCTACCTCTCCACACACCCAGGGCAGGGAATGCAGCACCCCCAATACCTCTGCTCGGCCAGACCCTGTGCTCTCGACCGTGCCCGACAAAGACACCGACCACCCTCAGCCTGAGCTCGGAGGAGCATCAGGCAGCAACCCGAGGCAGAATGAAAAAGCGAATCGCAAGAGG
The DNA here is from genome assembly GCF_059628265.1 of Tinamus guttatus. Taxonomy (NCBI): domain Eukaryota; kingdom Metazoa; phylum Chordata; class Aves; order Tinamiformes; family Tinamidae; genus Tinamus; species Tinamus guttatus. Next base: position 1,936 of record NW_028288659.1, on the reverse strand, counting down.
AGCCTCGCTTCCCCTTCCTCCCCTCCCACACCATCGCAGCAGGCTCAAGAGGAAAGGTGTCTTGACCACCTCCCACCAAAGAAGCGCTATCGCTCCTGCTGCCAGTAGGGAGGCAAGGGGTTCCCTCTGCTACCCCAAGCTGCCACTGTCCTGCAACGTGCCAGCCCCTGAACATCTGCACCCCAGCCTGCCCTTTCCCCAGCACTGCTGCCTCACAGGCCTCCAGTAAAAATCTCGTTTTCTATTTTTTCCCTCCCTTTCTAGGTAGTCTCTTATGTTTTCTAAATAAAATGACAGGTGCTGTTCTTACGTTATACTCTGCTGTGTGTTCCTTATCGGTTAGTGGATACGTGAAAACTGCAAGTAAGGAAGCTCTTGCGGGAAGGAGGAGGAGGGTACAGGGACATTCCACCACACCTAGAATTATAATATTCCAATAGAATAATTAAGCCATTCTTTACAATAGGCTCAAATGACTCTAAAGATTCAAGTGAATAAAACAAGACCATGAATGAGAAGAGAATGCTGTGAAAAGCATTACACAAAATACTAGTCACTAGGGGAGGGGCTAGATTTTATGGAACTTCAGACAACACTAGTCCATCTCCAACTCTGCCAAGTAAAAAAAGGAACTCTTCGTAATAGGTGTAGAATTGCAATATTAGAATTGATTTCTAAATGTCAGGATTAAATTAATTGGAATTAAAATAATTTTTAAAACTAAGGTTAGTAGTTTTAAATAAAAGCTTTGTTAGAGGAAAAGAACACTGGGCAATGATGCTTGGGTATGGGTAGGATTTCTCAAGCTGATGTCAGAAGAGGATCCGTCGATGCCAGACCCAAAAAGGGCTCCTAGAGCTGCCATGAGTCAAGGCACCGGGAATTCCATTCAAACCGGAGCTCTAAAATGGGGAAAAGGAGTAAATGGGAGGCCTCTCTATTCTGCAGCCTGGGAGCTTTATTGCAGGGAGCCAAGCTTTATTGCATAGCTCCGGTCGCCACTTCCTCGTCCCCCTGCCATCCCTCCCACTTCTCCGCTGAGAGCAGGAAAGCTGCCTCCAGCACAGCAAAAGAGGCACCATCGTGCCCTCCCCACGCCTAGGTCTCTCACTCCAATAGGCAGCACAAGGACAGCGCGCTCTCGATCTGCTTTCCTTTGCTCTGCTCTGCTTTGGACAAGGCTTTGCAGACAGGTCCACATTCCTGCCAGCAGGAGGGGCACACAAAGCAGTTTTGGCCATGCAACAAAGCTGCCACAGTCGGTGGCAGAGGTTTCTCCCCTTCCTATGCCTTGCCAAGGCGGCTCTGCCAAAACACATCACGATGGATGGGAGGGTCTTGAAGGCTCGGAACCCAAGGCACAACTGGAGCCCTCCGTGTCTCTGATTTCTTGATTTCCCCAAAGATGAGAGAGGCTATGCTGATTTCCTGCAATTATTCCCTCTCCACCTTTATTTGGTCTGAAGCAGGACTGTCTCAGCCCTTCTAACCTGAGCCCTCTGCAGAGACTAAGCACTGTGTTCCTTTGGCTTTTTAAGTGCTCCTAGAAACTGTGGCCACTTTGTTCCTACCTTCTGAAAGGAAGGGAAGGGAAAGACGGGACATTTCCAGATTTCCCCTGCAGCCCCTGGAGGAAACTGCACCATGGAGCACGTGGCTGGAGACTTGCATTCAGTCTCCAGCTCAGCCCTTCCTGTACCAGAGAGGTTGACCTATGCCATGGCATCAAAAAGAAGAGAAAATCACTTCCCACTGCGGGCATGGGCAGCGATGCAGCTTGCTCTCATGCAGAACCCTCTTAAAGTTGGACACATGCAATGAGAATTAAGTGATCTTTGGAACTACGAGCTCGCTTGTACTTCCCTGCTTTCACTACCATTCTCTAATCAGAGTGATGACACTGTGCGCAGATGCCTAAGACTCCTGTTTGGTGGTG